>NW_027175954.1:2395000-3642500 GCF_023055335.1 Clinocottus analis | reverse complement strand
TGGTGTTGCTGTAGTGCTGCACACAGCTGCTCCAGGATCACTCACTTGCCACTTCTCTGCAGAACTACTTAACTCTCCAATTATTTGCATCAATCACGCAGTTATGAATCATTAAATTGATTGGACTTCTTGGACAGAAGGAGAAACTGTGGAACAGAAACTTCACCTGAGATGGGTTTTTTTGCTGTCGTTGAGTTGTAAGCCCCTGCTGGTCAGGTTTGCAGTTCAAGCAGCTTGTTGTAATAACCCTCTTCAGTTTTCTCCATCAGCTATAGAATCTAATCAAAACTAATCCATTCCCCAACATCCTGAAGGAACAGGTGTGCATTCATCTGTTAGTGAAATTAAGCCTCTTGTTAAACCCCTGCCGTGTTTATCTTTTAATTAAAACCTCATAGATACATTAATATCACATACAGTGCACGTGTGCTTCGGTGACTAAACCTGTGTGTCCTTGTTTAGCGGGGATAAGAGGTATCCTATTATGGTTCAGTTCCTGCAGTGCGTGGACTTAATAGGCTTTTCTGATTTGAGAGGCTCTGTGTCTGCATACACAGTGGACGGGCTGCACATGCTCGCTGCTTTGACAAAGACGTTTTCTCTGTGAGTCTCATTTTAGCAAAGTCCATCAGTGTTGCATATACACGATGCCAATATCGTGATGAATACTGTAATCTGCTGTAGACGGGAAACCAGGCTGCATCTTTTGATCAACAAATCACTTTGCCAAATATATAAAAAGGCTAATACGATTGGATAGCACAATGCATAAAAGCAACTCTGGGTTTTTAAGCAACCCAGCAGTAAAGTTATTAGTTAATGTTAGGAGGGGCAATATGGATAAAATCCGTTATTATGGTATATTTTATTTTTGTTGTATCGATATATCATATCTTAATGTAGTGAGGTTTCTAAAAAGTAATGAAATGCCATTTATAGTTAAAATAACTGGATGATAGTAAATGAAATACCTAAATATGACATATTCCCATAACTATCTAAATATTTCCTTATTGATTTGCAACATTATATTATTAACATTATATTACAAATAATTTGTATATGTACTTCTATGACACCAGGATCGACTGGCAGTTAACGACGTGGCTTAGGTATGCGGAGATGACGCAGACGTTGCTTCTCAGATGGTTAAAAATCAGAAGAGTTTATAGTTGTTCTCACTGGAAGGAAGACGCAGTGAAACACCGGCTGTGATAGAAAGGGGGGGAGAGCCAGTCTCTCTTTCAAAACTTTCCTAATGTCGGACTCGATTGTTCACCTAAAAAGCTAAATAAATATAGCTGTAACCAATAGCAAAAAGAGAGAGCACCTCCACACAGCTTACCAGTCACAGCGTGAAGTGGGTGTGAGTCTTGGACAGTTGCTTTTTAGAAAGTTACAGAAATGGTTGGATCCCCCTAATCCGAAAAGGTGTAGGGTGAGAGAGGGTTTACGAAGCCACCCGACAGATCCGACAAAGCATATTGGCGGCTTAAACATCACAGAAGGCGACGGGTTGAGGTATAAGGAGAAACACAGATAATGGTCTGTCTGTCTGTCTGTCTGTCTGTCTGTCTGTCTGTCTGTCTGTCTGTCTGTCTAATATTTTCAAGCAGTGTTTTGTTTAGTAGCACCTCAGTTTCACGGTCATGTTCGAGTTGAAAGTTGAAAGCAGAGTGCCGATCTCTGCCAGGTGGATCTGCAACAACCACTACTAAATTTTTTGATAGAATGCAAACCACAGTTGCCCTCGTCTCGGCTGCAAATGTATTTGACACATTTTAATGCACAACAGACGCACTCTCATTTGAATCTATGCAGCTGTCTGCACTTGCGACGGCAACACGCTGTCTAACAATCATGTCGACGCTCTCTGTTTGATGCTTTCAGTCCTGCTGCGTGTTCAGTTCAGTTAGCTCTGTTAGCTCTGTTAGCTCCGTTAGCTCCGTTAGTTCCGTTAGTTCTGTTAGTTCTGTTAGCTGTGTTAGTTCCGTTAGTTCCGTTAGTTCTGTTAGCTCTGTTAGCTATGTTAGCTCTGTTAGCTCTATTAGCTCTGTTAGTTCTGTTAGCTCCGTTAGTCCTGTTAGCTCTGTTAGTTCTGTTAGTTCCGTTAGCTCCGTTAGTTGTTAGTTCCGTTAGCTCTGTTAGTTCTGTTGGCTCCGTTAGTTCTGTTTGTTCTGTTAGCTCCGTTAGCTATGTTAGCTCTGTTAGCTCTATTAGCTCTGTTAGTTCTGTTAGCTCTCTGTGGTGCCAAACGGCAAAATCATACTTCAAACCCAGTAAAAAAAAAAAAAATTGGTTTCTATTTACAAACTCTGCACTGTCTCACGTTGACGCCAGCGCCGCACATTAACTTTGTTTTATTGTGGCTCTCTTCTGGGGGCAGATGTGGTTTGTGGTTGACAAGCCATAGCCTGTGACTTCCACTGATGGCTCATGGGATAATAACTTCAGTGTGGTGTAAACTCGCTGTGGGGGTTTTGGGCCTAGGATGAGAGAAATGGGGGTGGGATAGTTTGGGGTTTTAAATGGTTCCATGGGGGAGAAATCTTGGGACAATTATTTTTGTTTCTATTAAAATGAGACAGCCTAGGTTTGAAGTTACTTAAGTCAACAAATAATAGTAAAGCACTGCATGTGTGTACTGAATTCCCTTCAACAACAAGTGAGAAACTGACAAAGATGGAAGTTCAGCTGTAAACTGTGGCTCATTAGTTCATTAGACCAATGTTTTCCAAATGTATTCATATTTCATAGTTCCAGCACTTGCTTAGTAAGAAAAAGTGTAAATTGAACGGCTGTAATTAAGGCTGCGTAATAAAGTACTTACAGCGCATGAAGTTTCTAACTGCAGACACTAAACTTTGAAAAGCATTGGTACCACCACTCTTACGATATTAGATGGTGGGGAATTTACAGTGTATCTGGAAATAGTTCACAATTAAAGTACCGAGGGAATAAATGAATTGGGCATGAAATTGTTCTGCAGTATATCAAAAAAATCGCTTTCAACTTGGACGGGAGCCTTGGGAGCCCTTTTTTTTTAAAGATATACTCAAAGATATAAAATAGTGGCATTTTCATTTCTGCTGCTCCAGACAGGAAGTGGGTAACGAGGGAGGGAGGGAGGAGAAATGAGAAACAAAGAAGGGAATCAGGGACAGTGAGGGAGATAATGCGTCTACTGTGCGTAAGAAAAGAGAGAATGGAGCTGATTCAGGATTTGCTTTGCCCGTTAAAAAAACGATGTATCCCTGTATTGAGACGCAGCTGCCTTTTATGATTTGTAGATTTTTCTGTTGCTCACTCTCTCTGAGTGTTCAGCTTTGGCTAGCCCCCGTTTGGCTCTTATGTGTTGCCAATACATCTAAGCTGCGGAGCGAAGCATCTGTTTAAAAAAATAAAAAAATACTCAGAGAGATATTTGGAAAAACCCAAAATGTTGTTTAACAACACTGATCGCTGGTCTCTTAAGTATTTTCAGAATCGTCAAAGACTCCTTTAATCATTTGCATTAAAAAATATGAACTGCAGCCAAATAGAAAGAAGATTATCACGAGAGAGTGTTGTTCATTTTGCGAATACTTACATAAACCAAAATATAGTGCGAACTGATACTTTGACCTGATGGCGATGACGCTTAAAGAAAGGTCAGTGAATCCAAGTTGTTCGTCCAGGTGCGGGTGTGACGGCGTGTCCTGATGCCACAGCAATAGTGGTTGAGATATTGCTAAATAAATAACCTCATGGTGGCGCTATAGGGAAGCGATTAATCCTCTGGGGACCACACATGTGAAAAATCTGTTTGGTGGAATATTTGATTCATCCCGACGGTCGATGGTTTTCGACATACCTTCACATATGTTGACCGTCAAAGCCAGATACATTTTTTGGACGGATGCTCTGTGACTGGAGTGTAATGTTCACGCACGAGTAACAAAGACTGGGGCTTAGCGTTGACCATCTGCTTCGCCAACCCAGAAACACTTCCTCTCGCAACGACAACAATAACAACATGAAGATGTGAAAGTGTGCCGGCCACTTACACACTTAATGACATTAGCCAAGGGCCTCACACCAGGGCCTCATGTCTTTGCTGCGGCCGTCACTGATAGTGGGCGACCGTCAACAGATGGCCCGAGTAGCGGTTCAGACGGATTCATTTGTTCCCCTAAACAAAGTTGTCGCCATCAACCGCCGGTCCGCTGACACCAGAGCCCCATTAGTGTAGTTTAGTGGTCTGGGCGGGAGACCGAACATGAACTGACGCAGCAAAACGAGCGAGAGGAACATCCATCTGTTCTCTCCCTCTTGCGCTACAGTGAGCGCATCTATCCTTTCATCCATCTACCCTGCTTTCCATTATTTATGAGACATTAGCTCTTTATGTAATTAATTGGTGCCGTTAATAGCAAATGCATCGAGTTAATGATTTTTAATTAAGGATATGTTTTGGTGTTGTTGATTATGCCTACAGGGCACATATCTGCTGTGGTTTATGTAAACTGCCAGGCTCTCTTTCGTCTCCTTTTAATAAGTTAAGGCATGTTTTGGGGCTGCCATACTGTAGGTACTGTAGGTAATGCAGCACAAGGGCCTGTTTAATCTGGCAGCAACCCTGTGATGTGTGCTCGCTCTGGCATATGTCTCGATTATTTTGCCCCACTCAGCTGGAACGCATTGACCTTTAGCAAAAAGACAACCAAATAAAAGCCTGCACACAAACGCCATGATGATTGTCTTTCTCTTCCTTGCATCACTGGGGATAAACTATCATTCCTTTCCCACAGATCAGAGACTCCTGTCAATTATAATCACAACTGGAGACAATCTTTTTAACCTTTCAGACGTCGTAGCACGAGGACGTGCAAAGCAAGAATGGACTTGTATCAATTAGGCCGGTTTGCATGAGATTAACAAGTTCACATCTGCAGGTCTGTCTAGCTTCGAGTGCAGCTCTGTTCTGTTTTCTTAGGGCTCAACAGAGAAGCTGTGGGCTTTTCATCTCCGCCTCTGTGCTGTAGCTCTGTGCCTGCCTGCCTTTTTTCCCCTTCCAGTGCAGCAGCAGCAGCAGCAACAGCAGCAGCGGTAGAAGTCGTAGCAGCCTTTATGAGGACAGTTGGTGCATATCAATCAGAGCACAGGGTGCTTTCTGATGAAGACCACGTCCTTCTATCTCTCACCGTTGTCGATACGTGCAGATGCATCGCAGGGCTAAAGAGGGAGGCCGGTGATGCTAGTAGAGTTTACAAATGGAGTGAAAGAGCAGGAAGACTGCTGTAATTCTGAGATGATAACAGGGCTGTCAGCATGTGTGGGAGTAAGTATTAGGGTTAGCCGGGGCAAAAGGCACCATCTTGTTGGTAAATGATGGTTCTGCATGTCGGCGTGGTCGCGGCCGTCGGCAGTCAGCAGTTTCCAGAATGTTCTGTGGTGTTGGTCTGGGGAAGTGGAAGCCTCGACTCCCACCACACCCATGTGTGTGCCTGCAGGACTGTTTGGTCTTTTTGACATCTTGAGGAGCATCAGGGCGCAACTCAAAGAGCGAGAGCACATTTCTCTGAGCTCCGCTTTTATGCTTGAATACCTGATTGTTGAATTATGCACTGGAGCCTCAAAAATGAACGCTTACTTTGGTCCACTTGCTTTTGGGAGTGGGTGCTGATGTCATACAAGTGGTCAAGTCTGTGACTCAGCCGTGTTGCCTGCATGGTGGACTGTTTATGCCCAAAGTGGCGGCCGCGGTGGGAAACCTTTCCGTCGCTTTTGTGTCTACGTGCGTCATTCGGAGCGCTGCATCATTTATGCTGCACCTCAAATGAGAGCCTTCTCGAGCTAAATAAAGACTACTGACTCTTATGTAACCAAGGTCCAAGTCTGCAATAACAGTATGCCGAGTAGAAAGAAGAGACTCAACTTGTTCATGTTGTTCTGAAAATATCTCAAGGGCGTCACTCTGACAGGAGCCGTGGCTTTACTGAGATGGGACGTACTTTAACAGTTTCACAGGAACAGATGAGTCTCTTTTTTCAGTAGTGTATCTGCTTATACACCCGTACGCAGTTCAAAAGGGAACAAATACATTACAGTAGCCGGCTTCATGATTAACTACAGAGCACATTATGACGCTAAATGTTGCATTGTTTTCCTTTGTTAGTTAGCTAGCATCTGTGTCACTATTGGCGCTGAGAAGCTAATGCTAAGTAAGAAGCTAATGGGCGACAGAACAACATTTGTAGCGGCAGGACGCTGTTTTAATGTGTTAATTCTGTGAATGAGATAACTGAGGGGTAGCGGCCAGCAGAAACCTGACCAGATCACACAGACAACAATTACAACCACTTAGCGGGACAAAAGGCCAGGAAGCAGAAGCCGAGGGGAAGCGGGCTGGTTGTTAAACCATGACTTTATGGATATGAGGGCACGTTGAGGCATGAATTATTAAGGATTTTAATGAAAGCACAATTACGTTATACACAAATTAAAAATGATTACAAAATTGTGTCAGCTTGTTTTTCCACATGTACTAGTAGAAGGTCATGTAATGAGTTTGTTTAAAGCTGATAACCTGTATGTTTTATAATCTACTTGTATGAAATGACTTTGTGTAACGTGGAAAGGACTTTTCTTCTGCTTTTCAGGGCTTTTTAGCATCTTACGGCACAATATTTAGGCTTTCACAGCCCGCAGCTTTACATGTTTGGATCAGTCTCATTTCTCTCAATGTTGTCCATCGGCAGCTTCGTTCCTTAAACCTCTTGAGTCATGCAAAACCTACAACATCACATTTTCAAAGGGACATTTGGTGCACTGCATGCTTCACTAAGAAATGCTTGAAGCAACACAAGGCATCTATTACAAAACTTTCAGCCACCTCCAAGTCTCTTTATTCGTCACAGTCCAACCCGTTTTCTTTTGAGCTGTCCCTCCCCTCATTGTTCAACAAGAAAGACACCATCAAAATAGCATTTCCGTTTGACTTTAAACTGTCACTGTAATCCAGTATCTCATTGTTCTCAGACGCTGTCTTCCGGCTTTGTTTCATCTTTTCCCCTCATTCTGCTCTTTCGTTGTTCGTCTTCCACGTTTCTACATAACCTCACATGCTCTTGCATCGGAGCAATTACTCGCCTGTCCCCGCTGTAATAACAGTGGTTGAGGCGGAAAACAAGCCCTTTTTCACCGCCCGCTTTTCAGTGACTGGATCAAAAGATGGCTGGAGAGGATGTTGGATGGGAGCAGCACGAACAACACCACACACACAAAGACTGAACTAACAGCTCTGCACTGTCACACCCAGCGACGCCTCACAGGGAGTATCCGGCTCCAAGAACTTCAGAAAAACTCTATGCACCAAATAAATAAATAAATGACCTCTCTCAACTCTCGGAACAGGCCGCTGTCACCTGGCTGGTAATTACCTGCCAATCAGGGCAGTAGATGGACCCGCAAAGAAAAATGGGTGGCAGTCAAAGATCAGGCTCAGTCGCAAGGAAAGAGAGGGAGAAGAGCGGGCGAGGTGCGGGGAGAAAGCTGAGACACAGAGGCTCATAATGAGACCTGTGAAACAGACACAGCTGTCAGAGCAGCAGAGGGAGACTGAGACGGTCGGGCTGGAAACACACACTCTTGTTCCTCATCTATGGATGCCAGTTTTGGGGGCTTTTATCTGGGGACGCCATTGTGCTCCATTTCAGGGCTCTGATACTGTACGCTCGCTATTGTACAAGACAAACTAACTGCGAGGGATACAGCAGTGCTCGCTGCTGTCGAGCAGATGATTAGAAAGGAAAAGGGAATGCGGGAACAAGGACTGAAAACTGGGCTACATCTTTAAATGATGTTTTGCCGTTAGATAATGCATATTTTTGGAAATGTAAGAAGAAGTAATGACTGGGCACTGATGGTTAATTGATTACATTAAGTATTTTTCTTACTGTGTTGTCAGAAAAGACAGTTTCTCTCCTTTGAAGGCCTGTTGATGTGAAGCAGCAAGACATTCTCTTCTTCTGTAGGATTTATTATTTAGGCCCGAGCATGAATATTACATTGCTTGTAGTTCCTGGAGTGTTGATCCCGACTGTGCATCAACTTTGACTTTCAGGCACCATCACTGACTGGTGTAGAAAATGGCAACAGTCTCCACTATGTTTTAAAAGAGGTTTTCATGGCTGCAGGTGGTGGATTTCATTCTCAATAGTTAGTCAAAAACACAAGGGTGTAAACTCGAGCAAAATATGAAGGCTCTTAAAAAAAGAAAACACAAACGGAGCTTTCATGCTTTAAATACTGATGTTTAGATTGAACAAAAAGTTCAAAGCTTTGATTCCTTTGAGAAAAGACCCCAAAAATGTCCCAAAGTGTGCACCATTATCCCGATTTTTAACTGATTATCTTGACTATATATCTATGATGACATGCTGGACAGCTATAAACACAACATAATGACTACTGCACGGTGGTTCTAATAATATGAGACAGGAGGAGTTTAATTGTTTGGAAACCTATCAAATTAAGAAATATAGTATTTTCTGTCTCGATGATCGTGAGGTTAACAGTGGATTCAAGTTGATCTCTTGCACCAGTTTGTTTGGCTGCTGCAGTTTGTTGAAGAATTTGTTGTGTTGCGTTGTGTATCATTGCAATGAATAAGTGCACCTCCGGTTCAGGACTGTCCCAAGACCAGCGGGTGCTCGAGGGATCAGGTTAACCTTTGAGCCCCGACTGCACCTTTTTAAAAATGAAAGCAAATGTAGAAAATGTTTGTGATACTACTACTACTGTTTCCTCCCGCTGGTTAAAAGCAACAACGCATTCAGTCTTCGCAAATAGACCTTCATCCTACGAATGTGACGAGAGCGGGCAAGTGAGATCCGATCACAAGTGGCCGCTCGGGACGCATGTGGCGATGCAATCTAACGACGGATGTGAACCGACGCACTGTGAGCTGTCGGCCTGCGATCGGATCACCCGAGAGGCGTTTTGACGCCAGGTTTGAACAGGTTCTCAGACACGGACGTTGATCGTGCATGTGATGCCTTTTTGAAGCGCCGAGTGCTTGGAGTGCGCCCTAGAAATGGGCCACACTCTCTCACGAGAAGGAAAGGGAGCAGCATTTTGCCCTCTGACCTCTTATTTTGGCAGAAAGCACCGCTTCCTGTTAGCAGTCTTGAAGGTGCGCCGACGGGGAGCAGGTGGGCGGACGGAGAACCAGCGACCTGTGACGGATTGTAGATACACCTGCTGGAGCTGGTGTAAACAGACTGAAAGGTTTTAGCGGTGCCACGGAAATGAACCCAAAAGACCAGACAGGAAATAAGACAGAAAGGGCTACTAGAAGAGGAAGGCTGCAAGCGCAAGAATGGTTTTGTTTTATTTCAGTGCTGCAAATGAATAATTTCATACCAGTGTTTACAATAGCCAGAGGCAGGAGCACTCCACAGAGAATTAACAACAATGAGGTTTATTTCACCTCCCAGTGAACAACTTATCACCGCTAAATCATCCGTGCTTGTGGCCGCTAGTTAATCAAATAACACGTCTAAACAAGAGTCAGGAATGTTTTTTAATGTCATCACATCTCCACCAGTGCGGTAAGTCGCCATGTTTAATTAATAGTTTTCTCTAAATGATGTAGGGCGGCGCTCGATATTGTTCTGGACCAACGGCGGGCTGCTTGAAATGATGGAAAGCTCGCTAATTGTCCTTTCCGTCGTAAGTTCCAGGGCTGCTCGTCGAAGGCCGCGCGCTTCTGAGACGGAGCTTCATTTCAAACCCATTCGGGCTGTTTGGGTCATTGCACCATTTCAATCAGTCACCGCCACATCTCCATCCTCTGCTCTGTTATCGTGCGTCTCATTATGACCGCTGGTCCTCCTTCCTTGTTCTGCTCGGCTTGCCTCCTGACAAGCTGCGGGTAATGGAGATGGGTCGGTAAAAGCTCAGAGCGTCGCCCCCAGCGCAGAGTTGTGAAGAAACTGAATAATTGTGAGAATTATGGAAATAGATTCATTTGGACTTATGATGGTTTGAATTTGCTGCTTCTGTGTGCTCTTGTTCTCCCCACAATCCTCTCAGGCGAAATGCCAACAGGATCTTGGAGTTGGGCTGCTCTGGAAATCAGCAAACAGACACGCGATGACTCGCCGTGATTTAGGAAACGTACAAGGAAAACATCATGAATCCATTTTGCCTTCGTTCAGGAGACGTCTCGTTTTTTTGTGTGTTTTTTTTTTTAAAACACAATGAGCAAAGTGGCACTGAAGCTTGAAATGATATTTTAACTATATGTCTGAGCTGGGCGCAGAGTAATGAGCTTTGCCACTGAGTTTATGGAAGCATCGTACACAAAGAAGAGGATGTGAGTATTGATCAGCGGGACAGATATTCACTCGCAGCCTTTTCTCCAGATGGACTGGTGCATCTCGTTAGGCCTTTTATTATCTGGCAAACTTCTCAAATTAAGTATTCACTTCCTTTGTCCAAGAAAAAAATGTTCTCAGCCTCTCCGTGTACACACACACACACACACACACACACACAGACGCACACGCACACGCAGTGACTCTTCATTTCCTCTCCTCTCCTGCTGTTTCTTCCCTATCTTCTCATGCTTTCCCTCCCTCAGCGCCCAGAGGTGCTCATTTATCAACAAGCTATAGTTTTCTGCGGTCGGCTTGTGCATCACACACACACACACACACACACACACACACACACAAAAGCAACACACGTGTGGAGCCGCTGCAGAGTGTTTGCATTATAGATCTGCAGAAGAAAAACAGCAGCAATGGATACCTGGAGGTAATCATTGGGAAATTAATTTGAGGCGATTCGGGCCAGTGGCGATTGATTGTCTGCCTCCTGCGTCGCTGTGATGCCCGCAGGAAGGCAGCCAGTCTTCATCTGAAGCACCTCGACAATAAAAACATACATTCACATATACCCCAGAGCTGGAGCAGTGAGATGAGACGTATGAGGAATACTAACACAGAGTCGCTGAGGCTGGAGGTGAAATAAAAGCATGCAAGCCGACATACTATCTCATTACATCCGAGATTGTAGAACTCACGTTTCATGTTCCTGGATGGGAAAAATAAGCAGATAGAAAATGTGAGAACTGTGTCCTACGAATGGATAATTTAACACATATTCCGGCTTTGCATCTTTCACCACTTTGTAGAAATACTTTGTAGAAATATACGGCTCATTACAAGTGGCCACAGCTTTGAAAATGAACGCTGGATTAACATCATGAGCTGTGTTTATGTATCTTTGATTCATGATGCTCCTCCCCGGCCGTCTGCTCCCTAATGCAATATGTATGCATTGTTTTCCCTCCGTCTCCTCCCTGACTCCGAATGGACTGCAACTAATTACACGTACGGCAAAATGAAAAACACAAACTGCTTTCGTGCCTTCAATTTCCATTAAATCCGTCTTTAATGTCACTTAATTTTAAGCTTGATTAAAAAAATTTTAAAAAAATCTAAATAAAAGCCTCTCTGGAAATCTGCTTCCGCGGGGGTTGTTTGTGTGAAAAATTTACACGGCTGCGTCTTCGCTTTTGTTGCGGGAGACGAGCTCAACGTGGAATCGAAGTCAAGCTGGAGTGCTTTAGCTGAGCTCGACTGAACCTCATTATGACTTTTCAATTAGAGGCTGATTGAAGTCTGGGGCGGCTGCAGAATCAGAAACTCTCCAACCAATCGCGGGGCTTTTTAATCATTCCCTTTGGTTCAAGGGGAAACTATGAATGAGAGAGGGTAATGAATGGCCTGGTGAACTGCACTGGCAACTGGAAATGGGAGGCTGAATAGTGTTTTTGTTGGGGAAGTGAATGATTTTGATAAATAGAAATTATTTGATTTATTTAATTTTGAAACAACAAAAGATGGAACATTGCCATTCACACTCGCATGCAAAACACTCTCTTCCCGCAGACGGGTGGCACAAGATGCAAAGTGGTGAACAAAAAGACAAAACAACAACAAAGAGAACCAAATGAGATGCAAAGCGAAAACAAAGCGATGAAAATACCGAGAAAGAGACGCAAAATGACCACAAACAGTCGCATTGTTTAGCTTTTTTAGTTTTTATTTCCACTCAAATCCCAAACGTA
This sequence comes from Clinocottus analis, assembly GCF_023055335.1. Taxonomy (NCBI): domain Eukaryota; kingdom Metazoa; phylum Chordata; class Actinopteri; order Perciformes; family Cottidae; genus Clinocottus; species Clinocottus analis. The sequence goes on along the minus strand of NW_027175954.1, from coordinate 3,630,379 downwards.
CCGCCCGGCAAAGTTTGGTCTCAGAAAAACAATTTAAGTTCGGTTTGTTTGCACTTTGAAAAAACAGCAAAAACTGTCAAAAAACCAGGACACTCTCCTGTTTCCTCTGTGATACAGACACGATACTGTATGTTTGGTGATGTCAACTCATCCCATCTGCTGACAGATCATCTCATCCCACTCGCTGTCTGACAGGCTGACATCCTTCTATTCTACTTCCTGTCTCGACGGTAGCAGCAGGCCACACGGGGGAATCAGGCATGTTTTAGGGCCGAATGTTTTGGCTGTTACACGTGGGAGTTTTTTTTTTTCTTCTTTCACACCAGCGGCCTACTCCACATTCCTCCCAGCATCCTCCCCTCATCTGAAAGAGTCGTCCTCCAATGCAGTTGGTGTAAGAGCTCGGCTCAGACGACACAATCCTGCCAACAGTCTGCCACAAATTCCTCCAATCCCTCTTCACAGTCTTCTTATCCCGGGCCTCATTATCCCAAGGGTCTGGCAGTCATCAGCCGCGCTGCAAACGTCCACCGCATCCGCTCTCGACGGGCCCGGAGCATCTTCATTGTGTCGAGCAAACTGATCGCATACATCACGGTCCGCCGGGAAAGGCCCTTTGTGCACGCCTTATTTCACCAGGGTGTGAAGGAGTCCTCCCCGAGAGAAAATAGTCTATTTGTGTAAAACGTCTGACACGCATTCGTTTGCTCATTTGCTGTTTCTATGGTGAAACCCATCGCTCTCCTTTCAGGATCTCCCCTCCTCTTTTCTCTCACTCTCATTTCAAACATTAATCTTCACATTTCATATTTTAGGGCTTTGATCAGTTGTGTGCGCTGCACATCATCATGCAAGTCGTCTCACACAGCCGGGGGCTACCGTCATTATTATCAATCAAATATACAGCGTTGCAACGCTCCGACGTCCAGCCTCAGTTTCCTTAATTATACATCACAAACAAAGACCTGCGGGCTTCAAAAGGGCAGAGCGCGCGTTCGGGACGGCGCGATGCACGGTCTCGATAAGTGGACCTGATTCCTCGGGTGTCTCCTTGACGGTGTTTTAAGGGCATCAGGCTTTGCTTGAAATCCCAAACCTGTATTCTGCAATCTGCTCCCCGAGACGCCCTCAGCCCGCTCTCTGTTCTGACACGTTATTCACGCCCGTGTTTGCCATGTTTCTCTCCTCTCAAGCGGCTCTTTGAAGTCGGGCTTTCTCGACAGTCTGAGCGCTCCTCCACTTGTCATTAGGAGCGGCGCTCCCCTCCCTCTATCCTGCGTGTCTCCTCTCACCCAGGGGGGGTTTCGCGCTTCACCCAGCAACTCGCTGATCAACTCCCCACGGGGTTAAAAAAAAAGAAAAAGAAAAAGAAAGTGAGATATTGATGTGACGCAAGCCTTTAGTGTCACGGTGGAGGAATGAAAGCAGCACTTCTTTTTCTTCATTAGTGCCTAATTACATTTTCTGCTTATAGAGTGAGACTGCTCCTTTGATGTCACACTAATTAATTTAGATTTTAAAAAAAAACACAACGACAGAAAATACAGTTTCAATAGCGTTGGAGAGGGATTAGCAGACGCACCACAGATATTATGGTTGGGATTATCTGCTCTCTAAAATAGTATTTCAGCAATTAAGGCGGTTAGACAAATCGAGAACAACGAGAATCAATAATGACTACGCAACGTTTCGGCGTGAATCGCTTGTCTGGGAAGCTTCATCATGCCGCTGGAGAAATGCCTCACATCACTGCAGACGTGAAAAAAAAAAGCCATTTGGGGGGGCGGGAATAATGTAGCAGAGAAGGGAATGGCAATGACTTCAGGTCACAGCGAGGTCACGAGGGGCGTCGCCGTAATTTATTATCCCACCGACGCTCGTCTTTCATCTCTGGGCTTCAGGTAAAGTTGACTCCCGCTCCGAGATCACGCTCCACGCTCTTAAACTGAGCGTGAAGGTTCATTTTTGACCTTGACAAAAACAATTGTAGCTCACGCTAGCTTTACCGGCGTCCCCCAGGGCGTTAAACCGCGTCCCGCGGTCGTAATCAGCAAATGAAGCTGGCTCAGGCGTCGGTCGTGAGGCTGCGATGTGACATTTGGGTCACATGATAACACATGACCATATATAGGAGGATAGTGGAACCTTCTGTCTCCTCCACCTGACCGCGGCACTGAATGCTACGTGCTTTATCTCGGCAAAAACTATTCAATGGAATCGCGAAGCGGCCATGAAGGAAATGACGCATGCAGGAAGTACACGTGTACAGCGAGTACATGTCAGTACACACGTGTAGATACAGGTACTAACAGCTGAGAGGTGAAGTTGTTAAAGAGGTTTGTGCAAAGTGCTGAGTATTCGGCTCGAGTAAGGAGGATGCCGTCTTATTTCACCACTTCAGCTGATGAGGAGCGCTATGAAGGTTTAAAAGCACCTTGAAGGTGCACGGAGGAACGTGCGTGTTTCATTCGTTTGATCCATGTAAAAATAGAAATAGTAAAAGGTTTTAGTTACGTAGTGTTAACTTGTCTATGCTAAAGTAAGCTAATCGCCTCCAGCGCCATACTTTACCCACAGAGGGGCGAGCGAGAGTATTTCTGTTTAAGCCTGTCACATATAACATAAGTTGTTACATACACAGTCTATATATAGTTTTACTGTTTCTTTCCCTCCGAGTTGGAGGCAGCTTTCGATGCTCGTGCCTTCAGCTGGCTCGATCATTGCATCGTTCATCAGTCTCACTCATTCCACTTCTCAAATTCGCAACCTGTTAATTACAGAATTGATTTAAAGATCCCTCTCCTGCTCCATGGAGCTCTTAATGGTCTGGCTCCAGATTATGTATCTGACATGCTTCCAATGTATCCGCCCGACAGATTTCTCAGGTCAGGAGACAGATGTCTCCATCGAATTCCCAGAGCTCAGTCGAAATCTGGCGACCGAGCATTCGGTGTTTATGCACCTAAAGCCCGGAACAGCCCGCCTGTTAATTTGAGGATTGCAAAAACACAATCTTCATCTACTTCTGTGAATATACAATTTGTCTGTCTGTATCGATGCTTTAACTAATTGCCATCGCCCCGCAAAGCAGTTTTAATTGCTCTTGTATGCGATTATGCTCGTCAAATTAACTTGAACACGTGTACAACGCTAACTCAGTGCCGCGGCGACCTCTAACAGCATAATAATCATACTGGTACATGGCAACACATGACAGGAGCCATTTGCAGACCTGTATTGGTCCCAGGTTGGAAGGAAGTGTTTCCTCCTGGGGGAAGTGTGATCATGATGAAAGCGTATCAACGCAGCAGTCTTGGGAATCACGGCTGTGCAATATTTTGCAGATGGTGAGTATAATTAGTGTCCCGGTATTAAAGGCACTTTAAGTAATTGCTCCATTGCATCCTTCCTCTCTCTCTCTCTCTCCGTCTCTGGATAATATTTAACCTAGATAAAGTAATGCTTTTTTTTTCACAATCATTCCTCTTACTGTGTGCTGGTGAAAGGAAACTGTCTTACTTTGCAGTCCAACTTTGGATAAACCTCTCATTCCTGTCCTCAGTCAACTGGCCAGGTCTAACAGTCTTTTCAAGCAGCTCGTTTAAAGATATAAAAGAGGCCGACAAAACTTATGAGACATGTTGTGTACCGAAGGAGAGGACCTGACAGCTTGAGCAGCGACTCAAACCGAAAACAGCGTTTAAAAGCCGGGCTGAGCCGTGTTGCTGACACGGGAAAAATCATGAAAAACTCACCTTTTTTTTTTCTTTTTTTTTTTTTTTGTGAGCTGCCGAGATCAGAAAACATGTAATTATAAAAAGATATGCAGATAGTTTTTAAGATGCTTCATTTTGTTCTTGGAAGCCAATTCAACTTATTTTGTACATCACTAATTACTAACTTTCCTCACAGGGTTTCACAATCTCCACACACACAACATCCTCTGTCCTCTCATCAGAACAGGAAATAAAGACAGAGGGTGAATACAGGTATTTTCATACAGACATTGTGAGAAAAAGTGTTGTTTTTTTTTACATTAAAGCATGTAAACATGTTCTAGTTAAAACACAAAATTAAAGTTACAACCTGAAAATGAGCGCAACACATCCCCTTTATACTGTTTGGCAATAAAAGTACAATTCAGGAAATCTATTTTAAGTAAAAGATGAAATTGTTCTGCACATCAGTCTGTAATAGAGACAGTATTTTACAACTCTGGAAATACAGCGTTCATGTTCCAAAGTCATGCAGCAGAACAATACACTTGCGTGTGCTCGACTCCTTGCTGGCTGACGTGGAGTCGCTTTGCAGCAGAAGTTGAGTCTGCTTCAACTCTGTTCCGCTGGACGACCCCGCGTTGTTGGGATCGAGTCCCGTCTTCATGCGCAGACGTGTGAATTGAATAATAAGTTTTATACACCTGAACCAAATTCAATGACCCATGTCTACATTCATGAAATCCTACAAAAGTCTGTTGCCACGCTCCCTGAGCTACACGCACAATGTTCTCATGATTGAACTACGAAATTAGGACCCACGTTTAAAACTGAAACACTCTTGAAACCGTTCAGCATGGGACGCAGACGGTGTGAGGGTTACGGTGAGGAGGTGCAGGGCATCAGGGACTGCGCTGCTCCTCCTGCCAAAACCACAGCGGGCGAAGGCAAGCGAGCACCAGCCTCCACACACACACACACACACACGCACACACGCAGGAGCACACAACTGCTTCCGCAGGAGAACCGAGCGGACTCGAGTGCCTTTTTCCAGACTTCACAGACTAGACGTTTCCGCTCCATATTCATGCAAACGTAACAAATGTGTCTCTCCGTTCGCTCGGTCCTCTGTTGCGGAAAATTGACCGCGTAATTAGCACTGGAGGACGACGCCACAGGTGAATTTGCTTACTCATGGACTCTGCAGATAAATGAGAGCGCACCCCGTCGCACACCTCGTGCTCATCAGTTAGCCGAGTGAGACAGGTGGTGCTGGATAGTCAGCGTGCGTGCCCTCTCCATAGCAGTGTGCGCTGGCATCCTCCCCTGCCATACTTTTCCGCCGCCTACGCACACGAGTGTTGCAGATGGGCTCTGGCGTAGCGTGAAGCCGGATGCTCCTTTACAGTCCTCCACGGCAGGAAAACACATTTTCACTTTCCCACTTTTAAATCTGACAAACTCAAGGTCACGACGCCAACGGAGTTGACTTACGCAACACAGACCACTGTGTTTCATTGTCTTTGTACTTGATAGTAGATTTTCATTTTGTCTAAAACAGCCCACTATTCCAGTGTAGTAAGTGAGGGATGTGATTTTTTTTCCCCCCCTCGAGCCTTAAAGCGTACGTCTGGGGAGATAGCGGGAGGCCTCAGCACACCGTGGGGTAACGGTGATCCTGCAGGTTAATTGCATCGTGCACGGTGTCATGTCACACTTTCCTAAATGGCTTTAATGAAATCTTGCTTGCAATCTGTGTCTGACTGTCACAATATACATTTCCAGCAAGCAGAGACACATCAGTACCCCGGAGCTCGCTGTAAAAAAAAAAAAAAAAAAAGGGCCAAGTTGAAAAAGCGATTGTTTATTGTGAAGGCCGTCTCTTCCGCTGTGTGTTTAATGGACTCAGAAGCTCATTAAGTGGGCGACATAAAGATGCCTCAGTGCTCCTCTGAACGACTCACAAGCTCTTTTGTTCCAGCAGCAGACATTTTTTTAATGAACACTTTTAGGTGGTTTCTTTTATTTAGCATCTTTCTGATGTCATGCGTGTCTCATTTGGCATTTTAGAATGTTGTTTATGAGTTTTAATGTGTTCTCTGTCAGTTGTTTACTGTCTATTGTTGCCCGTATGAGTTGATTTGGTGGCAAAAGAGTTTCCTCCGCCGGGGATCAAGAAAGCCTTCTCGTCAAATCAAACTCGTCCTTCTTTGATGCTGTTACTCCGCCATAGTGAGGGCACACGCTTTAAAATCTAGTTTTACAAAAACGCTGCGATGTCGGCCGGTGTATCGCGCCTCACTTCGAGCCGTGATCCAATTGGTTTGATTTTTAGATGCGAGTCGCGGCAGCGGCCACATGGTGAGAATTGCTGTTCCTTTTGGACTTTCTGTGATCACAAAAGCACTAAATTGTACCGACGTGGTGGACACACCTCATCTCCCACCGAGCACCGCTCTGCAGCGACGCCCTGCGCTTTCACCACCTCTCCCCTCGCTATTGTCGTCTCTTGTGAGGGAGCCCGAAAGGACGTTGCGAAGAGGCGTTCAATTATCCACGTCATGGGATAGTGGTGCTGGAAGTACTCCCTCACAGATAAGACCATCCTGACGTCCTCTTTTCCTCGGGCGCTTTCACACCAGTTCACGGCTTAACTCTCGCGGCTCCGCTGACAGGACGAGACCTCGATGACCCCCGGGGTCACGCCATTGTGTCAACAACCAAAAAGAAAAGGTCAAACTTTTCCCGGGGACAGAAGAGCAGCGCCTCTCGGGCGAGTACCAACACATCTTCAAGCTCGAAGTACGTCTCGACAATAAAGCTTTGCCACGAACGCGACGTCAAAGCCATCGATGGCATCCTCGTGCTGCTGCGCCGCTGGATCAAACAGAACTTTTGGAGAAGTCTCGCACATTATTGGACGTGTTTCTCTGTAATTCAGCCACACTTCACTGTGATTTAAAATATATGTCTGGTGTTTGCTGGTCCGTGGGATTGTCAGTGATATGAATGAACGAGCGCAGCGGTTTCTCCTCCTGCTGTCAGGTTCTTGATGCCGAAGACGCGTCATGAATCCCATCGGGGCAATCAGAGAGTTTTCAGCTGACCTGAGCCGCCTCGTATTCAGCAGTCTGTTATTAACCTTGTCTGATTTGAAGAGAGAGAGAGAGAGATGAATGAACGTTCCTGCTTCTTGCTCTCTTTCCCGGGATTATTGTCGTCAAGAATGGCTCCGACACATCTCATTATGAAACACAAATTGTGATTCGGTGCGCTGCGAGCAAACGAAGGAATTCATTCAAATTGCCAGTTTTTGATAATAACGAACCCAGCATTTCAATGGGTTTTAAAGGAACTACAGCTTTTTTGGGTGTGGGGGGCAAGACGTGTGTAAAGGACAACAAGGTCAGACTTGTCAAATTCACACACTCAGTTGAGTTGAGTGAACATCCTGAGCTCGCAGAGGGCAACCCTCCAGATTAATAACCAACATCAACGTCCGCTCCCTGAAGGAAGACATTTTAGATCCTCCGATGTGTGTTTGCGTGGATCAATGGGGAGCTCCGATACTGTACCGCCATTCGGCATCCTCCATTGACGGCAGGTTATGGTGATTAAGTGCTCTTTTATCAGTTGTCGGGCTACAACAAAGGTCCAAAATAGGATTAAGCGCAGACGTGAAACACTACCACAGCTAATGCTGCGGCCCTTTGAGAATCTGCTGGCATTGAGGAGCGCCACGATGCTGCGGGGCAGGATTACAGAACAAAGAGATGGAGGGATATGGAATGAGGAGTGGGAGTCCTCCCTTCTCCCCCCTTTTTTTTCTCCCCATCTTGACATCCCAGCCCCCTTTAAATGCTTCCCGTACCATCAAATTTGGCTCCGCGAGGCAGCATCGCTCACTCGTTTATCTATCGCTTGTCCGTGGCGTGTTGTTTGTCGCCGGGTGAGTCAGTGCAGAGCGGCAACAGTGGATGTGGCTCTTTCAAGTGGCGAGAGCAGCGAGAGGGACGTTCATTCATCAAGGCGAAGTGCAGCGCAATCCAGGCAGTACGCGTAAGTTAGATAAATGGCTAATAACCTCAAGGAGGGAGATGATTCATCACTTCCTCAAATTAAGTTCATTAAAGAACTGCCTGCGGACATCCGTCATTGTCTCCTACTGCAGATGATCCTGTGTGTTACAGTGTACCTGTAAGAAAAGTTGTTTCCTCGTACGAACATAAAAAAAGGACGTTCATTAATTCTAGCGATATGTTTCCTTCAGTGGAGGAAAGTAAATAAGGACAGTACTTATACTGTCCAGTGTATGGACGACCTTTTTAGATTGTGACCCCTCGCAACAGAAATCCATCATGGTTTATCGGCTCCCGGTGTTCTCATCTTCCAGCATTGTTGGTCACTTTGCTTGCAGACTTAAGGGAAGGTGAAGAATTTGGTTGCAACGTTAGTTCATCGAGCAGCATTTGAACTTCAGCCATGTGGCTGTAAAGAGCCAGTGCAGACGACGCGCTGCACTGCTCCTCAGAGCCCTGAGGTCCCGCCCCCGCTGCCGCCGAGCACCGTCACTTGTTTATTAATATTAAACGTGTTGAGCGTTCAACATGCACCAACCTTGACTTGACTGGATTTTACGGCTACTTTTTTTCAGACAAACTCTACTAAGATGTTTCTATGACCTTTTTTTTTTAACATACTGTGGTATAATATGACTAATTCATATTTTTCAACTCTGAAACGACTGCTTACCTGCCTCTAACCCGACTTCCAGACCTTATACTGTGACCAATGTCGATATCATATCCTGTAATTGTTTTGCTGGCACTATACTATGACTATCATTTTTCATCACGTTATACTATTCATTTTTCAAAACGATGTATTTTTTCGACGTACCTTATGTGATATGACTTCCTTTTTTACTATGAATGTTTTACGACACGCGCTTCAGAGGACGCTCTGAGCGTTCCTGCTGCAGCGTGTCCAACGTGTCCGTGTGGAGGTCAGAGGTGAGTCTCTGCAGCTTTAATGACTCGTTGAAGAGATGTTCCAGTCTGGGTTGCGTTTCCAAACCACACGATGATCCCACAGGTGAGAAAGCTCCCAGTCGGTCCTGTGGAGGCTCGGGGTGAAGGGCCGGTGGCTGAGTCCGGCCTTTTTACAGCAGCCTGATGAAATAAAGCCGATGGTGCGCTTTTCTGCACTGTTGCTACAGGCCCAGAAACTTGCAGCTGTCAGCCCACTCCACCTCAGGCCCCTCGACGGTGAGAAGCTGCAGCGAGGGAGGCTTTCTAACCTGAAGAAACGGGCCTTTTTTTTGGACATATGACATCACTGGGGGTAAATTATCAGATTTAATGCAACTCCCTCGAGACAGAAAGAAAGAAAAGGATAATCCCATCTGCAGTGAAGACCTTCAATTGGACTTATTTGCAGAACGAGCACACTTCCGAGTGTAAATTTAAAGGCGGGACTTTACTTGTAAAAGAGCATCCTTAAATTGTGAAATTGGTACTTTTCCTTTAGTAAAAGATCTGAGCAGTAGTTCCACGACCACTTTAGTCTATAAAATGTCCCCAAGATAGTGATTAAAATGACGCTCACATCTTCAGACCTCTTGTTTTCTCGGACCAACAGTCTGAATCCCCAAATGTATTTAATTTCCATCGCAGCAGCAACCGGAACCAAAGATTTGCTTTATAAAAAATACTAAAGAGATTTACCTCCTATCAAAAGTTTTGCAGATATAAATTCTGGCCATTTGTTTTCACCTCCCAAAAAACATGGCGTTGTTGGAGCATCCAGTGCGTGTCTGAAAGCAGGAAAACAAATAGTGTAGAAACCAGATTACTCTGCTGCGTGACCGGTCAGCTGCTCACACAACACAGGAGCTCAGCCTGGGAACAAACGGGCGCTCAGGGTAACCTTGCCAACCAAAGTGGAAACTCCCCCACGCGTCCATTCATGTGTGGATGTGCGGCCGCCGCCGCTTTCCCACAATGCCGCTTGTACTGCGAGGCCAGAGAGGAGCCATCGCTAGGCAACAGGCAGGAAGGGAATCCGTTACTGCTGCTACGGCGAGCCGGACGGGCTCGTGACGGATAACGGCCCCGATGTCAGACACTGGAGGAACTAAACTTCAACGTGGTCTTCTTCATGGCGCTTTAGGTGCAGCAGCCCGGGAGCAACACGTTCTGATCGCGTGTATGTATATATTTATATATGTGTATGTATATTTTATGTCAATTTGGAAAAGAATAATTCAATTAAGGGCAAAATTGGAGAAAAACAAATCCTCATAATTATGTTTTCAGTAGAAATATTACACGTGTGATTAAAATGTATCCTAACTCTTAAAATGTTGGTTTAAAAATTTCCCCCATAGATTTAATGCCAAAGAAAAAGTCAGTGGGATTGAAGTGATTTTGTGAAGACTGTTTTGATTCAGATTGGACTTCCAAAATAATGATAATGCCGAAGCTTTAGCGGGTGTCTTTCTGGATACGAGTGTCCATCAGTTGGTCTACAAAGTCTGCACTCTCATACACGTTAAAAGTATTTCCATCGTGGCTGTAATTAACCAAATAATTTGCTTTATTGAACATATAAGATGCCTTCACACAGGTAACAAAAACAGACAACCGATATGCTTGAAATGAAAAAAGAAAAAACCCACATTTTATTGCACTTAAGTTATAAGAAAATAAAATTCTAAGTGAATCAAACAAATACACAATCCCTTTAAGGTTTTTTCTGTCTGTTTTCTTTTTTGCCAGGCAGTTTACATTAACTGAAAAAATAAAACACCTGCAACAAATCTGATTTCTCAAACCAGATCATAAATTAAAACAGAGGGAGAAAACAACGAGAGGAGATAGAGCAAGATTGTTTTCTTTTTTTTCTTTTTTAATATACAGTGTTATACCACTTTCACAGTTCAGCTTGAGTTGTGACTCTTGGAGATTGAGACGATTTTTCGTTTGGCTACAATGTTTCTGTTCACGTTTGTTGCCTTTTGTGTTTTTATTTTCCCCCCAACTGACGATCCCTCGAGGCCGCGACCGCCGCCGAGCAGCCGCCCCGGAGATTTTAACTGCAGCACATGTAACACTAAGACTCCCGGCAGCTCGGACCCGTCAGTGGATGCTTTGTGATGGTCTCCTCTGTTGCTTCAGACATCTTTGAATTGAACACCAATCACACGGATACGGACAGTTCTTTCATTCACGTGTTAAAATCAATACATCTGCTAGTTTTTTTTTTTTTTCTTTTGCCAGTCCACACAGCATTTGTACATTTCCCCAAAGAACAGGCTGAAAGAGCGTTGTCCCAAGGAATGTGTTTACAAGTTGCCCATTAACACGCTAGCACACGCACTCATGCACACACACACACACACACACACACACACACGCCAACAGTGTACATCCCCCTGGTTTCCTCTCTGCAGGCGCTCCCGTCAGTATCTGCCGGACGCGCTCCCTCCTCTCAGCCTCGTAGAGGCACGTTTGGCTCAAGTTTCAGTGGCAAAAACAAACAAAATAAAACAAAAAAGTTGGATGTTATCTTTTGTGATCTTTTGTTCCTTAAAGTCCAAACATATAGAGTTCAATTTGGAATTTTGCCTGGGACTAAAACGTCACAGCAAGTAAAAGTTCCATCGCTCTCTTTTTATTCCATTCATCTAGCAGCATAAATACAGTTTGGCCACTGGGAGAAAACAGTAGAGGGGAAGGGGCTGGGGCGTTCAGGGGCAATAGTCCACAGCGCTTGGAGCAAAGAACCGTTACTTCTCCTCGTCACAGCGCTGAGGAAACCTCCCCAGCTCGACTGAAAAACTCTGGACAGCACTGATGTTTATGTGGAGACGGAGCTCCAGACTCAGGGATGTAGAAAAAAAAAGATAGGAGGAACAAACAACTCAAATAAAAAAGAGAAAAAAACGTGTGACATAATAACAGCAAACCTAAAAAGAGCAGGTTATTAATACTGGGATTTGTTGCTGTTGGCAAACGCTAAGAAAAAAAAAAAAAAAACACGAGTGAAGCTTCTTTCATGTGATAAATCAAGAACGTATTGAAATTCACAGTTGTGTTTGTGTGCGATATTGTAAAGAAAACTACAGAAACCAAGTGGAGAACAATAAGAACGGGAATGGAGTGACAGGAAACGAGCCCGATTACAGGCCGAACCCTCCAACAAGCAGCTGTGTGAGAAAAGATGCCTTTAAATGTCTTCTCACCTTCCTCTACATGTTCCTACAGTGAACGTTTTCCGGTTGGCCGTTTGAGTGTATGTGTGTGAGAGGGGGCGTGCGCGCTGATGGGAGGGCGAGGAGTGTGTGTGTGTGTGTGTGTGTGTGTGTGTGTGTGTGTGTGTGTGAAGGTGGGGGGGGGGGGTCTTTAAAAAATAATAGATCTCTATACATCTCAAAATCTGTCAGGCTTGAGCGGAACCAAGTCTCTGTGCGAAGCGGACCCCGAACCGAGAGGGTTGATTGAGAGTCACTTCAAAAGAGTTCAGTCGTCATCAGTCGTTCCTTCCTTCCTCTCTTCTTTCTCCCAGCCAATCGAGGGACAGACCGGCGGCGTCCCGACGCCTCGTTTCCAGCCCGATTCCCCTCCCGACTCCCCCGCGTACTGGTGGTGGGGGGTCGGAAAGCGGGGGGCTGAACACGTGTGAGGGTCTGCGGCTCCGTCAGTAACATTTGCCCAAAGGGGGGCGGGGGAAGTTGATGGCAGAGGACAGGACTAACCCACTGTCGGTGGGGGTGGTAGATTTTGCGAGTTTGGGTGCAGAGTTCTGGGCTCCATCTCATCTCCCGTTTCCCTCTCCATTCCTTCCTCTCCGCGGTTCTCTCTCTTCTTCCTTCCCCCACCGCGTCGCCCTCCCCCTCTCCCTCTCACTTCATGTCCACGTCAAAGTCCAGCACCAGTAGCTTGGTCTCCTCCGTGCCGTTGCGGCTGCCCACCGCGCACACCAGCTTGGTGTTGGAGGCTCGGATGCGCCACACCACACCGCCGCTGCCGCCGCTCTCCAGGGTCACCAGGTTGCGGATGAACTCGCCCGTCTTCAGGTCCCACAGTTTGACCGTGCCATCGTCTGAGCTGGTGATGACAAAGTTCTTGTTGAACTGGAGGCACGTCACGGCGCTCTGGTGCTTGTGGGGACCTGAACACACACACAAAGAAACAGATTCTTAGAAGGACGTAAAGAAACGTTTCACTGCATTCCTACCGGCAGGAACCGCAGTCTGAATGCGTGTTCCTCGACCAGGCTCTCCACGCTCACTAAACAATGTCATGCCCTAGCCTCTGTAGTTCCTGGTATAATTGTCAAAAACAGCCGTTTGAAATAAATAGAGTAATGTCATGGGTAGAGAGATGTGGATGGGTGCATTTGAAATGAGACTTGGATACAGAATAAACAACTCTGAGACACAAAGGGAGAATTCCCCTCCTTTATTCCTGAAGCTATTGTGACAGTGTAGTCAAGACTTCCTGCTGCAGGCAGCCGGCTTTAGGACTCGTCACTGTCACGCAGGCTTACAGCTCCAGCTACACCTCCGTCTGCTGTGTTGGTGTGCTGGTAGCTGGCAGGACGCCACACTTTAAGTGAAGATGGCGGCTGTTACTGCCTCCATTGAGGTGACTTTATTTGTGACACTACGCGTGCAGCGACTTGAGATTTCCCTCGGGGCTTGAAAAATGAATGATATCTTAATTAAATCAATTACGCCGACACAAAGCACAAACAAGTGCTGGCAAATGAACTGCTTTTTTTTTTTTTTTTTTACCGGAAGTCGCTGTAGCAGCTACTTCAGTCAGACAAATTCAATTTATTTCCGCTTTCACAATCCATTTGCAGAGAATTTCCTTTTGAATCTCACCATCAACAAGCTTTCACATATTTTACATTTCTGTCTCCAGTTAGTTCAAAGGCTGTTATTTACTTGAGTATTCACTCGTGCACTGCACCAACCCCCAACATGCCTGCCGCTCTCCTCCCCTCCCGGCATTAGCACAACAAAGCCTGCTCCATCATTACCTATGCTCTCTTCAGCTGACAGTGACGACCTTGTTGTCGGCCCATTGTTTTATCAAAACGCACTAATGAATAGCAGAAATTGTCCGCTGACCTAATTATATGACCTACAAAGCCCCCTGGCGTCCGTCCCTTCACTGTAGTCACCCTATCGTTACAGGACGGACACACACACAGACACACACACACCCCCTCCCTCCCGGTGCGCCGTGTCCCTCCCCTCTGTGCTCAGACTCTCACTGGGGCATCCCTTTGTTCAGCGAGGGGGTGTTTGGTGTTTGTAGAACTAGCATGCAGGGTTGTAGTTTGCTAATGAGGGCATTTAGGGGCGGGGGCGCTGCCGGTTGCTGCTGCTATTCAGCAAAGGATTTCCAACTTCCTGTGAAGCACCAGCGCTGCTGCTAATGGGTTTTGAACTATTCAAAACGGACACAAAGGAAATGAGAGTGTAATCAGGACCAGCAGGCCCACAAGGTGTTGGCGCCGTACTGCCACACAGACGGCTTGAAACTGACCGTCCAATTAAAATCCAGACTATAAATGACCTAAGTCCCATCTTTGTGCTTTTTGTTGTTGCCATATTTCTGTTTAAGTTATACATTTATAGTTATGAGTATAATTACAGTCAACGCGATTAGAATAACTTTGACCTACTGAAGTACAACATGCATGAAATATGGTGCAGAAAGATACTACCAACTAGTACCAGATATTAAACGACCTTCAATAGACTAAACTGTACAATTATATTAATAAAGCAGCAAATAACCAATCTATGTAAATATGTAGTAGAATGATAACAATATTCAGATTGTCACAATATAATTTTGGTACGATTTAACCGTCCATGTTTAGGTTGGTTTGGTCCAGTTAATATAAACACAACAATCTCTTGGAGCACGGACGGCAGACTCACCTTGCAGTGTTTGCAGGCACTGGCCCGTCTTGATGTCCCAGATCTTGACAGTGGAGTCTGCGTTGCCTGAGACCAGGATGTTGTCTTTGAGCTCCATGCCGCTGGTGAGGGACTGATGCCCCGTCAGCGTGTGGATGCAGTTGCCCGTCTCCACGTCCCACACCCTTATGGACGTGTCCAAAGAGCCACTCACCACGTGGATCCCATCAAACTAGAAGGCAGAGGGGGTCAAAAGTTCAGCCTCTACACTTATTTCAGTTCTGAGAGCAGACCGAATGTTGATGAAATTCATTTTTAAATCAAGATGACAGTAACGGTGACTTTGACTTGTTGCTGAGGCAGGAGCAGCAGACTGTCTTACTATTATTAACAAAGTTAAGATTAAACCCATTGAAATTAATGAATTTTATTGATCCGTGTGAAGCGTTGCCTTGTATTTGCACGTCCAATAGTAGAGCATCGACACTTTAAAAAGCCTAACGATGCAGCGTGCTACAAAAACCAATCTATCAGTGCAGTAAACAGCCTCCTCCCTGAGGTTGATGGCACCAGCTAAAAGTGCACCGTAATCACACAGAGTGGGTGAGAGGACATCTTAGAGGACACCGAGGCATGCATTTTAAAACAACCCCAACCACACACACAGACAGACTACATTAAACATTTAAAAAGAGTAGATAAAAATGAGCAAGACAGATAAAAGCGTTAGTGCAATCACATTACATTGACGTGTTTATGGCGTGTAAACCACATTGACAAAGCAACAACCTTAGAGAATTATTTATTTTTTATATGTTCACCCTGTGACTGCCACGCTACAAGAGAAACTGAGTGTGCTAATATGTTTTGATGAATGGCTGGATTAACACGATTCTGCTGTATTTCCTACTGAAGATTGTGCAGGTCCAGCCCAAAATGAAAAAATAAAAAGCTTCTGATGTGCAAATGTAAATAACTCTTACTGCTGAATGTGTGTGTCTGCTCACCTGCAGTGAGTACACTCTGTTGGTGTGGCCCTGCAGCGTGTGGAGGCAGGTCTCCGTCTCGGGGTCCCACACCTTCACCATGAAGTCGTACGCCCCGCTGACCACTCGCCGCCCGTCGTACTGGACGCATCGCACGGCCGCCACGTGGCCCATGAGCACGTGTAAACACTGACCCGTCTCAATGTCCCAGACACGCAGCGTGGCGTCACGAGAGCCGCTGACCACCCTGAGAGGAAGGAAGAGACACGCAACATGTGTCAGAAACATGTGGGGAAACGTTCTGAGAGTCTGGGTGCAGCACAAAGAGTTCAAACTGAAGTCTTACTGCTGAGCTTCACTTTCACTAACTTCTCCCACAAGTAACAGATTCTGTACGATGAAATTCAATATAGTCGACACAATACTTTGATTCATACTGCGGCAGCTGCATTGACGGCAAAATGAGACAGGTATGAACATATTCTTTCACTCCTCTCACTTTGAGTAACCTACAGCGTCACACATTCATGTTCATACTTGAAAGCACAAAAACACTCATTTAACTCAAACAGCTGCACTCCAGCAGCGCCTTCACCCCCCCGGAGAGGAACGATATATTATACGTTACAGAAAGGGAAACTCCCTTTACGGAAAATCCCAGATTATCACTGCGAAAACAGTAAAAAAAAACAAAAAAAAAACGGTTTGTGCTGAGGATATCTTTTTAACACAAACTTATTTAAATCTGGAAAATGATTGACACCGCTTTTTTAAATATTCATCAGAATCCCGACACTACAGACTGAGATTATTCTAAAAATGACTTCTGTTTTTAAAATAAACTTAGTGTAAATACACACAGCACATACTCTTTATTCATAAAATGCCTTACAGCGCTACATAGATGGAAATCACCAGCATGTTATTCACTGTCTGCCTGCAGCATTTCCACTGAGTGAGTAATCAAATGCTATACAAAAACCTTGGTGGGCCTTAAGGCGAAAGGAGCACTTTGAGTCTCCGGAGTGTAATACTAAGTGAATGAGCGAGCAGCAGTTCACTTAAGACGGCTCACAGGGTTTATTTAATCTCTCAGAGACCACATGCTCACTTTCATAGAGACACTGTCCTCTAAGAATGTTGCAGAGATGCTCTTTTTGCTCGGTGGGATCGCCGTGAAGTCGGGCGTAATGATTCTAATAATAACAGCGCACGTAGGGCACATTGAAAGGATAGTCCCCATGTTGGTTTGTCTTCAACAAAACAAGAATATAATGCCATTTGGAGAACTTTAGAGGTGTTGGTCAGAGGATTTTATTGCCTGGACAGAGGCAGGCGAGCCGTTTGATGTCCCTCACATCTTCTTGAAGCTGTATATTCTGTATAACCAATACAAAGATAAAACCTCAAACAGATTTAGAAGTGAAATGGGCCTCGTACCTTTTCTCATGTAGGTGCATGCAGCGCACTGTTGAGGTATGCCCGTAGAGGGTGTGGATACATTCGCCTGTCTCTGCGTTCCAGACCTTGAGTGTGCGATCAGTGGAGCCGCTGATAATAATGTTGTCTCGCATCTGGGATGACCACACGCCCCCCGTGTGACCCACCAACGTGCGCAGACACTGAAAAGATCACAGAAGAAGAAAAAGATGATGAGCGCGTTTGTCACTGACGGATCAGAGACGTGAGATGTTACGTTTCAAAGACATTCGGGTGCATTTCATTAATATATGCATCACATTTGAGTAAAATCACATTTCCCCCACTGTGACCCCTTACTGCTTCCAGGGGGTAAAAGACAAGAAAAATGTAATTTATGAGACCTTTTTAGGGAAAGAAGAACCTAGTCGTTGAATACCTGCAGCTGGGACAAAATCTCTCTGAGCATCTTTAATTGCTTTTACTTATCTGTTGGAAAAGCAGACAATTTGTTCTCTTTGCAAGAAGGTTTTCCAACTGTCTTCAATTTAAATTAAAAAAACAAAAAAACACCCATTCATCCTCATTAGGGATGCTAGATTAGCTATTGATTTAAGCAGTTATGGAAATCTTTCTGATCTATTGAATTTGCATCTCCACAGCTTCTAATTTAATTAACCTCGATGTTTTTAATTCAATTTATTTGGGTACAGGAGCGATCTGTGGACGGGGGTCAGTGGCGAGTGCTGTGGTCATGTCAGGTTTGGGTGGAGCGCGTCTTTGAGGTGTTCACCATGTGACCCCCGGAAAGCAGCCGATAAGCCGCTGAGCAGCAAATGGCGGCGCAGGGTGAGAGCTTTTATTGAAGCCAATGGAGGAGGAGGATGCTGCTGCAGCCCGTCTTCGCCCTCTCTGTTGCGTGATAAAGAGAATCACTCCATTAACTGTGGGCCAATGTGGCATGACCTGACAATCAACCTCAGTGTTAAAAGTCTCTTGTTTTATTACCGCTGCCCTTTTTCTGAGCTTCCGTAGTCAAGTGAATAATACTGCAGTCGCAAAAACGCCTGGCTAAATTAAAATGTATTCTGCATTTAAAACATGGCAGATGCACGGCTAATGTTTTGGAATATTGTGGGACATTATGAGTGTTATTGACAGCATTATTACCCAGCATGCATCTTAATCCACATTTGTGATAAACATTTGCTTTTCTTCTGTAATACTCAACCACGGGCCTGCAGTTTATTGTAATCATACTCTCAGGGATGAAAGATTTTCCTTGTGAATCTGAGCCAGCGGTCGAGGTTCCAAAACAAGAATCCGTGTGTGTGATTAGTGCCTCCTCAAACACCGTGTGGGAAGAGAGTACCTGAAATGGAGGGCTTAAGCGTCTTTATCAGTCTCTGAAACAAACATAAAATGAGGCCGTCCCTGAAAGTGAAAGAAGATGTGCATCCTTTTAATGAACCGGAGGGGTTTTATACTGTGCTTAAGATGATGTTTTCATACATTGAAAGAAAGAAGTGTGGGAGAGTGTATCCATCATAGCAGCCAGCTACAGAGCGCTATACCACGTCTCTTTGGAGTGAAAAAGCCACATACTTTGCCTTAGCAGGAAATATCAGAAAATAAGGGATAACAGGGCTAAAGCTGATGGAGCGAATGATTTGCAAAAAAGGTCAAGATAGACTACATCAAGTCAAGAAATCACATTATAGACTCACTTAATGATTAAGAGATTACCCCCAGGCCACAGCTGAATCTACAGTAAAAGCTGCTTTAAGGATCAGTCACATGTTTTCATGTCTTTTTAAAATGACTGATTTCAGAGTTTGTCAGTAAAGACAGAGAGAAGCACAAGAGAAAGCTCTCAGATGTCCCTGGGTGGTGCCAGTACTTCTACCACAGTCGTGGAAAACGTTCTGCTTGGCTGAACGCTGGAGTCTAATAACACAACTCAAAAATAGATCTGCTCAAATGGTTTCTACATTGAGAGAAACTTTTAACGACCAGAGCAACTATGGAGTTCATATATATATATATATATGTATATATATATATGTATATATATATATATATATATATGTATATATATATGTATATATATATATATATATATATATATATATATATGTATATATATATATATATATATATATATATATATATATATGAAAACCCCAACAGCTAAGCGGACAAATAGTTAAACCAATAATGCCCAATATAATGGCGTCCATGGCCTCCTGATAGATCAAGTAATGAGTGCAGTATTTTTCTGTCGCGACCCTTTCATGCTTTCCCCTGCAGCTGCTCAAACTGACCACGGTCTCAGCTAGTTTCACTGAAACATGCTGGTGGAAGAAAGGAGATGGATCAAAAAGACCTGAAGACTGAAGGTCTAAAGGCCGAGCGAGGACGAGGATGGCAACATGCTCAATTATTCTGCCGCTGATTTGACCACATAGTTATGATTTACTGGTCGACTCCAATTACCGACAGAGCGGCGGTTGTTGAGTCTCCTGCACAGTAAAAAGCTTCATCACGGAGACACAATACAAAGCCACAGTTGCAATAATGCTAGAGGACCATAATCACTTTAATTTGTCTAGACAATGTTCCAATTAAGTTCACAGCTCAAAAATAAATCTCTTATCTCTGCAAGTTAAAGAAGAGGAGAAGTTAAACTGGAAATCGGGCCGAGGACGCCTCTCCCAATGGTCTGCCATCTTGGATCGGCCTGACAGTGGAGACTGCCGCTGACAGGCACCACCAAGGACACGTGCTGCTCTGTTGAGCACCAGGCCGCCACCTTCGAAGCGTTGAGATGTGTGCGACCGTTTGTGCGTGGAAGATTAACATCTTTCACCGAGGCTGGAGGACCCGCGGAGACAAAGGTCCGTCAGGTAAAGACAAAAAGCCTTCAGGCGGCACCCAAGCGTCCGCTGCTTCAGCAGACTCCAAATTGCATTAATCCTATTTAATCTCAGACTCTGGTGTGTTTGTTAAATCTCTGATGAAATACTTACACCGCAATCAAATCCCCATTGTCTTACCTGATCACTAAGCAACGGCCCAGTGCTGCCAGAGGTGTGGAGGCATTTACATGAAGGCATTTACATGTTCGGATAATAATTTGGATTTCCTCACAGCAAGAGTTCAATTCACTGTGATTTATATAACAAGCTAAATCAAGGGAAAGACAAAACTGCCAGCAAAGATGGAACATTAGGGAATCACATTACTTTAAGGATTTGGCAATCTTGCACTGATGAGGATTTATTGAAATTTATTAAAATTAAGCTGCGTCCATGCTAACAACCCTGTCAATATAATGGGACACTTTGCTTTCTGTCCTCTACAAGAGTTAAACAAAATACACGATTCATAAGCAAATCTATAACAGAAGAAATGATATTTGGACAAATTAAAAAAAAAAAAATGATCGTAACATCAGTTACTAATTTTTTCCCGCATCATACCGCTCCATTTAGAGCTGTGAAGAGGATACTGTGTGTGGAGACACACCATAATATTTGGATCCCGCTAAAGTGATGTAACACCACGTGATCCCCCCACATTGTCCCATCACAGTGGGAATCCTTTTGATTGCTCTAAATTGAACAAAATGTTTCTGTGGAATAGCAGCAAAAAGTGGCCGAGGAGAAACGTTTAACGCTGCTCAACCTCTGGCACATCTGGTCTATTTCTACGACCAATTTCTTTCTCTGTCCCCTCAAATTAAATCCTCTACCTGCAGTGAAAGCCGCCAGCGCTGCATTTCAAATCTCCCATCTGAAGAAAAACGAGCGTATGAGCCAATTTACCCTCGTAATCTGTACCTCATTAACTCATCGGAGAGACTACTTTTCATGCAAGGACAGAAACATCTTCAACATAACGTCTACTGGCGTCAGGTTTCAAAAGGAGGATCGTTAATACATCAGAACTCTTCATCTCCATTCATTAGAGCGCTGCCATCTCTGATAGATCCTATTTAGAGTAAGACCGGAGTTCTGGTCTTAGCGGTTGACCTGTGCAAGGTCACCTTGAGCTTTCTCAGGTGTGCGGTAAATGGCACATCATGGTCAAACACGATTATGAAGTAGATATGATTTACAGTATGAAGGACAAGAGGAGTGGATATTGGCAGGTGGATTTTGAGCCAAGGGCTGTCGCAAACTGTCTTTTTACTCAACACCTTGAGACCACTGATAGCCACTTTACAGGCCGGTATGTCGCGGGGACAACTGGCGGCAAAGAAAACGTAGCAATCAAGTCCTCAAAGTGCTGGCAGAGACCATAAAGGATGTTGACAGAGGAGGAAAAACAAATGCAGGTGCTGGTTAAACCATTGTATTGTTACTTTACTGGCTTCGACAGACTGCTCGCCCGAAATGGTTGACTAGGCTTAATTGGCCATTTGTCTCCAGTGAGAGATTCTCTTTCTTGAGTTGAGTGCTAAGGAAGCAAAGAGATGAAATCCACAAAGGGGTTTGTGCTCTGAATACATCACCCAAACAGAAACGGATTTCGGCTCATCTCCTCTTCATGACTAATGTAAACAAACAAATCTTAGGCGGATTAGCGTTGTCGAAACCACAGACGATGTACTGTGTGGCTGTGACGTTGGTCTGAAGGCCGGGTGGTTTCACAAAAAGCGTACGAGCCCGCTGGTGATGTGACTCAGCGCAGACTTCCTCTACCAATGTGGATCCGCTGCAGCTGGAGCTCAACAACCCGTCATCCAGATGTCTTTGGGTGAAGGAGAGCCAAATTGTGCTCCGTGCCTATCGGATGACCTTGGCAAGATCTGATCAGATCAGCAAATGAGACCGACGTGCATGTAATTGCCAGTTGGCTGAATGCCAATTTTACCATTGGGTTGGACCGAGTCTTTAAATCAATGGAAAGCAAACTCTGGTATATTGTGTCCGACCCAAAGAGAGACCTACTGCAGTGTGATTGTGCAGAACATCAAGTTCTCGAAAGGCTTTTCTTTAAAGGGGGGGGGGGGGGTGTACAGCTCCACTTACCTCAATTCCTCTCCAAGTAAAAGGAACCGAGTGAAAAAGAGGAATAAGCAACGACAAGTTTACAGAGGATATCTTTTGCTAAAAATCTCTTTTGTAAATGGAGTCCAACACCGAGGCATGAAAAGAGCTGCGATTCACAACAATCTGTGAATCTCTCTCCGAAACCAGAGTACAACCAATGCTTTTCTTCCGAATACACAGCAGCGTAAAGCTGCAGCCAAGCTCTGTGTAGCTTGAACCGGCCTCAGCTGTGAATACTAACTGCTCTTGCAGACACGTGCCGTGTAACAAGTCAGCAAAACCACAAAATGTAAGAGGAGAGAATAGAGAGAGATGGAACGGAGTCTTGCCAGGATGTTTTCACCTGATGGGGCTAATGTTACCAATTACTAACTATGTTGACAGGACGGGGAGCAAAGTTTTCCTGTTTTTAATAATTTAGATGAATGTCTCATCTGCTTCCCAATGAACAAGTCTGGAAAATCAATGAAGTGAATTCAGTTTGAACTTGCCTACCGTCCATTAAAGTCTGACAACGGAGCATCAGAAAAGGAAGCCATTAAGGGGAACAGGGAATGAAAAAAGCCGTTAACGTGTACCTTTCCTGTGATGGCCGACCAGACTTTGAGCGTGTTGTCGTCGGAGCCGCTGACAATGCGGTTGCCACAGAACTGGAGGCAGGTGATCACGTGGTCGTCATGGCCTTTCAGCACCTTCAGAAGAGACAGATCAAGAGAGATGCAATGAGAAGGACATGGACGGCGGGGTGGATGCTGAGTGACACAGCAGGAATTGAGGCTGACAATGAGACGTCTCTGGTGCTTTGTACATCAAAGGGGAGATAAGAGGAAAATGTCACCAAGTGCTGCAGGTGTACGCGGCTCTTTAAGCAGTGTGTGTGTGTGTGTGTGTGTGTATGTGTGTGTGTTTGTGCGCATGTAATACTGTGTCGCAAGACTGCTAGCACAGCAAACGTCAGAGCACACTACATATGCAAAGGAGTATGAAGAGCACCAGCGGTGGCCTAAAATGACCGACAGCCATTTCAAAGCGAGCCAAAGCAAACAAGGCCCATTAAGGATTGGCTCTAGCATGCTGCTCGTGCTTTACGGGAATCTTCTGAACAGGTAAAGGACAAATAGAGTCCTTACATTAAAGATTAAAAAGAGTAAGAACATCCTGTGCTGCAGCTAAATTATTATTCAACAAGAATACTGTTGAGACGTGACCTCCCGCTAACTTTCCATCATCTTTCTGTGACTCAAAGCCATTTTATATCAGGTCTTTGAGATCATCCACCCGCTGGGGAATTTAGGTTTGAAGGCAAAGCTACCTTGGGTGATTTGAGGTCCCCTCTCCTCCAGTTGGTGTCTATTCTGTGCTGCCTGATGTAAGCACTCTTCCAGGGGCTGTGAGTGAAGCCAGGCTTGACGATTTTCCTCTTCTTGAGGGGCAGAGGCTCATCGATGCCTATGAGGGGACAAGAGAGATGGAAACAGATTGGATTAGGGCTCATGTTTTGTCCTCTAAAAGTTTATTTTAAAAACGGGTACAGCGGGACCGTTAAGCACAGCATTGCCCACAGCTGCAGCTCCAGACTGCTCCCGCGGTGCGACTGCATGTTCTCTGTCTGCATCTGTTGCAAAGACTTAAGACTCACCTTCTTCCCTGCATTTCTCCCTCCACAGCAGGTTGTCTTCTGCCAGGATGCGCCAGTAGCGACACGTCTGGGCTGCTTGAAGGAGGTCCTTCGGTTCCAGGAACGACAGCACGTACAAAGCCAGCTGTTGAAACACGAGGAATGCGTAAGGTGTCAATAGAAAAAGGGAGACACAAAAAGGATGCATTGTTCACCGCTGCGGGTGTAGACAACGGTACGAACGCCCGACTCACCTTGAAGATTGAAGTAACTAGATCAGGACAACAAAACGGAACAAACTGTGTGCAAAATATGACAGCATGGGTCTAACTGAGCAAGGGTAAACAATGGCATTACCATAAAACTGAATCAACATTTCCATTAAAGCCGAACAAAAAAATACACAATAGGAGCCACACTGCGGGTAATAATGTCGGGGCTACAATTCGTTAAGCCAAAGCCGGCATAAAAAGACACAAAACCTGGTATAATGAGCATAAATCCGGACCCCTGAGCAATAGCGAAAAAAACGCTGCGGTCTGCTGTTTAACATATTGTAACAGGTATATGTTTAGACAAAGGTCTCAACACACAATGTTTGTTTTACCAAACAATGCGGTGGATCAACCTTTGGGACAAGAGATGTTCTGTATCATCAAAAAAAGGGGAAAGATTATAGGTTCATTTTGTAACCGGTTGTGTAAATATTGTTCTTTTATTATATTACAATAATCCGAGATAATGACCCACAACACACTGATTAATTTAGGAGTGGTGTCACAAACATCAGGAGAATGAGGGGCTGGTTTGTCAAAACCAGTGTGCCAGTCTTAATGTTGCTGTTTGATCGTGTCTAGATTGTTCTTCATCATCATTATCGATTAATCTGCCCACTATTGATTTAGCTTGTTTTATCCAAGCAAATGTCAACAAAACATAGATATTCCATTAACTATTATTATTGACAAAAGGTTAAATCCTCACATTTGAGAAGCTGGTCAAACAATTCTGTTGATACAATTATATAAATGAAAGTTCTTTGTATTATTGTTAAACTCGCTATTTAAATATGTCTAGTACAATGCTGCTGTAACTGTTGAATCATTGCAGAAGGTAAACATTAGTTGAGTAGACTGTTAACCAGGTTTATTTACTAAGTTTATTTACTCAGTATTCATTGTGAATTAGTTCCGTTAAGAACTAGACAGCTATTTGTAACAGATGAATTCAAACGTGAACTGAATATTGCTGTACCTTTATGAAAGCTTTGGAGATGTTACTTTTCAAATAACTTCCCGCAGTTCAAAACTTATTCGACAACATTTTAAAGAGGACTGAGCGTCGTTATGAAGGGCAATCAGAAGGTTTTCATGTTGTTTTCTCAACCCGAGAAAGGCTTTCCGGTATTAAAGTTGAGTTTTAAAGTTATCTCAAATCACTTGCCCCAGACAAAACCCATAAACCTTGACATTCCTAAATCACCTGAGAATCTGTCTAAGCCAGTTGTCATTATCGGGATTCAGGATATTTCAAAACTTTTATGAAGGGACCTCGATCCTCCGGTGATTGCTTTTTAAGCCTGACGCACCGCTTTCTAAAGGTTCTCTTGATGGTTTCAATTTCAACTGTAGCTGTAGTGCTGCCACAGGCATTGTCCCGTTAAAATTACTTGACAGCCACCTTCAATACATCTCCAGCAGCTCTGGCAGAGAGGACGGACGGGATTATCAAAAGAAGTCAGAGAGAACAGGATATATAAATAAATTTATGAAGAAGAGACAGAAAACTAAATAAAAGGGGACCCATGTGCTGGTGAGAACACACATGATGCTGTTGTGTATTTGGCTTTAGAGCAACTTCTTGCATTGTATTGCCTCAGACTCCATGCTTGCAGCCCCCAGCTTTCATCCCAACACCTGCCAGAGAGAGTCGAGGTGTTAAGTATTTGATCAGCTGCACCAGATACGGTGGATTGAGGCTGTTGTGTAAGAATCCCTTATGTGATCTTATCGTCAGCGTGGCACTTCAGAGTGTTTGAATTGTCAGTTATGATGCAGAGGAAAAAACAAGACACCTCACTATGGATGTCTTTAAATGATCTGAGGGAAGATTGCGACAGGATTAGGGCTGGAGAGGAAGCCACGTCTCTGTCTCGTATTGTACCTTCAAAACAATGTCTAACTGAAGGAATTCCCACGGGGGCTCAGGTCAGACAGAAGGGCGAGGAGTGGAGAGGAAGCCGTGTAAAGACATAACAGGGATTCAGGAACTCACCTCTTTGGGCAGCAGGGAGATGAAGTCTCGCTGAAACTGCGGCTCGATCACCTGCATCATATGCTTGACTTGTGTGGGCTCACAGCTGTCAATCAACTCATCCAGCGCCAGCAGCTTCTCTGGGCCGGTCCAGCTCTGCAACATAAAGGAAACGTTTAACATTTTTTTAAAAAGCTTATGTCTAGAGTGTGTTTAAACCTCGATAGGAACAAAAGCGACACAACATAGCGTACAGAACCGGGAGGTAATTACTTGAGAGCTGGCCGACTGATTGAAACTCGCAACTCTCAACGAGCAACGTACTAGAGAGTCGTCTCAACTGAAATCAGGATAAAATCCAGTAACATTAGA
Organism: Clinocottus analis; assembly: GCF_023055335.1. Lineage (NCBI taxonomy): Eukaryota > Metazoa > Chordata > Actinopteri > Perciformes > Cottidae > Clinocottus > Clinocottus analis. The sequence continues at coordinate 3,604,016 of NW_027175954.1, read as the reverse complement.
CTTGAGTCGTCAGCAATAATAAATGACATCCATTCCATTTTGGACAGTTCTGCATCATTTTCAATTGATTTCAAACACAGCGTAGCATTCCTATAATATAATTTGTGTGTCTTACATTAAGAAACTTTGCATCTTCTTCAATCTATACACTAAATCATGGATTAACACTTTCTGATGTAGCTTTTTAGTGATTTTTTTCACATGTGGTATCAGTACAACATTATAGGAGCTGCTGGTTTCTATTGCTTTTGATTCATCTGCAGTCTGTACTCACAAAAGAATTTAAAATAAAGGGGGAAAATATTTTTGGCTACTACAGGTGGCAATACACTAGTTGAACTCTGTCAGCAGAATATTAATTACACCGCCACACATCTGGATTGCCACAGTCAACACAGCTGTGCTAACTAAAAAAAACATAGCAGCAGACCGTAGTTGTGCCAATTTATCGTGGTCAAAAGCAGACTTCTCAGTGTGCTTGTGTAAGCTCTTATTTTACTTTGATTGGAGAGCGCTGGAAACAAACGGCCTTCTGCATTGCGCCTGTAACACGTTAATGTTCCCTACGTGGCCCCCCACCCACAGCAGCAAAGAGTTACTTCAGGCACCTGCCTATTTCCCGGAGGCGAGACATTTGTGGAAATTATGAACATCAGAAACCAGACTTCATCAACAACATTATAAAACTCTGTGGGGTTATTTCTTCTGCTTGAACATTGTGATATTTATCTCTGGCTGATGACTCGCGCTGCACTGTATGTTGGACAAAACAGCCGCAGTTGTTTTTCTCTGTGGGGCGCGGAAATCTAACAATGATTACAGGCTACGAGGCAGGATGGAAAATCTAGCGCATGAAAACTACCTGTAATTTAGCAGCTAAAAGCTTTTGCCAGAGGTGCTGGTTCTGTGGGTAATCAAGGGGTTCAGAGACCTCTTCCCTGACATCGGGTCGGCCATGCAACAGCTACTCATGCGTAGCATCAATTTTCATTACGTTTTGTTTAAACAACTACAGGTTCCTAATATGAGATGGGGATTTTTTTTTTGTTATAACTAAAACCCTCTAACTTATAGTTTGACAACTTTAAGAAGTAAGATCCATTTCATGGGGTTAATAAATCATAGTTTGTTTTTTTTTCATCACCTGCCAAATACACAATAGTGTATTTGGTTTGCTGTGATAAGCCCTAACAAGTGCAAGTAACACCATTATGATTACACGGGTTGATCTAGAAACCACAGCGGTATACTTATGTGTCAAGGTTCTAACTCCAGTCATGGTTCAAACTTTAGTTGTGTATTTAACTTCATAACAATTGATAACCCACAACTAACGCTCTTTAACAGGGTTAAACGCCACAACACAACACTTTGTGACACAAACCGTTTATAACAATCTTAACCTTTCCCTCAGTCAAACTGACGTAACGTTACTGTGAATAAATAATAAACTAATAAATATCGCTCGTTATATCCTCATAACCTCCTCTACGGAGAACTCGGAGCCAGCGAATCATTTAAAAAGTCCTGCCGTGTTCGGGTCCCTCTCAGCCGGCAGCAGGGGGCGGTGAGGTGCCCGCTGTCGGCTCATCGCCAAACTGCCGGTAACTCTTTAAGTCGGCTGATTCTTGACAAACTGACCACAGATTTGAAAATTAAACAACCAACTTCTCGCCAGAAAACATCTTAAAATTACTTTTTGTAACTCAACAACAGTAGTATTTAGAGACTGTCAACTTTCAGTTTTGATTTCTCCTCCGCCATTGTTCCTCGTTTAATGATGCCACAATGCATTCTGGGACACACAAACAGCTGTTTGCCGCCCGGCAAATTTGCATTTCCCAGCATGCAATTTGGCTGTGTAATTCTGCACCATGACTAAACCTAAGAAACCTGACAAGTAAGTAGTTTCGCTGCGCGTTCGGTGTTAAACTGTAAAATATCAATCGTCCTTACGGGTGCTTGTCAACAACTCATTTTTGGATCCGTGCACCGGACGACGGTATATGAAAATTTCATATCGTACGGAATATTGACAGACGCTATACCGCCCAGCCCTAGTTGAATATTGATCTCAAATCAGAATTCTGAAGAGCGGAGTATTCCAAGAGCTTCCACAATCAAATACAGTCCTTCATTGTTGCTTCTCAAACAATTTTTCTCTCAATAAGTCAGTTGTACTCTTGCTTGAGTTAATGTTTTTCTAAATTTCCCACAAATTTCCCCTGAGAATGGGTGTGAAAAAAAACTAACATCTGGGATCACAGTGCTGACACTTAAACATGCCGGGAATCCAGGCTGGTTCACAGATGCACAAGTGTGAACCACTGATCATTTTGACGAGATGCTAATAAAATATCTCAGTTCAGACATTCAGGGAAGTGTGAAAGTATCTGCTCAGGAACACTTCATTTCATTGAGAGGCAAGAGGCAATTATTATAAATGTTATGCCAGTGATAATAACTGCTGGTTGTTTGGATACATTCAGTAGATAAGATGTGTTGTATAAATATATATTTTTTTAAGTTAACAAGCAATGGTATCAGGCCAGAAGTGCTTTGTGTTGGTTGTGTGAAAGCAGGTTTTAGATTTTATTTTAGAAGCATATCATCTTCCATAAAAGCATTCTTACACTTCAGTTGTTGTACGTATTTAACAAACCAGATATATTGTGTTAATTAGTCACCTTTAGAGGCGACTGAAGGAAGGAGCCAGGCCAGCTGTTTACAATCTGCATGCTAAGCTAAGCTAGTTGGCTGTCCATTCGGTGTTCCCTTAGTGCCTGCTATATTGACCCAGAAAGCTGCAAAATATTTTTTGACGTACATTGTTACCAGTAAGAACTACCGGCATTTTCAGCCCGGATTTCTCCGGGTAGTCCCGAGCCATGCTCTCTACTAACTTATTCTCTCGGCTTGTGTGGAAAACTGTGAAAATCTCAAAAAATGAATGGATTGTGGGCGTTATGGCCGAGGACACATTTGATAGTGTTTTTGCTTGGCTTAAATATTCAGCTGGATTTATTTGAGCCAAAGTATACTGCCCAAGAATTGCGGCTGAGAAGGCCGAGGACGGAGCGGTGTCTGAAGCTTTCCCACAATGCATCCTGGTACATGTAGGCACTGCCAATACGGCTCAGCGAGCAGGCGAAATTAGCTTTCTCAGACAATTTAGCGCTCAAAAAGGAATACATTACTTCAATCAACTACAACCACGCAAAAAAAAGGATGGCGAATTTTTCCTTTTAATGGAACACGTGGGTGTCCTCGAGCTTCTTATCCAACTCTGCAAAAGGGCAATCGAGTGTATTTTCCAAAATCTCAAACTAATCCTCCAATGTAACATGTGACTTTGCCATGGCCATGTGTGTCCTTGTGTTTGTCTTTGAGAGTGAAACGTCCCAAAATAACACCAGTAGTTTGGACATTTTTGTGAAAAACATTCTCTCGAGCTACAGTATGCTGCCTTCTAGTTTCCCTCTCTCACAGCAGCTGCAGGACAGGACTGGACTGGGGAATGTACAGAATGTTTGAGGTTTAGCTGCCTGAAGCCTGTGCTGTCAAATTAAAGACTGCAGCAGGTCAGGCCTGAAGACTAATATGTAAAATAAACACTGAGGTGTCACAGGTTCGCCCAGCAAGTCAAAGAAAATGGGTTTAAGCTCTCTGAGGTAATGAAGTCAATGGCAACCTATTATATAGGAAATCAGAGAGACCACATGAAGGGTAATATGTTTAAATGACATCCTATTCCCATGAAGTCTGGAATCATTAGAGCTGAAGTCTAACATGAAGGAAATGGCTCTATTATGTTGCATTTGTACAGCATATAATAACATAGGAAAATTAATATGAAAATAGGGTAAACTGAAACATGGAGAAATAAAGACAGTACTACTTTATGTCTCCATCAGTCTAACGCGCCTATTCCAAGTTTTTCTAATCATGGACATAAATTGACCTCATAAGAGAGACAAATTCTGCATTCGTGTCCTCGGATGCAGTAGAAATACATGACCAGGTAAAAACAGGCTTAGATTATACCGCAGTGGCTAATTTCTCTCATCAGAGCACCAAAGAAGACAACATCTGTTCAACATTTAGTACAGACTTTAAGTCTACAGTAGAAACAATAGATGTTATAACTCTGCTTTTAAGTCTGAACAGGTACGGCAAATTCCAATTCCACGCTACAGCGGTTATGCTAATGTGGTGGGCCCGGACAACAAGGCAGCAATTATCTCTGAAACTAAGTGAACAATTATTGGGCACAACATCTGCTTTTTGATGAGCTTTTGCTCAAGGGCTTTGGAGTTGCCCGTGGGAGGAGAAGGAAAAAGAGAAGAAAAAAAATAAGAAAACTCCACCATGCTCACCTGAAATGTTCGGAGCCATTCTTGGAGACCCGTGGGTGGCTGGATTGAGGTGATGCGCCGTCTCTGCTGCCCCTGACAGTTGGCTGTTCTAATGTGGCCAAATGTGGTGGGTGTGGCCGGACATGGGACGATTCCTGTCGGGCTGCAATTTACAAGGAAGGTAAAACGCTTAAAAACTAATAATAAAATTAGATCTTCACAGGCAAATGGCTGACTGCAGACATGACAGGGTGGACGAGAAAAAAATGAACATTAAGGAAATATTACAGACATTAAGGATGCACTATTGATGAGAACAAGTAGCTCAATACGTTGTTCACGGGTTTGTTTTGCTGCAACTTCTGCAGATATTTCCACTGCAAACTTTACATGGAAAACACAAACGATTGCAAATACTGCCGAGTTAAATATTTAACGCTGCACATAAAACTGAACGCATTTTGCCACTAACAGATTTGATTCAGCAATGAAAACCGCAGCTTAAAGCCTGTGTATTCTTCCAAGCAAATACAAGAAATGGTGTTTGGTTTGAACATTATGCAAATGTTCCTTATTGACCTCCATTCCTTTTTTAAAATGACATACAGTTTATGGCCAGCTGAACAGATTTGTTATAATACGGGTTGAATCTATTTAAATTATAGAAGAATATAATTACTTCTTGGCTGTGTAAATAAAAAACAGTTTTTGTTGTAGAGTTCTAGCCCCGAGAAACCAAGATGTAAATAAAACTCCGGACTTCAGAACAATAAGGATATATTTCATCCCTTATCACACATGTCCTACTTTCAAACCGAATGTTATCCTTAACTCTTCAATGACTTCAAAGTGTGCACAATCCCGCAGAAATCTGGTGAAGTCCAGTTTCAGTTGTAAGAACCTGCATGTGAAAAGCAGCACACGACTTCAAAAGGGCGCCCGTGAGCACTCGTGATGTCAGGGCAGTGGGAGAAAACATCCAGCGGGCTCCCTCCATTTTTTTTTTTTCAAATTCTGCTTGCTGGCAGGAAAAAGAAAAGCTGGGGGTTCCATTTCATTATTGATTAATTTTTAATGAATTGTGGAAACTGAGCCGGAGCGAGCTACATAGCAACATTTACAGTTAAGTGACTGTGTTCAGTCTGAATTTTAATGTGGTTACATGTGAACACTGGCATTAAATATTCAGGGTTAGAGAAACATTGGGGACGGCTGGCTGGATGCTGGAGATGCAATAAGTTGTGAAGCATCATTCTGTTTGAAGACACAAAGCATCTTTGTTCATGCCGCTTGATATCTTTTCATCTTTTCCTGTCATGGTAGATTCATTTAATACCTGAGTAGCACTAAAATAAGGAGATAAGACTCGTTAACGTGGAAAAGATTGCCTTAACCCCAAAACGGGAAATAAATGCAGGACACAGGTGTGCGAGGAAAGTTGAGAGAGGGCGTGTCAGACGAGCAACTGGGAGACTTTAGAGGGAAATCTAGGATGCTTTACCTCGGATACTCTGTGCCTTTGCAGGGCTTTTTTCCTGAAGGGAAAGATCGGACCTCGGGGCCATGGTCCAACTTTCTCTTCATCTGAGGAAGAAAAACAGAGAAGAAAAACGTTAGAAACCAGCAGGGCATCACAACGGAGGAGACTACTCCTCTGTTGTAAACAGAAACCTAATTATTACACTGGATCCTTCCGAGAAGTAAATAAAAATGTGCAGCAATAGTATGTGGTTGGAGGCGGCAGTTTGGGCATGTTTTGTATAATCCATCATTGCTTTCTTCCCTTCTAATAACTTTCTTTCAAAAACAGAGTCTAAGTCACTTTACTTTTCAAGTGAGAAGTCAGTTCTTGAAAGGCAAATTAAAAAAAAGGAAGGGTCATGCGTCATGTAAGTTTGTTAAATCAGGGGTGGAAGCAGAAAATTGCTTATGCAAAGTGGCATACTTTGTATTTGGTGTCTATTAAAATGATGTCTGAAATCCAGCATATTCACAGTTTTGCAACAGCTTCATGCAAATAGGGAATTAAACGAATGCATCGGCTAGAGAATCAAATGCATTAACATGTTCCATAACAAATCTGTAGCGGAGGCAGCTTGACGCTGTGAGATACAAAGCAGGAGCTTCTATGACAACGCTGTGCTTTCCTTTGATTATCTTCCATGTCGGAGGTGACCAGACACCACATGATATACAGAGGCACTCTCACATTCACACCCGAAACTCCAAGTGGACCACATGTTCATGCACACAAAACAACCACAAGATAGAGAAACTTGTTCAAGGAGGCTACGGGGTGCATTCTTCCTTTTTTTTTAAAGCTTGATGTATACGGACACTTGAGACAGAAAAACAGAGTTCTTTATCTCTTTCCATCACCTGCATGTGAACATGCCACCCAGTCCCTGTTACCACCTACCCAACTGTGCAAACAAAGGAGCCTGTGTGAGCCCTGGCAAGCCAATTTTCTTCATCTCATGCCTGCCACTCTCTCTGGCAAGGCCCCTCACTACACATGCAAGTGATCAGCATCTCATCGCCGGCCCCTCACGATTCACAAGCGAACGAAATAATGGAACTGGAGTGTCTGGCCAAAATAAGATTAACAATGCAACGGTCCTGTTTTGTTTCTTGAGTAACATGTTTCATGCCGAAATAAAAGCTTAGGTAGGTTTTAATGTGATACTCCAAAACAACAAAAAGACTGTTCTCTCAACTGGATTCACTTAAAATAAAATGCTGTATCGTGGGAGCCACCAGCAGAAAACCAAGAAATGGGCATCACTTCTGTGCTGATGAATCATGTATTACTGCAGAAAAGCACATAGCATGTTTTTCACAAGGTTCTCTTCCATTACTCGTGGCATAATCTTTTTTTTTTTTTTTACTTTCATTTTAAGGTTAAAATAATTTGTCGACATTTGGTCTCGAGTTCCAGAGCAGCCTGTTGTGCTGCGAGACGCAACCTGTCCTAGAAGCTGATAATGGCTTTTCGAGAGCAAAAGCCGCATTCAAAATAAACTCTTCTTTTGGGGAAAACGATATGTTGTATTTGGATGTATTTTTGGCGTGTTATTGTAGTATTGGATGCTAAGAATACACTGGCACTGGACATGTGACTCCATACTGTCTGGCTCCTCAGTCGGATGATTACACATCTCTCCTCAAGATGTTTTTTGTTTTTGTTTATCACTATAATTTGGAGGGTGTGTGTTTGTCCACATTGTTTTCAGCCCAAGTGGCACATTTGAGTGTTGAGGGCAGCACGATGAACCGAGAGAAACGATTGAGAAAAGCAGAACGATGAGCAGGATATCAGCAGTTGCACCCACAGCATTATAGGCATCACCACAGGCTTCCCTATCTCAGTATTAAATTTGGACTCCAGAACAAATCAATGCACCCAAGCAACTGACACAACTGAGTCTATAGGAGGCATGTGGACATGATCAGCACACCAACTTGTCCTGCAGGTTAGAAACCCCCTTGACGTTACACTAGGATCTGACCAATGATTTGTGATCCGCTCCTTACAAGTCAGCTCCTGTGTAAAGCTGCAGAGGGGAGGGGCGATTCAAGGGAAGAGCCACACAGATCTTGAGTGATTTATTACGGGAACGTAGAGAAGAGGCACTGGTAAATGTATTCTTCGTGGAAAAACAAACATGTAAATTGTCTAAATGTTTTTCAGAAGCTTGGTACGTATGCATCTTAAGTTCCACTTGTCTCCATATACAATATCTGGCTGACAGTCTGTTTGAGTGCTAAGGAACATAAAGGGGGATTTAAAAGATATTCCGACTTGTGAAGATCCAGCTCTTAAACCCAACTTCCTTGTTCTTTAAGCGGTGATCTCACTGCAAAGGCAGTTCAGTAGCCAAGGAGAGCCTGGGTGTGTGTATGCATGAATGTGTGTGTGTTTCCGAGTGGGAGAGAGAAAAAAAGCGGGGAGTGCTGGCTGGCTTTGAGTGTGTGTGCCTGCGTGTGTGTGTGTGTGTGTGTGTGCATGTAAGAAAAGAAAAACTAAATGCATGCGTGGAAAAAAAGCAGCGTGGAACCAGCCCCTTCTTGCGTTTCATCCTGGGAAAAAGGTAACCAGAGCACGCAGTGTTTGTAAATCACCGCTAATCAGTCCTACCCTCCTTCCTCTTGGCTTCCCTATCTGGCCAAAAGCACGACAGATGGATACACAGAGAGTTAATGATATTTTAAAGACAGCAATCACTCTTACATAATGTGTTGATTCATTTCAACACAGACTACATCCTGCAGCATCAGTCACTTGAAGGATCTCATCTCATCTTTCAGAAACTGCTTCACGCAGACAGGAAACAGTTCCATCGTGTCAATCGGCGTCACAACGCATCTGAGAACTGTCCATTTCGGAAAGAATTGGCGACTTGTAGAATTGATAGGGACAAGGCGAACTGGAAAATGGGTTTGAATAAATCTTAAATAAATCAGTCTTGGCGTTTCAGTATCATCAAAGAGCAGCGAAAACACATTTGAGCTTGAGAGGCTGACTTCAAAATCCTGATATCTTTGAATGAGCACATCCACAAAATGGATGAAGAAAAACAAAAAAAGGGTCACAGTTCACTTGTATAAACTATTGCCCATCGATTTAGAGTGACATTTTTACTTAATTATTAGGATAAATTAAGTAGGCTTCAACACTACATAGCCAGTGTGCACACAGCGACACACACAAATCCCTCCACCACAGGAGAGTCTGATTTTGAATGATTTAACTAATTTGTTTACATTACACACACTGCGTAATGGATTCCCTTTCATGTTTGTGTTTGCACTCTGCATTTCCAACTAAGGGAGTATCATTTCATGGCTGCCATCCAGCAGAATACACCCAACATCCTCGAGGATATTCTCTACCTCACGCAGTCTGACACAGTGACCCATTATCTGTGGTTGGAGCCAGAGGCGAGTGCACAATGTCAAAGAAAAAGGCTGCTCCAACCGGCAACGGCAGACTGATCACATGCATGAATCCCAAGCAGTCACTTTGGCCACCGCAAGATAACCACTGCTGCATAATGTAGAATCATAATAACTAGTCACACTGGGGAGGATATTGCAGGGGAAACGTGCTGCTCTTCCTGGAACCGATGGTTATTTACAGAAGTGGATATCTGCATGTTTTAAAAACACAGGAGGAGGATATGTAGTATATGTGATGTATAACTAATGCAGCTATAAGATGATGGAGAGGGGAGGACAACAGCAAGTGCAGGCAGCATCGAGCCAAATGTGAGGCACAATTTGATCTCATGCCAGCCAGAACCGGGAAATCAAGTTGTGTACAGGGCATATATTTAATTCTGCAATGCAGAATCAAAAAACAGTCGTGAAAGTGCCACAGCAGGAACCTATTTAAAAATGCAACGATTCGCCACTGAATCGGCGGGTGGCGTTTGTTCACGCAGCCGAAGTTACTATACGGAGGAAACGGTGCCAAATGCGCGTCGTGGAAATCCCGACATTGAACGCAGCGCTAACGTTACACATAGGCCCGGGCAATTAGCGCGGAGTCTCCGGGGGTTCCGCCACACTGCTGTTCATCATCCGCAGTGGCCGCACAATCTGCCGCGAGAGGCGCGTCAACGATAACGAGGGCGACGGAGCGAGTCAGACACCCCTAAATTATAATAGGAGAAGGGTGTGTGTGTGTGTGTGCTGGAGGTTAAATACGAGCAGATCCTACTCACTTTGTAGAAAATCATCTTCAAAGTGCCGTAGAACCCCATCCTTGTAATCCGGTGTTTTCCTTTTTTTCTCTCCTCTTCAGTGACAATCGGTGAAGTCCAGATCTGCGTGCGCGGTGGGGAGGAAGCTCTGACGGCGCGAGGGCAGCGTACTCTCAGGTAAATCCGACACAGTCTCTGGTGTGAACATGCTCGGGCACGTCACAGGACTGGCGTGCGTGCGGTAGATTCCCCGGGTGAAGGCATTCAACACAAATAATAACAATAATAATAATAATAATAATAATAGTAATAATAACAGGAGGAGGATTAGGAAGCTCCGCCGTGTCACGCAGATTTAAATGGAGCTCTGTCGATGGAGGTGAACAATGCGATGCGACGATCCCGCAGGCGTGTGAGCCGCCGACCAGCCTCACCGAGCAGAGGGAGTGAACAGATGAGGGAGAAAGAGGGTGACACTCGGTAGAAAGTGGGAGGAGTGGACTGGGGGCGCGTCAGAGAGGGCGGGGCAGGGCGCTCTTCCTCCACACAGGCTGCACTACGGCTCCTCCAAACAGGATCGGATTACAGCCTCCCCGGTGGAGACGACGGGAATGGTGCAGTCCAACACTCGCATCCTCCCGCGAGCAGACCAGGGTAGGGTACCGGAGACATATGCGTGCAGACGGAGGCCGGGTGGGGTATGCGCTTGTCTTTAATGCGTAAAATGAGGAACCCCCCCGCACTTGTTGCAGAACCAAAAACACCATCCACTCGCCCCGCCCAAGTGTACACGCTCCCTTCATTTGTACTCGGTTTTCAAAATTCTCTGCATCAAACAGCAAACTCTCCTCCGTGTGAAGCACACAGCAGTGGTGGAAAGTCACAAGTACATTTACTCAAGTACTGCGCCTCTGAAGCAAACAGACGGCCATTATAATCCATCATCGATGTGAATGGATCCACGTCCGCAACACCTGCTTATTTGCACACACACACACACACACACACGGAGCGGGTCAATATTTGCATTTCAGTATGGCAGGTAAAGGGAGACAGCACCTGCCCGCTTAACAAAAAGAAAAAAAAAACACTGCTTCAAGATTGCATTACAGCTCCTTAAAAAAAACAGCCTCAAGATGGCAGCTTAAGTTTCAAAAAAATATTTAGTGCAGGTGAAATTAGAATATTAAACAGTGTCCCTATGTGACGCCACAGTGCTGCAAGGGAACACGCTGATACAGCAAATTGACCAGTTGACCTCTGTAACAGTGACATTTGTTCGCAGTTTGAATTAAACTTTGATCATGGGTTTGCCTTAACTCTATTTATCTGCTTTAGATATCCAGTGCATTCCAGTTTGGACCACACCATGAGTTTCTATACAGCTTCAAGATTTGCTACCCGTGACCTCACAAGACGTCTGCGTTAGATCATCGAAACACCGCGCACAATGAAGGGTCATGGGAAGGGCTTTATTCCCAGGTGATGGGGCATTGAGATCTGGGAGCCTTTCAGCCACTCCCGACTTACACCTGTAATTACGGCATGTCCTGGCAGGGGGAGGTGTGTGTGTGTGGGGCGCGGGGGCTATTAGGGCTTGTTACTGAAAAGAAAGACTTGGTGAGAGACTACAAATCCGCCACAATTTGAGCTCCAATTGTTAAGTTACTTTGGATTAGACACTCATAAAAGTATGTGGCGTGACACAAACGCTATATAGCTTTTTTTTTTCATGGGGATTTACCAAATCAAGTAACAGCTAATCATGTTCAGAAAGTCTGAAAAAAAGTCAGTTTGAATGACACGACAGGTGTCAAAGGATTTGGCTGATCCTGGCATTTTAGTCACACTTTCTCACCACAGCAACACACACACAAACTGGGTGATGTTGGGGTGCGCAGACAAAGCCGGTTGAGCTTTGTCTGCGTGTGTGTGTTTAAGGTGGCCCTCATGAGAAAGGCCCTCTCGTTGCTCTCTGCCGGTTCAACCTTTACACAGCACATTGGAATGCTTGGCATGCAAGAGCGCTTGCACTGTGGCCTTTGAATAGGCCGTGGCGCTCTTTGTTGCTCTCCTTCTGCCAGTTGGTAAAGCATTAACCGGCCTACCCCCCTCCTCCTGATACTGACCTTCTGCTTATCAAAAGCAAAATCCTGCTGGTCAGTTGTTAAACTGCAAAAAAGTGTTTGCTCATAAAGCAACCTTTTTTGTAATTTATTTACTGGTAATTCTTTTTTTTTTCTTTCTTTTTTTTTTAAATCAACAGCCAAACCTTCGCAGGTATCAGAGCTCCATCAGACATTAGCTCCTATTTCTGCAGTATTTGAACAGCAGAGGATGTGTAAAAATGCACGTATTACATCGCAGTGCAGTAGTTATCTTGTGTGGAAATGCAAATCTTTCTCATTTCACGATGTACAAATAATAGACAGCACCCACACCAAGGTTTCAGCCCACTGACTCAACAGAAATGGTACAAGCCTGCAGATTTGACAAGCATCCTTGGATGTATGAAGCAATTCATGAATGGGGACGACCTTCTAGCGGCAAATACAAATAGCAAGTAAATCCTTACATTTTTTTTGACTTGACATGTTGCTTGAATAATGAATTACTTTATAGGTGACATGATCAGTTGATTAAATTGATGGACAGATAATTAATGTGCAACAATGTATTAATATAATTGTAAAAATGCCAAAAAGATTACCGGTTATGGCTTTTGAAATATCAAGATCTATTGGTTTCCTTAGTCTTCTATGACAGTCATTTTAATATCTTTGGGTTTTGGACTGTTAACGTCAACTTGGTATATAAAAAAAAAGGAACAGCAATTTTTTTGTTACTTCATAAACCAAGTGATTAATCTATAAACCAGTAAAATAATCAGCAGATTAACAGATGAAATAAATGTTATATGCAGCCCTAAATTGATCTTAATTGTCAAATATTTTGTATTGAGTCACCCATTAATCGTTTAATCCTTAAAAAGAGGTTTTAAAGGTCTAACACCTGTCTCGTGCTGTTGGAGGAACGTGACTAGCCTACTAATACAAATCAGCAGATGTTGGTGGGAAAAAGCTTCACGACAGGAAAAAAAGAAGCTTTCTTGAGCAAATGTTTGATGTGAGGTGGTGAACTTGAAGGAGGCAAATACTTCTCGGGCAGTGATGCATCACTAAACGGCGCCGTGTCATTGTGCGATTGTCTTCCCTGTGAAAAAAGAAATGAGGACTAGGGGGTCTCCTCAATAGATTTTGCTGAAATGGTGAAGTGTGAGCCCCATTCCAGGCTGGACAGATGCAATGCCTATGGGGGCGGTTTGATGAATAAGGAAACCATGGATCATGGCATTCTGCGAAGGATGATAATAATAGCATCATCTGCAAGGCGCTGAATTATCATATCCTGCAGCCACCCACGCGACCGAAACATTCAAGTAGGACGGGGTCAGGTCAAAAAAGAAATTAAAGCGAGCGCAACTGGTATCTCCCTTGTGACGTCGATGGTGATCATTGGAAATAAATGAAAAACAGGTCAGAATTTGCAATTATTGGTAATTATTTAGAAATTGGAGTTTCAAACAGACGCTGCATTTTAAAATGTTTACAAGCAGAGAGAAATGAATGAATAGGCCATGGTCGACACAATGAAAAGGATTGAATACCAAAATCTCTCCCACTAAGGGGAGAACATTACAATTCAAAAAGCTGCTGTCCAGTGTTGTTCCCAACTTGCCAGTAAACACTGGGAAAAATGTCTGCCGGGTCATATTTGTAGTGTATCACTCACTAAACATAATATAAATTGGAATTTCTTCCAGTTAATGAATGAGTAAAAAGAAAAAACCTTTCTACAAAACTGGTTAAAATTTGCACAAAGCCTGTCACAATAAAGTTTGCTTTAACAAAACAGCAGAAGGCAGCACGCCACAATTATGATGCAAAGCGGAATTTTTTGGGAATTTCTAAGAAATAGAAGTTTCTAATTAGAACTGCAGGCTGTTGCACGACATGTCCGCCCGACTGCATCTGTACTGCCTCTATAGTCAGGATGTGACTTGTGATTTGCAAAGTGGAACTCAAGGAGTATAAAAATAACAGTCTACTAATGTAGCACCGTGAACTATCAAAAGTAACCACAGAGCCCTTATTGGGGCAATAAAGGACAGAGAAGCTGATTTCCTCCTGAGCAATAAGTCAGTCTGATGTGAGTGCTATGGGAAGATGATATTGACTCAATATGAAATCTGGACACAAAGAACAATAAAAATGCTCCAAATCTCTAAAAGAACAACAGCATAACACAAAATCTATAACAATATGATTCTTGATGAGCAGAATGAAAAATTAACTAACAGATGCTGCTTTCTGATTGCGTTTTAAACCTAAAATGTAACTGTCTGACATCTAAAATGTGTCGTGGTTTCACCTTTACAAAACTAACATTTTTAAAACTATTCATACCAGCAGTGATGTGACAGTCGCAACCGTTGCAACTAGGACTGGGCAACATATCTGTATTTTATTGATAATATCATAATAGACCCATAGACTTAGATTTTGGATATCTTAATATAAAGTAATGAAGTTTGCCTCCGTCCAGTGTGCCTTTTGAATATGTCAGTTTCAACCAACGTTATTGGTTGATGCCTTTCATTGTGGTGCTAAAGCTCAGACAAATTGGACCTTGTTTGGGGAAAACAAATTATGTCGCTTTTCTGCTGCTTAATATTGGCTTCCATTGGGAAAGTAATCCCGACACAAAAAAACAAACATTGAGGTGAGAATAATCATACACAGGGGGAAAAAAATATTCTGGTGTCTAAAGGAAAAAATGCAGGAAGAATTATAGACATCAACGGTTTCCTGTGGGGGTAAAAAAAAAAAAAAGAAAAAAAAAGGAAAGCTTTGCGATCGAAGTACACTTGTGCCCCACTGACATGTTTGTTTAATTTATTTTGCAACACTACACACAATCTCACTTTAGGACAGAGGTTCTCAAACTGTGAGGCACGATTCTCTAGTGTTTTTTAAAGAATCCTTTATTAATCCCACAGTGGGGGAATTATTCTCTGCATTTTACCCATTCTTAGTAATTAAGGAGCTTTGTGCTGTTGTGAAGCACTGGGGCTTCAGTGTCTTGCTCAAGGACACTTCAACATGAAACTATGGGGACAAAACAGGGACCCAACCAGCTTTCTTGGTAATCTTTTTGCCAAATATTAGTTTTTTTTTAACATATATAACTTTATTTGCATTGTTTTAACAAAGGTGATTGCCCATGTTATTAGTTTTTGTCAGATGGAGCAATCTGGTTTACTTTGGATTTCAATTTCCTTTAATATATTAATTAAAAAAGGACAGATGTAGGACTCTCAAAAAGTTGTACCGTGTTGTTCCAATGTTGTTGGGGCGGTGGGGCCAGAACATTTTGCTTCCTCCAAAGCGGGGCGTGACAGACAAAAGTTTGAGAACCACTGCTTTATAATACGCGCTTCCTGGCAGACTGCAGTTCTTCACAGCAGGACCACAAGGACAACCGTCGCCCAGGTGTCCTTGTAGCATTTTAGTGAATATGGACAATGCATCATAAATGTGTCCTCAAAGGTGTTCATTTTTTGATTTGTTGCACTAGAAGTAATGAAGTCCAAGCGATCAATAGCTGAATGTGTGTCTCTTTGCATTTTAAAGACTTGACTGGTGCTCTCAATCGATATGTTGTCCAATAACAAACATCATACCCAAATCCTGAGGCCATCGCGAACGTATCCAGCGGAACCATCTTTGAGGGGAAACCGATGTGAGAAAAAGCTTCAAACAGAAAAGCGTGACCCTCTCCAGGAGCCACAGCCTTCATTCAGACCCTCATTACATTTGACCTACGACACAGCGAGAACAAGTTGGCCACCATGTGTGGGCAACTTTTACACAAGGGACTTCTCTGAACTGCATCCTCTTCCTCCCCTCGTCCAAAGTATATTTGTATAAAGTATGTCTCAGAGGATAGTACAAAACGCACAATGTCTGAACAATGACACCCACCATCTTTACATCAATGATGCACGAAAAAGCCTTACTCCTCCAAACTAAAAGGTCGAACAAAAGGTGCTGTGTCTATGTGAAGATAATCGTAGCAGCAGTACGGTGTTGAGTTAAAAAAAATACAAAGTAAATATCCAGTCTAATGTATTTAAGTTTCAAACCAAGACCCGAGTATTTGTATAAAGTTCTGAAATGAGTAAAAGTCAACATTCAGTCAGGACTGTTCAAAAGTTTTAAAGCAGATTTTGGCACTTGAGCAAGTAACAAAACTTGGATTTTCTCTAAGTCAAATAAATTCTCTTAAAATGTCGAGTATACTACACGATAAGTACCTCAGGAGGGGGGGTCATATACTAAACACTTGAGTGGCAAATTGTACCATAGGAGGTATTAACATTTTCCTTCATTTCTAATCTTTTCCCAACGTTAGGCCCATCTAGTTTTTGCATTTGGATGCAGTCTGAGCCGTCGTATCTCATTCAAAAATGAAAGAGGGTTATGGAAATGTGTGTGATGAGCCAGGTGAAACTTGGCTGGGGCTGGCATCAACATTTACACGGAAACGAATAAACCTCTTTAATCATCCAGAATTACCACTCTGCATCCGAGATGCAGCAGTGCGAGCCAAATTGTGCCTGCTGGGTGTTGCCTGTCATATGCAGATCCCTAAATATGCTTGAGAAGGTGGTGGGAAACCGTGTGGGGACATTCTGACTGTGACTTGGTCGCGTGCCTCGACCTGAACTTGTTACAAAACCTCATGCATAAAACTGCCTTTGGTACTTTATCCCCCTCTGTGATAATGATCTCATCTGGAACACCATCTTCTTATACTACCCTTTATCTCGGCAACAAAGCAACCATTTGCATATGTGCTGTTCCAAATAAAGGACTTTCAAAAGAAACCATGCCTGAGTAACCTCTGAACGGAGATTTTACCTTAATCTAAGTGGATCACAGGATGCGATTTAACACGCTTTGTTAGAAGCAGTGAATCAAGTAAATTAATTGATCAGTATTTGCCAAGTGGATATCTCAATAACTATTGAATGTATTGTTGTGAAATTAGGTCACTTAATGACTGAACTATTCAATTACCCATTAAAATATCAATAACTTCACAACGCATCACCATGTCATTCTGTAGAAGCAGTAAACCCTTTCTGATTATTTTAGCTAATAACTTGCGATGATCCACCATGCTTAATACCGTTCAAAGAATTGCCATAAACTTTGGTAAACACTTTCATGCCACAACGTCAGGATGAACTTCAGATCTGCTACGATAAATGGAGATATATTTGAACTTGAAGAATGATCAAACTCAAGAGAGAGGAAGACAAACTACGGTGGATTGTGAGTCTCACTAAAGAGGTTATCTGGGAAGAATGCAATTTGAAAATCTTGTAAATTTACGCATGTTAAAGTTAAAAAGTCAGCTATTTGTGATAGTTAGGTTAAGTAGAAAAAAAAGCTCAAAAGGAAAGTGACGCCAAAAAAAAAAAAAAACATTTGATAAGAATAAAATATATGACTCCCCATGTTGACACAGAAATCCAATTTCCACAAAGTGAAGGGTACCTTTGATCTTGTTTGGATGAGTCTAGTGGCCACGCTTTAAAAGCCAAGGCTCTTGTCTAAAGTGTTTGGGATTATGGCTATCTTTGATGCACCACCAGCAGAGTGGGCGATAGCAGTCAACTCGGACACTTAAAAGGATTGCTATCAACTGCCACGTCTGATAGCACAAATGAGAAAGATCGAAAAGACAGCAGTTTACACATCTTTGTATTTGGACCGTTTGTCGGTAAAGAATGCTTGATACAACGTTACAGCAATGCCATTTTTATGAAGACCATCGACTGGACTTGACCACATTTAACTCAATGAAACATCAGCCCAACCGCACGCTATTTTTATGGTTAATATAGTAAACAAGAAAGTGACACATCCAGAGACAATATCATTCACTTAGTTTAGTAAAAGTAAGTCCAATGTTCAGTCTTTTTTGGTCCCTATCATCCCTGAGGGGAAAGTCTGGTTCTTTAGCTGTTAAATGCTCCACTACCTTTACCAGCTACTAACTTTCTGTGTGCTGTTCTGAGTAGATAGAGCGCAGTCATGGGGTTTTATAGCATTTCTTTGCAATTAAAACCACATAATAGCTGCTTTAAATAATCTGTCTTAAGATAAATATATTTGCTCATAATCAGGAAATAGAATAATTTAACAGGTTGATCAAATTATTATTAAATGTGCAAATTAATAACTCTTAAGTGATTTTTTAATTGCATAATTTAAATTCAGTTTTTAATGAATCAATTTGTTTAATGAATTTGATTAAATGTAGCTTTCACGACTGTTTTCTGTTGCACATAATCAAGAAATCTAAACTGAGACTTCTAAAAACTGAGAATATAAAAGCAAACCCGGTGAATGCATCTATAAAGATGGCCTAAATAGGTGGACCTAGGTGTCTTAATGATAATAAGAAATGGCAAAAACATGTATCTTGTATCTCTCTACATTCACAAATACAGAAACTCAATAGTGGTGTGCACTGTGAACAAAGAAGATGTGGAGCTATTTCTTAATAAAACAGCCTGAGGCAAAGAGAAAATTGCTTGTTGAGAAAGAATGCACCAGATGATCAGAATTAACGCAATGATTGGGCTCATGAAGTGTACCGTGCTATGGGATCATATTTACCATGCTTAATCTGCCATCCAGGTAGGCCTGAGGATCAAGTAGCCTTTTTGGCTGAGGCAATGCAACTTAATAAGAAAAGTAATCCAGGTTGGAATTTTTGTACAATATGAGGAAAAGAGGGGATCTCTTTGTTGTGAAGGACACCGGCCTTGCTCAGACACAGTAAAGGGAGAATACTGAGCAAACAGAGAAGTGATGGAGAGAGAGAGAGAGAGAGATGTGTCTCCGATGACTTAAAAGGATATATGGAATGACAAAGGTCAAAGGGCATAAATGTTTCATTTCAGGAAGGGCAGGGAAGCAGTGAACCTTGGATGCCTTGCAAGCATGTTTGTTTCACTCCCACACAGACATACAAATACTTGGTACTACTGCAGAGTAGTATTTAAGAGAATGCGCTAGTTAAATACTACTGCTAACGTACTATTCAAATGTAAGACTTCATAGGGAAAAATATCAGTCGACTCTTTAAAGAAAGAAAGCTAAACAATAGACAAACATAATATAACTCTGCTAAACAAAAGAAGATGAACAGCCTCTCAAAAAAGAGCTTTATTGCAAACACTTTGTCTCAATAAAATCCATCACTAGTGTTTATACTGCTGCCTATGTCTGTGTTTGGCCTATGTCTGTCTGTGTTTATCTTTGACTAATAGATATGCCTTACATCATGATCAATATTTAAAACCAATTTCTTGATTTTAGGCTGCAAATGCCACACCTGGTCCGGGACTAGGGATGAAAACTAGCCTTCTAGCTAATTCTGGCATATCTGCAGTAATGATTATTAACATGCACTGCCCCAGAGAAAAACTTAATAAATAATTAAAAAAAATTAAAAAAAAGGTAAGATCACAGAAGAGCAATAAATAGACAACCAGGTCTGCAGTTACACTCGGAGCGGCTGATGTTAGTGGCTGCCATATGTCCATTGTGTCTTGAGACTGAAATCTGTCTGGCTGTGAGGGGCGGCAGCATGGGGTCTCTGAGGAGTTACATCCCATGCTGGGCAACATGGAGACAGACGCAGAACAGAGGAAAAACCAAGCTGCTTGTCAAAAGGAAATCTTGAATAGCTGGAAATGCATTTTTATGGAAAAATAAATGAAACAGTATGGCATACTTTGTGTTATTTAAAAGTCTTCAAAAGTCAGACTTTTGTCACAAGCTCTTGTATAACATATCAAAGTCATTAAGAAGATAAACTGACAATGCTTTTGTTGAAATTATTTGATTAAGTTGAATGTGTAGCAGAGCATTTCCAAGTTTCTGTTGGTGGCTTTACCCTAAAAAAAAAATAAAAAGGCATACACACTGAAAGCAGGAGTTATGTGTCAGTAATTCGATTCAAACTTTGCTGCAGTCTTTTCCTCCTCCCTGCCTCCGACTCATCCAGCGTCTGACACATACTGCGAGAGCACTCCTACACACCAAACTACACAGAAGATGCCACTCCAATACTTCATATCCGGCAGAGAATGAATAAGGCGAAGAGAGTATATCGGGTCATTTGGAGCATCACCTTTAGGAGCTCTGAGTTGGTGTGTGCTTGTTGATTTGTTTGCCCATGTGCAGCGCTTTATGCCATGCATAATGGATACAAGAACTCCCCCAAGAGCTCTGGCAACAAGAAAATGCAATGCATTGTCATACACCAGCAGCAGAGTGCAAGTCTTGGGCATGAGGCAATATTGTTATACGATACTAGCGAGTTTCTAGGCAGAACAATGCCTTTCACGACATTATGGAAATGTTGCCGTTCGAAATGTAATACAAATTTACGATTTTCACTCCGTAATGCAACCCAAATTACACAGAAGATATATTCTATTGAAGCCATTGAGAGTCAACCATTAATGTCTGTGCACAATTATCATTGTGCTTCAAAAGGCAATATATATATACCCCCCGGGGAATTTAGGAAAACTGCTTTCCACTGTATGGCGCTCACCTCATAAATGGAATCAATAACCGAGGTCTTTAAAATTTGAACGTCACCCCACCAGCTGATTTTAAACTTTGAACTTAAAATCCATTTAGCGATGCCTGTGATTTTCTTTAACGCTGTATGTGGTGTAGTTACGCCTGCCTGTGTTCTTTGTATACTGCCTTTGTTTATCTGGCTGTGTTTATTTTTCTTTCCCTCTGCTCAGCTCAGGTCTCTCTTTCAAAAAAGAGATCCTTCATTTCAAAGAGACTCCCTGATTTAATTAGAGGTTACGTTCTGTGTATTTCACAGTACGTTCCGTCACAATGTTGACTACTGGCTTCATTGTGTTATTTTTTAATTTTTTTATTTTAAATAGCCTTGACATTTGTCTTTAGTGGCTACAAATTAAAAAATTTAGATTTTAGTGTTACAATATGCAGAAATATGTGGAATTTGATTACTCACTCAATTGCTAATTTGTGTATATTCTGAGAGAAATAAATGACTATTTTCCATCGGTAACTTGTTCAAAGTTGACTTCAGATTGCCTGACACAATCCCTCTATTTTCAGTTTAATGTTAGAGGTGTGGCATGAACTTGCAAATATCTACCCGTGTAACTTGGAGGTCAACCAATAACACGCGGTAACATGCAAATTTTCCGCTTCGTGGCAGGAAGTGTATTGTTAGTTCAAGCTGTTAATTGTCACGCTTCAGTCTCGAAAAACTTGTCATTCATCTTGATGAGCTGTCAGCTCTGAAACGACATCCAGCTCGAGGGCGAGCTCACAAGCATCTATGGACATTCCTGTAAGAGGCATGGAAAAAGAAAAGGAAGCATGCCTTCCTGCTTCAATGGTGCAGGCACTCCTGGGTTCAAATGGCAAGCATGAACACTCAAAGTTTCAAAGTTTTAAAAACTGGCCTTTAAATTTTGATACACGCGTCAAGATTGTAGTCACTCAATATGTTTGAGCGATGCATTCAAAAACAACAATCAACAAATCAGAGGGTTTTCCTCTTTTTTAAACTGACAGCTGTTATAACTCAGTCCATCATCCCGCTTGTGTTGGGTAGATGGTTATCAGAACTTTTTTTTAATACACATGTCATGCTGTCATTTCTTTTTCTTTACTTTCCCCCAACTTTTCAAACAAAGAACCAACCAACCAAACAACCAAAGAGTGGAAAATGGAAGTGAGGTTGGAACAACTTCCCAAAAATAGACTTCCCTCAGCACACACTGTCATCCTCTCAAACTGCAACAGCATGGGAGGGTTTAATGTTTTCCACTAAGACGCCACACTGTCTTTCTTTAGGGGATGTTAGCCTGCATTTCAAAAAATAGTGGGACACAACTTTGGGGTCAGTACTGCTCAGCGAGTGAGCTAAATGAGCACAGCAGCCAGAGTAGGTTATCTCAACGCCATCCCCATCAACGCAGTACTCGTTATTGGAGCAGACATTTGCGTGGGTGTTGATGTAACGCGTTTCATTTATTCATAGCTGAAATCAATATTTGATGAAATTTAAAATTGATAAAGTACACGGTTTGGAGGTTTCTCTGGCCACTCATGAACCTTTAGTAAAACTCCAGCAAAGGTTGTTTCAGGGTATCATCACTTTTAGTCACTATCCATTTCCTCAGCCTTCTTTCCTAACCTTTATGTCAAACTCAACCTAAAATTAGAGATTTGAAATGTCAGGCAAGTCAAAATGAGGCAGCTACTTAAAATTGTGTTTACCGACAAGTCTAGAACTTTTGCTCCTTATTTCAATAGGACAGCTTTTCAGGGTGTTGTTTTACTTTGTGAAGTCGGTGGGTATACTGTATATCGAGGCTACAATGGTGGTCGATCATTAAAAACCAGGAAATCAATAGGTTGGCAATATTCTATGTTTTTCTTATTGGCAAAAACATGAAAAAAAAACTAAAACGTGTTAGTTCGTCTCATAATACTTTGAGTCTTTTTTTTGTGCCATTCTAATGGTGCTTAATGTACTGCCAAGCCCATTTGTTCCGACTGCAAGAGTTAATCCCTGAAAGCAGGTGATGAATACATACTTTCAGGAGTAATTTCCAGCAACAGCTGGAAATTAATTTTTGGCAACCATTACTCAAACAGCAGCAAATAGTATATTTGTTGGGGACTATATTCAGATGTAGACCTGGTCAGCAGTGTCTGTGGCATCGACTAAAAAAAAAACTTAACTGCACGTATTCGATCGTAACTAAGAAACATATCGATCAGAGTTATGTATAATATGCTTTTAATACACAGGCAGTGGTTGTCAGTGGGATACTAGTTTGGCCTTTTTTATAGTGTTTATTGACAATAAAGGAGACTTTAGCAAAATTGCTAATAATGCTCCTGATGCTAAACATTTGACCCGGCTGGAAGCTGACTCCTACTGCCCCTTCGCTCGCTGTTTATTGATCTATATTCCTGACAAGCCACAAAGCTATCATTAGCAAAACCTTTCACCAACACAGTTCATGGATGGTAGGTGGGACTCACCACACCAATTCAGCCTTGACCCTATAGATGACCTTTAAATTTCACAATGGGCAGCCCACAATAGCTGCCATGTGCCTAGTGGTTTAATCTCCACTGCCCATCTGCTGCGGCTGCTGCCTGTGAGTTGAATCTGGGAGAGGAGAGGGAGTGCCCAGCTTCCCTCTGAAGCTCATGGGTGTCTGTCTCACTACATCCTGTGGGACAGCTGTATGTTAATGTGCACAAGAGGCCGGGGACAGCACCAGTCACTGGGATTGCCAGGCAGACGCAGAACAAGGACCCCCTTCTCAGTGGGTAGCCAAAGGCATGAACTTGGCAGATTAGACATTCAGGAAACAAATAAGGCTCCATCACAGACAGGCATCCGAAATCAAGAACAACAACCAAACACACAAGGCTGCAGAGAGAGCCTGAAATGAGTAAAAGGAATTCTGAAACTCTTTCAGTGATGAGAGTGAAGAACTCTGCCTGCCACCTTGTGGTTTTCCTCCCTTTGAAAGCCAAATACATGCAGTAATTAGGAAAGACAACATCACAGAAAGCTTGTCCTCTATCCTCAAGAGTCCTTATGAAGGAAAAAGAAACTGCAGCATTAAAATTGTCAGTTTTGGGAGGAATTATTTATTTTACTCCAGCACTGCTGCAAGCGTTGGTTAGATTCTTTTGGTCTTGAGCCTCACCATGCAGCAGACTGCTGGTCAGTGACAGCTGATGTCAGATGGCTCATGCAGGACAAGCGCAGGAAATGTTGATGCTTGGGGAAATCTAATCAATAATTCAAGGCCAGGGAAGTTGCAGATCTAATCCTGACGCGAAAAATGACGAAGGACAGGCAGGGGCGTGGGCAGCAATGGAGGACCCTGCTACTAGCCCCCCTCCTCTATCCGTAAACTGTTGCCTGGCAACAGGAATCGCTCTCGCTGGCCTCCAGGCTGCAGTGTGCTGCCTCTGGCCTCATCCAGGGATAAGGCTCTTGTTAGCTATTAGAGTCAACCAATTCTGGCTCTGCATGCAGGGCTTGCCATTAAGTAATGATTTCTGCAGAGGTCTGCTAATGAAGGCTTCAATTTCACGAGAATAAAAAGGGCAATTCTTTCTCAAAATGTGACAAAGATCATAAAGCAGGGCTGGATATGAACCAGGGATTTCTTGCCATGTGCATTATTGCAGTTTGCCACTCAGCTAACAATGGCGTGAACATCAGGCCACGGCCCCTACAGGCTGAAAACAATGGAAACGGCACATCTTGAGTTTCTCTTTTCCCCTCCTGTATTGGCCATGCCATCTGTCTCTGATACACACGGTGACGATGACACTTAATTGTTATGCAGGGGAGATGTGTTTACAACAAATGGATAGTTACCAAGCATTCAGCCAGTCTCTAACACAGACACATCATTTGTGTTTCTCCAGTATTGTGCGCACAGACACACAATATCCACTGGATTAAACCTAACAGACATAAGAGATAGAGATGGTGTGGAGAGACTAAGTTGACAAAGATTAAACTTTCAGGCTTTCCTTACAACACTCAGCTAACACTTCAACATACAGGCTGAACATTACCTGGCATTAAGACAATCCAAAGCATGTCTTAATGAAGGAACATAGTATTCATTTGGAAATGCAGGAATGCACAGGGGACTACACCTGGCAACAAACAAAGCAAATCAACGCAGCAGTGAGAAACTGCTCTGAGCAAATGTTTGCGTTGCTGGTTACTAATTGGTCTCAACAGAAAAGGGATGCGTGCTCTTTTTCTTTCCAAGTGAAGGAACACTTTCAAGACGTAAACAAATATTCCAAAGCATATTTAAGGATGAGTTTAGAGTCAATGACAGACAAACCACACATGGTAAGGTTCCTACCAGTTATATAACAGACTCCTCCAGAATTCAGCACTCAAGTTCTCTCAAGTTCAATTACAACTAGTCGGTCTCTGCCTTCTAAGAACCACCACAGAAAACCCCCGACTTGTTCCCAGCCGACAGGTTTCGCTTTGCCGCATTCATTTCTCTTGTCTTTCCTGGAAAGGGAGCCATTCCTAAAGCAATTTCCATGGAGGAGATGGAGGAAAGAATGAGGACTGGAACCAATATTGGCCTTCAGCCGCCTGAGTTAGACAAGTCACAGGGATGTGATCCACATTTACAATCTTTTTAGTACAATTCTCCCACTTCTTGTTTCCCTGGACACAGTTTCCTTGCCGAGGTGCAGTGCAGAGACGGTGGCACGAAGACTGAAAAGACTAACTTTGAAAGATTCACTTATTCCACCAACAAGACCGTGTTATTCCAATCTGTTACACTGAAATTGTTTTAGAAAGGGATCTCTTTATAGATGGGAGGAATGATTACAGCAAGCCAAACCTGTTTCACGGTTCGTATCAGCACACAACATGAAAGAAAGATGTAAACCAATGCTTTGAAAGGCCTAAAACATTGAACATACCTTGAACTACTTTAAATATATACACACACATATATAGTTACAGATACACAATGTTTGAATCCCTATCTTAGTCCCTAAAGTACTTTTACTTGCACTGAACAGTAACATGGTTATTCATATCATAGTTTACATTAATATAAAATTGTCGAAGTGTCTGCAGCCATTGTCTGCCATCTGTGACTTGATGACACCGAAACACAAGACTTCCATTTCGCACAGGTCAGGATGAACGAACAGTTTGAACTTTACAGCTGTCTGGACCGTTACACTGTCTGCTGGATACTCCCATTGATCACCAGGGATATAAAATAAAAGCAGCAACTCATTCGGTTTATGCGATTTGAGTCACAAAATAAATGAATCTGCGCTGATTTGGAGCACTCAACAACCCCAGCAGTGTTTTTGTTCATCTTAAGTCATTCTATCCTGTTTAATGAGTGACAGTAAATATTTGTCCTTTGTAATGGCCATGATATAAAAATACAAACTGTGAAATTGAGTCTCTTGTGTGCTTACCCTCCAGAAATAATTTTACAACACAGTTTCCTCTTTTACAAGATGTTGAGGGTCTACAAACTTTCAGCACAAGAGGTAGTGTAATATATTTTTAAGTATTAAAACGTGAATTTGCATACTGGTAAAAAATGTGCACGGGAACTCATATGAACTCAAGAGATTGGACACCAAATTATTCTTTAACCACCAATTTCACCAATAGTACCCAAAGAAAAGGGGACATTTTCAAAAGGAGAGCGTGATTCTTAACTTGCATTGCTACTCTTCCCTGTTGTGGTCGAGAACAAGTTCTTCTGGGTAGCTGACTTCGCAGGTGCGTCTACAGCTGGCTAGAGGGGCGGAGCAGCAGCACAACCTGGCCACAAGGCTCTCCGGCATTCCCGTGAGGTCCCACTCTCCCACGCTCATCACAAATTAAAGCGGCCAGTCGGACCAAATCAGCACTTTCTCTTATCCACTGTAGCGTGCTGATGTTGTACAGGGGTGTGAGGGAGGCCCTGAGAAGATCCGGGGAGATGAAGCATGAAGTGCACACGTGGGTACTGTGAGCCTTAAGCAACTCCCGGGTGACTTCATGAATGTGTTAAATCCAACGTGCATGAGAACCTCTCAGAAAGATTTCATGATCACATCTGACGTCCTTCTGGTGTTTAAGGAAGCATTCCTACTGGACTGTAATGTATATTGGAGAATTATCTTGGAATGTGCGGCTCATCCTGGAGCAGCTGAAATAGCTACCCCAAAATCGCATTTCTGTTTGAAGGCCTTCTTGGTTTTTGTTCCTTATTAAGGGTTATAGAATATATAATACATCATGTACGGCGAGGTTCACTAAATGTCAGTATATTGAAGTCAGAATCAGAATTAAGTTTCTGAAATAAACTAATTTAAATTGATGCAGGTATTAAGATGGTGGGGGAAGCCATGCTTATAGACTTGTGAATAGTATAATTAGTAAACACTGCTCGATAGGAGGTACATAGAAGGGAGACTTGGCAGATTTTCAACATTATTTCACCTCATTAGTCATTAAGATTCAATGCATGTATTGTCCCATTGTACATGCACACAATCAGGCTTTAGGGGTTGGTAATTGTCACATTTCTCACCACTAGTTGGACCTCTATGGAGGGATGTTTTTATGAGTGGGTTTCTGAAAATAATGGTAGGGAAGAAGAATGAAGAGGAGGTAGAATGATAGATAGTAACAACGAATATGTTTTACCATACTCTCAAACACTTGTGAAAGGACTTTAATACCATTCAAAATTTACTGATCCACAAAAAAGGATCAATTCATTTTCCCCAAATGCTTCAGGAAAAAGAACATATATGCTTAAATGTATAAGGGTTATACATATTAAACCGGGAGTAACAATTATTTACATTCTGTTACAGACATTTCATCAGGGAGGAAGGAGTCAGCAACTAAATATTGACAACATTTCAGGGGGGAGACTCCCTCTAAAAGTTAACTTTGTTGTAATCTAGTGAAAACTTTAATTTGTCTAAACCTGAAGTCTGTCTCCAACACAGTTGTGTTTTTCCACTGGACTAATGGTAAACAAGTGGGAGGGGTAACAGGCAGAGTAATGAGGCGTTGCTAATTACATCAGAGCTCGGTTTAAATGGGAGTCTGTTCCTGCCTGGTTAGATGATGGAGCTGGAAAATCTAATGTAGCCATGGAATCCCTTTCATTGTCATCCATCACAGCGATGTAACGACTGCTGACACCCTGCAGCTGTAAATAATAAGGAAGCCAATGTTCATGTATGTGAGCATCTTAGTGTGTATGCGTTGATTTGAGGAGCCCATCATTGATTTTCCATTTTGTATTGGTAAATTCATCTCAACAATGTCCCTCTCCCGTCCTCATCAGAGAGAATATTGATTGCCTGGTTAAAATGCATTGAGGAGGCCATGAATTGCTAATCAAAACACAAATTCTGCAGGGAACTGCATCAGGGTATTCAATTCCTAGTTATACAAAACAAACAGAGCCCAACTGTTGGGGGACAGAGAAAATGCAGCAGAGTCACTGGTTGTGACCTTGTATGATTAGTTTTTGTTCATTTGAAAATCCAGGAAGGGCAAGGTTTCTTTTTTTTTATTATGAAAGACTTATAATTTAAGATACATGAAACAACTTTTACAAACTTAAAAGGTTTGAACACATATCCTGTTCATGATGACTTGTGTCCAATATGAATTATAGTTCACGATTATTATCATTGTTGACTGTTTTCTGGATTGAGAACTCATTAATTACATACGAGAAGAGGGAAAATAGCGTTAAATGTGACCAACACTGGAAAACCTGAAAATGATATCGGACGAAGAAGTGCAGCAAACGTTGAAAATAGAGAATATTTTGTATTTGTGTCGGAAAAAATAAACTGATTACCAAAAAAAGTAGGTTAATTAAACTAACAAGCTAAATGATTTGGTAGTACCGCGATTTATAAGTCGAATAAAACCGCAATGGCAATTAACTTCTCTTCATGGTACATGTTACATCCAAAGCAAATTCTCATACTTTTGCTCGTTTGTTGTCGGTTTGTTTTTTAAACAACACTATAGCTGCATGTAATAATTCAGTTCCTGATAGCCAACAATTGGAAAACATTTATCTACTTTTTTTCATACAAGAAAACATGTGATTAACTGGAGACCTTGTCGTTTCTGGCAAAACCACATTTAAGCCCTGTAGCAGCTTTTGGCTTACTTGTATACAGTAAACTTGGGCTGAAAATACAAAGGCATATCACACAATTTGAATTTAAATTAGTCTTGGCAGCAACACAAAGATTACTGGCGACATACTTGTTCTGGTCTGGCACTTAATTCCACGCTCCTGTCTACTGTAATGTCTCTGTGCACTCGGAGATGGTTATAACACTCCAGAAAACACTGAAGCGTTTGAAGTGCTGCTTTAACACGCACCTCCTTCCAATTGGTACTCCTCCATTATCATCCCTAAGGCTGCAAAATTATTTTCCGTCATGCTGAGATAAAGTGTGTATACTTTGACATACGCACGCAGGCAGCTGGCCGGATACAATAATCAATATGTGATGCCGAAATGAGATTCTTACTCTTTTTTATGTTTAGTTCAGTGGGGGGGTCAAAACTGTCCTGAGCATTAAGAACACATACGAGGACAAATGCTGCCAGGTGGGAAAAGAGGTTTCTTCCATATACAATGAGACGGATAATGCATCAACAAGGTGTTGGTTTATGCTTTCCATGATGCCCGGCGTGACCTCAACACGATAGCAGATGTGCGGCCATGCAACTGGATTTATTTTCATACTTGCAGACACCTTGCTGAAGTCAAACAATCCATATTGTTTCAGCAGATAAATTAGAGGATGATGAATGTGATTTTAAAAAAGATGACCATTACATAAAGTATAAAACAGGACAGTCTTTCTGACTTCACACAAATGGTACTCTGGCCTAACATTGTGTTGCAGACTGGCCTTTTAGCTTCCAGGCCGCGAGACAGAAGCACTGAAAGAAACAGAGGGGCCGCTTTTGACCCCACACAAAAATCTGGGTGCACCGATGCAGCACAAGGTCCTCAATTATTCCCACGTCACTTCACGCCGTGCACAGATGTGTTACTGGGAGCCACTTTGCATCTGCCGTCTTGCGTCCCATCACAACCGAGGCTAAAAGCTGAGCAATTCCACCTCCAGACCGTTGCAAAGTGACTTGAGGGCCAAATAGTAAGGCAACATTTCATTTGCCAAAGAATATCATGACAGGGGAAAATATTTTCAGATTGCAGACGGCCTGAAACACGAAACAGCTATTGAGGACTGCACTGAATTCACATTTAAGTTGTTTATCAAACCTTTAACAAAACCTATAGAACTTTTAGCACAGAGCTTTTGGGGGAATTGCTTCTCAAGGATTTTCTGTACAATTACCTCACATTGCATTAAACCCAAAGACATGTGCAACAGTGGAGGAGCTTCTTCAGACTCCTAATGTAGTTTTGAATGCAGCACTTATAGTCGTCATAACAACCTGAACATTTATTGAAGCTTTTAGCCGGGAGTGTCTGCATGTGGAAAATGAGGAGGTGAGAGAGTTGGTGCCTGAAAAACAGCAGATGTGTGTCCGAGGGACACAGGAACCGCTTATAAATACTAATTTCTGCAAGAGGCAGAGCTGTGTACAGCAGGAGTCAAACAGACTTCAGGCACTAAGATGCGATTGGGCGGTGTCGAGGATTTCACCAAACTAAAGCATGACAACAGAGAGCCACAAGACCACTGCGGATACGAAAACAACTGCAGCAAACATGAGGGATTTCGTTCAGACCAGAGAATGCCACAATGCTGTTAAAACAAGCTCAATTAAACACAGTGTGCAGACAGAGCCGTAATGCACAAACCCTCTCAGCATACTAACATGGTGAAGGTGTGGGGTTACGCTGAGCTTTCTACTTCCTCAGTGATCATTGCACGTTTAGTTCATGCTGCCCCCTAGAGGTATCAAAACAGCATTTTGAGTTGCTGCGGACAAAATACAGTGGAGACCACAGCGGGTTCTCATCAGCTATAATAATAATAGTAATAATAACAAAAAAGGAGATTTTTCTTACCTGTGTGTTCCATAACAGGGGTCAGGACATAAGAGGAAAAAAGAAAACAAATGTATGTCAGTGATAGATTCAAGAGCAAATAAGAGCACTAGAAGCAGGTTCAAAAAGCGATAAGGAGCAATGAAGAGCTCCGATCACTTTCTGTAAAACTTGCAGTGAACCATTTTCAGTCAAACTAACTGGTACAGAAGAAAAGCTCCACATTTAAACTCTCAATCAGACTCTGGCTTATTCGTTTCTGAAAACACACACTTCTGATTTTATTCAAGTGTCAGTTGTCTGTTTTTTTGGAGCAGCACGAGCAGAAATCACATCAACTCATTGGTTGATAAGTTGTTTAGAGGTAATTAAGGGCAAATTAAGCCAACGCTATATGTATGTATGTGTGTGTGTATATATATATATATAAATATATATATATATATATATATATATATAGTTACTGTGTAACTCTGCATTGCTAGATACCGCTTTGACTTTAGTGATAAATACACTTTTTGTGGAATTTGGGTGAACGAACCTTCATTAGAATTGTATTCTCCAAAATATTGTCTAACTGCAACACAAACAAGTGTGGTCTCACCAAGACTAACCACGTCTAAGTATCTGTCAAGCTGTTCGCCTGAAGCGATTCATCTACTTGGGGAATTCACACAGAAAAGCGGAAAAAAAACAACACCTGTTCACTCAACCTGTAAACTGAGTGCTAAAGCACCACAACCGCAGGTGGAAGGGCGTTAATCAATCGAAGGAATATGCAGAGGAATGAGGTATGTGACGAAGGGAAAGAACAGCAACAACAACCTAGACTGCATAATAATCATAAAAGATTCATACCAACGGAATCGTTTTAAATCTATTAAAATGTTTGCAGGGTCAAAAAAATAAAAAAGGCCGACTGTTTAGCCTTCTGTGAGACCGACTTGCAAAGACTACAGAGGGTTGGGGTTCCGAAATGAAGGTGTTCGTTGCGGGCGTCTGATGTTTGTTGTGGAGGTGATGAGGCAAATTCACTTTTGGTTCATAGAAATCAATTCGGGTTCCTTAGTTTCCTGACCAAATGTATAGACCGGCAGCAGCTTAGGTGGTAGAAGCGCCAAGACAGCTGAAAAGTAAAAGCAATTTCTGTGTTGGGCTTAAAAGGAACATACCAGTGCTGAAGCAAAGAACAGTGTTTGTCTGAAAGCAACTGCAACACCCACGCTCAAATCACAGCGGTCCACATGCTGTGAGAAGGCTGAGGCGTCGGCGTCACGCAAATTAAATTTCACTTATTTTTCCCCATTTGTACAGTCACATATTTCTTTACTTATTGATTTAAAAAAAAGTTATACACAATGGAAAAACTCAAACCAAAATGTTGTTAATTTAAAAAAGTGCCGCAGTCATTCCAAGCATTTCCTTTTGAATGATTTTTTTTTTTTTCAAATCGCATGCACCAAAGACAGACAGCTCAAACAGATTTGTAGATTCATATTAATATCAATGGCTGCTTTGTTGGCGTTGCTACAGTTAGTTCTGTTTCAAATAAAAAAAATAAACAGCTCAGCATGAAGGTCAGTGGCTACAGCGTCAGTAACATCAGGATGCTTCCCCCTGATGTCTACAGAGAGAAGCATCTTAAAGCATCATTTTGGTCTTCAGCATTTCTAATATTTCTTTATATTACATATACACCAACAGTTTTGTGTTTTCCAGAAGACGTTGAAGACCTATTTTTCAGTTATTATCTATGTTCCTTTCTGGCTGCTTGACTGTCTTATCTTGCTTTTGTAAGTGTATTTAGTAGTAGTGAATTATTAAAAGGCATTGTAAATTAGTACAATATAGAAAGGAAATTGTCACATTTTGTCTTCTGCTTCACAGACTTTGGAGAAATGACATAAATGAGAAAAGTTTTGCGACATGTTCACAAGAGACAATTACCAATACGATACCTCTTCAAATACACATTCTAAGCCAAATTTCAAATCAATTTCGATATATATTCGGAGAAATGTACTCTTCCAAGATACAAACTGCAGCTGCATGCACACTCAGCGTCTAAAGAAAGAAAGCATGAAGTCACAAGAGGATGGAGATGTCTTACAAGTGTATTATGTTCTTCTCTTTGTCTCTCATTCGTACAAAACGTAGATAAAATAGTTTTTTTTTGTTCGTAAATAAGTCATTTGGGAAGTTAAAAGTTTAAAAATCAATCATCAAACAGTTTGTGTTGGAGCAATGCTCCGTCAGAGGGAGTGATCTGTAGGGAGACTGAATGACTCAATCGGGACAATAAGCCGCCCATCCAGAGAGGAGGACGGGTGTTGACTCTGTTCCTCAGAGATAAGACCAGGAGTCGGCTCTCCTGATGGGAGGCACTGAATGAGCGAGTGAAAGAGAAGGCTGCAGATGTAGGAAGAGAGGATGGTGAAATGGAAGAGGGAGACAAAGCAAGAGTTTTGTGAAGAGTGAGTCAATATTCTGTCAGGCACGAAGCCATCCTCTGTTCTAAACCCACATCGGGAAACTGAAAGGGAAGCTATAATTTCCACATCCTCATACTGTTAATAACATAAAGGAGAGGTTTGTCCTTGAATGACATATTTCTGTGCAGCTCAGAAGGATGAAGATGAAACTCTGAAAAGAATTAAATCTTTGAAGCAAGAAAATTCCTCTGATCAGGCAGTCGAACGTTAAAGGGCAGCGGTCTTTCATACATTATTGTTAACGCCACACTCTCTCAGACCTTGGTATTAATGGATGTACCCTTTGGCCGTACAGTATTTTTGACTGGAATATTGTACACTATTCTGCTCTCTCAAACGACGGCAAAGGGAAACCGTCACGTCTCTATTAATAGTCATTCGAGTCACTATTCATATTCGTAGAACTTTTTTAATAGATGCATCCTCCTCCTCGCAGCAACAATGCGTTGACGTTTTGAATAATAAAATGCAGAAAGTCAGAAGGGGGAAGAAAGTCTCATTCAATTAACTATGATGAAGCTTGTTTATGCAATGTGGCCAGAAAGTAAAAAGAAAAGTAAAAATGTGGGGAGTTTGGCTGCATTCAGACTGATAATAACCCAGTGTCCTCATTCATGTCAATGAACCCGATGAGTTTGTGCTGTGGTCAGAAATGTATATTCCTGCAACATTAACAGTGGTAATTGATTTGTTTACCTTGGGAACGTCATGTGAAAGTATTATAACCCCCTGTGCAGTGTTTTGGTATGTGATAAGCCTTCAAAGTCATAGATGTAGGCTTCAAACTAAACCTCCCGGGTCATATTTCATTTTCACACTGGTACCTGTAGCAACGCAGCCCCTTGTGGTTTTTTAACACAGAGTGCTATTTTTGTTCTGAACGCGGCCTTACTTGTCAGACCTGGAGGTGCAGCACTCCAGAGCCAAGGTCATTTTATAAACTGCACAAATTATAAATATGGATGTCATGGCCCTAACCTGGCACTCATCCATCATCCGTCACACTGTACGTGTGCTAATCAATGTCAGATGATGAATCGGGTACAGTGTCTCAGACCGGAGGCGGTCACCAGGCCACTTGCACCCACCGAAAACTTTATTGGCTCATTTTTGGTCCCGGCTATTTGAAATTGTTATGATAAAGTGAAGGATTAAGATATTGTATGGTTTGAGAAAATGTGCCTACTTCTTCAGAAGAGCTGCAAATGTTTATTATCTAGCAATCTGAATTATTTTCTCGATTACATGTTTTGTAAAACTAAGTGTCCGAGATTACATCTTCAAATGTCTTGATTAGTCCAAGCAAAACATCCAAATCCCCAAATGAGAGAAGCTGGAACCAAAGAAGTTGAGCACTTTTTCTAGAATACAAGAGGCCTTGTTTTCTAAAAGACTGTGTAATCCTGTTGTTGCTGAGCAAGTATTTAAAATTCTGCTTACCCTGAACAACAGAACACCTCTGTGACACAGACAAAACACACACACACACACACACACACACACACACACACACACACACACACACACACACACACACACACACACACACACACACACACACACACACACCTTCCTGCCGTTAAAGTACAAAGGAAGCACTTAATACTTCAACAGAAGCTCAATGTTTTTTGCCTTTACAAATAGTTAAGATGGGACTTTCGGGTGTGGAGGGTTTTTCAACAAGGTCACTTCCAACTTTGAGTGTGCTTTCACTGAGTGGCTTTTGTAATCAAGACGTTGTGGCAATATTGTGTGTGCGTGTGTTTTAGAGACACTTTCCTCTTCCTGAAAAGAACAAAAGATCTTTACAAACTTTGTTGTGTTGCAACTACCTGACCGACAAGGCCATTTAACTTCAAAACTTTTCAACAGCATTCATATTACCAATATTTATTTTTGATGCATTATGAAAACGAGGTAAAACCCACTTCACAGACCTGACGTTATTGCTGTAGCGTGATTGTGCAGGAAGTCGAGGACTGCGGGGAGTGTCCAGACAGCGCTGCAGCGCGACACAAGTGCACATCAAAAGCCGGGGGGGCGACCACACACTGCGGCTACGACAGCAGGGTTCATACAAAGATTAGACAAGTATGCAGACGGCCGCATCAGTTACAGGCGGTCGGCTGTCCATTCGCAGGCTGCCTCCACTGATGACCAGATTATAGCGAGCAGGACGCCGTCAGAGGGACAGGGGCGGCTCGTTGAAGGTCAGCAGAGAGAAGTGCTGATATAAAGACGGGGTAAAGGACCGGACACGGTGATTTGCGGCTCACATTTCCGGAGGAAGAGCACAGCAAAGTCTGGTGGAGAGGCCAAGTTAGCGAGATGTAAATTACGTCCGATCATATGAACGTCAAATTGATGACGACAATACAAATGTTGTCACTGTGGTAACGGCCATTAACTGAAAACACAACTGATCAGTATGGAGTGTTTGGATAACGCGCAGAAAACAACACAGAGAGGCAGTAACAGTCTCTACAGTATCTGCACACTTTGAGTACATACTCGATCACCGGGGTGAACTTTTCAGATCCTCCTAAAGCCCGGAAGCTTTTTCTCTGAAACATTAAATATTCTCAAGTAAATAAGCCAACCAAAAGTTTAATTTTTATAAAGAATTTAAGCGACTGATACACTTTTGAAACAAGAGGTTGTGTCTTGATTTTGATGTGTTCAAGCTCCACTCAGCGTGGATACTCACTCGTCACGTTTTGCTGTTAATTATAGCTTTTAAAAACAAATCTGAATCAGCAGGTTAAACTTTAAAAAAAAAAAATCGGATCCAGCCAAGACGATTGAAATCGGTGCACATCTAGTTTTAATAGACAAAAACTCTATTCGTATGCATCATCAGGACAATGCGTGTGTAGTTTGATATGATTAGCAAACTAGATTTTGATTAAAATGTGCCAACATTTAGATAAATTGCACATTAACACAGTACATGACAGAACCAGAATTATAATGCAAAACAGCCACTGTTATAGCTTTCGCAGAAAAAAAGCATGCTCACGTATGCACCCTGACCCTAACAGTAAAACACTGATTAAAAGGACAGGTTATCAGACTACTACAAAATTATTACCATTTAATGGCAACAGTTTCTATTAAATATTCGTCAATTTTATGTATGCATTCTATACTACACACAAGTAAAAAGGCAATAGTGTTGAATTATGTAGGAGAATGTGTGTGTGCAATGCAGCACAACCGAGATGAATAATTTATCCGGATGGGTAATGCAAGCGTTTGTGTTTGTGGTGGGTGTGAAAGTGTTTAAGAGGTTCCACTTTGGTTCACATCTTCATTTAAAATAGTGTTTAGGAGCATTCAGCCGTAACACGCAGGCTTGAAGCGTGAATCTTTTTTCAGTTCCTAGAGTATCAAACAACATGGGAAGTGTCCGTGCCTTCAGGCAGCCCCGTGGCATGTGGGAGCACATCGCTCTCCAGGACGCTCTGTATGTAAAAGCACAACAAGAATACAACACCACGCACCCACAGCTGAAACTAAAGCTGAGATTTCTAGATCAGGCTTAAAGTTCACTGATCATGTGCAATGTCAAAATGTAAAGATCGTTTTAACATAGTCGACATCTGGCTATAAAAAAAAAGCTGTACGCAGATATACAGTTGTTTTTTTAAGTCAGATTTTGAAAAAAACTACATATTAGAAGGTCGAGCTAAAAGCTAGATCTTTTTCAACAAAATAATCAAAGTTTTCGGGGCGCCACAATTGGGTCTCGATTGAAATGGGGGGGGGGGGGGGAACGGAACAGTTTGGCAGATCCGGGTGCTGGCTAGCGAGCTGACGGGATCTGTGTGCTCCCTGGAATGGGACTGCTTCTCAGAATAGCCAATGGCAGATGCCTTCCTCTGTGTTATTTGGAGCCCAAGGACAATGAATTCCAACCTCCTGCAGTGTGCTGTGGTCCTTACTTCAGAGGAGGGCTTAATGTCCGAAATCAAACGTTTTTAAATCAGACTCTGATCAGCAGTTTGCATGGGCTCAACAAATAGAGTCCACTGCATCAAGGTGAGATGATAGGATGAGTCTTTGTTGCAAGAAAAGTGGGTTTTAAAACTTAAACAAACCACAGCAGCCCTAATGATCAACACATATATTAAAACATTATTTGCATTACAGTGGAACATTGTGGTCAATCACAATTTCTTAAAACCAAATGCGAACACCCTACGATATAAAAATTGCGTCGTTTGAGTATCCAGTATCTGAGCAGTTAGGAGTCTGGTTCATTGCAGCTCAGTGGGGCTCTTGATTATGTTTCGCCGCTGCATTGATGCATCGTCCCCATCGCCACCTCAACAATTTATACTTATCCACTATTCTATTGAAAACCTACAAAATACTTATTAAAACCACATTTTCATCATAGTTCAATTTTACTTCGTCGAGAAAAACAAGCAATTAAATATTATATTAATTTTATTTTTTTTCCAGGATAACAAAAATGCAGTCAAGCAAGGAATCTCACTTCATGCCAACTTTTCTCCAGTGCGTTTCAATATATTGCATCAGTCATAGAGGAAGGGGGGGGTCAAAAACTTCAAAAATTAATTCTTATGCTGTCAAACCCAATATTCTAC
Source organism: Clinocottus analis (assembly GCF_023055335.1). Lineage (NCBI taxonomy): Eukaryota > Metazoa > Chordata > Actinopteri > Perciformes > Cottidae > Clinocottus > Clinocottus analis. The sequence continues at coordinate 3,566,087 of NW_027175954.1, read as the reverse complement.
ATTTGACTATCCAAAAATAGGAGAAAGGACGATTTAAAGGGCTGCATGATGTTGTTTGCCAAGTAGCATGATACTGTCAGGGGAGCCGGACTTTCTTAACCGCGTGCATCTACAGCCCCCGACATTAGTAAAGGCAGCTGCTCCTCCAGGGCTGCAAGTTTATCTTAAGTGAAACGCTGACTGCTAATGAATAATGGGGAGTCAGGTGGGAGCAGCAACCTTTATGTAGCACAGAGGAATTTAAAATAAATGTACTGTTACGGAGAAGCTGAGAAGATTAATTTACTGAACTTTAATGGTGCTTAATAAAGCGCACATAATCTGTATTGTTGATGTTGTTCAGACACCTTTGGTATTTTAAATCAGGTGCTTGTTGCTCAAATCTAGCTCCTGTTAGTGGTCCTGCTGTGGCTACTTCTCATCACAAACAGAGTATTTCCCATTTTCCCAATGCACCAACGTCTTAAATGTGCGCCGCTTGTAATATAGTTTTTTTTTGTTAATATTAATTTCTTATTTTTATTCAGTTTACAGATACCGTAACACTGTTTTGTTATTTAACTTGACTGGCTACTGAACCCTGCCTGTCGCTCAAATGCAGAATTGTAGAACTACGAAATGTGCACAGATGTTAACCCTTGACACTTTGGTGAAACAAAATTTAAAAGTGAGGCAAGAACATTAAAGACAAGGCGATGATTATGATGCTATAATGAGCTCTACATGATCCAAACACCAATGTAGCTGAGGTGATTTCAAGGTTTTGTTGATGGAAAACGGTTGGTTTTGAAATGTTAAGAGTCAAGACAAATAACACTTGAGCCGCTATAAGATGATCCGGCTCGGATCAGGAGCCGTATCATGTCACCCTGGTGGTCACGTAACCGCCAGGGACAGACAAGTCAAACTGAAAGTGAATAAGATCGTCCTGTGTATCCGGGCATATGTTTTTAAAGATATATGGTTAAAAAAACAACCACTGTGCATTCAAATAGTGAGAGATGGCTTTTTAATATCATTCTGGTAGCACGATTCATAATCAACTAAAGAAAATATGCATACAAACTCACATTTGGTCAAGACAGACTGAGAGAAGCCAAGAAATTAGAAAAAATAAATGAAGCGAGCAAAAAAAGGAAAGAAAATACAGCAGTTGCGTGGCTCTAATTAACGAATCCGTAGACAAAACCCCAAGAAACCGAGAGGCTCGATTTCAAACCGGCAAAAGAAAGTTGCCACACATCCACAACACCTGCTCAGGCAGCAAATGCATCTTGCTGATAGCTGTTGATGCGGACATAGCTGCCGTGGGCAGGTCCAGATCCCCTTACTCAACAGGCCTGCTCTGCAGGGTGTGGTGGGTGAGAAAAGCAATACCGCTACTAAAATGTCCTGCTGTTAATGTTCTATATCTTGATCGCTTTATCCTGCAACAGCTGGATGCTCATTTTGGCTGCCGGAAATACGAGTTTGGCTTCTCCTGGACACGTAATTGGAAATTTAACCTAGGACCATCTTTATCAGTACAGTAGGAGACGTGTTCGGGCCAGGGAAGATCTTACTTTAAGATACGAGATATTTGTAGATAAGAGAAACCAAATTGCCTCAGAAAGCTTCCACATCAAAGTACAAATTAATATTTTAAATTGGAAATTATATAGTAGACAATAGAAGCATCAAAATATGTATTTTACAACATAGTTTGTTCTTTTTTAAGAGGTAATCTCGGGCAACTTAACTGGAACCATACGAGACACAGGGAAATCCCAGCGATGTTATTCACTGGAGACAGCTGACATGTGTTCAGTGGAGCCGGCGTGGCTTCCTCCATTTAGTTAACAGACTTCATAAACAACATTAAATCCCCGGTTCCTTTTTAAGTCGAGAGCTTCCTGATGCATTCGCCTTCTTAAACATAAAAAGCAAATAATCAAAAGTAAAAGTGTTGCTGAGCACAAACACAGATGCCTCAGTCTAATCCACTGGGATACAGATTAAAGAGATCAACGATGTGCTTTTCCCCAGTTCTACTTCTTTCAACAGTCAAACCAATTATTATCCTGACAGATCTCTTCACTACTGCTCCTAATAATGCTGGATTGTTGGCAGACGTGGAATAAGGTTGTCAACAAATTGTCTATATTTGAATATGTGTATAATATTGTTGTATATAACATGTTACAACAGAATAAACCATATATTACTATTATTGAACTGAACTTCTTGCTGTTACTTTTTTTGACTTGTAACTGTATGGTTAATTTCTGCATAGCTGTGATATTCTTACACTTTAAGCTGTGATATTCTTACACTGTAATTTTGTGTTACGACTAGAATGAATCTACAATACTATTGGATTTATTGAGAAAAGCATTTAAGACAATAATTAAATGCTAAATAATAGTAATAGAAATATGAAATAGTAAAATGCTACTTATTATTTGTTTTGGGCTATTCAAAAAACATGCTTGTCCAGTAAATTGTTTCTACTCACTAGCCAGAAGTTGGCAGGTAAACCAGACAGGCTCAGCTGGAGCAACGCTGAGGCTCATGGGAATGTCGTTCTTAAACTAAAGACCAGACAAATCTCGGCAGTAAAGACAAACGTCTTTGATGCTTAATATAACTTTATCATAAGATACAGGCTAAACGTAAAGATGTAATCAGGGATGATGCCTAACATCTTAATGTCAAAAGGAGGTACAACACACAGCCGCCCTCTTTGTTCATCTTTATTGTACTTTATGTTGTTGCTTTTTTGCCATGCAACGTGACGGGACATTTTAAGCCCTCTGGGTTATCAAAAGAAACCTCCTGGTACGTCACAGCTATTCTTTGAAACTACTATTTAACTGCTGTATAAACAGCAAGAACTTAAACTAAATCTCAATAGCCGACCCTTTGTTTCATAAAGCTGGTCAACACAGCGGCAAGCTTTGATCCGACAGAGAGAAAAAAGACGCGTGTGTCATTGTGACGTCTTCCCATATTTCTATTTTAATCTTGTTATTTCACAACCTTTTTCCTCACTACCCCAATATATACACTTATTTCCTGACAGACTAGGGTGTAATGATTCAACTGCCTACCTATGTTTTTTTGGTAAATCTTCAGTGACATTAAAGAAACTGTCAGCACCACTCTAATTCAGAAGTTGAATGCAGGCGTAGAAACAGGTTTGTATTTTGCATGTTCTCAGCTAAATATTTTATTAAAAACGTGACAAGTTAATCCGAACACACTAAAATCTGGTTGTTCAAGTATGTAAACCAATTATAGAATAGCAAACAAACGTTAAGTATAAGGAATTATATGCATTTCCTGCTGTATATGTTATAATAAACCAAAACTAGATATTGACAATGATGTGACATGAACATTAATTCTGAAATGGAATCAGGAATAAAGCATTTTTCTAAATAAATCTGCAAAATTTCTATAATATCAATTAAAATATGATGCTTGAACTATTTTAATGTGTTGTAACTTGCTTTAATCTCTTCGTGTTTGAGCGTTAGACTGCCGGTGACAAAACATGAAGAGATTAGCGTCATTTAGAGGGTTTATTCTTTCAAACGTTGCCTCTGGTTCGTCGAACAAGCATCTTACTTGAAATGGAAGTTTAATCGTATTAATTTATCAAAGGACACTTTTAATGCAAGCACTTTTACTGTCATAGTTGCCAAGAGGCATGTCATAGTTGGAGCGTAGTGATATTTTGTAACCGCTTCAACCTTCAACTTGTTCTTACACATAAAAGGAATGGCAAATTACAATGCAAACATATTTCCCAATTACGGCAACAGCACCAATGTGTGTATTTTACATTTTAAGACAAAATTCCTACAACCCTATTTATAATGAAAGAAAATGATGAATTCATCTGAATGTTCAAGATATTAATTATCAAACAGAGTTTTTTTACAAATCATCTAAAACATGACCTAAAAATAGGCTCATTGGGCGACGGCCTTTTTAAGGTTATATGTTGGTGTCCGCCGTCCGTCATGGGTGGAGCCGTGGAGAGAACTTTTATATCTGTGGACGTACTGAAACGGATGAAGTCTGACAAATAGAGAAATCCATCCATCTATTTTAAAATGAAGTGTCTCAATTTGTTCTAATTTATTTATACCAAAACCATCCATGTAAAAACTTAGAGAGAGAAAAAAAATTGATATTTAAGGTCAAACAGGTTATCATTACGAGGGAGATGTTCAACTTGTTTGTTTTGAGGGAGTGTGACTTCACATTATTTGGTTAGATTTGAATAATAAGTAGAACTGAAAAAGATTAATTTGGTGGCAAACGTGTAAAAGTGAATGTTTCATTGTGCAACAAAAAAAGGCATTTGTCAGAGATACAAGTAGCCAAAGAGCTTCAATTTTGAGTCACCTCTTCGATAAAACAGCCATTTCACAAAGCAACAACAACCTAGGGGAATAGGGTGAGAGATGACCTTTGACATTTTTAGGTTAGTTGCTCAACTGACTGGCCTAATACGTACAAAACTCACCCGTCTGCGACAGAAAGGCAAACCCTGTGCAATGATGTTGATGCTGAACATCTTGAGAACTTTCTGGGGGGGTAGCGGTTCCTTGGTAACGTGCTTGGGGTCTGCCTTATCAAGCGGCTGCTTCTCCAGCGGCACGTGGGACGAAGTCTTCTCTTTCCCAAAAGCAACATTTGGCATCTTTCTCCGAGCGCCAGACGAGAAACGGGGAATGGGGCAATGCCTCAGCATTGCGAAACAGGTCGTCTACTGGATCATATCCCAGAGGGAGCTCCCAAACCTGTCCGACTATCGTCGCGAGCAGAAAACTTTTCTTATACCTTCCTTCCACGATCATAAGACAGACGTCTCAATGCTGCGCTCCCTGAGCCTCTGCACCTACCTACTCAGAACTCATCTCTCTGCTGACTGGCACCCTTTAAAATATCTCCGAGGTGTGAGGTCACTGTTGCGCCCAAGCCAGGCAAGGCAGCTGCCGTCAGGGCCTAAAAAGAGGATGGACCAACTCAGCCACTCCCCCTCAGACGGGCACTGTGGAATCTGCTCTTATGACCCCTTGGTGGTGGAATGTGAACCAGCAGTCGTCTGACAGAGCCCACGAGTCCGGAGAGCTTCCTCATTGTGGTCATTCTCTGAACCCCCTGTGGTCCTCCCAACTTGGTGGACTACATCATCACTGAGCCCAGTTAACTTTACGCCATGAAAGCGTGTCAGCATATAACAAAACTGCTCAGTATCCTCGTATGAATCACATTGGTCAGGGCAGGTGTTGAAGCTTGGATTTGTTTTTACGCTAGATTTCCCCAAGTCTTCTATGAACCAAGGTGTCCAGGAATGTCAGTCACTCCGACTATTTCAGCAGAGAGGCTGAGGATATTTCAGGAGACGATCCCACAGTAGTTCAATGTTAGTATGTGCAACACTCGCACTTAAACAATGATTCACTTCAACAAGCATCAAGAGGGATGGACTTTTAAGTCAATTCAAGCATGTTCACATGCAGCTACAAGAGGCAACAGCATGATGTTGGTCTTTTTCCACCAAACCTTTTATACACAAAAAGGCGCTAATGAAGTGCTAATGAAGTGCAGCTATTAAGAGGTGCAAACTCGGGGAATTGAGAAAAGTTATTAATGCACATTATGCTGATTCTCAAAGCTGACAAGCTAATGAATATGTACAAATCTACAGAAAGAGCAAGTGGCGAGAGACAGCCTTCTCTGTGTGCATGTCTGAACACATGGTAACAGACAGACCTAGAGGGCTTAACCTCTCTTCTATTCTCACATGTGCCATTGTTTGAGGAGGATTACGGAGCAGGAACATCTATCAGAGTAGGCCGAGGGCCTGAAAACACCAGGCCGCTGGACACCATTGAGTGTTTGTGGCGGCCCATAGTTTTTACAGTATGTTCAGCACATTTGGAGTAAGTTGGCGCCTTATCGGCAGCTGTTCAGCCAATTGAGCATGTTGAACAAACAGCAGAAGCTGTTGGTGATAGAGAGCTGAACATTCGGATGACCAACTAAGTAGTGATTTCACCCGTTTAGGACAGCCACATTATAACACATGTGCCAGGCAAGGACGAACGTTAAAGGCTTGCAGTTGCCACTTAGAAATCAATCACCTCCACAATTTGTATTCCAAGCACTGAAGGAGACTCAATCGATTTTTACCCTTGATTTTTGGATTTGGTCAGGTTGCATCTCCATTAAATTAAACCCTCACGCCCCGTGATATCATGACTCTGCAGCAGGTAATGCATAAATATTGATGGGATCAATCGCAAACTATAAACAGAGTAAGCGACCAACCAGACAGCTTTGTGGTCTGGTAGTTTGATAATGTAGTAAAAATGGTGATAAAAAACTAGAAAAATGACTTAAATTTACAAACCCAGCCATTTCAGAGTTCAGAGGACTGAAATTTAATGTGACCTTACCTTTCCATGAGAGCTGAATATAGTACAGCCGACTGAACATGTCAGCAGTGAACTCACCACCAGCTGCAGTATTTGCCGGGTATTCACATGTACACCTTTTTGCAGATAACTTCAGGGGAAGTAAACTGTTTGATCATTTGGCTTTCTGGCACTAGGTCTTTAGGTTTCGCCTGATGCATCAGGTCCTTACTACACCTCTGTACTCCAAGACAATTAAGAGAGAGTGTTCTTTGTGTTTTTTGATGTGAAAGACAAAACGTGCAATGTCTTTCCATGTAGACATACAAGAAAACAACAACCTGACTTTATTGAATATCCTCAAGTGATGCATTTAGAATTTAAATTACTTAACAGTTGGTTTACAATTATTTTATTTTCCCTTTCAGCCAAAACACCACATGCAGTGTGAAGTGACCAGTGAGGCGCCTGTGAATGGCTGTGGCTCCGACTCTTGTACCTTGTGGAGGTTACTTGAGCTTTCGGACTAATCTTAGGCCATAAAGCTATGTGACCGACTCACTGTTCCAGTCGGCTACAACATGATCAGCCCAAAGTAACTTGTTAAGTGGCAAGCCATGCAATCATATTCACCTTTGGCGCCTCTGCAATGCATGTAAGAACATTTTCCTTAAACCTTTCCTTTTTTGAAAATGGGAGAAACTGTGTTGAATATGTTCGGAAATCTGGAGTATAAAGCTTTAAAACTCATAATAATAATCATAATAATTAAGAAAAAATGTTTTATGGTCACAGGGTTACTATTAACCCTGTGACCATCAATACATCTTTACTATATGATTAGTATGTGTAGATTCATTGGCAAAACATTGTTAAAATGCAACCCAAACCAATCCTCCACCTTGCTGTCATTCAAGTGGATGAACAAATTAAAATTGAAGACATACAAGCTCATAAGTTGACCATAAAGTCCAGTAACAAAGCTATTAAAGAGGTAAACGTCTGCTTTACAATTGTCTGCTTTCATTGTGCCTCAGTATCCATGACTGGTCATTGAGTTTACAATCCCTGTAGTGCCAGAGGTCAAGAATGTTTGGCTTCTGGTAACTCAGTACACTTACAAATCACTGCCTGCTTTTCAGCGCAATTGAGATGACGAGGTACTCTGTGAGAGGGGGGACACTGTCGGTCATCCCCGTGTAGTATAACGTTATCAACGTTCAAAGTATTCATCATGGTACTGGAACTAATGCTGCAGACTTAATGTACTAGAAGCTTTGTTTACTCAGGCGACAATTCAAAACACATGAATGAACCGCTTTCTTTCTAATCCAATGACAAATTAACAAAAACAATGAACAGTGGAAATACCTGAACAGTCACATCATGTGTGAAACAATGATGGACTTAAGATTCATGCACACTTACTCTCACAACAGTATTTATATTTAGAAGTAAAGCAAGGACTGGTGTGATTGCATACTGGCACGATCACTTTGCTTCTCATAGCAGTGGTAATATTGTAGTTGAAACAGTGTTTCGCTCAAGCTACGAAACATGCAGAACGTGTTTAGTTTTTACTAGCATCAGTAAAAGAATGTACAACCGCATATTAACAGCCCTGCACACTTTCTGCTGGTTCAGTGCATATCTGAAGCTCTTAAGAGAGTAGAAAATATTGTTTTAAAGGATTTCGTTGACGTATAACAAAATTATAAAATGAATAATCAGCCTTTTATTTTAGGTAAGGGAACAAAACATTGTGGCACATGCTCTGCAGTCTGCGTTGAATGATCGAGTGTTCCACCCAAACATGCAGCGTGGCATAGTTTATTACATTTAAATATTCATATCGTAGATACAACTAAAGGTTTCTACCTCAAATTGCTATTCGCCCCCATGCTTTCTCTACATCAGCAAGCAATGGCGTTAAAACCTTTGCCAGACATCAAAGGTATTACTGGAGAAAGCAAACACATGAAAGCTCACTCGCTGGTCCATGGGAGACAGACTACAGTTCATTACTGGATGAAGCCTGTGGTGCATTCCAAGCACAGCTGCAACAAGCATCCACAACCTGTAGGGTCACGGATTATTGTAGATACATGACTCTTAGACCACTGCCTCCCTCTGGTGGCGAAGACTAGGAAAACAATGCTGCGCTGCAAAATCCCCTAATATCCTATGAAGGTTTTTACAAGAATCTGACTGGCTGTGCTTGGAAACTTATGACTTTGTCTGCTGTAGTAATCCACAGACTATGTTAAATTACCTCAAAAAACCACACTTTAAAACACCTGAATAATACCTTTAGGTCTGAAATGCAAATTAAAGCGGCATAGTGCAAAAACCAAATCAAAAGTAAACTAGACTGCTGCTTCCAAAACGTGATCCTCATTGTGGGCAACGGATTTGTGACTGCACAGTCGCAGGTTTAATGCAACTGTATGCTACTGTGGAAGGGCAAATCCTTTTGGTCCATGTGCCTTTGTCGTTACCTTCTAAAGCAGAAAAAAGCCACTGCCGGAAAAAAATCATGCTGAGCCTGCAGGAGTGGTGGGCCCGCACACACACGTAACAGAACGGCTCTTTTTGTTTTCCAAGAATCATTTGAGCAAAGCCTATCCAAGGCAATTATCTGAGTCTCAACCACTGGTGACGTTGACATCAATTAGCACATTTGGATTTAAACAAAAACTAAAAAATCTTATCTGAAGCAGCACGGAAGACAATTAGCAGCTGTCTGCAGCATAATTAGACGACCCAGTAATAGCAAGAGGAAAGTCAGTGAGGGATCACTTCCCTGCTGCTGCACTGGTGACTTCTTCTCGTTGGTTGAGGCCTAGATTAGTTTGTTGTTAGTATGGTGCCTTAAAACGTATTGAATCACTAATAACATTTTGTTTGTCATTTATAAGATAATACAGTCCTTTATTAGTCCCTCAGTGGGGAAGTACTAAGACATATGATTTAATGTCTTATAAATTAAGCAAAGAATCTGTGTTAACCGAGACAGATGAGCAGTTGTTATGAATAATCATCACCTTCAGGAGAGGACAGACAGCCGGGTAACAACAAATTCAACAGGCCTGTTGAAGTGCATCGGTATATAATGAGAGCTTCAGTGAAGACAATTTGCCGTCAACATATATTGGTAGTGACTCAACGGGTTGCTTTCATGTGGGAGGATAAGAACACTGGTCTTTTGTGGCTCACTTCTGCCAGTGTGACAAGGCCAGTGTGTGGGAGATGCCACCTACAATAAGCCGGCTGTCTTTCCATTGGAAAAACATTTAATTACCGAAAATGAACGGTAATGTGTGTGCGAAGAAAAGTGGAGCACTAAGTGCACTTCAAATTGTCTAAGTTTGCTACAGTAAAAACAATTGGCTGGTTAGTAGTGCTCATTGCTATATCAAAGTGTGATGTATTAAAATAAATTCACATTTTGAACAGCCTGCAGTAGAAGTCTATAGAAGTCACTGTGTCCCCAAAGCCATTAACAAGTAAGCATTAAAGTGAGAGTCTGACCTCTCTTTTTAAATGTCCTTTCATCAATATTCAAAAAGTAATAGCTTTGGAAATCTGAAAAGACATGGCACAAAGAGGAGGAGGACATCCGAGCAACTCTGGCTGATGCAAACAGATTAGAGTTAAATAGACACTTTTACTTCACATTCAAAGATGTTCAGAATATATGCAACTATCTCCGATGGCTGTAGTGGAAGACTGAAAAGACAAACTGAACACATCAGTCTCACTACATTTATATGTTCTTTTAATCCAGGTCATTTTCTTTTTCATTTTTGCCAGCGTTGATGTTAATGTGTCGTGCAGTCAATGCACTTGTGCCCTCCCCTTTGCCTCATCACAACTCCGCAGATCCTTTGGCCACCAAAGGTTTCTGATGAATCTGTATGAGACATTTAATCCTGTAAGAGCACATAATGCATGAGTAATTAGTCATAAGTGATGTTAAAAGTAATTCTAAAATGGTGGAGCTGCATGGAGCCTAACATGCGAAGAATGTGTTTGTTTAAGTCACATATCATTTTCAAAACTATGATAGTCAAACAAACCTTTTACATTTAAAGACTTGGAGATCGGTTTTGGTTTGGAAAAATACGGTATAATTTAAAAAAAAATGTGTCTGAGGCTCACTCCTGTGCCGTGTAGGAGATATCCAGAGCGAAAAGGTGTTTTAGTAGAACATTAAACACATTCAGTCACCTGAAAAATGTCAACAAATACCATTTGATTGCAAAACAATCCATGCAGAGTTATGGAAATAAAGAAAAGAGGAACACAATCATCAAATTTGTAATTTATCTACAGCCCAACAAATAAAGCAGCTTAAACTCACCTGTCATTTAATATGTGAAGCTGAGCAATATAAAGGGCTTCTGGGAGAGTTTAGTAGCTGTATTTTCACAATTGCTGGGAGTTCTCAAACGGCCACTGTAATAACGGCAAATTAATTTGCTACTGTACGACAACATCTTCTTGCCTTCATGTGGCGTAATGAATACTTAATATTCTCTGAAGCAATTTAAAGGATCACTTTGCCAATTGCACATACCTCCCACATTGCAGAGACAAAGCCAACTGAAAATCTGCAACGTAACCTTTAAGGAGTAGGAGTATTTCCATTAGTTGTGGGCTCATTAATTTTCAGGAACCGTGTACGTGGAATATAATAGTTAACACTCCCCCCTACCCCCCACCTACATCTGTTACTGTCAAGTAATCTGCTTTCCCAGAGGCTAATGTATATGACACACTATGCAGATATCAACACCCGCTTCAGATACGCGCCTCATGTTCCCCCAACTCCATATATTCTGTCATTCAACACATTAAAATGTCATATGGCGCATGCCCTTCGTAGAGCCCTTGAATAGAAAGGCATCTGATATGTAAATCTAAATGAAGTTCAGACTCAACTCCAGAATATCTTTGCACATTAAACCTGCAGAGATGTTAATGCACGGCTTGAATATTGATTCACAAAGCTCTTTAAGAATTTAAAAAAGGGTGAAACGATGAGTGTGACACACCCCCGTCCCCAGTATCACTCCTATGGCACGGGGTCAAAATACAAGCATGGCATCTAAATCTGGTGCCCTCAGCCGACCGCAGCTGGATCCTGGGAACACAATCTGCCTCAACAGGGACATGTGAAGACATGCACAGAAAACTGAATGTCACATTATACATTTTAATAGTGCCACTTCTACTTTCCACATGTCTGTATGTTTGCACCATTGTACCACACATACAGTGCATGTGGATATCACCTGACTCCGCATGGACGCACACATCTTTGGTCCAAACATGGGTACTGACCCTGCTGCGCCATGTTTGGCTCACGGATATTGCAGCTGTCAAAATGCCCAGATCATAGTTTGCAAGACTGCATACGTATGCTCCATGGGAGCAGACACACAACCTTTAAGTGTGTAACTTATATGAAGGTAATACATCTTCTTCTACCTCTACTACCCTCAGTAACTCTGGTTTTGTTGAAATGAACAAAAAAGACAAGTCACTGTGACCGAAAACATTAAACTTGACTTTGTTGTTATACAGACCATTTTAAAAGAAAGATTTTAGTATTTTTATCACCAGTTTATATCAGTCATCTTGAAGGATACATCAAGTTTAAACATACAGTATTGGGCTCTTCGTAAAGCTGCTGTTCTACAAGACGTCCGATGATCATCTGATGCATTTTTCTTCACGATGTCTGATGATCATCTAATGAATTTGTTGTCTCCCTACACAACTCTAGAGGAAATATTCAGAATGACTGAATCTTTGGTTTCAATTCTTAACATTTTTACCTGCTTATTCGACTTTTCTATATAAACATTTGTATTGTGCGATATGTAAACACTGTAGTCAGGAGACTAATCTAAAAGTAAAAGCATTTCATGATATTTTCTAAGATAAAGTCTCTGGTTTAGTTTGTTATGCTTTACAAATTTGCATCACCCTCCAATATGGTTCAAGGGACGAGCAAAACTGAACTTTCAACACACACTCACATTCAGAAACCATCATAAAAACCAGTGTCTTCTACCTAAAGCATTAAAGAGTGTAAATATGTCAAAGGAATCCCAGCGTGAACTGTCGATAAATGGTAATCTACTCTGCACCACTCGTAATACCAAGAATACAGGACCCACAGCAGAACAAAATTTGTAAAACCGGCTGACCCACTGCAGTGACTGACACACAGCTGTGTCAGATGGCAAGAGGCACTCAGGAGCATTTCAAACTAACTGCTATATTTAGGCCAATATAAGCAAGGACAATATCTCCATCAGAGGCTCAGTCACACACAGACACATGCATATAATCACTCTATATTAAGACGACAGGTATGGCATATAATACAGGAAACAACTGTGACTGTTAAGAGAGACACATGCTTGTCAACCTTAAGAATCCGACTTCAACGGTGAGCAGCTATGGTCATGTGGCGAGAGCCGTATACTCGTCATAAAACCTCGGTGCTGATGACAAATCTGTCACAGCTTTAGTCATTACTGTCTGTTGAGATGGTGTATTGTCTTTGGTGTCTCCTATGATGCAACACTTTTAAAAATGATTAACACTAGTAGGTTCACATCACTGGACAAATACTAGATTAAGGGAGCTGATTGGTGCTTAAATTTACATAAATGCACAATGTAGTTAGTACTATGATGGAAATAAACATTTGTACTGGTGAGAGTTGTTTTTTTTATATTCACACTACCATCTGCTCAAGTGATCCTGATACTGAAGTGAATGAATAAAATCTGAATTTGGTGAGGTTGGAAATAAAAACAATGTCCATACATACATATTTCACCTTCTCCCCAGTCTTAAACACTTCTTTGGTCGAGGCTTACGTTTAATCTCTTATTACGTCACATATGTCCTATTTAATCCCAACTCCATCATTGGTTTGTATGTACATTGTTAATTCTGAAATGTAATTTTAATATCCTAATCCTTCCACTGGTAAGATGCTGTCACTGCCTGTTAAAGAGAAAGCAATGTGACTTTGCAGTTCAGTTACACACTTATGCCAAAAGAGGGCGCTGCCGTTTTAAATATGAAGTGTTCCCAGTGCGGCACATTGTGTGGAGTTTGCACAGCAGTGGTGTGAAGATAACCAAACACTTGCTTGTGAGAAACGTCTGGAACTGCTGTGCCTGCTGCAGAAACTCTTAATGAGTCTGTTCACTCACATGATGAAGTCTGGAAATGCTTTATGTTTCATCTGCTCAAGATTTATGGTGTCTGTCTCTGAGATACAATGGCGGTGAATTGAATTTTGTTTGTGTTGCCAATAGTGTTGAAAAATGAGACAAATAACTTTAACAGAGAATGCTCGTCCAGAAACAGTGACCCAGATAACTCTGGTGGATTCACAGAACTCCCTGTGAAATGTTTACATTGGAACTATTACTTCAGTAGAAGGTACCGGGCTCCCAATGGAAACTCAACAAAAAACAGCTGTGCTTACCTTCTTGTTGGAAGAGCTTTGGTGAGTACAACCCGAGTCCAGGTTGTTATTGGGGGCGGACACATTGTTCCTGAGAGAGGGAGACCGTAGCCCTTCCTCCCTCTCTCCTTCCTCCTCCTCTTCCTCTTCCCTCCCACTCTCCGCAGAATGTTCAAATTCATCACTGTCTTGGTCCATCTCTTCCTCGTCCTCATCTTCCTCCTCTTCCTCCTCGCCCTCTTCCCTCTCCTCCCCACCCTCTGTCCTCTCCTCCGCCTCCTCCTCCTCTTGGTGACTGCTGCTGTTGTTGTTCTCTTCCTCTTCTTCTTCCTCCTCGTCCTCTTCGCCCAGCGGTTGGCCTCGCAGTCGCCTCTGCTCGGCCCCCCACATCCATCGGGCTCCTTTCTCTCCTCCGTTCACTTCATTTGGCGGACCCTCCTCGTCTTCCTCCCCTTCCTCCTCTCCCCGAGGGCCGTTGCTGGCTCCCGATTCACTAGGCGCCCATGGTTGTTCTCCCTCGCCATCAACCTGCGACGCCTCAGGCTGTAAAGGGCCAAGAAAAAAAGGAAATAAAATGTAAGGCTTTGGAGGAAAGGACTGATGCTAAATTAAGTCTGTTGTATTTATATTTGCCTAAAAGTTCCTAATTGGTAACCATAGTGCATGCTTAATCAAACTTCCACAATTACATTGATTTGATCCATGCATCTTCACACCTCAGCTCACAACTCGCAAATCTGATTTAGATTATAGGTCTTTATTTCAAATCCTTACATACGACCACACCATTATTTGTCGAACCTCAGATGGCCTTACCCTTTGCTGCAGCTGCTCTTCCTCCTCTACTACCCGGTTCATGTGCTCATCTTCATCACCCTCCTCTGCTGCCTGCTGGGGTGCCCGGGCCGTGGAGGAGGCGTTACCTCGGACTGCCGGACCCCCCGGCCCCCGACTCCGCCTGCTGCTGCTGCCCCCCGACAGCAGATCCTGGTTCATTTCCAAAAGCCAGCTTGCTACCTCCTGGACCTTCCCTAGGCTGTCTGAGGAGGAGAAGGGCTTGGCATTCTGCAAAGAGACACACAGAAACAGAAAAAGACACATATTGTTAACATATGCCAATTGTTTTCTCGTGTCCACACTCTGCTTGAGTTTGAGGGAAAAAAAATGTAACTGCTAAAAAGAAAGAATCATTGCACAATCAATCATTCTCCAAAAACAAGTGTGAATATCAGTTGTCATATTGCATTCTTGACCCTATCTTAAAACAATGGACATTAAACATTTGCTCATGGAAACAGACTATCGCTGCTCAGCAGCAGACAAGGAAAAAAGGTGAGAGTGATTGTGTTTGGCTTCAGATCACACAGCGTTGGATGCCGTGTCTCACATGAAGGATGAGCAGAAAAGCCTTGAGAGCTACTTGTGTTCCAGCTTCTAAAGTCCAATCTGTCAAATGCAAAAGCAAAACATGGCTTAAATGTTCCAGAAGCTTGTCCAACAACTGTCCTTTAGATTTGAGTCTGTTAACTGTCCTTTTGGGTCGTCTAAAAACGGCGTTAAAATGAAAGATGTTGTTTATCTTCTCGGTACGCTGTCTTGCTGTTATGCATTCACAAAGACAAACCTACAGAATAAACACACAAGTCGCATCGCTTACTCCTGCAATGTCTCGAACCGTATGTAGAACGGAACAACGGGCACCAGCGCTTTATCTACAAAGAGACAGCTTCTCCTTTTGACACCGAGTCACACAGGCGGCGATGCAGACGGGAGTCTAACTCGTACCTAATCTGTCACAATCAAACCATCCTGTCTTGAGCTTGACATTTATTTCAATCCATATTGCCTCACGCTTACGGGCAACTGACTGCGCATATGATTATGAAAACTACATTTGGATACCCTGCCTCTAGGTTTTCTGCCGTCACTTGAGTCTATAACAATGTTCATACAGCAAACTTTTCTCAAGACTTTTGCAAATGTGATTAAACAGACCCTGCATAAGCTACCACTCCGTGGCTCACGACCAAATCTTTCCTGTGTGTCGTTTCCCAAATAAAGCTTTAACCCAAAAACGTGTGATACATTTCGACATTTGTAGAAGCCAAGGTTGTTCTACTGGGAACAGTGGTTCATTACATCTTGTTATATTCCATCACGCCCTCAAAAATCTTCAACCCCTTCACAGGGTCACAGACTAGCTTGAAAAATCAAATAGTATTACAATATTACAGACAGGGATATTTTGTGGAGCTTTCCTTTTGTATTAACGGTCTAAGGAAAGAGATGGTGGCGTGGAAAAGTGTGATATTATATAATATTTCTTTCAAAGAAACTATTCCTCTTGTCCAAAGATAGTTGATGTGTAAATATAATATTTCCATTTTCCCACAGGCAGTACCTTTGAGTGCAAGTGCAGTGTTTTTAGTTGATCAGAATCAAAATAAACAAACTGCAAAAATAAATTAAAAAATAAGGTGTATTTTCTTTGCTTTGTTTGAGTTATCTTGGTTTCAGAATCCAAGACCAAACACTAAAAAACCAAATCAATGTAATACACACATTTAATTCTACTGACTCAACCTTTTAAGCAGCAAAAAAGACTTATGGAAATGGAGGTAAGTGGTGTGACTCTTGAATTTGAAAGGTCCAAATGGACGTGGGTTGGTAGTATGCAAAGCACTTCTTATGGCTTTTTAGTAACAATGACTTAATACATGTGAAGCGTCAAGACAAGTAGTTAGAAATAAGTACTAAAGTGAAGCTTCTTTATGCAAGAGCACCAACTTTGCATACATTAATATATATTTGATATTTCATACTTTGTTATTTTGTTAAAGAGCACAAATGAAAAGAAACTGCTTGGTTGCAGCAATTTCTTTCTGAATGCAATGCTTTTAAATTGTTATGCATATAGCCTTTATTGGATTGATTAGAGTAGTGTGGGACGTCCATATTAGCTACATCATAGTTACAGTGTATCACAAAGCAGGTAAAACATTATCGCTGAGCACACACGTTCAGTATCATGTTCATTGTGTTTCAAAACCATATGGTGTTCATGCTGTGACATTTCTCAAAGCAGTCCACAATAAATACAAAAGAGAGCTTCCAGACTGTCGTTTTATTTTGTGAACAAGAGAAATGTGGCACAGAGTTTTTCAAGCAAACCTTTAAAACATTATTTCTGATTTAAAGCTTTACAGGATATCCTATTTACTCTCGATTTAATTTAGAGACAAGCTACTTTTGGCGGTTCACTATCGGGCACACGAGGTCAGAGGTTCACTTTTAGACACACAAGTTTAATTTTGTCTGCTGAATTGTACATAATCTTAGCAAATGTGGCTTTTTAAATAGTCACCAATGAGCATGTTCAAAGCCCAAATGAGGTTTTTAGCTAATCTAAAACTGTGACAAATTAAGAATGGGATATGCAGACTGCAGTTCCAAATCTCCTCAATGAACTACATGCGAGATGAGAACACACTCGATCCGTCTCAGAGAAAACGAAATGCTTTGACCTTGAAGAAAAAGCCACTGGTTCCTTTATGTGCTTCTCCCCGTCTTCGCTGCATGGCCCTGCTTCTGTGGTGGGAAGCATTAGACCTATCTCAGATTGCACGGACCTCCCTCGGGACTGCTAGTTCATTGCTGGGAGCTCAGAGGAGGAAGGCTATGAATAGCCAAAGTTGTCCCTGCCTTTTACCGGAACGGCCGAGGTTTTCGTTATTAGTTTCCTAAACACAGCATGAAATTACTTTATTGTTGTTGACGTTAAAACAGCTGTTTGTAGTGCAAACAATAATAGAGGGTGACGCACAGTAAAAATGTGCTGCTGATGAGACGGGACGAATTTAACAGAGTTTTGATTTGTTTGTTGCCTGAGAGCTTTATTGTTTGTTCAATTAGTCAAAAACACCTTTGTTTTATACTTTTTGTCCACCTTTTAATTTGATACAAAAGCAGATTTGTGGCAATTGTGTCACTCCTGTGCACATTAGGATAGAAAGTACGCTTATAAAACTGCTCTTCTGTTAAAGCTTATAACGCGGTGGGACACAGACAAAGATTCCAGGAACACTTGTAGTGAACAAAGACTTGGTGCATGGCCTTTAGTGTTGCAGGACTAAGAATAGAGACTGATGAATGAAACGTGTGCACGCAAGAGCGATGTAGTGGACAAAAATAGCTTCGGGTAGGTGGAGGGAGCAGGTGTGAATTTGTGTCTCCTAACACAAACAGGTGACACAGGTGCCCAAAAGATAGAGAGCCACTGAGAGTAAACGGGGGGGAAATTAGATCGGTACGCTTCTTTTCATGTTATGGGATTTTTAAAGTATGGCACACAAAGCTAATTCCTCTGTTTTGATTTCTTATTCAGCTTTTTTTATATATAAAAAAATATGTTTACTGGCAACTTTGGTATCAACGGTGAATTCAAAACTATGTGACGTGAAAGGCGGTCACTTAAGATAAACATAATAAAGTTAAAACATACTAAGGAAAAATAAAGTTAAGAACCACAAAATAGGAGAAAACTACAAAAATATATATATAAAATACCAAGTATGTATAATACATTTGATTTTAAATGAAAGCAAACTAACATTCGTCCTGAGGGTTGGTAGAACGCAGCCAATCATCTTCTTAGCGGAGCAAATGATACGCTGCAGTTTGCAGTCCATCTTGTTAATTGTACTCCTTAATTTATTATAAATGTTCGACAGAGCAAGAACATGTATATAGACCAGCCTTCATCATGCGCGCCCAGCAGTCTGGCAGTGCGACATACAACCAGACAGTCCCAGGTGTAGCTGCCGATATGGAGGGGTTGGGATTTCATCAGCCGGCAGTGCCAAATCGGCTGTTTGCTGATAAAGTTACAGCTGTGGCACAGGCGTTTCTTCAGCCTTGTGCAAAGACTCAATATAGGACACTTTAGAAAGAACAAGCTTTTCTTGAGTGGACAGACTGGTCTATATGATGTGATGGGGAGGTCAAAAGGGAGCCATGAACTTTCTATGGAGATCTGCCCCGCCACACAGCTGCAATCCAAACTTAATTCCTACCATTGTTGACAAGCTAAAAACCAAAAGTCAGTAAAACCATGTTCATGAGCTAGAAATAACAATTTAGAGTCGTTTTATATTTTCTCAAATGGCTAAAATCACTCAAATCACTGCTAATTCAAATTCAACTCAAAAGGCTGTCGGAGATGTAATTTAGTGATGGCTTATGATGTTATAGGCCAGAAGTCAACTTTTGATGCCAATATACATTACATTTCATTTCACTGATACTTTTATCCAAAGTGACTCACAATAAGTGCATTCAACCACAAGTACAAACTTAGAACAAGAAAGTACAATTTCTTCAAGAAGGCCAAACTACAAAATGTGATAAGTGCCATTTAAGTGCTACTAAAGTGCTACTTTTATTAGCATTATCATTTTAATATTTGAAAATGATTTATAAGGGTGTCCTTTCCTGACCAATATCTGATCAGTGAACGCATTTTAAATCAGCCTGAACCTTTTGCACTCCCGAGTGTCAGGTGTTAGATGTCAAAGAAATTCAAAAATATATATATATTTTCAACTGCAAATCCCATTAAGTGCATATATTTCACAACAATCTTACAAAACACAAAAAAATAAAATATTCCTACCCTTTTATGATAAAAAAAAAAAATGCCATCAGTCAATAAGTCCTTGACGTATTTTTGAAACGCTCAAAAACCAACAATAGTAACGGCCCAGTTTACAGAAGTGAGGCGCTCATTTATTTCACTGCAGAGTAAAATAACCAAACTCTTACTACCGCATCCCATTAGTCCTGTGATTCCTCCACCTTTAGGTAGTGTCCAGTATATGACCATTTTATTTAAGCTGGTTAAGAAAGCAATGTTTTGAAGGTCCTGAGAACAGAGACACAGTTTGGAGACAGCTGTATGAAGAGACTCGGGTTCCATTACAAGTGATGCTAAAAGTAAAATTATACATCTCCTTTCTACAAGAGTGTGCGCAAAACACACTTTATGTAACATCTGTCACAACAACTGTTTCCCATTAAGTGTTTCTTTGTAATTCAAGTCTGGCTTAATGGGGTGTGAATATTCTCTTCTTATTCCGTTGATTGCGGTTATATTGTAGACTAAAACCATCAGTGTTCTACTGACACTTATTCATGAATTATTGATGTCTGATGGTGGTTGATTATGTGGAAACAATGAGGCATCTATGAAAAAAAGCCTTTTCGAAATGTTGAAGTTCATGATGTGTTAATGAGGAGATTCTGTGTTTGATATTAGATTTTGAGAACTGAGATCCTGGGGGGCCTAACGTGTGACAATGATCTTTGAAAAAGATGAAACTGACTTAAAAAGACACTCAATTGATTCAAGCCTGCTGGGTACACCGAGCACATGAACCTTGTTGAGAGTAGGGGAAGAAAATTAAGAGGACTGAGCTGAACACCCTCAGATGGCCCTAATAAATCTCAACAATATGACCTTAATAGAGCAGCGGGAGAGAGTACAGAAATATTGGCTGTACACAAGAAACATGGTAACAGATATAGATCTAGCTGATGTATTGTGGCTCTTCTTGGTTTTTTCAAACAGACCAATAGCAGTGGTTCAAACTGAACCAACGAGGGGTGTAGGTGAATAGTGATACTTTTCAGTATCACAATATTATGTTCTGTGATACTGTAATGATTTTTAAATCAATAGCTAAAGATGTATATAGTCTGTTTGTCTGCGTGTGTTTACATTTGTTATGCTTGATTTTAGGAATCCTGCAAGTACTTTTATTATATGTTCATACCATTCTGGGCAAATGTAAATTCCTTGGCTCAGATTGTACAAAAAGTAGTGCCATAATGTTCCTGATTGCATTTAAAAAGTAAACTTGTCTTTATTTGTGCATATTGTGGCATGTTCTTTGTGCTTAGACAGTTTTCCTAAAATTAGATTGAAAAAACGCAATATAGCGCTTCGTTCACAGTATTGCAATATATCGTGATGTATTGTAACCCCTTTAGAACACAGCCTCAGAACAAACCAGACTGTATACAAGTGGACGTAGTCATCGGGACTTCCGCTGTTTTGAAGCCTCAAATTCTGCAATTTGGCCATAAAAAAAAAAAATATTGCATTTTAAAGAGTCTAGAAATTCTATAAATACTCAGTGTTTGCTGAAATCTTTGCATCTCCAATTCAATGCCGAAGCATGTAATCGATGTTTCTATTTAGAGTTGGTGCTCTGATGTCTCAGAGGAGGAAAGTGAAACCTCAATCCCCGAGCTGCTCGATAGAGGGATAACATTTTGCCACATGAATTTCACACTTCAAATTACTTCACTTTGCGACAAAGCGTTCTCGGGAAAACAATAACTTCTTTCCAACATAAAAGTGGCATTACGGTCTCGTCTATACGCACCACGCCTCAGTCACTCATTATCTCTTCATTTGAATTGTTGCCACGCAACAACAGCCCAATAACATGTTCCTTGGTGGATTTCTGTCATTACTCAGAGAGCATAAATCTTCTTGGAAACCAAGACAATCCATCTTCGCTGTGAGGATGGCCTTCTGCCAGAAGGACTCTAGAAGGGACAGTCAGTGCCAGCCAACTATTAAAACTAATGCCATCATGTGCATAGAAAAGAATGAAAGAGGGAACCCTAGATGCAACAGCCGTGAGACAGTGGTCCGTCTTAGAGCAAAGTCTCACAAACATGCGCGCACACACACTGGCACATGCACACGAGCACTTAGACGCAATCTGGTTTGGCTATTATTTGTTCCATTAGAAAAAGCTTTTTTCCCCCTGTAAACCACAGGCAGTCTGAAGGCATCCATTTAAATACTGCCAGCTGAAAGAAAGTCCACTGTTGTCAAGGCAGCGAGACAGAAGTTAAATCACTTGGTGCCATTAAATAATCAATTAATGCACTGCTCTCCCTGGAAGCACACTTCTTATACCTGGAAAATTGTTTTAGACAACCGAGGCAGATAAACAAGGACGCTGTATTTCACACACTGGGCGTTCTGTAAACATGCTTTCTGGAGCCATGCGTTTCTTGCATCTCACACAGGCGATGACACATAAAAAGCCTCCAGCTGACTGATCGGGAGGCTGTGGCTCCGTCAGTGGGCGCCGACGCATTGTTACCTTCGGTTGAGGTGGGCAGCCGGTGGCCAGTCGATGCAGCTGTTCTGAAGTATGGCTGGAGAAGAGATCAGAGCAGCACGCCGTGCGGCCCAATCTCTTCATCAAAGAGGAGATGATGCTGCAGCCACAACCACACATCGACTTGCTCATTAGTGGCCCCGCTGCTCTGGGGTAAAAAGACGCGTGGAAAAGAGTGACGAGCTGCAAGCCACAGCCACTTCCTGGTCCTTGCCGAAACCTCTCAGTTGTGCTCACAGCTGGTGCCTTTCCTGTAATTATTCCACATGGAGCTGATCCACAGGTACTCCGCCACGGAGATCCGTCTACTATCTTTCTACAGTCAACATAATACAGACGCCGACGCTCACATTAATCCACAGTAAACCGCACGCGAGTTGTGAAGTACAGTTTGTCGCTCCATTTCCCGCGTGATTGCTTCCCACTTCTTCCACTCCCTCTGCTCTACTTCTATTTCTAGCACGCATGAATCCTGCTGTAGTTCCCTTTCCCATCCATGAAACACTGATACTGCAAATAATACTCCAAATGCAATGTCTGGGCCACTACTCGCTCCTGCCCTTAACGATTTCCATGTGGGTCTTTCCACTGCCTTCGTCTGCTGTGCAATGAGGATGCTATCACCGTCAACGCTGCTGCCACCACTGTACAGACTCCCTCCCCCTGAAGCTCCAGCGGTAAACCACTTAGACTGAGCTCCTCCAACTTGCCGATAAAAGTGCATCCCATGACATCTGAGCTCCTGGCTGTTCCATTAATTGAGGAAGCAGTGGGCAGAATATTATAAGAAACCGAAGCCACTCTTGCAGGCACCAGATGAGCCGATGAGCATGATACAGCCAGAGACGCAGAGGGGGAGGGGTCCGGAGAAGCGTTTAAGGGACAATAATGGGGCGGACAGGATTATTATTATGGTAATAATCTGTCACTGCGATCAAGATGTGGCTGATGTCTGCTCTAATAATTTGAGCACAAAAATGACCACTTTAAAAGCCGAACATTTCTTTTAATGACAGTTTCTCCAACAGATAAAGGGTGGAAAATAAACACTGTTAATTCCTGCTCATATTTCAGTTATAACGCTTCTAATAATGCAAATAGACAAAGCCAATATTCTATACATCTGCAGTCAGCATGTCTGTGATTAGTGCCAATACAGTGCAAACATCTGCAATACATAGGCGTCCTTTTCAATTCCCTTGAGTCAATGTCTGCCCAGCTTTAGGGAGAGTGCATATTTACTGCACACCTCATCAGCGATGTTTAACATTGTTCAGCACAGTAGCTAATAGTTACCAGAGTTAATGAAACTGTGAGGCCTTAGGGAGCGATAGCATGGGGCAGTAATAATGGCAAGGCAAAGATCGACCCAAAAAAAGGGTTCTCTGTTAAAGGAACAACAGCAGCATGCTATTAATAGCACACACATAATAACATTAAATGGCTCATTCAGATTCACTAACTGCTATTGCCACAAATACAAAAGACAATGAAAAATGGTAAAGGCCATGCAGATAAGAAGACAAACGAAAGTGGATGTTTTTAAAAGCCAATAAACAATATTTTGGTGCAAGAAGGCGACAGCCAAATAATTGGGCATTTAGTTGTTTTTCGGTAGAGTCTTTGCATTTTGTTACCTCCCTTTCGTCACTCTGGACAGCAACTGATTTCAAGTTGCCATGACTGGGGATCTTTCTATTATTTCTAATCAAGTTATGGATGTTTATTTATATGGACATCCGAGATAATATAAGAATCATCTAATCTAAAAAAGTTCA
Organism: Clinocottus analis; assembly: GCF_023055335.1. Lineage (NCBI taxonomy): Eukaryota > Metazoa > Chordata > Actinopteri > Perciformes > Cottidae > Clinocottus > Clinocottus analis. The sequence goes on along the minus strand of NW_027175954.1, from coordinate 3,542,200 downwards.
TCATGTCTCATAGATTAAAAGTTATGACTCAATGAACTACTGCGATGTTTCATGCAAACTGAATGACGGTGAACCACCTTTTTTTTGTGAACACTTTTTAAACTATTTGAACGTTTTGGATAATTTGATGGACATTTTTCAATTCATTCAGACATTTTATAGGCAAAACAATTAGTCCAACAATCGAAATGTAATTTGAAACACTCTTGATAGGTTTTTGTGGTCAGGGTTAATTTGCTCCAAACAACCGAATGAGCCGACCGTACGCAACAAGCTAGAAACCTATTCAGCGACTTTGTGCGCATGTGATGTCTAGTTTTGTGCGTTTGACAGCTCAGAATTGAACAGATCTCCTTCCGTTCTTTTCTTTTTTATGCTGGTATTTGTTTCACCTTGCGAGACCATGTCTGGGTGTTTAGGTTTTCTCACTAGACAGATTGTCACCATCATTGCAGTAAAATGCATTACAACTTTACAGATGTGTAGTTTAAAATGGAGGTTGAGCTATACACTGCGACACTTCTCTCAGTTTGTCCTGCTAAGCGCAAATCTGGGTCTATTAATGTCTACATATGGTTTATGTAAAAATACGCCACCTCTTAAATTGTCTTCATGCATAAATACACCTTTAATGTGTCAATTGAAGTGTGTATCCACAAAGGGTACAACAGTACTCTGGCCCTGGGCTGTCCACCCTGTTATTCAGTCCTCTCCTACCGGCTGGCTGGGTTAAATGACGCAGAGACACCCACTCTAAAATCAACAGCCATTAGTATCTTTTCATCTGGATATTGCAAAAATGACAAGAACGGTTATTGCTACATCCGTTTATTTGGGTGGTGTGCATCATAATTTGGTGTGCAGATGTGATCGCTTGCCAATAGTGCACAAAGTTTTTTTTTTTTTTAAAGGGTGGTGAAACAGCGAATAATAAAGCACTTGGGCAATCTCCTCGCTCACTCACTGGCACATCGTGGGGCTGTTGATGAGAGTGCTACTAAAGGTGACACCTCACTATGAATCATTGCAACAGAGGTTTCTTCCAACACCAGGTTGCCATCTCCTCGGAACAAAACAGCGCATCAGGGGATAAATTGAACACATCAAACACAGAGACCTCTATCTCTAATCATCTGGAAAGAAAAAAAAAGGTAGCGCTATCAGCCGTTTGCATTAACAAAAGTCAAGCCTTCCCTTTAAGGTATGCAGCTGTGAACATTACGGCTGAACAGTGACTAAATGTGTTTGCCTTAAATCTGAACGCTCCAGACGACCAGGACTGAAAAGACAAAGGTGAAAGTGGGGGGGGGGGACGCTCATTATTTATAAATATTACTTTTCACCCTGTCAGCTCACCGCTTGCTTCTGTATTGATCCATAAAGAGGAGACTCCCTGCACCATAGCGGAGGGTTTCAGAGGAAGACATAATGACTCGAAGGTTACATGAAGCACGAATGGGGGAGAATCGAATCCCAGCGGGCCAGCTTGACTGGCATCTCACATGGAATGAATATCGCTGTATTACTTGTCCTGTATAAATTCTACAATTTGCAGTGTGCCTCAAGTAATATCCAGCACTGCATTAACTGAACAAATGCTGTTCCGATCAATAATGTGCTCTATAACGATCTGTGTTGTTCCTTGCACTCGAAGGGGAGAATGAGGCAATGGACAAAGCTGTTCATTAGTTTACAATAAGTGTAATTTCCAAAATAAATCGAATGCTTATACCACTGTCATCCCCATGTAATGACTGTGTGGTCCTAAAATTGTTTATTGACTGGATTACAAATCTACAAATATTCCACAATAGGCTTGAAGAGCCAATAAAATGATGATAACTCTGCACTTCATTTAACCTGCAGACTGACTTTAAAACTTAAAAAGCCAGAAAACACATTTGATAAAGTCTATGAGACATGCATCTCAACAATTGGTGGAAAAACAAACAGTAGCCTAAAGGCCAATGCTGCTTTTTGTACTTCAAATTTAATAACTAAAAAAAAAACGCATTTCACGCATGCTGATCCTCTCAGGAGCACAAAAAAAGCCTTTAATAATGTACTCAAAGAATATTTTCTCAATCGAATCATTACCATCTTCTGCTGCCGTGTTTCTCCCAACTAAAAAAGCAGTATTGATGAACTCAAATCAATGTAATCATACCTTTTGTCCCTGCTTGTAAACGTCCTCTGGCAGGAAATAACTCCATAAACCTTTTTTATCATACAAACATACTGTATATTTTGGTTGTATGAAATACTGAAGCACTACCACAATACATCATTAATTATGTTCCCAAAAATGTGCATGACTCAAACTGCTGCACTTCATCCTGAATTATGCTTTTGTGAAGGCTCTTTGTATTATTCTTCATTACTGAGATCACAGTTCATGGCTTTTCAACCATTAAAAGAAAAAGAAAAAGAAAATTCACATATTCCACTTTTTCTTTCTCTTGATACAAACTCTGATACCAAAATCCTTGTTATGAATTGATAGTGATGTTTCGATACCAGTGTTGTTTTTTGAAACACGGTGCAGAGCCAAAGACACTGTACACCTCGCTATATAAATCTAACTGGGATATGCCAGGTCACAGAAACATACTTTGACCTCCACCGATGATCGCTCTCTTTTGTTTTGGCTTGTTTCACAAAGTCCGACGTGATATTTGTTTTCTTGGCGAGTAGGTAGATTTATTTATATGTGCAAAGAAAAGAGAGAAAAAGTATCATGGCAAAATACTTAAATGTATAATATACCATGTTCATATTGCCACCCCCTAAAAACTAAACGTGTGCAGTTGAGGTAAAGATCATATAGTTTCTTAATATTGTCCTGATGTCAATGTAAAGCACTCTTCTCTGCAAAATAGATGTGATATACCAGCTTCTATATCCTGGATGTAAAATTTAAAAGCTATGATCCTCTTTGTCGAGAAAACCAACAGAACGCTCTTCACGGAGAAAACTGATGACGCCACAAGTGAGACATTGAGGTAGACAGCTGTAAGTAACCACTGTCCAATGTTTATAGAGTCTATAAACTCCACAAACAAAACAATAGAACTATTAATGCCAGCAGAACATCACAGAGGTAAATTATTAACACGACAGTGACCTAATGTTTAGTATTTGAATATCAAAGTGACGAGCTACACGCTCTGAGCTATACGATTTGTAGACAAATGACTTCAGTGGTTATTAATCAAGTGGCAAACGATGCCATTAATCTCTTCAAAGCAATTAGTGGTTGATAAATTTAAGTGAGTTCGCAAATTGTGTCCTCAATTACCAGGAAGATCCCAATTTTTGACATATTGAAAGGAAAATCCCTGACGAAGTGGGACATTTTAACGGTTTGCTAGAAAAATATGAGTAATTCAATTTCAAAACCGCACAAATCTGCGTGTCACTTTAAACAAAAAAAATTCTCAACATTATTACAAGATATGTGATTTGCAGGAGGATCATTTTCTCTGAGTAGGCTGCACTCTAGTGGAGAAAAGTCAGATTGTGGATCATTGCTTGGCTCTTGATGCCATTAAAAAGCATCTGCATGCATTTGCGAGCAGAATTAATTTATCTACAAGGTTGAATATCAAAAGGTTAAATCAAGGATGGGCCGAGGACTTATCATCCATCATTTATCTTAATAGGATTAAATAAAGTAATAATACATGGATACGCAATAGGGTTGGGCAATATTTCAATTTCAATGCATCATCTTTCAATTGAATCATGTCGAGATGAAGTCATACATTGATAATAAGCACATCCCAACACAAATTTCTCAGAAAATATGTGAAATATTTTAAGGGAATATCAATTCAAGAGTAGTTTTTACGTTGGACTTAACAGTATTATTCAGTTCAATGAGATTAACAAACGATGTACATATGAAATCTTTCACTGTAATTTTACTTGAAACTGTTCAGTTGATTTTGCACTAAATGTCTTAATTAAAACAGGAGAACATACTCACTACTTTTCATTTGTTAGCTATTTAATTCACACAAGGAGTATACAATAGACTTTACCATGACACTATTTCATACAAAATATGCATTTAATTATCCTAAAATATATAGTTTGATACGAAATTACCTATATCGTGATAGTAGATTTCGGCTAAAAATTACCAGCCACAATACATATTTTATCAGAAAATGTACAAAAAATACATTTGACCATCATCAGAAATCATCTCTGGGCACCACGCCAAAGCAAAAAAGAGGTAAAGTCACAATTTCCTGTCTCCCAAACACAGGGACAAAGCAGGATTTCCTGTTTCCAACCGGATCCCTAAAGCATGAATGACTGAGAAAGTGCTAACCACACCCCTCAAAAGGATGACACAGATGCTCACATCAACACACATCTTGTCCTATAACAATGACAATATTAAAATTAAACACACAGCCTAAATATAAAAAACAACGATATTTAGATCCCCACTTACATCAGCGAGCTATATATTCCAATCCCTAAATGGCATCATAGGAAAAAAGAAATGATGCTGCAAACTGGAACTGAAAGCTGTTACTGCTCATCTTCTGTATCCAGCATCACATTACAAATACATACAACTTAGTGGAAAGTAATTTGGTACCACAAAACAGTGCATACCTGGTTAACCATATTCAGTGAGTCTGAAGCTTGATTAAAAATGCTGACCCCCATTCGGCTCACTTTAAGAATGACTGTCTTTAAAGTATACAATTATAAAGATGTTTATAGAAGACATATACTCGGCACCTCATATACTTTCAACCTGCTCCAGACTGTTGGATCCAGTGACGTCTTATCAGGACTCGAGGTTATGTGCATTGTAAACATGACGTTAATGAGAATATGTCCAATTATATGAATAAAATGATACAAATACTGACGTTAAGTTGTTTAAACTTTCTAGACTTCTGAAATGTGCCTCAGCAGCAATTTCTTTACTGTCCCCTGCAGCTTTCCTCCATTATCAATTGTGTGTACGCTCCTCTCTGGAGCAGTCAAAAGGCTGTTCTGAATTATTTACAGAGAATGAGGGGGTGAGAGGTGTGGGACTGATTAGGGAGCGACACAGAGGATGGCGAAATCTCAGACCTTTTACTTTCCGCTTAGGAAGCGGTTTCAAATTCAAATTTTTATTTAAGGACCTTTCATTGAAATGACAGCAGTGCCCTTCTTCCTACATGGGTTCTGCAGACATTTTTATTATATTCCTTCATGTTCAATCTATAATAAAAAAAAAAGTCTCTGCCAGAAAATGTAACAGCATGCTCAATTGAGTGAACAAATATCAAAGTGATTTGGTTTCCAGATGTAACCTCCTGTTTTTCCTCAAGTTCCATTTGTCAAAATAAATGTAATAAATAAAGAAGACTATTTATCATTTATTTTTTTCCACAAAAGACCGAAAGATTCATAATTTTCTCGAGCACAAGGAGAGGACACTGAACATTCATACATAGGGAAGTTGCACATTCAATCCCAAACCCTCGTGATGAATTATTTAAACACACATATCACATTTCCTTTATCCGGTCCCTGAGACCAGTGGTAACAGTTTTAGGGGAAGACAGTGTTTACATTTTGACATTCGAGTGCCAGTCCACACTTTAAAAATGCAGCAGCGAGCCAAGCAAGGCCCGATGTGCTATCTATCGCTTTACCTTTAATTCACAGGCGCGTGCAGAGGATGAATAATTCACACCTTGCACCACACTCATGGCTTTAAAAGGAAGAATCCTTCTTCCAGCGATGGGAACTGAATACATGAACACATTAACTGTGTGCCTTTGACCCCCGTAACTACACCCGCAACGACCTCAATGTATCATCACAATGATCGATGTTTGCAACTTGACCCTCTGGCCATGTGCTAAGCGTAAAAAGGCGAAAAATGTGAAAAGGTGCTTGAGACCATATTGAAAGTATTTCTATTGCCACTCAACAGTTCAACCTACCAATGGCTAAGCTCGCAGCTAACTGTGCCAGAAGCTAATTGTGCGAGAAGCTAACTGTGCTAGCAGCGCAAACTGATGTTGTATAAAGTTGTTTGTATTTTTTAATTAGAGTAATTGATTATCAAAGTGGCTGCTATAGCGGCAGCTCCTCCCCTCTCATCCCCCCGTCTCCCCTCCCCAAAAAGACATTTCCTAACTGTACAAATTTGCCAATATTCAAGATTTCCAAAAGTTTCAAATGATCTCTCCCAATGTCTAAACAAAACAGTATAAAATTACAAACGAGTACTTTTTCATCTCCTACAAACCCACCGGCAAATGACACACACTGACACACACACACAAACACACAACAATATATTGGATGCCTCTTGAGTGAATTTGCCTCCTGTTTGTTCATAACAACTCCAACAACTTCCACTGTGTCTTGTGCTCAAGTGTGAAAGGTCTGCATCCTGCCTGAGATGCTGACAATGAAACCCAGGGTGGGGCTTTCCGTACAAACACAACAGCAAACATTGTCTTGCCCTTCTTGATCTTTGTGGCACCTTGTTTCTATTTCATTAGCTAACACATGGCTTACAAAAACAAAATGCTGAAGATGACCCACTTTGATGTGGAGCATGTCCCACATCTTTTACTTTTGGCAGGGCACATTCTTATATTCTACCAGTAAATATAACGACCAGTATCTAAAACAACATTAAAACAACAAAGCTAAGGACCATACAGTATATGACAGATAATCTCTATTATTCATCGCTTGAGATTTATAAAATCATAGGATGTTGCATGTAGAGCGGAAACAATCCATTTAACATGTGGCAGACAATCAATCTGCAACTAACTGGATAATGAAGTTTGCTCATTTCTGTTTCATACCACTGAAAACAGCATATCTTCGGGCTTTTGACTGTTGGTCAAACAAAACGGGTATTCGAAGAACGCGATTTTGGTTGTAAAGCTTGCGACGTATTTTACATTAAGTAGACCAAAATTGAATCTGCAGATGAATTTATCATGAAAGACCGTGGCAGTCAGTCACAGTAAGCCTGTGTGGCGTTGCCATTAAACCACGACATGAAACTGAAAATTAAAGCATGTTTTCTGCTGTGCCCCGTAATGAAAAACAAACTGCCTTTCATCTACATCTGGATCACTGACAACTATACGCTGTGTCATCTTTTACTTCAGAGTCGAAAAGAAAAAGAGACATTACCACAAGCCCACTTCTGTTTTTAAGACATGAAAAACAAGCCTGCACAACAGCCAACGTGAGATACTTGTACTGATGTAAAAAGCCTTTGTAGACTCTTCTGGTGTTCCAGTTATAATCTCATCATAATCTCAAATGTACATTTTTTGGTCTTGAGTGTTAGTTTTATTATTTAGTTTGAATCCTATTATGTATCCAGTGTTTCTTTAGGTTGAGAACGTATTCATGGAGGCTGACGCTACAGTGGGGTGGTAATAAAAGCTACTTAATAACGGACCCTGACATGGGAAATGTGTTGCTAGGAAACAACTGGGTTCAAGCTTACATCCCATCACCTGTTGACAACACCTACCAACAAACACTAACATGACATTACCTTGAGGCCGGTAACGATGTTTGTCAATGTGTTTGTGAATGTGTAACACGTGTGAAAGTGGGCCTATACATTAGCAAACCTCATCTTCACCTTTTTAGTTGAAGCGTTATATCTTTGTTTGCTTTGTTCACCTTCAAGATTTTATTTTCAGACAATAGCGTGTGAACAACATGATGTTCACAGACAGAGCGAGATATACATTCTGAAGAATACAAATATGATCGCAAGGACCCTTATAAATAGTGGTGTGATGGACACCATTGTCGATCCGTGATCCCCCCTCCTCTCCCTCCCCGGTTCAGCCCACATATGAACCACAGATTAATTACAGAGTTAACGTTAAACTTTATTGCACACTGTGGTGGTTAACTGGTGATCGTTATCCACTAAAAAAAAATTTGTGCCGATCCGATCCGTGACTCTGATCCCCGATACGATCCGAACAGACAGTTTTACGATCCGTTGCAGCACTATTTATAATTGCCTGTTAGACATCCAAACAACACCTCAGTTACACCAAGGCACACTTTATACGGCCTCTCTCATCTACAAAACACCACACGTGTACTTTGATCCATTCAAAATATCCACAAACCTCACGATTCCTGTGTGTAAACCAATGCATCGAGCACAACTTACACACACAAAAACTTCCTGACCCCTGAGAAGTTGACACAGTTGCAGTGTTTACTTACAGTTCTCTCTGTCTGTCTTTGTTCGGGGCACAATTGGTCTTCTCCACTCCAGGTCCGACTCTAAGAGTTGATTCTTTCTGTAGACAAAGAGAGGGAAAAAGAGCCGTCAGTGCAGCAATCTCAGGGGTCATCAAAGAGTTAACAGGCCGTGGGGCCGTCTGGAATACGAGGAGAAGAAAGCAGGAGGGCCAGAGTGGTGAGATGGGGATGCTGGCATTTCACAGTTTATTCTCCAAAACCCAGGAACAACACGCCAAAAAACTCAAATTTAACAACCTGGCACAACATACAACACCTGCATCAGCACTCAACAGTGAGTCACCACCACAGATGCGTCAGTTCTTCCTCCGTCTCGTCTGAGGGAAGTGAACAGGGAGAAGCTGATGGCAAACCAGTGCACAGCTAACCACATGAACACGATGCTGCCTCTTTGCAAATCAAACTGAAATTTGAATTCTACTCGCTTATGTGTAAGGAATAAGGCATGTCTTGATCCGTCTCTTTTGGTAAAGAGCCGAAATACTTAACTTTGAGTACATGCCGATCCCGAGTCGGATCTCATACTTTTATAAAAACTGAATGTTGATTAGATATATCTGTCAGTGAAATAACAGGTGCCAACGCTGACACGCCTTATTTTTCACTTCCTCGTCCTGATACAGATCTTTGTTTAAGTTAATGACATGCTATGAATAAAGGTTTCACTAACAGGACTCTTGCTTACACAAAAAAAAGACATGCACGATATCATAATTTTTTTTATCAATAATGTTAGTTCAATTTCAAAGTCAAGAAGATTAAATGAAAGATGCCTTTTTTTAATGATTTTAATTCATATTTCTCGTCATACTGTAACAAAATAATTCTGCATATTTTATATCAAAATTCAATCACCTTTTCTCCCAATATAAATAAATGTAGTGTGCTTACATAAGCCAGTCCCCACAATGTTCAACAAATAAAATCTTGACATCCATGATACTAGTAGAGAGATTACTTCCGCAGTCCCTGATTGTTATCATTCTAATCCAATCCATAACTCAAATCAACACAGCATAAATCACCCAATATCTTATTTCTGTACCCTAGAGTATAATTTGCTGAACAGGTCAAACAGACAAAAGGTGTTTTAACATGAGTAATGGAGCCATTGGTTTTTGAGCACCTGCATAGAAACATAATTAGACCCACTAGACTCACCAGCAGCGCCGGGTAGCTGGCTTGAGTGGAGAGAATAGGATTTCTAAGTTGACGTAAACAAAACTGGATATGATCTTCCAGTTCTGGGAAATGAACAGATGTCCAGACGTCCAGCTGTTTGACATTTGATAACCGTGAGACAGAGACATGGTCAACGCAATAAAAAGGTTTCACAATTTGAGGTTATTCGCTTAGGTTTATATTTGCAGAGAAGTACAGAAGTGAAGCTGAAGGATCTCAAGATAAACAGGAGAAGTATTTCTCAGCCAAAGTCCCTTTGGCTCTAGAGTGGCGTACTGAGTATACACATACTTGTGCTATTCAGTCGGGGACTATACTGGTCTCTATAACCTCTTCTTAATATGGACACAAAGGTATGCCGCAGCTGTCATTTCAGACACAAAATAACCCACCTTTAAACTCTTATATTAAAAGCTTTCTAGGAAAAGTTCTAAATGTTTCCCAAAGGCCTTTAAGTGAGGCAAACACACAGGTTATGGATGCCTGCAACTTCAGTCTGGGTCAACTGGGTCTGGATGTGCCAAATAAAATGAGTCTACATGGAGGAATGCAGCTGCCGTGTTTCCTGGCCTTGGTTCAGTTCGAGTAACTCTGTTCACTGAAGACGGTTGCATAACTCAGTGCTTCCCTCATATTATTTATCAAAATCCTTGCTCCAATTCGAGTTTTGCTTTGGAAAATCATACAAGTTTTAAGTATCTCAACTCATATGTATGCACTTGCTTAGGGGATTTGCTCTTCCTTATTTTACATAACAAAAATACATTACTTTGTTATTATGCCATAACTTATAAAGACTATAGCAAACTAAAAACAAAAGTTACATCACAGAAATAACTTAAACAATACTTGAAGTTACACAAGCATAAAACACTCATCCTGCTTTAAGGCTCTCTTCAGAATAGTTGTCCTTTTTTGGCTCCATCTTGAATAATATTTGATTTGAAAAAAAGATAACACTTGAGACACATTAATAAAATAAGGGCCTGTAGTTTCAGAGGTCTTACTTGTTTTAACTTGAAATGGTTTGAAGTGTGGGGGAAGAAAGTGTTCGATCCCCAGGTCCTCCATGTCTTAGTGTCCTTGGGCAAGATATTGAAACACAAATTGCTCCCGAAATGCTATGCGAATGAGCATTAGTTTGGATCCTGATGAGCAGGCGGCACCTTGTGTGGCAGTCTCGTCGAGTAACAAGTTGCCATGTAGCTCTATCCAATCGAAAGATACTCTTAATAAACGTGTCTGTTGGGCTTTTTCCCAGTCCGCCGAAGATTTTACCTGCTCAGCCTGCTTAATTCAGATGGTAATATACCAGGCATACATTGTATATTGTAGACCATGAACTGGTATTCCAACATGGTGAGACAAACTCTGAGAGGGGTTAGAAGAATGTATTTAATTCCTGCCGCAGGTGTGAACGTCAAGCCCCGTCTGGTTGACATGTTCTCACACAGCAGTGCCAACAGTCTCCAACAGCTTAATAATAAAGCAGGCCTTTTCTACTCACATTGGACACAAGCTTAAAACGTGACTCATTCTGTATATTTTTCAGCATTTTAGTTCCAAGCTCTGTTGTCCACATAAGCACTTTGTTCATGATATTTCCTTGGTGCATAAAAAAAAAAAAAGAGTCTCACAATGAGGATACCAAGAGGGGAGGATATGCAAGCAGGGAGGATGCATTAGGGAAAAGCAAAAAGGAAGGGATTTTTGGAAAATGAAAATCTCAAGAGCCACAGGTGAATCTTCAAATTAAGAGCTTACTTAGCTTATCGCACAGTATTAACGTTGCTCGCCTGGCAACTAATGACTACCGTTCAATATGCTAAGGTGGGTCGAGCTCCCCTAAAGTAAGGGAACTGTCTGGAACAGCTGCTAACTTGCCAGCAGTACAGAGAGAATGAGAGACACTTCATAAATCACAGCTGGAATGCAGCCTCATTTCCTGTGCGACCCCACCTTCTCAACAGCTTCTTCCTCAATTCCAGGAGCTTTCTACACCAAGCCACTGAGACCTGAACATCACAATCATGACACAATTTGCAGCTGCGTTTCAGCAGTTTAAAAAAAAAAAAAGATTTCCCTGCAGCAAACTACCTCACGTTAGAGTCATGCAAAGCAGGCGTTACAAAGTAAAATAGAGACTAATGAAAGGAGGCCGAATTAATGAAAGAGTACAATCATGCGTGTCGGTGTCGGGCTGTTGATTCGGAGTTGATTGATGTCATTACTTCAAAGAAAAAATAAAAAGCTTTTACAGACATTGTTATTAAACTTGTAATGGAAACTATAAAGGATGAGAGGCTGGCTCAGTTGATATTTTTATACTTTAAAACGCTTCTCCTTTCCTTTGTACTGCCCGGAAAAAATTCACAAGAATTTGTCAACAGACAAACATAGGTATGTGCCTTAAACAGTGTTCTTTTTTTTAATCTGTAGTGTCACAAAATGTTCTATTTTGTCATGTGGCTGATTTGCATCATATCAACACAGTGTGCAGTTGTGATGTCGCCTAAAGTTCCAACTAATTGGAGATAAAAGCAAGGATCCGAGTCTGCGGCACATGAAAATGAATGCAATTCAAATGATTTTATATCCTATAATTTAAAAGGATGAATGATACGTTTGCATTATATTGAGAGGGACAAATGCCAACATGTGTCTACTGCCAGAGAATAAACATAACAAAGATAAACATAACTAATCTTTTGTTCTGCGCTTGATATCATCTTTTCCGGTTCCTGTTATGCGAACAACTACGAGTCCAACAGTTTCATAGAGCTCATTATCGTAGGACAGTTTACTTACGTTCTTATGTTCTCCGAATTAAATTAGGTTGTACTTCATATTAAATCTATTATCTGACTCCATATTATATGGAAGACACACTTCTAAATTAATCTTTTTGCACTTGAGACAGTAATTTCCACAGAAACCCATGGGCAGACAAAGATGTTCTTAGAGAGCAGATTAAAGGTGTTGCATCCCAGAGGAAATCTTGAGAACCTGAGCAGCAACATGCTGCTACCATGGAAACACAGATAAGCCGACAGATGCCACGACTTCGACCATTACCAAAATACTTTGGTGCTTGAAACGTAGAGCGGCCATCCGAGATGTCCACCCATTCCACTTTTTTTCCAGCTCAATTAGAAAAAAAAATTACAATGCAATTCAAGTGGACATTTAAGTCAGATTGAGAGTAAGAGAGCTATAACAAAAAAACAAGATCCTTCAAACAGCAGCAAAGAAATAAGAGAAGCAGAAACGCTTTCCGACAAGAGACAGAAGGGGCCAAACCTGTCAGGCGAGGGACTGCGTAGGGGCTCTGGAAAAGCTTGCCGGTGCTTTGGGGTACAGCGTGTTATCTGCAGCACCGCAGACCTTCCTCTTTGAAGTGATGCTGAACACCGACAGAGCCAGGGGCAGTGAAGGTGGAAGGTGGGAGGCTAGAGAAAATGCAGAAAGAGCAATAAACGGTGAGAAAACAACGATGGGTTGCAAAAGAGACCGCAACACCAGAGAAATAAATAAAACATGTCAGTTAACTTTCAACTTGTAATGTCAAACAAAACAAAAATGCACCTCAGAGATAATTTATAGCAACTTTGTTATAAGCACAGTGGAACATTTCTGGCTACATAGGCTCGATTGTTTTTCCTTTATATGCTGCATCTTTTTTGGGGGGGCCATCTTTTCTTTGAGGGAGTTATGAAGAAAGCATATGGTGGCCATGTGCTGGGGCGCGATAGGCTGCATTGAGAGGGGATGTACGCGGGACACAGTCAGATGGCAAAAGTGAGGAAAGTGAAATGACAGACTGTTTTGCCGGCTCCTTCTGTTCACTGCAACTCTCCCTCAAGGATTATCCTCTCTAATAGACTTAAAGGCACTTTAACTGAGCTGCCAGCTGCCTGCGTCTCCAACGGAAAGCCACCCAGGTCAAGTCTAAGGGAGGATATCCTACCATGACAATGCCACACATTCCTATAATGCCTTTGCTTCTTTATGACATCAAAACAGTCAATTATTGATCCGAAGAAAGATTGGATACGATGCAATGTAAGAGAAGAAAAGGAAAACATTTTAATAAATGTAGGTACAAATACTGTCTTCATATTGAGGAATTTAGAACCAAATAAATTTGTGTCTATTCAAAGCTGTCAAATTGGGATCAATTCATACAAGATGCATTTTAGAGCTGCAGTAAGCGCAGCCCAACCTAGTTTAATTTTGATAAACAGTAAATAATTCATCCAGAAAAAAAGGGTATGTGGGCCAGTGAACTGTGATCTACATAAATTTAAACTGAGACAATTTCTCTGCATTTTTTCTATGTTGGCAAACTGCGCCATAAGGAAAATAATTAGTGTTGAATCTACAGACTACATACAATGACTTTACCTCGATTGCCACATATGGTTATGTTGGTTTTTGGCCACATTAAAATATGGGCAAAATTCAGAACGTAAAACTGTTTCAAACAGTGCATCTACACTGTGATAATTTAAAAACTGTCTGAAGGGCAGAGGATGAAGAGCGTGCCGACTGTAGACACCTGTGTGGCAAAGAAAAGACATGAAATGCAAGCTGCAGTGACCTTGGCTTTTTAGTTGATTATGGTGAATGAAGTAATTCATAATTAGGTCACGGGTTCTTTGTCCTGCTCCACACAGAACAGACACTTGCTGCTTTTCCTTCAAGACCTCTAATCATGTACTAATTTAGACAAATAACCTGACTGACTACCTAGAAAATCCACTATTCATTATTTTCTTTTCATCCACTCTTCTGGTTCGTCATCTCGAACCCGTCAGAACCGATGAAATGCCAGCTAATTACTAATTTGTAGTTATTGAAAACGGAGACTTTGATATTTGGATGAAAAGCACCGTTGTTGTTTATGGCGACTCTTTTGTAACCTGCATGTAAAGCAAATTTGATCAGAATCTGGTGAACATCTCTAATGTATCATGGAGTAGGTTGTTAATCTGCCAAATGGTATGAGTGCTCATCCACAAATGAACATGAAGAGCTCTTAAACTCAATATTTGTGAAATTTGGTAAAAGCTCATCGAGCTGATAAATTAACTAATCAATTAAAGTATTTGTCAACGAGAGAACTTACTGCTTGATCCAGCAACATCAGCATTTCTCTAAACTTTAAGTCCACATTGGCTCTGTATAATTAGTGTGAACAGCAGATGAGTGAGACACTCTAGCCTTCACAAAATCAGGTAACTACGCTTAATATCTGCAGAAACATGACCACAGAAGCTTATAAACAGTTAAGAAGCTAAATAAAACTACAAATGGCGTTACCCCAAAAAAGACACAAACTCGAGTTCTGGTGAACTTTTAAAGGGTTGCCTGTAAGAGGTCTGACAGCTTCCTCTTGGACCACGAGACAGTGGGAAACCTCTGACAAGCCGTGTAAAAGAAGCCCCCCATTCACAAAGACAGGCGTTTCCATGCCAACAGGACCTCTGCTGGGAGAGGCCTCCTTTCAAATGGTTTTCGTCCTGCACCTCTGCTGCAGTCTCACAGAGGGACTGGTTGGGCATTTGAGAGGGAATGAGTTGTGGGTAGCAGGGAGGAGATGCAATGGTGTTGAGGCGTGTTGGGGTGCTGCTTACGCCATGACATGGTCACGCGTCATCAGCCCGAGTGCATCAGGGCTGCAACTAATGTACATACTAATTAAACTCTTGATAAGTATTCCGAGTGTTTACGTGACAAATTATATCATTGGACAATATCAATTTGTCAATAAGATAAGAGACATTACTATGCCAGCCATCATAACTATATTTATACTAAAAAATCTCAGGCAGTGTTTAACTTTGAATAACTGTTGTAAATTAATGAGTGGAAATGCTTGACGTACTATTCAAATTTACAGGACCTATAATCAACATTTATTTCAATTATGTACCAAATAATGCATTAATAAAGATGAGAAAGAGCGAAAATTGGATTAGCATGCATCAGGTAGCCGAAAACGCAACTCCAGATTAAATAAAATGTTGCTGTTTAACTACTGAATGTATAGAAAAAACATTTGCCAACATGTTTGACATTAACTGGCAACGAAGGTGCCAATATGTCTGTGTTGTGTTCACAACTTCCTGCCCTCAATTAGTTACTGCATGTTTAAGTGATGAGGTTATTTAATTTGATGAAATGTTTAAGTGTTATATTTCTAAAATTATTTTCAAGTGAATTTACAAAAAATGTGCTGTATTATGCTGATGCATTGTATCAGGATGCAAGTGATGTAAAGAACCATATGGATCTAAAAAGGCTCTGAGCATGCAGAACTCCTCTATGCCAGTTTCCACAAGGGAAAAAAATAATGCCCAACGATTTGGATCCGCTCCAAACTCTACTGGGTTCCTCCTCGGCCCCTGCTTCACCTTTCCACTAAGTTTCATGAACATGGGACAGTTACTTTTTTTCTGTAACCCTGACAAACACACCAACAAACCAAAAACATAACAGGTGATAATAATATAATAATGATTTTTCATCACTATTAATTTTAATGTTAGTATTTTAAAATGTGGAAGTGTACAGATTAATAATTGCCTCAGAGAGCTGACTATTCAAAACCACTAATTTGAACTGTAGTCGGTAAAAATGTTGTCATAAAAAAAACATTTTAGGGCGGTAAGATCTGCTGTTTGTGAGAAAACTGTCCCCTTACACATTCCTGTCGACATGACAAGTAAAAGGATACTCGAACCGTAAAAAATGTGCTTCTTCAGCACGAAGACACAAAGAAGGTGTCTCTTCATGGAAAGGATGAAGAGGGACACTCCTCCATTTTCCTATTTTAACTACCGTAATCTTCAGGAGTCTAAAGAATAGTCTGCCAAAGCATAATTTGAAACTATAATATATTCACTATTGACTTGGTATGTCCCAATGTACGACTCCCTCCCCACAATGTCACACAGCGTTCACAGTATAGCCCACATCAAAGCAATATGCCTGGGAGATTCCTTTCTGTGTTCATTAACCAACTCGGCTACATGGCACAGCACTGAATTATTAACGTGCTCCTTGTGCCTCACAGATACAGAGCAGAGGGCCATTCACAACTGCAGAACCCGCCCACGCTCGGCTGTCTTTACATCTCTAGTTAACCCTGAAAACTCATTAAAGCACATTAAGGGAGCGCAGACCAGAAGGTACCATCACATGGTTGGTGACAGCAATAGAGAAATTGGAAGGTGAAAGCATGAAATAAAACTACTGAAAGTATTGAATTTAAAAGATATGTAGCTTAATTTTTCCTGTGAACGTACATTCGTAGGAAGTTGGAAAACAGCGAGGCATGAGAAGGGAATAAATGAGAAGTTTCAGGGAAATGAAGTTCTCAACGTGATTGTAAGTTTTAAGAAAGAGGTCTCAAATTTAACTTAAAACATTGACAACTTCTATTGTCACGCCAAAGAATTTGCCTAAAGCATAACCTCAATTCATACGTTTACACAGGTTACACGCTACAGAACAGTATCTGAATAAAATCAGAAAACATAATTTTAGAATTCCAGCTCATACCCAGATTTATCTCATGATGCGCCAAGATTTTACCTCTACCTTGTGCAATTGCTATTAAATGCTAACTAAAAACTAGTTGACATTGTATTTCAAAGATAACATAAGAGACTGCATATCATAGCAACACTTACCTAATGTTACAAGTATATACATCTCCCACGACTTCAAATTGATTCAGTTAAGGTTTAGCACATTCATGTGGCTCGCAGTATCTACTTCAGGGGCTGTCAACCCCAAACAAAAAAAAGCAAACTATTACCATCACTATATTGTCTACTCCAGTTACCATCAACTATTATATCTGAGCTTCCAAAAGTGAAGTGTATGTTCTATATCATTCCCTCAAAAATGTACATAATAGAACTAACAAAGTAGTAGCATTAGTCAGTGACGCCACCAAATGATGATGAAGGGTGTCTAGTTAAGAACTTGTGTGAACATGTAAACAAAGCAGTTATTTTGGACACAGCAGTCCGGAGTTCCATCACAGTGAGATAAAAAGCTGAGGGTTTGTGCCATATTATAACATCTGACCGAGGTGCAGCCTAACCTTTACTTCCGTCCTCCTTTGTTTGTTGTCCATTGTTGCTTTAAAGTCCTATTTGATGGGTTTCTTAGAGATTTCCAAGAGATTCCGCTCTCTTCAAGGTGGCTAGGATCTCCCAACAGAAAAACACTTTAATTTTCTCTTCCATTGATCTCACTTTCTCTCAAGTACTTCTGCTACACACACACAAACAGCTGGCAGCTAGCTGGACTTTCGTAGCGCCTACATTGCTCCTCTTAATATTTAATTTCTTTCTTCATTCCACTGTTTACTAACTTCTTTAAATATGTCGTGCCCACACACACACACACGCGCACGCGCACACACACACACACACACACACACACACACACACACATTACTTCCTCCAATTTATCTTTTTTAAATTTTCTTTTCATCATCATGATTGTATAAATTAAAGTGAAATAAAATAAATTGGCATGTTTGACAAGACGCAACCTCTGCAGCTAAAATATTCTTAACACAGGAGTGTACCAGCTAAGTATCAGGAAGTCCTCAAACCTTCCCCTTTCTCCTCATCAAATTTCTATCATCAATTGACCCAATCCTGTGGATGTCCCAATTCCCTCATTATCCAAATGCTTCATTCACTTAACAGTGTTTTGGCTCCCCAAAAACCTAAAGGACTTCCCATTATAACTTGACCGCACTTGTTGCGTTACCAAAGCACTTACAACAAGACGTTCCTCATCTTCACCCAAGACCATCGGCCAGATGGACCTTGCCATCCTTGTTGACTTGAAGGTATTCACAATTTATGGCAGGAAATTGAAAAGTTTACAATGACACCACCTCCTCTTAGCCCCAAGTTCGAAAGGAAAAGGACGAATCCGTCTACGGCCTCCTTCGGGCCTAAAGCACAGATAGCAGTGACGAGAGGCGCAGTACAAAGCAAACTTGGTATTACAAAGCAGAAATAAAACATCCGCAGAAGTAAAACATCCGCAACATATTAAAAAAAAACATTTTGCGGTTGCAGTTTTGCTCAATAACCCAAGATTATATGATCGGTTTCATAACTGGGTAGGCATTCAGAGGGTTGAGTGGTTGCCTACAGGAAATATATTATTAGCACAGTGATCATCAGCTAACATTAGTCTCACTTAAGCATAATAAAAAGTTCAGCCTGGAGCGACTAAGATCAGTCTTGTCTACAGGAATGTATACCACACTTCCCATCTATTGACATCCTTAATAACCAATCTGACTCATACCCCCCTTCATGTTTTGTCAACATAAGCTTCAAAGCCAGGAAATCTCACTGTCCATATGAGAATGGTTTGAGGAAGGCCCCGGGGTCAGTTACACAGCAACAGTCAGGAGTGTGGGAATGTGAAGCTTTCCGCAAACAAAGTCGAGGATACCCCCTCGTCTTTCACTCTCCAAGGCCTCGCAGCAGCAATCGCAGCCAGAAAAAAAAAGGTATTCCTTAACATCACTACTACAATTTTATATCGCCTCAACCGTAGAGATGAAGGAGTCCCACACAAAATGATGCAATAAACTGAAGGATTAAATACTTGCTCAAGCACTTTTAAAAGTGAAACACAGAGCATTCAGTCGTTTTGGGTCAAACTAAACGGCCTCGTCCATTCATCACACTGGGATGCAAAATGATCAATTACTGGACCATGACCAGACCATGAGTGTACATACCACGAGGGCAAAAATTATTCAAATATCAATATTTGACATCAAATAAACAGCAAAAACTTTGCCTCTAAAGTCCAAACATTTTCACACGACAACAAATATTCCCCAAAGCCGTGGTTCACTTGACAACCCTGAAGATGCGTGGACTTAGTATTTCAAGTCACATTTTTTTAAGCCAAAAAAAAGGTAAAACTGAACAGGCTGCACTACATAAAACAAAATGTTTCTTCTATGTTGGCCTTAAATCAAATAAACTGACTTATTTTTGGCGATTGTGGATAAAATGTAGTCAATGGATAATCTCTTATATCCGTATAGACTCGTTTGTTAGCCCGCAATAACAAAACTGATACATTAAGGCCAAATGTTTTCATGTTGACGACTAGTCGACACTATTGTGATTGTAAACTAACTTGACAATTTAAGATAGATTTTCAGTATTAAAAGGGAAACATACAAATGTTGCTGGCGAAGGGAAAAAATGACTCTTACAAAGACCAATATAACAGCACTGAAATATATCTCTGGGCTTGGTGTGTTCCTCTTTTATTGACACTGTCAGGGAAAGGTGTACTTCATGCTATGATTTTAAATACCTCAACAGAAAGTTGTGTAAATGTATATATGAAAAAGGAAAAGCCTATTTGTTGATCGAATCAAGTAAACAATAATATATCTATTCAGTCTATTGACTGCATGTAAACAGTTGGATTTTGTGCTTTAGGCTCTGGGCATCACATGGATCTTGTGCAAAAAGAAAAGCACCTTTGCAGCTCCACTTTTGTAATCCCTGGAATAGAAAACAATACTTCAATTTCTCGCCCTGAGCCTGTTGAGTCAACATGACTCTCTTTTGACATTGTCCTTAAAAACGCTGCTCCAAATACAGAACACAACTGACAAAAGAAGTGATCACATATCATTCTTTCATTTCCTTTTTTCTTATCAAAGCTTTCACACTGATTATCAGGTTGACTTGCCCATTTTATTATGCTATTTCTATCGCATACCAAATCACCTTTAGGGAGCGAGAGATGGATGTGTGCCTTATTCTAGTAATCTCATGAAGGACATGCTCAGACCCGAGAGGTCAAGGGAAGGCAGGTAACTGGCAGGTTGGGTGGAGGGGCTGCTGTATTCTCCTGGTGAGGAAACAAGAGCCATCTACATCCTCTTTCAAAGTAACAGTGAAGTAGTTAGTTGAACTTGTGTTAACTGTGTCAATCACGTGTCATTTGACCAGACTTCACAGGCCTCCTCCCGACCTTGGTTTAACAGTTGAGCACAACTTTTGTGAAATTCCTTTCATGTTAGGGATGGTACATAATCTAAATCTCAGTGATATATAAATCCAATTTTAGTGAGTTAAAGACTTGGAAAACAGCGTAAGAAAAAGACACCATATGGTCAAGTGAGAGAAGATCAGGGCGTGGAGATATATGAAACTGAAAATCTATTTGGTGTTCATGTAATGCTATTGTTTAGTCTCTAATGTGTAATGAACAGTTCCAGACTTGAGTCTGTGTGAATATACACGCCCACAGATTTCTCTAACTCTCCACATGAAGCAATGGGGTCAAACTCAGTTTGAAAGTGAGCGTGCTCTGGCACTATCCAGATTATGTGTAGCACATGTAAATATATTTTATCAGGAACCTTGATACATTATCCCTGTTTTGAAAAAGCTGAATTTGTCACCTGGATTCTTCCGATAGAAACCAGGACACTGGCATGTAAATTGTATCAAAGTTTCTCAACTTTCTTTGCCAAGTGTGCAAGTGCATCTTTGACGAAAGTAATTCAACAAAACAAAAAAATGCATAATGATGGTCCACATGTTGAAATAAAGTAAAAGTCTGACACCAGTAAGCTGATAAATTGTGTTGCCGTTTCGTTCTTCCATTACAGAGGATTATACTGGAGACCAAAGTGTCAAATGCAGCAAGAAAATAAACGGGGTTCAATCGGGATGGTTGAGTTCACTCAGTCAATACAGAAATTACAGATTTTCTAAATACCAAGAAGTGAAAGACAGGCCTGTACTTTGACCATATTAGAATCTTATATGGTGACGTAAATAAACCGGTCTCTATGTGGTTCATAGCATCCAAACCAGGATGAGACTAACAACTATAATACTAGGGTTTCTAATATATTTCAACACATACTTCAATAAACAGACTGAATGTAATGAACACCATTCAAAGTAGAACATTATGCAAATCAAAAAAGGGTCAGCAAACTACAGCTTCCAAAATGACAATTAACATCTCAAACCAATTCAACAAAAACTGAATATCATAACCTCTATGAAGGTATGATATATTTGAGGGCTGTTTGCAGACTAGATTAGCTTTGGCTCGGAGTACCTAATAAAGTGGCAACTAGACGGGGGAAAGATAGTTGGACCCCTCTAAAAACCAGTCAACACACTGTTACTTCAAGAGATGCTTTCTTCAAGAGTAACTAGCCCCCTGTGCATTGCGAAATAAGAGGGATCTGAAACTTTAGCAGCCTAAATCTATGAACATACAAACTGCTATTATTGTCCCGTGGTTTTTGGTCATCCTTGAGCTCGCGAGAACGACTTGATTCAGCTAAAAAAAAAAAGGTTACAACTAAGGCAGAAATTGACCGCGCATGTGGTCTGCATGAAGAAAACTCGACCATCCAGCTCCTAAAAAGTGTGTGCTCGGCACACAGTGTAACGTGTTGCACGTGGATTCACCTCCTCGCACTTCGCAGCTTCTGACTCAAGTTTGTGCGGCTCGTTCAAAAGCCCCAAAAAGTTTTAGCGACAGCGTGAGTCAAGAGACAAGCACCAAACCCGGTCCCGATTCTTTAAATGAACGGTGGAAACATACGAGACACACGGAGAAGAGCCGGACCCGACACCGATAACTTCTCTCAAGTCGCCAACGAGCTTCCACATCAACAAGAAGTGCGTCCGTCCAGGGACGGCGAGCGCGAGCGCCGCTAACCAGACTCACGAGCGAGCCCCTCGCGAGGGGGCTAACGCTCGGGCCCACTGCTCCGTGTCCACGTTATTATTATGACTTATTGTGACCCTGCACTTGGTAATTATACACACCGTGTTTACCTCAGAAGTGTGGAGGCGAACAAAAGACAGCAGGCCTCTCCGGTAATACTCCTTTTGGTCTGTGTATCCAAACAGAAATATATCCCCGTTGAAGCTCGGTGACGCTAACGCGACGGGGCTCTCCGGTGAGGTGGAGACGCTCCTTCTTTCGGGTCTCGGTTTCCAGCAGCAGCGCGTCAAAGTGTTACCCGACCAACAGGAGCTAGCGCGCTAGCCGGGAGGAGCTAACTAGCCTCCACAGACTCCAAGTTCGTGTAACGTTAGCTGGCTGGTGAAGCGCCGCTGACGTTAGCTGCCGTGTTGAAACTGACCGTTGCTCGACCCGCTGGCTCCGTTGTTTCTCTGGGCGACGCGTGAAGGCGTCCGTGCATTGCGAGAGGAGGCGAACCGCGTCCACTGAGACCAAACAGCGTGTCGGTTGCGAGTGATTTAGCCGCTCACAGGCTCTTCGACAACCGCCAGGTTTGTTCGTCTCCTGACTCTCCACCGACTGGAGAGAATGGCCGTCGCGACGTGATGACGACACGTTTTTGTTTGGTCGTGGGCGCTTGAATGTGATGTAACGATCATATTCCCTGAGAGACGTCCGTGTGAGGGGGAACGCTCGTGGTGTTTTTTTTTCTTCTTTTTTTTTAGGAAGATTTGTTGAGTTGAAAAAGAGAGTTGATGCTCAATGTGCAGTGCAGTCGCAATATGTTTGGTACGTAAAGCATTCAAATCAGCAACTTAAATATATATACACATTCAAGGGTAGTGACTTATATTACATAGTAATGGTAACAAACCTAACCTTTTATATTAGGGAACATTACATGTTATAAATATAAAGTAAATACAAACACACACTACACATACAAATAATAATATTATTGATAACAGTACTTTTTTTTTCAAAGTATGTGTATCGCACAAAGGGATTCCAAACTAAAAAATAAAAAAACTCCAGAATAGCTGAATACAAGCACACAGTTCAAAATCCCTCAAAAGCTTGAACAAGTGAAACTTAAAATTGCACAACATAGTTGTATTATGTAAACATTAAGGCTCATTTTCAGACAAAAAAGGAAAGTCTGTAAAAAAAATATGTCTCAAGACCGGATTTAAAAGCAAAATCAGTGTAAGCAGATCGAATACTAACTGGAAGACTGTTCCAAAGCAGTGCAGCAAACGCTTGATAAGCCTTTGAAATTAACCTGGACTCTTGAACAGCGAGCAGGACTAAGCCAACAGATCTGAGAGGCCTTTTTGGACAGTAAGCAGTTAAAAGTTCACTGATGGACATGAATAAAAAATGAAGCTTGAATAAAAACATGTCAAGCAGGATTTTTAATGTGTTTCTTAAGCATTATTTATATGCAGAATTCATATGTTAATGACCCCTTTGTTATTCCAGTTATTCTCTTCAGTTAATTCAATCCAAAATACTTTCCAAGAGGATTTGTGCATCTGAAATGTATTTGTATATGCCAATTAGTGAAACTTTAATCAGTGTTATGTAGACCACTGATTATATTCTGTGGTTCAAATTCGTAATGACTTCAAAGCCCATAAGGGCTTTTTATAGAATGAAACATACTGTATGCAATAGCTTTGCAAACAGATGCAAATTCTCTATTAAGCCAGCATGAATTCATGGTAAGCAAACGCATATTCATTGGGATTGAAAAAATAAAATGTTGATACCTTGAATGGTGGAATACTTAAATTGTGCACAAAATCTTGCTTTATCTGAAGAACAGTTGAAGATAATTATTATTTTTGTGAAACCACATTTAGCGGTAAAAGGTTAAAATGGATTAGAATGCTGCTGTGGCTGCTGCTGCTGCTGCTGTGGCTGCTGCTGCTGCTGCTGTGGCTGCTGCTGCTGCTGCTGCTGCTGCTGCTGTGGCTGCTGCTGCTGCTGCTTAGGTTAGCCCTGTAGTGCCAGTCATGGTTAGCTTTGGCTCACGGTCATTTTCATGCCCTGTATCTGGATCCTCCAGGGAGAGTCTGAAACCCTGAGATATCACTAAGCACCAAACATGTGATCCTGAGAAGTGTGGAATTGAGACTGGCATCTAGTCAACGAAGACTGAAACACAGACCGTGGGACAAAGAACGACTGTAAAAATCCTCACTTTGTCACTAAATACTCTCTCGCTGTGTGTTTTTTATGGAAATTGCTCCTAAAAGTGGACTCCACTCAAAAATCTGACCTTAAAGTGTGAGATTTTCATTGGTGTCCTGTGTCTACGCGCTGTTCAGGGCTTTTTGTCAGTGACACTAAAACATGTCCGATAATCTTGTGTGTTGTCTGTGTTTGTGTCAGGGCCGCAGCCAGGACTTGAGAAATACTGAGATTGTATTTCCGCATACAAATTGCAGATGATTTTGAAGAGACCTGAATTGTCATATATGTTCATTTCATGAAACAGTTTTCTCTAATCTTGCTTTGCCATGTCATGTAAAACGGTTGTATATCTCTGAGTTTCCCTATCTTTTAATCAGTGACCTTTTTAAAAAACAGTAACGTAGAGAGTGATTTTATGTGGCAAATATACAGTAAAGTATAAATAATAAGTGGTTGCTAACCCCCTCATATTTTTCTTGAGACCCCTAAGGGTACCT
The DNA here is from genome assembly GCF_023055335.1 of Clinocottus analis. Lineage (NCBI taxonomy): Eukaryota > Metazoa > Chordata > Actinopteri > Perciformes > Cottidae > Clinocottus > Clinocottus analis. The sequence goes on along the minus strand of NW_027175954.1, from coordinate 3,517,232 downwards.
TAGACTGACAACCAGTGGTCATAAAGCTGTTTTATAATAGCTTTTTCCCCACCTAAATAAAATACATTCTTGTAAGTAAATTGGTTTAATTGTTGTTATTCATTCAGATTTTTCTGAATGTCTAAGTCTAAACCAAAGTAGGTCTCACCATTTTAAAGTCCCATAATGTAAAGTATGTGCCTCAGATTCCCAGATTTACTGGGAAAACAGTACAGAGGACATGACCCCGGTGTCCTCAGCTACAGCCTGTTGGTGTGTCTTATCAATGTTTTACAAAATGGTGCAAGAAGCAGACTTTCATAAGAGGCAGAGGAAAGTTTCACACACTTTAAACTGATCATCACGACTCCACAAAGGACCAAATTCAAAACTATTGTGAAGTAAGTCCCCTATAATGACACAAACACACTCTCTTGCTCGCTTTCCTTCTTTCTCACACACACATTCCCTGGTGTACGCTGTGTTTTCCACTCAAAGATTGCCCCCAAGAACGACCGAATGCGATGATTGCGACAGACGGACGATGCTCTGTAACATCACAGCTCTTGAAAGCAAACAAACACGGCTGTGAAATGGAACTGATAGAGTGTGACAGGCAGCCACAGTGCCTGCTGGGTAGAATGTGATTCAGTCTACAAAAGCTTAGTAAATTACGAGCGACGGGTCACTGAAAATATGATGGTATGAACCTCCGGGGGATTACATCACATTTCTGTTCACTGTTAAAGACATGACTTTGATCAAAGTTAGAAACATACCCTTCCTTACATACACCAGAAAATATGTATCGTACCTGGTGTGAGTATTGTTTGCCACAGTCATATTTGGGAAGAGGCATTGCTGTTTTATTTGCCTATAAAACCAGTCAGGCCAGAACATGGCACAGTGGGAACAATGCTGTTTGAAAGTCACGCTACCTGTGCACTTCAAAAAGAAAAAACCTTCCCCATGCTGCTGGAGAGCATCAAAAGGTAGAAGTTCTAGTGTTTGTACTTTATCTATAAAGTAATATTGTCTTCATGAGCTGAGTATTTATGGAATAGAATAAACAAGCACTTCTTTATCAGTTAATCTGCAGATTATTTTCTCAATGGATTGACCAATTGTTTGATTAATAAAAGATGGTGAAATACTTAGATTTAATAATAGACAATGAACTACTTAGTTAAGTTTAAAATGGTGAAATACTTAGTTAGGTTTATTAAAAGAGACATACATACATACATACATACGTTATACTATCATGAGACAAATAAATCATATTTCTGGTGCGGGATGCAGGGGATGTTTTCTAAATGTGCTGATTAAAGCAAATGTAAGAATCTAGAGGACAAAAAGCCAATAACACCGACCCAAACTGAAATATTACAAAACAAACCCTGCATACAAACATAAGGGAAGTAAGGAAACCTCAAATGTTTTTTTTTTCTCATTCAGCCCGGTCATTTCACAGCCTCTGGGTTTCAAATGCAAAGACTCTGACCCGTTTTAAGTCTGGAACAAACAAAAGACCTCTGGCCGAAGAGATCTCAAGCTGTGCACTGTAAAAGGTCAGATATAAACACCTTGAGTAGCCCTAAAAGCAGGTAAACACCCACGTCGTCTTTCAAAATCAAAGGTTACAATATTTCTGTCTCCAAGCTGAAGTCAAGTGATATCAAAATGAATACTTTTGACAGAGCTCCTCCAAAGCCACAGAATCAAACTGTTTTCACCGGCTGAGTAGTAGCAGTGAACTCACCGGAGTGCCTCTTTAAATATAATTAACAACATCATAAAATCAATTTCTGGCAGTCAGTATAAGGAGGGAACGACAGGTGTAATGTGATCACACAGTTCTGATGAAAAGCCTTGGCAGCTGAGGTGTGTATACAGTCTGCAGCCTCAATAGTTCTTTTCTTAAGACAAGAGGCTGTTGCAACTTTCAAGGTGTGAAAAGAAGAATGTAAGATGAAGTGTGTTTTTCCAAAAAATTTGAAACATATCTTGCTTATGAGTTGATACAAACATGACTGGACAAGCCTTAGAGTATGCCAGTCCAATCTTAAATTAACTCCAGACAAAATGCGGCAGGCTTGATGTACCTGTGTCAACAGTATTTCCATCTATGCGTTACTTCATGATTATGAAAAAAATACAAAGTCAGGGTGTTTATTTCTGACCTTTATGTTTAGTCAGCGGCGTCTGAACCGCCAGACTGCAGTGACAATGCAGACACTGTGAGTAAAATTATAATGAAAGAGAGAGAGAGAGAGAAAGAGAGAATGGACTGAGAGACTCATTTCTCATTTGTATTCATTGGTTTGCATGGATTGTCTGCCCTTACCCCTTCAGACCTTCCACTGGTTTGAATTCCGTCACACATACAGAGCTCATCGGTGGATTTATTAGCAGTAGAGAGCGCGACTGTGACAGAAACACATATATGGGACAGATGTGAGGCACTTTAAAGCCGCCGTTTTGTATGTGATGTAAACGGGAAGCAACTATCATGTGTGTCTGGATGGAATGTGCCGTTGACCTTATTTGTTTTCTACACACGTATACGACAAGGCTGCTCGCAGTTATTTTGTGCTTTTAGCATGCTAACATGCTCACGATAGCAATAGTGAGTTGTTGTTTACCAGGTGAAATGTTTCTTAATCTTGGCTGCAAATGCTAATTAGCATCAAGGAAAGCTTAAGCTTAATTTTGTAGGTATTTGCTTTTAAAGCAAAGTAAAACACTGAGATGGAGATCAGCAAACCTTTACCGTGTACAGCTTTTATATTACAATTCATTCCGAGATGAATGTGTATCTAAGTTATTGTCAATTCATCCAAGAGCTGTCACGGCATTTAACTCAAAACCACAAACGTCAGCCACGTGGAGACGTCAGAAGAAGAGTCGAAGGCGGGGCCACCAATGTCAGAGGATTCATTCTCTGGGGACCATGAATGTCTCGTTGTGCAGATGTCTGAAAAGCAAAGCATCGCTTCCATCCCTTGAGCCACATTGTGATTTTATCAAGAGTTTTTATTTATTAAAATTGTGTCATCAGCAAAACAACAAGATAACAGCCTCGTATGAAATATTTACAAAAGGTGTTCCTTGAAAATAATATCTTTTGGTTTACTGTATTCTCATATTTACAGTGCAAGATAATGCAAAATACTGACTGACACGTTGAGAAAGTGGCACTCACTTGTGCCATTAGATTCAACACTTTTAAGTCCAAACTGGAAACATAACAGCATTTGTAGACATAAAGTATTCAGTCAGAGCGTTATTATCTACGGTACAGTGAGATGAAAATATTATCAGTTGCCGCTTTTTGAAAGCTGCTTCAGCAACGGGTAATAATTCATCAAAAGACTCAGAAATGAGTGCAACTGCTTTCACACTTAAGAGATTTCATGAAAACCACTTTTTCTCCTAACCAGCTCTGCACAGGCTTGCAAAGGAGTGGCCTTCTCTGTCATGCATGCCTGCAATCTTCAACAGGATATTTCCCCATTAAAACCTGCAGCTGGAGGGAGTCACACAGTGTAATACAACAAAGAGGCATTGAGCTGAAGAGAAGCCATCAGCAGAAACTATGAGCGGTCATATCTGTGGTGACCGCAGAGTCTTTTTAACAGCATGAATCTTGCAGAAAAGGGAAGCACAGTGCTTTTTTAAAAGTTCAATCTAATTACTTCTCACCCTGCATGATTGATTTTGGCAGAACTGACTGTGCGAACTCTTTTGTTCAAACAACACCTTGACCCATGAAATACAAAAACATATTTTTCCATCGCATAATGTCTCTACATGTAGCACTTGAAGTAGATCAGCATGGTAAATCAATGTAATAGCTTGGTTCTTGCCCTTTTTTGGAGTTACGCCCACATGGTTAGATGCACTTATTGTCAGTAGCTTTGGATGAAAAGCAAAATAAATGTAATGCAATGTAGCAATACATGAAAGGCACATCGCTGATCAAAGAGACACTATTTAACAAGTTCAAGTCCAATGGTTGTCCACTGAATACTTTCAGGGAGAATAACTTGTGACAATGTTGTTTTAAGAATGCCTTTTTTCTTAAAAAAAATGAAACTAATGTTTGCTGCCGTCCTTTAAGTGTCGTGGTGTTGTTCCCCCGGCAGTCACATTAGTTGCTGTGGTCACAGATGTTTCTGGATTATTGTAGAAAAAGGTCAGAATGTCCAAGTTGTCAGACACATTGTTGACTGTGTGTTCTTGCCATCTTGGAGAGCGTCCTCTGTTGACCTGCAGAAATCAAAAGAGATGTCAGCATCAGAGAGGCCACCGCTAAACGATATCGCAACACTGGTCGTCAGTTTGTTCTTCTGACCTTTGATTAAAGTAGAGCTATTTTGTTAATTTGGTTTGAAGATTTTTTTGTTTTTTTTTCCAACAGGCCTGACAAAGAGGGCAGAGCTACTGCAGTGTGGAATCCCAGCAGTCGTAACATCCCATTTACTTTTGTTGTGACATCTCTTGTGTAACTTAATGTGTACAGAGGGCCTCCACATTTAATGAAAGTATCCTCTAACCTCTGCACAGCTTTAGAAATGAAATCCTGGAGGAAAAAAAGCTGAGCGTAAATGATGTTAGTCAACATATTTCACGCTGAAGTGGACCTTGACCCCGCCTTCCGAGCGCTTCCAGTAAGGAGACTATCCCGGGGTTAAGTTGCGCCACACTTCAATACATGCCTGGCGTAATGACTAGCAGGTGTTCAAACGCTACCGATGTGCAGTGACGAAAGGGTCACAGTTCATTTGAGCTATTCTGAAACCAGCTGCTGCATCACAACAAACACGGGCTGCCAGGAAAGAGCTAACATTTTGGAAACAGCCCAAGTCGACTGTTTGTACTATGTGGCATTATTGTGTAAGACAGATATTTACATTATTGTGCAAGACAGATATTTGACATGCATTATTGTTTTGAGTGTATTCATATTAAAGAAGCAGGTTTTATTCACACCTGCAGGGGACGTTGCTCAATAAATAATTGCTCATGCTGTGACACAATGCTAGTGACTAGTCATTACAATACCAAATGAGCGCTCTGGTTTACAGAAAAGAAAATATAAACGTAAAAGTATGTATACATATGCACTCTATTTTATGCATTTGGACTTGTTTTGATACCTAAAAACAATATTTCAGCGCTGAGAAATTAAAGGCATCACTCATTTTAAGGCAAATTATGACTAATGATGATTATTTAGAGATCATTTTACAAGTTGATGATGAGAACATGCTTATAAATCATGACGGCATCAAACTGAATACAATCTGCATGTGTTCATAAACTAAATTAAGTGAAGATTGTACTCACCACAAATATACTCATGCATGTATAGAGTCCTCCACAGGTTCAACTATAACAAACAAAACAATGAACATACACATGAGATTACTCAAATAGTCTACACCCTCAAACTTTAAAATACGTACAATACTCTGCTGACAAAAAGGACTTTGGGATAAACTGACAGCAACAATTAGAGCAACAGTGACCTCTGCTGGATAAACGTTTTACCCCTTTTATAAATCTTTCCTAGCTTTCATTTCAGGGCAGACAATTAGACACAAAGGAATGTTATCGTCCAATTTGTCAGGAAAGGACAATACAGTAAGAAAAAAAACAACGATATGTTTAAGAAGATAAAAGTGTGAACAAATACATTTAGAAGTTAGAAAAATTGACTCTGAGTATCTTGGGTCTTCGACATCCAGACAGGGAGCGTGTAATCCAACTTCCAGACACGGGAAATCATTTTTAAATTTTTTAATAATTTATAAAAGACTGACTCCAACCTGCAGAAAACATGACAAACATTTACTTTGATGTCTTACACAATTTATTTAGAGCTACCAACCATCCTTTTTCATCCATTGGTCAAAATCTTCCATTTCTAGCTCCAGCACGGAGGGCACGTCTTCTTCAAACATGGGCCTGGAAGGTACAAAAGTGTTTTGACATCAAATAACACACAGAAAACAGGTTAACAGGTCACTTTAAAAATCGCCAAAAGAGGCCACACAGTGGTGTTTGGGACTATGACGCACTGATGAAAGTGCTGCAATATTTGCAGTTTAACTATTATGGTGCTGGTGGTGTAATTCCCAGAAGCAAATGCTGTATCACAGGTTGTCTCCATTGCACACAGGACATTTATATATATATATATATATATATATATATATATATATATATATATATATATATATATATATATATATATATATATAGCAATTTTGGACACAGTCTAGGACCAGATCAGTGACCAAGTAATGACAGACATATTTTATGTTTGTCATTGCTTGACTTTTTTTAAATTTTTTTTTAGATTTTTCGAACTTTTGATTTGTTATTTTTTCTGTAATCAGTTTGCTGCTAACCAAGCTGTTAGCATTAAGATGCTGATGTGTTGCTTTTGTGGAATAAGACCAAACTATGTGTAGTTTACTGTGCTGTACTTCCTTTGATGTTTGTTTTATGTTTGTTTTTTTTTAAATTGGTGTTAGAGTTTTGTGAATCCCATTTCCTTCTTACTGTCCTAATTCCCTTTTGGCCAACTCTTGTTTCTCTAATGTTCACTGATTTGAAATCTTATTGAATGTATTGTGTTTTCTTCAATACTGTTTTCACAGTTTCACAATTGCTTCCATGATGACTTTGAGGTCAACGTCTGTTTTCAACCTTTATTTGAGGTGCTGTTCAGCTCCCAGCATATAGCCACGCACCGACACACACGTCGAGAGAAGAATAATGTGTTTGCATTGTATCTGAAGGCAAAAGCAATTTGATGGACTCAATGTATCAAGATATAATGTTCAGTAGCAGTCAAGACAGATACATAGCCACAAAGTTTTCTTGTGTTAACCCTACATTACTTTAACTTAACTCTCGCGGTAGAAAGCGCATAATAACTGAACCTCTTTTTCACAAAAATCCTGTTTTTCAAACAGAAAAAGTGGTATCTCTCTCCAAGCATTTGATATGAGGATGAGCTACTAAATGTTTCTGTGAAATTTGTAATTTCCCACTGTCTTTGAAATTAGCAAAGAAGGAAAAAGTTAAATTCTCAATACTTACATTGGCACCTTCTCTGTACTGGACCCATCCAGATATGGATCCTCTTTTCTCAGGCCTATGAGAAGAGAACACGGCTCAGTCATCTTCATTAAGGGAAATCGCCATCTTTTACTTAAAAGAGCTAAACACTAAATAAGTTGAGTATTCATGAGTTGTATTAATAGCCAACACATATTTTTCAACAGTATTAAGTCAAAATAGGAAACAAGAATGTGAAAAGTTCCCCAGAGATTTTTTGTGCTATTTTTTTAAAATGCTGAGATAATGTACAATTTGACATGTTGATGATTTAGCAGGAAATTTGATGTTTGAAAGTATACTACACAGATTTCTTCCAATGCTTTTAATGTGACAAACAGAAATATTTCACCCCCATGAACGAGTTCCCTCTCGTGATGAACATACCTTGATTCCTCGCTTTTTGGTTGCACCTGCGGTTGATAAAGATACCGCACACTATCATGCTGATGATCACGACCACCAGCACCACAGGGATCAGGATGATGATGAGACTCAAACTCTCCGTATCTCCTCCATCCTCGGTAGAATCAGTCGCATTGCCGTCCAACGTTAGGTCAAAAGTCTCTGCAGAAGCAAGGCAACGGTCGTCTGTCTTCAGATGTGTTACTTCTGTCATAAACGTGTGCTGCTGTGTGTGCAGGGTCGCTCTCATTGTCCTGACACTTAATCTAATGACATAGGTAGTAAATTACCATGACATACCATTCCCATGTCCTGAGCCGGGATCTTCTTCGGGAATTGGATCTGGAAGCGAGCGAAGAGGAAAGATTGGAGGATTTTACTGAAACATGCCCGACAACATTTTTTCTCTTGTCTCACCATGACAATGTGACAAGCAGTGACATGAAAATGCGTTATATTGTTACATTCTGAATTTCTTGTATCGCCTTCCTGAGGTTGGATGATAAACAACACCAGATTAAAAGCTATTGTGGACTCACAGTCTGGGGGGGGGTCCTCCGGTGCTGCAGTGGCTTCAGGATCAGATGGTTCTGTTTTAACAACACAGAGAGAGAGAGAGAGAGAGAGAGAGAGAGAGAGAGAGGTACGTGATCATCGTGACAGCATTCTCAACGAGGAAGTCCTGTGAGTTTTTAAGATTTATTACACATGGCCAAGAGGACACTTGAGCGTTATCTGATTGTTTGACGTCTCATTCCAAAACGACAGGCTGCCTTCTACTGATATGCTGTTAGAGCTTCCACTCCTCTAAAAAAAAAATAAAAAAAAAAAGTTCACAACAAGTTAAAACTTGTAGAAAGCCTTTAAAGTGATTTTGCGCGGGCAAGACCGGGTAGCTTCAAATGCATTGAAGACAGCAAACCTCACGTTTTAACAGAATGAGGAGCCTTTCAGGGAAATTACCATCTGTGTTTCTCTCTGTGTATGTCATTAAAAAAGAAGTTGTATTCCTATCTGTCTCTGATAGAAAAGAGGAACCCAAAGTCCCCTCACCAACCACCACGCAGTCCCCTGACGACCCTTCACAGGTGTGAGAGCACACACCAGGTGAAAAGAGTTTATAATCTGCAGTTAAAAATGTTCCCAGGAGTTGTTTTTTTTTATTGAACAAAAGTATATCGTTAGTAAGATATTTTGCCCTGAAGAAAACACCATCGAACTTTTAAAAGTTTCCTGATTTACATCTGTAAATGTCTGATTCTCATCAGCAACAGTGTTTTTATGCTGCTCTTTGAGTAAGTGTGTAAACAAAATGTTACTAAGAGGTCTAGCTTCACAGTGTCCACGTTTTGGCCACATGGTGTATTATTATTTCTCTTATGTATTATTCTCGTCTCACCTGATGATAATTCTGTTTCAACGTCGGGCTCTGGAACAACTGCTTCCTCTTCCGGTGTGTCAGTGTCTGGGTCTGCGCCGTCATATTCATCTTGGCATACCCCTGCAATTTAACGCCTCTCATTACTTCATGGTACCGTCATTAAATGGTGAAACATGTCCAGCGTTTATATTGAAAGTGAAACACAAAGAGAACGAGGACAGTGACTTCTGCAGGGATTTCATCCGCTTAGTTTCTAAAACAACATCTGAGAAACTGTCACAGTCAGATCACACAGGAACTTCAGACTTCTGCCAGCATGTTTTCAAACCGTTGCTACAAAGACCGAAACTGTTGCAAAATGCTCCTTCAGGCCAGCGCGTATAGTAGGTGGAGATACGCAACATGTTGAGCAAGTAGTTCCCGTCTGAGCTTTGTCACAATGCAAACGATTTCACTTTGTGAGAAAAAAGTTCCTCTTTGGTTTAAAACCAAAAAGGAAAGGAGCAAAAGATCACTTTTTTAAAAAAAATACTAGGACTACAGTGTGCAGTATATTACACATATAATTATTTGGCTGATCTTTAAAAAAGTTCTATTGTTTAACTTGAAATCGGGATTAAGTTTTCCCAAAAGGTTCTTCAAACTCTAACTTCACCTTTCAGTCCTTTTGGGGTCCTCAAGCATGGCTATTTAATTCATCCGCCCTATCAAGGCGTTCCACTCACAAAGTGTTAAAGTGCTAAACTAAAGCGCAGAAAGAGAAAGCAGGGAGGAGACATGGAAGCGGAGGTGAGTCGGGAGGGTAAAGAAACTAATCTTGGAGTCCTACCTGTTCCAGTCAGAGCGGTCAGCAGCAGCAGCAGCAGCAGCAGAGGGGTCTTCATCCGGGGCCCTCTCATGCTACCAGCAAACATAATGCCATTGTGTGCCCACTTCCTTCTCTACTGTCACAGCATCACACACTTCCTGATCTGACTAAATATATGAAAAGGACGGAAAAGAAAAAAAAAAAAAACACTCACACACGAACACACCCTCAGAGTCACTCAGATAACTCACTCGGATGTGATGCAATCGACTGTGTGCTTGTCGCCACAAGTCTGACGGCTCCTCAGCTGCGGTACAATCGCATTCCTGCCGGTTCAGTATGCAGCCCTCTGGAGCGAGGGGGAAGCTGAACAAACTTTAAGGAAGGAAAAGAGAGTATTTGTGTGTGAGCTCAGCGAGGGCCAGCTGGTCGTGTATCTCTTGAGAGAATTATGAGGGTGTTGAGCTCCTGCTTAAAATAACTCTGCGGCTGTGAATGTGCTCCATGTTTGTTTGTTTGTTTGTTTGTATGAGAGGCAGGATTCTAAATCGCTCTTGTGTTGTAAAAAAAAAGCAAAAACTGGTCTCATATATAATGGTCAGGCTGTTGTGATTCTCTACGGATGAAGACTGTTGGCCTACTTTGAGAAGACAACAATCGTTTCTTCATCTCGGAGCAGAAACATGGTGGGAGCAGGTTTCCACAGGTTTGAGGTTTCTATCATCTGTGACTATTATCAATACAAAATGTCTTTTGCAACTTTCTCTGAATGCTGGTTGTTAGTTTTCCCATGCCCGAAGAGCATTAGCCAATAGTTGGTGATTCTCACATGAGATAAATCTAACTAAAGGTTAAGTGATCCAGGACACGACATGCTCCATGAGAACAAAACACACTTTTCTATTAAAATAGTAAATAACTTCAAGATCAATATGTTACAGTCTGGGGATTTAGTATGCCAGAAAGAGATTACACGTGTCCCAAGACATAGTATGTCAAATGCAGTATGCCAAATATATGAGGATGTACTAAATACGGTCACATTTTGCAGTTTGCAAGCTGGCATTCTTTTCTGGCTGTTCTGACCCACAATCCTCTGCTGCAGATGTATGAGAAAGAGAGTCAAGATTGTTATGAGGTTCCTCATGTTATCAGGAAGTAGTGTGTCCCAAATGATTGCATACTGCATGCAACAGTATATACTTCACAAGGGCAGCTGCTGTATGTATTAAAAGTTCAAATAATGTTTAATCTCTCCAGTGTTCTCGGTCTACTTTGGGCTCTTCTGGCTTTAATAGCCATGTGGTAGAGGTGTGTGTGTGTGTGCGCTCCATTGAACCCTGGGAGCTGTGTTGTCGGAAGCAATAGTTCCTGGCAGGGTCTCCCATGCCAAAGTGACCCCTATATGAGTCAGCCAGAAAAGAGTAGCAGCACCCGGCCCGGGAACATGAGGAGAACCGGGCCTCCCTTGTGAAGTGAGAACTGGGAGGAAGCGTATGGTGACACATCGGCCAAAAGAAATGATCACCAAGCCACCGCCCGCCGCAGGCGAAGGGCCGCGGCGGGACGACCCCCTGACCTTGCAGACTGAAGATCGTCACAGTTATCGGAAAAATGATTCTGAGAGGGACATCAACATGCATCTCAAAGTTTTATAAAAAGAAACTTTCAAAAATTGTTGAGACATTTCTCTAAAAAATAAAAATCACGTTGGGCCGGTATGAGTTTGAGTCAGTCAAACTCATACCGGCCCTGTGACGCTAACGTCGGTTATTTGGAATAAACATCACACACATACAACCACACACACGCACACACACACACACACACACACACACACACACACACACACACACACACGCACACACATGCACACAAAATGACGTTTTTCTGAAGAATCTCCTGCTTCATAATTTCCGTCTGTGTCAAAGGAGTCATTTAGTCTCTGTGGCTGCCGTTGCGCTTTCAAAAAATATATTTATCCAACTGCGTCATACAATCTGAGTTGCGTGTAACTGACATCAGTGGACACGCACTTGATTTATCACTGGGAGTTTTAAGTGCCGTATTGAGTAATTTGTACTTTACTTGAGTATTTCTATTTTAAAAAACTTTCAGGGTATTGTACTTTTGACTTCACTGCATTTATTAAACAGCTGATTCCACTTACTCCATAGATTACGATTTTACATAACCAACAATTAAGATCATGTTATGAAAAACAAAACATCGATAATGACTGAACCAGGTGTTCGCAGTTGTCTTGCAGTTTGTTGATACTTTAAGTCCCATATAATAAAATGTCTGTACTTTGAATGCACTAGTTGTATCTGTACAAGAGGATTTTCTTTTCCATAAAGGTTCTGAGTAATCCTTCCAACACTCGACTTCATTGCTTCCTAGAACAATTTATTTTTCACAAATTTTATTTAATTTATAAAGGGAAAAATATCAGGCGTCTCTGACCTTGGAAGTGTTTTTTCCTCTTCCGTTGGCATTGTAAAGAAATCTGAGTTCACCAATGACGCACATGAAATTTCCTGTTGAACAAAAAAGGTGAAGACACACATTTATTGAAAAAAAACATTTCGACTCTTGAACATCAAACCAGTTGCTGAACAACTACACCGCACAACTGAAAGGCACTACTCTACTTGAAAAGCTTCCCACAGGGTACGAGAACCTAGCTGCGTGGATTTTCTCCCATAAAGCCACAAGAGCGTGAGTGACACTGAAGTTTATCTTTCAATTCATCCCATCTTGAGGTCAGGGCCTGAAAACTTGTAAATGCACAAGGTGGTTTGTCATGTCAAAGCACTTTGAAACTCTGAACAACAGCCCCTCGATCACAGGTACAGAAAAGCTTGTGGACAGTATTTGTGTCCACCATAATACCACCGACAAATACAAGTTTTGGGCCCAACATCAACCAGCTTTCAAAGTTGTATACTTCTTTGCTTTTTTTTATGATAGCGTGAAGCAAACCAGAGCGTGTTCAATCGGTCTCGTATCTGATCTTTTAAACGTAGGCGCCAAGCACAGCCTGAGGTGCTGCAGGAGCCTGACTGGTCTCAACTGGTCTCGCTGCAGCAGCTTGACCTGGACAGATCAGTATCATCTCAATACGCGTGCAGAGAGATAATAATGTGTAGGCCTAATTATATCTGTGCTTTACTCATCAGTGTGTTGCATGAATAAAGTTTGTGTTTTTTTTTTTATCATAAAACATGCAAAAAACACAAGAAATTACACAATACGTCATAATGGGCCTTTTCACGTTTTTTAAGCAGTTTAAAACAGGTCTTTATCAGACTGAACACCCACATCTTTTTATCTGTGTGTGTGTGTGTGTGTGTGTGTGTGTGTGTGTGTGTGTGTGTGTGTGTGTGTGTGTGTGTGTGTGTGTTATTTGTCGGTTTGGGGAACTATGGTCGCCCAGTGTTACTGTGTTGTCTTGCTGATGTTATTTCTCGTGGTAATGAATAATCTCAGGAATATGCTTGTGATACTAAAAGCCTGGAACTATCATGCTCTACGAATAACACACAAGGGAAGGGAAACCGTGTTAGTGGTCAACCTACATTTTTTCTCGGAGAACCACTACACTGCACATTCAATCTGATTATTTATTTATTTATTTTTTTACCTGCGGTTTGGTTTATAAAATAACAATGAGTCGTCTATGATTCAGAAATAGGATGTTAATCCTTTAAGGTGACCATAACCAATGTTGCTGACGTTAAAACCATTTGACAATTATTATAACGCTTATGACGACAGTAATTTGGTTAAAAAGCGGAGCAACATGGACGATATAAGCCAAGCGCATTTAAGTACATAATTTGAAAACTATAATCTTATCCACTGACTTTAAATAACGGAGCATCAACCGGGAATGTTTACGTCATACATTAATCCAGAGTTACATTCATTTTCAGGTTTCTCGGTCAAACTAAAAAAAAAGCACTTTCTTCCGTTGCCAGTAGGTGGGGCTGACCCGTCGCCTCTAATTATGGTCATACATCCATATTCCGCAATTTAAATTAAGCACGTCCAAAACAACATATTCACGAGTTCATTATATGTCCTGCTATTGAACCATGCAAATATGTTTAAACACTTTAATGATCCGTTTCATCACTTAAAGTCTGCGATGGGTAAAAAAAAAACGGAACCGTTTAGTTTTTTCGCTGCAACACCTACGGACCACTTTAGATGACGAACTGGTCTACTTCCGGTCCAATTGTCAACACAGGAGGACCACGCGTGTTGTCGAATCCCTGAAAATGGTAAGACTGTTGTGCTGTAACCTAATTATTGTTATTTATTATTACAGTTATGACAATCACAAGCTCGAAAATTAACCTAATTAATATGTATTGTTTTGTTTCAGCCGAAGGCTAACAAAGGAAGAGGAAGAGGAAAAGCTCCGGAGAAGGTTGTTCACCCGTTTAGCAGGAAAGCTGCTTACCTCAACAGAGAAGATATCCGACTGAAAAAGAAAGGAAGGTGGGTGGAATAAAATAAAAACAAATAAATGTTGCACGTTAGCTAGTTACGTTTGAGCACAGCTGACTTGACTACTGTCAAACTAAGCTAGTAAAGAGAGATAACATACAACAATTAGCCCAATAAAAACACATTATCATAGTCCATAATATTAGTAGCGTTACATGGAAATACTTAAGGATAGAACAGTACATGTACTAAATCATTGCTTTGCACACACTGTTGTAGATTACTTTCATTGAATCGTTTTTTCCTGATGCTGTAGGCAAAGGAGTGACAAAGCAACACGTCTCAGCGGCATTGGTGAGCTTCTTTTATCATTCATAGCACACTCGCCGGCTGTGGGTCAAATTGCTCTCCACTCACACCTTGTTTTTCTTTTATTCATTTGCCCGTTGACTCACAGGTGAGAAGCTGTTGTGGTTTCAGGAGAAGTTGGATCCAGAAAAGACAACTTACACCAAAAAAGATGCCTGTGACCTCGTTGAAAGGTCAGATATTTATGATTTAATGTTAATTTAGTTTTTGACAATCACCAGTTCCAATATGAAGTGTGTCAACATATTTTAATTTGAAGCCTCGTAATGTCTAGTGAGCTTGTGTGTGTTCTTGTGTGTGTTCTTGTGTGTGTGTCTAGTCACCTCCAAAGGTTTAATTTGGAACTTGAGCAGATTGAGCTGATGAACGGGATCAAAGATCGGCAGGGTCGTCTCCATGGCGCCAGAGAGGCTGTCATCAAACAGACCATCGAGCGAGAGCGAGCGCTTTATGAGGGCATCGGGTTTGGTGAGTCCTCATCGTAGATATAAATACACACACATGCAACATTCAGTGTTTTGGGAACAACTCTGTGACCCTGTGTTTCGTCGTCTTCACAGAGATTCCAGACATCATTAATGCAAAGAATCTGAAAACATTCAGGTGAGTCGGCAGAGATTTCGTCTTGTATTTTATGTTTTAATATAATTTTTGCCATAATTATTCAGCCTTCGTGATTTGACAAACATGATCACGCAAATGACAACATCAAATGATGTATTCAGATTTTTACTAAAATAATATGGATTAAAATTTTAAAAAAGCCTACAAATGTTGCCGCGTTACAATTTAAAATAAAATTGATATAATCAGTATATTATTTGCGCGTGGAATGATGATTCATAAACGTTTGACATTTTGTTGACCATTATTTCGGCAGAGATTGGACCGGTGATCTGAAGAAACTTCCAAATTTGAAACTGCGAAAGGTGTCAAACAGAGATTTGGAAACAAAGAAGGAAAAAGAAGATATACAAGATGACGCAGAAGATGATAATAATGAGGATGCGGAGGAGGATGATGATGAGGATGATGATGAGGATGACGAGCAGGTGGATGAGAAGGTCCTGATGTCGGACTGAAACTGAGGCTCTTCATTTTTGACTGTTGCTCAAAGCACCATTCAGCACAAACGACTGTGAGCTGAACATCAGACTGAGTTTAAAAAATACTTTTTTATTGAGAAAAAAAGTGTGTTTTTTGCCCGTGTGGGACGTCTGGGGAAATGCTGCTGCTCCACGATTGTCCAGAAGATGGTGCTGCACTCTTTAAAGGCGTCAAACTCAACTTGTATCAGTATGTCCTCCTTTAAAGTCTTCTAGTTTCTCAGTAACTTCACACCAGCCTGTGAAGGGTTCTACATTCATTGTTTATTGTACAAACAAATTGTATACAACCTAAATACTCAATTTTATCCAATCAGAGATAGAAAAAAGTTTTGAAAAGATGTTGTGGCTAAAAGACACAGATTTCCTGTGATGTGACAGAGAAGAAATCCAAATTAAACCTGTAGAAAAGTGAACAAGTGTAAACAGTCGCCTTTTTTGAGACGGACCCGTCAGTCACGCATACAGTGTGTGAAGTTTAATGTAAAGACATGAATGAACAAAGTTACATTAATGTAGAATCAACACGACCTCATGAAGCTGCAAACTGTCAAAACAATGTCAAAATGAAATGATACTTTTAGATGTTCTATTTTAAGAAATATTAAAAACTCTTATGATAATAAATAAATACATTCTTTTCTTTTTTTCACACATTACAATTTCAGACTGAGCTAAAGAATGATTTCTCTACTAATCATGTGTTTATACTCTTTGGTGTCTGAAGACCTGATTGTCCAGAAAGAGTTACGGCCTCAGTATGCTTCAAACAAAGCGCCATCTGAAATCTGCTTTGTGTGCAGAGTTGGGAAACTAATGCCATAATTGCCCGTCAACCGTGCGCTGTTATTTCCATTTGAATGACTACCACGTTTCCATGACAAGAGTGTGTTCTTCCGTACCTAAACCTGCTAGTCTGAGTGCATTAGTGCGTTCACGCTGACTATAGCAGAATGCAGAGATCAATCCCTGGGCGGTGAACTCATAACTGTTAAAGTTGAGTGTAGAACGCTGGACACTTCACCGGACGCCATCTTCGGTGCGGAAGGGGAAAGACGAGCAAACTTAAAAGAATGACGGCGATACAGTTGCACGTAAAATTAAAAATCACGTTATTCTTTTATTTCAATCTTTAAGTAAGCAAACGACGGCAGTTAAATTAGCGGTTCACCGTTAAAGCAGCAAAACAGCCGTGTTTGAATTGAGATAACGGTACTCTGTCTAAATTAAGTCACTGTGCAAATAAGATCATAGTGTACTAACAGTTTAACAGTAACTAAAATAGCTGGGTACATCAGCAATTTTATCTTCAACCATCAGACACCAAATAGTAAAAAAAAGGAACCGCATGTGTTCGTTTTAGTGCGATATTTGCCCCTTCAGTGACAAGCCGCTCCTCTTGAGTTCCCCCAGCAGTTTTAATATAATTATTTGAACTGTTTAACTGATAGCGTTATTCAAAACAGTGAAACAGTTTTGAAACGGTCAACATCCGTGGTTTGAAGCATACCGAGACCTTGAAAAGCATCTTCAGGATGTTTACAACTTACACTTGTGTCAGTGCTGTTGGAGAAAGTGCATATAGGAATACAACTCATTATATCACATAACTACAGTCTTTACAAACTTCTCTTGCTGAAGGCTTTTTTTATTTTAATTTTTTTAATTTAACAGCCCTCCACCTCCTCTTTTCTCTGGCCTGCCACATTCTTCAGTCCTTTCCACATTCCCGATACTGCGGCCCTCCTGCCTTCCAGTTTTCCGTAATCACTGAAGGACATTACATCATCTCTTGTCTCTCAAGGTCCGTAATCACAGGAGCCGAGATGAACAACACTAAAACATTGTACGAGTCTAGCTTGTGTCGTTGGATGAGCAGGGAGTGATTCACGATTCTTCCGGAGTTGGAGGAGAACGGCTCAGACGGGGTTTTGTGCCGGCGCCACCGCGCCCTCCACCGACACGTCCGAGTCCGTCTCCGCCTCTGGAGCCCGGGTGGGAGGCGGAGACGGACTGGCCGGAACCTCCACAGTTTCGTGCCGGCCGTTGGTCAGGGTGCTGGCCCGGTCCCGGGGGATGTGCAGGTCTTTCTCGGGGCAGTTCTGCACTGTGATTATGCGGTTGAAGGCCTTGAGGCGGCGCCACAGCTGCAGGTAGACTTTACACTGGATGTACATGAAGATGAGGCCGCCCGTGGAGCCTATGGCCACCACTATCAGCTTGGTCCAGAAGGGCCACTCGAGCACACCTGAGGACACATAAACACACACACACACACACACACACACATGTTGTACGTTGACCTGCAGCACGCGTAATGCATCATGAAGGTGGTGTGTGCAGAGCTGTGCTTACCATTTGGCGTATAGTATTTCAGAAGAGTAACTCTCCAAAATGCGTCTGCAATCAAGAGTGAGTGTAATTTCTCTTTAATTCTATGAGCTCTGATTAAACTCGGGATGCACCGATACCGATATTGGATATGAGGTCGATAGGAGACTCGTAGAGCTGGATCGGATATAACTAACTATTTATTTAGTCCTTTCAATCCTATATTCATACATTATGCACGGGAACTCTTCCTGTGTTGGTTTTGATCAATTCATTGTTGCATTAAAACAGTTTACATTTGAACTAATTCCTGTTCATTTTGAAGGAAGGTTTTACCAAGTTGTTGGTGCAAGTTCATTATGTTATTGATCAAATCCAGTCCAGTAAATGTGTATCTACGTATGTAATGGTTATGATTCTTCAAACTCGGAAAAGCAATGTTTAGTTCAGTTGCCTCACATCTAAAAAAAAAAAAGATCCCGGTCTCTTCCACACAATGAGGCTTATTAAAAGACACTGATATCGGACGATACCCACAGCTCAAGTATCGGGACTGAACAGTCAAATCGGTGCATCCCAAAATAAACAAAAAAGGTGTTTGATTATTAATTATTAGATACAATTAATCTATCTGAGGTTCTACAATAAGATAATAATACAGTTACGCTGGGATCACAGCACAGCACAACACACCATCAACAAAACACAACAATGAAGGGACAAAAGTACCGGGGTTGTCTATTTCCAAACTCAAATAGAATTGTAGTGAAACACTGAACTGTGGCGCTTGTGATGAAATCCAACATCTAAAACTTGACACTTGAATTAAATGTTTTTATCTTAAATATTGTCAGCTATTTCAAAAATAATAATACTGTCCTCAACTGCATGACCGCTTGTTGATAATACAACGTTCTGTAATATATAATCATAACATAAAAACATATGTTTTTGTCGACGTCAAATTCAAGTCTTACAAGAAGGTAGAATTTTCTGCCTAAAAAGTTGGATTTATCAAAAAATGTGTTCTGGGGTTAAGTTTGTAGATGGTAAGCTAAGCATGTAGTTTAGCTAAATGCTCTGATGTAATAACATATTGATTATTCTGATGCGGCGGTAGCTTCATCAGAAAGTTACTGCACATTCTTACCACATTTAAACAAAAACTGGACATTTTGTCTTTGGATGCATGAATATGTTAAACTGGGTAAAAAAAAATTACAAATTGATTTGAATTTAGCAAACATTGAAGATGTCTAAAACCCCGTGTCACATCACTATGCAGAGGGACACAAATGGGGGGGGGGGGGGTCATCACAGTACATTCATAAACTGGGACGTTTATACTGAACAATATACACCTACTGTTTACTACTTTTACTTGATTTGGAGAAAACATAAAAAACTGGGCGACAGGAAATAACAGGAAATAATCACTACACCAGAGTCAGACAGCTGTAAAGATCAACAGGTGCCCAGTGGAGTTTCTGACCACGAGGGGCGCTACAGTGCAGTTAAATCGTTTGTATGAGGTGACGGGATGTGATACACACTTCTGTGGAGGGCAGTAATACATATAGACATTTTTAAAGAATGGAAGCATGGTTTTTCTACACTTATTAAAATGATTCCTTTTTTAGTGCAAACTTGCCTTTTTAGTAGAGATGCACCGATTCTCGTATCAAATATCAGTCCAACACTGACTGATAGCTGGACTGGGTATCTGATACCAGTATTTTATGACATAACAAATGAATACATTGATCTATTTGTAATATTTAGTTCAGTAGTCAAACCTTGCAGAACAAAAATGGATGTGACATGTTCCCTGGGAATGCCATATGGTAAAACAGCGACCGGTGGACTCCAATGTGAGCTCCACATCCCGAGCCTTACAGAACAAAGAATGGTCCCAGTGTCTCCCACACAGTGAGGCGTACAGCGTATTAATTATACTCCGGTATCGGATCACTAATCAGTTTCCAAAGCACGGGTGTTGCTCTCAGGATCAGTGCAACCCTCCCCTTGTCTTTAGCCTCACGAGTGAGACACAATGAATTTCAATGCACCTTCTTATGACCATGAGACAAATAAAACCTCAAAAAAAACAACCTCTTATAAGCACACATAAAAAGTAAGGTTTGCAAATGTGTCCTGAGGTAGGAGGTTTGTTCGGCCTTAATCACGATACCTTTAGTTGAGAATTCAAAACTAGATCGTAACACTTTCACTCTGTGTGCCTCTGGTTTGTGAGAAAGAGAGAGAGAGAGAGAGAACCGAGGACGGTACTCACCGGTCTTCCCAAGTCTGATCTCCTCCGCGGTTCTCTTGGCTAGAATGTAGACCGACCACAACATACACACTACTGCTATCAGGTGAAACAACACTGAACAGAAGATCTTCCTCCTCTCGCCCTTCGTCATGTTTAGCCTTTCCCACTGGAAGATGGAGAGAAAAGGATAAGGGGGGGGATTGGAGACATTGGTTGATGAGAGGAATGGTGTTCATTATTACAGCTTCCCTCAAGAGCTGTGAGTTAGAGTAGCCAGATGAACGTGTGCCTACCGTGCATAAAGGTTTGAGCTTCGTCTCCATAACAAAGTCAAACTTGCAGAGTTCACAGCAGCGAGTGTCTGAGGATTTGATCCACTGGTTGAGACAAGTCTGGTGGACAAAAATCAGGCTCCCAGTGCAGCGACACGGCATTATCAACGGGCACTCGTCGTCCCCCTCACAGTGGCAGATCCTACACACACAACCCAAGAGCAGATATGTAGCCAGTGTAGTATGTCTATGGATTAATTATGGATTTGTTTTTCGGGGCTTATTTCGCATCCTTGACCAAGAGAGTTTACTTTTTTGGGTCGATAAAGCTAAAGTTGGCCCTATTGTGCACACACACAGAGTCAGAGGAGGCTCACAAATCCCTACTAACCTGCAGACCTCCCCCTCAGAGTCATCGGAGTACTGCCGTGTTGTGCCTCCATTCATCCCGCATTGTTTCTGCGGTGAGGGCACTGACATGTCCCCACTTCCCGACCCTCTTTCCTGGTAGTTCTTGGTGATGAGCTCGTCGGCGTCCTCTGCCAAAGAGGAGCTGTTTGCTGACTTGTGACTCTTCTCCTTGTGTCCGCCGTGTGAGCCTTCCTTCTGGGAGACGAGGCTCTTAATGGAGGCCCTGCTGCCGTGGCGCTTCTTCAGGCCCCCGCCGTCCTCCACCACTGGCGGGTTCTCCGTCCCTTCATCCGAGCCCACCGACTGCAGCTCCAGGACCTCTGCTTTGTCCTCGCCTCCTTTGCTCGCCCCGTCCCGTTCTCGGCTGCTCCCGCTGCGCCGCCGGACCCGTCGGGCTTTCTCTTTGCTCCAGCTGCGGCCCTCGCGCGACGCCTCATCGTCGGAGGTCGAGTCCGACTGCGGGGCCACCGAGCAGCGGAGGCGATGGGGGAGCTCCTTCCGGGCCTTGGCGGGCCGCTCCCTCTTCTCCCCGCACTCGCTGCGGTCCGAGCTGAGGCTGCGGTCGCTCTGCTCCTGTTTGCCGTTGGTTTCCACGCAGTCGCTGGCGGTGCAGCTGTTCCTCTTGCGCCGGTGGCGCCGCTTCACCTGCTTCTTCTGCGCCTGAGCGGACGAGTCCAGAGTTGTGCCGGTGACGGACATCCCGGAGGCGTGTGTTTGCTTGACGCTTTTGTGTGATTCAGAAACCTCCTCGTCTAAACGGGTCAGCTGGCTCGAACTGAACACACACACACACACACACGCACACAGACACACACAGACACACACACACGGGATGGAGAAGACATGAATGTAATGACAGTAACTTAACAAATGGGCTGAAACCGGACAGTTTGCCCCTCAATTTAAATGAGTAGGTAGGATTAATCTATTATATATCTATATTATATATTAAAACTATATGAGCTAACGATTCATTTGCAGATTTAAAATGAATTTTGTCAATGTAGTAATGAAATGTTATCTATTTAAGATTTTCAAATTGTCTCAAGATATTAAAATATATAATCTATGAGTGAAAAACTTGGCCTGGATAACTAACAGCAAATTAATTTTGCATGCTGCAAGATGTCCTAAAGCCGAGCCGCTTGAGAACTGATCTGTTTGTACGAGCGGTTCTTGCACGAGGACCCAAACGTCTAAATTCAGCACATTTTCCCGATGAACGTGAAACACATTAAATTAGCTGTTCCTTGAATCGCCCACCAGCTTCTGTGTCAACTGGAAATAATATAGACGCAACAAAAAATTGCACAATGATGTGAAAACAAAACGTCAAAATGAATTTGATAAATGAATTGATTATCAGGCTGGGTAATCAAAACATGAAATGATAAAAATGGAATGATCTGAGCTTGCTATTCGACAAATGGAGCTCCGGCCACTCACACCCATCACATGTGCTCACACTGCTATAACATAATAGAGCCTTGAAGTCACAGCTATGTAACCGCACCACTAGTGGAGAGACTAATATGAAGGATCCCATCCCTGCAATTAGCCATTTCCCCTCATTAGCAAACTGTGCATGTAAATATATCACAGAGAACTGTGTCTGCTCGTGAGCTGCTAGGGAAAAGTTTGTGTTGGCGGTGACAGTAATTGTGGGTGGAACTGAAAGAGACAGACGCCTCACCTGCATATGTCCTGGGAAGACGGGGTGATGGACGTTCTCGAGGCTGCAGTTGGTCCTGTTGTAGAGTTGCTGGCCTGAAACCACCAACAGACTCAATTCATGACTCTTCCAGGTTGCTTTGCAAGCACAGCGACCAGCTTGAATTCACCAGTTTGTCAAAACATCGCGGCGTCTTTGCACACTTTCAAATGACGACATATAATCAAAATAAAGACTTCTATTGATGAGACATCATGAAGGATCTTTGCGCTTATTATTCTGATTTGTTTTACAAAAACAACTCAAGATATGCTGCTGACATAGCGCCCTGATGTATCACAGCCTTATAAAGTATTGCTAAAATATAAGCGAGGTTAACATCCAGACGCATCCAGCATTCATTTTTCTGGCCACCTCTGTCCACCATTCCCTCTCCTTTCAGCTCTGGTTTGGTCTCCACCAACTCATGAAACATATATTTGAGTCTCTGGCTGCTAGACTTTAGAGGTTTTGGACATTAGCTCGTCGTCAAAGGGACAGTTACTCCGTGAAGAAGACGTCTCTCTAAGATATGAAGCGCTTGTTCTAAGAATAACAAAAACACAACAACTCCAACACTATTGAGCACAGATTATTATTATAGAGCCATCCAAATACTACCCACTGGCCCTTTAAATTTGTCCTAATTAATCTTTGTTTGTTCTTTTGTGATTCCACGCCTGTTAAAAACGTTCATTTACAAAACAATTTGCTCAAAGATGCTTAAAGGCCAAAGTGACCTGTTGAGCTACACGTGTTGATTCTCTGAAGGTTTATCACCACAAGAAACTCTTCCACAGTACACAAAGTCATAGAAAGCATAACTTAGTGTTACATGAGTCATACAACAGTGTGTACTGAGAGCAACCTTGCATTGATTATTCAGTGAGACATCCAGCATTGGCACATTCTTGCACATTCGATTCTGCTTGAGTAAACGATGCTATCATAAGACTGGGAGCTGTGACCTTGATATTGGTCCTTTTAAGAGCTCTGATATCCAGCGGTTACCTTGGAAATGTTGCTGGATCGACTCCCTGAGCGCCCGGGGGCCTTCCTCCGCTGCAGGGAGACAGAGAGACAGAAAATCATTAGAGACCACAAAGACGTATGTGTGATGCTTTAATGGAACATGTGAATGCAGCCTGAGGTGTAAACCAGCGATTTCTCTTTATAAAACATTCAAACAATATTCCACTGCACTTGCACTGTAAGAATCTGCAGATAATCAGGAAATTGACTTTTAGTTTAGAAGCTGATGTCTTAAAACGTCTTGTTTGTTTAAAATATATTGGAAAACTAGGAAAGCGGAAAATCTTTAAGATCTGAAACCAGATTGTTTCTGATGGTTCATTGATAGTCTTGGTTATTATTTTGCTGTCAATCAACTAATCGCTCAGTCTACTGATCGCTTCAGCTCTGACCTGCTGTCAGTTTCATCTAGGTCAAATATTTTCCACAAAGGTCCCCAAATAAGTGAAATGTGGGACCATTCCTTGAGTTGTTAAGATAGTTTAAGATGAGAAAGAGACAAATTGGACAAGCCAATGCTTTAAATCAGCAAAAGAACAACATAATAACAACTAAGCAGCGTGTACTATAGCATTCAGACGTAATGGCTGTTAACTGGCTGTGTGTTGATTGGTTCAAAGCCAGCATCAGAAATCATGCGTGGCCACGTGTGCTTGTTATTTGATTGTGACCCGAGCTAAAGCCAGTCAATCCTATTACCTGGTCGTCCTCCTCTAAGTGCACAAGAACCGGCTCTGCAATGTGTCTCTATTTAAAGCAAACTAATAGCACTTTTTCTAGGACTTCCAAGAGTACCAATTGTCCGAACTCAACCGTGAGACCTTGAACTCAACCCTAAGACATCTGTGACCTCCTTTACTTCCTGCCGCATCTTACACAAGTTTTAGTCAGCGGGAGACGGCGCTGTGCAGGAGTTACCAGCTATTGTTACTGATAAACCCTGGACAAACAACAAAAAGGTATCATTTCACGGCAAACTCTTGGCGAAAATATTATATAATGTTTAATTATTGATTTAAATCATGATACATATGTCAGCATTTTCTGGAAAACTAACTGACAAATGTATTATTATTATTGCATAACCCGACATAAATGTTTGTTTTTGGATGAATAAAAAAATCAAAGCCACATTGATACTAAAATCACATATAGAAATACTGTTGTATACATATATGTTGAGCTGTGTCTCTGAGTTAAATCCTGTTTGCTTTAAAACATTAAATAAATGGATTCAGGCAGAGAATATGGTTGCTGCAGGGATTTGGTCCACATAGTGCGTGAGGAGTGGGCAGCATTTCTACTCAGCTTTTTTTGGCCCTAACACATCCGAATCTCTTGGCAGGTGTCTAAACAGACAATGTTGACTTAGCATAACTTTGTGGGGAAAGCTATATTTAGTAATGACCAGATCTATCAAGCAAATACACAGACTTGAACGAGTAATTGCAGCAAGAAATCCAATCAACTTTTCCTCCAACACTACATCCAGTTGGCATTCATCCCAAGCCGCACTGGTGATGCTACTGGCTGCCAGGTGCATTATGGGATTAAATACATCTTGTTTCAGAAACACCTGCAGACTCTGCTATCCACTGTGGAGTAAAGGATCTGGATTCTGTATAAAACATGTGCCAAATTGCACACACACGATCCCTTGCACTTCTATCTCTGTGAGGACACTTACTGACATAATGCATTCTCGAGCCCCTTACACAAATATTAACCGTAACCATCACAACTGAGCATATGTCGGTAGCTGTGTGTGTGTGTGTGTGTAAATTCATATATGTATATGTATTTTCATTTCTTTCTGTATCAAGTGTGCAACAATATTTCAGCTACAGTTTGTCATTTCTTGACTTTTGTTCTACAACAAAAACAACAAAAACATGTCATGTTTAGATATAGAGAAATAGATTTTTGCGATATGTGTTGTTGGGCTATTCAAATAAATGTAATATATACTGGAGTAATTTCCTTGAACATGAATATTGCATTTTTTAGCAAACTCAAACAGGAATAAGGACTATTTTTAGCTGAATTAATTAATTCATATGTGTATTTCCAGCATCAGGAAGTGCAGTTGGGATTGACTGAACATAAACTATTGATGTTCATTGTCGTAAGAGACAATGTCATCATCATTTTGAAAGCATATCGTTCTGGTAAGATTTCCATGTAGGGTATTTTAATGGCACTAAATTAAACAGCACGCTCTCTCTCCCCCAGCCTTTAATGGTTGATACTTGTTCCTTAATCGACTAGATAACAAGTTCTTAAAGTCGCCAACTAAAGTCGCCAACTTTGACAAAAAGGTTCCTTAAACTGTTTTAAATCTTACATTGATGCTGGGAGACTTGTTTGATGGAGCTTAGCTAGCTAGCCATTTCCCCCTGCTCGGTGTCAAGCTAAGCTACACACAACCAGAACCCTTTTCTGAAAACACAGGCTTTAAACCGATACCAATCTTTTAATCATCTAACTCTTAAGAAGTAAGTAGGTAAGCTAGCAACTGTCTCTTTCAGACGTCAATAAGTTTAACTCGCCATCCACGTGTTGCTATTTAGTCGTATTACTTTCTCTGTCTGACAAAGCCGATAAAGTCACACTTGTATTTGTGTCTGAAGCATCTGTACAGTGGATGCACCTGAATCATTTTCACACTCAGAGTTCCCAACTCTTTGGTTCACACTCAATAAACACAAAAATATTGAAAAATGCAAATGATCTTTTCCCTTAAATGTATGAGCCACTATTTGCTATCGGGCTATCCTTTAACACAGATACATACTGCTACATACAACTATTAAGGCTTTACTCCTCACTACAAGCAAATAACTTGTTGCGTTGCAGCCAAAATGTCCTCGATTAACATTAACCTTAACCTGACCGGCCTTTGTCACAACAAAGCATTACCAACACTGCCAGAAGAGTTGACTACACACACAACTCACAGCAAAAACACAGCGCTCCTTCCTGCTGGAGCGTCAAGCTGCAGATCAGTGGTAATGAGGTGCTGCATCAGAGACAACATCCCACTGTTGCTTGCATCGGCGTCTGCTGCTCTGGACACTCTGACTTGGTGAGTCTAAGTGTGGATGTGCATGTTTTTGCAGAGGCGATTACGTGGTGGAGCGTGGACCGAGGACTATATTTTGGCTCGGGACTCTGGCTTCGAATCAAAAAACCTCTACAGCCACATTTAGACGAGCAGCCATGAAGCTGGCGCTGCACCGGTTATACTTGGTCATGCCGGGTTTTACAGCACCTCACGGTTGTTTAAAAATCTAAAGTCTTTCTTTACAGCATGAAATATGTGTTAGTAAATGATACTAACACAGTGATATGTAACTCTCCTTGGGTTTGCTTGTGTACAATACGTGTAGAAACATACAGCCCATGCTCTCATTATGTCAGTTCCCAAACCCGTTGGCTGTAGTTTTTCCTTTTAGGTCACTGACGAATGAAAAGCTAGCAACTAAGACTCTTAGATGCAGATCTTGTTAGCACTGTCGGGTATTGAATAAAAGACACCAGAACATTGTGCCTGACGTGAGAAAGTAAAACCATTTTCATGCCACAGTTAGACCCCCGAAAAGACCACATCTTTCCATTTTAGTAGATTTGTAGTGATGCAGAAAACAAAACAGCAAAATGTATTATCGTTCATGAACACAAACTAACTCTATCTACTTTAAATGCTGTCCGCTGCTAGAAGAAAAACACGACTTGGGATGATGTTCTCTGATGTTCTCTGATGTTCTCTGATGTGACATGATGTGACATGATGTCAGGCTCTATGAGAGAGGCAGTTGAAAACATCAAACCCCAAGTGAGGGAACAGTGATAAAAGGCGACATGTAACGTATGTGAGAGTTGAAAGACTGGATCTGGAAGCTGACACACAGACACCATCGAGATCAATGCTCAAGGACCATTAAACTACTTCTACCTTCGACCAGGAATCTTAAATCTCTGTAATCTGAGCAACTTTACACTAGTTTTTAAGCCTTATCTGCACACACACACACGCACACACACAAAGACCATCAGGCTGCAGGTGTTTTCAGGCACCTCTGAAGCTGGAGAAGAGCGTAAAGAGCTCAGGAGCTCACCTCGGTCTTGTCTTTGGAGCGAGCGGCACTCTTGCCGTTGCTCGCCGTCTCCTTGGCCGGGACCACAGTTATCTGTTGTGTTGGCATGCTGCTGTTTCCAGGCAACGCTTTCGGCGGTACTCCTAAAGCATTCCTGTCCGGTCGGCGTCTCTGCGTGCGATCCGCTCGCCCGTCCAGGAGCGTTTTCTCGGGGGGGGGGGAGGGAAGCGGACGGCGCTCGCTGTCCTTCCTCAGCGCGATCCGGATCGTCCAGAGGAGCGGAGTGGGAACGAGATCCGCTCACCGTGGCAACAGGAAGACAGCTCTGGAGATGGTGGGGTGTGAGGTCGTCATGGCGACTGGGAAACTACTCAACAGTGCGCTCCACCTCCTCCTCTTCCTCCCCCTCCTCTCCTGCCCTCCTGCTGATAGAGAGAGAGAGAGAGAGAGAGAGAGAGAGAGAGAGAGAGAGAGAGAGAGAGAGAGAGAGAGAGAGAGAGAGAGAGAGAGAGACGTTGAGAAGAAGAGTTGAGATGGAACCGAGCAGTAAACAAGGAGGCAGGAAAAATGTACGCTGTCACGACGTGTGCGTGTGTGTGTGTGTGTGTGTGTCTCTCTCGGCGGGGCGGAGCCAGGATTTTGACGTCCTTGCTGGGTAATAAGCATACGGCCCATAAGGATTAGGGTTTAGACTAACCTCAATCTCCTCCTCTGACCAGTGCTGCTGCTAATAAGCTTACACAACTTGTGCACATGGACAGCAGCCACACACACACGCACACACACACTGATTGTTCAGCCTGATGAGAAACAATGGGTTGATAGAAGATAGGCTGCCTCATTTCTGTCATATTAAAGAAATAAAGGCCCATTAATCGTCCGACTGGCCATGAAGTGAGAAACCTACACAACCGTATCGGCCTCTTCACAGAGTGTGTGTGTGTGTGTGTGTGTGTGCGTGTGTGTGTGTGTGTGTGTGTTTGAGGTGAGGTTGTAATCCTATTTCAAACTGTCTCAGGTATTGAGGATTATGATTGATATAAAGGGGGAAATTGGTGGCTTCAGCACTAAAGAGCAGCTGCTGAATGAAGCGTAGAGAAAAGGGAAGTTCCTCCAGAGACAAGCTTGTTTTATTTTGTTAAAATATTCAAGGGGTTTCCAAGATGCATTATTAAGAAAATCTTTTTTTTCAAATTACAAAACAAAATAATTCCTTTTGCAACTGGAATATTTAACCAGACTTTTGAAGTGTTACTATAATGTTCATAAGTGATGAACTTCTGGTCTTGTGACTTCACTGTGTTGATAAGACGCCAAGTTGTGTTCAATCGTAACATTTGTAGAGTTGTTACGCTGTATTTCATTACATCAAAAACAGGTTGCGATTACAAAAAAGATGGTTATGCAATCTCCAAGATTTGTATTGCAAGTCATAAATTTAGGCTTTAAACATACATCATTCCTGCTTAGGCTCAGCGCATTTAACAATGTTCAGCGTAATTTTACTTTCTATCTATACCTGCAGACATCGCAGTGTTTTGTACATGCTGCTATCAATTTTACTACCAATACAAAAGTATTAACATTATATGTATTTTTCATATCATTCCTACATTTCAGCTTCTGCACTATTTCAGGTTTGTGTCTCATATTATTTTTACTTGGCTCCACATATATCAGTTAAACTGAACATAAACTGACATATCTGACATTAACTGTAAAAGTTTCACTTCTGTATTATCGAAGATTATTCTCTGAGGTTTTTTTTTTCTGGTTCTTGAGCAGGATGTGGATTTGTAACCCTTAACATTTGCATCCAACGCATGAGAAGCAGCAGAGGCCCTGTTTCCACCGAGCAGAAGTGTTCCAAGGTGTGCGCTCCATCCATCCATACACACACACACACACACACACACACACACACACACACACACACACACACACACACATAAACAAATGCACGTAGACATTGCTGCGATACCGTTCAAACGTGTTGGAAATGGGGAAGTGGCAACACATTTGCATTGGGCTCTCTCCTAAAAAACAACAACAGAGTGCTATTTAAGTCCAACGCGCACAAGTTTCAATTATTTTTAACACCTATATCGAGAAGGGTATGCTTATCCAGAAAATGAGATGTGGATTTCAGTTGACACTTGTATTTGTACGAGAGCTGCATGCCACATGGTTTCCTGCAAAGAGTGAGTTTCAGACTCTCTCAAGTGGACATGGAGCACTTTTAAAAACTAAATCTCACGCGCTCAAATACTCCACCTGAGAGCAATCACAAATCCTATGAATCAATACATTCATACATTTTGCATGGGATGCTTCTTAAACACTTAAACACACACACACACACACACACACACACACACACACACACACACACACACACACAAGCACAAGCACAGGCACAAGGGCCATCAATAATTAGGGTTAATATGATCTCACTTGAACTTGAGAGGGGAAGTGTTGGTCCGCTCTTCACAGCTCGAGCAAGTGTGTGACAAAGAAAGAAGAGGGTGTGTCATGTGTCATGAGGCTGCAGTGTGATGGTCAACATCTAAACGCTCCAGTTACACACTCTGGGTAAGTGATTCATCCTAATTTTGATTCGGTAGTGTGTAGTGGGAGAGGATGTCACCTTTGAGGGAAAACAGGTGGTTTTACAGATGCTTCACCCACAGCTGCGGCCGCCGGGTGGAGATGGCATCTCCGTTTACCGAGCTGGAGGTGGTGGCGATCATGTTCTCTCTGCTGGTGTTCGCCCTCTTCACGGTCACCGGGATACTCACCGAGAACTGCGTCCGCTCGGATGGTACGACTGCAAACACACACATCCATTTAGGCGCTTTACAGACGCGTGTTATTCAAGCCAAATTGACTTTGCATCGAAAAAAAATCAATGGATTTTGTGGAACAATTGAAAAACCTGTTTTCAGGTCATGAGATTAACCTTTTTAAAACTTGAATATGTTTTGTGGAAACTGTTTTCGGGAGGCGTTGATACAACTTAATGCTCATTTTGCTGGCTAATGTCTATCTTCATTGATATGAATATAAAGAAAATTCTGTATCATCCAATATAATACCAATGATACCAATAAACTGGCAATGGAGTGTAAATTATGATTAAAATACTTTGTTCAAAATCCATCCAACACATTCATTAACGTAGTTACTGCAGCCTCAAAGATTATAGTGAAATTAATGCTAAATGGATCTGCGGCATTTGGCTTGTTCTGCAGATATTTTCTATCATCGTAAATCTTTTTAAATGCCTGCATGTAAAACCCATTTTACACAACATAGAACTCTTTCGTATTTCTTCAAAACTTAGTTCTTCTTCCTCACTCTGCTTCTTTTTATCCTCCATAATATTAACTTTGTTAAAAGTTCCTGTGCTGAAATTATATCCAAAAATATAATTGCACTCCGTCTGACTTCCTCTGAAAACAAGTTTTTGCGACATTAAATTATATTATTTAGTCTTTCTTATATTTTGTCCGGCAGGGTTATACTAATTGGATGAAACGGATTATTAGAAATGGTACAATGCCAAATGTGGTTCAACAGCACTTTAAACTGCAGCTTCCAAAAAGACCACTAAGTTGAATAAACACTCCAAAACAGAATAATTTAAAACAGAACATTAAAACCTTCGTGAAGGTTGGACTTATTGCAGAGCATTTGTTTTAGCTTTAACGAAATGATGTTCTTGTGTTAAAATAATAAAAAATATCCAATAGTGCGATGAGTTTCACAGAAGGTAGCATGTTTTACATCACACTTCCTGAGCATTTTAGCCTTCAGAGACAGGAAATCTGAGACACGGGGGGTACTGTGTGCCTTTACATCTATATCCAAATCCATCCAGCATGTCATCGCTTCATCATTTAATCCTTTAAAAAAAGAAGAAAGTGAAATCAGAATATAATGCTTCACAACCGCTCGTTCAAAGTTCCCCATGAAAACCTGTTTTTATCGAACATGTCATGGTTCTTGTGCTCTGTTTTATTTTACACCCATGTAATAGTTGTGTAATAATTTGCTCTTCTATAATTAATCCAGAAGTTGCCGTAATAATTGATATATAATAATAATGTTGATGTTGTATCTGCTGTACATACAACATACGTAATTGCACGTTTATTCATGACCTCTGCAACCGTCCAAATTGACCAACCTATGATGTGTGAAATAAATAATGTATAGAATAGAGATGTGTATATAATGCATTTAAACATCTGAAGAACAACCTCAGCTAAAAATTCCACTTCTTTCACTGAAGCTTTTCACTGCATTTCACGTGTGATTAATTACTCAACAAATGGTCCAACACATTAATCATAAATGATTCATTTAGAATGCATCACGGGTGACACAAAACAAGTGCTAATCACGTTGCTCATGTACGTTTCTTCTTCTTTCAATGTGATAAAAGAAACTTGAAAGACTTTTTCCTCTCCATCAGAGACCGACAGGCAACCGCAGAATGAGGAACTGATCGCCTGACGAGATTCACGGCCGAGAATGAAAAAACCTCCCGAAGGCAACAGCGGCCTCTTTCTGCCTCCCAGTCCCCACGAGGACGAGTCAGCCACGAGACGTGTGCGAGTTTTATGTCATCAGTCACCAGAACAAAGTCCAACTGGTGCTCTCTGACTGTGTGTGCACGTTGTCATTTGATCCAGTCTCGCTTCCAGGATGTGGCACAAAGGAGTGGCCGAGATTCGAAAAGTCCTGACAAGTCAATAAACAAACGCCTGCTTCAACAAACAGTATCTCACAGCTGCTTGCTTTCCTCTTTGAGGGAGTGTGTATGTGTGGAGACGCACAGAAGTGCTTCTGTTTTTCATCTTCGGATCTGAAAATAGCTGCTGTGAATCTCCCTACTGGTAAGTCTCAAACCCTTGACCAACTTATTCTGGTTTTACCTCTCTGTTGGATTTGCTCATGGAGAAGCACGCTTCAAACAAAGGTCATCTGTGATTAAGGTCTCCAGCTCCGGAGAGGCTTTTTTCTAAATCTGGATCAGAACGAAATGTGTGCTGGAAGGTTTAGAGAGTGAGCTCTCAAATGATTCTGCACGAATGCGGCGTCTCGTCGGGGATCACAGGGTGGAGCTTGTGTGAATGAGCAGACTCACAGCAGCGAGAAACATTTGTGAATTGTTATGCATTATGATTCATTCAGCAAGGGATGTTTAGTCGGGCATTCATGCGGTCTGTTAACTTAATAATCAAGGAAAGGAAAGTCAGAAAAGTAAACATGCGGTTGAAGTTTGGCAGCTAAGGAGTATTGGTCAAAGTTTTAGGAAAAAGTGTTTGATCCCAAATACTGAAGACTGAAAATGAAAAATGTCTTCATTGAAGTAAGTTTCGCCTGAAAGTTTCAAAGAACTTCTGTGTCTTCACTTTTTCTTCTTTGATTTTTAGCACTGACTGTATTATTCATGCCTCCAATTCCTCCGGCCACTCGTTCTGTGATACTGGAGGGTATTTCCTAACTTGGTGTTTCTTAACTTAATGGAGGACAGAAGATTCTGCAATACAAAAGTGCCATTAAGTGTCCTGACCACGCAGGGACATTTACATTTATTGTGAACATAGACTCATTTCGAGCACGGTGAACTCGATGTAGGTCCACTGAAGCGTGATAAAAACGAACTGAGTGACTGAACGGTTTCATTTAACGAGGTTGTAAGGCCCTCTGGTGGAGGGGACGTGCTACTGCACCTCCAGCCCTGTGTAAAATACTGTCACTAGGAAAATACTTATGTTCATGCATGTATGTTGTGACTCAATAGGACATCGGTGACAGTGATAAAAGCGATAAAGCGCCCACCCCGAGTGTCACGCATGGTAATGTGCAGAAGCTGCATAAAGTAATGACTTGCTTTGGGTTGGCCAGTTGTGTAAATGGACCTGCCGTTCTCTGGCTTTGAGCTGACCTTCATCATCATCGCCTTTGGCGTCTTCACGCTGTTCAGCTTGGCTTCAGTCTGCATCCAAAAAGAAGAAGCGGCACATCCAGGTACACACTGCCCCTCTGTTGTCAGACACGGACGGTGTCAGCCGCTGTAACGCTGAATAATGCTCGTCGTGTCTTTTGTGTTTCAGAAGAAGGAGTCTTGAGAGCAAAGAGGTTGAACAGAAAGCAGCGAGTGATCACCAAGGAAGCTGCGCCGAAACCATCGAGTAAAAGTCAGAGATCTCCACCGTGAGCTGGCGCCCTGCAGGTGTTCAATGTAAAAAATACTCCAATCACTCAAAATGAACTGAAAACGTCCCATTTTGTTTTTTTTTATTTGTTTTTTTTGTACTATAGATTACCACAATGTCACATCGTGTTGAGTTTTTTTTTACATCTTACGGCTGCAATAAACTTTCCCCCCATGAATGATGCCGTGTCTGAGCACATCAGTAACATTGTATCCCAAAGTGGAAACATTTCAGCACATCAAGACTTTTTTTATTCCAATGAGTAGTTTTGAGAGATGCAGAATCCATTTTTTTTTTTTGCTCTTAACTTCATCTAATTTGGGTAATCTGTAAACTGCCACTTTAGTTACTGATGACGTGTGATTTACAAGTTGAGTTCAAAGTCCAGCTGCGCTGATCTGAGTTAATCTCACTTTCAACTGTTATGTTTTTGGTCACGAGCCGCAGAGCACGGGGTTTAGGAAAATCCATCCGCTGAATTATCCGGCTCAGCAGACCGTGAGTATTGGCCTCATCGCTGTCCTTTGCCATCTATAAAATACAACCATTTGATTCTAGATTGTGTTTCCTCAAAACGATGGACGCACACAATGCAAACTCAAGCCTTTTTGCATACAAGCTGAGTGAGCAGTGACAATTTCTTGACTATATTTATTCTGCAAGAGCACCTGAGGTTTCACAACTGAACACTGAAGCAATAATATTGAAGATTTCCATTTAAATACATGTCTGTTAAGTCAGTATTATCACTGGAGGCCTTAACATAGAAGTGATTGAGTCTGTGGCGCACTGATGAAAGCGCTGACATGTGCGGTATCAAGGACTGGGTGTCTGTGGCGACGTGACTGGAAATAACCACAAGCGGTGCACAGTCGGTGACGCGTTTCCCATCAGCCAGCGGCGGTTGGTCCTCCAGAAGGGAGGAGGCGGAGCGAAGGCAACAGCCTCGCTTTTCAACTCACTTGTGTGCGAAGCGGCGTGCCGATTTGTTGTGGGTTAACTGCCACCGTGGCCCGGACAAACAATGAAAGGAGCGACGACTACAAGACAATGACATTTCAAAAACAACGACAGGCAACCGTTCGGACCTCTGGAAGAGTGAGATGCAAAAATAAGCCTCCAAATGGCCGCTTAATGCCATCGCTGCAGCCAAAGAGAACAAAACAGCATGGACACTGGGGTCCGTGTGTCCAGAAGCTGTGAAGCCGCCGTGTCTGGGTTAGGATTTAACAAACCAAGTGACTTTTGGCCCCTGAAGCCCTATTGGGGTGACATCCTGGGGGGATAGAGGCTGCTCCCTGTTGAGTTTGCCCCTTGACCCCTGAGCCCTCCGTCACTCCTCCACAGTCAGCCGTCTAGTTGCCGACGGAGGGGAGGAGGCGCTCCAGAATAAAGACAAAGTTAATCAACCGTCGTGAGATCCTATCTTTTTTTCTTCACAGTGTGTCAGAGACGGAGAAAGAAGAAGAAGAAGAAGAAGGAAAAGAAACAAAACGCCCTGCTCATTTGTGAGATGTGTCCAGATGGTTCTAACTGTCATTGTGCGCATTGGGTGTCCACTGCTGTTCGTATGCATATGCATCCATTGGGGTCTATATTGGGCCATCTGAGATAAAGGGTTTAAAGAGTAATTAAGCCCTGCTTGGCTGCGTTTCTCATTAGCACTGACGACCTTCGCAGCATGACAACAGAGCAGCTATCACTCTAACGATGGAGAACGAACTGAACCATTAGATCGCAATCAACGCCCTCACATACACACATGACCACGCCCGCAACGTTTTTGAGACATCGCGGCTCCTGCCGTCTCTGCGACCGTTTTCTTCACCGACACTCTCCTCCGTATCCATGTGAAGGAGTGGACATCGACGGTTAATAGGACTTGGGACATATTTCTGGAGCTCTCGCTAACATTCAACTTGGTTACGATAAGATTGGACTCGCCAGAAGTAACAACAAACACAAAACTTTAAGCTTTTCCTTTAAAACAACAAGTCACCAATTAAAAGGACAAACGTCAATAAACAAATGCAGATGCTTTCATATGTAGAGGAAAATAATGTGGGCCAATATACAATGGTATATATCAATTTATACAACAATATCAATTAGCAACTAATGATAAATACTCAATTATTGGATTCATAGTTTTATTTAGTCCAACTGAACCCCACCATCATTAAATCATCAAATAAGGGAATTGTTTTAAGAAGCATGTTGTTCAGTGGAAGTAAAAAGACTCAAGGGGCTTGTGACACGTTGTGGTGTCATGTTTCTTTCATCGGTCACCTATTTGTCGTATATAATGTTTGTCCACGCGAAGCGTACCTGTGTACAACGCAATAACGTTCGTCTCAGTCATTTTTATGAGGCACTGTTGCTCGCTGCAAGTTTTATCAGAGAGGAAGTTCTTTATCTGCGTGTCCTGGTGAGGAGATGACGCGAGAGGAAGAAGAAAGTGAAAATGGAGGCGGGGAGGAGAGGCCGAAGCTTCCTCTGACGTCGTAAAGATCACAGCGACGAGGACGACTGGCAAAAGAAGTAATAACAGAGGCCCGGCACTCGAACTGTCCGTCCGGTGAGGAGCTTAGATGCCGATTAATAGGTTAGGATGCTGATCGGGAGTGTTGGATCAATACAAGCGCGGCTATCATGGAAAAATTGTGTACGCTGACTCTTAATTTTCGATGGCAAAAAATAATTATTCTAATTAAATATTTATTTGACGCTTTTTGTCTTCGTAAAGTGTCAAGAAAATACTTCAAAAATACTTTACAAGTTTCCAAATGTGTTCAATATTAAAAAAGAGATTCACATTTTAAAAAGCTGAAACCAGTGAGCGGTCTTTGCTCAACAAATGCGTCATCTGAGCAGTGCAGCCCTGCCAAGGTACTGAAGCAGAATATGTGGAGGTTGCCCTCTGTGTGTGTGTGTGTGTGTGTGTGTGTGTGTGCGTGCTTCTCTCGTAGGGGAGTGTTTGAGCATTGAGCAGGCTGGGTAATCCCTGTAAAGACGTATAATCCCCAGGAAGAGCAAATATTACAACACGCTCTCCTCAGTCACACAGAAAACCTGGTGGGGAGAATTCGGCACGATTGACTTGTTTTTTTGTATTTGAAGGGCCGACAGAAAGAAACGGAGAGAAACGGACTTTGGCAGCAGTTGGATGCGGTGGGTACCAGGTGGCTCTGAATGACAATTGAAACGAAATTACCATATTCAAATAGGGAAAATAAAAGTTTTTTAAAAGACAATGGCAGCCGATGCAAAGCACAGCTCGCCACAGAAACAAACTACATACCTCGACTGAGTGTTTGCAGCAGGATGAATGTGTGTGTGTGTGTGTACGCAAGTGTGTGTGTGTGTGTACGCAAGTGTGTGTGTGTGTGTGTGTGTGTGTACGTTAGCCAAATCCATGAGGAATCCTTGTCATTCCAAGCAACATTTTTGCAAACACCATAAAGCAATAAAGGCAAAATGTCCTGACACACACACACACACACACACGGTCACCACTAAATGAAAAACACAAACTCTGACTCAGACTCTTTTTGTCCTCCCTGCTCAATTTTTGCGGGCGGCAGAGAGCCGAGGGTCCAGGTGCTTGTTCAAAGTCTCTGTGAGTATTTTGAGCCCCCGGTCCATTAGTGTCCTGCTGCTTCTCTAATCCTCATTCACATGTAGTGGCTGACATTTCATCTTAATGTGTTAATTCATGAGCTCGGTGCTGAATGGGGAGTCTCAGTCCACAGAGACGGCCGTAAGCAGACACGCTAATGAGTCTCCACACGGTGCAAAAGTCACCACGGAGCTAATGCCAAGTGACCTGCTTTACCTGCAGGAAAATCCCCCGGCGCCCCGCCGGCTGACAGGCTGCATGAGGAGCAGCGCTGCGTTTTGTTGGGTTATTGTGATACTAGTGCAGCACGTTGGTCCCAATCGATTTTTTTGATACCTTACTTGAAGAAATTCAAACAAGGTTACTGTACTTTTTTTTGTATTTTAACACAAGAGAAACCACATTTCTCAGATAGATTAAGTGATCAGCTGTGCATTAACTTTGCTTGAACAAAATAGTCTAATTGTGGTCAACTTTTAATGACATTCACAGAATACGTAAACACAGTTTTAAATCTGACAAGTCATTTGATGCCAGCTTACTTTTCAATAAACATGTTTTTATTTTTGACTGTTTCAAACACATTTTGGCAAAATTAATGAATGAACAAGACGACGAATCCCATCAAGCATTTGTTGCCCTTTCAGCATTTGAGAGTTTTTCAGTTAGGTACACTCACTAGTATCTAATGAGAAGATGCTTACAAAGTGAAGCCATTTTGGATTTAGTTCTGACAGAACAAAATAAAAAAATATTGAAACAATGTTTTTAGAAAAATACAGAAATTACAGTTTTTCATGAACTCATGTAGACAGACAGACAGACAGACAGACAGACAGACAGACAGACAGACAGACAGACAGCAGATACAACCCTAACAGAGAGTAAGGACTTCTCTGAGTGTCGTTAGTCCACTGCATTCACTGCATTTCATTCAGTCAGGACACCCGGCCCCAAAATGTTTCGATGCAAACACCCCCTCCCACTCGTCACCAATACCACCCAACCGCCCACAAGCCCCAGATGTGTGTGTGTGTGTCCTCCTCAGTGCGGGGGTGGGGGACAACTGAGCGAGGACGGATCGGGCAACTCCTCACGGTCTTGAAGGACCTGCTTTACTTCCAACCTCTTGAATCGCTGCTCTGATGTCATAAGTGATGCACCAACATCCCTTGCTTCTTTAAATATCCCAAACACTCATAGTTGCCCACACGCACACACAAACACACACACACACACACAATAATGCATACACAACTTGCAGGCAGGAGAGCCTGTGTCCAAGGGGCAGTTGCAGGGTCAGGAGGGGGCTTCCTGTCGTTTGAATTACCCTCTACATGTGGGGTCAATATGTGCAATGCTGAAGTCTGTGCGTGTGTGTGTGTGTGTGTGTGTGTGTGTGTGTGTGTGTGTGTGTGTGTGTCAGGGGTTGAGGGGGGAAGACGAAGACGAGAGGGGGGGCTGAGGGAGCTACACCCCCTCCCCAATACTCCACCTCCCTCTAAAAAGGGCAGTATAAAGGAGGAGGGGGGAGAAGCATCTTTGTCACTTTGCTCACAGACATAGAGACAATCACACTCTCACTGGACACACACACACACACACACACACTTTGAACGGTGCATTCCTCAAGGGAACCTACTTATTATCCTAAAGAGAAGTTTTTTTTTCCTGGGCACTGGATCCTGCATCCGGCCATCTGGACTGAAACCGAGCCGGAGGAGGAAGAGAACCACACTGAGCATCATCGGTGCGGCTCAGAGTCATCAAGACTCTCCAGACTTTCGGAGGGGATTATTCTGAACTCACCTCTCCTCAGAAGCAGCCATGAGGGTCTTCAACCTGCTCTACCTGCTGCTGCTGATCGTAGCCGCCGTAGCCTCAGTCTCCTCTGCCAGGCCAGGTAAGCATCCCCACCGCTCAGCCCGTACAGGTGTTCAGGTTGGTCCAGCAGGTGTCTGGTAAAACAAAGGGCACTGCAATCATTGTCCCGGTCAACTTAAAAAAATAAAAAAAATAAACAGTGGTTATACCACTACATAATGTACAATAAACTGCTTAAAAATGCTTAATTCTCAGTGGGTAAAAATATTGAGCTTAAACATATTTTATATTGACTACCAACTTATAATACTAATAATAATCTAATAACATATTTGTTTGTCGGTTGCCGTAATGATATCATGTTAAAATAAATAAGAATTAAGCCCAATCATCCATCATCACAACGGTGTGATGTTAACTAACAGTTACACGCTGAATACGTGGCGCGTTCACGGGTTGTCTAAAAGTCTGCAAATGCGAGAACTGAAGGTGTAAAAGCGGTGAATGTTACCGTGAGCCTCCCGGTAAAACAACCAACTACCCAACCAACCTCAGCGTGAACAACCCGCGGACAAAAAGAGCTTTTACATGTACATACAACAACATTGTTGGATTAAAAAACTAGTTCAATCCCAACAAAATCTAAATTTGCACTGCTCTTAACTAGTCTTAATTTGAATGTATCTGGGGTCCACGACGTGATTAGATAGTTGAATGGTCTTGATTGAATGTGTTTAACATCCTCTGCAGCATGTAAACCTGAGCGTGGGGGTTTTGAAAAGATGGAATTGAATTTTTACGCGCGCACTATATCAGTGCTTTTGCTAAATTGATGTTGGTGCAACAGGTGCGCTTTTGGCACAAATCCACGCGGGTTAGCGGCGGTTCTCCTCGCGCTGAACGCAGGGTCTCCGGGTCTCGAGGTCGTGATTGGGTTCACGTGATGATGATGATGGTGGTGGTGGTGGTGAAGAGGAGAGGATGAAGGGAGGGACGAGGGCGCAGCGCCGCCGGAGGGATCGCACAGCGGCGACCCTCGTGAGTCCCTTTGTCCCCCGGCTGGAAGGCACTCCGGCGCGCTTTTGTTAATCACGGTGTTAAAACGCCATGCAAATACCCGAGCTGTATTAACATGACATGGAGGAGCAGTGCCAAGTGTAAAGAAGCCTACCTTCGGGCGTGGGGTGCAGTTTCTTTTCAGCGGTGGAGAGAGAGGGAGGGAGAGAGGAGGAGGAGGGGGAGGAGGAGGGGGAGGAAGAGGGAGTCATAAAGTCATCTGGCAGTTTATCTCTTCCTGGGCTTGGCTGGCAGTCTGTGAACCGCAGGAGTCAAAGTGGATTTATTAGGGACGTTTAAACATAATCATGTGTTAGGTCTGCGTGTCCCAGTTTATTAGAAGGGGGGGTCGCCCTGAGATGTTAAACGGGCCCACACAATAAAAGCTATGAAAAGGGGGCTTATCTTTTGGTCAACGGAGGAAAACTTGGAACATAATTAGTTTTTTGGTTTTTGTTAAATCCAAAAAGTGTACTTGCAAATGGTGGCAGTGGGCGGTGTTGTTTTATCACTCCTGGTGCTAAAAAGCTCAGGCTGAGTTACTCTCCTCCATTTGGGATTAATTAGGCCTGTCCGGTGATATGCAGGGCTCCAACTGCAGATATAAACCTCACTTTAGAGGACTTCTACATCCAAAATGAAGTTTGGTAAGCAGTTAAATACACTAAAAATACTGTTATAAAACAAACCATATCCTTTGGCTTCATTCTACATATTGTTCTTTCCAGATTTCATGAACCTACGGAGGAGATACCACAGGCACCACTGCCCACACAGACGCTGCATGCCTCTCCACTCCAGAGTACCCTTCCCCTAAGGTGAGACGCAGGCATTCATACACACGTTTTTGTAAATATATATTAAAAAAAGCCATGAGCCGAGTCGTGTGATACACAGAACCCAACAAAAGCCGGCAGGTGGCAGTTAAGAAGGTGTGTGTGTGTGTGATTAGTGGCAGAGGTGTGTATTCACGCAGAACAGGCGTGCGGGGGGAGAACGGCTCAGACATAAATCTCACTAACGATGAAGAGGAAAGGGTTTAGTGCCATGAGGAGTTTTTCAAGAGAGAGGGGGAGTTTCAGCTTTCATTTTTTTTGTCCTCGTCCAGCTACTTGAAGCTGTTTTTTGTCAAACCCTGAACTGTTATTTCAGCTGGACACTAAATTCTGTTTTGTTTTCTCCATCACAGGTCAAAGCACAAAAATGAAGGGGACCTCGGGAGAGAAATATGAATGTGAAGCGACTGCAATGTGTGTGGATGGGTCCCATCAGCAACACATGGATTGTAAAGTGGATGGGGTACCATGAAAATGTCATCTAAAGACTATATAAAGTATGTATGCAGCTGCTACAGGAAACTGTCTTCATCCCCAATGAAATAAAAAAAAAAAACCTGCTATGTTTTGGCATCCTGGTGGAAACGGATCCCAGTCGCAAGCACCTTCCCTCTGTGTCGACAAACGCCAATATACTTTGGTGCTGATCAAGAACAAGTGAAAAGCAGTAACGACAACATCGAGTACATTCGACAAAAAGCTATGAAAGCTACGGACCAAAGAGCTGGAATCGTAATGCAGCCGCGATGAACAGCATCCACACAGTATTCCTACAAAGTGTTTATAATGCATGTATGCACTTCAAATGTTTATTGAGTTACTTTCAAAACCTTTTTAATAAAAAAATAAATGTATCAATGGAGTGTTTTGTTTTTGTGTTAAAACAAAAGGTTTGATGCTTGATGGTGATGGTAAAAAAAAAAAAAAAAACAGGTTTTAAACCGGACTCCAAGACAGTACAATAAATATCCTGCAATGTGTGACCTGCAGGCCTGAAATCAAACATGGCTCCTGATACCTGCTGCAGTCCAGATAACTGGGCTCTCAGCGGCAGCCGCGTGGAAAAAGGAGTCGTAAATGCAGCGCTCCCTGCGGAGTTACGGACGCCAGAGCACAGAGAAATCACAATGGGGCGCAAACACCAAAGGCTCGAATGACGACCCCGATATTACGTTAGCGCAGATTCCCATGACTGTTGAAATGTAACACAGAAGAGGTGAGGAGGGACGAGACATTCACACCGGCTAATGTTGACACTGCAGTGTCTCTTGTTTTGGGCTTCTCCTTTTAGCTCACACAACACTAGACAAAAAAAACACACACACACACACTTACTTGGGTTTCACTGAGTGTCAACTGTCACGCCTGAACAGGCTTAAACACATAATAAATAAAGGAAAATGGGTTTAGTACATGTTTATTGGAATCTGATCACAAATACACAAACTCAATGATTGAACAGATAGAAAAACACTGCCACCAAACGAAGCATTTACACATTCGGACAGATAAAATACCACTTACGGACATTTACGGCGTTTCGCGATCCTTTTCTTTTGTTTGACCCTGATGAGTGGAAGCCTCTCCCTCCTGTATCTCCCGACTCTTTCAGCTTCTCCTTAGTGCACATGATGTCTAAAACAATTTCACTTCTTCTATTTCCCCCACAAGCGGCGGCGTACGCGGGGGTCACCGGAGGTTGTGAGACGGTGATAAAAAACCCCCTCACCTCTGATCTGTGACCCATGACTGCTCTCCTCCTCCGCCCACTTCGCCTCTTTAACTGCCCTCCACTTACGGCTCACCTCCTCCCCGCGTTATCTGTCCGTCTCGGGTGCCTCGAGGAGAAGTCCTCCCATCTCGTGTCTGTGCGCACAGGTGCTTGTGTGCACAGAGATTTCCTCGCTTTTAGTCTTTTCATCCAGTGTTTCTTCTCACTTCTCGTCGTCTCTTTCAAACCCACCGATCCCCCTTTTCCTTTGTGTTGAGAGAGCCGAGTGTTAAAGAGATCGGGCTCTGGCTCAGAGGGGGGAGGAGGAGGAGGAGGAGGAGGAGGAGAAGGAAGAGGAGGCCGGAGTGTGGTTAGTGCTGAGCGGTGAGGTTGAGCAGCCTCTTGCTCAGCAAGGTGTTGTGCTGTTTCAGGTACTCTATCAGGTCGGCCTGTTTCTCCACCACCTCCTGCAGACTGGAGCCCTCTCTGTGACACAAACAATAACACAGGAGAACTTTTCACATGTGGAATCTGGAACATCTGTCTTGGTGAAGGCTGGTGACGTTCTCATATTTTTCTCAAAACTAAACATCGCTCGTCCAAAGCCTGGTGTTCTTCTGTGACATAGACCTGAAC
This sequence comes from Clinocottus analis, assembly GCF_023055335.1. Taxonomy (NCBI): domain Eukaryota; kingdom Metazoa; phylum Chordata; class Actinopteri; order Perciformes; family Cottidae; genus Clinocottus; species Clinocottus analis. The sequence goes on along the minus strand of NW_027175954.1, from coordinate 3,473,557 downwards.
GTACCTCCAAAAAGTATTAAAACAATGAATCATATTGTAGCGCAGTGTGACACCTTTCTTTATTACCATGCATTGGGGAACTTTATTTGGAGTCAATCCCTCACACGAATTTTATAGCGCAGACAATCTCTGGTTGAAAATACAATTTACACCTGATTGAGGGACGTTTGTAAAAAAAACTACAGCTGCATTGGGAAATAAATCATGAAGCACTTCTTTAAAAATACATAATTGCTTCAGCCCACACGAGTTGAAGAAATCAGGGAAAACTGACACAGCTTTGATGCTTTTAGTCTTTTTAGGGGCTTCTTTTTTTTTTTTTTTTTTTACCAATAAATAGTTTAATTATAACATGGAATGTGTCCAGGTACATAACCTTTAAATAATGTAAATTAGCACAAGTTACACCAAAAAATGTTTCATAAGAGTTCTATTTAAAACACATTTAGGTGATGGAGTATGAAAAGTAATGACACGAGGGGAGAAAAGGGGTGCTAGTTTACCTATAAAAGTAACAATAGTAATGTATTTATTGTATTGTTTTGCAGCTGAAGAGCACTAGGGACAACAAAAACAAACACTAAAACAAATGTAGAAAAGTGCTGGCTGGATAATCAAACAGTGAGCAGCTGGCATTGATCAAAATCTAAGGAGGGAGACTGATGGTCTGATGAGTGCTGTAATTTCCTGAGGATTGTATTTCCTCTGTGTCCCTCGACATGAGAAGAAAATCCTTGTTTACAGAATCAAATTAATTATCTTCATAAAAGTCGGACCAAAACCCACATTTAATATTCCTCTTAGTTTATTTTTCTCTTGGTTGTGTGCGAGCGTACCTGAAGCCGGTCTCCCTGGGCAGACTCATGACACTGTGGTTGAGCGAGTGCTCTTCTTGGCTCACGTCCGGTGCGGCTCGCTCCCTGTTGAACCGCATCACTTGGACTAAAACCACAAACACACTCAGTTAGTTTTCTCTCAACATCCTCAAACCACCGGTTCGTCTCGTCAGCTGCACATAAAGTCCTGCAGACGTTATTGGGCAGTGAGAGCTGTCCTACACACATTAATCACTCAGGTGAGAAACTGCACACGTTTGTTTTTTGTTTTTTTTTACAGTTTTCTATCCCCTCTCCCTCTCCTAAACACACACTGGCTGTCATATCCTGCACTTAGTCCTTATGAGCTGCCATATCCTGCACTCAAACCTCTAATCACCACACCCTAAACATACACCTTTACACAAGAGGCGGGGTTAGCAGCGAGGTGTGGGTGTGGAGGAGCATCCAGTAGCTGGAAGAGGAGCCACAGACAAAATATGGCAGATGTTGGTGCTGTTTGAATCAAGATAAGATGTGTGTGTGTGTGTGTGGTTGCAGGTCAAATGTGTGAGGAAGGGCAGAGGGAGGTGTATTGATAAGACTTGAGTGTCATTAGCCAGAGGAAATTGTCAGGGAGGTTCTAAAGAGCGCTATCTTTACTTTGCTACAGTGCAGCATCTCAGCATCCACACTCACACACAATCTAAAGAAATACTGCACATTCCTGCATAATGAGGCCCTAAATCTGTGTATGTGTGTGAGTGCATGTGTGTGTGTGTGTGTGTGTGTGTGTGTGTGTGTGTGTGTGTGTGTGTGTGTGTGTAAATACAGCAATAGTAAGCAGGTATGTGTGAGAGAGAGAGCAGAAAGGCAGAGAAATGAAGCGGTCAGTTTCATAAATGACAAAGCAGAAACACAAACTGCTGTCAAATAAATTAAAAAAACATCTTTAACATTTACATTTATAGGCTCCACTGGCTTTATTTTGAGGGTTTTTTTTCCCGTGTTGTTGTCGTTTGTTTCTGGAATAGATTTTGTTAAGTGGTGTTGTGGTTTGTGTCTTATTACCTTGTCTGTCTTTGGTTTTATGATAACACAAAATGAAGTACATGCAACAGTAATTTATAAGTAACATGTGTCACTCTGGGTTTTCTCAAACTTTTCTTCAACTTAATTTCACCAAAATAACTTGCTAAAGTGAATTCAATAACCAGAGTGTTGGTTGTATTAACGGAAAAGGGTTTTTAGAAAGAGCTTAGATATATTCGGGACGCCCCTCAGGTCTGAGGAGTTCAGTGTGTTACAGCAGGGGGCTAAGAACAGATAGAGATACTTCGATGGGCGGACAGATGGACAGAAGGATGGAGGGAACACTGTAAAGGAAGTGGCACATTTCACACGTCCCCGTTAGAGACTATCAAGCTCTCACACGGCCGGACAGACAGTGCTCAGACCTCATCTCTTCCCAGGTGATAACAGTGGCGCTGCAGAGGTGCTAACAGCTGATGGGGCCACAAAACGTGCTCACAGCTCTGCACCGCCTGAATACAACAAAATACAAAAAAATCAAAGAACTGGGAGGAAATGGATCCCAACAACTCCGGAGCCCGACAAGAGCGACGCGAGACGACGGCACAGCGGTGGCATGAAGTCCTTTTGAGTTGCAACGCGGCTCATTAAGGGAGTTCAAAAGAAGGAGTAGGCAAGTCGACGGGGAATCTGTGTCACACGCTGGAGCTGCGGGCCACGCTTCACCCGCTGCTCCGGCTTTCCTCGGACTGAGCAGCAATCTTATGTAGGATGCAGAGCTCATCAAGGAATATCAAATCTTAAATGTGTACGGATTGGAAAGCCCTCTGAGGGAAATGTGTGATTTTGGCCTCTACAAAATAAATTGAATTGACCACAAGATGTAGGCGCAGCAGTTGCTAATGCCTCAAAAGCTCAGTTATGTAACAAGTTTGACCTGAGAGTCTGGTGAATAAGGGCAAAGTAGTTCAGCCACTTATGCTGGAGTCTGCAGTGCTCTGAGAGAGAGTTAGACTCTTAAAGTGGATCCTATGCGCTACAGGGAGCCAGTGAAGAGACCGTCTATTGATCATAGAGGGGTATCTTGCCTGCAAACGGTTACATGTCAGTCTTATGGCGTCCAGGTAGCTCACCTACCGGGGGCCTACCTGAGGGTCGAATCCGACCTGTGGCCCTTTGCTGCATCTCATCCCCCTTTCCAGTCTATCTGTTCTATCTCGCGACTGAATAACGGCCAAAAAGAACAATCTTTCCTTTTTCTTTTTTAAAAGAACAAGTTAGTCTTGTCAAACAGCACACGACGGTGTATGTGTGTGTGTGATAGTTATATATACTGTCTGTATCGGTTTCAGAGTGTGTGTTAACCCCGTGCCCTGCAGAGCTTCCACTGAGTTCTGGCGAGGCAGAGGAGAGAGATGTATTCTAAGTTAAGCCTTTGAAGGCCAAGACATGGCTTTGATGTGCATGGAGGGGAGTGTATTCATGTTAAAATGAGAAAGGCAGAAACATACAGCAAACCTCAAAGACACACACACACACAGTTACAATGAGCATGCACTTCAAAGAGAAGTTGAACGAGGCCTTCCTGTATGGACTTCGTAGCTGCAGGCATTATATCTCTCCTTCTCTGTCGCCTCTGAAATTAGTTTTTTTTTGTCCCCCCTCTTCCCTCCTCATGAACTCTCTGATGTCACCTTGACTCTGCATCAGTCGTGGAATGTGTGTGCGTGCTTGTGTTTGTGCTTTAAGAAGGTTTGCGCTGCGAGGCGTCGCTCGGCTCGCGTCGTGCCTCACTGCACTGATCTGAGCAGGAATGCGGCGGGCGAACACTGATACCCCCCCTCGCAAGCCGAAGCACCCACACTGTAAACACGGGGACAATGTGTGTGTGTCCCCGTGTGTTTGGGTGGAGCGGGTCGAGGGCGAGCCTTTGGCTAGGCTAAATCCTAATGCCTCTTATCTTCTCTCCGAGCATCTCTGGTATCTGAAACCAAAATCTGTGCCCTTCAGCTGCCAAACACACCTTTAATATGGATTTCCTTTCATTACAGATTCTTCAATATCAATATCCTCTGATGCGGCGGCTCTAAGAGCAGTTTTTCTTTACTGGGTGGAAGAACAGTGTGTCAGACTTCATCAAACACTCTTTTGAGAATCTAAATATGTATAGTTTGTTGTCTGTAACCAGAATACAAATTAGATTTGTCGAAATAAAAATAAAAACATACTACATCAGAGTTATTAAAGAATGCTCATACCAGTGTGAGGCTGGGATACATGAAAATGCTTTGATGTCAGGGCCAATTTGCAGAAGTTTCCATGTCATAAACCAGAGACTTCTTGATTCTTTACTTCCATGTTCTTTAACTACATGTTACATCTAAAAACTAGTCCACAATTAAAATTCAGTCTAAAAAAAACTAAACTATTTACTTTTTAAACATTTGGTTAAGACATACTTGGTCTGAAACCTCACACTTAAAGATTACTACATTGCCCAAATAGATGGTTATGAAACAAACAGCTGAGATTTAAATAGGATTATGAATATCTACAAATCACAAACAATGTTTGTATTTATTTGATATTAAAACACCCTAATTACAGAGTAACAAATATGCCAATAAAGCTGCAAGATGTGTCCTTTCTTTCTGTCTTTAAAGATCATGAAGTCTGCATGACGAAAGTGCACTCTCTATAATTTGAAGGAATCTCGGGATTCTACAAAGCGTTTACTTTTCATGAGAAGATTGCTGAAATAAATGTGAATAGCCATCAACCCCCGACCTCAAACTCCAAGATGGCTGCTTCTCACATTAACAGTAAATAAGCTGTCGTGATATGCGGTTTATTATCACCTATGTCTTCATTGTCACATTAAATCAGTCAGTCTTTCAGTACTGTCCAACTTCTGTGTCTTCTGTGGGCAAAATACCAGCTGGTATCAACCAGTCTGACGTTTCCACAGTAAATTAAGTCAAGTGTAAATTATGGGCAGAACGCTCCGTTGTGTTGCAAAGCGATGAATCCCCCTGGCAGGTTTTTGCAGCTTAAGGCCGTTTCAACAAAGCGGCCGACACAGATAGAGTCAATTTAAACTCAACCAATTTGTTCCTGACTTCAAAGACAAGAATAAAAAGACAATAGATCGATATGTGGGGGGTATCATCCAAAGTCTGCATGGTGTTCGTATACAGAAGCGAATAATCAGCTGATCGACAGAGAGAGCAAGAGAGAGACACAGAGGGAGGGAGGGGCTAGAGAAAGAGAGTGAGAGAGAGAAAGAGAGAGAGAGAGAGAGAGAGAGAGAGAGAGAGAGAGAGAGAGAGAGAAGGATGGAGATAAAGGGAGGACTGAAGGAGGACAGAGGGCTGAATGGTTGATTGTCATGCTGTCGAGTCTGAAAAGGGCAGGGCAGGTATTGTGATGCGAATGTGCTCAGATAGTGTGGGGGTAGTGTGTGTGTGTGTAATGTAATCTACAGGGTGTGTCTCTCCATGTAACACTACTGATATAACTGCCACCACCCTTAAGAGAACGATGCTGCTCCTGTAACACTGGAGGAGAGAAGGTTTTTTCATACCATGTCGATATGTGTGAGACATTAAAATATCCACACAGTAAAACTAATGCTGCCAGGTCGCCTTTTAGCAAATAATACTTAAGAATCTAATAAACATCCCATGTCTTGGCATGTCTTTATTTCTAATTGAGGACATGTTTAATTTGATGAAGCTGCAAAGTTTGCTGTTTATGTGGTAGTTCTTCTTCTTTTTTTTTTAACAGTTCAGATTTTGTGTTTTTTATACAACTGCTTACAACTTTTTTCTACATTGATGCCGAGTTACTGTTCGTTAACTCAGGTAAAACTCTTTTTTTTAAAAACTTTTATTATGTTTTTTTCTTTCCAAAGTGTTTTTAGATTATTATACACCATTTAATTCTCACCATTCACAAGACACCTCCATTGTACAGTGTGATGACAATTAAAATGAACTGAATTGAACTGGAAGTAAAGAAAGAGAGCGTTATTTAGAATATAACCACAGTTAATCAAGTTCTTCAAATACATTTTCTTTTTTAGGTGCTTTTTAAACGAGTATCTATTTCAGTTAAATGTACTTTGTTCTATTTTTTTTTGTAAGTTGGATTCTTTACACCATTTTTCTTCCTTGAAAGGGTGCGGGCCTGTGTGTGTTTGTTTGTCGGTGTGTGTGTGCATTGGAAGGTTGATATATTGTCAACCACATATCTGTTGTCCTACAAAAGAGTCAACCTGTAATACCAGAGTGAAATGGTCTTACCTAATGGATCAGCTTACCTGTGTAATAGAGGAGACACGGCAATGCAACCAAGAGCTCAAACCCCAGGACACTGAGCAGCAAGTAGGTTTGCACAGCCGATGATAATCGCACAGCCAGAATAACCAGCAGCAGAACATTTCCTGCACAGAAAACATACACAACATACACTTCCCTCAGCGTTACTGCCATCTTGTGGAGAAAACCGACCTCTACATGTTCTGTAACATGGGTTCATACAAGTTCATACTACAAGTGTGCAGCTGTACCTGCAGAGTGCACGGTGAGCGGCAGATGCTTCAGTCCCTGCGTCTGTCTGTAGAATTGCAGGTATCCTCTGCTCCTGGCCTGGCCGTGGTGGTGCTGAACGCACCCAGTGAACAACAGCACCAGCACCCATAAACACACCTTCCCAAACACAATGACACTGTCGCCTCGCACGTTACCCAAAATACTCGAACAAACCTTCTTTTGCCCCAACTCCAACACACACAGCACTGCCACACACATCGACAACACCACGTACACCATCTGAAAAGGAGGAGAGAGCACACTGCGAGTGAGACAGATATGTGGAGCAGAAGATGACAGCACAGACCATCAATGTTATTACACGTTGAAAATGAAAAAGGTCACTTTTGTGACATTCACATTTTAATATATTAAGTATAGGGCTGGTCTTATTTTCATTATTTCATTTTTCCTTGAAAAAGAGTCGTACATGCAGCAGAGACAGCAGGATGGCATGGCCGGGCGTTGGTATGGTCTGAAACTCTCTCCTGATGGCAGAGTGGAGGGCGTCAGCAGAGATCAGAGGCCCGTCCACCAAAGAGTCCTCTTCTGTGCTGCGTGTCATATCTACTGAGTTGCTCGCCGGCTGAAACAAAGACCATATTATAAAATTACATTCAGCCTGTCTTTAAATTCAGAGGAGTTGATTTAACAGCAAAGAATGCACATCTACATCTCTAGATACAGATACATTCAGTATATATATATATATATATATATATATATATATATATATATATATATATATATATATATATATGTCAAGTTGTCTCTTATCCCGTGGTGGAAAGTAACTCAGGGCACTCAAGTACTGTACTTATACCGAAGTACTTTTCTACAACTTTATACTTGTGCACTACAATTCAGAGGAAACTATCATACTTTTACTCCACTACATTTTTTTCTGACAATGTTAATTTCTTGGCAGATTTAGATTAATAATACAAAATATAATGAACAAATTAATGATGATGAAATATAATAGGCAGGAGAAGTATATAGAGCAGTGTAAAATTAGCTCAGACTATAGCAGTTGCAATATTAAAGTGATATATACATTAATACATCATTAATAGAAATGACCCAATCTTGAAATGCAGTACAAGTAGTTTTATATATTTATATTATACTTATTTTGAGGTAATACAATTACTTGTACTGAACTGAGTTTTCCTGCACTGCAGTATTGCTAGTTTTACTTCTTCCACCACTGCTCTCATCTTATATTATGTCTACAGTATTACAATAGGGTTTATCCGCATATTTATTCTTCCATTAATGACTAATGGCTCATTCTCCTTTAAGAGACAACAACAACACAATACAACAACTATAAAGTAACAACTAACAGAATAAAATTAACTCGGACCACCATTTATCAATGAATGGACCAATGGGATCAATAACATCTGATCAGTTTATATTAAATATTGTGTATGTTTGTGCATGAAGTGAAAGTGAAACGTTTCTTCTTGAACATGATTAATCTAAAATCTGCACCACAACAAACCACGAAACCGGAAACAGCCGATGGAAAACAAAATAAGGTCTTGCTTATCTGATCATTTATAAAACATATAACGTTAACTGTTGCTACACAACAGAAACACGTCTAGGTTAGCTGTTTTTAGCTCCTAGCTAGCTCTAGCTAACCCAGGCTAACTGCCACACACAATGTTAGTAAGGCAAACAGTAAACGTTGAACGACAGGTACGTACTGCATACAGAGAGGCTCCCTTTGACTCCATTTTGTTTTAATGCTCCGTGGTTTTTAAGAAGAAAGTATAAAAGAACAACAAAAACCCATTAGCTTACATGCTCTAAAAAGGGGCGGGTAGAAAACGTAGGAAAATATTGGTGCATTTCCGGTCCCCTCATCTTTTGTTTCCGATCTTCTCTGTTAAACTTTAGTTCCTAGCACAATTAATCCAGCAATTTAATTGTAATAACTTGCAGAAAAAAAAAAGAAAAAAAACATGCCCTGCAATTCTATGCAACAACACTATAATAATTACTCTATTTTTGGCTCACAAATAAAAAAAAGGGTACAATTTTAGACTTCAATTTTAGTCATCAGTAACTTATATATTGATAAGGAGATTTACACCCACACACACGCACGCGCGCGCACACACACACACACACACACACACACACACACACACACACACACACACAGTCGTAAACACACGCACACAGAGTTATGGCAATGGCCTGAGGGCCAAGGGGTTTAATGTACAAGTGTTTAGGAATACAAATTACAAATGGTCTTATTTGGGGCTTGATATTAATTGGTTGTAATCAATTAATGATCAATTTATAAAAGTATATATTTGTAATTTAACCACCCAACATTTGGTGTGTCGCAGTTACAAATAACGCCCCCTTAACCAGCTACAACATTAAACTACTGTTGAGACGTAGTCAATAGCCAGGCCAAATTACTTCTTTACTTTTTATGCAGGACTTTTGTATGTAACTGAGTATTTCTTACTGATGTAAATACTTTTTACACGTTTAAATGTTGATCCATGCACATTTTTCTAGACATTGGTATACTTTACATGTTCATGAACATTTTAATAAATAAAAAAAAGACAGACAGAATCCCATTTAAAATATTTTATTGATAAACATACACTTGCTATAAAAGATAATGAACTGAGCTTTTCCTCTGAGTGATGAAGACGCTGTGTTCAGATAGAAGCAACGACACACAAAGGACGGAGACATTCAGCTCAGACTCTGGGGAGGCAACACTTGTGATAGAGGCAGACGAGGAGAGATTATAGGACATTGTGAAACTGTCATTATACGAGGGAATAATTAACTGGGGAAGCAGCAAATCTCTTTGTGTCATTGGTTTAGCTCATGGGAGGGGGTGGAAGAGAACAGCAGGTGATTTAGGAGATCCATTTCAAATGTTTTTTGCTGGTATGGAACTGTGCTTCAAGTTAAATCACACATTGCTTACATACCTATACATGCATGATTTCATTCATACATAGACAAACACACAGACACACAGGTCTGTGTGCGTACACATACACTATCCTTGTCATTCTTTACATAAGGCACTGATTTGGATGCAGTCAGCGATGAGAATAAACAATGGCTAAAACATCCTAAAGGGAAAATATTCAAAAATCCAAAGAACAACAAGTAGATAATTAGTAACATGCATTCTCATTCCTGTAAAATTATTTGTAAAGAAAGAAAGCTCGGGTAAGTTAGTCAAAAATATCATGATGAGGATGTACAACATACAAGAGGAAAGTTAAAGTTCAGCTGTTAAGATGATACGTACGTCAAACTCACACTACTGCATCTGAGCAATACTCACAATAACTTATATATGTTCTTCTTTCATGCAAAACTGTAAACACAAAACCCCAAAAGAATGAAAAGGTATGACGATGAGTAAGGCATTATAATGGTCAAGCTACTTCAGGTTATCCAACCCAAACCGGTCACGTGATCAGTGCAGAAGCAGTGGTTAATGGATCAAGACTTTGAGGCTGATGTCCGGCGGTTCATCTTTTAGCGTAACATGTTAAGCTTGTGAAAGAACTGAGCCTTATTTTAGCGCCTTTACTGTGCTATGTGTGGGTGTGCAAAGATCTAAACACACTGATTTCTTGATTACATCCATGCTACACATATTAAAATGTTAAAGTGTATACATGTGTACAGTTATTAAGCACAAACACACACACACTTTACTGTATGTGCATGTGATGATGGTCACTCAGTCCGCATATTAGTCCAGTTTTTCGCTCTCAGTAGAATCCATAAAGCTGATTGTGCATTTCTTCTCCAACCAATCACTAATGAGGACAATGGAGGAGGAGGAGGAAGAAGAGAAGGAGGAGAGGAGGGGGTTCCAGTTCAAATGCAGGTCATCATAGTATGGTGGGCTGACCTCTGCCTGCATACAAACACATGGAAAGGTGTTAAAGTCTGCTCTCATAACTTCAATAACTGTTTGTTGGTCAGTCTTTGTTTGTCCGATCGTATTCTTGTTGGAGCCACTTACGTTGCCGCTTGAAATAAGGTTGTTAAAATTATGTTGTCAGTTCCCTTTTTTGAAGGGTTTAGTCCAAAGTTAAGAGAGTTTCATTAATTAATAAAGTTTAGAATAGTTTTTAGATGAGAGAAGGGGTCAGGCGTGTTATTATGAGGGCTAATGTTGGTGGTAGAAGAAGAACTGGTGGCAATACTATTCAGTGAAAATACTCAGTTATAAGTAAAAGTTCTCGCCATAATTTTACAAGAGAATATAAGTAATTCTAGTGTCTATATATATATATATATATATATATATATATATATATATATATATATATATATATATATATATATATGTGTGTGTGTGTGTGTGTGTCGCTCTCTGTTTGTGCATGTCATCTCACCCCGAGATGCAATATAGCACTCATGACAGCTCAGCAGCCCATTACGAATTCGTACATCAGTCCCAGCAGTGGCGTCACCAAGCTGCCCTTCACACGCTCCACACTGAGGAAGAGACATATAGTTGATTATCAACAATATACACAGAAAGAATTGTGTTAGACTATCAAATGGTTAAATATGTCTCACATCATAACCATGTAATGGGAATCATGACGGCATCTTTTGTATGTTTTCAAGTTAATCTGGATGTAATTGGGATAAACTCATGCTTCAGTAAACTTTGTACATCTTTAAAAGCTTTCTAGAGAAGTTAACTTCTGCTTCTGTGTCTAAAGTGTAACATTTTTCTGAAAAGCTTTTGTGTGTCCTAATAAAATACAGTACCTTGAAACACTGCATGTGGAAAAACAGTCCCAGTGTATCGATGATCATGGCAGCTCCTTTTTCCAGTGGTTGAGAACAACCTGAACACAGTCTCTTCCCACTAACACATCTATACACACACACACACACACACACACACACACACACACACACACACACACACACACACACACACACACACAGAGGAAAATGGAAATTAAAGCACAATCACTTCAATAAACCACAAAGCCTATCTTCTTTCAACCATGTTTGTAGTTGTGTACATGTGTGTTTGTATCATTACCTGCTGGGTGAGGGAGGCTGAGGTGATGAAGCAGACGGCTGCTGTTTGTTTATTACAGCGTCATGTGATTCAGACCTGTGGTGAAAAAAAACATGAAATACTGTTCCTTTTAATACTTAATGGATCATCAATTAATCCACATTAGTTAAAGACTACGTGACTTCTGAGAGAAATAACACATTCATCCTCATACAAATGAAAAATTGAATAAAACGCACCAATGCTGAATCAAACACACTTGGCGAGAGCCTTTCTTGGTATTAGTCAGCATTAGTCAACGTTAGGTAAATATTATCATAATACATATTATTGAGTCAGTTTACTGACTTACAGTAATGAATCTCATGCTGACGCAACATGAGCTTAGCATTGTCACTTGTATCCGCAGAGATCGCTTATTTAAAGTTACGTACGCTTTTTTTGCTTTAACTCACGATTACATCATACATTACTTTATAGGCTACAGAATTAGCAGCAATCCAGCTCCGTATAAAATGCCACTTCACACCCACTTGATCAGCCCTTGAAAGCAGAACATTACGTGCTCACTTGAAATGTGAAATAACAACGGTCACGACAAGCATGCAGCAATATGTGAGAATCCTGCAATACAGATTGCATACCTTTTAGCAATATGTGCCTGGTTCAACTGAGGGTTGCGGTCCAGAGAGGCCGTCTTCCACAGTTCTTGTTTCTTTAAAGTGTCACCATCACATGCAGAATCTGCAAACGCACATATAAGAAAATAACCTTTTATAACAGAAACTGCCGAGGCTCACACGGATGTGGACACCTGCCGTGCAACAGCGTGTATTTCAGCGTGATCTCACCCTGAAAAAAATGCAGCTTGGACGCATGCTGATCCTCGTTCCCTGTGGAGGTGCTTTGGCCGTTTTGCTGCGAGGCAACGTTTCCCTGTTCTGTGTCGTTGTTTTCTGGAGCCGACGAAGCCGTCTCCGTCTGGCCCGACTGCTGATTTGACGAACCCGTTGGATTTAAGGGTGTTACCGTCTCGTCTAGGATCCTTCTCTCCTGGAAGTTGTAGAAACCAGGACAAAGACACCACTTGTAAGACGTACTAAAGCAGTGAGGGATGCTTTTGACTCCATGTGTGATTCTGCGTGGGATTCTACCTCTTCGTTGTGTTTTCTCTCCTCCTCCTGCACTTCTAGTTGTGCTTTCTCCCACTCCTTCTTCAGCTTTTCCTGTTCTCTCTGGTATTGCTCCTGCAGAGAAACACTGCACATGTCAAATACTGAATGCACAAAAAACACACATTTATACACACATATATGTACACATGAAATACACCCTGTGCCTTTGGCTTTCTGCTAAACATTCATGGTTCCATGCACATTGACGCCATTCCACCATTGTACCTGTAGGAGGCGCTCCTGCTCCTGTTGCCAACTTTCCAGGCGTTTACGTTCCTCATTGGGGTCCCAGACCCAGTGATTAACACGTTTAGCCAAGTTCAACATGGGGGTCTCAATCTACCCAGACCCGACAGACAACCACGCACACACACATGTATACGGACCAGAAGGACAGAAAGAGAGGAAAGGTGAGAGGACAAGTCTGACTACAACGACTACAGGAGACGAAGGGTCGGGACAGGGTCCAATTTAAGAATGAGGGAGAAACAGAAAAAAAACAAGCAAGCTGAGGTTGCTGAGAAATACTCACAGTCACACTGCTCTCCTCAATTCCCTCTGTGGCGGACAAAGAAACACAAATATATATATATCAGAATAAGACCTTATTGGCTAAGTATGTGTCCAAATACAAGGAATCTGACTCCAGGTTTAAGTTATTCTCAATGTACTTACATAGAGAGCAATTTACTGAAAGATAGAATTAGACATACAGCTAACAATGACAACTAAACTGAAGATACATATTTAAAAACTGTAAGGGTAAATGATACAGAATGTCTGCAGTGGAAAATATATTATATCAAAGACTGTAATTTGCAGTTTTACCTGTGACAGTGGGAGAATATTCTTGCATCCTGTTTGGTGATGAAGCTGGCTGAGCCTTTTTTTCCTCCACTGGACTCTCAGATAAACCAGACGTGCCGTTGACCTGAAAGTCAAATTATTCAACCTAATGAATGTAACTATTTCATCTCTATTCATAAATGTTTATCCAAAATGATTGGATCTTATACCAGTTGTTACCAGTTTAACATCCAAAATATACCAGAGCATTTTTCTTCAGGCAGTCGCTGGCTTCAGTTTATGTAAATACAATATTAAAATCCACCTGACTCTAAACTTTACATGAGGCATTCATCACTGCGAATAGCGTGAGAGTGTTTCAGGTCAAGCTCATATTTCTCCACTGTGAGTTCCAACTTCTACTCTCTTTAGGACGACATAAAGGTCCCAGATAAATTCTGGCTTGCAACAAAATATTCTTTATGTTCTTAAACTTTGAGTTTTACATTAGGGAATCTGGCCTCGGTTCTGTAACGTGGTCATTTATGGTTGTGTGTAACATTGAATTTGTACTGATCGCTTTTGATGTCTTTTTAATGTGTTATGCCTGAATTGTATCTATTGTTTCATACGACAGTGCAGAGTCTAATTTCCCCATGGGCACTTTAAAAAATGTGCTTCGAAGACCAGAGTCAGCAGCTGAACTGCAGCCTTTTCATGCAAAGAGTAACTAAATTCACAACATGTTTTTGTTTTTTTACAGCACCCATGTCTGCTTTCAGTTTGTCTACTGGGTTTCATTTTCCACTAACACAGCTCATGAATAGTACGAATTAGTGTGGTGTCAAGGTTTTCCATGAACACTTGAATGCACCAGGATGGACCGTCCATGAGAACAAGTCCCACTTTTCTGAAGAAATCATCATCCCCCCCCCAAAAAAAAATCATCCTATCATCTGAAAAAATGCTGTATGCTTTTGAAATTGGTCATCAGTAATTTCAAGTGTGGATTAATTATTTCAAATGGACTTACTCAGAAGAATCACACACTTTTTACGCCTGTTAACCTGTCACTTGTGATATTACCTTTCCATCGCTTTGGACGTCCGGCTGATGTGGCTCCACATGTGTGAGCTCCGTCACAATAGTTGTCGTGATGGTACAGTTTCGGCCTCCGATCAGGGAGCTGATGGCAGAGCCGAGAGACGAGGTCGATCTTTCTGTCTGTGGAGGCGGCGTCTGTGGAGGCGGAGTCTGCTCCACCGTCTCCTGGTAGGCGGAAATCTGCTCGGGGGGAACATCTTTCTCCGTCTGTTTGGAGGGAACGTCTTTCTGTGTCTGCTCGAAGGGAACGTCTTTCTGTGTCTGCTCGAAGGGAACTTCTTTCTGTGTCTTCTCTAAGGGAACTTCTTTCTGTGTCTTCTCCAAGGGAACATCTTTCTGTGTCTTCTCTAAGGGAACGTCTTTCTGTGTCTTCTCTAAGGGAACTTCTTTCTGTGTCTTCTCCAAGGGAACGTCTTTCTGTGTCTTCTCTGAGGGAACGTCTTTCTGTGTCTTCTCCAAGGGAACGTCTTTCTGTGTCTTCTCCAAGGGAACGTCTTTCTGTCTGTTCTCTGAGGGAACCTCTTTCTGTGTCTGCTCTGAGGGAACGTCTTTCTCCGTCGTCTTTGACGGATTGTCTTTGACCTCTGGTAGTGAGTGATGAGCAGAGGTAGGTGGAGTGGAAACAGATAAATCCTCCGTCGCCTCTCCATTCACTCGCACCAACCCGTCCAGCTAAGTGGGACAAACACATCGACGTTGGATTAGCCTATTTCGCTTGTTTAGTGAGAATAACACAAACTCATGGATGACAATTTTTTGCCTTTTGAAGTAACTTGAAAAACGTATAGCCTTCTCTAACTCAGTGGAGGTTTAAGGGATCAGTTGCAGCTCCTGTTGAACAAATAATCTCCAATCACTTTGATTTGATATAGTTCATTTTTACTTCAATCCACAACATTATGAAATTAACAATGCAAACCAACACTGACAACAGAATAGAGGAAAAGTCAAACTGACTATCAACATAGGGAGCATGGTCGACCGCATGAGCAACAACCAGAGGCAAATATTTGTATTCATCCAATGTGTTAAGAGAAAGTGGATCAAAGGTTTATCCTTCAATTAAGTTATGTTGCCACAACTGCCTGAGGTTGATATGTGATTAAACGCACCCTCAAACTCTACCTAGAGAACTAACAACAGCATCCATGTCAAAGAGAAAGAAGTAAAAATGTTAAAAGTTCCTAAATATAACAAACACATCCTTCCATGGACGCATGAGGTGGAACAGTGAGTATCAGATGATGCTGACTGAAGTGACTGATATTAAGCGCTCACCTTGACAGGTTTGTGTCCAGACTGTGCGCTCCTGGGCTGGCAGTAGGGCTTGGCTGCCAGCAGGGGGACGGGTCTGTTGGATCCAGTTGCAGGTGAGGGGAGTGAGTGTCCAGGCTGGGTGGTGTGAGGCGTCACATGCGCAGCCTGACTGTGTTTGGTTGGAGGCTCTGCGTCTCCTGCAATCGGTTGTGTTTGTTGTGTGGTTGGAGTCGGTTTGGATGGAGGTTCATTCAGTTCGAGTGACCGACGTGGCACATTTTCTGTGTTTGTGACTGCGCTGGGGGTGCTGCCGGCTGAAACTGATGTCTCTTGTGGAGCAGTTATACTCGTCTCCATCTCTTCCGGTTCTGTGAGCCTCCGGTCTTTTAGAACACGTGGTTCGGGTTCGTGTGGAGGTTGTGATGTTTCATTGGTAGGTGTTGTCGTTTTGTGCTCCTTGTCCGCCTGGTGAAGGTCCTGTTTGGGATTTGCAGTGGATCGGGGCAGTTTTAGACTGTCCAGTGTCGCGTCACTGATGGTGAAGCGAAGAGCGTAGCGCTGTAAAACCATGGCGGCTTCCTCCGGAGTTGCAGCATTCCTGTAGGCGTCACACAGCTCTGCCTCTCTGCGCTCCCTAGAAACAGAAGTAAGTAGAGAACAAAATTTATATTGTATCTAGGTCGGTTATGATATTGTACGTTGTATTGTTGCATATCAAGGTTTGTGTTTATGGCTCATGTTAAGGGCCACATATAAAGCTACAAAGGGCCCCAATAGCATCCTTACTTCTCCTCCACAATCTCTTTGTAGGTCTTAATGCTTTTCCTCTTGTTGCTGTCACTTCCCTCCTCCTTCATCCTTTTCTCCATCCTCTTCCTCTCTTCCTCTTTCTTGATCAGTTCCTGTGACGTGCTGCGACGACGATTCTTCCAACGAGCCAACTCCTGCCACGGGTTCAGAAGGGTTAAATATGTGCAGAGTTAAGTGAGGTTATTCCTGGTATTTCAATAAGATGCACACAATGTTTTCCCTTCTACGATCCAAATGGACCCCGCATGCTCAACTTAGATGTCATAAGTCTCTTACGTTTTGCCAGTGGTCGTCATCTTCCTGAAAGTTGTTGTACTGCTCGTGCATTCGCTCATATCGTGATTGGCTGAGTGGCGGTAAGTGTTCCACCTCCTCCTCGTTAAGTATGTCACTCATGCTCACGCTCCTAGAGAGGAAAAATGATCTTAAATAATTACTGAATCTCTTGACCCAACATGTTAACTTTGTCCAATTTGACTCTGGAAAACAGAAAATATTCAATTTTAATTATTTATTTTTTTCAATTTGATCACTTCAGTGAATATAATAGAAAATGT
The DNA here is from genome assembly GCF_023055335.1 of Clinocottus analis. NCBI lineage: Eukaryota > Metazoa > Chordata > Actinopteri > Perciformes > Cottidae > Clinocottus > Clinocottus analis. The sequence continues at coordinate 3,456,370 of NW_027175954.1, read as the reverse complement.
CAAACATTTAAACTGTAATCTAAATAAATAATACACATTCCATGATCAAAAGGGAACAAACAAAACCTGCCGCCCCCCCTCCTTTTCAAAATGTATAGATGACGTAAACAAAGATGGTCTGTCAACTTATTTCTAGAAATAATAAGAACACGACACAAGACATACTCAGACACAACCAAGAAACAGTCCACTAAACACAAATATGACATTATCATTGTTATAGTTGTGTTCGTGTTGCCCCACAACTCAGTAACAACAACATGTTGCTGTTTCAAGAAACTAATCACAAAGCAATTGAACAAGCAAATAAATGTATTCTGGCAAGACAAAGAGGTTCATAGATTAGTGTGATAGACTATGAATATTTTTTAAACAAACAAGCAGAAATAATGCAAAACATAACTACATCAAAAGTAAAATATGACAATAAAAAAAATGGATGTTAGTAATGAGTCCTGACGGGACAATCCACAGCAGTGAGCACGCTGTTAGTGTTCTGTGTATTTATATATATTATTGGACTGAACTCTTGAAATCAAATGTGAAACGTGTGTGCATATATCTCGTTGTCATGCAGAACTCATCCAGGTTCGCGGCACAAAAGACTTACTCAGTGTCCTCAGACAAAAAAGCAACTCGCCGACTCATCCTAAAACAATAACAGAACACAGGGAATGAGAGGAAGGAGGAGGTGAGGCAACGGGCAGCAGCATTCATGTCAAGGTCACACTTCGGATTGGACGGATAAATCTGAGCGGGGGGGAGTGATGAAGACACAAAAAGAGCATCTCACATGATGGGAGGCAGCTCATCGTCATCCAGCCAGAAGGGTTTCCTCCGTGGCTCTCCGTTCACGTCCTTCTTTCTCTCCTCCACCTTTTCCTCAAGTCTTTCCTCCACACTCTGGTTTTCCAGCTCCGGCTCCACTTCACAAATCCGGGATGGAGGGGTGAGCGGCGGAGAGGAGAGGGGCTCGGTCTCACCTGCGACTGAGCTGCGAGGGGTTGTCATGCCTCCCTCTTGCTTTGTGTCCTCCTCCTGCCGCTCCCTCGGCCCTGCACGCCGAGGCAGGGCCGGGGCTTTGGAGAGCGGAGCTCGAGGTTCTGCTGCCACGGTAACGATGCTGTTAAATCCAGTGACAGGGCCGAGATTACCAGGAAATACAGCTCAACGGATAAATCAAGGCCGCATCGCAGATAACAGGAGACTGCAGCTGAGCTGATCTCTGGTTACGGGACGTTTTCACGACGTTGCGTTTCCGAACACGCAGCCAGCACAAGCTTACAGAGTCAGTGTGTGTGTGGTGCATTCTGCACCAGCCGCTGAACAATCAAGGACAGCAGATTTGTGTTTGTGGTGTTTCAAACTTTAACTGGAAAATTAGACGTATACATCTAATCTCTAGTTAATAATCCATAGATCTCTGATTTCATTGGACCTACTTTTTAATGAAGATAATGAATATTATATACAGATTATTCTGTAAGTGAGGTCAATATTACATTTTTGGAGTTCCCGTATTTACAAATTACCAATAGTTGAGAAATAATTTACTTATGATTGTCAGCCCTTTTAACTTGTGTCTTGATCCTGAGCAAACTATGAAAGAAGATTAGATCTGAAGATTAAAGCAAAACTCTCTGTCTGGCTAGATACCAGTACAGGTAAGCATACACAATGTTGGTTTTTCATTTACTATTTTTGCTCAATAATTACCCTGGAAGGTTTTTGTCTTTATTTTTTAAAGAAAAAATAAAGACAATTTGTGCATTGCTGGTGTACGTTAGTTTTTGTCTCTATGTTATTCAGCAGTGATTTACACTCTACACACAAAGATAATAGCTGATCCCTCCATACTGAACTAGAACCAAACAACCAAAGTCATGCCAAACAAAGCCAAGGTTGAACCTCAACAGCAAAACACCCCGGAAGACCAGATAAGTCCAAACCATGCACAACCTTTACCAGCCATATGAGAACCAGAAGTCCAAGAATCAAAGTCAGCCAATCTTTTCATGTATAAATCATATAAATTAAACCACATCGAGCGTTCAGCTGCAGGCACTCAAACAGGCTGGCATGGAATCAAAACAACAACACAGTCGAGTCAGGATCAACTGTAGATCATCCACAGAGACGTAGTAGTGTTAGTGCTGCAGGCCATTTGACTTGTAAACATAATCAAGTCTTTCTTTGCCAGTAAAATAGCTGTTGTTGTTAGTTGCAGTAGTTTGCAATGTCTTCATCATTCAAACTGTAAAATACCTTTCGGTAGCCATCTTCTCTGTGAGTTTAGGTCTGTTGTGGAGCGGCTTCATTGCAGACACCGGGGCGATGGTATATTTAACTGACCCGGGGACTGGCAGGAAGCGATTAATGGGCTGGATGATTCTGGCCGCACTCGGTTTTTGGTACGATCCGGTCCTGCGAGCCATCATATCGTCCTTTTCAAGGTCAGGCTCATTCTCATTCTCATCATATTCATCCTCATCGTCATCTTCATATTCAAACTGTCTGTGAGACGTCGCTCGGATCGTGTCAGGGTGAAGTTGAGGCTTTTCCGTGGGAACCCCGGGTGGCTGTTGCTCCGCTCTGTGAGAGAAACTCCTATGATTGAAATAGCTAAACACCAAGCTGGAGAATCTCTCCGAGGATGCAAGCCACTGCGAGCGTGTTAGCGCCTTCTCAAACTGTTAGACACACAAATCTCAGCCCACCTGACGTTCGGTTTCTTGCTCCTGTCTGCCTGCACGACCCTCTTGTTCCTCGGAGCAGCGTCTGTGGTGACCTCTCCTTGTGTGCAGCGCTTGGTGCTGGGAAGAGGCAGGAAACGGTTGTAAGTCACTGTAGCCGTGCTTTGTTTATGGAAAACTCCCGTCCTCCTTGCCATCATGTCATCTTTCTGAGGATCCGGAATCTTGTCCTCGTCATCCTCCTCCTCCTCCTCCTCTTCCTCTGTCCTCCGGTCATATTGACCCAGACCTGCGTCCATCTCAGCAGGAGTAGAGGGGCTTTCGGGGCTGCAGAATGGGAGGTCAGCTGAAGGAGGCGTGGTTTGATTGAGGTCAGCTCCGTCTACCTGGCTGTGAGAGCACCATAAAAAGCTCAAATTGCAGCCCCTGTGATGGATACTATAGTCTTAAAATCCAGGCATGAACATGCATAGAAGCAGGTCAAGTGTGCAGAATATGGATCGTGAAGAAGGACTCATTTCAAATTAAAAGCCTTTCTTGCATCAAATAAATAAAATGTAAGATAAAAATAGAATAAAAAATACAAAACAATGCCAATTTACAAAACAATAAATACATTTAAAAAAAGACCTGTGATGATATTTGAGGCTTTTTGACCGTCAGAGTCACCTCCAAATATGAATCAAATTGAATCTATACACACACACACACACACAACATAAATTAATGAATTGTGACTACTATTGTTAATTTACTGTATGGTCGGCGATGAGTCAATATCAGCTGACGTTTCAGCCCGGTCGATATATCAAGCTCTACAGCAGAATGTGCATGCAGGTGTGTGTGTGTGTGTGTGTGTGTGTGTGTGTGTGTGTGTGTGTGTGTGTGTGTGTGTGTGTGTGTGTGTGTGTGTGTGTGTGTGTTTGTACGTGTGTATGTATCTTTGTTTCCTATTAAAACTACAAGCAAATCAACACAATGCAGTGAGGTGCAGTCAAACTACCTCATTTATTAATTCAAATAGGCCTGAATGGTAAAACATTTCACCAAACGACAGCGACAAGCAATTCAATGAAACCATTAAATTAGTAATGGAACTGAAAGGGAGCGATTTATTCCCCCAATACAGCCCGCACTAATGCAAAAGACTTTGGACTCAAGCCATTGTCAAGCCGTCTTGTATTTGGCCTCGTCCATACCTGCGTTCCCACTCTGAAAGCTGGGAGCCCAGGCCAATGGTAGGCATGGCTACAGTTGCATTGGAAAGGAGTCGTCTTAGCAACTCCGTCTCCTTCCCTTCACTTGACGTGACTGTGTCTATTGGCTGCTCGATCTCAGTCACGCCCCCAAAGGTCACAACTCTGCTGTGACTTCGTCCAGCATTTGCTGATCCGCTGAAAGGACTCCCGTAACTTTTCTCTCGACAAGCTTGACACACAGGGGCCGGGCTAGCCTCACTGTAGATACAATCTCACAAATGAAGACAGGCGCGCGCACACATACACACACCAACGGCCAGCAAAAGAGCAGTGGGAAATAAAGAGGGTGGAAAATCATGAGCAACCAGAGACAGAGGATCAGACTGTGAAGATAATGGAATGACGGGATGGAAATGATGAATCAGACAGGAAGTGTGGATGGACAGAAGAGGACAATGCATGGGGTTGTGTATTTAAATCCCTTTAACACATACATACGTCCATTCACAACACTCACCAGGCTTTTTTATCTACTCTAGGTAGCTACATATTCATGGTAACTGCAGCTCCTCTGGGAACACAAACAACTCTTTATCCTATCTAATGACATCAGCGCAGAGAGAGAAAAACAAAGCCGAAGCAGTGCTCATAGCCAACAATCCCCTCTCTTTTGGTCACGCACACGCACACGCACACACACACACACACACACACACACACACACACACACACAGACACAGAGTCTCACACACACCGGCCAATTCCCTGCTCTGTTTCAATGCATGCCATAAAAGACTGAAGAGGCCTGAAGTGCACAATGGTGAGGAGAATAAACAAGCAGATGAGAACATGGGAGCTGCAAAAGAGAGAAGAAGAGCGGGGAAACTAAACCAAAGGGGATGTTTAGGAGCTTACAAGAGGATACAAGAAATTAAAGACAAATAGTGTTGAAACTGATGAAGTAATAACAAGTCCACGATGGAGGTATCTTTTAAAGGTCTTTTAAATATTCTACTCAAGTGGCTAGACCTTTAAGCTCTAGAAAGTCAAATTGATATACTTTGAAATCTGTACGACTAATGAATGTCTATTCACATTATGGATTAATAATCTTTATATTTTATTACTGAATGAATCCATCATGTTGGAAGAAAGAGCAAACTCACTTGAACGGCATTCAGAAATAAGGTACCTAATTCCTCGTGTATTCAACCACTGTTTACAACATATCTGGGTTGTTACTTCATACAAACATCTCTGCAAATTAAAAAAAACATTTTTCTATGCAATGATCTGCTTCAGACTGGACCGAAGACGAGAAGCACACACACTGCACATTCTCTCATTATGAAACCACACACTTGACACGTACAGCAGCATTTAAGTGCGCTGTGCTGCATGTGTGCTGAAACAGAGAGAGTGTGTCGGGCACCTGGGTTCAGTCATCCTGAGTCTTTCCCACTTCTGCATATCTGCCCGGCTCATGGAGGCAGAAACCAAGCTCACTGGTCCGTCCCTTTGAGGGAGGGGCTTACGCTGAGCCCGCCTACGAGCCAAGTCATCCTTCTGCTTATTAGGGGTCGCGGTGACCTTCCCCTCTTCTTCCTCCCTTTCCTCCCCATCCTCATGGCGAGGGGCGGAGTTTAGGAAGGGGTTGTCTCTGCGTGTAATGATGTCAGGGACTGCTTCTTTCTCGCTGTCCATTCACAGAGCCAGGACAACGGCACCACACGTTAAGCAAGCACACGTCAAACCACAAGTGACCACAAAACCCAAAGAGAAAAAAAAGTAGAGGATGGGAGAGAAGTTTTATCAGTAAGTTTTGGGATAAAATAGAAGAAAAAGGGCAACACACACAAACGAGCGCTGGCTAACCTGATCTCCTTCTCCTGCAGCGTTTGCTGCGAGGCTCGTCTAATGCCTTCCCAGCGCTCTCGGTCTTTGCTGCTACATACAGGCTGGGGGACAAACTGATGCACCTTGGGAGCAACGGGGCTGCGATGGGCTCGTCTGGATGCCAGGTCGTCTCTACGAACATCCGGAACTTTCCGGGCCTCCGCCTCCTCTTCCACATCGGAGGACGAGTCCCATGCCGATTTCTGAGAGCTCAAAAAGTCGTTATCGCAGCGGAGGATGATGTTTGGGGATGGTGACCTCACTTCCTGTTCCTCCAGTGTGGGACGGCTGAGGTTGGAGACGGGACGGGGTGTCAAGGTGATGTCAGATTATCAAAGATCCATCGTTTGTAGCAACATGCGGAGTTTGAATTTGACATGCGCGCATAAAATATTGTGACATGGCAAGGCCCCTTTCAAAGAATGTGTATAAGAAGTGCGGTTACATCAAAACAATACCACACCAACTTGGAAGTGAATCAAGGCCATTGAAAGCTCTATTGTGATATTAATGACTGACGTGATTTAAACAAACCTCTCCCGTTTGTTGAACACGGAAAAGTAGCGAGCAGTTAGTCAGATCTGCAAACACACTCATCAATAAGCCACATTGCTTCAACCAGATAGCTCCACAAACCAAAAGTCAAGCTTGTGTGAATGGAGCACCAGGCAAAGAAAACCCACAAACAAAATTACCATCATAATGATCCGTTAGTGAACACGACCAAGACTGTCAAACCACAGCAGCGGCTCTCACGCCCCTCCCCTCTGACCTGCTGAAGCGAACGGCAGCGGGCAGAACTTTGATTCCTGTCTTCTCCAACTTCTGCAGCCTCTTCTGATCCAACACTTCCTGAGTCACCTTCTCCTCTTCCTGTTTTAGTCTTTCCGCAGTACTCTCAGGTGCCCAAGTGACAGTCTTGGGAGTTTTGTATTGAAGTCCGGTTCTCTTGCACTGCTCTGAAGCGGCTTGAGTGTGACTGGGGAACGATGTGTGATGGCATGGAAATATTAGGGACGAGGATGTTTGTGTGTCTCGTGTGATTTACCTTTTCCTTCAGCTCAATATTTGGATTTTTCCATTCCAGCACGGAGTTACATAGGTACAAAATGCACAATTTGCCACCGAGTTATTCAAAGCACTGATTTGTTGTTTATTACCTGCGCTGCTCTCCTTCCTCTGCGTGCGGTTTTCGCCGTGGAGTCGGGATGTAGGCGCTGGCGTTGGTTCGGTTGGGAAGAAACTGGTTAAAGGGAATGGAGGCCCTGGATTCACTGCTGGCAGTCCGTCTGGCCAACATGTCATCCTTCCGCACATCTGGCCTCCTGCTGGGAGCATCGGCCTCCGAGTCGCTGCCTCGCCCTGGGCAAAGAGCAATGGAGCATAAAAGAGAAGTAAAGAAGGTTAGAAAGTATGTCAGGAGTTATTTGAATTGGTCCTTGCATAATAACCTCTGCAAACGATATTCAAGATCATTATTTTTAGCACCATTTTGTTCACAATATCTCCAATGCTACAAATGTGTAAGGGCAAAAACACGTTGAAATGGGACAGGACATATTTATCATAAATCTTTAGACACTTTTAAGCATTTTTGGCCCTTCAACCACCAGACTGACAATGTAGTTATATATCTCTGAACCTTTTCTCGACCAACAATGTTGTCTCACTGGGAGAATAATCACACAAAATCAGAAACTGTTATGTGTGTCCTAATTATGACAACCACTGCCCTATTTTCATAGTTTCGGCCGTCATTTCCATCTGTAATAATAACAAGTTAACTCCCGAGATCACAAAAAGGCAGAGAGCAAAAAACAAGAGCACTTATTTTAAACAAGCGCCAAGGTTAGTTACATTTTTTTGAAAAAGAAGGAGTGAAGGATTATTATTAACACAGTGTTCCCACTTTCAGTTTAACCTCATAATAAAGAAGCTTAGATATTTGGCTAAACTGTCGGCTTGTTACAACCAGTCGGATTTGTCCCTAAATTTCAGCAACTACTTTTGGTGACAAAAATAAATACTGACCTAATCAAGTTATATTAAACTAGAATAATTATAGAAATCTAGATACAACAGTACTCTCGTACTACCTGTTACTAGATTATTGTGCAGAAATTGTGTGCAAACACACAGAGAGACATAATGAGACAAACTGTCTCCCATGTCTTTCTTTCGAGTTGGGTAATAAATATTACTTTGTAAGGCAGCACACTTTCTCGGTGGCCTCCTGGGAATGTGGGTGAATAAGTCTATTCCAAGCGCTGGAATAGTGTTTTTCTTGTCACCCTGCTGCACACATATTATACTGTCAGCATAAAAGACACAAACAGGATGCTTGTGATACTCCCCTCAAACACACACACACACAGACTGACATACGACAGGCAGGATGTTGACCTCAGCCAGGTCCAAATCTCTGGTGATTGATACTCAGACCAACAGCTGCTACATCTGGGGCACACACACACACACACACACACACACACGCGCACACACGCACGCACACACACTCGCACACACACACACACACACACAGTGTCTGAGACTTTCAGCTGTTGTCAACAGCCCGCCTGACTGGGCCCAGCATACAAAGGTTAAAACCCCAACATGTTAGAGAACAGCAGTCAGACTATTTATGGATGAGTGAGTTGGTCTAGTCTGCTTTAAAGGACTAGTTCAACATTTTTGGGAAATAGGCTAATTTGCATTCTTTGCATCTGATGTGAAGATGATGGCAGCTTAGCTTAGCATAGTGACAGAAAGCATGGGGAAACCCCTAGCCTGGCTTTCTCTGATGTGCAGAATGTTTTGTTTTTTGCTACTTGGGAGACATTTATCAGAACCAACCATCACCGTTGCCTCGATTCACCACGTCAGGAGAAGGGCTGTGCTGTGAGCGAGAGCCAAAGGAGTCCAGACTGTCAAAAACAAAAGCAAAGACATTTTTAAAAACATTACTGTCCAACATTGGAAAATCACATGAGGGTTTCGTATCAATGGGTTTGAATTGAATTTCTAAAATGTATTCTACATGTGTGTCCGCACATTTGGGTACATGTGCGTGTGTCTTGACAGACGTCTCTCACCTGTCGAGGGAGTTGTCGCGAGTGTGTCGTGGTGGAGACAGAGAGTCGCTCCTCTCGGAGTCCCAGCAGTCGTAGCCGCTGTCCCTAACGCTGCGCTTCTGTGAACTGTCGCTTCCTTCCTCACTCTCCTACAAAACACACACAAAAACACCCATCAGGAAAACACATTAAAAAAACATGGTTTGAGAAATGGATTGGAAAGGAGCAAAGGAAACAAAAGAAAAAGCCAGGTGGTCTTGTTAGAATAGGCCAATTGATCAAATAGATAAAAATGTGCAGAGCCACTCTTCTTTCTCAACTCCTATATCCTGTTTCTCTTTTCTGTCTCTCCCTGAAATAGGAGTAGCTGTGGTGTAACAAAAACAACAAAAAAAATGTGTTTGTGTCCTGTCTCTCCTGCCCCCCAACAAAGACAGGAAACTAACAAATCCACCCCCTGCACCTCCTCCTCACTGCTATCTGTCTCTCTGTCTCCTTCGCCTCCCCCGTCCTCGCTCTGTGCTCTTCACGGTGTTCACTCACCACCTTCATTTGAGCGAGAAGCCCTTCAAACTCCTTGAGGTTGAGCGTAGGGCCACTGTAGGAGGCAGAGCCGCTGGCAGCCTTCCCAAGCCAGAACACAGTGTTCAGCACCTGAGACACACAGATTCAAGGGTTTCATGTATATTCACAAAGGCTAACACATTAGCATGGAAGATGAGGCCAGAAAATTTAATGAAAGGACAATAATTACTCACGTTTTTTATTTTGCGGTTGCAGTCAGAGTTACTAATGAGAGAGAGAAAGAGAGAGATGTGTTACTGTGGTGAGAGATTCATTAAGAGGACATAAAGAGGACTTAAAAGCCGCACTATTTACTTGAGGTTAGCTCGAATCGAAGTGTCCTGCAAGTCCCCGGGGTCAAACAGTTGGGAGCCCTTCAGGCCAAACTCCTCGCAGCCCCGCAGGAAGACTGACAGGTTGTCCTACGAGGCAGACAACAGGGGACCACAGTCAGAGTTTGTCACTTTGATGAAGTAGCTGGTTTACAGGGATGAATGTCACACTGCCGAGTGTCTTCTTACCAGCCCGGCGATGGGGGTGGGCAGTCTGTTGATCTTCTTGACCAGCCCCGGTTTGATTGCACTCAGCAGCCTGAGTGGAGGAGGGGAGCAGCAGTGATGTATTGAGTCTTAGAGGAGGTTATGTATGCTGTTGCGATTTTGGACATCAAAAACTGAGTGGAGGTGATGTGAGAGGCTTACTCGCATAACAGGATGCCGTTCTCCAGTCCGCTGCGGAAGTCCTTCTCTCCAAAGCTCTTGCCCGTAACAGCCTGGAGGACAGGAAGAGACAGATGTAAAGGAGGTGGACTGGAACTATGGCTGCAACGGACCATTATTTTTTTTTAAAAAGATTCATCTGATGGTTATTTTCTGATTCAATCAATAAATTGTTTTTAAAATGTTTTTAAGATTTGTTCTATTACTAAATTTGGTGGAAAAGGAATCATTATTGACAATTTATACATTATTTAAGTCATTTATCCCACAGAAATGCCAATTATTCTCTAGTTACAGCATCTCAAATGTGAAGATTTGCTTTTTGTAACATTGTAAATTGTTTTGGGTTCCTGGCATCACAATATGCTGCTCCCTGTGAGTTTAAAGGAGGCGATAAGTAATTAAAAAATAATCAACAGATTATTATTTGGAGCCGTAATGCGATTGCTATAATTCACAGATAATTATTAAGCATAATAGTGATTGAAGTCTGTTGAAATGTGCCCCACTGTGTCCCTGACAGAGGAAACCTGCTGCTGCCCGGTTCACCCATCCCCCAACATTTTTTGCTTCAGTAGAAACCAAATTAGAGTGACGCCAAGGCAGTGACACACTGCTCTGTGCCCTCATTCCATTTACCCTGATTTAGATGCACACAGTTGTAGCCCGAGCGAACGACAACCTCAGTCCTCCATCCTGGACTCCTATTCTATCCTGCACAAGCGGGAGAGGAGGAAGCTAACATCGACAAACTACCGCAACACCAACCCACACACATGCGCTCCTTTCTAGAGTGGTTGTGTAACCAGCAGCCTAAGGTGAATGGAAGAAAAGAGAGATTTGACTCTTTGGACTTCTAATCCAGATTAGCATGGATTATAGTTAGCACCAAAACTGTTAACTGGAGGCACACACTCTCTACTGCTCATGGGCTCCTACACATCCACCCACAAAACAACCTACACTTACTGTGAGCCAAAAATTCAAAATGTGTCTGCGACTGACAACAATAATAATCTCAGGATATTTTGATAGTCTGTTTGCTTTATTTGCTTTATAAATCTTTGTCTACTCTTTATTTCGAATCTTATTTATAAATAATTTCCATTTATCTATGAGATGAACACACACACACACACACACACACACACACACACACACACACACACACACACACACGGTACATTTGCAGCTATAAAAACAGCCTATTGTTTTATAGTTATGTAAGTGATGACCAGATGTTTCTTATTGTCAACCGTTTCTTTTACTCGTCTTTCATCACGCACGCACACACACACACACACACACACACACACACACACACACACACACACACGAACACGGGCATATGTCATGTTTATTAAGGTTTGACTCCAGGTCTTTGAAACATTTACAGCATGCTCATGCATTATTGATGGATAAAGAAGAATACTGTATTGAAGGAGAGCAGGACAAATGTGTTTGTGTTTTGTGTAGGTAGTGTGTGTGAGTGTGGGATGCCCGACACAGACAGTGGGTGGCGGGTGGAGGTGGTTAACGAGTAGTTATGTGAAAAACGCTGAAACTGAAGAACAGTAATTAGACACTGCAACTGATGTGAGTATACATGTGTTGGATAAAAAAGTCCAGTAAGTTTAGGCAGACGCCGAAAGATTGTGTGTGTTACTGTAAAAACAAGACAGAAACAGCGCTTGTATGTGTGTGAAGTGACCGTCCATGTCTGCTACAAAGACCAAGCCAATGGCCATGGGGGTATTTCAATGCCAGCAACGGTAACTCTACCCTCCTTCGCTTCCTCTCAGTCCCCATGGCGGACGGCTCTGCTCAGTCTGGTTGAATGGCAGCAGCAGCTACCGTTTAAACCCAGAGCTCAGTGTGTGGGAGCAGAGAAGAAGCAGAAGTAGGCTAAAATATCCTTGACTTCATTTTCATTTTGCTGTAAAGAAATGCGGAAAAGAATGAGAGGCTAGAAAAACAGGTAGGAGAGGAGAAAAATATGCAGCACATCGAGTTCGAGGTCTATTTTTCACAGTAAGGGGCTGTAATGGGCTGCTTTGAAGAGACAAACTAGGATTTTGGTCATATTATTATGGGGCCGTGCAGCTGCAGTTGACACAGTTTTTGTTTGTCTATCACGGGACAGTCTGGTCTCCTGAGTTGACCCTAAGTGTATGTGTTACCATAACCACTAGAGTCACATCGATAAGCATCTATTTTAAGATATGATGATGGTTACAGTGTTTAACAATAGTTTCTGTTTATAAGATATTTATGGACTCTTATAAAACTTTGGATAAAACATGGTAAATTAACTTTCTGGTAAAAGAAAAGACCATTCACATGTTTCTGAAGTTGGGACTGGTTTGCGACTGGTTTTCCATACTTGGCTCAGTGACGTTGATGCTAAATTGAACCCTGAACTGTCTGCGCACTTCCAGTAAAGCCAGTTGATGGAGATGTTAAGAGTTAGAGCCTCAGTGTGATGCACAGACCGTTGAGTGAGGCTTGTGTTTTCATTCATAGTGTTAGAGAGAAGCATTAGTCTTTCTATAATGTTATCACGTGCTGTCGGCACTAATGGAAAAAAAGTGACACACAGAGAAGATAAGAAGACACGGAAGCCGGAAAAAAATGAAAGAGAAAGACGGAGATTTCCAGTGATAATCCAGATCGAGATTGAGTTTAATCTGGATCAGAGTAATTAACCAGAGTGCCTCGACACTAGAAAATATCTCTTCAGCTGCAGACACTTGATATTTGTTCAATATGAGGAGCAAAAACACCTCCTCTGTGTCAAAGCACACTTACTGTACAACATATGTTTTTATATGTAGTATGACATCAACATACTTGAAGCGGTCAGTTCTTGTTATTAGTTGTGAAATCTGTAATTTACCTCTGAGATTTTCTGCAATTTAAGTAAATTTAAGTGCCAAATTGAGTAAATGATTACACTCTGTGTGCATTGTATCCTAAATACAGTACAGTTTAATGCACTGCTTATTTTTACTCACAGCTCAGTCAAAGGTGGAACAACACAAACTAATGCCGCTTGAAAATTCTGCACAATGCAAATCAGAGCCAGTCAATCATGTATCATGATACAGCACATTATAACTAACCCGTCTCCATTTGTCTGCAGCATTATTGTGTTTTACCAAACATGTGTAGATGTCTATGGCAACTATTCTGGCTTCACAAAAACTTCCGTGAGGTATGAAAGACGTCTCTGCCAACAGCCAGTCTGTGTCTTCCTCATAATATTCACATTCTTTCAGTATGAACAGTATCTGATGCATGGAAAAATCCCATGAATCCCTGCTCTCGCTCTCTCTTGTGCAGACACAGCTGGCCGTCTGCGACCATTGGAGTTAATCTGCTTCGGACAGACAGCTGTGACATCTGGCACGCACGCACACGCAAACACTGACACACATTCTTTCATTTATTCCCTGCGTGACAGACGACCAACTCTTGCTATGTACTGTATGCCGATGACCGCAGAGGTTAACCCCTGTCACTAAAGTTAACTTTGTGTTTCTCTAAGCCGGTGCAGTTTTAAACTGCTCAACGTCACATCCAACAGGTGTAAAGCACATGTGATGGTGTGCATCAGCTCTGAGACGGTCTAATCCCGCCTTGACTCGTTATTTAGACAGATATAAAGGTCTCGTCGTCTGTGCCTTATTTTCTGCTGGGGTCATGTGGTGATATATAGTCCACTGCTCTACTGCCCCCCTAGAAACAGTGACACCTGAGAGCCTGCCCATGTTATGTTCCCATAGTGACCAGTGTCACCCAATCGGGGCGTGTCTGAGGAGTGTGTGAGCAGTATCATGCATATCTGATTGGCATGTGTGTGTGTGTGTGTGTGTGTGTGTGTGTGTGTGTGTGTGTGTGTGCATACACTTTGCATACTCTTACAGACAAGGCAACACACATATGCAGGCTGAAAATGCTGCATGGAGTGTAGTGTGGCACAGCGAACCCTGACTCATCCCCACCTGTGAGAGCGCAAAAATACAACACTAGAAATAGACCGGACTGAAAATAACTGGAGAATTAGGAGACAGGAAGACGACAAAACAAGAGGGACAGCGAGCAAAGACACTGCAGGAGAGATTAAGAGGCTATCTTAGAGGCCAGCATTAACCTAGACGAGGCTGGTTGTGCTCACTACTGATGTTACAGCTTTTAAGCACAGAGCAAGATGTGTCCACTGCACTCTGTGTCAATAATTGTAAGTTGAAGCTATTTTTGTAGTTCTTAAAAATAAAAAAAACATTGTTTGCGAATGCCTAAATGTATTAAGGTCAACTATACTGATTGGTTGAGAAATAAGTTTGAGTTATTCATAGGTGCAAATGTAGATTTGAGTATATTGCGTTTCAGAAAGATTAGACTCAAAGAATAAAACAATAAATTAAAGAGTCAAGCTAGCTTTTGTTTTTGCCTCCAGCTATATTTATTTCTTGTAAATGCTTTGGAAAAAAGATGGATGTAATGATATTTAACGTGAGTTTGGAGTGATGATGACTGATGGATTGCATGTAAATCAACCAGAAACAAGCCACAATGATCAACAAAACATGTCATTTAAATGTGTAGTTGGATTCTTACTTCTTCTATGATCACACATTGCTCAATCTAAATAATTCCTTTGCTAATTAAAGACTTCTAGGATGGATGCTTGGACACAACACACTCCTGCTTTTAACTTGAAAGATCATAGGAAGATGCTCTATTTCTTTGAGATGTGTGAGATGTACTAAAAGCCTTGCTGATAACGTAATCCTTCAAACTGGAATACATACGCAATCTTTTGTCATCCGCTCTTGTGATTGAGGCCACAAGTATGTCAAGTATGAGAATAAGAGACTTCTAACCTTAACATCATTCATTGAAGGGGTAACTGTGCATATTAAAATCTCTAAAGCCACATAAATAGGCCATTACTCTCCACAGACGGAATCTTTTTTTTCTCCTTTAATGCTGATAACTTAAGATTTTCTTGCGCAGTATTTGGGACACTGAAGAATCTAAATTGGGTGGATGGGAAACGAATGATCTACTTCTGTGGCCTAAGGAATCCTAAAAGTAATCATGGAGGAACCATTTAACTTTGACAGACAGATAGATGAAAGAAAACCACCCCTCTCCAGTGGATGCTAATGTCTAGTTGGGACCAGTATAGCCTAAACATGTTTAATTTATTTTTATGATGTTTAGATGCCTAAAGCAGTAATACTTTCCTTTCCTGTCTTCTTAATACTTTTAACAATGTATTTGTCAACACTTTGTGTCCTTACCCCAGGTTGAAAACAACTGCTATAAACAGTATAGCATCTTTAAAACTGGATGGATGCATGTTTAATCTTGAATTTGATTCCAGTCTCACCAGTATGTGATTCAGAGCAATTAACATAGCTGTTTAAATAATCAAAAAACAGATTTAATAATCTTAAATCTGTTTTGTTGGTGTGTTTGGTTTAGCGTGTGTCTCCAACAATACAATCCAACAATACATATTAGCATGTTATCTCCGTTTTGGTTCACCACAACAATTCAAATTGGATGCCAGGACTGGAGTGTTCACAGTCTAGCATTTACTTTTAGATTTCTCTATTATTTATTCATCTTGTATCTCTCTTTCTACCACAGCCTGAGAGAGTTCATGTGAAAACACAGCCAAACTGTGAAGTTAAAGCCCAAACTTTCACATCAAAGTTAATTGTGAAGCTACATCCAAGCCTTTATTATTTTCCAAAATCTGAGTTGGCAGGGGACAGATAATAAATAGGTCATAACGCAGCTCCACTGGCAAAATCGTGATTCACGACTCAGGCTTATAGAGAGAGGCGTTTTTTTTTTTTTTATCCGAGCAGATGATGATGGAAAAGCGATGCAGCAAAGCACAAAATGATAATCTCAACAGCGGCTGCTCGGGCCTCGTGCGTGGACGTTGGCCCGGTTTCATTACCATGGCAACCGGAATCCCTTCACGCGCAAAGATGGGGGCGTCACACCTTCTAGCAAGTAAAAATATCTTCATGGATAGTAAACAAACGCAACATTAATGGCTACTGGAAGAGTTTGCATGTATGTTCTTCTTTTTTTATTAGGTCAGTGTTTAAAGGTCCACCCCGCTCTATGCTCATGTGTGTGTGTGTGTGTGTGTGTGTGTGTGTGTGTGTGTGTGTGTGTGTGTGTGTGTGTGTGTGTGTGTGTGTGTGTGTGTGTGTGTGTGTGTTAATTAGAGCCACACATGTGTTAAAACTTTTGACACGTTTGTCCGACCGCCTCAGAGCCGTCGTCCCTCACGGTTACATCGTCCGTATGGGACATGTGACGATATGCACCAGTATTGTGGGGCATATAGGGGCCATACGTATTATTTATCCCCCGGTGTGGTGCGTTTGTGTGCCGCCCGCCAGCCCATGAGCGGTCCCTTCACTTACCTCTATCCATTTCTGTGCCTCCAAACAGGCCGGTTCGGGAAGGTTCGGCCCCGGCGAAGCGTTCGGGACATCTCGACCTGCAGCGGGGCTGGCCATCTCCGGGCAGGCCGTTTACCGAGGACGAGAGCGTGTGTGTGTGTGTGTGTGTGTGTGTGTCGGACGGCGATGGACGGCGATACGCGATATAAGACGTGTTGGTGGTTCTGCCCCTACTCCCGTTATCCTCTTCCTCGCAGTAAACAGTCGACCTCCACGCGCACCAGTCAGTGCGTTGCGTAGCTCTCTCTCTCTCTCTCTCTCTCTCTCTCTCTCTCTCTCTCTCTCTCTCTCTCTCTCTCTCTCTCTCTCTCTCTCTCTCTCTCTCTCTCTCTCTCTCTCTCTCTCTCTCTCCTCTCTCTCGTGCTCCCAGCGAGTCCTGCTCAAGCGGAGGTGTAGAAAGAGAAGAAAAGAAAAGAAAAGAAAGCAGCAAGCTTGTCGCGACTCGCGACTCCGTCACTGCAACACGAGCCACGAGCTAAAAATAATGAGTCTTGTACGCAGCCGGACTGCGCGAGGCTGCCGCCGCGCATTTCGTTAGACGTGAACGCGCAGGCAGGAATCTATGCGGGGGAGGAAGAGAGGGATAGGAAGAGATAGAAAAGATAGGGGAGAGAGAGAAGGATGGGGGAAGCTGGAAGGTCCGTTTGAGTCCATGGAAGTAAGTCCACAGAGGCTATTTCCACCAAAATTCTAAATGGTTTAATTGCTCAACATTTGTTCAGTTAATCCTCCTCAGGGCTGTTGATTGACAAACACAAAAGGCAGGCATCTACCCTGGGGCCCTCAGTCCCCGAAGGGCCGTTAATTTAGTAAATTAGATTAGGAATATGTGCTACCACATCACAGATAATTGTCATGTTTGCTGTGTTTTTAAGAGCCCCTGTATCAACATTGAGGCACATATTCATACATGTGTTTAATACAATTTTAAGAAACGGTAAACCTGAGCAATATTTAATGAGGCTGCCATGTAGTGTGTGCTTCGTAGCTGGTGGGGGCTTCAGGCAACACAATATCCATTTACCCTTTACTCGTGAAGAAATAATTTGTTCACGCTTCAGTGGATACATTATAATATGGAGTCTATAGATAGAAATATCTACAAAGTGCACAGTCCTTTGTGCAGTCATTGAGTGAAAGACACATTTACTCTATATTGTATCTAAAAATAAGAACCAAAGAATTGTTTGACAGTCAGTGCCGTTAAATGTGCATAGTTGTGAGAGTTTGTCCTTTAGTGTGACGCAAATTAATTTCAAACATCACATAGAGAAATAAAGACAAACAGGAAGTGGAGCCGTATGGCCTTACTCTTAGATATTGGACAGTCTGAATAAGGATTTTGGGAAACAGCCTTTTCAGAACCGCTTTGTTGCCACCAAGAGAGTCCTGTCATTTAAGTAAAGAATATACTGTACATCACAATGTCTGCTATCTTGCAACAGAGGTCTTGTGTCTGTATCCACAGTAACGAGTGGCGTGATCACACAAATTGACGACTTTAGTCTTCACCTCCGGTTTCACCCCTTTACAGCTGAACTGCAGCCAAAACCGGCCAGGATGAACCTCAAACTGTGAGAGCCACAGGGCATCAACCACTTCATCACCTTATGTGACTGATGAATGACTGGGTAGTCTGCTAAAATGCAGACTGGTGTGTGCGGGGGAAGTCAAGTGGGGGCTATAGATTAGTCGGTTTTAAAGCAAGAGCCAGAAATACGTCAGCAGACACACAGAAGTCTAATGGTTGCTTTATTGAATTCTCACAGCTGCTTCACCAACAGAACTACAGCAACATAGTAATTAGAAGGTGCATAAAGGTAAACAATTAGTGCACAGCCTAGACATACAGTACCAACACCGTGCACGACAACACAGAGCATTTTTTACATTTTTTTTTTTTTTTAATATTGGTCCATGCCGTGTTTGGAGGTTTTGTATTCAGTTTTTAACTGTCACATTAAATCGTGTATTTGTGGATGAAGTGAAAATCCATCGTCATAAAAGTGCAAACATTTCCAATTGTATTAATGTCTGACAGCAAAACGACTGTAAGCCACTAATGAACATTTTAAATTCAAACTCCTCAAAGAAAACGTCAGTTTTTCCTAAACAAAGGCCACCCAAGACCACTACTCAAAAGATCGTGTGTATTCTCCGAACAATGGTTAAATTATTCCTACGGACACATTTGGCCTGTTCTGAGGAATGTCAGATCCTTATAAACTCAAGCACACAGCAACTGAGGGCATTCAGAAAAAACATTTCTCCCCACAAGTTCTGTCTTTTCCTGTCTCACTCTTCTGTATTCTATTTATTGGCACAAAAGGTATTTAAGCATCAGGGTTTTTGACACAGACTTTTAAATGATCACATACAAAAAATAGCTGCAAAAAAGAAAAATGCACACAAGCAGTGGTGAGATCTGACCGCATGGTTTACAATTCCCGTTGCTGAATGATATCACAGAAAACAGTTTGTACAAGCGTGTATCAGTTTAGTGCTGGCAGAACAAAAAGGGTTTGATGGTGCGTTTGTGTAAGTGTGTGCTTTGTTCAAGAGTTGAAGGAACAGTATGTGGCAACAATATGTGCTTTATAAATGCATGGTGTCTGCAGATGTGTGGGTTTACAGGTTGTTCTGGGTGCCTGCCGGTTGTGTTTGCTATGTGAATGCGTCTGGACGTTTTGGTTCACAATTTGAATGTGCGTCCTACCGAAAATCTAACTGTGACAAAGAGCCACCGCAGAGAAACGGACCTCTCCTTGCTCTCGCTCCATGAATCCACGGCACACTTTGGATGCATCCTGGTCATGCATTAAAAGAAGAAAAAAAAAAAGAAAAGTAGAGTTACTACATAGTTTGCGCCACTGTACGCAAACTAGAAATACAGCACTTTAACTACACTACATTTCTGACATCTGAGGTTTCCTAGCCACGGAGGAAGAAATTTAAAAAAAAAAAGTACATTTCATTACTAATATTTGTATACTCCCAAAAGGGCTGGGCAATAGCACTAAACTACAGATACTGTCATGTGAGACTATATTCATATAGCTTGTATAGACAGTCGCACCAAAAGTAGTCCCAAAATATTGTAACATTTGGTCAAAATGATAACACATGATCATGATCAGGTTTTTGCCCACTCGGTGGAATTGTGAATGCATGTCTTCTATTTGATAACTAATTAAGGTAAGAAGCTCTCATTTTACTTCAGGAGTTAATCACAATGTTCAAATGTTGCTATTTCATCAGTAATGCATGTACCGCCCTCTTGTGGTCGTTTGATGTGACCATCTTACAGACGTGAACATCCATGACTTCCAAACTGTGACTAAACACATTTTGTAGCTTAATCATATTTTTATTATGCTCTTCCTCAACAGCTTATGTTATTAATCTAATATCTTAAACGGAGCTGACTTTCATGGCTTACAGCAGCGGTTCAAGTATAGGGTGAAACATAACATTGCTTAAATTCCAATTATCCTTTATGATCCATCCCTATTGGAGATTTGAGAGTGTGCATTAGCAAAGTTTATTGATTCCAGACACTTGGGACGAACCACTCCCTATTCCAGTTAATATCACCATGACTCATCACAGACCGAGTGCTTGAAAAAAAACAAAAAAACTTTGCTAACAATCCCATATAAACATATCCTGAATTGACAAAGAATCATTTTACCAACCGTTATGAATGACTCCTCTTTGGTAGCTCCGTGCTTCACAGGTCCATTCATTCTCCCGTCTTGGAGACAAATAAGACAGTCAGGAATCCACAACATGAAAACGCAAACAGAAATGTACACAATGGGCTGTGCTTACCAAATTCATAAAGTTGTCCATTTACATTGACAAAGGCAATGAAGTGGAAGTTTACTTTATCGGCTTCCGGCTGTAAAAGTTCAGATGTGAAGAATTTATATTCAGAGCAAATACTGAGATACAAAAAAGACTTAGTAACAAAGTAAGTTTTCTTTTGACGAATTACCATGAACACAAATACAAAGTCTCTCATACCACTTTGAGAACAGGTCACATTCAGATCAGGATCCATCTGAATGAGTAAATTACTCTCAGATTTATACTTTAAGTGTAGGGAGTCTCGTATAAATGAATTAAATGTGGGTTGTCCCATCTAACGTCTGAAAATGGAATATGATGAGAGCCATTAGTTGATATTGTGGTGAAGTTTCTTACCCTACACTGGCCCTGCTCTGCAACCTCATTGTGAACCTCCCAGATTGCCTGGAGAACAACAATTTAGAACATGTCAGTTTAATACTACTAAAACAAATCATTTTACTCAGTAAAGTACACATGCAGAAATGTTTACAATAGTAAAACTGCAAAGACATATTCTTTCTAGTACATTCTGTAATAGCCAGCAATCAAGAGCCCCGAGACATACATTTAGTAGTATGTGGCGCCCCCAAGTGGGTAAAACAAAACAGTTTTAGAGCCCTTCAGAACATCGGCTCATAGATTCAAAGCAACATGGAGCAGCTTCAAAAGTTTCTAACCTGGTTTTTCTCCAGATGTTTGGCACGGTCATCAGCAGACATGTTTGCAGTCTCATCTAGAAACTTCTTCAGGGCAGAGCTACCATCTGAAAAGACCCCAAAGCAGCATTAGTTAACCAGAAATGAATATGCCACTTACTCACATATCCCAAAGCACAGCCTGCCACACTAAACTGATTTGTCAAAAGCCCAGTGAAAAGAACAAAAATAAGAGTAATATTGGTGAGAGTGTGACAAGCTACTTAGGACAATTCAGCAAATGACTTTGAACATTAGCTTTTTCCTCAGTAACTAATCACTGCATTGGTAATTTAGTCACAGTAAAATCCGGAGCATCTCCATCATGAGTCTTAGAAGCGCTTAATATGGTCTCACTTTTCAACTACAGAAAACAAAGTAACTGACATTAAAACTAATGTACATTTTGGAATTTGAACAGCAGGATATCTCAGCACTGAAAAGAAACTGCTGTGTCATTTACACAGACTCACTATGGTACCAGTGCTCATTTGATTAACCCTCACCAAATGTCATTTTGCTCTTGTTGTTGGCCACAGCATGCAGCATGGCGATCGTGCCACAGGAATTGACTGCTGTCTGCTTTAGGAAATAAACCTCAGAGCCTCCATCAACCTTGTCTTTCTGCTGCTGTCTGAAAGACTCATGCTGCAAAACAC
The DNA here is from genome assembly GCF_023055335.1 of Clinocottus analis. Classification (NCBI taxonomy): domain Eukaryota; kingdom Metazoa; phylum Chordata; class Actinopteri; order Perciformes; family Cottidae; genus Clinocottus; species Clinocottus analis. The sequence continues at coordinate 3,434,525 of NW_027175954.1, read as the reverse complement.
ACAGGCAGATAGGGCATGGTTATGGTCGTCAGGATAGGCACATAAACACAGGGCGCAGTAAATTATGGTTCTTTAAACATTTACGTGGCTATATGACCATTGGAAACAAATCAACCAAATATAAATGTTGAAAACCGATGAATCATGTCATTAATAAAGCAAAAACAAGCAAATATAAGACTATACATGCATCTTTGGGGTGGTTTATCAGACAAACAAAGCATTTGAAGACGTCATGTCTTGGAAAGTGTGATAGACATTTTTCAAAATCACCTGATATATTGTTGAGTTAAATTAATTTCTAGTCATTTCTCAATTGTGGCTGTTGTCCTGGGGATGTGGACTTGATCCCAGGCTCACAACAGAAACTCATATGAGAATACTCCAGTCTGTGCCTCGGTTTAACAAACTAACGAGATTCCATATTAGTATCCTGGTTTCCACCTACTCGCCCCCTATTCGACCAGTCACATAATACAGCTCTTAATCCCTCTGCATCCATGCCCTCCCTGCACCTCAGTCTCACCACACCCTGCCCTGCATCAGTGGCTCACCCCACCCTAAATTTCCAGGAAGTAGACCCCACCGCCATCAAAGCGGTCATTACCTGTTGTGTCAGGGGGAAGAGCAGCATCAAGGCACAGCATGGTTTAGGGACGGCAGAGAGTTGATCGGCCTCCAGACCCAGCACATCAACGAAGCGCCAGCTTTCACCCACGCCTAGCTTGCTCATCATCTGGAGACACACAAAGACAGCATGATAAATGAAATCAAGACTTCCTAAAATACACGTGAAACCGATGAGGGTTGTGACTTATACATGATCCCGCCACACCCCTGAGCGTGTTTAAAGATGCTGCGTTGTGTTGGTCCAGGAGGACCACACCCTTTATCTGAGACACCGGGCACCGACTGGGCACTGAGGATGATGCTGTTGCTCGTATGAATCCAAACGAAAACACAGAAAGGCTTTTCCTGTTTGATGGCGCATCTCCTTTTGATATCAGCGACCACTTTTTGTTTTACCTTTACTTTTAAAAATATATATTTGAATGGCGTGATAGCAACGTGGTGGCATGGTGTCTTATTTTTTTAACCGGTTTAACGGCACTCAACTCGCTAACAGTTAGTTGCATTAAAACTTACCGGTAAGTAGAATCTAGCCGTTAACGAGACCATTAGCTACGTCACCATTGCCTGGTTAGCTTAAGCGTTACTCACCTTGTTTAGCATCTGCAACGACAAAAACAGAGGCCACAGGTGAGTTTATGGTTTTGAAAACGTTACGGTGGTTGGAAAGGTGACAAAGTTATTCCCCTTCCACCCCCTCACCTCCGGGTTGATCTCCATTGGGGTCCACTCCATTTTTGTACTGTTTCGGTGTGACTCCGCGATTTGTGTGTGCTTGCCTCGTCGGTTGGTAGCCGTTTGTTGAAGTTACAGCGCGTGCCCATGCTTTATTTATGCTGCCGGTCATACCAATTACCGGCAGACACGAGGGGTGGCCTCGGATCAGATAACCGGTGGTGTTCATATTCAAACGGTCTTCTGAGAAATATCAAATGAATTTGAAATGCTGCATAAGCCTTAGTACACATTGATGTGTGTAGTCACCTCACAGAAAGAGATTGCTTTAGATCACACCGCTAAATGTGAGATCACTCTGGTAAAACCACATTAAGTCTAGATGAAAAAACGTATAACCCCAATCCCTCGCTATCAATAATGGTTCAGGCCAAAAAAATTACATTTAAATAATAGACATTTTTATTATCCAGTTTAACTGTAATGGTGTGACTTACACAGATCACATGGTATCATTCAGACCACATAGCCTATAATGTCGTGTAATGTCCTAACTGTTTCCATTTCATGCTCAAACCAATACTGTGAATAGTAACCAGTTCAATTGCAGAGTCAGAGTGTTAACACCAACATTAATTGACTAATATATTATGTTGTATTATTATGGATTAAGATACCATATCTATCTATCTATCTATCTATCTATCTATCTATCTATCTATCTATCTATCTATCTATCTATCTATCTATCTCTATCTATATCTATATATATATATATATCTATATATATATATATATATATATATATATATATATATATATATATATATATATATATATATATATATATATATAAATGATAAGGCAATTTAGCTCAAGACATTCTTGCTAACATTCTATATGTGTTTCCCAATCCACCATGGTTTGCAAGAACATGCTTGTTTACTGAAACTAACATTATCTGAAGTGCAACTGAATACTCTGCCACATATGAAAATAGTTCAGAAAACCTGCCACTTTTATTTGACTTTTATTTAACCAGATAAAATCAGTTGAGAACCAATCCTCATTTACAATGAAGACCTGGAGGGAGCGGCACAGTCATATGTCAAATGTGTCCATGGGCCCTTGTAAAAAAAAAACAACCTGATTCTCAAAATGCATACCAGTGTTGAAGAAAAACAAAAAGACACAAGAGGCAAGAACTCTATCTTTTATTTTCTCTGATTTGTCTGATTATTTTTTCTGATTTACTCTGATTGTAGGAAGAAACTGATACATTTGGATAGTCAGAAGCTCACAGCATATTCAGATGCACCCTGGATACAAAAATGCTATCATATTCATGCGATCAAGATCTTTACTTTCAAATCTGCTCGATTGGGAAGACACTTGATTGCAGGAATCATTCATTCCTACCACAGAAGGTTTTTGAATGCCTAAGAACAACTCACGTGACACTATACTGTTGTCCTCACAAGACAGACTTTTTTACTTGTGGACAACACAACAAAAGTTAACTCACTGGAGTTTCACTTCTTCTATAAGTGCAAAAAAAGGAACAAGACTAATCTCATTTGGACCTTTGACCTCACATGCACATCAGCATGCTCGTCAACATTTGTGGAGGTGGACAGTCTAACTCCTTTACTGACAGGTTGAGGATGGATGGAGCATTGTGGTGTACTTTTGTCTCTTCGTCTCATTCAGCATGCTGTTAGTTCTGTTTCTCTGGTTGTTCCTTCAACAATCACAATGTTACAGCTGCAGAAGGTGACGAGACACATGATCGATCACTTAGGAGTTCATGTAAATTGCTTGTGATATGAAAACCACCAGTCTTTATTCAATTCCCTCAAATAAATTTAAGAAGAATATTTAAAAATCAAAGATTTGTTGGTCTTTCAAAATAAAAGATTGAACTTTAAAAAATAAAAAGGTCCAGCCCGGATGTTTAAACAAATGTAATGAAGGTCACCTTTGGTAGGTAACATAACAGCCTGCTCTCTCTCTCTCTCTCTCTCTCTCTCTCTCTCTCTCTCTCTCTCTCTCTCTCTCTCTCTCTCTCTCTCTCTCTCTCTCTCTCTCTACCTCTACCTCTCTGTTAAGTCTTTGTTATAATAGATCTGCAGCTATCAGTTTGGTTTACTTGGTGATTCATTGACATGCAGATTCCACACATGCCAAAGTCAACAGAATGAACATCCTGTCCATATACTTCTAAGATAACCTTCTTCATGCAGTACATTTTGATGTTTGTTTGTTTGTTTCCACCTGATGTCAAAACATGTTGTGTTTTAGCTTCTAGTTTCTAAATTCATTATGGATTATTATCTCTATGAATTATTGGTAATAAAAGAAGAACAAAAAAATGTTGAACTTGAACTATGTAGTTTCCCTTTGATGTCAGTTATAGATTTTTAATTTAGGTATGGTTTAGCTACAGATGTCTTTAGACACTCATAATAGTTGTACAAATCATACACTTTACTAAAGCTAATTTAAAGCATGAAATAATGGAGGCCCTATTGTGAATTTATTGCCATTAACAAATGAATTAAGGAATGTTAATTCATTGTTTCTTACAGTAATTCATGACCAGCTGGATTTCTGTACATATTAATGATTAATACCATTGGGTCCTGCGGCAACATGTTTGCGACCAGTGATGTATATGCAAAAAATTCATCTTTCAGTGAGCATATGTACTGGTCTGCTTTTAGAGCAGCTGAGCAAATGCATGGGTCTGAAATGAATTTTCATATAACTGGATTCCACCTAATTTGGTTGTAAATCAATTAATGTACTAAGTAACTGTGAATTACCATTCCTAAATTTGATAATTAGAGGAATTCATGAAACAGCCTGCTTCAATGCATGCATTAAATCATCATTATATAATCTCCTGCATTACTTAAATGTATGATGCTCGTATAAATTCGCAGGAATAATGTTTGTAACTATGATTATTCCTTAACCTACAAAGTTGGCAAACAGAACAGACAAAACTAAAAGAAGCACATATTTTTTTTATCTTTTCAGTGTATACACTATGATGGATCATGTTTTATTAAATGTATCATCTCAGTACAATCGGAAAAACATTGCAGCTGCATCACTTGGATATTTTCACGATGACACAATGAGGGTAACATTTGATGTCTTATCTTTGTATATGGTCTTTAACTTGTGGGCCGGAGCACAGTGTAAACATACTTTCCTGCCATCTGTCAGCTCACTGTTAGCTCTGACCTTAAACAACTATAGGTGATAGACATAGCGGAACATTTTGCAGCTATGCCATAGATTTCCCTTAGGATGAGGAGAAACCATAATCTAACAAAGTTAACATGTAAACAAACAGATTAGAATACAAATATATAATTAGATTGTATTTTGCAATGTGTACATTTCTTCCAGGATCCACACAATGTTGAAAATACAAAAAAAAAAAAACTACCACTTTTCGAATTTTTGAAGTGTTAATCATTCAGAGGTAATATGATCTGAATTTAATGTATTACACCTTTAAAAGTTTATTCAGGCAAAAGTTGCTTAATCTTTTTTCATTTTATTTTTTAAAAGTCAACAAAAGAAACCAGTCGGGTAACATTTTGTAATTGGTGTTAGTTACATGCACACACAGGCCTTCTGGTATCAATATCAATCATACTTTATAATCCAGTGGTATTATAGGCTACATAGTATTCTGACATTGGAGCACTCTGTATGATGAGCAAATTGTGCTGCTAATAATGTTATATTATGCTGCAGCCCTACTTCTCATATAATATCTGAGAGGATCAACCCTCTGTTCATCCTGCTGCCAATTTACAACAGACGAAAATCAAATAATACAATAAAATAAAACAGTTTCGCTTCGGGACACATGGAACAGCATTTCCCAGAGTGCTTCAGAGGCACGGACCCTCCTCCGGACTCTGTACCGGAGTTCTCGTGCACCTGGGTGTGGCCCACTCGCACTGGAGAGTTTAATCTGGTGGGATTTTGTCGTCAGCCCTTCTTCTCCTCCTCTCGTCTCTCTTAACCGGCTGTATCTTTCCGCTCTCCGAGTTTTCTCTGACGGCTGCTACTCGGCGGTAAGTTTCCACGCAGCAGCCATTTGTTTCGTTTTTGACTCTTCTTAAGAAGTTCAGCAGCATCCGACATGGACTTGTCCGGGGTCGACCAGCAGACAATGGAGACGAAGGTCAGCTCTGCGTGAAGCCTGACAGCTCGGCTGCACGAGAACCCGAGAAGAGTTAAACAGATAGACACCGGATAACCACCCGGAGAAAGACGTTTATTGCAGATGTGTGACGTTATTGCATCAGGTTTTGGTACTTTGTTATGTTTTGTTGCTCAATAATCTTATTTCCCCTTTCCAACAGATATTCTTCTTCCCCAGAATAAATAGCCAAAGACTTCCAAAATGGTGAGTCATCTTCGCTTCACATACTTTTTTTTTTTTTAGAGGTCGATTTAAAGAAAGAGGTCACATTTTATATTAAACGGATTATTACAATGGGGAAGTTTCCGTGATCTTTGCAACAACAAAAATCCGTTATTTATGCAAATATGCGACTCATAAATGATGTTTTTACCATCTGAACTCAAAGACGACGCCCCCCTTTTTCAGGTTATTAGGTTTATTAGGTTTTATTTGGTTATTATCCATCAGTAGGGTGGAGTTCACAAAATGTGAAGCTGAATTCAGTGTTGATGAAATGCAAGTAAACTATTAGTTTAGACTGAGCACAGAAGCCTATAAATATTTAATGAATGAAGATGATGTGGCAGTGCGTCTGTTTAAGATAAAGAAAAAAGAGTAAGTTGTTGTTTTTAAATAGTTTATTTCATCAAATGAACACTTTTACTCAACACTATAGTTTGTGTGTGTTAATGCTGGTTGGGGTTACATTTGGGGAAGTTGGGAAGTTTATCATATGACTCATGTGGGCTCTTTTCCAGTCGGGTGGGTCTCTGTCTCTCCAGCTCTCTGTTTTAAATACACCCATTTCCACGTCCAGCCTGAAGTTCATAGCCAACCTTTCTCTGTTAAAGGGGAAACTCTTTCTTTTGTCAGGGTGGAGCTAAGAGCACATTTATGAGCAGCATCGTTGTAGAGAATGACGTGATGGTTTATTGAGTCAGTCCCACACGCCGTACACCCAAGTGCCCAAGAAATATAATATTTACTCCAGTTTTCGAAACCGATTGTCTTTTTTTAAAGCACTGATATATTTTCCGCTTACATTTTTTTTTCTTCAGTAGGAAGGAATGTTGGCTTTCCCGCCCCAAAGATCCCTTAAAGGGGAAATTCTGGAAAATTTTCCAAATATGACTAATTCGGTCATTGTCTTTTATGCATTTAAAATCAGTCGTTTATCTGCACATGATTCTCCTGATTTCAAAGAATTTCTTCTGATAGAGAAAACAGTTGAAGGATGACTGTCAAACCTTTAAAGATCTCCTCCTGACATCTTTTAGGACACTTTATTATTCTCTCGTTTCAATACTAACTTGTCTCATATGTTTTTTCCACAAAAAAAGGTCAAATTACCTCAGTTTGTTGATTGCATCTTCTTCCTCGTTGTAAAATTCAGATTCTCTGAGTGTGCAAATAATGTTCAATTCAGAAGTTTAACTACTAGACAATATCTCCTAATTTTATTATATGTATATATAAAACATGTAGAATATTGCCGGCTGTTAATCTGTGAAAGATTCAAGCCAAACATATAATATAATTGTACAGTAATAATAATGTAATAATAGGATAGGGGACCTCCCTTTATACAAGCAGGGCTGCATGTGTTATGGATTGTTTGTTGTGACTGTATGTGTGTTAAATGCCTCCGGTCATGTCTGAGCTCGCTCCACACAACGTATCCCTCGCTGTATGAGGCCGAACTGCGTCTTACATTCTAGTTGAACTGCGTTGTGTTGCTGTTCTAAATATCTTAAATGTTCAGCTGTTTGTCCGAGTAGCCGTCTGCATGTTGATTAGATTTAGTTCAGCTTGTGGGGATGAGTGTGTTTACGAGGAGAGCGTGTGGACATTTTGGCGTTCCTTCCTGCTGCAAAAGACAGAATCCTGGTTGTTTAGCGCTGACTGGTTTTTGGACGTCCCACAACTCCTTTTTTTTCCCCTCCACATTTTCAGGGTCAAAATTCCAGACACATTCCCGCGGTTTTCCTCTCTAAACATCCCTCCCCCTGGAAATAAAAAGAAGCAATCATTCGGCTATCTTATTGTTAATGTATAACAGTTTTTAGGGAGTGTCTGGAATGAGTGCAGCAAGACTTACAGATTGTTTCTTCTTCTAAAAATCAATGTTAAAGTTAATGTTTTTCCGCTTTATCACAAGTTCACGGCCCTCAGTATCGATCAGTGTACCGGTCTGAAACGCCCGTTCCACATTCAGAACAATGATTCGCCTGATCATCCGTCATGTTCGTGGCGGATGTAAAACTACAATGTGGGAACATGCTGTTCATGAAATAGAGTGTGCCGTGAGCCTTGTGTGCACATCTGCATGTATTCTCATGCCATCTGTAAGTCATTAAATCATTTGGTTCATCTAACAGTCTCAGACAAGCGACTAGTACGCACATAACTAATCGGAGACAGTGTTTTATACGTACAGTACTCTATCATGAATATTAAGATTGATTAAGTGTGTTACACCCTAATTCGATTACAAAGCAGAGTCTTTGATGACATGAGAAAAATCGAGAATCTGAGATGTATAATATTAAATCAGCCGTAAGCGTAAATCTAGAGATTGCTTAAGAATGTTCTGCTATGATATCGAGTGAATATGGTATGAATGTAAGCATGGAACGACAGATTGATTTAAGTGTAGCCTGCAAGGTTTATATCAGATAAGAAGCCACAGCAGAAAGATGTTCTTTGGATGGATAAGTGTCTCTTCTGAAATACCCACTTTGAGAAAGCTTTAGCATGCATGAATATTGTTGCTGCCGCAGTATGACACATGAAGAGACTTCTTCTCATTTGACATCTACTTCCTGTGGGGATCCACTGGGTCCGGGTGCATTAGCGAAGGAGTTATTGTTTCTTTACCTCTCAAACAAGACGAGGACGATAATGTTGCAGCTGGAAGAACTTTTTAATGTATTGAGTCATAATCTATAGAGGTTCATAAATCAAGTGTACGTGGCGATATCAGCTGTGCTTTAAAGAGAAATTCAAAACTAATCGACTTCAAAACTACATTCTCTCGTGTCCATTTCTTCCACGCTGCAGGCCACCGTAAAAGCCAGTAAAAACTTCAATGCCACTGAAGATGCAGAGATCCTGTACAAGGCCATGAAAGGGATGGGTAAGTTGCTTTGTGTGTGTGTTTCGTGTGTACATTTATCTGTCATTGGATACGTCAAAGGTGTGGTGTCAGTAGTACAACTCCAACTGACCAATGAGAGAGCGTATTTTTGGGAGTTCCTCTAAGCAGTATTTACTCCGCCCACACAGCAGTGAGTCATAAACACACAAGCAGAGATGCACGGGGGGAAAAAAATGTCATCTGACCTCGGCTGGAGGCTGTAATTGTGTGGGTGAAATAGTTGTAATCAAGAAACCGCCACGACCGAGCACAGTCACTGTTTTGTGTCTTTGCTGCTTGTCTGGGTAACCATGGTGCTTTCTGTCGTAGGCACCGATGAGGACGCCATCTTGCAGCTGTTGGTGGCTCGCAACAACGCCCAGAGGCAGCAGATTAAGACGGCGTTCAAAACTCTGTTTGGAAAGGTTGGACCACATTAACAGCTGTGAAACCTCATGAACACACATATTAGAAGAGCTTCAACTAGAAAAAAAGGCCTCCATATGCTCTAAAGTACGAATATGTTGAAGCTATAAATGTAACTACTGGAACGTTAAACCTCTTCTAAGCAGGCAAAGGCAAGACTTTTGTTTCCAGTCTATGCTAAGCTAAGCTAATTGGCTGCTGGCTCCAGTGTGGAGCGGACATGACAGTGGGATTGATATTGATCTATCGGCAAAGAAGCAAATGTTTCCCAAAAGGTTGAAGTGCTTTAAAAAGCTTAGCAGAATATTTTGTCTCTGCACAAGCAGTAGTACGCCCCCAGCATGGTTAGCAGTTGCTTATTGAGCAATTGAAGCAAATCCAGTCACTTTTGCACTGATCCATGCGTAAAGATGTTGTTGGATCAACCGACAAGCTTTTCATTTGAAGCATACTGAGGCCTTCAAACCTGATTATTTTACATGAACCGTGACAAAAAAAATACAGCTGCGCCGCAACGGCCATACATTTTGTCAATGTGCAGCGTTGCGCTGCAGTCAGTCACACGCAGGATTTAATTAAAGCATGTGCTGTATCCTCATGACAGGATCTGGTAGATGAGCTGAAGGGAGAGCTCGGTGGCAAATTTGAGACCTTGATTGTGGGACTAATGACCTCGCCCCTCGCTTATGATGTGTCATCGCTCCGCAACGCCATCAAGGTAAGAGCTGCAGATGAGAGGAAGGCTGATACGTGCTGGAGAAGGAGAGCTTCTGAGTACAGCTGGGATCTCAACTGTCTTTTCATCCGACCGTTTCCCTCTTTGACCTGTAGGGTGCAGGAACCGACGAGAAGGTCCTCGTGGAGATCCTCGCCTCCAGAACACCTGAGCAGGTGAAGGAGATGGTCGCTGCGTATAGAAAAGGTAACGCTTGCACACATGTAGTCATTATTGGTCCGTGATAATATATATTCTGCAATGAAACTACAGAATAAGTTCTCATCTGCAACTTAAAAAACAGAAAAATATGTACAAATATGTTTTATGAATGGCTTCACAAGCAGTGATTCAGAACGGGGAATGAAGTGAAACTGCTGATGCTTTAACTTTTCAGAGTCACAGCGATCAAGTTTTATTTATTGTGGCTCAGCTTCAATTATTCACTCCAAGCTAAGTTTGTGCTACGCAAAGGGATACTGGCACGTGGAGGAGGGACAGTTCCAGAGGTTACAAAACAAATAAAAATAATAAGAGATGAACTAAGTACAAGTATTGACGTTGGTTTCTGATAGCTGTAATAGTTTGTGTAGGTCAGTATTAAATCTATTTCTGTGTTTTATGCACGTGTCACAGATGAATCTGATCAGCAGATGTTTTCTAAAGATGTGATAATGGACTGAGAAAAAATTTTAACGAGCCGATGTAAAAGAAAACTTGAACATGCGTAAATCTTGTGTTTCTCAGAGTATGACGACGACCTGGAGGAAGATGTATCTGGAGATACTTCAGGTCACTTCAAGAGACTTCTGGTTATTTTGCTGCAGGTAAATCTCATATCCTCTGTCCTTGTCTCTTCTGTCCTTGTCTCTCCTCTTCTCCATCATTGTCTCCTCTTCTCTGCTGTGTCCTTGTATCCTCTCCTTTACTCAATCCATCTCTCTTCTCTTCTCTTCTCCTCTCTTCTTCTGTAGCCTTGTCTCCTCTTCTCAGCTCTGGCCTTGTATCCTCTACTCTCCTCGTCTCCTCTCTAACAGAAATGTTTTGTGTGTCCTCAGGCGAACAGGCCAACGGGTATCCAGCAGCAAAAAATTGAGGCTGACGCTCAGGTGAGTCTAAATGCTGATCAGTAAATATTTCTGCTCTTCACTATGAATGCTCCTCTTGTCTTCTTGTCTGAGGGTGTGACTGTCACATGTTTGTTGATAGGATCTAAATGCCGGGCTTTGAAGCGTGTGTGTGTGTGTGTGTGTGTGTGTGTGTGTGTGTGTGTGTACAGCTATCTATTACAATGTTATGAAGCCTCCTTGTGGAGAGAGCGTGTACAAATTATCCTGAAACTTCTTGGTTGAATTTAAACGAGATTAAAAATACAGACGAGACACTGTGAGGCGGTTCTGTATGGTGCGGATCATACATTTTTCTAGATCTTGCTGCCTCTTTGCTGAATGATTTCCGCTCCAGAATAACTTCTGTATGAACGAGATCCATTCCCAGTACGGACAAGACTTTATTTTATGTTGTTCTGTTGCCGTTTCTATCATGAGTATCACTGATCCTGTCTGAGCGCCGAGAGCTGAACTCATTCCTCTTCAGCACATATTCATTAAAAACTACGATACTTCCCTCTGAAATGTAGTTAAGCAGAAGTATAAAAACTTCAGTACCTCAAAGTTGAGTCGATGTGTTTCTGTGGTCGCAGGTCCTCTTCAAAGCAGGGGAGCAGAAGTTCGGGACTGATGAGCAAACGTTCGTCACCATCCTGGGAAACCGAAGTGCAGAACATCTCAGGAAAGGTTCGTCTGAGAGTTGCAGTCAGAGCTACAGAGCCTCGCACAGTTATTTTGAGAGGGAGCTTCATGTTATATCCAAACTAATTCTGAACCCGTGTGTTTCAGTATTCGATGCCTACATGAAGCTGGCTGGATACGAGATGGAGGAGAGCATCAAGAGGGAAACGTCCGGAGGCCTGAAAGATCTGCTTCTGGCCGTCGGTACGAAACCACCGCGGGCCGGTTCTGTTGCTTCTTAAGAGGCGGTGACGACATTGAATGAATAATAATGACGCGTTCTCAATCGTCTGTCCTGTTTCTCTCTAAAGTGAAGTGCGCCAGGAGCGTTCCAGCCTATTTTGCTGAGACTCTGTACTACGCAATGAAGGTAAGGGAAAAAAATAGTAGATGTAATCAATGCATTAGTTGTAATTTTGCATGATAACACCAGCAAAATGCAATCCAGAGCTGCTTCAGAAAAAGTCTGAATTTGTGTCGACATTTTGAAATGTTTTTTCAAACTCAGAATTGAATTAGAGAAGTGGTGGGAAACGCTCAACTCACATGTTGAAGTTCTTTATTTAAACTTTTTTCAATGTTCAATTAATCAAAATCTCGGGGTAAAAACTGCTCGTAGTTTAGTGTCACTGGTCTGTAACTTTGCTGCTTTGTTAAGCTCATACGCAGAGAAACGACACTGAAACACAACTTCAAATGAAACAATGTTTAGATAAGCAACTGTTTGCCAACATGTTCACCATACCAACTTTTTAAAAGTGGACGATGAGTCAGTGCTGTGTTTCAGCTGTTCCCCCAAGTGGCTAAAAGATGCTCACACGGATCACATTTGTCAAACAATGTAGATCTGTATCCAGGCGCACATGAAGCATTGATAAATATTTACAGAACCCTTTGCTCTGATCGTTGTACATCCATTAAGCATCCAGTCGTGGTGTGTTTGTGGTTGCAGGGTTGTGGAACTGACGACAACACCCTGATCAGAGTGATGGTGACTCGCAGTGAGGTGGACTTGTTGGAAATCAGAAGCGAGTTCAGGAAGTTGTTTGCCTGCTCTCTGTTTTCCATGATCAAGGTACACACACACACACACACACACGCCCACACCTACACATACACAGTTACAGAATAGAAGTTTCCATCCTTCTACGAAGCTTTCTTTCCTTTATTTTGGTGTGTGTTTGTTACAGGGAGATACCGGCGGCGACTACCGAAAGGCCCTACTATTGCTCTGTGGTGGAGACGATGCGTAACCGGGGAACAAGCAATATAACAGGGACCACACCTGAAGTGCCTCTTCTCTTATCTGCCTGACTTTTTCTTTATTTTTTTGGCCTTCGGTTCAGTGAAACAAGAAGCGAACACACGAGTCCGAAACAACAACAACATGTTCTCGTGCGTGAGAGACGGCCCATCAGGTCTTTTTAAACTATGACTCCAAATAATGTCTTTGAAAGGTAGCTAACAATTCCTGCAGCTTTTGGCCGACTAACGTCTTCAATATGACAAATATTATATCATTCATACCACAGCTCAAGTCTACACTTGTTTTGTTTGTACGTCGTATGGCAGAAACAATATATGCAGTAATAAACATTTAAACTGATGTTTTCTTTTCTGGTCTCGTCTGTGTCTCAGTACCACTTCTGTCCTGTGGGTATAATACAAGAACATATTGTACAAGAACATATTGTACATGTACCCGTGTGATTTCTGTTGAACATGCACTGTCCTCTCATTGCCACTAGAGGGAGATAGAGCCGCTTTAATGGAGAGAAATTCACTCACATCCAAGACACAGGTGATGCGTACTTAAGGACAGTCTTACGGTATTTATACGGCTTTATACTCCTCTTAAACATTTCATATATTATTTACACTTTGTTTTATTCCATTACATTTATTTGAGAGCTACATTATGCTTTGCTATTGAATACTTTACATATATAACAACAGATTAAACGTCTCTAAAACAAATTAATCATTATGATTAGAGTAGCAGTGACAAAGAGAGTTTCAATCCGTATTTTTAGAAAACTAAGTGCTGCAGCAGATCTTAAGTTTTCTATTAATTTTGTTACGTTGCATAAAAACTGAACGCTAATTCTGTGTCGCCTTGCATTCGTTGTGCCTCAAGACGTGTCAGTACTCCTTCTGTTGAAGTCTTGTTTGACCTTCACATACTTAAACTGAACCGACAGCTGCTGAATAATCAGGTAACTGTTAACGGAAGAATGACATCACAGGAAGATGTTTTGTTCAGTGTGGGTTGAAGGAGGGGTCGTCCCAGGTCCTGTTACACTCTTGTTATCCTTTTCACGGAAGCGGTTGCCCTTGATTGTTACCACAGAAACCAGCCTCCAATAACAAGCTCCGAACAGCAGGGTGTGGAGGTCAGGCCACCTCGAGCCACAGGAAGAACAATGCCCTCGACTCCTCCCACCCCGCCGCGCTGCGTGTTTTTGGGTCGGCATGTGTCCGGTCAGCTTTGTAGGTCAAATCTGAAGTACTTACTGGAGCGTTGAGTTGTGTTTTGATGTTCTCCTGACATCTAAAGCCTTCGCCTCGTCTTCGTCACTGAGGCTCTGAACGAATCACCGCAGTTCAAGTTGACTGGGACGCTTTGGTTTTTCAGCAAAGCTTAGAACTGCTGCTATTGTAAAACATTGAAATTACCTCGGAAAGAAGCACAAGTTTGTCCTTAATTATGTCAACTGCTGAAATGTCAACTATTCTCCTGCATACAGCTGCTGGCGTCTCAACACTGACGAAGAGCTGAAACAAGTAGTCAAGTCATTGTACCAATGTAATTATCATCAACAGTCGAACCTTTCTGCAGTTTCAGCTTCTCAATCGGAGGATCTGAGGATTTTCCTCTTTTCTCTGATTCATATTATAAACAAAAATGTCTTTTGGTTTCTAGCTTTTGGGTTGAAATAGGATGCACGTTGGTGCCTGTAGGAATGTGTGATTTCACCATTTTATGCCCTGAACAATTCATAGTGAAAATAGATGTCAGTTGGAGCCCTATGTTCATGACATTGGGTTCAACCCATCAGACACTGATTTAGCTTCAGTAGTAATAACACAAGATCAGAAGCGTACAACCTGCATAAGAAAATACAACAAATCCAGATGGTTGGCTGTGTTGCTCAATACAATAAACATGTATCTTATGTGGGACACTTAAAGCGGTTCAGTCGAGGAGAAGATGTAATGACTAATTAAAAGATGAATCCTCGGTGCTGGTCTCCAGAGAGTGCTTGCATGGTGCTCTTATGCTTCGAGCAACAAAAGGTTCATTTTGGGCATCTAAGGACCATATTAATGTTCTACCACAGCTGGAAGAGAATGAACTCATCTTCTACACTACAACATGTTGGTGAACCATTGAACCGAAGCAAAGGAACGCCAGGTGACGGAGGCGAAGCAAGAGCGCGTCAACCGGACCAAACCAGAGGGGAAACCACCTCCGACACCCAGGTATTAGACGGGCCTCCTTTAACATGGTCTACAGAGATATGGAAAAGCATATATATAGTTTATAGCAGTGAAGCATGTCTGCATTAGACATATTGTATTAGACTGTGGGCCTTCACTCATACAAAGCTGGGAAAAGGTGCTCTTCAACCCCTCCTTAGTTTACTTAGCTAGTTTGGGTCAATTCCTGGGTGCCAATAGAATAATAGTTATGTCATTATACCGCATAGACACTCAACCATTGAAGATATAGCCTCATGTGACTGTTTGACATAACTTCAGACGACATGAAATACACAAAAAAGCTCTGTCATGAAGAAAAACGAGTCGACCTGAATTATCTCTTCAAGCAAATCACAGACACCGAGGCTGCTACACGTGATCTTCCAGTGTTATGTGTATTCTCCTGCATTCACTGAGTCTGAGCTGTGTTGATGCAGAATCCTTGTTATTTAGTGGAAAAATACTGCACATTACAATTATTGCAGGTTTTGAATATCATATATTATATTTGCTATAACTATTCTGTAACTTGGCAAGAACCTTTTGAGGCCCCTAGTTGTTGAAACTCCTCGAGTATCCTCATTAAACTTCCCGAGAAATCGCATGATTTATCCTCCTATAAACGCTTATCCCCCATCTGCTTCCTTGCCTGTTACAGCTCTCTCTTATCTGTCTGCTATAACCTTCAACTCACACATCTGCTGTTGAAGACCTGGAAACTCGTACCCTCCCTCAGACAGCGCTCTCTCTCCTTTAGGTGCTTTAATACAATGAAGTCACCTCTCCCTCCGCCCACACACGCTCTCTATCTGTGCATGTTCGTGTGTTAAGTAAAGGTATACAACTGAGCCCAAAACCAATGTGCATCGTCCTGCCGACTCGTTTCTTCTTGCAAGAAATAAACCAACAACAGACAAAGACAACTCGGTTCTAATGACGATTTATTCTTTTTCATTTATTTCACTCGCATTGTTTTAGCTTCTCCCCCCGGCAACAGTTATTTCACGTTATATAACGAAGAAAAGGAAAGGAAAAGATAGAATACTCAATACATTAAATAGTGTTAAGGAAAGCTGGACCAGTTATGTTGTGTCGCTTCTTTCTTCCAGCAGTTTTTCTGGAGGAATATAACATTTTTGTCACCCAATTTCATCTTTGCATCCTGCAGGGGTCGGTTAAGTAACACACAGATCTAATCAAAACGGCCAATAAAAGCAGCGGATGGTTTTCTGTCGACCTTTCCAAGATGAAAGAAGAGATTTTCGGCTGCTTTCATGATCTGACGTGAAGTCGTGACCACAAATCCGTAGATTTGGGAGTAATCTCATGGTGGAAGTTGTCACGAATCCTAAACACACACATTCCTGAAGGCTTGCTCTGGCACTCCAGACTTTCTGCTCCTAAAACCCTAAAGTTATCGCCTCAATACATCACTAACACCCTCTCCGGCTGAAGCACAATAGACAATCAGGCAGCGAATGAATGGAAGTGGGCTGATGTTTATACTACGAGGGTGATGGGGGGGGGAAGTGGGAACAGGTGTGCAGGCGGGTGTGGGACGTCAGGTGATGGGGATTGGCTGCAGCGAGTGGCGAGATCTGAACCAACAACAGAGAAAGTAAACGGCGGGGAGGCAAAACGTGAAGGAGAATGCGACAACGAGGAGCTGGCAGGCATGAGGTGTGTTATCCACCTGTTCACGCACATTTAAAACATGTTAAAAATGGAATAAAGCGCAATAGAAGAAGATTTGATGAGTAATCTTAACGGACATGAAGCGCGTGACTTAAACGTCCGCTCTTTCTAACCGAATATCCAACCATTAGATTGTGTTGTGTAATTTTGTCGCGTGATCTTGTTTCTTTTGACATCTTGTATATTCACAATGGAATATATGCAGCCAATCAGATTTCTTTGGCATCAAAGTCTTAAATGCGCACAAGAATAACAAAAAGAGACCCCAAACCATTAGACTGGAGCGCCAAATAAAACGTGTTTGCACCTGTTTCATTCATCAGGAACCCCCTCTTTCTTTCTTAGTGTTGCGTCTTTGTGAACAGGTTAGATGGACGAACAGATAGAAAACATTGTGTGCTTTTGCTTGAAAGGTCTGAAACCTCAAAGGGCTTTTTTTAAAAGAAGGTGTTTTAATACTTTGAGCCGAGGAGTCAAAGGCTGGGGCTTTGGTTCAGTTTGTAAAGCGTCGACACGACCGCCCTGCGCCAGGAGGAGAGACAAGACGAGACGTGCCGCCATCGTAACAGTAAAGAGCGGGAAAAGGACTTGCATACCTGAGATGTGACTCAGATGAGATGGTGATTGTTGACGATAATGGGTTTTCCTTCAGGGATTTCATCACCGCATTCAGCTATTAGTGGTTAGTGGGAGTATTTGTCTTGACGGGACTTCTGTACTTTACACATGACAGAAAACAAATCCAGTGTAATTGGTGAACTCCAGCAATGAGGATTTTTCATCCTGTGAAAAGTTGTTTTTTCGTGACGATGAAGGAGCGTTGGAAAGTGAATTGTACTTGAATAGCAGTTAAGTAATCTTCAGTTTGCCTTTATTTGAGCGTGGACAGTGAAGAGATGACCGTAAATGAGTCATACTTCATCAGACTTGCTTGAATTGATTGACGTCTGAGAACAATTCATTTGAATCTAAGCTCATTGTCATCTGACGAGCCGGCCAAGACAGTTTGATTTTTTTGGAGTGAATGATTTATTATTTCTGTCAATATTATCATTAAGTCAATGTTAGCTGATCCACCAGAATTGATTTTTGCCTTTGAATATCTAACTCACCCATAAAGTAAGCTACTTATTAGCACAAATCAAACATTCCCATCCTCTACGATTGTACGCCAGCTTTAGCCTTTCGACAACAGCAGACCAGATTCTACTGCGCATGTGTTTTACTCCAATGATGAAGCTGAAACATCTCCTCTTTTAGCCCTTCTGGTATATTAGAGCTGTGCTTCATGGGGAGCATCTCTCAGCTCTGGCCGGACGAGAAGTCCCTCCGGTCACCGTGCACACCGGTAACTCAAAAGAAAGAACGACACAATAATACATTTTATTTCAAAAGCCGGTTGAACTTTTCTGATGTACAGTATGTGCCGTTTGACTTAAATGTGAATGAGGTCAAAAGGTCAACAGACAAAAGGAGGAGAACATTAAAACATTACGATTGACTATAAAGGAAACTAAGGTGAGGGCGGGAAGGTTACTGATATTTAATCAGCAGGCGCGGCCACCACAGCGCTGTCGATGGTGTCAGCGCCGCCGCCTAAAGGCCCATTACACTGAAATTACACACACCCTCACCATCAAGAGCAAACATGTTACCAATGCTACATACAACACGGTATCTGTGCACACTACATCTTTTGTCAGTTCAAATTATGTTATGTCATTTAAGAAAACCCGTTCTAGTTTCTCGTGTGTCGTTTCCACGCCATGTGGATGTGAACTCATCTCTGGAACTAAGGCAACAACTGGTGGTGGTATCCAAGAAGGAGAGCGGCGATGTTGGCGACGCGTGTGCTTTCCTGTTTTCTTTTGATGCTTATGCACATATTTTACTCATTTTATATTTTTATATTCAACCCAATTATGATGTTTTCCCTAAACCTTGCTAAGTGGTTTTGTTGCCTAAACGTAACCGAACAGTTTCCTGTTAACAAGGTGGCGTTGTGTGACACGAGAAAAGCCCAAAATCTGTAAAGCAATGACACGCCATGCGACACATATCTTCTCATGAGACCTCATGCAATCTGCAACCTCGCCACTTGATGCCGCCAAATCCTACACACTGCGCCTTTTAAAGATATACACCAATAACTTTCCAGAGCCAGATATACTTTGGCTGTTTTATGTTTAAGTGCTCAGTACAATGTATCTTCATACCACAGTTGGTATGATATCTTACAAAAAGTTTTTCTTTGTGCAACATCCTGTATCACGCGAGTTATGTCTCGGTTCACACGGGGAACGAACAGCGGTTTGAAGTGGCTGAAGAATTGCTGTTTGTTGGATTATTCATCTCCAGTCCCGCCCACCCTGCTGGTGCTTCAGCGGCCTTCGCACCTCCTCGATCATGATTACGTCGGACATCTACAGATTACGGTGCTTTACATTGTCTGTCGCAGCTACGACTGCTGGATGAGAGCAGCCAGCTCAGTGGCACAACCACACAAAAACACACGGGAGAAATAGATATATCCTCAGTTTTAAGAATGTTGAGAGATAAATCACATGGAGACCGATCAGTTGTTTCAGCACAAATGTCAGTATTTCCCCAACTATACTAGAAAAAGGGTGAGGTATAAAAACCCATCATGCATCTGATTCACAGCCCTGCAGCTCCTTTAACTGGATCTGCAGCACATGATCCTGCTGGTGGATCTCCTTTTGATCAAAGCCTGCAGGAGCCCAAAAAATAAACCGGCACCAGGACTCATAGAGGCGATGAGGAGGCAGCTGACTGCACACTTTCGGGATGGTATCCTCATTTCCTTCTTGACCCTCGACCCCTGACCGTCAACTACTTCCTCCTTCCTGGAATGTGTCCTTGAGCTCTGGTTGAAGGAGCCGGTAAAACAAAATCCCTTTTGTGCCATCAAAGAGAGCGGACTTCCGTTAAAAGGTGGAAATCTCTCTCCAGTCGGCTTTTTTAAGTGTCTGTCTGAGGGGACAAAGAGCAGCGGGTCAGAGGTGAAGAAGGTCAGGAGCTGACAGGAAAGCATTAAAATCCACATCTGGGGTTGCACTTGTTCAGGGATTACACACACACACACACACACACACACACACACACACACGCACACAGCTGGATCATAGCAGTCTTTACTCCCAATCTCCCCATATAGAAATGTCTCCTATAATGCAGCTGCTGCTGTCACTGAGAAAGTAATTAGAGGCTACTGCAGGAAGCCGGAGGAACAAGCCTCGTATCTAAACGCCATGTACAATCACTCCACTTGTGTGTTAGCCTGAGGGCACGTCGGAAGTAAATAGTGTGATCCACTCTGTTTGATCTGCCACAAAAGTCATAAAGGATGTTTCGCTCTGGATGTGTTGTTAGTCGCTCACACTCGGAAAATCTCCATCTTAACGAGCACGTTTGATTTATTGTGAACCATCTGAATTATTGTCTCTGGAAGTGAGAAGAAACCACACCTCACCATGATTTGTTTAGACATAGACATAAAAAAAAATGAAGGAATTTCCCCCCCTGCCAAGGAAAAAGAACCAATAATTTGAAACTTTCTATCGTAGGAATGTTCAGCAGTGATGCGAGTCCTATAGGAGGAAAACTAATTTATTTTTTTTTACTCCGCACCTGGATGAGAAAGCTCGTTTTGTACACCGATGGTTGTTTTCTTGAAAGACCGAATGCTTCGATCTCTGCACTGAAATAAAAAAAAAATAACACTTGATTGGTTAAGATGTTAAGGAGATTATAAGATATTTGACTCAAGAAAACCTGATCAAATGTGTATTTCATGGTGCATGTTTTCCACACACAGTGTTCATACATCCCTTTGCTTCTCCCTTTTAAAAGTAATGTTTTATGTTCTTCAAGGAAACAGGACACATTGTATAAATAGAAAATATTTATTTTGTGGTGCATAACTACAGCGGTGTTTAACTTGATTGATTGATTGATAAAGTTGACCAGAGGTAGGAATTATACCCCTCTTTATTATAATAATCAATCTTCAGGTTGAATAAAACAATACCACGCTGTCATATAACGGCATTACAAGAAAGAACATGAACATATTCTGAAGATCCAACTTTGAAACCATTTCAGTACAACATTGTGGTTGCTGTGTGTTTAGTGGTGGTGAATGTTCACCTGAACGATGCAGCCGTGAATTAAAAAACCAGACATTCAAAATAAAAGTAAAACACAGATTCATCAGCAAATTTTTCTTCAAGTATTCATCTCTCTATCATACAAATTGGATCATTATTATTAGTGCATCGACGTGTGAGCAGCTTTTTGAATGGTTGGTCAAGGTGAAGCTAATTTAACAATAAAAAGCCCATGTTATAAAGTTTTGAAGGGACATTCAAAATCTGAAAAGTAACAACAACTGCATGCCACAAGTATTTATCTTTTTACAGAACATAAGTACAAGTTCCTTTAACATTGTACATGAAGTACAAAGTATTGAAACAACACAACCAACGCATGGTGATACATTACTTGAAACACAAACTGATAACATATTCTGATAATATCCACACCTGCATGAGCTCGTGAACATGTCCAATTAGTGAAAATCACTCAGTTTACTTCTGTCACAAATCACACTGCGCAGAGAAACTCGGACTCCTTGACCACAGATTAACACAACGAGTCCCACAATGAATCCTCGGTGTGACGAAATCCACGTCCTCCTGAAGCTAACAGTCGTCACTTTGCAGCATGGACAGCAAGAAGCTGCACACGCTGACCCACGAGCCGCTGCAATTCTCTTCAGCCGTTTTCCGGTGGTTGGCGCGCGCTGTGCAGGCCGTCGTCGGTCCGGCCGTCGGTCCAGCCGTCGGTCCGGCGATGGCGACGGGGCGAGGCGGCTTGGAAGCCTCCGGCTCTCCGGACTGAGCAAAGGAGACGGAGCTGTTGATGTCGAGCTTGAAGTTCGAGTCCCGAGACGCGCGCCTGCACATGCTCGCCTTCAGCAGCGCGCGGCCGTCCACACACACTTTGCGCTGGTGCCGTTTGAGCGCGCGGCCCACCTGCTTCCAGAAGCCCTTGGTGTTGGACAGGTAGCCCGGGCAGCTCTGCGGTTTGCCGGTGTAGTGGCACTGCAGGTGGGTGACGCCGCCTTTGACGTGCGCCTCTCGGTCCTCGCATTTCACAGACAGCCTGACGATGCTCCCGGCGTTTCTCGAGCTCCACGTGCACTGCATCGTGTCCTCGATGGTGAACTTTCCCCGACCGCTCGCTGCGGGTTTGTCCCCGCTACTCTGCTCTCTGCCGGGGGCTGTGGTGGTCACGGCCTGGTCCTGACCTCGCTTCTTATTGCGCGCGCCACAGGACAGAGAGACCTGCTGCCCGAGGAAGGCCAGCAGCAGCAGCCAGGGAGCGAAAGTCTTCAACAGCCACATATTCATATCCAGACAATGTCTTACCTGAGAGGTTACGAAAAAAGAAGAGGTTCAGAGCCACAGTGATGGAAATAAACAAGTCATCAGGCACACTGCTTATATAATAGAACTATTTTCTCTAAAGACATCAAGGGAAAAAATATTCAAATTTGAATTAACAGCTAATAAATGCTTTTATTGAAAGGTTTTGCGCCAATCTGGTAACTATTACGCATTGAAAAAGTTCAATTAAAACTTAACTCCTGAGCCCGCAGTTACTGTAAAGACACATGTGGAAGGTAGCGAGGCCACACTGCAGTCTGCTTCACATACAGAACTTCCAAGACCGTCAAAACACGACTGCAACTTACCGAAAGCTACGAGTGCTGCTGTGCGTAAAGCTGCTTCCTCCTGTGGCTCTCTGAGATCTCGCACATGGCTTTCATACAGATAGATGCTGCAACACGCCCACCATTCCCGCCCAACAACACACGCACACACACACACACACACACACACACACACACACACTTCCATTGAGGAAAAACCTCGGCAGTAGTTTTCTTTGGCAGAAGGGAATGTGTTTTGTTCGGGCCCGACCTGACGTGTCCAAACGGAACTCCCGCCTTTAACAAAGTTTAGCTCGAGATCAAAGAGACTGCAAGTTTACACTGTTGATGGATCTGCGTGTCTGCACATCGTGGATTTATTCTTAATAACTTTAACGAGCCTGGTAACCACGTTATGACTCCAACATGCGCACGCACATTTTCGGAGGCTCGACTCCGACTTTCCACCAATCAGCTGCTGCACTCAGCCACAAGGAGATCCTCACCTTTAACTTCCGGCCATGTGGGAAAAATGACAAAGGCTTAAACAAACAAAAATACAATACAATTCTGATGTCACTTCGTGCACCAACTTTGCCCAGCACACTCATTTGATTCGACAGCGACATGGTTAGATGCAAGGAAGCACTACAGGATATTTCAGTCTGGATTTCTAGTCTGCGTCTCTCGGTGCAGCCGCCAGGTAGTCATCATGACGTCATCATGTGGACTGTCGTTTTGAAGCTTCGAGATTAGCATTTTGCGTTCGCCATCTTGGCTTTTTGCATTTAGAAGTGACAAGAGAGGGCTGACAGCGCACAGTGCAAGGGTTACAGTTGTAAGACCTAAACAGGACAAGTCCCAGACCAGACAACACCAGGGGAGCAACCTGTCAATCACAAGGTAGCCACGCCCTAAAGCATATCATACGTTATTGTCAATTTGACTCAAAAAGAACATCATTCTGGATTAAAGGAGACTTAAAATTCGAGATGGAGACCATAAACTTATGTTCACAATATTTACTGAGGTAATACATGAAGTGTCTTTAAGACATCTGACAAAGAGACACATTTCTGCAAGTTGCCCTCTGGTGGCCAATAGACAGAATGCAGTTAAAACATAAATAAATAATCTAAGTTCTGTTTGGGGCTTTTTTTTTTTTTTACCTAAAAAAAGATGGGACAGTGAAAGAGAAACGGAAAAGTTTCCATTTTGTAACTTTGTATTTTGTATTATACATTTGGTGTATTTGGTGCTGTGACCTTGACCTACATATCAGATTTCATCACACCACAAATCCGCTGAGGAAGCTTACAAATCCTCCCCGCCCTGTCATCATGTTTGATTTCTGTAATGACTCCGCTCCTGCAGGAACAAAAGAGAAGGAAGAGTCTTTAACGGCTCATGCGAGCACGAGTCCCATCACCTCACAAGTTACATAGTTTCTCACTGAGTCACTGTGTCAGTAGTAGTGGAGGTTTAGTGTGTGTAAACAGTAGCAGGGAAGCTGTGCGTGGGTGTGTGTGTGCGTGTGCGTGTGTGTGTGTGTGTGTGTGTGTGTGTGTGTGTGTGTGTGTGTGTCCTCTCTGAACTCAGCAGCACCATCTTGTGGTCATTAGAAGTCCAGCAGCCTCTTCACTGTGACTGAATAACAGTAAATACATGTGCTCAGTGGTGGAAAGTAACATTTCTTCAAATACTGCAATTCTAATGTACTTGTACTTTGCTCCACTACTTTTTAGATCTTATTTTTTTCACTCCAATACTTTTATCAGTTTTATGATACACTTTATGATACACTTTTAATACACAATATATTACTAAAGATTGCAGTAATTCACAATTATCTGATTTGTCACTCTTTGAAGTATTTTGGGTGTTTCAGTCGTCAATAAGATTCTTTTGCATTTGCCCTCTAAACCTCTTTAAAAAATGTATTTCAATAACTGATAATGGACTTAAGAGGTAAACAAATCCACTATTTCACCAAAGTATAAACAAATAGCCCAAACAATGACGATAAGAATGTCTTTTCTGCTCCATTAATCCACTCACGACCCCTCGGCATTTATCTTGTAAACCTGTAGGAGGTCCAAGTCCTTTTCATTCGTAATGCATAGGTACAGTTTATTGATACTTTGATACTTTATATGAGTTTGGATGCAGGACATTTACTTGTGACAGAGTATTTTTATGTTGTATTCCTACTTAAGTAAAGGATCAAATATCTCTGGCGTTCCCTACTATAATTTAAAGTTTGAAAAAGGTTTTGAGTTTGTCGTGACTGACCTACTGTTGTAGAGGTAAATAGCTCCGTTCACTGCGACGAGTGAACGTGAGTGTGTTTCTGTGTTGAACAACACAAACACACTCGTTTCCTCTCGCACAGACCCCCTCTGTTCCTGCACACGGCACCTCTGAGGAGCCAATTCATCAGCTCATACAAAGAAGTGTTTAGCTCTGCTCAGACGGCCAGTGTATTATCTTTACTGCAGTCTGTGTCTGTCCCTTAACAAGTCCCAGAGGCCACGCTGCAGACATGTTGTTTCAGCCGGCCAGGAAGAGAAACAAGGACTTCTTTTGAACGAGTGAGTGTGAAAACGTGCAGCAGAAGAAACAGAGCAACACCGAGGAATTAGAAGAAGAGAGATCTCCACTCTGACTTTATTCTCTTTACCTTCACACGTTGTTGGAACATCTGTGTGACACAAGGAGGACATTTTACATCATATACAAACAAAATCGCATGCCTGCCATATTTTACCGTTTGCCTTGCTGTGCCCCCAAAAATTACACGTACACTACATGACAGCTCAAGCAGTCATCCACTAACCGTACACAAGTGTAGGTTGAGTGTTTTGGGCTCAACACGTAAAAGATGCTGCAGTGTCGGGAAGTCAAAATCCCTTCAGTGGCTCCCGCACAGATCCTGGAGGTGGAAGATAGTCGAGAAGAGTTCTGACGCTGGTGAGTCCAGCCTGAAACAAGGAAAGATTAGTGTTTTTTTAGTGATTCATAAAAGTTAAAGTTAGTTTATCTTGTGAATGTGGAGGCTGCACTGAGATGAAGCGCTTCATAAACTGGGTGTACGCTTTATATTTTGCATTTTTCAACCACCACTGATGGTTTTTGGACTTGTAGTGTTTTTCAGGTTTAATCAATCAACACATCATTGTCTTTCTCTCACTTTTTAATTCAAACTTTTCTTGCTGACCTCTTACTAAACTTCATCTCTTCGTCTTCCTCTTTCACCCACCTGTGTCTGCAGTATCGCCTCAGTTTTGGAACCAGCTGATGAAGTAGGTGCAGACGCCGTGGAAGCTCTTCCAGCAGTGCTCGTTGGCGATGCGGGAGGCTTTGGACTCGGGCTGCTCTGTCGGACGAGTAGTGGTCTTGCCAGGCTTGGGGATGACTCTCTTGGTCTGGGGGACCTTGCCTGGCTGGGGCTTGGCGGGCTGCGGCTGAGGCTTGACAGCTTTAGGAGTAGTGGCCGGCTTGTTCTGGGATGGCGCGGCCGGTTTACGTGCCTCCTGGACGGGCTTGGAGGGCTTGGGCACGGTGGTCTTGGGCACGACGGTCTTGGGCCAGGAGGCCAGGAAGGTAATCTGGGCCTCGTCCGGGTATTTCTTGCACATGGCCGGGCGGTAGACTTTGGGTCCCTGGCAGGCGTGGCTCAGCTTCCTCATGTCCCACATCATCTGGGTGAAGTAGTGGCGGGGGTTGAGGTTGTAGGCGCGGCACAAGTTGGGTTTGCCCTGGAAGTCGCAGTAGTAGGAGCGTCCTGGGGTCTGGCCCTGGCTCGGACCTTTGCAGGAGACACGCAGGCGAGTATAGTCCCCGGCTCCGGACACCACCATGGTGCAGGAGTCTTTGGACTTGGTGCTGAATCGGATGGGCTCATCCCAGATGCTGCGTTGCGGCTGCTGCTGCTGCAGCCTGTTGTCATTGCTGCTGTTGTTGGTCTGTGCGCTTGACACACAAACAGCTGCTGCCAGAAACAGCAGTGCCACTCTCATCCTGGTTCTCATGGCGGCTTTAGGTGGGTCAGTGACGGATGACTGAGGGTATGAGATGATGTGTAGGAAGGTTGAGCTGTGCAAGGTTTAAAAAGCATCTGAGCAGGACTTTATATGGCTGAAGCTCACAAAGAAGGTATTATTCAGGTAAGCTGGAGGCCTTAAACTCCTCCTCCAGCATCCCCCCCCCCCCTCCCACGTCCCTCTCTCTCTCGCTCACACCACTCACACAGCGACCACATGAAGTGTGTGGCATATTCAAAACTAAAAGGTGATGGATGAGTTGGAAGGAAGGAGGGGGAGAATATAAACTGAGGGAGGAGGAAGAGGGGTGAGGGGAAGCGGTCAATAGGTTTGAGGGAGCTGAGGTGGAAGGGGGGAGGAGAGTCAGAAGGATGGTTTGAAGCTATATGCTGTGAAAAAGAGTTGCGAGACATTATATAATTTCACATAAGAGGTTCTTTGACTATTGATGAGGGAGAGAGGGGGAGGAGAGGACTGCGGACTTCCCATAAAAAGTGCAGCCTGAAGTTATTTGCTCAGGAGTCGTAGTAAAAACCTCATCATGCTCATCTGAAGAGACAACGTTCAAAACAGAACGATTTGTCCGGCGCAACTGTGGGCGCCTATGGCTCAGTGGTTAGCATGCCCGTCCTTCAATCAGAGGATCGGTGGTTTCGAACCCAGGCTCCGCTATTCCTCATTATTGTTGTGTCCTTGAGCAAGACATTTAACCCCTAATTGCTCCCCGTGGTTGTGTCGAGTATGGAGCAAAAATGTAAGTCGCTTTGTAGAAAAGCGTCAGCTAAATGAAATCTAATGTTCAAACGTACAGTGCTTCATTGTGGTGGAGATCGCAAAGCTTCAAAAACTGACAAATTATGTCACGACACATGTTAAGCAGAGTTGAAAAAAATAAGTTTGAAGAACTGGAGTGTTGGAGCGAGAAGATAAGACGTCAGCCAGCTCTTAAATAGGATGACTAAAGATTAAAGTGAGAGTATAACTGTTGAAATAAGAAATCTCCTCTTTTAAAGCAGTAGTTAAAATGTAATCTTCGCTAAGCCCTCAGCTGCTTTTTCGTCAAACTGTCAGAGTTACGTTATCATGTAGCCCACACTGTCACTTCAAATATACATTTATAAAGATATAAGCAGGATGTGAAGCTGATTCAGCAACAAAAACAGGTTAAAAAGTTTAAAAGAAAAGAAGCTAGAAGCCGACAAATCAAAGCATAAAAGTAAACCACATGGAGATCGAGACAGAGAACTATAAAATTAAGGAAGAACGCTATTCTCGTAAAGCCGGGTCGGTCAATTATTAAAAAGCAAAAGCTAACGCGAGATAATGATGTGCTAATGTAATCTGCTAACATTAGCTCCACTGGTTTTCCATCAAAACTTAACGTTTAGAAACATTTAACCATGACTAGTCCCCTAACCCTGGTCAGAGCTGGCTGAAGCCAGACTAAGTTTGAATGGTAACACTTAGTCAGGGGTAAAATATAAATAATTTTGTATTCTTCAACTTAATACACTCAGAAGTGTTGCTACCTCTGCCTCACCTGGTCTGGTATTATGTGTAGCTAATGGCGGCTAGCTGTTTTCGCCTCCCTCTAGTCTTTATATTCACAGATATTAATCTTCTCACTTGGGCAATGAATCCAAAATCAAGTAGCCTGTTTACCAAAATGAAACACAAATTGTAGCCCTTGTGGGAAATTGTGTGGTATCAGTAGCCAGATCACAAAAATGAACAACACAAAATGAACAATCAAGAGAGACTAAACACAATGAAAAGAAGAAAAATGACGCACTGAAAATCTCAGAATACTGACTGAGCTAAATAAAGTCTCAATAACTCTAAATCCTACTATATACATACTGATAAATACAATCCAGAGCTCAGAATCACCCTTGACCAAGGTCTTGAGTTTATGAAACGAACCAGAGGAACAGACGTTTCCTTTGAGGAGACACAGTCCATATGCAACGGCTGGCTTGGACACAGAGCGGAAGAAGGGAGTGTAGCCTATAGCCTGCTGCTGCGTACAAACTCACACATGTGTACAAATACACACATGCAGTACATTTAGGAAGTTTTGTTTTTCTAGCCATCAATCTGATGGGGAAGAGAAAAAAAAAGTTCCTCTTGTAGGAGCCGGGAATGCAAAGTAAACATGTGAAGCGTATGTGTGTACGTTGTCTGAACCAGATGTTTCCCTAAATTAAATTAGTGT
The DNA here is from genome assembly GCF_023055335.1 of Clinocottus analis. Taxonomy (NCBI): domain Eukaryota; kingdom Metazoa; phylum Chordata; class Actinopteri; order Perciformes; family Cottidae; genus Clinocottus; species Clinocottus analis. Next base: position 3,405,767 of record NW_027175954.1, on the reverse strand, counting down.
ACTCCTCTTCTGATAGGATGCAGCAGCGTCACGCCACCTCAACCACCGCCGCTCGCCCCCCCCCTGTCAAACCTGTCAACCTTTTCCAAAACAGACTTTTTCAGCTGCTGTGTGTGCATGAATTCAGCTATGCATATGTTACATGAATGTTCTCTGCGTTCCCCGGTGCTCTGTGGGTTTTGGCAGACAGGCTAAGTTGATTATTTTAGGGGCGTGGATGTCTAACCCATCTGTACATTTGCTTATATCATCAAGTTTTCTTTTTCATTCCAAGCAGTGGCTCAGCGTTTATTTGTAGCATAAACACACTTAAATAGATAATGTGGGGGATTTATTACAAAAAAACCCACATACATGCTATGAGTTTCCTCAGACGGTCATACAATAGTTGTATATATTCATTCACTTCATGTTTCATGTGTTTATGGAAGAAAAACACAGCAGACTGAGGCATCAGGCTGAAGTTTTTATTCACAGATCACCACAAACCTCAGCAATGTTGTACTTTTTGTATGTTATTCGCTCCTCTGCCACCACAGAGGCCTCTGGAAGTTGTATTTTTCAAATCAAACCCAAAGCAACTAGTTGTCACTAATGGTCTGGCGATAAATGCCAAAGACACAATATCTGGTTCGTCAGCTCTGTTAAAACCTTGTATGTGTATGTAGCTTTTGTTGCAGCTAACACGTTGCCCTTGCAACTTTGTCAGTTTCCTCCTTCAATGTTTTAGAAATAGTTTGACATTCTGGGAAATATTTTGTTTTTGTTTTCCTGTTGAAAGTCAGATAAAAAGATCGCTAGCACTCTGATGTCTGTATGCTAACAATAAAGCTACAGCAGAGCAACAGTCAGCATAGCTTAGCACAAAGCCTGGAAACAGGAAAAGAGTTAGCTTGGCTCTGACCAAAAGGGAACAAAACCCACAAACCACCAGCTCTTAAGTTCACTATTAAACAAGTATTCATCTTGTTTGTTTGATATGTAATAAAAAAAGTATAAAAACAACTCTCAGAAGTCCAGTTAAGAAATAGTCCAGCACATAACCGCCTGTATATTATAATTTTTGGCATGCTAGTGGCTCTATGGATGGCAATATGGATTGCTAGGACATTTTTCACAGACGTCTTTGGTCCCCAGAGGATGAATCTTAGCGACTTTGGTAGATCTTCAGATGTTTTGTTTATCATAATGTCAAGATTGCTATTGGATGGATTTACGGTGGATTTATGGTGTCCTGGTGATGAATTGTAATAACTTTGGTGGTCACCTAACTTTTCTTTTTGTGACATCATCAGTTCAATACTTTGGTTCAGGCCATATAATTTGTTTAGAGCAAATTAGAGAACGTTATCATGTGAACATGCAAAACTAAGATGGTGAACATCGTCATACTTACCAAACATCAGCATGTTAGCATTTAGCTCAAACAACAACTGCTAGCATGGCATTAGATTTGCTCAACTTTGTTTGTGTCTTCATGCTAAACTTAGCTAACAGGGTGCTATTTAACAAAAAGACACAGGAGGTGTATACTCAGCAAATAAGCGCATTTCCCAAAATGATGAACTATTCCCTATTTTCCTGGTCGATCCAACCTGTTGAGCCAAAATGATGCCAGCTACATTACAAGAATTGACAAAGAAAAGAAAAAACTATTGCTACAAAAACCTATGTATGTGTTATAAAACAAACATTAACAAAAATATATAAAACTTTCAAAAGTTTTGAAAGCGTAAAAAATGGACACTTGTGTCACCATGTTGACTGATAATTTAATTGCAAACAAATGTATTCTCTCCAGATAAAAGGAGCTATTTGGGAATATTGCTCTGATAGTTGATGATGGACAGTATGACACATTAGGAGGACTGCTGATGCTGACGCTTATGAGAAAGTACATGGTAAATTATAGTTGGCTGGCATTTGAGTTCCTTGCCAAATGGCTTGAAGGAGTAATGGGGAGTGGGACTCCCTCACACACAGTTCCTGATTGTTGTTGTTCTTCCCTTTGGTCTTTGAAAGTGTGACAAGACCTGACTGGTAAAGCTGGAAAGTCCAGTGATCCTAGAAAAGAGAGAAGCCATGTTACTTGTCAAACACTGGGTTTTCTTTGTTATTATCCCTGAAGAGAGGAGTGGCACTTACCATGAGGGAATTATCAGTTCCAGTTCTCTTGTCCGCTGTGGAAAAAGAGAAAATGAAAATCAACTTAGTTTCAGAAAAGTACAAATAAAATAACATTAGAAGGAGATCTTTTCTTTTAACCTGACTTAAAAACTGTCATTAAAAACTTTTCTGTGATAAGATTGTTGAAGGATTTATCAAAACAATTACAAATCGCAGATGTTAATAAATATGTCACAACTGCAATATTTTTTTTATTTATATTCCTTACTTATTGGTATTGGTAAGTGAATAATGCATTTTGGTCGTAGAAGATCCTGCAATAATAAACCGTGCCATACTCCTCCATAACATCCCATTGAAGTTCCCATAGTGCTCAAACAAAAAATAAAAAAATAAATGCAGAAATAGACTTTGATGTCAATTAACAGTGTTAAAAGAGAACTAAATGATTACAGCACACACAACAGCATGTCAAACACACAAAACAAAAGTGTTTCTCCTTCCTGCAGGACGTCCAAAGACAAACACAGAAATCAGTCGGCCATACACACAACTTAAAGACAGTGTCGGGTGTATGAGGCGTCTTCATCTTAACTCCATCAGGAGAAACCTTTTTTCTTTTTGAGTCCCGGTGTTTGTTTGGACATCGTCGCTCGAAAGAGACGACAGTGATGGATGAAGGATGAGGGATGAAGAAAACAAGAAAAAATAGAAATGAGGAGAAAATCCCCTGTGTGAAATGAGGCTGATGATGGCTGGTGATTCCAACGTGGTTTTAGTTGACTTGATGAGGGTTAGTGCAAAGTTATACCCGACAACCAGTCAGTACCTCATCGACGAGTTGCTTTGGGTCACCAGTCGGAGTAGCTCGGGGGAGCAGAGGCCCGAGGGAACCGGGTCAGAGTGTCACAATAGGGAGAGCTACACACACGCACACACACACACACACACACACGCACACACATACGCACACGCACACGCACACACACATATGTCCACACGCATGGGGAATTCTTTAAAAAGTCAAAATCTGTTGAGAAATGGAGCAAATGTTCGCAGACTCTCGGAAATATCCCTCCACCAATTAAGACCGCGGCATGCATGCAGGCAGAGACACTGCTCGTACCTGACCACAGCGAGGTCCCCGTGGGAATTGCACACTTGTTCACCGTGATTACCTGTATTACCCATACTGCAACACACGAGCGAGTGTGGACAGGTGAGAAAGAAAATGGGAAGACTCCGCTGAAAGCATCAAGATTGGAGTGATCCTCGATATTGAAGTCGAAAAAGAGGAGGAAGACGCAGGGGAAGATTGTGAGACAAAGATCCATGCACAGAGAGGAAGACCATGCTTGTAACTTCAAATTTGTGATGAAAAAAGGTGCAAGAAAGATGTGAAGGGATCCAATGTCCGAGTATCCCATACCAAACGGGCAATGGGCACGTGGGAAAGGACGAAAAGACGAGTGAATAGCAGACAAACATCAAAGTGCAACAAGCCATGGGTAAGAGATTCTGGAGAGAGAGTGTAAATAACACGAGGAGAAAATATGAGGAGAATCAAAGGCCGTGATAAGGAACAGTGACAGAGAAAAGAAAAGAAGAAAATTAATTAATTAAATTTTAATCTACGGAGAAGATTCAGAAAAAACTACGAGCAAAACTAACACGTATAAGCGTGTTTGGACTCACTCTTCAAAGACGTCCTCTGTGTCCATCCTTCTGTAATACTTGGCCAGTTTGGTGGAGAAGATGATACTAGGAATCAGAAGGATACAGCAGCCTCCCAGTCCAAACCAGAATGTGTTCTGAAAAACAGATTGACATGAAAAATTTCTCCAGTTACCTTTAAATTATTCCCATTAAATTAAATTATTCACATCGCACTTTTAATGTTATAGCTAAAGCACATCAAGTTTACATAGTAGCTGAGTAGTTTCACTTACTCAATGCATCCTCATTTTGATATCAATCACATGTTTGTGTTATGCTAAATCAGTAAAGTAACTAGTCCAGTGTCTATAATACTTAGATAATAGTAGTGCAGTAAGAAAGTATGATATTTTCCTCTGAAATGTAGTGAGGTGTAAGTATAAAGTCGTCATTGAACAGTAGTCAAATATAAGTGTTGCTACTTTCCAGCATTATTCATATTTCTTGTTTACTGTTGGTCACAAAAACAAAGAAATATAAAGATTTTCCATAAAACTCATTTGGCACTATTCACAATTTTGTAAAAACATTTTCAAGACATCAAAAATAATGCACAGATTAAATTGCAATCGTTAGTTGCAGCCTGACAGATTTCCCACAAAGACACATGCACATAGATGCACAAGAAATATACACATCACCAGGCACAAATAGGACAGAATATATAAATATAAACTTGTACACACATGCAGCACATACAGCACGGCCGCTACCGGAACTGCTGGGAGCGATGATGTATAAAGAAGTTGTATGTTTATATAAACCACAGTATGAGCTCTCATTTAACTCTCGCAAACACACACGATATATAGCTGTTATGTAAATATAAAACTTTACAACTCCTCTGGGCTGGAGGGAAAACAGTGAGGAATCTATGTGTACGTAACTCAACCCTCCTGCCTCAAAACAGACCCTATCTCATCTCAGTGTGTGTGAGCGAGTGTGTCGGAGACTTGAGAACATACTGTTCCCGTACGTGTGGCCCAAAGGCTCCACAGTCTTCCTCACTCCCGAAAACCGTCAAAGAGCCATTTATATTTTCAGATGAAATCCAAATACATGTGGGGGAACATGTACTGTACATACAGCTGTGAAATGAATCGGTGCAGCTCAGCAGCCAGTCAGTCACACACGCAAATACGCACAAACACACACACACACACACACACACACACACACACACACACACACACACACACACACACACACACACACACACACACACACACACACACACAGTGTTCCACTGGCTTACCACTGAGTCGACTATGAAGCTGCACGCTACTATCTCCATGCTGTCCACAATGTTACTGATGGGTTTGCACTGGGCCACCTCTGAAGTCAACTGTAGAGGAAAAATACAGCAGAAAAACCCAAAGTATAGATTACAGTGTACGTATGTATGACGTCAAATGGAAAACCATGACTTGATGAGTATAGTGTAGCAGTGGAAGATGATCTCCTCTCAATCTTCTAATTTTAGACGTTACATTTAAATCAAAGTGGCTGCTTGAACTGTTTAAATAATCTGGTTACAATCAGAGAGTTTCAAAAGCTGCCGTGATTCACTGAAAGCTGAACATTCAAGCGCTGTTTACGCTTGACATTAACACGCGTCTTGGTGGACAGCTCTAAATACGCGGGTTCACACCTGGCATTTGGATGCAGAGAAGCGATCCTCACTAAGGTTCGCTTCTCTGCTTTATACGCAAATAAACATGTGGATCATTAAAGATTGCAAAGACAAAATGCATTGTTGTTTCTCTCGTCGAGACATCGAAACATTACAGGCTGCGTCTGCTTCTTTTGGCTTCTAAGCAAAACAAATTGTCCAAGATGTTTGAAGCCCTTAGAAGTTGTGGACAAAGCCAGCGTATCCTGTCACGTCCTTGCCGAGGCGCATCAGGGCACATAAGCATTAGGCTGTGCGTTACAATGCCCATACTACCAAACTATTGTTTGTCCAAATGCATACGTGAACGCAGTATGTCAAAAATACCAGGATGTTCTACTACATATTGCAGTATTCAAGCTAGCGTTCGTTATTGTGACCCACAATCCGTCTGTGCAGCAGATAAATGAGCAAAGGGGTCGAAGTTCAACACTACTTCCACTTAAAGTAGTGTGTCCCAATTGAATACTACTGCATGCAACAGAACGTCCTTTGTAAGGGCAGCTGCAGTACGCACTTAAAGCTTACAAAAGGTTTGTGGTCAAATGGGTCCCGGACCACATCGCCGTGTGCCTTGAGTAATCAGACCAGGCGAGTTGGATTTAAGACTTTCCCTTATTTGACTTGTATCATTGGTGTTTTATCACTGTGTCCTATTTTAAAGGGCAATGTAAGAAAAGAAAAAAGGATTCATGAAACCCTACTTGTCCAAGCATTTTTAAGACTTTTAAAAGATTGATTTACATTTTTTTAATCAGCCTTTACAGCTTTTTAAGCAACTGTGGGAACTCTGTAAGATCACAATGGTGGTTGTTTACGCTTGTTTTTTAGCGATGTCCACTTGTGATCCGATCGCGCAAAGTGCATTTTAAAACCAAGAGTCAACCGGGTCCATGTTGACTCTAAAAGTGCAGCTTGATTGCTGACAGTTTTGCTTTTCTCCCTCTACAATAAAGGATAAATCCAACACTCAAGGAACACTTTGTGTTTTAATTTGTACTGTACAATTACACTCTTCCCTTTTGCTGACAAAGTCTCCACTGTGAATTATCAACCCGTACACTTTAGAGGATACATCAACACTACACATTGTATAAAACTGGTGCTATACTCACCGAGTTCTTAACCCATCGTGTATACTGTTTGAAGTATCCGACCAAGCTCTCTGTGTAGCCTTTCGTTTCCTAGACGGCGACAAAAAGGAAAACATGTCAGACAATGTGTGACGGCAGTCTGTTGAGGTTTAGTGTGGATTTTAGGGTAAGATAAAATACTGATAATTTCATACAAGAACACAGCAACTTAAAGTTGCTCTTATAGTGCTGTTTCTGCTCATGTCAAAACTAGGGTTGTAATACAAAAAGTTGCTGCTCTGTGGATGTTCAAATATCTGGAATAAACCAAAAATAAGGGAGTTGAGGAATTGATGAAAATAAGTTTTTGAATGAATATCATCACATATCTGATTGACCAATCTGGAGCAATAACTGTGGTAAGAAGATGTATCTACGTGTGCAATGTTACATATCGCTCATACAATACAGTTTGTTGTAATTATCTTTTTAATACCTGTTTCACCACATGGGAGGCGTTATGAGTGATGAGGTACTCTGCTGCATCGATGGCACTCAGGATATTTGTGACTTTGACCTAAAAGACACCGACAGAGAAGAAGATTCATTTGCACTTATGAAACAATTAGGCAAGTAAGTGTTAAAGATTAGTTTATGTTCAGTTGACAATATAGAAGTTAATGGGTAATCTGTAAAATAGGTAAACACTAGTGTTTTGTTTGCCTCCTCACCGGCAGGTCGTTGGACAATCTCTGCAGCTGCTTGATACTCTGGGTCAGTGTGCTCTGCGTGAGGAGACAAAAACACAAACTGTGACCAAACAAACCATAACTGCGTCTGTAAATGAACCAATAACAAGAAAACATCGTCACGTCACCGCTGTCACAACGTTAACGACACTGCTATGACAAACACGCAACAAGAACACTGTCATCGATTAGATATTATATTAACAGTGGCTTACCCGCGCTCGGACATATTTCTGTCATCATTTACCAAACACAAAAGAAGAAGAGAGAGAATAAGTAAAGTTGAGGAGAGTGGCTAAGAAAGAAAAATATTGTACTTCCATTTTGTTTGTTCTTAAACTTATGATCTGATTATTTACTTTCTTTAAATGGGATTTTTATGTTATCTATCTTAATACTTTTGTTTGAATATAGTTTGCCAGAAATTAGAAATAAAGTACATTGGCGTTGTCGCATATTATCTGCAAATTTCTATATCAGCTGTTCACAAATGTTGTTTTCTTCAAGATGCTTCACAAGATTGTTCCTACTATAAGGAAGTTGTGTCTCAGAAAGTAGTATACTTAGTAGTATCGTAGTATACATTTACTGCAGTAGAAGGAAGGTATTGTTTGGGCATTGGAGTGGATCTGTGTATATTCGCTTGAGCATATGTCTGAACTTTATTGAGGTGTTTAATGTGTTTGATGCGAGAGGTGATTACCATTGCTTGCTCCATGGGAACCACCTGGTCCCTGTGAATCTGTCTGATACTGCTGGCGTGTCCCTTCAGTGCGTTCTCCAGAGCACCGCGTGGCTAGAAAAAGAAAATACACATGCACGCACACACACATACACACACACACAAAGAGCAGATGATGCAGCAGTTTGTTGCAGGTAAATCTCGAGAACAATCAGGTTCATGACTGTCAATGCAATGATTTATATTCCTTCCTTCTTCAGAAATACACGCACACACTAATCCTTGTGTGGTATGTCAATGTCCCGTGTGCCTTTAAATGGCACAGTTCCTGTACTATGTACTATGCATGTGCCATAAATGTGTGTGTGTTCAGGGTGAATGGGAAGCTTGTTCAGACCAACTGTGCATGAAGCAGAATTATTTTCCAGAGAAGCTGTCCAACTGTGTGTTTGGGTTTGTTGGTTCAAGAATATTTCAAGATTAAATCAAGATTAAAAAACCAACATACATTAGTAACAGACATTAAAACCATTAAAATTCTCTGGATCTAAATACTTCACAAACACTTTAGCACCATACCTTGAACTTAAATGTAAACTAGATGTGACAGATCACTGCAGCTGACAAATGCAGTACTGTAGGTGTAACTTGCATTATAATCCTAAACAATGTCTGTGCACACTTCTTCCTCATTTTGGCATTTGAATCATGCTGTTCCTGTCATTTGTTGGTAAGATAATGATGAGACTCACCATTTGGTCGGCCTGAGCCTCCAGGTCAGTAGAGAAGGAGAGGAGATCCACGAGAGCTACTCCTTTGTTGGCCTAAAACAAAAAATAAAGGACCATACAGTTTTAAATTTCCTCCTTCAGATGCACAATCTAAAAATGAATTATTGACCCTAAATTAATACTTTTTTAAAACCATGTATATTAACAAAATTGTAGCTGAAAACATTTTGTGTTAGTATCCTTCTTTTCATTATACAAAAGATGTACTTGTACTACGACTACTTTAGTTTATTTAAATAACCGTGAAACAAAAAAAGCGACAGATTAGATGAGAGGAAATCAGATGAAAGGAGAATGCCACTAAAGTGGGCATTGCATTTTCTTTGCCTGACCTTCAATAAAACCAAGTCTGAACTCATAAATACATGCTTTATGTTGTGGAGACCTGATTTTTGTCCCTGTATGGTAGGAAAGGTACTGTAGACTAACAGACACACAGATTACCTCAGCCAGGTAGGCTTCATAGTCAATATTTCCAACTCCGGAGTTGGCGAAGTTGATGAGGTTGTCTCTGCCGGCCTGCTCAAGCAGCGAGATGTCCTTCAGGTCGACCTGCACACTCTCCAACACTTTGGCCAGATCCCTGTTGTACTGTTTTAACCAAACTGGTAAATTACCATTCACACAGACTTTTATCAGCATTTCCTCCACAGTGAACAGACTCTTACCACAGTTCTGTTGAGGAAGGAGTTGATGTTGAACATGGTCTCCAGTTGCAGAGAATGGTACAGACCGTTGTTCTCATAGCAGTCCCTACAAGGACAGGTCACACATTGAAACTCCTGCTGTTTGTGCATTTGTACAGCTCAGTATTTATATTTTTATTGTGGGAATTTGTTGGTGATAAAAAACTGATTATACAAAAATCTGAGTCAAAATTAGATTAGATTTAAATTTTGCTTAATAGCATAAGATGCAGCGAATTCATTTTATTTATCTTTTTTAATCTTTCTATTCCCTTTCAATCACAAGACACACTGTAAACTACAGTCAACAATGAGCTGTATTTACATTATGTATACTATTAGCTGTTGGCACGTTACCTGTACATGCTTCCCAAAGTCAAGTCAATATTCGGATTCTGAAACAGCATCCCAGGAAGGAAGTTCTTCTTGGCGGGATGAACCAGGAATGGTGTGTCTATTATCTACACACACAAACACACAGACATGTGTGCATATTTATCAGTACAGAGCCAGCAAGTTGTTACTAAACACAATCCCGCTCTGGTAAACTGTTCTCTAAGACACCACAGTGAAAAGGCAGAGGGGACGGTGAAAATAAGACGATTCAGCAAAGAAGAGAGTTTGTTTTTAACACCTTGAATAGCTGTCGGTTAGCGAGCGGTTCGCACATCATCTTCTCCACGTTGCCACCAACAATAAACAAGGCGGTCACAATGGCCATCAGCACCCAGACGAAGATAAAAGAGAAGCCCACCCCACTGAAAGAGACAAAGATGGAGCATGTGAAACATAATCACACAGAAATATCAGTGAGTATCTGTTCAGAATAACTACTTAGTGGCAGAATGCATCATTTATCAAAGACAAAGCTGCAAAAATGGTAAAATAGGGGCGAAAAGGGTGTTCAAAACCTTTGTCAGATTTAATCCATGCAGACCTTTCTATCAATATACTATATATATATATATATATATATATATATATATATATATATATATATATATATATATATATATATATATATATACTGCATCTTCAGGTGATATTCATTAATGTATGAAATAATATATATATATATATATATATATATTGGTCTAGCATCTGTAGAGAGAAAACAAATGTTCTACAGTGCAAACTATTACTTTAATGTTCAGCTAATTTGAAGTGAAAAAAAGTTGATGTTCTTGAAGATTTTCATTGAAATAAATGTTGGTTAAGTCACCATCGATCGCCACACGAGGTAACAGAATGGTTATTAAGCCAACGGCCCACTAAAGAAAGCCTTTGCATTTGCAGTATTGCTCTCTTCAGTTTGACCGCTGCACAGTTTTCTTAGTAACATACGCCATGAGCAGGTTTCCGCCAGTGTTTGATAGGCAGCCCCTTGTTGTTGGTGTAGCTTGCTTATCGTAGCCACAGGTGCCACACAGCAGTCCCAGGATGTTAAAGGCCAGGACCAGGACGACCATGCAGAGCACTGCCACACATCCAATCCACCTACAACACATACAGATACACGCAATTACCACAAAGACCAACCGTCAAGTTCAAGGAGGCCAATTTCTTCCCCAGATGGGAAGTATGTCCCCATAACGTTACAGGTTGCTATTCCTACAACTTGATTCATATGTGTGCACAGACACACATGCACAAACCTGTAGAAATCTATTTGGTCCACCTGTGGGTAAAAGGACTCTATGTTTTTCTGTCCTTGGTTGAGGAAAATGGTGAAATTGACCAGAGAAGATTCCACAGGGAACATCTTGGAGAAGCTGTTGATCTCCATGCCAATCTTATCCAGCATGCCTTTTACTCCTAGACAGTCATACAAACAAGAAGACAAAAAATATCAATTAGAAGGCCTGTCAGTACAAAGGTGATAACACTGAGAAAAGGGTCTCTCCGAAAGTGGAAAGGGACAAAGAAGAACTTACGAGGTAGCGCTGTGGTTTCATCATTCACAAGTTCGCAGGTGAAAAAATATGGAAAATGGAAAGAAAAATACTACAGTCAGAGTAACTCTCATTGCCTTAGTAAAGAAGGAAAAACACTATATTTGTTAGGCAAACTAAATATATAGTACAGTATGGAATACACACATACACACACACACACACACACACACACACACACACACACACATATATATATATATATATATATATATATATATATATACATACTCACACACACTCACACTCACACACACTTCTGTACCTGAGACAATGTTTTTAGTTTGTTCTTTAACCAGATTTGGTGTATCGTTAAAGGATGAGTAACCCTGGAGGTGGAAAGGCAGAGAGAAAGAATTATTAAGAAAAATATATCAATTTCTAGGGTGTATTTTCTAATAATATGATAGGTAAAAAAAGAAAGTGACAACAATGAACAGGAGGACGATGCTGAGCTGGAGACAGAGGCGAACCTTTTGCACAATGTTGCTGAGGTCCGTTTTCAGGACGGTGTTGACATTTTCCGAGGCACGAGCGACATCTGGCAGCTGACGGACACAAAGAGAAGATTAGTAAATATGGCAACAACGAAAGAAATCCATTTATTTACAGATTTTAATTTTAATTTCATATGTCAGATCATTTTCTGTTCCTCAGTACCGTGGAGAAGTCTGCATTGATTCCCAGCTGCTCCAGCGTGGAGCGAATGGCGTTACAGGTGTGAGACACAGCGCCATTAGTGCAGGCAGGGTCTGATAAGGTGTTGGACAGAGAGGAACGCTCCCCCGACAGACTGGCCTGAAGCCTCGTCGTCCCCTCCTGGAGAACCTCCAAGGAAGTGCTGACGTTCTCGAGGGCCTCCTTGGTCTCCCGCATGGCTAAAGGAGAGAGAGAAAAAGGTTCAATTTGAATAAAAGTTTGCCCTTTTTTTTGACAAAAACTCCACTTTTATTAAAATAATCCACAACAATGTGTTATTTGATGAGCCTCATACAATTTCTGCTGATATACATTCACAATCCATGCAACCACAACAAAACTATCAAAATTATAACGATAACCAAAACACCACAATACCACAAAAAACACAAGAGGAGACGTTTTACACAACAGTGGTTCAGATCAGCAGATCAGCGCCGGTTACCTTTGATGGCGTTCTCAACTTTTGCTTTCGATAAAAGGAAATGTATAGAAATCAAAGAGGAAAAATGAAAAATAAAACATGGTGAGGATGTGCTCTTAAAAGACGCAATGCGATTCTGTTGTAATAAAACCACATGAGAGGAAACTGCACATAAAAATTAATTGTGTGGCGACGATGTTGCAATGATCTCGCAATTTAATTTGCAGTTGCGGTGAATAAGGAACGTTTACAATTTCAGTTTATAGTAACATTCAACATGATAAAAGTGCATTATTTAGTTTGACCACATTTTATCAAAAACAAATCAAGAACAGAATTTAACATTAAAACAAAAATAGTTGTTGGTTGAAGAGATTTGTAGTTGATTTTCAAAGTCAATATCACCAATTAAATGTGTTGACAGAAGAAGGAGATGTGGTTTCAGATAGCAGCAGCAGCAGCAGCAGCAGCACTTCCTGTGTGATACTACAATGAAGGAAAAGCTCATACAGAGTGTGTGTGTTACCTCCTGCCATACGCAGCGCAGTGTCCAGTGAGGGAACCACCTCTTTCTCCAGCTGACTGTGGATCCTCCCACCCAACAAAGGTCCAATGTCTGTCAGGAAGCACAGGAAGATCAGACGGCTTCACAACAGCCCCACAGTTATACATTGCCACAGTAGGTAAACACGAGGACACACAGGCAAGCAACGCGAGGAACATTAAACAAATAAAGTATGTAAACTACTGAATTCAACCTACTGTCGAGGTCTGATAGGACTTTGTTCTTTGCTGTGGTGTACTGAGCTGTGAGGTAATCAATTTGCTGCAACAGAAGAACCACATTAAACATTTAGATACACAAAATAATGTGTGCATGTGTCTTTTCAATGGGAATGTGTGTGTGTGTGAGAGAGGAAGGGCATACCGCAGGTGTGTTGTTGGCAAACGTCTTCAGGTCTCTCATGTTGGTGTTGATAAGCCTCCGAGTGCTCTTAATCTGCATGGTGACATTGTGGTTTGCAGCGTAGGCGATGAGTACTCCCAGACTGAAACACAAACACATCCAGGATCAGGAGAGTAAAGACAGGGAGCCGTATTGACCAGCAGAGGGCAGCATGGCTACATTAAGGTGAACTTCAGCTGCATGGGCTTCAAAAGTCCCTTTTGGAGAATTCACAGCGATGTGACCGACCTGCAAAAACACATTTCTCTATTTTCATTACATCTCAATCTAAAATGTGGATTTGAAAAGAAGCAAGTCTGTCTCTCTCTTCATGTCTCCCTCTGCTTATCCTTTTAGAACCGACTGTCTCTCACATGAATGAAGTGTAATCAGGTAGAGGAGTCATTCTAAACAGCTCACACGTTTGATCACAGGTATTAATCCAACAACCCGTTTTTCCGACTGTCTTTGTCCTGGCTGATGTCAGTTGAGTAAGATGAAACGATTTAGGAAAGATCTACATCATTTACCGCTAAGAGTGTACATCATATTTTAGCTCATTTGGAAAATCTACATTTCCTGCAAGCTTAAAATGATTATGTGAGGCATCGTCCACTCGTTTCTCTACAATCCATCTCCTTTATGATTAGTAAAGATTTAACAAGGGAAATGGATTCAAATGGATGTCGACTTATCTTATGTTTATTAACGCAATTCTGTACATGCGTTGTAATATACTCTAGCAAACTTACTGGTATTTAGAAAGCATGATGGATAATGTTGCGATAAACAACAAAGACAGATGAAGTCTGCCGAGGTGCGGAGCTCATGACATGCAAACTTTTACTGAGTTTTTGTGAATTATTGCTGTGATGTTTTGGTTGAGCGTTATTCCTGACCTTGGAAATAATTATTTTTCTTTGAAAGGTATTTAATTAACCTGCCGAATAGCTGATCAATTTTACTCCGCTAAGCCTTGAACAGGGATTTGAGTGAACGTCAACCGAAGGAGAAACAGAAAGAATCTTCTGTGTGAGAGATTATACAAGAAACATGATAACAAACCCGGATCAGACAATATGGCCACAAACTGCTTAATGTACTCATATATGTGAGTGTGTGTGTGTGTGTGTGTGTGTGCGTGAGCATGCATGTTTATGACGTGAAAGCACTCATTCAGACAGAGAGGCCTCTCTCACAGTCAGCCAAGTCATATCAGTGACACCTAACTCTCCGGCTCAGTTTGGATTGAATTTCTGCAGACGTGCATCTGTCTCCTACAGGGCAGGTTAATGACATTCAGTCCCAGTCAGAATGTGAGCGGTTTATGTTAAAGGAAAACGTCACAGATTTTACACATCAAAGTTCTGTTTACAAGTCTTATGGAATACTACTGCATATGTGGAATAACAAGTTGTTTAAAGATCGAAAAGGAGGTCTGCAAAATCTGATTAACTGCCTCGAGTGATGTCACTTGGGTCTGGGTTGTCATCTCTTCTCAAAGCTACATTACAGAAAGTAGAGCACCCGTTTGAGAACCCACACATAAATACACAGAGGCATGCAAAAACTGTGCAACCAAAAGTCGTATATACTTCTTGAGTTTTTGCATTATTTGTGTTGTGCTATAAAATAATTTCACAAGGAACTTATTACTACTTTTGATCTGGTATCATTGAGTGATAAACAAGATAATATGATAAAGGCTGAAAAGGACTCACACAATGAAGATGGAGGTGGCGATGAGCGAGGCTGTGAAGAAACCTCTCTGGCAGTCGATGTTCTTTCTCTGTCTCTGGTGCATCTCCCCTCCGCAGTTCTCACAGCATCGACACACACAGAAACACAGGCCTATGATGGGGGTGAGGACCATAAAGGTGATGCCGATGGTTCCACATATGAGGAATCCGGCCTCGTAGTGGATCCACTGCAGGAGGAGAAGATGTATAGTCACACTTCCCACTCGTTTAATCATTTGTATGAGATCGTACAATGGGAACTTAATGTTACGAGGAGTTTACCTGCAGTAACAGGACCACATTTTCTGGCTGTGGCCCCAGAGCACGTGCAGACATGCAAACAAACAAACACACACACACACACATGAAGCAAGAGGGAAAGAAAGAATGACAAACAAAGTCAGTGTGACAGTCAAGAGTTTAAGAGGCGGCAAAAATCTAATTTCTAAAGAGGGAATTAAAGTTAACATCATCAGTGAACAGGAGAAAAAAGATGAAAATCTCTGCCAAACAACTCAAAACAAATCAGGGGAATCCCAAAAGGCTTTTTAACGTCATCTAATTGTGATGCTTACAGTTAAGTGTCCAACATATTTGAGAGACTTAATGTATTATTTACTTTTCTTTAATATATCTCTAAGGCCATAACATGTAATTTAAATGTACATGTGCGAGGTGCCTTTTTTTTTTTAAATTTACAAGTAGAAAATATTTCACAACCCAATAAACCAACAATTACATGTATCAATCAAAAATCCAAACACTGCTGAATATCATCAAGTTAATCTCAATTATCATCTAAATCAAACGTACCTTTCTCCATTCTTCTATTTTGATTCCTCCCATGTTTTGTTGAATGACTCTAACAATCAGATCTGAAAAACAAATAGAACAATAGGTTGACGCTTAAGTCTTTCAATTTGCAAAATTGTAATTATAATCACTTACACAACAATGTTTTACGGGCAGAATACGACTCAACTGCCAATATCACACACAATCAAATACACTTCTTGTATAACGTTTGTATAACTACACTGGAGCGAAAAATCCATTTAGCTGTTTATGAGCTGACAACAGAGATTATGAGGATTCATGTTTTAATTTCCGAGGAAAGTATTGCGAATGTATTTTCCTCGTATATCTAACAGCTGTGTGTTTTTGTGGAAGCTGTTTGAACTGTGTAGTTTGCCAATGAGGACTGCAGTTCTGTCCAGCTGTCTGTGTGTTTATATGGGTCAGGCTACACTAAGCCTACCTGGATGGTGCACGCTGTTATTTAGCAAAGGAACACTGATTCCTTCTCTCTCACACATGCCCACGCACACGCTACGACAAAAACCCCTGTATGCATGCACACAAACCTATTCACACTACATGTATATTTGACAATTTGTGCAGCAAAATAAAAAAATATAATAAATAAAAAAATAATATATATAAATTTTTTTTTTTATCACATACCAGTGAATGTGTGTAGATCAACACAACTACATTTACTCAAGTGTACTGTACAGTACAATTTTAGGAGATGCAATTTATGCTACTTCATACTGCTACTTCATTACATTTTAGTGGAAAATACTGCACTTTTTACTCCATTACATTTTTTTTTACGGCAAATAAATTCAACAACAATCAACTAACAAATGATGATGTACTATTGCAGATTACGTGAGGTACCTTGCAGCATATGAAGTACTTAAAATAGGCCCTTTTCACAGCAGCCATTTTGACATGTAATTGCAGGGTAAACACAGGTGAGGTTGAACAAGTTAATTAGGGGCCTGTTCCATTTCGGTGGCCATGGGCCATGGTACTGTGCATGCTGGCTCACTGTAACGGCTGTAACCCTGAATAGAATGGGACCTTTATCAGTTTAATTAATTACACCTGTGTGTGTTTACCCTGCAATTACATGTGAAAATGGCTTCAGTGAAATGGGCCTATTAGTTAGTAATATCAATGCAGCAATAACAATATTCCAATACATTTAAACAATATTTAATATTCTGAAATGAGCTAGATGATAAGCACTTTTACTCATGACAAATTTAAAATCCAAAGCTTTGACTTTAAGTCCTTAAGTGAACTCTAAACACTTCTTCCGACTACAGTATATGAACAATGCACACTACTGGCTTTAAAGGTGCTCAGATTGTAAAGCCAATGTCTTCCAGTGTGTCTTATCAGTTTGTCAGATCTCCCTGCCACTTATTGAGCCGATATCGACAAGTGAGAGAAAAAAAAGTCTCACACTACTTTTGTCTTTAGAGGATGTAATAGTGTGATACAGCCAGTCCTCTCAGGTTGGTACAGTAGGTGCCACTGCAAATGACATCAAGCAGATGGAGGCCAGCTTAGCATGTTAATGCTGACACAGCTGCCACACACACACACACGCGCGCACACGCACAGATACGTATCTATTCTGCCTTCTGCTTGTACACCTGCTGACCGTCAGGTGAGGTGAGGAAGCACATGTAACCAAATTGTGTTAGTTGTTCTTCCATTTAAATGTTCCAGTGAATGAGATGAATTAAACATGCTGTTCTGTTTATCCTCTCACTCATGTCATCCTCTCTCTCCTCGCAATTTAACTTAGGGTAACTAATGATTATTTTTATCACAGATTAATCTGACAATCGATTTGAATATTTTTGTCATTATAATGTCAGAAAATAGTGAAAGTGAAACATTTATATTATAATTTGTCAGAGTCCTTGGTGATGCCATTAAATTAATTGGGGACTAAACCTTTTTTTTAAAAAAGAATTTCTGAGATGGTTCAGCACTTGAAACAAATACTGAAACAAACCAATCAAAATAGTTGCTTTTCAATTAATCAATTAATGAACTTATCCTTTCAACCCTCTCTGCATACTGACAAACAATCTCTTTGGAGTGTTTCATGTTATTTTATTTTTTCTTTTGTTGAATGGTTGGAAGCAAAGCAACTGCCTCTAAACCACGTGAGGTTTTAAGTCTGTGCTTTGAAAGTAAAATTGTCTCCAAATAAGCCTGATGAGTAAAAGGAGCTGAGATTTTGGATATCTTCTGTGACCATATGGATAATCCTCTCAACACTATCTTCCTCTATGGCTGTCTTGTTTTTCTGAGAACTGTTTATAAAACTCAGACTGTTGGGCGAGAAGACGTCTCACTACTTTAACTCTGCAGATGAAGCATATGAGCACATCTGAGTCATGTTGATGCCACCTGTGCTCAGGTACTTAGTTAGCATTAGCCCTCAGGGGCAGTTAAGCTTAGACAGCTTAGTTCAGTGACCCAATATAAGAAGTAGCTGCTGCAAATGAAAGGAAGAGAGGGTTAAATAACAGTCAGAGTGAGACCTGAAGGAACGAACCCACTACTGATCACCCTCTTCAAGACCAGGAACTGATTTCGTACCAACACATGCATATGTTGGTTTTTCATTTACATGTTTTCGGCATCTGTTGTGAAGCTTCAACTTTGATAAACCAACGTTTTAGTATCGTCGTTGTTATCTAAGATTTTGTCTCTTCATTTTTTTTTTCATAATTTAAAAAACGTATTGTTGTTTTACCCAAGTTAAACGAGGTGAAGCAAACCGCTTCACACACAGGTTCATGCAGGCCACTGTAAGGCTAAATATGTCAACAGTGAAGCATCAAACGCTGCTGCTGGTTAGTTACCTTCTTACTGCAATGTGTAAGCTCCCACAATCCCCTTCCCTGACCTGCTAAGAGATTACTGGAAGGTGTGGATGAAGCCTTATACAACCTGACAACATCCAATATATCTATCGATACTATTTGCATGTACGCATTCGCTTCCCAATAAAGTTAAATGTGGATTTTTTTAAAAGTGTATTTGCTCCTGCAGCACAGACAACTTACTTGCTCACAATCTTACTTTTGATTAGATACTTTTGTATAGCCACATTGTCACACTTCTTCCAGATTTTCCTTTCATCCAGACAAAAGAGAAATCATGGGTTCAGTGGGAGTGATGTCGAGGGTTCACATTCACATGTTAGTCAGTCTCTGCCCATGTGATGGAGCTGTCTGTACTGACTTTTAACACTTTGAATCTCCATTCGGGGAAAAGTAAGATTGATCGCAGTTCCACTACTGGAGTAGTGTAATTTTTCACTCAATGATTGGAAAATGGAAAATGCTATTTATTATTATTATTGTTATTTTGCTACTATGCCTGCAAACTCCAGCATTATCTAGCAGTGTCTACTTGCAACCCCTCGTACTAGGTTGCACATGTTCATGAGCTGTTTCACCAGATAGTGATTTTCACATCTGAGATTGTTAAAACAAAAAATTGAAATGCCTGCTGAAACTCATACAATTGGTTCAAACTATTATATTTAAAGATTTTGTTAGGGGATTCATAGAGGGAGAACTATCCAAAAACCTAAAAACAATTTTTTTGTGAATTATTGTGAACCCTTGGGACGGGTCTGGATCCCCAGGTGAGGAACCACTAATTAGAAGATACACAGACACTGCATTGATGAAATGTTTTTCAAACAAGTTTAACATCGTGGTGACAAACTGGGCGTGTAGATCTAAAATGTATAAGAGCGAAGACCACAACTTTGCAAAAAAAAATGTTTCAGAGGACGTTATAAAACATATGATGCCTAGGTCATGTCAGGTTTGTCGAAGCCGTTATCTAGTCCTGTTTGTTGCTTTAAATACTACTAACAGCATTACACAAGGCTATAAGTACAGTATGTGTTAATGGAACCAGGAGCTATAGAAAGTTACACAGCCATGTGTGAGCTGTAGCAAAACAACTATAAGAGGATTATGTGATCTTTTTTATCTGTTTGCACTATAGACACTTCATTAGGGGCTTCCCACAAGACATCATTTCTCAAGTTAAGCTAAAGAAAGACGAGAGACTAAAGCGATTACTTTCATTATCGACTGAGTTGTACATCATTTCCTTTATTAATTAAATAGTGGGAAACCAAATATATCAGTTTACCATCAAGTCTAACAATATCTGAAAATATTTGCGAGACAGAAAGCAGCGATTTAAAAAAGATGATTTCTGTGAATGTTCTGTCCAGTCTCCCATCAATAACAACATGTTGAAAGCATGAAATAGCTATATGAAGTGTATAAAAGATGAACGGTAGCTGCAATGCAAGATGCAGATGATCAACACATGATACACTCGACTTTTTAGAGGCAGCCATTCCTCCCTTTTCTCACAGATATTCGTAAGAGACGACTCATTCAGGTTAGTGATCTGGTTTAAGACATTTGCTTCCTGATCAGTCCTCGTAATTAAGGCAAACAGACAAATACCATGACTATGACCCAGTTTCAGTATGTGTGTGTGCGCATGCCCATACGTGTTTGCACATTTGTGTGTGTATGTGTGTGACAATGCCATCTGTAGCCATGTTGGCAATGCAGTGTTAGCATTAGCCCTGTGGATGCTAATCCTCTAATCTACCCTGTGTGTATCGGAGGGATAAGAAGACACGACCTCCTCACACAGCGAAAGAGTCCAAAATTCTTCTTCGTCACAAAAACAATCATCACACAGATTTATGAAGAGGGATGAGCGAGTCAGGAGAGGGAAGAGCCGGCCAAGAACTATCGGTGAACCCTTGAGCGGTAATTTAAACTCAGATACGAGCCGCTCTACTGGTAACCTGAAATATTAATTATATTAATAATACAAGTGGGATCTGTGGAGATTTTGCTCAACCATAGACAATCCAAATGATCTAACGAGACCAATCAGTCGACTACATTTCCTCAGTCTGCCAGACATTGATTTGCGTTTCTCTACGTTAACCTCAAGTCAAACTCAGTCCTGACCCCAAACGTCACCTCTGCTATTTATAGACTCAAGCCCTTCCCTCAATCATGGACCGAATTCAATGCAAGTATCAACATGAGATACTGTCCCACCAAGGATTATTGCATTTTCTAAACGGTACATCATATACCGAGATGTATAAAACACATGCCTCTATTTGCCAAAAAAAAAATTGGGATCAGATGTATTTTCAGAGTTCAGGGGACAGATAAAATGTGTAGGGAAACAACCCTCGTAAATTAAACCATCGTAAAAGTAATAATATATTGAATCCATACTACTGTCAATAACTCACATACAGCCAGTAAATAACATGTAAGATGTCAACAGAGCCTAATAAGACGAGTATACAACCTGAATATCACTACATCAAGTCACACCACAGTTAACTATTAGACAACTTGGTGTCTAGTTTGAACATACATAAGTAAAAAGACATGATTTTAATACGATAATTTATCATCTTTCAATTTAATCGTACAGTCATTAAATAATATAGTAAGATATTGATACACAATTATTTAGAGCTTACTAACTAAAATTGTATGCATGTATAAACATAGTCGGTGCAGAGCTGGAAATATTTAATATTTTGTTCTTTTCAATTTCACTTATTTATTTTGCACTGAAGATATAAATGAAATGAGAAATTACTTTTGTTTTCCACAGCGTATTTAAATATACGCTTCAACCTGGTTATTTCATACAGACTATTTATGTAATGAATTAAATAAAATATGATGGACCTGTGTTGCTCTCTCTCTCTATGACAGTGATGAATGTCCCATTAGGTCAAAATCTTTATTTAGTTTTTGAATGCAGTGCCAAAGGCTGTACGCTGTATGATGACATGATAAATCAGGCTTTGTTCAAAACAGTTTTATCCGTCTTAGCAAACATGTTAGGCAGATCAAGTAACATGCACAAATAATATTCATAACAATCCCTTAAGTTTTGAAATTCAGAGACAACTGATTATTTTAAAGAACGTCCTTGTGCTGCATTTTTTAACCGATGTCTTCGCTTCGCTCTGTTGCTGCCAAGTTAATACACCTTGAGTAAAGTAGTTGTAAACAGTGACATAATGAACCTCGAGGTATTTGTGTAATGTTTTGATGTGTGTGACCAACATGCGCAATTTTGCATAAACATGATATGTGATGTGTGACATGACATGACATCCATGGTGGTCTCAACCTGTGCGTGTGTGTATGAGAGTAATTCATAGTGGAAAGTCCCTTTGCAGTAGCAGCATATGGTCCAGTGGATTAAGGTATTACGCAGTGATGCAGGTGACTGAGAAATCCTCCTCTAATCACTGATCTGCTAATTGATTACCCAACCAGCAGCACTAACTCTGCACACCAGAATGGCAGCAACTTAAAACCTTCAATCCTAGCACTATGTCCTCCTCCAACGTGACCACTCATAGTTGCACATATAGAACACAAACAAACCGCTTTGAGTTCATTATAGCTCTATTTATCCATTGTTGGATTTTTTTTTTTACACCAAGTGGCAAAGAGAGCTGTAATATTCACTATGTATGTCTTCATCAAGTGATAGAACACCTCAATAATGTTAAATTGTGGGCCCCATAGAGGATCATTCACAAGCTGTGATAGCTATTGATCCCATTAATCTGATCGTTTATGATTCCCAACAAGGATATCATCATGCATGTGCACGTGCTCTTTTGAGCCAGTATGATCTTCATAGGGAGCATTTTTTGGGAAGTCATGCGCTGATATTTACACTCGGGGAGAGAATAGAGATACAGCAGCAGTGTGCAAATAATCCTGCGACAGCCGTCTCTTTGAGGTTATTTAGGTTTTTTCGGACTTTGTTGTTTAGTTTATGACGTAAAATAGGTCAGTCGGATGGTCCGCGATAGACAGACTTGCTGAATTTCGGCCCCTCAACAAATGTTAGAGCTCGGCAGGTTTTTTACAGCACCCGGTTTGGCATAAAAACTGGCGTATTTGATCAAATATATTATAATCCCATTCTTTTTAGTGTCACAGCCATTGTAGTGAACCAGCATGCACAATACCAGGGCCCTGGCCTACCTAAATGGAACAGGGCCTAATTAATGTTATTAATAACACCATGACATGTCAAAAACGCTGCTGCAGAACAAGGCCTCTTGAATCAGTTCATGAGACAAGATGTGTAAATAGCCAGTATTTTACCAATAAAAAAGAGGAAAAAGATATTAAAGTAATATACTATTCTGTTTTTCTTATCACTTTAACAATCTTGTTACGCCCACACAACACCCACTTTTATCTTGGGACGGCTTGGGTGGTTCTCAACCTCCAGGTTGGGAACCAACTGACTGTAGCTTTATAGGTACAAGACTGACTTACATTACAGTCTCTGCTGTCACACTCCCCAAAACCCGTAATGACTTTGACACAGTTAATGACACCCGACAGAAGTACAGTATATCAAAACTAAAACTAAAATATATTCATGCTTTGAACCATCATTTGTACTTGTGGCCACTTTTAATACTTGTTTTCATTCATTAGTAGCTGTGTATCTTTTAACTAAACGTATCATAGTGTTTACTTTATAGTGAGTAAATATGTTTTTCATCTGTGGCACAAAATTAGTTTAAAAAAAAAGAAGCCCTGGTAAAACCTGACAGTTGTGAGAGCAATAAGACACAGACAGATGAAGGAAGGATGCCGTGGGTGAGGGGGAGTGACGGATAATCTCACCTTTGGGAAAGGAGTTCGGCTGAATAACGTAGAGAAACGCGTGGACCATGTGGAAGAGGATCCCCACGGCTCCTGGTTCGTAGTAAGCGTGGGTGTCATACACCGCGGCCGGCACGAACCCAAAATCCAACGGCTCTACCGGCGGAGGGGACCGTTGTCTGCGGGAGTCCGCCCGGCCCTGCGCCGCCGTCCCGTCCCTCTCATCCGCCTGCCGCTCGCCGGTCGTGGACCCCCAGCAGAGCAGCAGGACGAGCCACCTCGTCCACAACATGGCTCAGAAAAGTCCAGCTTTGTACAAAGATAAAAGTTAACGGGTCACACTATACAGTCCAGCGGGTAACGGAGAGAAATAGAACGAGAGAAGGGGGGGGTCACGCGCGCTGGTGACGCGAGAGGACACCTGTCCCTCTCGGTGTTTTTTTTTGTTTTTTTTTTAATCCCCGCAGCTCACAGACGACCGTCCGAAGGGAAAACTTTAAAACTCAACATCCAACGGTCGACGTCAAAAGTAGCCGTTAGCTCCTGGTTTCTCGGTCCGGACTCATGGCAGACATTTCCCTCCCCTCCCGGAGACCTACGACGGTTTAAAGCGGACTCAGCGGGCGAGGATGTGCTCGTTGTCTCGGTGTCCTCACTCTCACCGGCCGGGGCTGTGAGTAGCCTAATCCCGCGTGCACGTAAAACCCAAGAACGCTCGTGCTCGCTGAAAGCTCGCCGGGCTCTTCTTTGTCGCGCGACACCGTTACATGTTCGCGATAAGTAGAGCTGGAAAGTAACGAAGTACATTTACCAAAAGTACTGTTGAGATTTGTTCCCATTACACTTGCATTGTCTACATTACTGTTATCAGTTTGTTTGTGCACTCATTTTATATTATATTGTAAATGTGATGCTCCTATTTCCTGAACTGTTTAATGTTATGCACCTGCCAAGGCGAAATCATTCTGTTTCTGAGGTATAGCTCTCTGTATTTTTACATGACTGTAAAAGTCATAAACAGTCAAATTTATAGTCACTGTGTAACAAAATACATTGTCAATTGACCATTTTATTTAAGTACATGATTCCTACATAATATTGATCGCTTACATTCTTTTTTTTATACTACAACAATCGACTCCAACGATGACCTGCTATATATCATTAGTGTAAAGGGCCTGTCTGTAATGTGTATTATAGAGCTAAGAGTCGGTATGTGATTCACCTGAGCATTAGAGGTCAGATAGTTATACTGTGGATCAACATAAACTCAGAGGGTGTCTGTATGAATGTGAGGCTGGTCGCCCACCCTACACTCAGCCGCTGACTTTCAGCTGAAGTTTATCTGGTTGATGGTCAAGGGTAGTGAAACTTTGGCAAGCACAGACAGTTCAAGGGGGAGGGAGAGGGGGACCCAAAGTTCAGTTTAAAAGCAACATCATAGGCTCGGGTTAGGTATTTGATATATCACCGCTCTCTTTCATCCCCTCGCCTCCTCTGTCACTCAACGGGATACACGATACTAGTTTAATGTAAACCTGTATGTTGATGCAATCAGGAAAACACAAGTCATGTATCTAGAAGTGGATCATTCAACAGCGTTAGACCCTGAAAAAAGGAAGAAAAGTCCCCGACTGTGATGACAGAAACCCCCCCAAATGTCCATTCAGGGGGAACAGTGGACTGCAGTGTTTTGCCCTGTGAACAGAGCCTGCAGTGACTCCTTTCAGTGAAACACCCGCTACTGTTCCTGACACACACACACCCACACACAGTAAAATAGTCACATCACACCACAAGGAATTACAAAACAAAATCTTGTTTTATTCTCCTTCTACCATGTAGGAAATATGTTACATAAATGATATGGACATGAAAAATGTAAAACAATGAAATAACTGATTCATACATATATGTCTTTAGGTAGTGAGATACATTCATGCACTGCAAATGATCTCTCATACACACACACACACACACACACACACACACACACACACACACACACACGCAAACAAGCGCACACACACAGACACACAAAAAAAGCACTTATTTATTTTACTGTATTGACTTTCTTCGAGTCGGGTTAGATTTGATCCGCTTGTGCCCTCTCGTGTATTACATTGAAGCCAATTGTTTTATAAACAATATATACCTATAGTGATCGATGAAAAACCCAGAAGGTCCATGAGAAATGAAACACAGATACATTTTAGTATTGTGTTTCTTTGTTTGCTTCCCTCCATGTTACTAATAATTCATGTTGTGCGATGCTTATTTCATCTATTGTCCAAGTTGCAACTCAAATTGCTTACTTCTGTGAGTGTCATTAAAATATAGCTTATTTCAGTAACTAAAGCCAGCAACCGATGACCACGATGAACAATGCCAACAGCCTTCAGGGTTCAAGTCTGACTTTGGTTATTGTGTAGCTTACTGGCCCAATCAAAAAAGAAATACAGCTGGGTTGGCATAGTGCTGTATATGATCCTCTAATAGGTTTCCTGGTATTTAGAAGCCTTCAGGTATCCTTTAACATTTCACCTTCCTTCAAGTATTTTTCACAACAAAGATGGTGGAGAAGAATTATAAAACATGTTGAATTGATGCTGGTATGCCAGTGTCTCGTAGCTTGAATTTGAAATGAGATCAAGAACACAGTGGTGTTACACCGAGACATGGTTTTCTGTAGACTACTTACTTGAATGGTTAGTGTACACATAGAGCATATTGAAGAGAAAAAAAAAACTTCACATCAAAATGAAACATCATCCAAATCTTTCTGGCTTGGAGTCCTCTTCAAAATAAATACTTATGTCTTGACAAACAGGCAGCATCTTATCTCAGTGCTTCAAAGTAACAACATTACCACAAACAGCTTGATACAGAAATTTCTAAACTTTTTACCTGTGTCAAAAAGGTAAAAGCGCCTGACTGTACTTTGCGTCACTGCAGCCAAGTTCAACAGTTAGTAACTCAATTTAAAACAAAATATTTTTTAAATGTATGTCTGCAGAGCAATTTGGAGATTTCAATCATGTGTTAATATGATTATGAGTCGGTCAAAATACACGGAGCGCATCACATCGGTGGTGCGGTTGTGTGACGCCTTCACTGTGTGCACATTGAATTTAGCCAAATATAGAATGCCGTTGATTATTAACGGGTACTTAATTAATTCACTGGATCGATTTAACTACAGATTTACGTAAAAACACATTAATTTGGTTGATTTATTGTATTGTGATATGTTAAAAACACCCACAAGGTTGCTTTGATGCGTTGCAGAACCTCTGGTACAAGGAGGTTATTATTGTTAAAAAATGTGTAAATTGATGTACTCGTTTTTGGGCTGTTTTACATCAAAAAAGGGAACTAGAGATGAGTAGTGCTATGCTTGCAGCTTCTGTGGTCAGTGAAGCAGCTGCAGCTGATTATAATGGATGCGTGTGTGGCGGCACGTCCGTGCTCCGTGTATTTCGACCATTACCTGCAGCTCGATTTTTAGTAAAAAGATTGAAGATTCTTCGTAAAAATTCATTTGAAATATTATAGTTGTTCAAGCATTTTGAAGTAAAAATCATGTAAAAAAAAAAAAAGTTTTCTTCTTTCTAAAAACAACTCTGCACTGTACATACATAAGCTTGTGCTTTTGAACACGTACTCGCACAGTCCAGCTGTCATGTCCCTAAGATCACACACCGACCCGTGTTGAACTATTTCACAGGTGCAGTTTTCCGTTTCTCTCTTCGTGCGCTGCCCCAGATCTGCATGCCAGTTTTCTCCTAATCTTCGTCATCAGCAAAGCATGTATTCAGGTTGCCACGTCAACCAAGGCTCCTCCTCGGAGTCTACCTGGTTCACGAGGTGCCGACTGGACCAGATGGAAACATCTGCAGGGACCTCTGACGCTTGCAGTAACAGCTTTATGCCTTCGCTGGTTTTGTCAGTAATAAATAAATAAATACTCCGAGGGTCAGGTGCACAAAACTACGTCGGGTCTGAGCGTGCTCCGTGACCCGTGTCTGATCCCTGAACCTTGCTGTTAAGGTTTAACGCTGACTGGTCGTTCTACGTGGCATTCAGTCTATTCGATTGCCACAGATGGTGAAGCGGTCTATTTCCAGTAAATCTTTCTTGGGCGTTCTGTGTTCGAGTCTGTCCCCTTCCAGTCCCGTGTTGGCGTTGATGATTTTGTCATCGTCCTCCCCGTCTGGCGTGGTCAGGAATGTGTCCGAGTCGCTTTTGGGGAGTGTTGGGGCAGAGCTCTCTGCCATGTTGGCAGGCGGAAAGCTGTCTGCTGCCAGTGATACTCCTTCTTTGTAAGTCGTGGGTTCTAATAGAGAGAAAGTGGTAGATGTCATTACAGGCAGCAGAGGAGTGTGCAGCATTGGCCTCAGACTTTGAGCTTAGTATCACGAATATTAGTCATCAAGCGAATGCTTAAGACCAACTCAACAGGTGAGATGGAAACAATAAAACAGTAATTCAGCGACAGCGTTTTCAACCAACTCTTGGAACTAAATTAGCTCACCAACAATCACCAATAGAATCTGACACTTACAACTAATGTTTTTTAAATCGACAATTGCCGACACGACATGAAAAGTCTAGGTTTGACTACTTCTTCGTTAAATCCAGAATCCATTGTTTCGGGGGAAAAAAATCGGACAAAATCTGCTGCTGTCTTTATAAACTGCATATGTAGCTTAACAGACATAGTAACAGTTATTATCTCTTTGTATTTAAATATCTTATCGAACAGGGCATTTCTACTGCGTCTTTAGATGTACCGCTGTGATGTCTTGCTGGCTATGTATTGTTTTACGTTCATTACGTTACGTTGTGTGTAGCACTATTGCCCAAGCAAGACAAGAAAGTACATCTTATCCTATCTTAACTAATAGGGTGGGATTTTGGATTTACTCAATACTGTATTTAGCATTTCCGCAACATGAAGATAGAAAAAACGCTACCTTGCTGTGGTGAAGTGTGGTCGTGTTTGGTGCGGTGAGCCTTGGAGTTCGCACGGCTGGAGACAACTGAGGGTGGAGGGTCGAAGAGTTTTTCTTCCATGTTTGCAGCTTTGACAAACACACAAGATGTCCCCAGCAGAACAATACTGTTGAGCACCTTCAAAGTGATCATCCTGCTCACAAACACAGAGACACAAAACGTGAATATGTGAAATACTTCAGAAGAAACACCGAAAACGCTGCAAATGTGAAAAGACCACTGGACATTTACCCCAAGTAGAACAGCAGCACACACATAAAAGAGAGCGAACCCTGGATCTTCACTGAGCTGGTTACCACTCGGATCAACTGAAAATAGAAAGGCAAACAAATAATCAGATAAGTGATCGGTGTATATTAACAATAGACAATAGAACACACACAATATCGAGAGCAATGGATGTTTTCATAAGCAGTGACTGACCAGCAGAGCGAGAGGAAGTGGGATGAAGCCCATTCTTCTGGATACTGAATCACTGTAGTCTGTGTAAGCCTGGAGACACATTTAAAACACTTTCTCACAATGCATCAACCACAATCAACATGCTTCTTCATCCGCAACCAATGCATTAGTCATTACATAATAATACTTAATCAAATTAGGACAAACTAGGAAAGACTAGAGGGCATTTCCTCAATATTGCAAATATCAGTGTCTGTTTGGCATTCAGCATTTAAACAAATGTTACTAATATTACTGTTTACACAGTGGTGAGTATACCCTGTGTATCTCTGCTTGTATTTGGACATTCTGGGTAATTTTTCAGGTATTTAGGTCACCTGCAAGACGATAATACAAACATTCCTGTCCCTAATGTATCTATAAACTATGTCATCTGCGCACTGCAACTTAAGAAATCACAAGAAAAATAAATACAGATAAGCGCAGATGTTTTTGCGCTCTTGCAGCTGTTTTACAAATTAATCTCGAGAAAATTACAAAGTCCAGATATGTATTGATATTACAATATAGACAGTGATGATTTTATCCATAATACTCTCCCGTCGTTAAGAATGTCTCAAACTTTCATGATCTGTGACTTAATTTGATCCTTGCAATTTGTCTGTAAGTCCAAGGGTTTATCTAATTTTAGGGATTATCTCATTATAATTAATTTAAGTATGAAATATTATGTCCTTTTACGTTCTTTCAGGAGAATGCCGCACCAGAGTGGGGTTGTATAAAAATGACGATGTACAGTAGTAACATTATTTGAACTAAGCACAGTGTATAATACAAGTATTAAATTACTTCAACCTGTGTCCCCAACAGATGACCCCACATTGGATCCTAACCCCAAGTTTGAGAAACTGGTTTTAGTTTAGAGACAAATCTGAATTTTAACTAATTTTACTCACGTTTTTCTGTCGACTGCTGACCAAGTCAAAGGCAAGGCTGGCTCTGTATTCTCCGTACACCTGGAAAACGACACAACCGGTCCCACATCACCAGTCAGCCAATTTATAAACATCCAAAATGAAATGACAGGGGTCTCTGATTATGTTTATCACATATGTGTTCGTATATAGGGACTATACAGGATGAGTAGTGGCCGGAAATGAGCCAAATTGAATTTTGATAAAGTTGGTGTAAAAAGAAAAAAGCTAAAAATGTTTATATGATTCAAGTGAAGCATAGATACACAAGTGCTTGAACGCTCGCTGAGTGTGGTTTGTGTGATTGGGTTTGACACTTGAGAGATAAAGGGGTTAATCCCTTCCTGTGGAGTTGGGCTCCGTTACATAACCAAAGTTACAACTCCTTGAAGGAAATCACACAGGAAGAGAACACAAGCGGGAAGGAGGTGGGAAGAAAAACTCCTGATGAAACAAGAAAAGAAATGTCTGCACTGACTGACAGTATCCATCTGATACTACAGAGTATCTGGTGGGTGAGAACAAGGAGAACAAGAGAGAACAAAGCACCAGTTTGCAAAACACACCTGGTGTAAATCAGTGGAGTCGAATGAAATAGAGCCAAGTCTGTAGAGATTAAACATTCATTCACCTTTGACAAGTAGATGAACGAGATAATCTTGACCTAAGGTCCACTTACTAGCTTTTTCCTGAGCTTTCGACTGCATCTCACTGTCTTTGTCAGCTGATGGATTTTTGCTTTTTACATCCCAAACTGATCTGTGTGGTTGTTAGATATTACTACAAGCTGTTTACCCTGCCATCGAATGTCGCAGTAAGTGTCAAAAGTCAAACTTTATCAGAGTCACATAGAGATCTAGTGTGACTTTTACTTTCCAATGTCCATCGCAAATAAATAAATAACAAAACTCAAGAATTTGTCACAGAATCAACATGTTTTTAAGTTTTCTTCCGTATAAAAGTGATCCAGTTCAACTTGTTTGTTCATCCAGAGGAACTGCTAATAGCTAATTCTGCATTTTCTTAATGGTGACAATTTTCCATATTAACTTTTTATGTTGCAAAATTGACACATGTTAATGACAATATGATGGCTTTAAATGTACAGTCATCATGATACTGATACAATACAGATCATGCTTGGCCAACACATGTAGTGACTTCAGCTTAAAAAGACCATTAACTGAGCTTTGTCAGTTAATGGTCCAATCAAGACGGATCTAGAATAAGATTAATTTATATGTACTCTTTTTTGATTGACTGTCTTTAAAAACAACAGCATCGCTCCTTTTGCTGTCTCACTTGTAACCACAACCTAAAGGATAAACTGGGAAAGTAAATATGCAAAACAGGACTCACATCAGCGCTGATGTCATTGAATTTGGTGATGAAGGCGTGCTTCACAACGTCCACAGCCACCTCGGAGGCTATCACCATGATGACATCAGGAAACAGCACCCACAAGTGGTCTAAAAACACAAAAAAAAACTGATCAGTGTCAATAGAACATTAGTTATAAATGACAGTGATCGCGAAGTGCTGAGCCACACCAAGAAGCGTGAGGTAACTTCTGTCATATAGAAACCAGCTGCATAGATTTCAGTAATGTCACATTATAGCTGTGCTGCGTTATTTACCAGGGTTCCATGAGAACTGCTCCATGTTTCTCAGACAGACGATGAGCAGGAGGATGTAGTTGGTGAACCTCTCTTTTATGTCTGCGAGAAAAAAAAAATCAATCCTGGATTAACCTACTTTGAACTCACTGCGGCTGAGCTCGATTCCAGAAATGTACCTTGTCCCGAATAACAGAGTTCAAAGGCTGAGTTACAAAATATCCACAGACCTCTGATTTTGTGGCACGTATTTTCTTTTAGGTATCATTCAACACTTACCACTGTTGGACATCTGGAAAAGGTTGTTCTTTTCAAACTTCTTGAACACGCTTCCTTTGATCTCCACAAACTGCAACAGAATTTTTGTTTTTAAATGCCTGAGCTCATGCAGCATGTCCTTTTGATTGAGTTTATGTTTCTGTGTGCATTCTGCTCACGTTGTTTGACATCATGATGGTGAGCAGGGACTTGTTGTGGGAGTTGAAGGCTACATTTAGAGTGGTGGCCTGAACCATGATGAGGATGGCATGGAGAACTAGACATAAACGTGCTGAGGAAAAAATTATGCTGAGGGCTTCAGTAAAGAAAATCATGCTGTGTGTTCATTGTGATGTGCGTCCACTATAATCCATGTTCAAATAGCCTGATAGATAACAGGTGTGTGAAGTTGCAACTTATGATTACGTTACTGATTCATCAGCAGACTATTTTCAATAAACTGACATTGTTTTGTCAATGCCCAACACAAGTGAAAAATGTCTCTCAAAGCACAAGTTGACATCTTTAAATGTCTTCTGTGGTCCGAACAATAGTCTAAAACCTAAAGATATTTTATTTACTATCACATAAGAACAGAAGTCTGCCAACTTCTGGCATTTTGCATAGAAAAAAGAAGAAAACTCAATTAGCCCATAATTCCTTATAAACAGGTCTCTCTCTGTGAGGATACAGACATAGAGCACAGCCATGAGGAAGTGAGGAATCACGCCTATGTGCGCTCTTTTCTTCTCCTTGGGTTCGGTGGCTGTCCAGTACAGAGCATCTAGGATGTCCTGACCAAATGATGAGAACAGACGGTCCGCCACCTGACAACACAACAGGGGGAAGGGCAAACAGAGGGAGGAGAGCGAATGAGTTGGCGGCTCACTGCACAGTACATTCAAGAGCTATAGATTGTGGTATTGCAGTATCATCTGTGTGTACCTCTAACATGTTGTATATGATGTACAGTTTGATAACAGACTGTCCCCTGATAAGGTGGTACATCATGGAGTAATCCACGTAGCTCATCATCGAGTAACAGAGCACCATGATGAAGCCTTTCAGCACATCACACACCTGAGCTGGCTGGAGCAGACGGGAGCCACTAAAACGATAACAAAAACACATTACTTGTCTTGAGAAGACAAAGAAGATGAGGACAGGTTATCATCCATTTGAACAAAATCAGAAAGAGCTCTACTGCCCCCAAGAGGTTGAGAACAATGCCACACTGATTGCTTCTGTTTACAAATGTTGACATTGCCACAAAAAGGTATTTATTATTTAAAACTATATATCTTCATGCTAGTCTTGTTGTCATGACAATTCTTCATTATTTTCTGAAATTTTATAGACTAAACAATTTAGAGAAACTAGGCAGAATTAATTGTTAGTTGCAGTCTCCCTTTACTACTTACTTATATTGCACAGAGGAAGGACAGGATGCAACATCCAATTATGCAACTTATTACAGCAGCTATAATGCCTTTCATGAATCAAAACAGTAGGTATTTTTAAAAAGACAGTGCTTTATTCAGGAAAAGTATTATAATTTGCATCCCTAATACCAAAGTGTATACTTCACCTGAGGCCACAGCAAGGCAATGTGATGAGCCGTAAAAGGGCCAAAATCACCCTGAGGGGCAGCAGGGTGAACACATAGAGAAAGGCATCCAGACAGAGGAAGAAGCCGAATGTCATCAACTAAAGATAAATAATGAGAGTTAGACACGTATAATGAGAATATTGATGTATCTGTGACTTCTACAAGGACATCTCACAGCAAATTGTTTGTGTGTTTACCTTCTCCAGCTCTTTGGGGATGCGGAGGCAGGTGTAGACCCTCTCTCTGCGCTCGGTGTATTTGGCCTCATTGTGTTCCAGGAAGTATCCTCTGGTCAGCTCAGTGGTTATGAATCTGACCAGAGACAAGTCTAGAGCCAGAATTGGACAAGAGGCAAAGCATTAAACACACACATAGATACTTGCAACTTTCGAAGAGAAATTTGCCTGCCATTGACGTCTCACACCTTATTGATAAAAAATAACTACAACCCCAGAAATCTTTGGTGACTTCATTCACTGGTTATCAGCAGGTGCCTGTATTTACTTTGTAAACATAGGAGTCCTTCACAAATAATACACTAAAAAAATTTGCATTGATATGATCTACCTTCACTATATGACCAGACATATCCACACAAACAAATATTACACCCAGATGTCATTGCAGAACCTCTCATTCAAAACCATAAACCTACTGCTATAAGAACCTTCACTGTTCTAGATAGAGTTTTCCAAAGAATTTTGAATCCTGGCAGCAGGGATTTTCTCCTATTTAGTCATCCCACTGCATTCATGAGGCGGACGACTGATGTAGGGTGATAACTACCGGCTCACAGTTGAGGTTGAAATTCATCCACAAATTGTTGAATGAGGCTCAAGCTCTTCTACACTTAAGTGTGAAAGACTTTTCGTTATGGGCTTGACTTTGTGCATTGTTGGGTTGGATCTGGATTCTGAACTTTTGAGCCTACGTTATGAAATGAGATGAAATATGTGGATGTCTACTAGGCAAAAAAGGTCAAATGAAAAACGGTATCAAGTTGAGTTCTTAAAAGAGTAAGAAACAAACATTTTACAAAACCTGACCCATAGTAGATGGTAAAGAAATTCAGTGTATTTCAACCCCCTACTGCATCAATAAGCACAGCAGAGAAAAAGCATGAGGCGTAAATGTGAATAAATGACGTTATAAGTGTCATTTGTGCTTTTCCTACTGTGTAAAGTCAACATGTTTTATGTGGAATGACCTATTTTGACCGGTCTTTTGAATCAGTCCCTCAAAACGTTATGGAAGTGCAAGCCTAAATCATTGAAGGGCTTTAATTAGAACCAAGAATCCGAGACGACCATGATAAAACAGCGCCAGGCCAAAAGTACACAATGTGAAGATAGGTGTCCCCATACGTTTGGCAGTGCCATTTACCGAGACCTTTTTAGCAGCACTTCTGAATGCGCCTGTGCAGACACAGCTCGTCTTACTTTGACAGAGAAGCAAACTGGCCTATTTAACTCCTGCGTGTTTACATGCGACAGAGATGTCGTACAGACAGTCGGATAATAATTTGCATGCATAACATAACATAAATTAGCCACATAACGTTACCTATACGTTACTCAAAGTTCAAACTCGGAGCAAAGCTGCAGACTGAACGTTGACTGTTAGCTGGTTAAAATTGTAACTGCATACTCAAGCAACAGATAACCACATATACAAGTGCAGTTATATTATCAAACCAAACAAATGTTTCGCAGCAATATGAAATAAAACTAAAATAATACAAAAAAACCTTCAGCAGCTAGCTAGCGCTGTCAAACTGTGGCTGTAACAACGAGGCTAGCTCTCACCTGACAGGTTGCGTTTCTTCCCCTTCGTGCCGTCATTTTTATCGTTAAACCCCAACGTCTCTGTGGCTCCATCTTTCTCCTGGTTCTCCTCTGTTTTGGCAGCCTTCCCGCCGCACTCCCTGTCCTCCTTCTCCTTCTCCTTCTCCTGCTCCTCACCCAGACCTGACGACAGCGAGTCCGCCATCTTCGCCAAACGGTCTCATCTGATGCCTGAGCGAGCGACTGACATCTGCGTCACACGCTCTGTCGTCATTACGTCGACACGGGGTTCTAACCAGAGCGTTTTAAAAGACAGTCGCGTCAACGGAACGTTCACAAGGCTTGAGTCGCGTAGCCTTCAGATGGTCCTGGAAGGGCAATTGGCGGGCAATTTGAATACGTAGATATATGTAGGAAAAGAGAAACAGAACTGGGACAACAACTTGTCCCTCAGTTCAACCCTCCTTTTCCAAGCATGTCAGAGAATTACAGTGGATATAGGGAATAAGACTCCATTATAAACAATAACATAACAATAACTAAAACGTACAAAAATATACAATATAGCAAAACACTATGAATATAAAATTATTCTATTATGAATCATAACTTTATACAACATAATATTAACATGATACATTTAAAATATACAATATAACAAAGAGGTTTGTATTATAAACGATAATATATAGCAATAACAATATAAAGTACCAACATATACAATATCACATAACATTAACATGATGAAGTAAAATATACAATTTAATGGAACAATTTAAATACCAAAGCGATAACATAACATAACATAACAATAACAAAACAAAAGTACAAAAATATCCTTTGTGAATAATTATCGATGCATGGTGACATGTCATGACCTTTCAATGGCGTAAATGTGATGCAGTCACATATAAAACTGCCCTTAGAACATCTTTTAATTTGTTTTGCTCCTGCCCTGGAGGCCTGGGTCATTGCTCAATATGAAATGGAGCCTACTTTATTACTTTACACCACAAATTGCAGCTGAACCTTAATGAATACGGGCAAGAAACTATGAGAGATGCATGGATGCAGATGAAAGGCTGGAGATGGATGATATAAATCCGAGCCTGAACCCATTGACCCCTGTGTGTTTCACACTCTGACCCGACCTTTAGGGAGCTGCAGAGCACCACATCTGTCATTCTGACACCATTAGCTATACGCTTGCGTGAGCTTAATGACACCAATCGTGACACACTTCCAGACCGCAAAGGTTAATTCGTCCGCTGAATAAAGAGGAGAGAGCGGAGGGAGGGAGGGAGGGAGGGTAGCCGCGCACTGGGCAGGGATAGAGTTTCTCCCAGTAACGGATCTCTTTGACCACCATGGATTCGGTTTCTCTTCCTCTGTCTGTGGACTCACATAACAATACACGCGGCATTTCACCGAGAGAAATAACTATTTACCCGAGTATGATTAATTCCCCCTTTTTTACAAACTACAGAGTAAACTCATGGTGATCGCCGAGTGCGCTCCGCGCTCGCTGCCCGGCGTCGTGTTACCTTCCTCGGGGCAGCATGGGCTCGTAAGATGCCTTCGCTGTGGAAACGGATAACCTTCTCGGTGGCCTCGGTGCTCTGTGTCGGCTCGGTGGTGCTGCTGGTCGTGGCCTTGTCCACGGAGCGGTGGGTCACCGGACGGATCCTGTGTAAGACCGGGGCGGAGATAGTGAACGCGTCCCACCCGGAGATGGAGCAGTTCATCGGGGACATTTACTACGGGCTGTTCCAGGGAGGAAAGACCAAGAAGTGTGGGCTCGGCAACAGGCGCTCCAAAATATACAGTAGGGTCAAATACTGCTTTCTGTTCATCTACATTATATACACACCATGTTGTATTAATACCATGGAATTACAACATGAAGTCCAAAATGTAAATGTTGGATTCAAAGTGGATTGTTTCTTGAGATCATCATTGCCTTCAGATTATTTTTTCCATTATGTCTATCTGATTCAATAGAGCATAAAACACGGTCTTGAGTATTTAATAAAATGTAAACAAATAGCTTAGAACATGAAGTGGAACACAATGATTTTTTAGGGATTATATCGCACAATACTCTTTATTATTATTATTAGTATTATTATTATTATTATTATTATTATTATTATTATTATTATTATTATTGTTATTATTATTATTATTATTATTATTTATTTTTACATTAGAATGATTTCATTACATCTACAAACATCCAGAGATAGCTTTGCAAGCTTATTAGTTTATCGACTTCAATATTATACAAACATATATACAATTATATAACATCTTCACATTAAAACATGAGCTCCGAACGTACAACATTTTCAGGCAAGTATGCAACATAACTTTTTGGTGTTTCCTCATATCAGTACACAGCCGTTAATCAAGAGGTGTCCCTCCATCTTTGTAGTTATGTACACGTGTGATAATCAGAAAAAAAAGAGAAATGCTGAGACATTAAGCTGTGTTCTGTGTTTTTATTTACCTGTGCTTCTTCTCGGTCCAGTTTTCCCAAAGCTTGTGCGGGCATTAAACGGCGGCCTTCACATGATGGTGATCCTCTTCCTGCTGGTGGCTGTGGGTTTCGCGCTGGTCAGTCTGTCTTTCTGCATATACAATGCACGCAAAGTTCCCTACCAGAGCATTAAAGGGCTCAAAGGACTCTACCTGTGGAACATCATCGCTGGTGTGTGAGGCTACTTTTCATATTGACTCTTTCCCTAAGAAGCTCTCTCAATTGTTGATGAGTTTTTCACTTCCTGGCGCTTCTGAAATTCACCTCTCTATTTTTGTTCCAGCTCTTTTCGGTGCCCTGGGCGTGCTGTGTTTCCTCGCAGCCGTGAGGCACCATAATCTGACCGAGCGGGTGGCCAATCATCAGGAGAACCTCTTTGTGCTGGTTGTGCTGGACAACAGCCTGGACTGGTCCTTCTGGCTGGGCGTGGGCAGCATCGCGACTCACTTTGCCGTCTGTGGAGTAGTTGCCATGAGTCGGATCAAACTACCCAAACCTGAGATTAAGAAACCAGAAGAACCCACAATCTCTAGTCTGGACCTACTCTACTGAAAGACCAACCGAGGAGCATTTAGATCACTGGTTGCCGAATGGAGGAAACCACAATGACTGACAGCAGAGTGAAACCATCACTGTGCCAGTGCCAAGAGTCATGCATCCCAAACGTACCTGTTGCATTCTGGACATCCTGTGTTGGTTATATTCTGTCTATAGCTGCAAAATGTAAATACATCATTATTGGTTTTTTTTTTATTATATGTCTAGAATTTTATTAACTGATATGTATGTCAGTCACTTTATGGTTCACTTAAAGTCTTGGGATTCTATTTTTGTTTTTAGAGTCATTGTAGATTTATGTATGTAATGTAGACAATCTTTCATTAACAGAAAGATATTTCTCATCAATTGATTTTATTCACTTTTTCTTGGTCATAAAAAGTTCCTTACATCTTGAGAAGTCAGCTGTTATAAAGGTTAAGTCATTCTCATTAACGGACTTCTATTACATTAAATTGGTTATAATGTCCTGGACATTAACACTCTAATATTTACACAGTACATCAATTAAATTATTATAGTTGAAGTACATGTTTGTGTTTTATTGTTGTTGTTATTGCATAATGACCTGAAGCATTGTCTTTTCGTTTTGATTTCTATATTATATTATAATCTCTCCAATGTCTTGTATTGTGAGGATTTCCTAATTCTAAAAATATTATTTATGAGAGTGAAATTTTTTAAAATCATAATGCAGAGTGGCTCATACCTATCACACCATATCATTGGAGTCTATAATAGTTGTTGATGCATCAATGTTTGCATCATTTTTATTATTTTATGATTATTTTACTTGTTGATTATGTGTTGTATTATTTAACTAATTCTAAAGTTGTCAGACAAGAAAAAAGTAGCCTCCAATATTTCCCTCTTTAATGTAGTTGAGTAGAAGTATAAAGTACTTAAATGAAAAAATATAAGTACCTCACAATTGCAATTAAATACAGTATTTTAGTAAATGTATTAGTCACTCTCCATCAGCGGTTACCTGATGGTTAAAGTGACTATTTGTGTCATTAGTTTTGGGCTGCAGCCTCCTGCAGCTTCTCGCTGCTGCCACCCCGTGGCGACAAATGACCTCTTTCGTTGCTTCTTTTGATGACGTATGAAAAACGCGACGGTGTCAGCTCGGTCAGGTCTTTGCACATGCATGCGACCTCTACATCTCTGAATTAAAGTTTGTTCGGGGTTTACGTATGCACAACAGATGACAATGCTTCTTGTGAGGAGAACCGTGCAGAGGGCGGTGCGGACTAAATGCTGCAGGTCGTTTTCTGCGTCACAGACTCACCTGAACGAGAGAAAAGTAAGGAGCCGTTAGCCGTTAGCTGTTAGCCTGTCAAACATGAGCTGACAGCTTGTTCAGTGACTCTCACAGGATTCGTCAACTCTTCACACTCGACTCCGAGGTTTTGACACATCAGGAGTGTGTGCGTGTGTGTATATATATATATATATATATATATATATATATATATATATATATATATATATATATATATTTTTTTTTTTTAAATATATATATATATATATATATATATATATATATATTTTTTTTAAATATATATATATATATATATATTTTTTTTAAATATATATATATATATATATATATATATATATATATATATATATAGGTTTTGACACATCAGGAGTGTGTGTGTGTGTGTGTGTGTGTGTGTGTATATATACGTGTGTGTGTGCGCGCGTGTGTCAACCGTGTTAATGTACAAGTTACTTCCAGTCATCAGCCACTCAGTCTTTAATTGGCTTCAAATGTGGATGCATTTCACAGCTTTATTATATCACATTCAAATCACAATTTAAAGTGCTTTAGGTTTAAATAGTCCAAGAAATGCATTAGGCTGACGTCTCAAATCAATCTAAATGTGTTTGGTGTTAAGCGTCAGAAGATTTACTCGGCATACATGTATAGTTTAGGGTTTGCTTTTTATGGTTATAAATGCATTTAATGATAATTGTGAAGAACAGCAACTGAAAGGGTAATCTGTGAGGTTTGTGGAGGGGTTACAAGCCAGCACAGTAGTTCATTGTTCTAATTAGTATGAGAGCTGTGTGTTAATTTAGATTGATCGGTTTGTGGGTTCCTTTTCCTTTGTACATGTGTGCCTGCAGGGTCTGGTGCTGGGAGTGTTTGAGAAGGAGGGTGGCCTTCATCTTACTGAAGCAGCTGCAGGTTTTGACCAAAATATTTCTGGAAAACTCTCTGAATTGCTGAAAATGTGAGTCTTGGATTATTGGGAGTTGTCAGTACACGTCTTGTTATGTGCCGATAACAATAACATCCCTGGATACCACGCTAACACTGTGTCTCTGTCTAATCTGTTGCATAACTGGTCAATAAAAAGGTTTTGTTTTTCCCTCTCCAGCTCTGGACCGGCTCTCAAGAAAGGGAAAAGCAGAGTCTTTTATGGAATCCACAAGGTAACTAGGCATGAAATCAGAATTAGACAAACCCAGTCTCTTGACAACATCGGAGTAGTTCAATCTTGCCTGTGTCTTCTCCAGGACTTCCCGTGTGTCGCAGTAGTCGGGCTTGGTAAGACCAGTGCAGGTGTATGTGGGTCAGAAAACTGGGACACCAGCAAAGAGAACATCCGACAGGCAATGTCAGGTAAGACACGTGTCTCTGCTCATCTTCTTAGGGGCATATATTTCCATGCCATGTAATGTAATGGACAATAAAGGTGTCTTATCTCATCTCACTGGAGTCACAACCTTGCTGATATCTATGCATTTGTCTGTGTGTGCCCAGCTGGCTGCCGGCTGCTTCAGGACCTGGAGGTAAACCACGTGGAGGTGGACGGATGCGGTGATGCCCAATCAGCAGCAGAAGGCGCCGCTCTGGGTTTGTTCCAATACGACGAGCTCAAATCCAAGAAGAAGACCAAAGTAACCACAAAGCTTCATGGAAGGTAGACTAACAAATGAGCTGTAACACAAACCCGTGGCGTTTGATCCGACGGGGTTATTGCAGATGTACGCATCACCATGCTAACGTGTGTGTGTGTGTGTGTGTGTGTGTGTGTGTGTGTGTGTGTGTGTGTGTGTGTGTGTGTGTGTGTGTGTGTGTGTGTGTGTGTGTGTGTGTGTGTGTGTGTGTGTGTGTGTGTGTGTGTGCGCGCTTGTTCTTAGTTCCGACTCGACCGGGTGGCAGAAAGGAGTCATGTATGCAGATGGCCAAAACCTGGCGCGGCTGCTAATGGAAGCTCCCGCCAATCACATCACTCCTACTGCTTTTGCCAACACCATCGAAGAGAGATTAGCGCTGCATGCCCAACGAGTCACAATAAATAAGAGGTCTGTGAATCATTTATCATTACTGCAGCGTCCCAATTATGTCAACACTCAGAAAACAACAACAAAGCATGCAGACATGTGAAGACCAGTGCATTCTTTAGCTTTGTCGCATCATCGACGGGCGCTTCAGACGCGTGTGCTTTCTAATAGACAAGTTAAGGTATTTTGGGACCTTTATAAATTAACAGCTTCTTAATATAGTGTTGCTAGATGTTTGGCTGCAGGATACTTTTTGTTTTACTTTTTAACCAAGTTCAACCTAAAAAACATTAAACAATCATATCATACAAACAATTCTTGACAACCGTTCAATCAAAATATTATATTGCTTAAAATAAGGTCTTGTCTGATTTTTTTAAAATTTTTTTATTGATTCTTTTTTTGCACTCTAAAGATCAGTTGAAGGAAGACTTTTTTTTCTAATACTTAATGTGTTTCTTTAGGTCTCAGGCCTGGATCGAGCAGCAACAGATGGGGGCGTTTCTTAGTGTGTCTAAAGGCTCAGAGGAGCCCCCTGTCTTCCTTGAGCTACATTACAACG
The DNA here is from genome assembly GCF_023055335.1 of Clinocottus analis. Classification (NCBI taxonomy): domain Eukaryota; kingdom Metazoa; phylum Chordata; class Actinopteri; order Perciformes; family Cottidae; genus Clinocottus; species Clinocottus analis. The sequence continues at coordinate 3,363,350 of NW_027175954.1, read as the reverse complement.
GTTCTCCAGACAGCAAGCAGGCCCCTCTGCTCTTAGTGGGCAAAGGCATCACCTTTGACAGGTAAACCATCACAATACACACTCAAGCCCAGTAACTTGTTTCAAAATGAAAAATTTCAAAGCTCACATTAATGGCTTTTTGACTCCTCCTTTGTAGCGGTGGTATTTCTCTGAAGCCGTCTGCTTCTATGGATGCGATGAGAGCTGATATGGGGGGAGCTGCCACCGTGTGTGCGTCTATCGTCACAGCAGCAGCTCTTAAACTACCGGTCAACATTATTGGTAAACGTTTTGACAGTATGGATTCTTCAACTTCATGCATTCTAGCATAGATTGTAAATTAGAGACTATATAAATATCCAGAGCCCATAAAACCCTCCAATGGACTTTGGGAAAAGAACAAAAATTTCAACCTTTTAAATCACAGCATAATCTCTTAACCTGCCTGTTTTCACTGGTTACAATAAATTAGGTCTGGCTCCTTTGTGTGAGAACATGCCTAGTGGAAAAGCTACTAAACCAGGGGATGTTGTCACGGCCAAAAATGGAAAAACAATCCAGGTAGGGGGAATAAACCACTACGAGAGTGTAATCCATTTTGTTCACTTACATGCGTGTCTGATGAGCAGGTTGTATTATTGTGAACAGGTTGACAATACAGATGCAGAAGGCCGGCTGGTTCTCGCTGACGCACTGTGTTACGGACACACTTTCAACCCAAGAGCCATCGTCAATGTTGCTACGCTGACAGGTGGGATTTTTCCAATAGATTTATTTACACAGTGACGTTTGATGAATAGAAACAACTAATATTCATATTTACATATTTAGATCATGTTCAGCCACATTTTTTATTTTGATGACAGATCATATTCTCTAAATTTGCTTATGTATTTGTGTGATCTAAATACATTCTTTTAAACTAGATATTAAATTCATATTCGGAATAATGTTTTTTGTGGAAACTATTGATGTTAGTCTGATGAGGATCAGCTGTGATAAGAGGAATTGGTAGCACCGAGTCCATGAATAGGGCACTAGCACAGTCTTTGACCTCACGTTAGACTTATTATGGTTTTGTTAAGTTTAATGACAGTGTAAATAAATCAATAGAATCATTGTTTAAAGTGTCAGTCGGGAAAGGGAGCTCCGTAACATGGCGCAGTATAAAAGAAGTACAAGGAACAAGCCACTCTGAAACTAGTTTTTAACTTTGGTGAATGCTGTCAAGTGATCTTTTGATGCTTTTTTTCAATCCCGTTTCAACCCCATCACCGTGTTCCCATTCATGACATATGAGGTCCGTTTGTGGCCTCAAGCGTCAGTGCTCATAAACAGCTCTTATTTTTGTGACACCAAAGAAGATAAATTAACACATGAGGTGCAGGAAAGGGATGCATGACTTGGTGTCACTCACGGGAATTTAAACTCACCACGTTGTCGCCGTGCAGTGCTAATGATGCAAGGCGACGGTCACCAAAACAGTCCATTGACTGACATGCAAATTCATGTTTACAACTTTGTAATAATAAGTCAGTGTGAACATGAGATGGACCAGAACTAGATGGCCAGAGTTGTAAGGGGCCAATTTAAGTGAAGTTCTGATAAGATATGCAAATATCATTTGTAGGTTTTAAAATGTTGCTTCTTTTTTTTTTGGTCTTCAAGGTGCGATGGATGTAGCTCTTGGCTCAGCAGCAACCGGAGTATTTACAAACTCTGACTGGCTGTGGGAGCAGCTGCACAAGGTACTGTGTATGCACAATAAACATGCTCCCAACCTCTCAGTCCATCAGCTCCTGTGTTGACGTGTATGTGTGTGTAGGCTAGTGTTGTGACAGGTGACAGAGTGTGGCGGATGCCTCTGTTCCAACACTACACCCGACAGGTGACTGACAGCCAGCTGGCTGACCTCAACAACATCGGGAAGTACAGCCGGTACGTATCTCGCTGCACTGAGTGCCTGCAGATATCAGAGCAGTACAGATTCCTCTGTGTATCACCGAAGTGAATAGTATAACCATATTGGAGTGTCAAATGCTGGTTCAAAGGCCCATTATTACTCAAGATAACTTGATTTAGGATTAATAAATCAACAACAAAATAAGTATGATGAGAAAAAAGAGGATTATTTTAACCTGATAACAGCATGTTAGACTGAATTAGTTTAGAACAGCACCCAGGAGTATTCTCATGGCTTTATTAACCTAAATCAGACTGTGTGTGTTGGTCATCTTTCTAGCTCTGGTGGCGCATGCACAGCAGCTGCATTCTTAAGAGAGTTTGTCACAGCTCCTCATTGGGCTCATCTGGACATCGCTGGTGTGATGAGCAACAAAGATGAAGTTCCCTACCTGAGAAAAGGCATGTCTGGAAGACCAACACGTACTCTGGTGGAGTTTGCTGCTGGATTGACCCAAAGTGGCTGAGAGATTGACACAAATATGAGATCGGACACAAGACTCTCTGACTGATAGCTTCTTCTGTTACAAGATTCAACCCTGATATCTTAGCAATGGCCATGTTTAGAAGTCAAAAAGGGTCAATATCATGTCTATTGAAGATCTTTGAAAAGGTTGGCAAGGACTCATTCCTGTATTTCCTTTTATTAAACCAACATGACGGCTTTGGTGTTTACATACAGCTAATACATCAATATCAGAGGCCACAGTGTAACACAGGTTTAGTGGATCCCGACAGTGTTGTGAGTTCAGCTAAAAACAGCTGAAACATTGTTGTAACTTTAAATTATAACAATGTAGATGATGTATAAAATAAACTGTATAATTAATTATGAGTGTGACACATTTGTAATCTCTATAGCTCTTTTGTCAACACACCAACGCACACTACCTCACACCCAAAGATTACAACCTGTATGTGATTTCTGAACACCTTATTCCAGAATCATGGAATAGGGAGAAGCCTTACCAACAGGTTTTGCAAACTGGCTGCAGTGATTTGCCACAAGAGCATTAGTGAGGATGCATGCCGATTTTGGGAGTTCATCCAAGATGGCATTCATCCCAAAGGGCAGTCAAGTTTCAGACTTTGAAAGCAACTCCTTTATGAACTTTTCATTGGGCAAAGGGTGAGTCAGTGCTTTCCCCAAACTGTTGCTACAAAGTTGAAAGGGTGCATTGGCTTGGGACTTGTTGAAACAAAGCTGCTTGTGTACCGCCATGAGTTGTGAGGAGTCCAATCAACCAAATTGTGTTTTTTTTCCTTCTTACTTGCATCAGATTCCTAGTTTGTAGAAGCCCAATGAGGTGAAAACATGGTGTGGGAAATGGACAAAATAAAACAAAAAGAAACATAATTGCTGTCATATTATTTCTTTCTTATTCCCTTAATCATCTCTAAGGGGTCCTGACATCGAGGGTGGGTCAAAAATATTGTGTGTTGAGGCATAAAAATAACTTTTAACCGAGACCAGCCAAAACAAGAACTGGGTTGACCCCGGTTGCACGTCCCTGTGTCTGCGCATGTGCGAACGGTCGACAGCGATCAAGATGGCGTCGTCCATGAGTGGGATGTTCTCCGGTCAGCAGCCCCCTGGCGTCCATCCCGTCGGTGGTCCCGGTGGACCGGGCCAGCCGGGCTTTCCCGGCGCAGCTACCAGGCCTGCGGGAAACAACACGCTGGTGGACGAACTGGAGTCTTCCTTTGAGGTAAAGCGAACCTTAAGTGGCTAGCTTCTGTTAGCTGAGTGTGCTAATTGTTGTTAGGTTTTTTAGCTAGCTGGTTGACGTTTAATGTTTAACATTCGCTAGTGTTGCGAAGATATTGCAGCCCCTATGACTATATGGACATATTTTATTTGTTATTGTATCACGGTTTTACTAAGTAAATCATTCTAAGATAACTCTGATACAATAGATTATACTAACCTAAATGAGCTAATGCTAATGAGCTCAGGGGCATTCAGACTAACAACTTTCACTAACGTGAGATTTTAGTTCTTATTTGATTGGCCTGATGAATAATTTGCACACTTGTCCAGCTAATTTTCATGTAGTGGCACCATGAAGCAGAAAGAGGCTTTTAGAAAACAGTAATGTTGGCTGCTAGGATTAACAGGAGACATAGATCCCATCTCAGGTTGTTTGCTCAAATCCATAAATAAATGCTTTTCCCAGTTTGGTGTCAATACAACATTTTGAGCATTTACAAAAAAGCCAAATTCACTCAAGTAGTGTATTTTTCTTTAGGCATGTTTTGCATCCCTAGTAAGCCAGGACTACGTTAACGGAACTGATCAGGAGGAGATTCGAACTGGTGAGTGAAACATCTCATACATTTTTTGTTGTTAATGGTAGTTTTAGTTTATCTCATATTGTAATCTCCATTTTGATCTGCATCTACTTGTCTGTTGATTGCAGGTGTTGACCAGTGCATACAGAAGTTTCTGGACGTGGCACGACAGACTGAGTGCTTCTTCTTACAGAAAAGGCTTCAGTTATCTGTGCAGAAACCAGAGCAGGTGGTGAAAGAGGTGCTGATTTGCTTTCTTATTATCTCAGCAGTTTTAAAGTTGTCCCGTCCACTTATTTCCTCCCTCCATTTTGCCTTTATTTCTTATACCTGAATCTATGACATGCTGTCAGTTTTTACGTATGATGGATTTCTCTCAATTTGTTAATGTGTCTTCTCGTTTCTCACATACAATTTTTTTTCTCACTTCAGGATGTGTCAGAGTTACGTAATGAGCTACAGAGGAAGGAATTGCTGGTTCAGAAACACTTGTCCAAACTACACCACTGGCAACAAGTTCTCGAGGATGTGAGCGTTCAGCACCGCAAACCAACAGACCTTCCTCCTCCAGGACCGCTGGCCTTCCTGGAGCAGGCCTCTGCCAGTCTGCCCCCTGCCCCTTTAAAACCCAATTAACACAAAAGTTACTGTCACATTTCTCATCTGTCGAAATAAATTGTTCGCACCCAGAATGGGATGTTGAACTGCTGGCGGTCGCACCGAAGCGGGAAATACATTTGTTTGCATTTAGAAATCATAAAGGCTTAATTTAACAGTAAGCGAATATTTGCAAGATTTAAATGTAATGAGATTGTACCTAACTGTCATCATACACACCACGTACACAATGTGATGCCAGCTGTCGAGTGTCAACCTTTGAGAAAGCGACAAACGGTTTGTTCTCACTGTCCAGCTGTTGAAACATCAAGATCATTTTAGTTCTGTATTTTGTTTTATGTAAATATTCATCTTGCTGACTTTTCTTTTTCTTTTTTACTGTAAAATAAACTCTGAAGTATTTTGACCCTGCAGTTTGTTTTTCCATTTGTACAGTGAATCATTTTTGTGTTTTGAAAACAAGATTTAAAGGGGCATTGCACCAATTTTACACATGAAAATGAGGTTACTAGTCACGTAGAGCTGCACCAACAGTTGTTTTGTGGCTCTGGCAGAGATATTTGTTAAATCTGAAAAAATAAGTCCTGAAGATGCATTTCTGAAGCAGACCAAATCTGACAGAGCGATGTTATGGGCATTGTGGGATCCAGCAGTCTTAGAGCATTACTCGGGACTAAAAGTCAAGATGCTGCCTAATCGCTTACAAGTTTCCAAACAGAATGAACTTGTAAGTAATTAATTTACTCTCGTCATCGCCAAAATATATGCTGACACCTTTAATATTCTATGTGACTTCTGTATGAAAGCATGACAGAAAAAAGACTTCAGATAAGCCATGCCTGAGCCTCCTGACAGCCGGTGGTTTCTAATGCATTCAGCGTCTTCACACCACAACAGACTTGTTCTCCGCAGCTTCACAGCTATCGCCCCACAGTACAGCTAGGCTCAAATCTCCTCGGATGAAACTAACTACAGAACCTTTTTGCAGAACTGGTGTCTGTGATCTTGACACCATCAAACTGGTGATTTATTGTTGTGTTTTTAGAACTTTTGATGTCCTTTTCTTCTTTTTATACAGTTAAAATATATTCTTAAAAGTGATGGTCTTCAAAAAAAGCTGAATTGGCTGTAGTAAATTATTGTTTTCATCCTCTTGTTGAATCTTATTAAAATATAAAAGCTCATTAGATTTACATAATCCTAATTAAGAGATAAATCAAATGTTGAGTTCGTCAAAATGATGACATAAAACAAAATCTAAGTCAAACTAAGAAAATAAAGTTATAACAAGGAAATATAAAGTCAGTTATAAGACACTGAAGACAAATTGTGAGATATATTAAAGTTTTGAATTAACAATCAAACATTCTGAGATATTAAGGCCAAAGTCTAAAACATTAAACAAAAAATTAAACTTACTTAAATCAGATTGAATAAATAAAGATTACGAGATGAATCTAATTTACAAGAAGTCAAAATTGAGAGATAGTAAATCCTTTTTTAAAATAATGAACTGAGTCAAATTACTATGTTACGTTAATTATATAATGAGATTTCCAATTCTAGATTTTAGATCTCTTCTTGTGTACATTCACATCTCATGTACAAGGGCAGTCTTGCGCCTCACTGTGCTACATTTACCATCTTCACTGTTTAAGTAGTACAGTATATTATTAGGCACTCTCACTGTACAGTGTGTATTTAATACACATTTTAGATTCTAGTCTTTTATCTGCTAATGTATCCATCTAAGTCAAACAATCAAACATTTTGATTCACGTTTTGACTTGTGTTCTTATCCCCACTGAGTGCTAAACGCGACGCTCCTCCAGCTCCAGCGGCCGGTCTCCCGCAGCTAGAGGGAGACAGTGCTTTCTTGTGGGACGCCTTGGCTGCTCAGAGAGCCGTCTTTGCCGACATGTCCTTGTTTGTGCGTTTTAATCAGCGATTGGAAAATAACAGGTAGTCCTGTCTGTCCGCCTCTCGCACCCATATACACCCAGGAGGGGAGAGCGAGAGAGCGAGAGAGAGCGAGAGAGAAAGAAAAAAATAAAATAAAACCACAATAAACCCTCACTGACGCGGCTGGTTGGCGTGATTTTTGCCCCCCTTTTTTTTTTTTCTTCTTCTTCTAGGGGGCGGCCGTCAGAACAGACAACAGCCGGGTTCAGTCGCAACGTGTTTGTTACTGAGTGTCACCGCAGTCGGGCTGTGTGTCTCTATGAACCCCGGGCTGATTTCATGGGGCTGCCGTCAGCCCGCCTCGCCGCCTCTGGACAGCTGATCGCCGCGATTCACGCTTGGATTTAGACCCACCAGAGACTACATTGTGGATATGGAATGGTGCATGCCGCTGGGCCAAGTTTTCAGCCTCTGAAAAACACCGGAATCATGGACAGTCATCCGCTGTGAGTGCAACAATAATCAGTGTGTGTGTGTGTCTGTGTGCGCGCGCGCGCGCGTGTGTGTTTGTGTGTGTGTGTGTGTGTGCTGACGTTTCCCAGTAGCCGCTTGAGTGATGGTGCCGCATTGAGAGCGACAGCGGCCAGCCGGTGTGGCTGACCGGGGGGAGAACCGGGGAGCACCGGGGAGGACCGGGTCACCGAGAGCCGGGGACCGACACCGAGCCCGTCCGCCGCCGCCGCAGCAGCAGCAGCAGCAGCAGCAGGCTCAGGGGGCAGAGGGAGGGGGGGGGGTGTCTGTGTCTGTGTGATAATCCGATGATTTGTTGGGATTACGGAGGTGTTTTTGTTTATGGCAGAGGGGATGTGTGTCAACTGCTGTGTAGCCGTGTGTGGGCGTGGGTGTGTGTTTGTGACAGAAAACAAAGGCCACGTGATTTTGCCATGAACAGTATGGTTCTATGTAGGCCATATGTGTTGGATGTTTTATAGTGAAAGGGTGGTGGAAACAGGTACTTTACTTTAGTAATATATTTCTGATGTTTTATACTTTTACTCTACTACATTTTAGATATTGTGTACTTTTTTCTCTCCTGCAGTGATATGGCAGTTATAGTTTGTAGTTTCAGATTTGCGTTTTACACACAAAATATAGAATAATCTTTTAGAAAATACAATACCAATAGCGTCCAACCATTTTAGCTTCTCAAACTACAGCTTGGATTAAGAGGAAGTCCAAACCTTTGTGTACAAATCAACGTTTTCCTCTTTTTATTTTCCGCTCCCATTAATCCTCTTGTGACCCCTCAGATTTATCATGTGACCTTTTAGACCCGTCTGTTGGGAACCCCCAGACTGAACAAGCTAACTTTATTTAAAGGAGTTGAAATCCAACTTGACCAGCGACAACAGTAAATGTAACTTGATGCATGAGTATTAACAATTTAATAATGTAATACACAATATGTCATTGTTCATATAATATATCATATAATTTTGTTCTGCATATCGACTATCGTACTTTTTTTTACTTTAATAGAATACATTTGATTTGACTAATGACGCGTCTTTAACTTGCTGTACTTGTAATGAAGTGTTTTCACATCAAAGTATTGATACTTTTAATTCCGTAAAGGATCTGAATAGTTCTTCCATTCAGAAAAAGCTGAATAGTAGATGTTTGTGTATTTGTAGTCTGATGTGAATAAGACGTGCTATGAATTTACATTCACAGGCTACTTTATGAAGTTGAGGCTGGTTTATCATTCGGGCCTGCAGGAGCCAGATGATTTGATTGATTGCTAATTTGTTCGGAAGCTAAGGTGCAAAATCAACGATGAGCAGCCTGTATTATTGTGTTGGTCTCGTCTTGCAAAAGGCAAAACCTTCTCAGGAAGACTGTATTTATTAGTTTAATTCATGCTTACATGAAGCATATTCTGAGATAAGTGGCGGTTTTGATCAAATCACCTCAAACCAACTGACTCACATAAAAACTGGGGCCAGATACTATTATTCCAACAGAGCAGTACCTGTTGGGTTGGGTCTTTACTTTGTCGTAACTTGGGAACAAAAGGTACATAAACACTGCTCAGAGGGTTGGAGGTGGCGACAGTTTATTAGCACCTGGCCAAAACTTGTGCACTTTAATACAACGGTTCGGTTTTAGTTGAAACTGTTTCACAGAGGTGTTGATTCAAGGGTATTTTTGGAGGATGCAGTTTTGCTCTACACCCCAATAGAAAGGAAATGGAATTAAATTCATGTTTCTCACGATATTGGAGAAATACAGCAACTCCATCTCTTTCTCAACTACTCTGAACTCAACCAACACGTTCGCATTCCAACTCGTCACATACTGACCATTTGTCAGACCCCTCGGCGTCAGGAAAACATCATGGGTGGACTTAAAATAAGTATGTAAACAACATAACATAAGTGCACAAACATCACTCACGCAACTTAAAAATAACACACCGGCATCCTAGTTGAAAGTCCTGTATTTCTTTGACCCGTCCTCACCTGTTTTTTTTGTTTTCCCGGTCTTTAAACGAAGTTGTCAGACTCCAGTGTGCATTTTCTCTGAGCATCTCATTATCACGTGAATGGGTTTATGTCATAGTTACTTGAAAGCCCCGTGTGTCTCATACGGATGCCAAAGGTTGCCTTCTGCTATCAGCCGCTGTTGGGCGCGACAAAACGTTGATATTCGATGCCCGAGATATAAGAGCGGCCTGAAATACAGTTTACATGTGTTTTCATGGACCAAAACCACATGGCTAGAAACGTCCAGAGGTAAATGCAATCGTGATGAATCGACACTTTCACTGTGAAGTAACCAAATCACAGTTGCAGATCGTCCTACAGTGCTGACTCATTGTAGGTTTCATGCCAGAGCACCATTTGTCACAAAATGATCAATCATATCCCTGTTGACCTCTGCTTCTTTTTTCTTCATGTGGAGTGTTTGTGTTCGTGTGTTTGGAAAATACTTGTTTCTGATTGTCGGGTGTCAAGAACATGTCATAGATATATCGCCAATATATTTTTTTCTATAGCTCTTATGATTGTGAATGAGATACTGTGAGTGCTGCAAAAATAAAAGTCCACATCATCTCTATTGCGTTGAAAACTCTTAAAACGTGCAAAACTAAAACAAACAATAGATGCATGGCTTACTGTTTCTGTATTTTGGTTTTCAAGGTTAATAAAGGTATATTAAATTGAGGGAAATCTGTGTTAATTGTTAACAGTGAAACAGACATAGTTGTGGTTTCAGCTGATGACAAACTTCAGAGACGGATGACAATGTGAACACAGCTTCTGATATTTCTGTTTTTTAAGTGGGCATCATATATGAAAGGTAACACACTCTAAAATGTCCTTGCATCTAGAAGGACATCTCGTTGTGTATGAGCACTTCCTTTACTTCCTGTCAGTCATGACGTCTTCCCTCAGTAATATTGTGCGTCCTTCTCAGGTGCACCAGACTTTGTCCACACGCTCTGGACAAAGAAGATGGCGTCGAGAAACCCGGTCCGGTCACGCTCAACCCTCGGCACATGAGGAAGGCGTTCAAAGTCATGAACGAGCTGCGCAGGTAATGCGCGCTCTTCTCTTTTCAGTTCCTCTGGGTGCTGCCCTTTTCAACTTTTTAAAACGTGTACTCTGCGACCTCTCCGTCTCCTCGATGCCCACACAGCCAGAGCTTGTTGTGCGACGTGACCATCGTGGCGGAGGACGTTGAGATCGCCGCTCACAGGGTGGTTCTGGCTGCCGGGAGCCCGTACTTCCACGCCATGTTCACAGGTGAGGACTCCTTGCCGTCCATGCTGCTGGACATGTGGCAGGATCTTGTTTCACCTATGTTTCAGTTGTTTTTTTTTATTGGCGATGTCCTCTCTGATAATGGATGTCTCCCAACAGGTGAGATGGCGGAGAGCCGGGCAAAGCGAGTGAGGATAAAAGAGATGGACGGTTGGACTCTGGGCCTGCTGGTTGACTACATCTACACAGCAGAGATACAAGTCACAGAGGATAACGTGCAGGTAAACACACACACACATAGACAGACGGACACACACGCATCGACATTTATACTCCCATAAACACTGAAGATATTTTAACTTTAACACGGGTACATTTGTCTGTTTTATGACAGTATTTGTTTGTTAGTAGATTTTACCGGTCGTAATCTGCGACTCACTCGATTTTTTCAGTGAGTCGACACATCCCGTCAGTGCTCGTCGACTAAGAAGGTCTCTGGTCGAAAGCAGCCCCAGAAAATAGTGACCTGCACGAAGCAGGAGTAAACTAAATACCAGAGTTATCGCAAACTTTTGAACTGCCTCACCTTCGGGGCTGATCGGCGTATCCAATGAAACTGCCTTTTTTTCTCAAAGTGGAGAATCAAACCCATTGGTTTGCACTTTGTGATTGATCCCTAACTGTTAATGTTTGGTCCTCACAACTTGTTTTAACAGAAATTGATGATATAATAGTAGCGGTTCAGTAAAGCAAATATGTACTAAATTTAGTCTTTTACTTTTTGTTACTTACCTCTTAAGGTTGCATCCAGAGAGCCGCTGAGATGCAATCAAAATGATCCCAGTGTCGGATCCTGCGTCTTTAAAACGGGATTTGCTCTCATGATAATGATGATGATGCTGTTGAGTTTTGGGAACTGTACATTGCACGCATCTATTTTGTTTCACTTGATCAGATGTTTCCTCTTTTGGAAAGTTGAAAAATCTCAACAAGTTGGTCATCCTTCATGACTGAACCTGTGATCATCTGAAGTAAAGATGGTGTCTCTACACAGCCTGTCACCCCTTCTATTCGGTTAATCTGCATTGTAGTACATCCGACTTCATGCAGGATGTGTGTGTGTGTGTTTAACAGGCATTGCTGCCTGCAGCCGGCCTCCTCCAGCTAAACGAGGTGAAAAAGGCTTGTTGTGAGTTCTTGAGCTCTCAGCTTCATCCATCCAACTGTCTGGGGATACGAGCTTTCGCTGATCTCCACGCCTGCTCTCAGCTCCTCACACAGGCCAACAGCTACGCAGGTTTGTGTGTGCAAATCTCTCCTCGTTTTGTATGTGTGTTCGGCTCTTACTGCTCCACTTAAATGGGTTGGTGTGTATCCTGGAGGATGTGGGTTTGTGGCTGAGACGGAATGAGAACAGGTTTAATTAATGACGATGATGAGAGAAGAAGAAGAAGAAGAAAAAAAAAGATATGTTCATCTGCAGGGAAGTTATTTTCATCCCATGCTTTTGCTGACAGAGCAACATTTCACCGAGGTGGTTGGGAGTGAAGAGTTCCTGAATTTGGGCATGGAGCAAGTGTCCAGCCTGATCGCCAACGACAAGCTCACCATCCCCACAGAGGAGAAGGTACACACACATTCACTCAGCTCAATGTACGCAGGGAGGGCAGCACACAACCCCAACGGCTGTACCCGATGAGCTTCACGTGTCTCTGTGTACTTCACTGTGCAGGTGTTTGAGGCGGTGATCGCTTGGGTCAACCACGATAAAGATGTCCGGCAGGAACACTTGGCTCACCTGATGGAACACGTTCGCCTGCCGCTTCTCTCCAGAGAATACCTGGTGCAGGTATATCAGCGGCGTCTGGATGCTTTGGCTTATGCTCTGAAACGGACTCACTTTGCATCTGACTATTTGAGCTGTGCTTTCAGCTGAACGGGACCTTTTCTTTCCACCGTTGTTCACATTTCCACACTGTTGCACAATTAATCATTATTAAAAGCGATAATTATTGAGATTCTCCCCCGCGTCAGGGGCCTGAAGACTTGTTCAACTAATTAATTAAAACATGTTGAAAAGGTGACTGGTGATTCTCACCACTGTTAAGTATTAATGTATATCATAATGGAGCACATTTACTGCTTTGTTTTCAATCTAGCTACAGTATCAATAATATGTTGAATATACAGAACAAACAATGGTGGGTTTGGAAATACAAACATGATTTATTTTCTTGCTGCATGTCTGGCAAACTGACCGCAGGTCCTCCCTTATGACGGTGGATAAACAAACAACTATTAATTTGTTGTTGTTGGTTATATGATCAGTTTCCATCATAAAAGTGTCTTTAGGAGGAAGTGACACCATCAATTGTAATAACTAGACTCTTGAAGTGTGACACTTGCTGATAGTGTTGCCTTCAAAAGAACATACATGGTGAAATAGTTTCAATCAGGAGCGACTTCATTACAGTGAAACAATATTGTATTGTATTGCACGTGCATGATGAAACTAATAGTGAAGAGTCTTTGCTGATTGGAGGACATTGAAAGGAGGTAGTGATGCTGTGTCTAGACTCCCCCTGGAGTCGAGACACTGGTGGTTGTCATGATGAAGGGAGTTGCTGAAGGCCTGGTCACTTGATGTGACGAAGACTGGAGGTGAATGGAGTGGAGGAGGGTTGCATCGGTTTATTCTGCAATGACAACTGACAGCAGTTCAGAGAGGAGAAACAGTTTGAACATTTTGACAGCAAGTGTGTGATTGGCTCAGGGCAGAATCAGCCCACAAACGGCTGATAGAGAAGAAGCTGCCGAGACAGAGGGAAGGAGAGACTTGAGAGTGTAAAGAGACTTCCCGACGGAAATGTTCGAAATGACAAAAACGATTGTAGCTGTATGACTCTGACTTTTCACTGAACTATATGAACTTTGACCAGCCTGGTTGAAGTTCGACGTCAGATACAGTGATGTCTACAGCAGTGAACCAGGTTCTGACTAAACCTCAGGTGCAGCGTCTGAGGACAAAGCAATGGGGTTTAAATGAGCACGTGATTAAAACAACAACAGGTTTTATCCTGAACAATAGACCACAGCGAAGCTAATGGCAGAGCAACGGTGTGTTGTCATACAGCCAGGAAACATGCTGCTACGTATCCAGTTGTCCAACTAGTTTCTTTCCGGAGGCAAAAATAACGTCAGGAAGAAAAAAAAACCTGCCACTTATTTAATACTACTTGAAATGCTCATTGTTCTTTATGTTGTGTAGCGTAGAGGCATATGAAACTATCAGTGGTTGGACATTTCCTCCACTTGGATTAGCATGCGTGCTGTATGTTTTGGCTCTGCTTTTAATGAGTTTATCTTTGATTAGAAGATAACCACACTGAGGTTTGATCATTTTACATTAGTCTTTGTTCTGGGGAAAGTCGGGCAGTCTACATCCTATGAAGGAGAAACACGATGCACTCCGCCCAATGCATCGATGGATGTTATCTAACTGAGAGAAAGAACATTTAATCTCTTTGTATTCACATTGTTGAGGTACAATCTAAAGATAAATATACAAAGTGCCAATGAACATTAGATTTGTCAGTAGAATCAGAACTAGTCTCTGTTTTGGATTTATATCATGTATATTTGCATTGATTTTTATTTCAGATAATTCTAATTGCAGAGTTACTTCTGTGTCGCAACATGCTGCTGCATTTTGTTAATCCAGTTGGCTGACTGGTTCCTCTCTCACTGTTTCGGTTGTGTCAGCGGGTGGAGGAGGAGTCTCTTATTAAGAACAGCAGTGCGTGTAAAGACTACCTCATCGAGGCCATGAAGTACCACCTGCTGCCAGCTGACCAGAGAGCTCTGATGAAAACTGCACGCACACGCATGAGGACTCCAGCCTGCTGTCCGAAGGTATTCACACACCCTCTGCGACGCTTAGCTAATGAGAAAACCACAACAGTTGTTGTACAGTTCATCACGTAATGGCTCTGCTGTTCCCGTTCTGTGCAGGTGATGGTCGTGGTTGGAGGCCAGGCTCCCAAGGCCATCCGCAGCGTTGAATGTTATGACTTTGAGGAGCAGCGATGGTACCAGGTGGCCGAGCTCCCGACCAGGAGGTGCAGAGCAGGTAGGAAAGCATCAATGGCAACAACAACAACAACAACAACAACAACAACAACGACATGTACTGCATCGCAGTCAAAGAGCTGGATCGGAGCACCTGAATCACACTAAACCCTCACCTACACTCCAAGTCACCAAACTGATGCATTCAGGTGGTCTTTATCAGCTTGTAAATATAAAATTAATAAAATCAGCAGGACTTTGCCCTCAAACCGCCGATAAAAGGTAAATACTGCTGCTCAACCGGACAGACAGGATGCGCGATACATGTGCCAGTATTGTTAGCAAATGCTGTACAAGGTTCATTTGAATACATCTGAATAGCTTCAATAACTCTGGTGGGTTTTCTATCGGTCTGGTGTTCAAGCAATATATTTTCCAGTGACATGAACACAAATAGCGTGGTCATGTTCACCTGAATATACTTTTACCAGATGCAGCACCACACAGTAAAATGGAGGACACTGAAAGGCTACAAAGGAAAAAAAGGAGGTGGCCTTGTCGACCCGTTATGATGTACGAGACACAGCGACAGACTGAGTAACCTTTGACTTAAGTTGTTTGTTTCAAGGTTGTAACATCAAGAAACATGCTTTGATATTGTCAACTGTGGAAATTTCAAAAATGAAAGTCTGACCATGTCCCAACTTCATCCAATTGCAATGAGTGTGCAAATTCATTATTCTCATTTCCATTAAACAACGTGATTTCTTTCAGGGATCCTCAACAAACAAAATAAGTTTTTAAAGTCTGGTGGTCATAATGTGGAGGCCAAGACATCTTTGCGGCACAACAATATGTAATTCAAAATAATATTTTGACCCATATTTCACCTTTAACAAACATCGCTCCTCCAGCAATTTGAAAAATTGCAATAGGCCCAATTGCAATATTGATAAAAATGTGTATGAACTGTGCACTTTATGACATCCCTACTCTTGAGGTTGCTTCATCATTCAGCCTCACCGCACCAGGTTGTTCCTGTGTGATTCTGAGTGTTCCCTGTGTCGTCTCCCTGTAGGCGTGGTGTACGTCAGTGGGTGTGTTTATGCAGTCGGTGGATTCAACGGTTCTTTACGTGTCCGGACGGTCGACTGTTACGACCCGATGATGGACCGCTGGACGAGCGTGAGCAGCATGCAAGACCGCCGCTCAACGCTCGGGGCCGCCGTGCTCAACGGACTCCTGTACGCCGTCGGGGGCTTTGACGGCAGCACAGGTACCGATGTGTGGCACTGTGACATGAAAACGCCTTTTAGACTCAAGGGAGAGTTTGAGTTCAAGACATTCAATCCTGTTATTGCTTTGTGTAACAACAGGAAGTTATATAATATGTGATTGTGTTGTTTGATACGTGTGTGTGTGTGTGTTTGCAGGACTGTCGACAATCGAGGCGTACAATGCGAAGACAGACGAATGGTTCCACGTGTTACCCATGAGTACCCGGCGAAGTAGTGTAGGAGTGGGTGTTGTCAATGGTGAATACAATACACAAGCACTTCATAAATCATGCAATAGTCCTGCAATTACTGCATTTCTTTTGAAAAAACACAACTTGTTTTTATTTCAAAACTACCAGAGGTGTTGAAGCTGGAGTGTGTATGGACAGAAACTAGCTTGAAGCTCGATAATATAATGCGTTATTGCCATCTTTTAGTATATAAGTATATAACCCACAAAGTAAAAGTTTAACTCTTCGTAGGAAAATATTGAAAGTAAAATGTGTTTCTATTATATTAAGTTATGAATTTTCCTGTTTTATTTTTCAGGGATCCTGTATGCAATTGGCGGCTATGATGGTGCGACCAGACAATGTCTGAGTACAGTAGAAGCTTTCAACCCTAAAAGTAACGCGTGGAGCTACATCGCAGAGATGGGCACGAGACGCAGTGGAGCAGGTGTGTGTGTGTGTGCACGTGTTTGCACATTTGTGCGCATGTTTATGATGTGTGTGTGTGTCACAGATTGATTCATCACGACAAAAACACAAGATCCTTGTTGTGCGATACTCGGTGATGGAAATTCAGGATAAGACACAAATGGTGACCAGATGTTGCGTCCGGTGTCTTCCCTCAGGTGTAGGTGTGTTAAAAGGTTTTCTGTATGCTGTCGGGGGTCACGATGGTCCGCTGGTGAGGAAGAGCTGTGAAGTATACGACCCGGCCTCGAACAGCTGGCGGCAGGTGGCCGACATGAACATGTGTCGACGCAACGCAGGTAATGCAGACAGTCTGTTCAGCGGAGATCCTCAGGTGTGAGAAGGTAGACGTATATTTATCTTCTTTGTGTGTGCGTGTGTGTTTTCAGGTGTGTGTGCTGTGAACAACGTACTGTATGTGGTGGGAGGAGACGACGGCAGCTGCAATTTGGCCTCTGTGGAGTTCTACAATCCAAACTCAGACAAGTGGACACTACTGCCGACCTGCATGAGCACGGGACGCAGTTATGCAGGTTTGTAGAGAAACACATGTACACAAAACTTCACATTTTGTCTCCAAACCATGAGGGGTAACTTTTGAAAGAAGTTAGAAGTTTTGGGTCACAGCTCAGTATTATTTTTTCTTTCAACCTTGAGGAGAATCATAAAAAAATCCATAGTTGTTTAATATTTTATACATATGTCATCATACATTTGAATACCTGTTCATTCTTTTTTACACCTACTTCCACTTTTCACATTAATTTCTGCACTACATATCTGTAAAAATGCCATCTGTATACATTATGATTTTGGGTTGTTTGTCTGTCCCATCTTATGAGCACATTATCGCAAAATCTTCAAATTTGACACAAATGTCCTCTTGGACTCGAGGTTGAACTGAGAATAATATTGGGGGTCAAAGATTACTGTGACGTCACAAGTAATTATCTGGGCCATAACCCAGGAATTTGTATCCTAATTCTGATAATTTCACACAAAATTGTCTCATAAGATAAAAGGATGAAGGGAAGATAGAATGTATTACTTTTAACAGTAGTAGCACTTTCATGGTTTCACATTTATCCTTAACATTTACAACATTTAGTCTGTTTGAAAATTATATCACATTTTTCTTGTTGTTTTTGGCCACAGGTGTGACTGTGATTGACAAGCCCTTATGACTGCTCTTGACACTTGCCACTGATTTGAAGCAGAACGTATTCTCCTGCTGAATACTGATCTTGGATCTGTCTATGATGCCGTTGCTTGGATGATGTTGGGCGGCATTGGCACAGGCACTGACGAAGATGAAGAAAAATGACAAGATTGTTGTTGAGGACGACGAGGACGGAGATTTTTTTGCACTTACCTGAAAGGGGGAGCTGTAACAAACGGAGGGGAATCGAACCCGTGTTTGAATCCCTTCCTGGCAGGACTGCCACTGGCGACTGGACAAAGCAGTTTGAAGCACTACTGCAGTGTCATTGAAGCGCTACTGATATGAAGCTACTTTAACATGAGTAATGTTAACATGAACCAGCTCTGAGAGAGACCACTGATCCAATCTTTGGGAGAGGAAGGCAGAGAAGGACCATTTGGGACTGAAGTCTTTGTTTCTCCTTTTTTTGTTTTTATCGTGAAAATGTGAGCGAGCGAGCGAGCGAGCGTGTGTGTTTGTGCGCGTGTATGTGTGTGTGTGCGCGCTTGCATTTGAAGGTGCTCCTTTGCTTGCACATGTGAGCATGTGTGTTTGTGTGCATCTGAGTCTCTGTGTGGTGACGCCTGGTCCGACGCCGCATGAACGCACTCTGTCTGACCTCTGACCTTTTACAGTGTTGCAGTGTGGCTGTTCAAGAGTGCCTGAATGTCAAACTACACCCCTCTTCTTCCCCTTTGTTATGCCTCGAGTACTGTTACTGGACAGAGCGCAGCTGTTCCGGGATACGTTTGAGAACTGACTCCGGATCGGTGATGGTGTGTCGGTCGCGTCAGCCCCGCATGACTTCAGAACAGCGACGCGGGAAAAGCATTTGCAGAAAATGTACATTTCTTCTTTAAAAAGAAAACAAACAAACAAAAAAAAGCTGACTTTAACTGGAGCGCCTCCCATCTGGTGGAGGAGAGGAGTCATTCATGTTGCCAAAAACAGTGAGAAGCTGTTTGAGATGAAAAACAGCTGGATGTATCAGTGCTTTACTGTCACCCTGGCAGCCATCTTTGTTGTTGTTGTAGCCACTAATGACAACAACAGCCTGAACTCGCTGCATGGTCCCTGAACTCCTTGTTTCCTCTTCCTCCTTCGGTGTAGCAACCCTATTAACTTCTGCACACCCTGACGTACTATGAATGTGCCAATTTGAATATGTCTCTTCATTTCTGTCTCTCTTTACTACTTTACTAATCTGTTCTCTCTTTCTGGAAAGTGACCAAACCTACTCTTGATTTTCTGTTCTTTCTCTTCCCTCTCCGCCTATATTGAAAAAAAATAATGCTATAATAGTAACTGGTATCGCTGTTTTCTTGTCAGTGTATTGAGGAATGTCATGTAGGCTTATGACTTTGAAAATGTTTCATTACTTGTTTTATATTATCATTAATAAATATGCTTCTTGTATTTAAAGCTGTGAAATGACATAATCTGTTTTTAAAACTTTGCCAAATCAGTAAAATGTTGAAATGAAATGTGTGTGATATGTTGATAATAATACGGCGATTCATTCCTTACAATTTCCTTTAGTAGAAGCTGACATTTTCCTGCTCAGTTTCACCTTTTTATGACTTCTCTGCCATGTTGCATTCATTCAGTTGAAGTTCGTGTTATTATTTCCGTATTTTACACAACAATACTTTGGCTTTTTTGTTTGCGTTGGTGGAGAATAACTAGGTACATTTTCTCAAGTACTGTACATAAGTAACATATTTGATATACTTGTACTTTACTTGAGTACCTCCATTGTAGGTCGCTTTATATTTCTACTTCACTACATTTATTTGACAGCTAATACTTACCATCCTACATTATGTAAAGCAGTTAAAAGGAATGCAGCTCACATCTTAATGCAGCACTAGTAATTATACAATATGTAGTGGTTTACTTTGGAATCTTATAGTACATTGTGTGAATAATACTTCCATGCTTTTACATAAACAAGATTTTACATTTTTATTTTTAATGCTGTAAGTTGTACTTACGTTTTTATTCAGTGCGGTACTGCTGCAGTACCGTACTGAACTTGTTATTAAAGATTTGCATACTTATTCCACCACTGGGGTTTTATAGAGTGAAAAAGTATTCAAGCACGATTTTAACTTTAGTAATAAACAAATGTTGCCACAATTAAATATTGAATATGACAATAACTGAAATACAACAAGGATGCATGTCATATCTTGCAGATACACTTACAGAAAATAGGTTTATTTTCAAAAAACAATTCAGTGGTGCTTTTAGTGAACGTAATTATATATTTTGTAAACTTTATACCACAGTGTAATTGTTTTAAAGTCATTACCAAAGTTGACATTGGAGTCACACACTCTTTTAATATGAATTTGAGGCGGAAGGCGTTCACGTATGACTCAAAGTTCTCCGGACCACCCCATCTCTTCCCTCGTACACTTTGTTCAACACGACAGATATCAAGAGAAGCGCGAGCTCGCCTCTGATTGGCTGCTGCTCTAGCAACATTCAGTCTCACTATCATCGCTCCATCCCGCGGACCAATCAGCGAAGCCGCTTGCCCCCTCGACGTCAGACTGCTCTCCTCTCGGCCAATCAGATTGTTGGATCTGACTGTACTTCACCCGGCCGGCCGCTGCTGCTCAGGTAGACGGGACGTTCGGCTGAAAGGTGAGAGAACCGTCGTTTTTCCGTGCAAATGTGATATTTCTACATGTTTATTAGCAGCCATTGCTAAAGTAAATCTGTTTTTTGTATGTATGTGAGTGAAGCATGGAGGCGGAAGTTGTGACATAACATGTCGGCCTGTTTTGTAGCGTTAGTGTTCGAGTATTATAGTGACACAACGTTACTGGAGAGATGCAACAATATGTCTGTCTGCTTGCTACATTGAGGCGATTATGTTGTTATAGTCTGTTAGCAGTGAGACTGAATATTTCTGTGCAGAATGTATTGATTCATATAGTATTCACTATTGCCTAGCGCACCGGGTCTTATGCTACATTGTTATGTAACAGTAAATGCCCATTATTTTTGCTTCAAAATAGTATTTTTGTTGTTGTAAGTTTAGTTTGTGTTTTGTGTATTTCAATAGCGGAATATCTTTGATTAAGCTTGAGTATTACATCTACTCACAGAACCTCTATTCATAAAATGCAATTCCTAATTATAGATCAAACTACCCCTCTAGCTGCAAATATTACAATGTAGCAAATATATCAATGCGCAGATAATAATTTAGTTATGTAATAATATCACTCTGGCTGAGACATTTTGCATTATTTACTTTTTATGATGTACCTTTATGGATATCCTGGTTCACTTAAGGTACATTTTGAATGTAATAATTCAAAGCAAAAAAATATTATAACTACTTTGAATTAAATAAAGAGTATTTGTTACATTACAGTCTATTGGAAATTGCTCTGCTTGTGTGAATAGTATTTATTGTAAGGAACAGAGGAGTTGAGATGTGGAATTAATTATTACAAGTCCTACACATTTTAAATTATAATAAAATACAATGTATTGATGGATATATACATGTTCTGTAGTGTTTGGTTATAATTTCACTCAACTCAGTTAAAAACATAACTTCCAGCAGACTAACTGAGAGTATTATCTGTCCAGCTGACATACGTCCCGTCTGAGAGCTGCACATGTAACATTGTGTTCCTACTTTTCAGTCTTCTCTCCACACCTGCACCCACCCTGCATTGTCCATCATGGAGGTGAACGGCACGGTAGACATCTTGAGCTCTGCTTACCTGGCGGCGGAGTACGTAGATGCCGCTTTGCCAGAAAACCCCTTCCAGCCCTCCATGAAACACGCCTGGGGCTACATGATGGACAACTACACCAAGTTCCAGATCGCCACCTGGGGGTCGCTCATCGTCCATGAGTTCATCTACTTCCTGTTCTGCCTGCCTGGTTTCCTCTTCCAGTTCATGCCCTTCATGCAGAAATACAAGATCCAACCGGTTTGTTTGGCTGTTAAGATTCTATTTGTTAAATCTAAAAGGACATTCCTGTTGTTACTTTCCCCGTAACACCCGTTAACAGACTTTCTATATCTTTCTCTCTCTCTTTCTCTCTCTCTTTCTCTGTGTGGTTGTGTGTGTTTTTGTGTGTGTGCAGGACAAGCCAGAGACCTGGGAGAAACAGTGGACATGTTTCAAGATGCTGCTGTTCAACCACTTCTGTATCCAGCTGCCGTTGATCTGTGGAACCTACTACTTCACTGAATTCTTCAACATCCCTTATGACTGGGACTCAATGCCACGCTGGTCAGTTGAAGTACAATAAATCACTCCTGTACGCGTCATATTCAATCCACCTGAGATATTTTAACAACTGCTCCATTTGCAAATGTTAACAACAGGGTGTGGAAGCTGCTCAGACTCCGCAGTTAATGATATTGTGAAGATTATTTCAGGGGTGAAATATTTTTTTGGTCTTATAAAGGGATAAATTGTAAGTCTCTTAAAAAAAAAAAAAATCCAAGGCATAAATGCCTTTATTCTACATGGCAACATTTAATAAAATTATTCTTAAATGTTGCTTGAAATTATTTATAATTGATACTAATTATTATAATATTTATGTTCTAATTATATTGTATTCTTTATATATAGAGAGAGTATATTATTTACCCTTCTCCGTTCAGCTTCCTACCTTGGATCAATAGGTCCCACCCTCATAATCTACTGATTAGTGCAACACAATAAAGTCATACAAGCTACTGTTGTCTTTGACCCTGATGACCTGAGATGGCCGTTTTAAATACATTTTACCCATGTAGAATAAAGGTCTGTGTGTTGCGATGCCTCTGTGAGCTTGTCCCGTCTCTTCTCGTCTCCTCCTCCAGGCCGTACGTGCTCTCTCAGTGCTTGGGCTGTGCCATCGTCGAAGACACTTGGCACTACTTCCTCCATCGCCTGCTGCATCACCGCAAGATCTACAAATACATCCACAAGGTCCACCATGAGTTCACCGTGAGTAAAACACACACATGTGATAAGACCAATAAAGACAAACACAAAAACTCTTTACTGAAGAGTTACTTATTAATGATGCTGCAGCTCTCCCACGCACACACATATACATGCACACACACATGCACATGTAAACACGCACGCACAAACACACAGACGTCTTCCTCACAGTGTCTCCGCTGTCCTTCAGGCTCCATTCGGCATGCAGGCAGAATACGCTCATCCTGCTGAGACGCTCATCCTGGGAGCGGGTTTCTTCATCGGCATCATGATCTTCTGTAACCACGTGTTCTTCCTGTGGGCCTGGGTGTCCTTCCGCCTGCTGGAGACCATCGACGTCCACAGGTAAGACACATCTTTTGCGTAATTTGGTCTTCTGCTGACCTCTCTGCAGGAGAGCTTTGCTAGAATGTTTATTACTGTGACTCTCAGGGGCGATTTATTGGAGTGTATTGGAGGAAAAGCAGCAGTTACATCACTGATCGTCGTCATTAACTGATTCAGCAATAATGAGAACAACCACTAGATGGCCACAGAGGGCACCAGGTGTCACCATTATATATTTTCAGGTCACAAAGAACCCCATACGCATGTCTATGTTGCTATTCTTCTTGAGCTGTATACTATACCTGCATTTGTACTGAGGATTTACATGAACATGCAGACATGTCTCAGAAGACGCCAGATACAAGGCTCACAAACTGGATGCATAAACAACAACACAAATTCACAATGCCTCATAAAACCCCTTGTTTTATACTTTTTTCATTTTGCCTCACCAATAGTTTCATGTCATGTCTTTCTGTGCTTTTCTTACTTTCTTACCTTGACATTTATTTGCTACATTTAAGTCAAAATAAAAAAAAAATACCAAATTGAATTTGGATTGAATTTACTCAGATCTGGGCATTTTCCTGATTTGATATATTTTCTTAAATGACTGTGCAACTTGCTTTTAGAAAAAAAAGATATATTTTACCCTTTGTTATTGTATGTTAAATAACGTGTTGATTCTAAATGGCATATTCTTTGTTAGTAATTTCCGTCATTGAAATGGAATAGAATAATCATTTTGAATTTCATAAACAATTCCTCCATTTTCCCAGACTGCCTCAACAGCATTAAGGCACGATAAAACAATGCTTGTGACAAAAGTCACACTGCCAACAATGCAGCAGCATAACTTACAAGAGGACAAAGTCACCAATTATAATTGTTTGTGGAAACATTTGCAATGCAATAAAAACATCAAATTAGATTTTAGAAATCTCTCAATATCCAACCACAAGGCAGCAACACAAGGACTGAAACAAGAATAAAAGCATCATATCTTCTGCACCAAAAACATTGTTTCTGATCATTTCGAGTGCCTAATCTGAAAAGCATGTGTTGGAAGAACGAATTTCCAAAATATTGACTCCTAATATCCGAGACATTTATATTTATATATCCGAGAATGATATATTTATGTTTTCTCTCAGTGGTTACGACATCCCTCTGAACCCGCTCCACCTCATCCCGTTCTACGGCGGCACGCGCTTCCACGACTTCCACCACATGAACTTCGTCGGGAACTACTCCTCCACCTTCACGTGGTGGGACAAGCTGCTGAAGACGGACAACCAGTACAACAAGTACATGCAGAAACTGGGAGACAAGAAGGAGCAGTAGACGCCGCTGTGCATCTGTTCTTACACTGGCCTGTTTGGTCAGGAGCAGGGAAGAGGACTGGGACAGACACACAAACGGCTGCTTTTCCACACATACACACACACATACACACACACACACACACACACACACACACACACACACACACACACACACATGCACACACACTAAAGGTGTACTGATTCTGAATCAGACTGCGTGTTGACTTCAGTGTGTCTTCTGTGCCTTAGCTGCTCGCTGAATAAAAAACCATCAACATCCTCATTTTGATTTGTCATTTTGCTTGGTCATTGTCTAAAGAAAGAGAGAAGTTAGTACAACATGACTTTCTTGTGAAATGTTTGTGTTTACCGTTGAATGTCTGAGCACTTTAGCGCTTGAAGTAAACTGAGTCGGAGAGTAACGAGGCGTTACAGCTGCAATTCAGTCGGGATAGTTCAGGCGCTTTTGATGAAAATCCATGTAAACATTTTGATGCAAAGGAATCGACTCAGAGGGCACCTTCAGGTTCTTCAAGCTTGTTTTGTCTAAAACTGTACAAAATGAATAAATGCTGTCTTGATTTTTACAAAAATAAACCTTGAATATGTTTTTTTTGTTGTTTTCATCAGGAATATGTTAACCACTTGGAACAAGAGTTTGGTTGTGTTTAAATTTGATACAAAAAGCCAAGTCATGGTTTTTAGATCTTGATAAAGGTATGTTCATGTTTTGTATGTTTTCTTTCATAGTTGAAAGAAACATCAAACATACACATTTCACCTGTAGTGTCTTCCAAAATGTATGGAGCTTTAAAAAATATATATAATTTGTCCCAGAAATCTAACACTAACATACATTAAACTTTCCACAGAGGGGGTTTGTTCATAGATATTCATAGCCTGATTTATAGAACATTGCATTCTAGAAAACATTTGTATGACTACTTTTGGATTCATGGAGTGGTAGAAAAAGATATCCCACAATGTCTCAACATGAAACAATATTTGTTAACCTGTCTTCAAATTGCTGTATTGGAAATGTATGTGAATTAAAACATATTTCATAAGATAATGTCTCAGTTCAGTATTCAAACACATTTTCAAACAAACTGTAATTAAAAAAAAACAATTGCCATAATGAACTCGGGGAGTTTCATGAAGATATCTCTCTGTATATGTTTCCATCTTCACCTTTGGTGTCTCCTCTGAACAATATATTGTTCATTATTGACACATTTCAGGACTCAGTAACAGCTTCGTGTCTGTGACTAACATCCCAGATCTGCATCTTCTCTGCAGACTCTCTTGTAGACAAGTGTGGGATGATGGAGGAGGTGGGCGACTCTGTTGGTTCCCTTCATCTCCTCTCTGCTGCACCGTGGACACGCCCCTCCTGCCGCGTCAAGCCAGCCGCCAGCAGCAGCTACCAAACCGGAAACGAGTCTGTTTTCTACACTGAAACCCAAACAATCAATTTTAGTTCGTTCCAACCATTTTTTATTGTAAAAATGTTTTCAAAAGTTTGCTTAATGTTTTCCACAATTACTGTTTTTTCATGCTGCTAATTCTCACCGGAGCCTTTGTCAGCCATTCAAGACAAACAGAGCAGGTTTCACTATTGCTGAAATTAAAAGGTATTCTAGCAGGCAGAGATAACATAAAACGTTGTCTATTTATTTCGTAGTGTTTTTTTAAATTGATTTTATTCATATTGAACACTTAGGGTATATTATATATTTAATCTCTTTTCTAGTTTTCAACAAGTTCTCTCAGGGTGAATAAAGTTATATCTGATCGTATCTTTAATTTCTTGCCTTTGAGTTTAAAACTAAAACCCTTCTGCTGTTAATCTCTGTGAGAAAAGGGAGAGAAAATGTCTTTATTTTGAAGGTTGTGACCGGATGTGTCAGTGTTCCGTGCTCCTTGACTCTGGAGGGAGTGCGCGCTCAGGTAGAGAGAGAGAGAGAGAGAGAGAGAGAGAGAGAGAGAGAGAGAGAGAGAGAGAGAGAGAGAGAGAGAGAGAGAGAGAGAGAGAGCAGCAGCAGCAGCAGCAGCAGCAGAAGCAGCAGAGTGAGAGATATTTATAGCCTAAAGCGAGGCTGCAGCACAGAGATAAGGCTTGGTACCAAGCCGCAGGCAGCGAGACAGACAGGGCTTAGGGAAAAGAGGACACGTCGAAATGAAACACTTCACGTCGGTAGTTTTATTCGGGGCCGCGGTGGTCGCCCTGGTCAGCGCGGCCGGCACCGAGGGTGAGATCTCCTTCGAGTACCACCGCTATGAGGAGCTGCGGAAGGCGCTGGTGTCGGTGTGGCTGCAGTGTCCGACCATCAGCCGCATCTACACCATCGGGGAGAGCTTTGAGGGCCGCGAGCTGCTGGTGCTGGAGATGTCCGACAACCCCGGGACGCACGAGCCTGGTCAGTTTTACGCATACAACAAACAAGAAAAGTCTGCTTCATAATGCGGTGAATGTGCCCCCCCCCCCCCCCCCCCCCCCCCTCCCTCCTCCATCTCCATCTCTATCTCCATCCCCACTCCCTCCTCTTCTCCCATCACCTCACGCTGTGATAACACAAACACATCACGCACTATTGCGCATATAGCAGCCTGCTGCTGCGCTTGTTTTGCATGTGAGGGTTGTTCAGAAAGCGACCCGTGTGGCCGACGGGTGGCTTAATAACTGACCGGAGGACAGTGGAGGAGGAGCGCAGGTGTGCGCACGGGGGCCTGCTGCATCACTTCAGAGGAATCGAGATGATAGATTGTGGGATCAGCCACGCAAAGCCGCCATTTTGCTGGTTGATAAAGATCTGTTTGCGCTTGTCCCGAGTCGTGATGTTGAAAAGGAAAGGAGAAGGAACAAAAAAAAAACTCACCCTGAACGCGGTGGCTCCTTGGGATGCTTTTTGAATGATGACCCGCTTCCAATCAATAGCGGATGTATTAGCAGTGTGGGCTGCAACATATGAGAGAGAATAGTTCATGCACAGCCTTCAAAAGAGGAGGCCTTTGACGGAATATTAAATGTAGTCTTGATCGGTGTAGAACAGGCATTATTCTGTTCCTTATACCTGGTTTAGGTCATGACTTTCCACCATCTCCATCACACTCCTTCATACTGGCAGGACTGGAGTGCAGGCTGGATGAAACCATAGAGCAGAACTAAGAAAATGTGAGACTTCTTGGTTTGAAGGGCGGTTTACACCCCAGCCACAGGAACTGCAAACTACAGGCTGTTACAGATGCAACACCTTCTTCCTTTTCTACGGTCACGCCTGAATAGAGGGGAAAATCCACATATAGTGTATTTCCATTCATGATCACTTAAGTACATTTCTTCAATTGCTTACGACGGTCAGAGCAGGGGTAGGAAACATATCTGAAAATAATCTGTAGACAGTATGAACGACTGGTGGTTTCACTGTTAAAAGGCAGCTGGTTGTACCTGAATTTTCTCAAGCTGTTTGTGTGATGGAGACAAATTCTCTGGATGTTCCTTTCACTTTAATGTGTTTCATGTCCGGCTGGAATTAAATCACAGTAAAATTATCTTCCAGCTTTTAATATTCTAATTTATTGATGTCAGAGGTTGGAGACTCATCTTGTTAAAGGTTATTAGACTGTGAAAACAGCAGGGTCGATGATGGAAATAAGTCCAGGCGTCTATCACTCGAGCCCTGACATATTGCATTTTATGAAAAGATTCCAATCTAATAGAGCAAAACATATTCAGTTAACCACCCTGGAAAACGTGTGCAGTAAGTGTTAAAAAGGTACACATTGAACTCCTGACAGTGTGTTGGCGCCGAGAGCAATAACATGAAAAGATTAACCTGTCGTACATTTAACTTTAATGAACGTCTGGGCATGGGTCTGAACAGGAGATTTAACTCTTACAAACAGCAGGAAGTGATTTATATAGTAATCCTGAGCCCTCAGAAGATAAAAAAAAACCCAACATTGTCTGTAATTACAGTATGAATGGTTCACAGTCCAGTTTATGGGGTTTCAACTATATGCCTCATACTGCATGTGTGTGTGTGTAAGGTGTATTTTCCTCTCTGGGTGTAATTGTGTGGTCTTAACGGGGCACCACAGGTTGTGTGTGTTTAGCTGCTTGCCTGGTCACAGAGTCTAATGACCGTATGTGCGTACTAAATAATCCGGTAATAGTTTGGTGGGTGTGTGCAGGCATGAGTCACAGTAGCGTTGTGGAGACCTTATTACTACCAGATGAGTTTCCAAGCTGCATGCTGCTTCACCAACAGAGGCAGCTCCTTCTCCTCCTCTCCTCCCCCGCTTCTCTCCTCTCCTCCTCCTCCTCCTCCTCCTCTCTGCTTCCACTTCTACTGAGCAAAACATCCAGATCAAGAAGGAGGGGGATGAATCAGAGGAGCTCCAGACAGTGACAGGAGAGGAGAGTGAAGCAAGAAAAACACCACGGCTTCAGAGTCTAAAAGAAACTCTATGCTCAGACCGGAAACATTTCAAAGCTTCCCCTTTAAGGTGCCCTACCAATATTTTATCTGACCCGCAATGTGTAAGGTGGAGCCGAAATAGCAGTTGCCGGGGCAACAGATCGGCTTAGTGCACTGAGCTGACTGGCAGCTCGTGGTTGGCTGGCTGGCTGGCCGACTCCGGAGGATGCCGGTCCTGAGCTCGTGCATCTGTCAGCCAGCAGCCATCTGTCATACACTGCAGCACAGGAAGCATCTATATCGTCAAGCGTGTAGAAACACTGGATACATATTAATGTACAGATGCATGCAGTTTAGGAACATGGGTAACGGCGGGAAGCAACTCGAGGTACTCAAGTAGGTCTACTGTTGTTAAAGGGGTACTGCACAGTCAGACCAAGGTGCTGAGAAAGTGCCAAAAACAGCTTTTGCAATTGACCATTTGAGGCTCACTCCAAAAATGAGTCAATCCACAAAGGCCTCCATGTTGAAATGCTCAGTTTACAGCCTGGTGCAAATAAATGGTTTTGGTCTCAATAGGTAAGACAGGAAATGGAATAAACACAGGATACAAGTTAAACAAATGAAACAATAAACAAGATGTTCGGTTATATTCTTCTTTATACTTCAAAAGGAAATTGTACTTTGACTTACTAAAATATATGTAACATTTTAATTTCTAAAGATTAAACTACACTATTTATAGTAATTCAAAATACACACTAACACATATATAACTAACATCAATAATATCCATATTACAGTAATAGTGTACGTTGACTTTAGTACAATTTTGACTGCAGGATATTTAGTGCAGGAATAGTTGTATATTGTGACGTTGCTACTCTGGCAGTGACGTAAAGGACCTGAATACCTCCTCCACCACTTGTTTTCTCATTACAAGGAGGTGTTTACTTCTTGCAGCTGGGTCATATTTGAGTGCACAAGAGCTGAAAAGAGGGATTTCTCTCCAATGAAAAGGGGCTCTGGAGAAATTCTTTTGTTTCTCATGTCTGGAACTATTTAGTAGCTTCTAGGACGAGGAGAAATGGCTTGTAATGGGTTTGGCTTTGTCTGAAGTTGAAAAATAAAAGCCTGTCAGTATGAGGCTTCATCCAATATGTACACCATCTCCTGTGGACTGTTTTGTTAGACAGAAAAAGCATGTAATCCCCAGACGCTCCGTCAAAGTCTGACACGCTGCACGACATGGTCATATCAAGTGACATATTGAATATGAAGTGAAACACAGGCAGACATGGATTTAATAGTGCGCATATGAATGGAGGGGAATAGAATGTAAACCCAGTATATTGTTTGGACATTTTAGCTGAGAGGAACCTCCCCAAGCAAAGATAACAAAAACAGCTGAAAGGAAGAACGAGCAAGGAATAGAAAGGAATGATGATTGAGAAAACGGCGAGGTAAGAATGACAAGGGAGAAGAAGAGGGATGTAGAGGGAAAATGGGAGAGGCGGTACGGAGAGAAGAAGAGAGAAAGGCCAAGGCACCAGTCAGCGGTCATTTATTATACATCAGACACCAACATGCATCCTCCTCTTTGCTGCCATCCCTCTGCTCCCTCTTCTTCTTCTTCTTCTTCTTCTTCTTCTTCTTCTTCTTCTTCTTCTTCTTCTTCTTCTTCTTCTTCTTCTTCTTCTTCTTCTTCTTCGCCGCCAAAGCCTCCTTTCCGCAGCGGTCTTTTTCCTGTGCATACTTTAATTGTATTTGTATTTCCACCATTCCTTTTATTATCTCCATCTTCATCACTACTTTCTGTCTTGAATGCTACGTGCCGTCACTTCATGCCATGCCGTGTATTGGCCATACAAGCAGTAAACAATCCTCTGTTGGTTTCCTTTACAGTGTTTATCTTTCTCAGAAAGCTGAAACATGTCGATGAGGGTTTTCATTTTCTAAGCTTTTTCTCACACATTTCAGCACACAAACAACGTTGACTGTGTTCCAGTGGCTGAGACTCAGCGGATATGTTGTCGGTGAAGGCTAACGAGGAGATCGATGTTTCATCTGTTAGCTAAAATGGAAGAGATGCTTACTATCTTTACACCAGTGGATTATAGTTGGAGCCTTAGTGGCTATGAAACCACCCCATTTAGAGTGGACAACACAGACGCTGTTTGTTGTATTTTGATGTTGAAAATGAAATAAAATACAAAGAGGAATCTGGTTGAGTTACAGCAGCGGCTAGCTCGGAGAAGGTTCTCAATAAGTGTATAATCAATCATACGATCAAGCATTTCTGCATTTCTAAATACTTTTATTTTACATGTGTATATGGCAGTCATTCAGAGCTAACAGATTGCGTATATATCTACATATGAGTGTGTGTGTGTGTGTGTGTGTGTGTGTGTGTGTGTGTGTGTGTACACGAGTTGAGAGTGTGTTTACTCAAGCTCCCAGTTGATTTGTCTCCCTAAGCACCTGCCCGTGTCAGGGTTGCCTTGTCGACTGAGAGCGCTCTGATGCTCGCTTCCTTCATGACGTCGCAGCAGTCATTAGTGCGTGGTCACCTAGGAGACCGTATTGATCTTCCGTCACACTCTTCTGACAAATCATGACGAAGCGTAATCTGATGCTGCGGGCTTTAGTCGGCCTCACATGTGTTATATATATATATATCGACCTGTTGAGCGCCCAGATAACCTGAAGTTCAAAGCTCACTTCTATCAAATATAAAAGTCGAACAAAGCCACGATCCACCTTCAACGCAACAAATTCAGAAAATGTCCGTTTATTGGCTACTAGAGCGGAAACAACGAGTTAATTAGTTGAGTTTTGACAAAAGAAGATATCATCTCTGGGACATCTGTGGTGCGTTTCACAATTTTTTGACTAAACAATGAAGCGATTATTTGTTAGTTGCATTTAAAATGCTCCAGCGATGATTTGGAAAACTCATGACACAAATTTGCTCACATCCCTAGGTGACTAGGTGTGCCCCAGACCACATACAGGTATGTGACTAGGTGTGCCCCAGACCACATATATGTATGTGACTAGATGTGCCCCAGACCACATACAGGTATGTGACTAGGTGTGCCCCAGACCACATACAGGTATGTGACTAGGTGTGCCCCAGACCACATACAGGTATGTGACTAGGTGTGCCCCAGACCACATACAGGTATGTGACTAGGTGTGCCCCAGACCACAATTGTCACACATGTTCACAACTCACAAATATTTGTTGGAGCAGAAAAGGTCTCCAGATACTCAGCATCTGTGTAATAGCTTGAATCATAGTAACTCCTTTTGACAGAGTCAAACTTCAAAGTGTGCGTGTGTGTGTGTGTGTGTGTGTGTGTGTGTGTGTGTGTGTGTGTGTGTGAACGTGTGAGTGTGTGTATGCGACAGCTCTGTCAGGCCTCTGAAGCCTGTAAAAACCATTCACCAGCGTCGGAACAGAAAGAGTTGATTGTAGTCTTGAAATCGTTAGTAGCAACTCGGAGAGGAACGAGAATCAAGCGGTTAAAAATATCCCGACAACCAGATGTGCGCTGGGCGGCGTGTGCGCAGCCACTGGGACACATCAAACACTCAGAGTAATATGCTGAAGTGGATCAAAATGATGCACATGTTTACATATTGGCACACATGTACACTTTTTTTATACAGGCAAACAATTTACATTTAATGAAGTGAAAAGTTTTGAAATGGGAGAAATAGAAGTCCTGATAATTGGCCAAATACGAATAAAGGTAAAAAAAACAAAAAAAACAACCAAGAACACACACACAAAAAACGCTCAATAAAAATGGAGCCCTGCTGCAATTTGGCTTCAAACACGCGCACACACACACAACCACACACATACACACACACCCTTCACCATCTGCCGCTCTTGGGCTGCGTTTCATAACTCGTAACTGATCTGAACAAAATACTTTTCTTTTTTTTTATTCTGCAGAGCTCAGATAACTTCCTTTATTCTGGTCCAGCCGCTGAAAGCCACTCATGTCTAATGTCTGGTTTGTAGTTCAACAAAAGGTGGCTCACAACACACCTCGTACAATGTCATGCGCTTTGTCCTTCTGTTCAAGGTCTTTGTATAATAACGCCTCAGTCGCTCTTGTGTATGTGTTTGTATTTGCATGCATGAAGAGACCCACAGAAGACGAGGAGCAGCTAATTAGTATAATAAACAGACGGTCATTAAAACAGAGCTTTTATATTATATATTACATTTCTCTAATATTATATGTCTATATACAGACGGTCATTAAAACACAGCTTGTTTATTATATATTATATTTATAGCACAGGATTCTGATATAAACATCTCTCACGTATGAAGCCAATATCTCCTGTGATGAAAGTGAACAAAGCTTGCAAAGGGAACGCAGTCTAGTCATGTTTGTATGCCCGTACACTGACATATAGCTTCAGTTAAATAAGGAATATTCAGACAGCATCAGCGGTTGATAAATTGATTAATCTTCAATAATTATAAGATGCCAAATAATCTCGAGCTTCCCGTTTTGAAATGTGAATATTTGCATCTCTTTTCTATCTTCTCTGCCCTTTTACTTGAAAGTAAATGCCACAACTCACATGCAAATATCTGAAAACCACCGTGCCTCTACAATGTTTCACAGCAATTTTACTGCTGAAATACTGCAAATATTATTCTGTGACTCGGGGATTACGAGCAACAAACAGCAGGAGGTTTACGTGTTGCAGAACTCCCGCATTTTGTAACATCGTGTCCTGAAGTCAGACTCTCTGTGATGTTGTTGAATCTGACCCCCGACCTGCCACTCCGGCGATTTAGACAAAACAAATGTGGCAGCGTGACTCAATAAGCCCCCGTGTCTCGGTCATTATTGTCCAAATGGAGTTCTGGACCGCAAAGTTCAATCGTGTTTAGCCTCTTTCGCTGATGAGTCAGTGTGTTTGTCACTGTGGAGAGTCAGGAGCCAGTGTTTCAGCCTAATGGCGTGTGCACATGTGTCACGAGCAACCCCCCAAACAAATTACAAAGCTTTATCGGTGACCTTCTCGCGGCCCAAAAGAGATACATGCTTGTTTCCATGACTCCCGACCAAAATGGCTTCTTCTCACAAAGGCGATGACGTTGTTGTGACATTTCTCTTTGTGTTTACGTGGCTCAGTGGTGTGAAATGTGATTGGTTTCGTCCGGTAAAAGGTGCGTTCGTTGTCAACCTTGTGAAAACCCTCCTCCTTTGTAAAATGTTCCTGCCGTGAAGACGCTGTGCAGATGAAAAGGTGGTGGACAAAATGTGGAATTGAAGCTCTGTCTGTGTCTCTTCCCTGCAGGAGAGCCTGAGTTTAAGTACATCGCCAACATGCACGGCAACGAGGCCGTGGGCCGGGAGCTGCTCATCTACCTGGCCCAGTACATGTGCAACCAGTACCAGCAGGGCAACGAGACCATCATCGACCTCGTCCACAACACACGCATCCACTTCATGCCCTCCATGAACCCAGACGGCTTCGAGAAGGCCGCTTCACAGGTGATGACGACACTCTGTGCATACACAAAACCTGATCTGAGGGATTTACTACCAGACTGATTAAGTTTACAAGACAACAAACACCGCTTTAGAATAGCAATTATTAAATGTCTGTATGTCTGAACATCATCTCCTGCTCCCCCGCTCAGCCGGGAGACATCAAGGACTGGTTCGTCGGCCGCAGTAACGCACAGGGGGTGGATCTGAACCGCAACTTCCCCGATCTGGACCGCATCATCTACATCAACGAGCGGGAGGGCGGAGCCAACAACCACCTGCTGCAGAACATGAAGAAGGCAGTGGACGAGAACACCAAGGTACGCACACACAGATGATGTAAAGAATTGAAGGACAAGACTGGTGTTGTTTCTTATTGTCAACACATTTTTAAAGCAATAGCTAAAACTTCTGGCCACTGTAGTTTATAGCAAACTAAAACAGGAGTGAGTTGATCATTTCCTTCGGGACTATTTCTAAGTGCGGATAAAAAACATTTGCTTCTGTAGTGAGTCAGAAGGATGGACTTTAAGTGGATATGATCAATATTTTGTATAATAACAATAGTATGTAACTTTACACGATTTGTTCATTATCACTCTTCTCTTCTGGCTGCTTCACTCTCCACTACCTGCTCTCGGCAGACAGACATTTGACTATCTGAGGAACATGGTGGAGCCTTTATTAGCTTTAGAGGCAGACATTTCCCTGAGTAGCTGGAGACCGGAGACCAGCTGGACAGCAACACACCGAATGGTGAATTGGTTGCTAACAAGTTCACCAAACTGTAAAAGTGATGAAATGTCCAGTTTCTGCTGCCCCCAAGTGGCCACATAGAATCCCTTCTTGCAGGTTTCAAACAAACTACACAGTCCATGTCGCCAAGTGCAAGAATGGAGCTCTATGGCGCTGAGGAATGAACAGTAGGATGAATAAGAAAAATATAGACTCTCCTTTAATCTCCTTTAATACTTTATAAGAAACCTGGTGTGTGTTGGCTGGACGTGGTAATATTTTAGGTACAGAAATGCCTTTTTGGCTTGCTTGAAGGTGCGGCACTTTTTTGTGTAAGTAATTCATGTGTTTTTCTCTTTGCAGTTGGCTCCAGAGACCAAGGCAGTGATCCACTGGATCATGGACATCCCCTTCGTCCTCTCAGCTAACCTGCATGGAGGAGACGTGGTGGCCAACTACCCGTATGATGAGACCCGCACTGGTACATAAACACATGAGCGGGACACACAATCTCCAACACACCCTCGTTTTTCTGTTTGGGTTGTTAAATTGTGTATAAAATGTTCCCTTGCGCTGGATGAGAATGTTTCCACTCGTTAAAAGAGACAAATATTTCTGCCATAAATGAATGAACAAACATTTTAGTAGTTTTTTTTTCAAATGTCGTAACACTAATTTAAGTCAGATGGGGAACGTTTCCTTCTACGGCTCCCTGTGCGTTATTACTCGACGTGAACCAAACGTTTAATGCGTTGCAGATGCAGGTGTTCAGTTCATTAAAAATACTTTGTCACATCTGCTGTCTAAACGTTGTGCACTTGCTTGTTCCCTCTCGGTCCTCCTCTAAGGCTCGACCCATGAGTATAGCTCCAGTCCAGATGATGTGATGTTCAAGTCTCTGGCGGGGGCCTACTCCATGTACAACCCAGTCATGTCCGACCCGAACCGACCCCCCTGCCGTAAGAACGATGACGACTCCAGCTTCAAAGACGGCATCACTAACGGAGGGGCCTGGTACAGTGTGCCGGGAGGTAAGACCCAGCACGGCCCGGACGTGTGAAAAGACCTTCAAGTAGAAAGTAAAAAGGGTTGATAATGATATTTGAGAGTTACAGTATGTACGATATATGTGGGATGAAAGGCTTTAAGACCCCATGCAATCACGACACAAAGATAAAGATATTTTAATTTATGGTGATTATTTTACAGTTGAAAAGTAAAGTTGTCATTGCTCCCTTTCCAAATTACTCCAAATATATCTAATAATATATATAATTTAATGAGCCGCCCATGCATTGGACTGGCCAGGCTCTTTTTAAAATGTTATTGAAGGAACATTCGTGTGTCGCTAACGTGTCTTTTTAAAGACTTTTCAATAAATATTATACCATCATAACCCAAGAGGCCTGTCTTCTGAAAATCAGCAAAACATCACTAGGTTTTAATTTTCATGAAAAATGTCTAGCTCTGTACCTTTTATCTGTCATGTGCTGCTTCTCTACTTCCTGCCACTTTGTGTCATTAATATCCATATCGCTCATATTGCTACAGGAATGCAGGATTTCAACTACCTCAGCAGCAACTGTTTCGAGATCACTCTGGAGCTCAGCTGCGACAAGTTCCCCAACGAGGACACACTCAAGTCCTACTGGGAGCAGAACCGTAACTCACTGGTCAACTACATCGAGCAGGTATGCAGCACCACCAGGACGAAGGAAAATGTCCTAAATATCTCTGATTTGACTGATGAATTGGGTGTAGTTTGAACTCTGTTGTTAATAAATCTCATTCTGGTCTAAATTACCAACGGAAACAGCGATGTTGATGGTTTTAATATATGGGGTGAATTCAAATCTGTGTGATTAGTTATGGCCAATACGTTTTTATTGTTAATAGAAACTCATGTTGACCCTCAGTGGGAGATGGGACATGAACAGATTTCTTGTGGTTTGACAACACAACACTACTTTCACCTTTGCAAGCACACCATTGGTTGTAGCTGTTGTTGTTATTGTTGTTTTCTGTGGGAGACAGTTTGCGCATTTTATTTCCAGGGCCCGTGAATGCTTACGGTCGATGTGTCATAGTGTATTTTCCAAAAAAGCCCCCTTGCCCCTCTCCATTGAACCGAGCCTTGAGCGTGCCTCTTCGTTCCTGTTTGCAGGTTCACCGTGGCGTGAAGGGCTTCGTGCGCGACCTCCAGGGAAACCCCATTTTCAACGCCAGCATCTCTGTGGAGGGCATTGAGCATGACATGACCACAGGTACCAGCATCTGATCCCAACTCACACAATTCTGACAACACACATGAGTTGTGATGTGAGTAATGTAACGGTGAGATGTTGTGATGCCGTCTGGTGGACAAAGCAGGTACTGCGTCACTTTATTCAGCAGCTGATTTGTATTTGCACCTGCTATGTTAGCGTGATAGTAACAGGCGCTCAACACGGGTGGATCCACGGGTGTTGGGTTTGTTGTTTGACGGGAAAATCTGTGTTTTTTTAGCCAAAGACGGAGACTACTGGCGCCTCCTGGCTCCAGGGAACTACAAAGTGGGGGCGTCTGCCCCAGGATTCCTGACTGTCATCAAGAAGGTGGCTGTTCCCTTCAGCCCTGCAACCAGAGTAAGACTCACAGACGAAGTAACCGCTCGTAATCTGCCTCTCGTACTTCATATCTACAAAAGTGTAGCTTGCAGAGGACTTGAAAGTTTCAGCGCTATTCTGAAAAAAGAATCATCCAACATGTTACGTCTACACTGCCAGTAAAAAAGTGTGTGTGTGTACAATAATCACTTATCGGTCACTCTCTGGCAGATTTATTGTAAATATTTTAATATGTGAGAATTATTGGGAAAACATTTTGACGTGAAACTGTAATTTGATCCCCTCGAGTAGAGAAGATATTGTATCTTTGATACACGCAACTTAGTGTCCAGTTGGGATCTGATATTGAATTTGATCCTTTAATCTATTTTATACCTTATTTGTTTACATCTGTTACCTTGTTTTATGAGACCACTGGGCTTTTAGAAGAAGAAGAAGTATTTAATTTAGAAATAAAATTGTTTGGGGCTGAGAGCCACACAAGTTAGGGAAGACTGAAAGTATTGTAAAACGAATAAATTGGTGGTTTGGACATAATGAAAATGTGGAACATGAACAACCTTATTCTTTCAAGTCTCTCCTGCAAGCATCTACGTTATAAAATCAACAGTTTGAACTAGAACCCTGTTAACTCGACTCCGTCTTTTACTTCTCACGCCTCACCTGTCTCCGTGTCGCTGGCTCTCCGTCTCAGGTGGACTTCGAGCTGGAGTCTCTGATGGAGAGGAAGGAGGAGGAGCGGGAGGAGCTGATGGACTGGTGGAAGATGATGTCAGAGACACTGAACTTCTAAAGCGTTTGTCCAGCTGACGATCGGACCGTCCGCACATCGATGTAATATAATTCAACATTCTGGGTGACCCGTCCACAGAATATTTTGTCTCTTTATTGGTTTTGTTCTATTTCGATCATTATTTTATATTGATCATTTACTGTTTATTAATGTATTGGTTTGCCTCATACTCCTGTAGGTTGTTTAAATATCCCGCAGACACAGAAACATATACTAACGGACAGAGAAGGACTCTGCAGGTAGTTTTGACGGCAGTGAGATCGGTGTTGATTTCTGTGGTATTGTGTTCTTTATCGTACATGTGATTTGGTGACAATGGCACCCATCTATATAACCAATGAGTGACTGAGTAATTATGTATGTAAAAGAGCCGTTTACATCATTATCACCTGGCTCCGTCCAAAATAATTCATAATTGTTTCCTGTTTTAAATGTCTCTGTTTCTCCAGGCTTTTAGTACAAATACAAAAGTACAACACCAAAAACACACACACACACACACACACTTTTGGCAACTGTAAAATTGCACAAACTTAATCTGTTTCTGTCTCTGTAAAAAAAAAAAGGAAATAGAAAAAATATACAGCGCTATAGTTTTGAGCACAGACAGTAAAATCACTGTAAATGTTATATTATAAACAATCTATACAGGCGAGCCCATTTCACGTATGTTATTGATGTCCAGATTTTTTTTTTAACTGACTGCAGCACAGCTTTGATTTTAGCACAAGATGAATGGTTATAATATATACTGTATTTATGAACTATAGGTATAGCAAGAAATCTGTGGTTTTTGTAACGAAAAAGAAATCAAAGAAAACAAGGCCATGACACCTATAAATCTGTCCATCCCCCCGTACCGCGCGGGCACAGGGAGCACTGTGGCCGGCTACATGAGGAAGTACAAGTACAAGTTGTTTTTTCAAGTATAAATAAACACAGATTAGCTGTTCAACTGGTTTGAAACCCCAGAAAGTATATTGAATGTATATCTATAGAAACCGTTACAAAGGAAAATCAATGAACTGATCAATAAACTCCCCTCTTTATG
Organism: Clinocottus analis; assembly: GCF_023055335.1. Classification (NCBI taxonomy): domain Eukaryota; kingdom Metazoa; phylum Chordata; class Actinopteri; order Perciformes; family Cottidae; genus Clinocottus; species Clinocottus analis. The sequence continues at coordinate 3,323,800 of NW_027175954.1, read as the reverse complement.
TTGTCACACCGCAGTCTTGTCTTTATTTGAACTGCGTACGTGTTAGTTGATGTCGTTCATGAGGCTGAATGGGTTTTGGTTAGTCCTTTAGAAGTCGGTATGAACTTCTTTTTTCTTTTTAGTGTTTATAAAATACTTTAAAAATAAATATGAATTTGAGAAAAAAAAAATTGCTTGAAAATAAATGTATAGAATTGAAATGATTTGTGTTTAAGTGTTTAACACATTGAACATTTTGTACCACAAAGGGTTTGAAGTGCCTGTGGGAATGAATTACATTCGTAATGTTTACATTTTTAATAAGGTGTAGAAAGAAGAAGTAACAGAAAACAATAGCAATAGCAGAGAAAGCTTCTTTTTAATTTATGTATTTTTTTGTGTTTTTAACATTTAAAATACAGTATACTCTTGTATTTACAAAAATACTCTCATGAGTTAAGTTAAGCCTTTCAGTTGTTGTAGCAGCAGAGGGACATACTGTACAAGAGGACAGACAAGCAGAAACAAGTATAAGATAAGAATATCAATAAAAACATGTAGTACAAGAGTATATTTTGAACTAAAATGTAAAGGCATGCAGTTCCCACGAACTGTATTACTTCAACTAATAGTGTACTGCAGTCTCAAATGAAGTTTACAGAGGTGATATTATATACATTCAAACCACATTTTCAGGAGTTGTGTGAGTAAAGTCTGTGTTTAGAAGCTCAGCATCTTGTGACCTTGTAACGGCAGAAAGGCCCTTGAGCATTTACACCATTTAACTGAGAAAAAAAATGGCACAAAAATGATGTCACCAGTACTTTTGTCTGAAGTAACAATCACAGTTAAATCGTTTTATGAATTATAATAGTATGCAATAGTGCACTCTTTGTTTTGGATACTATAGTAATAGTGTATGTGTTAAAGTTCATTTACCATTTATAGGCTACTGACCAACATTTATATTTTTCCTTTACAGCGCTTTCAGGCAAATATGTAATTTGTTGAACTGGGTGATGTAGATATAGAATTATTTTTTGTTGTTGTTGTAATTCAGGTTACAACCATTCCATGGTTTCCATGTTTGGCGTAGATACTAAACATCAATGAGTATGTATTCAAATTAATTCAAGGCTTTTACAAGGACACCTGCATGTTCTGTTTGCGTTTTTAACAGCTTGCGTCACTACGAGCAACAACTGATGCGTTTACGGCTGAGTCAGCAGTTAGCACGGTCAATCGTTAAACAGAAACACATTTATTGCGACAAGCTGTTAAATGTCTTGAGCTGGACTAATCAGGAATGCTTTTACTTGTAGCACCATTTTAAAATCCAATGTCATGGTATTTCATGTTCTGTACACCGCCACAAACAACTTAAACTTAAAAAAAACTCACTTCAACTTTATGACGTCGTCATATTACATACATTTTTACATACATGGAACTTGCTCTCTGCATTTAACCCATCCATGGACATTTAGGAGCAGTAGGCTGCTGTGAAGCGCCGGTGGAGCGACTGAGTATCCAGTGTCTTGCTCAAGGACGCTTTGACATGCAAACTATGGGGAGAACAGGGATCTCGTGACTCATCCTCATGAGCTACATATGAGGACTTGTACGCTCATAATTTCTCGCTGATTTAACGTTCTGTGCAAGATTTCTCAACCAAATACATACATGGCACATTACATATTGGGCCACTTGCCAATGTAATCTTGCCATTCACTAGTAGCACACAGATCTAAAAAGTCAATTTGTTTAGGTTGCATTCTTGATATTTGCTGGTTAGTGTCCTTGCATGGCAAGTTGTTGAACTCACTTACTTAACTTGGAAACTTGGAAAAAGTTGTTAGGCCTGTTGTTGGACTAAGGGAGTGAGTTTATAACTAAATGCAAGCTTTACTTTAGCAGTGAATGTCTTACTGTGTCCTCCTGCATCTGTTTATATTTATAGCCTTCAGCCTAAAGTAAGAGTATTGCATTGTTACTTAAGTACACACACACACACACACACACACACACACACACACACACACACACACACACACACACACACACACACACACACACACACACACACACACAGCAAGGGTGGCACTTTTAGTCCAACTATGTAGTTGAATCAGCTGTTTTAGCATGAGATGCTAACTCTGCAGATCAATGGCCCCCTTGGCCTATTAGTCATAGCGGCCCTATTAGCATCAGCTATTAGCATCCCCTCATCAATACCATTGATCAAGCTTCTCTGGCTTCAGGGCAGAGCGGGACACTGTGGAGACCTGCTGAGAGAGAGAGAGAGAGAGAGAGAGAGAGAGAGAGAGAGAGAGAGAGAGAGAGAGAGAGAGAGATGTTGTCCAGTGACATATAACAAGACGATATGATATAACTTTATTCTTACAAGTGGAAGTTTATTGAGATTTTGGAGTAAATTAATTGACATTAGTATTTGAAATTGAACATGTTGACGTTAAATCTAAAACACTGTATTTGGCTTAAAAATCTCCACAACACCTTATTTTATGTTTGTTTTTTTTACCTTGCAGTTTAAAATCTAAAATGCCAATATCATTGTAATTCCATCACAATATTATTTCAGTGAGGTATTCACGTTCCAAAAATGTTCAGCATCGTTGCTGGAAACAGTTCGGCGCCGAGGATCTCAGACGACGTGGCGGGTTTTGATAAATCAAAGAAATGTGTTTTTTGCTGCACGACACCCTCCTGCCTGGTGTCGCAGCCCATCTTCATTTGCCATTACTCCTTTAATCCTGTAGATGACAGTAGTATGCTGATGACCTGTTAGTCATCGAGAGAGGTTTAGTCGACTTAAGAGCTAAATCAGTGATTCGCGGAACGGTCACGGATCATTATTTGCATGTGCTTTTGAGCTCATGCACCTAAGTGGCTGTTGTTTGTTGTGGTGATTGTGGACTTTGTGACTGTTCTTCATTAAAGAGTGGTTTCCCCAACTCCCAGAAAAAAAAGTAGCTGCGGGCCCATCTTTTAAACTAAATCATCTGTCTGGAAATAGTTGAGTGCGTCTGATATGCAGGAAGAGGTGGACACTGACGGTGAGAACATTGAGAACCTTTGAGAATACAGAACATCTCCATCGTCGTCTGTGCTGTGTGTGTTTTTGGTTACTTTTACTCCCAGTTTAGAGTTTAACACAAGGTCTAGTAGAATAAACAGCCAGCAAACAAATGTAAAATACTGCATCATCAAAATGAGGAGTGAGAAACAAAAAAAGAAACACCTGTGATTTGTGTTCATTTGTGAAATCCTACATTTTTATCTTATATGTAATTCTTTAAAATTGACATCATGGCCTTAGTGTGGTAAATTCCGAAATAAAATAACAATAAATAAAATAATAATCTATACTACACTTGCTAAAAATGACACAGTGAGTCTGTGACCGCCTTGCAAGAGGTGTTTCATATTTATCAAAAGAAAACGAGCTTTCAGTTGGACTAAAATGTTGAACTGACTGAAGAAAACGTGTCCCAAAGTTGTTTCTAAACACACGCACACGCGCAACACGCACAGAGTCGAAGGTCTTTGCTGCTTATTTCTTCAGTCTTTCTGAAAAGGAAGCATATCTGCTAGGAGCAGAGGCCAAGGCAGGCACACACACACACACACACACACACACACACACACACACTCACACACACACACACACGCGCACACACAATCCCAAGTTCCTGAAGAAGTGCTATGTCAGCAAAGGACTACTGTTTACATTTACACCCACAGGCACACACACACATACACACATACACTCACGCACACACACACACACACACACACACACACGCGCACACAGCATCTTGGGCTTTCAGGGCAGTGCGACGATGTGAAGAGGGTGATTTATTCTGTTATTGCTCGCTAAGTACACTTCTTTCTCTCTGTCATTGTTCAATTCACCAAACTCAGCATCGTGGCTCTTTTTATTATCCAACTCATTCTCCTTTTTGCTGCATTGGAAAAAGTGGCAAGATCAACAAATAATTACATATTTTGAATCCAAATGTTTGGTTTTTTTTGAGTCAAAGTAGAACATCTGCACCTGGGATAATATTAGTTCACCTGATTCCAAGTGAAATTTCACCACACAATACTTGTTTGTACCTTTTCTGGGTCACTGCCATACATAAATATCTTAATGAGCCCCATCAGATTCAATTCTTCAACCTCAATCATCACAAACTCAAGCTGTCTGTGCACGTGCCGTTTAATTACATGCACTAGTACACCATTTTATTTGAGAAATAAATGACAGTTTCACTAATTGTGTAATGTGAAAAACAGGGAAATCTCGTCAAAGAAGACACAGTGTACATGTAATATATCATAACGTGGCTTTAATAAAACACATTGTGGTGAGCGTGGTTACTCCAGCTTAGCATAAACACTAAAAGTGGAGGCAAACAGCTAACAGCTAACTATTAAAAAATGTGGCTACTTGGAACATAAAGGTGTGAAAAGTCAAAGGCTGAGGATATTCTAATATAAAACTGGAACTTGGAAAATATTCATCCAATCACATCTGTGTCCTTTCCAGTATTCATTTCTCTGTCTTCCATCTTTTCCTCCGCACAGCTGCTTTCATTCTTCTTCTCCCTGTCGGTTAATTCTGGCGGCACGAAGACAAACCGCGGTCTGTGTCATCCCTCCAAACACACGACCAGGATCATGAACGTGAGCCACAAGCTGGCACGTGCACGCCCACGCAGGCCCGCCCACGCGCACGAAACACACAAGAGCCAGCGGAGGAGAGACGAAGGTGGAGAATCTGAGCCCCGAGTGGGTGCAGAAAAGAGGAAACAAGATCAGGAGCGAGCGAATGCCACGCACATCTTGGCATTTAAACAGAGGATTTCCTCTGTACCTCGTCTTCCCATCCGCTCTCCCTGTTTACATAAGGAGCGACTACTTCACATAGCTATGAGGGTCTGGGAGTGTGTGTGTGTGTGTGTGTGTGTGCGCATGTAGTGGTGTATGTGGCCTCCCACACAGGACAGTAACAGCCACCATTTATTTTGAATATAACAGTCTCAGTCTACTGTCGCTTAGCGTGTTTAGTGGAAGTGAGAATCATTCATTCATTCGATATATAGACTTCCCCTTGAGAAGTTGCTTCAAAGTGAACACTTTCTCTTTTTTTCTCTCTCTTTGTCACAAATTAAATCAAATAAATAAAGTTTTTGGAGCCGCTAAACAGTGTCTAAGTATTCTCATCTTCTCTTGTACTCATGGTGTCAGCAGACTGTCTTCCTCTGGTGTTTCAGCCAAAAGGTGATGGATGTCTCTGGCCACCTCTCAGCTCCCTCAGGGGGATTTTACAGAACACTTGACACGATCGGAGTCAGCGGGCCGGACACAAAAGATATTATTTTCTTATTTCTTGTTGCTGGTTTGATTATTTTTTATTGTTCGCAAAGTGTGGAATGGTCTTTGGGAATTTGGTAAAACATCGAGAACAAAGCAAAGCAGATTTGTGTTTTATGGCTACCTGGTGTATGTTAATAAGTCAGATATTCACTCACCTTCTGGCTCTGTGTTTAATCTCCACTAACTTCTGGAAATTGCCATTTGGTGCCAATTATTATTTTTCCCCTTTTGACTGATAATAGCTGTCTGCCACTTGAAATGAGGTTGATGAGAGTTGTGGCACTAAAAACTAAAGTTGCGGGCCAGAACCGATGCCACCACACATTACGGATAGTAATTTGATCCAAAAATCATTGATGACTGCAGCTTAACATCTGAGTTGAGTGATGTTTCAGGTCCACAGCTGCGTAATTTTGCCATATTTTAGGAAAACTGTGAGTGTTTTTATGACAGTCCCAACTGTGTAGAAGTTAGTAATCATTTGAATGGACAGCAGAGAAGAGCATTATGGGGTTCAAGAAGTTTCTATTGGTGTTTTACTGCGTCTCTGCAGTGAGAAATGGTCCCCTTTAAAGACCAACTGACCGAACTTAAGTTATACTCAGCTACTTAATCTCAGTCTTCGACAAAACTTTCAACATTTTACAACTTAATTAGTTTACAGTGTTTAATATTCAAAAGACAGTTTTTTTTCAGCCAAGTATAGGCCTTTAAAGTTAAATAAGTGCAGTGCAAACCTTGTGGAGTCGAGTCCCTGCATATAGAATTGATTGGAGAGTGTGTTTGAGGGAAACAATGATAATAATAGTGCTCCAATACCTGCAGACCACAGCACTCAGGGGAGTCTCCAGGGGCTGCTGCTCAGATTGAGGGTTTGTCCTGGTGTGTGTGTGTGTGTGTGTGTGTGTGTGTGTGTGTGTGTGTGTGTGTGATGGTGGTGGTCAGTGCGCTGGGTCAGAATGCTGGCGAGGTACTTTCACAGAGTTTCAGAGTCGCACTGATCAATACATGCTTTAAATAGGGACACAAATACCTGCACACAGCATTAATCTCAATAGCTGGATCCTATTTAAGAAGGAAGCATTTTGCTGAATATAAATTGGCTGGATGTCAACCACACAGAGGTACAGTAAGTGTTGGAGAGGCCCAAACGCCACTCAGTGCCTTCCCCAGCGTTAATAGCCATTGCTCAAGTTGCTAATTAAATGGATGTTTGCGTGCCGAATATACATATAAGACGACCACGAGGGATTCACCTGAAGTAGGCAAGTAGTGCATGTTGTTCAACCGTTTCAAGGGTTTGAACCGCGTTCAGGTCAAATGTTTGTTACAACGGGATGTCACAGAAGTTTGTGAAATGACCACAACCTCTTAAAAGCGTAACGCGTCGGTGGCACGGAAACAATTCAACGCTAGGTTTAGCCGCCAAAACCAACATTCGGATTTGGCAGTAAAACCCACTTAGTTCCAGGAAAACATCTTGGTTTGGCTTAAAATAACATACGTAAACTTCGGTTGAGGCCGCAAAAGATATCGTAAGGGTTTGGGTTGAGGTTGTTCCAATCGTAAACATTATTTGACACGAGGTCAATGAGCATGTGAGCTGTGTTGATGTTAGCTTTTAGTTTAGCGACCGATTTACAGAAATGCTGGCATGGTTGTCGTAAGTTGTTCCAAATCGCAGACTTTTTATTTGTACTTTTAGTACGTACTTGCAGGATGCATGTGATTGGGATACTTTCTCAGCCTTAAACCCTCTCGTTCTGCAAAGAATTGTGGGTGAGAATAGGAAAAGCATGCTGGCTTGCATCCTGCAAAAAGTCACCTGATGTATACCCTGGTGTGTATTTCATACTGTATGTGGAATGCATGGGATTGAAAATAAACTCCCAGATATGATGAAGAAACACTTTCAACCTGCAGGGTTTCCATGAGAATTAGTGATGCTTCCTGTTTCAAAGGTCGATAATCAACTTTTTGCTCCTATAATCCCGCAGTTCAGGTTATCACCTGTCTTTGGCACAAAAATCAGGGGGGTGTTGACCTGCACTAACTAAACTCCGCGCGAATGTGTGTGTGTGTGTGTGTGTGTGTGTGTGTGTGTGTGTGTGTGTGTGCGCGCGCGCGCGCGCGTGCGCGCAGCCTCCAGGGGATTTGTGTCCATTCCTCGGGGCGTGTGTAGTGGACAGCTTGCGGCTGGATTGATAGAGTGACGTCAGCGCGCCGCTACCTCTCCCCGAGGGCAGGATTAGTCGGGAGCAGCAGAGACAGCGCTCCGGTAATCTCCCGGTAACAAATGGGGGGAGACGGGCACGTTCGGAACTGCCGGTACCAAGTGATACCGCGGGCCCCCTGAGACTCCCGAGATTAGGCCCCTGCATTTGAGGCGCGATGGGTCGCTTCGTGACGCCGCAGCACACCGACGCGGCCCGGGCAGGTACACGCAGCAGCAGGTAAGCTGTGGAGACGCAGGGTGAACTCGTCTCAGGAGGATTTACCTCGGCAGGGTGTTCGCTGGCTGCGCTGATTGTCAACAACTGCTGCTGTTTTATTTGTGCTGCTTGTGTCTGCAGTACGTGTTTGTGTGCGTGGAGGTTGCACTTGGGAGATTATGGGGTATGTGTTGACAACTTTACAGTCCGTGTAGGATTTTTTTTTGTGTGAGAAGCTGCCAAGTTTGAGTGGTGGGAAATGTTCTTTTAAAAGCTCGTTTGGTTTCACACGCGCACGCACGCACGTACACGTACACGTACACACACACACACACACACACGCGCGCGCGCACACACACACTCCACAGAGGTTCATTCAGTGTCATGTACTTGGAGATAGTGATGCAGTGGAGGATCGTGAACCGACGTGAACTCGCTTCTTCTTCTTGTTGACCGACCGACCGACTGATGGTATCAAGTATCCAACTTTGATAAAAACCAAACAAAAGCAGCAATTAAAAATTAAACTCAAACGTGTCCACAAGTGCTGGTTTCCAGTGAATATGTTAATATTTTGTAATTGGAGAACATTTCCCCCTAACCTTCTGAACGGTTGGCTGGCTCTATTTCCTGACAAATGTACTCTGTGTTATCATGCTACTGTGCAGGAAAGCCAGTGTTCACGGTCTTTTTTTTTACACACAATACCTAAGTATTGCAAGAATTGCATTAATATAGCCTTTGATCTTTTCTCCATTTATCTCTTTCAAGGACAGAAAAGGAGCGGACAGGAGGAAGCGCATGACAAAAGGCGACCTAGTCTATTACCTCTGGGCATTTATGGTTTGGTTGTCACCTACTTAGCACCTGTCTCTAAATAACCAGATAACACCCATTACGAGCCATCACTGAGGACTGATGGATACTAAAACCCACGGGCCAATTTGGAGCCGCCTTGTTACTTTTACCGCTACCGGTTTTTACTGTAAATTCTCTGCAGCCTAGTTTACGGATCGGTGTGAGTAAAGGTCCAATAACCTGTGAAGATCAGTGCGCGTTTCCTCCGCTGTCACCACGCTGTGACGAGGACGCGGCTCCTGAAGTTCATTTATGACACTGGGAGAAGGTATGCGGTGTTTCTGCTCAGCTGGAGGCAGAAGGAGAGAGTCTTTGCACGTGAGAACGGCAGCAAATGCTCTTTGAAAAGGGACGAAACGGGAGGAATAGAAAGTTTTGGTTCTGCAGCACTTTGGTGGAACAGTGCAGGTATTTGGCGGTGCGTGTGTTTGTGTGTAGGCGGTGCGAGAGAGAGAGAGAGAGAGAGAGAGAGAGAGAGAGAGAGAGAGAGAGGGGGGGGGGGGGGGGGGGGGTTGCTCTATACGCGAGAGTGTGAGACAGTCAGTGCTGGTAGGAAGTACGCGAGGTGGATGTTTCTCATGAGCGGCAGACACACTCTTGTGCGTCTTCGCGCCCAGAGATCAGCTCCACAGCCACTCGCCGCGTCTTTCCTCTTGATTTGTGTTTTGTCCCCCTCACAGCAGCCTCACCTGCGAAGAAGCCCCAGCGGAGGACAGCGGAGCTCCTCAGCGGACACTTTGCTGACGACCAGACGCCGGGACGGACAGACAACTCAGTGTACTTTTACCATGGGGGAGAGCCGGGAAGATTAACTTGCAGCAGCCCACAGTGTCCGCAACCAGCCGGTCAGAGAGGAGAGCGCTCTTCACAATGATCCTTTAAAATTCCTGCCGCCGATGCTGTCTTTGGAGAGGGGATAGACCCATCTCCAAACAACCGAGGAGACGAGCAGGGAGGCCTTTTGTTCCTTTATTTCAGTCCTCAGATGGACCGAGTGCCCTCGGCACTGGCCGCGAAGATGCGCTGGATCACGCTGGTGCTTGCCGGCTTGACTTTCTGGGGCAAAGTGACTATTTCTAACTGTTTCGACTACGAGGAGCCAGACTATGATTATTATGAGGAGGAGCGAGCGGAGACCATTGACTACAAAGACCCGTGCAAAGCTGGTGAGTCCTGCATTCACTCAGTTGTGTGGTTTGTAATCAGACCGTTGAAAAGAAGTCATTTTACGCGTCTGGTTGCCTTGATCCAACGGCTCGAGCGCGCTGGCTCTGAGGTTTCACGTGCATGTGTGTATGATAAATGACAACGTGTGTGTGTGTGTGTGTGCGTGCGCGTCGAGGTGTGCACACTGGTCCAGATGCCTCTTTTTACGCACGGTGCTTCCTTGGGATCCCTGGTGCCACGTGCAGCCCGGTGGTGCTGGTCCTGCTCAGCCGGTGTCTGTCTACACGCGCACACGTTCAGTGCGTGCATTGTCTGTGGGCAGAATTGTGCTTCTGATTGTAGCCGAAATGTTGTTGCTGCTGTAGTCGGTGCCCGTGCACTAAGTGCACCTCTGCGTGTGTTTGCGCGTGCACCCAGATGTTAAATCAACCACCAAGGAAGATGAGAAACAGCTGGACTCAACTGTACCAAAGACTGCACGGTCTCTCTCTCTCTCTCTCTCTCTCTCTCTCTCTCTCTCTCTCTCTCTCTCTCTCTCTTTACACACACACACACACACACACACACACACACACACACACACACACACACACACACACACACACACACACACACACACACACACACGCACACACACACACACACTTTTTGTTGGACCTTTAATGATGGCCTGAGCTGCTGTGGAACAACAGTAAAACCATGGTTGGTCTCATAAGATGTATACAATGAAACAAAGAGCTTGTATACAAACTGCTCATATGTTCATTTTTAAATTGTGTCAACAACACAATTTGTGTAATGATTAAAAAAAGCAAGTTTTCCTATTAAAGGACCTTAAGAGACGTGTGTCATGGTATCTTTGCGTGCTCCACCCAAATGAACTCAAGCTGGAGAATCACTTCAGCTTTTACAGTCCCTCCTTCCTTCTTTTTTCTTTTACAATATATTGTATGTGCAGTGTTTGTTGGTGTCCAGCCATGTCTACCTAATCTTCATGATTTGAAATTGTGTCTTGTATATGATCAGTAATGATGATTGGATTTCTTTGCATTTATATTTAGGATGTTGTTCCATTCAACAAAATATGCTGCAATACACGTCAGCGGTTATATACATTTTCACAAAAAAAAAAAAGACAAAGAACCTTAACAAGCAAGAAAGCTTCACTTTCTACTCTGCACCTATAATATGGTCTTGTGTGTTCAGGCGAGTGCCAATCTTCTTTTAACATGAAGAACAGTTTCCGACTACCGCTCGTTGTCCAGACCATGTAGCAAAGATCAATGACCCGTGTAAAGAGTATTATTGCACGTGAACCACACAGTGCACGCATCATTCCTATCGAGCAGGTGGAGGAATCTGATCGAAAGTTACCGGAGAGATGTTACAGTGTTGTCTCGTCTTCTTTTTAGAGGTTCTCTGTGTTGGTTGCACCTGTCTGACTGTGTGCGTGTGTGTGTGTGTGTGTGCAGATGTGTTTTGGCACACAAATATGTTCACATGTGTTTTCATGGCACCTTTGAGGCCTTAATGTCGTCTGTGATGACACGTTGGACCGATAAGGACTCCACCCAGAACACTGAGCGTCCACACGCTGACCAACACACATTCCTCACATACCAAATACACAAACCTGACAACCCTGGACACTGGCCAGTGTGTGTGTGTGTGTGTGTGTGTGTGTGTGTATGTGCCTGTGTGCTTTTTCATGTTCATGTTACACTAATCTCTTTGTGGGTGATTTTATGTTGATACTGCAATCCCATGACTTTGTGGTTTTTACTTATGCTGAGACCTGTGTGTGTGTGTGTGTCTGTCTGTGTGTGTGTGTGTGTGTGTGTGTGTGTGTGTGTGTTTGGATTGAAGCCCGGCAGGTTACAGGGAGACAGTCAGTCTACATATGTTTGAGTAACCGGGCGACTCTTATAGGTCAAAATAACTGAGTGAGAAAACACATGCAATGTTTTTATTTGCTGGAAATATCAGTGAACATAAAGAATGCATTCATACGTATATGCACTTACATTTCTCACGGCGAGTACTAACTGATGTTTCTTCCTATAGAATCATGTGTGCATGTTTTATAGAAGGCATTTTGTGTGCCTTCGTGAGATATATGGCAGGAGAGAGCATCCAATAACGCAGAGGAAAGAAAGGTTAGTGCAGGTGAACATGTAGAAAAGGTCCTTGTCTGGGAACATCACATTTACAAACATCTGCCCTCTTCATTCTGCTGGAGTGAAGTCCTTGTTTCTACAATTAACCAAAAGACTGTGTGGACATTTTGAACTTCAAAACCTTTATTCAAGCACTCTTAACTTTGAATCCTGCACTTCAGGATAGCCGTTAATGTATTGCTGAAGTTAAAACATTTTCAAATCAAGTTTGTCTTCATGGAATTTAACAGCAACTAGATCGGATCTTCATCCGTTTGCATACTGACGTGACATTTTATGCTTTTGTGGCATCTTAAATTTTCATTTTGTCTTCAGTCCAGTGAGCTTCTAGGATTTACATTCACTTCATCTTCATCCTCTTTCTTATGTCATGACAAGCTTTAAATTGCATTGCATATAATCGGCGGTGCTGAAATAGTAAGAAGGTTACTCGATTGGTCAACTGACAGAAAAATATTAGTTTGACCAAATAATCTCACCTCATCCATTATGTAGCTTTCGGCTGAATCACAGCGTCCTTATCTGCAGATTATGTTTTCTTAATTTCCATGAAACGATGGATGCTGTAACACATCTCAGACTTCTCGATCACGTTGACTTCTAGTTGAGGTTCAAAGTTAATTATTGATCTTGGATAAATTAATGAACAATTTTGATAAGCAAATCATCTTTATTCAAGTAAAGTCATGAGCAAAAAAAGCAAAACGGTCCCTGATTCTGGCTTATTTTGTGAGGATTTTCTTATTACTCTGTTATACATCATTGTGGAATAAATATCTTTAAGGTTTATACTGTTTGTCAGACACAGCAAGAATTTCAGCTGGGTTCCCTTTAAGTGTTTTTTAAACTTTTGATTTATTGATCTAGTATCTTTTGCTATTATTATAGTCACATGATTTACATATAATCACGACAATTCATCTCTTGAATAACTCTTCACATGATACTGTAAAGACAAATCAAATTCTTCACCATTTTACGCTCATCTTCCATTTTTCACACGCACCTTCCTTCCTACTGTCCCAACACAAAGGGAAAAAATGATGGTCGCAAACATAATACATATCAATGTGCATCTTCCCGACACACACACACAGAAATACTATTCGGTTAAAGTTTATTTTTATGAATTTACACATTAAAATGATATATTGACGTCCGCTTTATTGGCTGTTGTTGGCTTCGTTAGCGGCGGCTATACTCCTACGCTACGCTCCTGACTAGCTTCCACCCCGTCGCGCTCTCCCTGCCCCGCCTGCTCCCGCCTTGGAAATAGGTGCTGAGGATGCTAAGATACTAATATAATGCCAAAATGCAACATTTTATTAAACCAATAGTCAATCTATAACCGGTTTCCTTATACTTTTCTTTCGAGTCGACTAATCTAAGTTCAAACTATCATTTAAACGTTCGGAACATCCCTAACACACAGACTAGCACATGCGATACGGAGTCTACACATGGGGCATATGCCCATTTTTTGCACCTGCAAGTCTGTAAAAAAACAGATGAATCAACGCTGAAGACCGATCGAGTGGACCCATTTTGTTGTCAGTGTGTGTGTGCAGCTCGGTGGCCGTGTGTTTCTGTGTGTGTGCAGCTTGTAAGAAGTGGAAGCGCGGCTCATTCCAGGCCTGACCCTGTGGCATCGGTCTGAGTGGTTGGTATTCCGCCTCCTGTTTTTGCTGGGAAAACACGAGGGGAATATTTGGCTGTCTGCTTATCTCCTCCGAGTCCCGCGCTCGTAGACGGGAGAACACACACTTCCAGGCCTTTGTGAAGTGATTTCCCTACGCGAACACACACACACACACACACACGCACATAGACGCACACACTTGACACACACACACACACATGCAGAGCTCCCTCCATTCACCCGTGCTTATCTCTTCCTGGTTGTCTGCATCCTGCTACTCAGCTGGAGATGACACACACACGTGAATGCACACACACACACACACACACACACACACACACACACTCATACGGACGCGCACGAGCTCCTACGCTCACTCAAGAGTCATTCATGCTTCCTTCCAAATCACTGTTCTCATAAAATGCTCGCACAAACGGAGTGAAAGCTAAACAAACCTCGATGTCAGAGAGAAGCCGCGGGTCATTTCTTCGGGGGTGACCCAAGAGACCGACTGCCTGTTCTTCAAATACAATAGTGTGGTATCACAGCATAGTACAATACATTATGTACATTCTCTCATGGGCGTACATCTCTGAACTCAGACGTTACAGGAATTACAATACAAGTTCACTCTGCAACAGAGTGGAAAGTAAATCGAATAAAAACCTCAAAAATAGCATTATGAATTCTAAGAAAATTTAAAAAAAAAAGGTTCATTGTGCACAATCTGAAGACACAGCGATGATGCAGCTCGACTGCAACCAAATCTCCCCAAATCCTGAAGATCTTCTTCTCTCGTCTCCACGCAGGGATCAGAGGGCAGCGTCGGGCAAAAACAGATGACGGTGCTTTAAAGTCGAGTTTACGAGCACTTAAGTAACATGAATAGGTCCTTCACGGCTTCCATGTGCCGCGTGAAGCAGGACCTTCCACGTGAGGAAAGATCTCCACCCTGCGCTCACAATGCATGAAGTGCTTGACGACGTGGCTGAAGCTCGTTCTGTTCAGATCGAGACCTGCTGCTGAAAAAAATTGAAGTTGCTTTAACCTTTTCTAGGGTCTGGATCAGATCTCTGTTACTATTAACTCAGCGAACCCGTAAAAACCTTGAGTCCGTGTAGATGTTTCTGTGACAAACTCAAAACTCCAGGTCTTTCTGTGACTTTTCTCCAGACCCTTTGTTCTTTTCTCTTATCTTTGTGCATTCAATATCCAGGTTAACATTGAATTGGGAATCATTTTAAACATGAACACATCTTTGCTGTTTGTTCAAGCGACCAAGGGTGGATCTGTGTCTGTTTGCGTCAACTTCTTTTTTCCCAAGTGCTTTAATGCTCTCACTGCTAGTAACAGTGACCACAAGCTTTTAATAAGTCCCACAATTATAAAAACACGCTGCATTTTGCCAGGGGGAATCCCTACCTGAATATTATTCATAATGTGACTCGGAAATTCCTCTTAACACAAGTATACAATAGTTTGTTGGCCACATAGCAAATACAAAGACAACCAGTCTTCATACACCGAGGTAGTAAACGCACCTAAACAGTCATAAATACACACAGATGCACATTATTTTCTTACTGTTTCGGTTCCACGTTCGAGAAACAGCTGATTAAATGTCAGGAACAAACTTACTGAAGGCCAACAGCTGAATAACAGGTCGGATCAAGAAAAGTCTTATGAGTATCAGTCACTGGTCACTCCACAAAGCATGAATGTCTCTTCTGCAGTTGCTTACCCACCGGCGGAGTCAACAAGTGAAGATACTGCCAGCGCTGCTCTGTCATTGTAATTCACACAGTGGTCAAAAAACCCTGCGGGTTTCAGCACGTCGCCTAAATGACTTATTTACAGCGCAGCAATCACGTCAAGTGAAACCAGCAACAATACAGTCGAGGTCCCAAATGAACACTTTGCGGTTGCCAAAATTCAAGTCATGGGCTCCACTGTAGCATACTGCTATACCTCTGAACTTATTACCGTTAACAAGTCTTCCTTTTTTTGTGAATTCCTCCTTAGTTGTTAAATTATACGTATTGCACATTGGCGCAAATTATTTAAAATGTGTTACACTTCAGTGTGGAAACAGAACAAATGGATATGTGTGCATACAGTTCGTGTTTCTACTGTTATTCATTACTGCACATTATCATACTATTGATTGAGAGTTACATATGATATCAAGATGACATGCTGAAAAGTAGTAATAGCCAAATACAAGAGTGGCCGTAGATCTCACGTCATTTCCAAACAATTTAATAATTTACCAGACAGTGAGCTAAAAAGTTGATTTTAGAAGTATTCAATGAGTGCATCAGGTGGCTCTTAATCAGCTGAATATGTGTGTGTGTGCCATGCTAACGTGTACTGTATGTGGGCTTTTGACTTTTTCAGTTGGAGAGTGAAGCCCACCATGTCGTGACAGTGAGCTGCAGCTACTGTTCACCCCTTCCCCCATTTCTCAGTGGGAAGGAAGCTAGAGCAATGTGTGTATGTGTGTGTTTGACACTGAGGCTGCATTGTGTGTGTGTGTGTGTGTGTGTGTGTGTGTGAACAAGACGAGCGGTCTCACTCATATTATATTAAACAGGATTTTCCCGAGCAGAGTGCTAATGCCACTGAGCTTCCGAAGTCTTCTTCAGGATCCCCGGCTCAGCATAAACTCTGCGGTCGCGCTGAGAGCCCGCTGTTTGTTTTTGGAGCGTCATTGTTCTTGAGCTGCAGAAGCCATGAGTCAGCGCCGCCATCACTCAGCCCACCTGCCACCCATTGCTCAATTATTAAATGCTTTCATGTCACCTCGCTTTTCCTGATGGTATTTATAGCAGCAAAGTCATTCGCGTACACGTGAATGTGGGTCGTTCGTCCACCTCGCTGTCAAGCGAGAGAGTCTTTGGAGATGCAGATTTGGGCTGATATCCCTCTCTGTGTCGGTTACACTGACAATTGGACCATTTCCACATCGCCTTACTTCAGAAACACTTCTTGAATATTAGCCAGCTGTGTCTGATTTCATGTCTTAACTTTATTTAGCCATTATAATGTGTTTACAGAACTCATTAGTTAGCAGTTAAACTGAATTAAATGTGTCATCAAACCCTCAAATCAATGAGTCCTCCAAGGAGTGAAGTTCATCTGATGGAAAACAGACAGAATATCCACCATCCTCGCACAAAACGACCTCGCTGTCTGTGCTCTATCTTTCATTTGATCTTCGCTCATGTAAAGAGCCTGTTGTCTTCTGGGTGCAGACGCAGGACACCCTGATGGTTTAACCGAGCCGTGATCGCGTCCCGTCACAAAGTCTGGCCAAACCCATGACCTGCGGGAGAGGAATCTCAGTGTCACAGTAATGTAATTAGGAGGTTACACCATGTTCTCTCTCTCTCTCTGTGTGTGTGTGTGTGTGTGTGTGTGTGTGTGTGTGTGTGTGTCATATGATATTATGTTATTTTGTCCCACACCGAACATTTATTTGCTTGTTTTCACCTTCAGGTTATGTGGAGTGCTCTTTAATAAGTGTGTGCTCGTTTGAAGTTGCAGATCTTGATTTTACTGAACATTTTGAATTTAGCTACAGTACATTGTAAAAAACCCATTTATTTATTCAGAATAATAATAATCATTTTTCAAACATTTTATATTGGTTTTTACTTAAATTATTTACATTTTGCTGTAACTTCAGGTTAACAAAGTGATGTGTCGGTGGAGAGATGTATGATTGGCTCTTTGTCAGCGCCTGGGAGTGTGTGCATGTGTGTGTGTGTGTTTGTGTGTGTTCAGAGTTGAACCATGACTTACATATTTAATATCCTTAACTCTGCAGATGCACATTAGACATTATGTTGAAGAAAAAAGATGGTCAAACTTACATCTTAGCTGTAAATGTATAATGAAATATTACATTAACACCTTTTGTCCTATATGGACACACACACATACTCAAGAGGGTGGAGGTTTGAACCCTGAGCTAGGACAGTTTCTGTTTTTTTCCCCCACTAAAAAGCACATTTCTGACCGATGACATCTTATTCTCCAGTCCAGCAACACTGTACATGTGTCGCAACACAAGTGGCACATTGTTATTCCATCTTAAATACTCCCAAAGAAAACTATAATTTATAATCGAGCATAATCCAGCTCAGCAGGCGCAGTAATGATATCCACATTGGACGTTGGGGTTGTGTTATCAGGGCAATGAATGGGCTTCAGCTGGTGTCACGCGAGCCAATGAATGAGCTTGGATAGACAGCCAATAACTTGTTTCACTTAATGTGGGAAATGGCCGAAAATATTGTAAAATATCCGTTTTTAAATGTCTTGTATTGCCCGACCAATAGTCCAAAAGCACTTCAACGATTAATCTGTCATCAGACTAGTTGCCAATTCATTTTCTGTTGATTGCCGATTGATCGATGAATTGTTTCAGCTCGACTCTGCTTGTGTCCGGATGCCATTAGTGTCCTGGACTTGACCATATTTTGACAAAAAGAAATGTCCATGCACACATGCTGCAGGATCGGGTTGTGAAGTTTTGGTGAGAATCATTTTAATGGCCCACACAGCTCTTTGTTGTATTTTCTGTTGTGCTGCACAGTTTTCAGGACTTTTCTAACCTTGCCACACTTTCAACACTGTCAGCGCGCAGTGAACTTGAACTGAGAACGGGTGAATGTGGATCAAGCAGCTTGCACAACAATTACTTTTGGAGAAAATCCTCAAACAGGGCCGAGATAATCTCTATTTAATATCACAGTACGTTCACGGTCAGTTATTTGCAGTATAATAATATCACACATGCCCATGCACACACACACACACACATCTTAGGTCCCCTACAGTGTGACCTTATATTTGCTTAATGAGGAGCTTAGTGAGGTGTGTGTGTGTGTGTGTGTGTGTGTGTGTGCGTGTGTGTGTGTTAGATAGCAGTGAATACAGCATGGGTCCATAACAGCATGAGTGTATTGTACTGTAGTGTATATAGAATGTCAAAGTATGAGATAACTCTTATTAAATCAGCAATATCTGATTGGAAACAATAAATCCTTCAGCAGTGGGATCTGGTGCCAGACCCATGAGGATAGTTTGAGACTTAACCATCAATCTTTATTGTTAAAGAAAAAAGAATCAAACAGCTGGGATGGTCTATTTTTAAGCCTTTTAGAAAATGTCATTCTAACCTAAATTCGAGCGATTTATTAATTTCATTCTTTTATTTATTTCACTGTCAGTTGAATTCATGAATAGTTTCTGTATCCTATTATTGTATTAACAGACTACTTCAATTAAGCATTGAAAAAATGACTGGGCTGAGTATCAAATAAGTGTCATTTGATTCACATGGCATCTTTTATTAAGACAAGTAACTAAACGCTCAGTGCAGAATAAAAAAAAGTACATAAAAGAGAAATAACAACAACAATCAAACACATTTCTAACACAATGCACTTCCACAACAGAAAGCATCCGGCAACCACCATCCAGATAAATCGAAGAAGTGGGTTTTCAGATGTTTTTGAAACAGTCGCCAGACTCAGACGGTGTAATGGGAGATTGCTCCAAAATCTGGGAGCTCAGGCAGCTACAGAGCAGTTGCCTTAGGGTTTAGGTGGGTGACCTAAGTGGCCGCTCAGTGGTTTACGGGTTTAGTGGCTTGTAAATGTATGCAGGCGCGAGGCCGTCTAGTGTCTTGCAAGCGATGAAAAGCATCTTTAGATCAATCTGAACGTCACTGGCAGCAAATGCATCGGGGCGGAAATGGGAGCGATGGGAGCTCTCCGGCCAGTTAAGACCGTAGCTGCAGTATTTTGTACACGCTGAAACCTTGCCATGACAGTTTTCCAAGTGTTTGACTGAGCATACACCGTCACGCCGCCACACAGAGCCACTATTGTGCGTTTGCACATTTCTTAGCGGGCTGCCGAGTAAACTTGCAGAAAGCCGACATCGGTCCTGCGCGCCTGAGGAGCTGATCGATGCAACACAAACCGCTCTCCGAGCAGCCGCCATGGTGGGAGCTGCTGGAGGCATGTGAGGGACGTCTGCCTCTCAGCTTGTGTTTGGTGCATTGTTCCTGTGCGTGTGTGTGTGTGAGTGTGTGTGTGTTTGCTGCAGTGCCCCTTCTGAAGGGCGAACAGTAAGGCTCTGGTCAGCATGATGTAGGTCTCCTGGGACATCCTGGGGTTTTAGGATCAATACTTTTCCTCCTGCATCTCCCGGCCTCACCCTCCTCACCCCTCCTCACCCACTGGCTTGACTTTGGGCTATTTATGGTATCTCTATGGATTAACTAGACCCCAGACGATCAATGGGCCAAACTTACTATCACGGTACTCTCCCTTCCTCTTCTCGCTTTGTATCTCCTGCTTGTGTCAGCTCCTTTTAGTAGTTTCGCTCGATTTCCTGAAACATCCAACACCATTAGGTGTGTGCTGTCGCCAACAAATAGAAACAAATGCCAGGGGAATATCATTTCAAATGCAGGTGCCATGGGATTTATCTTAAATGAGAATTGACACGGGTGATGTTTTGCTGCTTATGTGCGAGTTTCTTTCGGTGTTGAGGGGATTCCTTTGCAGCTATTTGGTGGTTTTTGTGGCTCGCTATGACAGCACTTTGGCAGAGTTCGCAGTAGACGGGACTGGGAGTGTCAGGAGAAACCGTGTCGCCCACAGCGCAGTTTGTACCGCGCCTGCTCAGACCTCATCTTAGCACCAGGAACGGTGTCATTGCGTTATGTGTGTGGCTTTATAAGTCAAAGCCACACCAACATCAAGCGCTATAGAATCAAATAAAGCTCTTTTATAGATGTTGAGTTTTACTGCTTTACTTTTTGACTCACTAAAAATGCCGCTTTTTTTGTAAGAGTAAAGAAGAAAACGTGCACATGGGAAAGACGTTTTATTGTACAACAAAGTTTGTTACATCTGCACATTTCATTGTCATATAAATATAGGTTTTCCAGCTGTACAGCCACATAACAAAGTACAGTAAAAATCTATAAAAAAAACCCACTTCTTTTTAATTAGCTGAATTGTAGAATGACATAAAATGAATCAGCAACTATTGACGTATTCATATTGATCTTTCAACGAAAAATGCCAAACATTTCAAGATTCCAGTTGATCATATATGAAGATTCAATGCTTATGATTGTCTTTTATCATAGCAAACTAAATATTTGGGGGGATTTTTGTCTGTTCTACTTAGTATTGCCTCCATGATAGATATGTGATATACAATAATGCATATAATCCAGGAGATGCTTCACAGCAGCTCTATCCTGTAGATCCGACATTATCCTCATATTCAACCAACGTATCATATTCCATTATTCAACAGCACACACTCCCAGTCTGTATCTGATATGATTCGTAAACCATCTGTGGTCATTGTGGTTTTCTCCTCTCTTCAACAATAGCTCAAAGTCGAGCACAATGGCACCATGACCCCCCATTTCCTTTAGTGGCAATCCTGATTAGCTAAGTGACAAGCTTCTCCCATGCTATTGTTAATGTATTAGTGTCTTGAGTCCCTGTGGAGGGCAGAAACTCCGCTCAGCGAACCATTTAGCGATGGTTATCATTCAGTTGGTCATTGTTGAAGGCTCATAGATGTTTGGTAGATATGGAAGGAGAACAAGAGAAGAAAGAAAGACATTGGGTGCAGGGAATCACTAAATGATGGGGATTGAAGCAGGAGCAATGGGGAAGGTTTGTGTGATTTTTCTATCCAACTATCTGTCCAGATATCCATAAATCCATCTATCCATCCATCACCCATCCATCCAAATAATAGTTTATTTGGGGTATCTTTCAAAGGTACAAATGTTTCTAGTCAATCTTTTTCTTTTCTTTGTTTCCTTAGATTTTCTTTGATAGCGGCCTTGCTGAGTTGCCGTGGAGGTTTAGTGGCAAAAAGAAGGAATGTCCACTGAAAAAGGCTGACCAGAGTTTCCCCAGGCTAAGCCAATCAGAGGCAGATTAGGGCAGGTCATGACTTTGCCATAGTAGGAAGAAAAAAAACATCGCCGCCTTGCGTCGGACTTATCCTTACTCATAGCTCTTCTACTCTCACTTGTCTCAAGTCACTTCGGTCCACACGTTCTATTTCAGCCTGACATGGTGGAAGGAAAGCAGCTGATGGCATCAAGAGCAACGAGTTGAGGGACTACGGGCTGTTTGAATGCTGTCTGTCTGATCTCGCACACATAGTTTGCAAAGCCCGTCCTCGGAGAACCAGAGAAGAGGAGAGGAAGTATCGTGACAGATGACACAGCACAATGCATGAAAGACTCTCACTGGTCAAACGAGCGCACATGCGTTCCTCAATAAACTCCTAAACACAACTTGGTATTCGATTGTAGTATCAGGTGTGAAACTGCGATGACTCCGTACTGTGTTATGACAGTGTTGTAACTCGGATAATCAAGAACCAGAGGATTCAATTTCTGTGATGACTTCTCCTCCTCAGGTATAGGAAACACCTGAGCGACCTCCATGTGTGTGTTGGTGTGTTAGCTACTATAATCTACGGCGCAGCGTAGGAGTGCTCATCGTATTTACCCAATCGAAGGCCCGTGGAGCTCGGCTGCACTGCCGGTTTGAGCGGGTCAAACTGTTTCGTACTCGAATTGAACGTCAGCCTGACACAAAATACACAAAACAAAACAGGAGATCTTTCCGAAAAGGACTACATGGTTCTGATTCTGTTCGGGTCCAGTGATTTTTATTGGAAGAAAAATGGTTAACGTGCACTACTTATTTGCCAAGCCTCTAAATAATGTGAAGCCCATGTAGAGTTTTTGTCATTGCTTCCAGGTCTGACTCGGACCACGGTAGTAGGGATGACCTCTGTTCTCTGTGCACGCCCGCAGAGTAAAACGCACACACCTGGGAGCTGCAATAGTACGGCCACGGTCTGATTCGTTGGCTACTGAGTAGCTGCACTGTTGAGAGCGTTTAGGCTTAAAGGCCGTCCTCGAGCACGCTAAGCCGTGGTCTTTGTCTCCACACACTGAGTCACTTCCTCGTCACTCCGATTCCCAGTGTGCTGTGTTTTCATGAGTAGTTTGCAAACCACACACAAAACAACAAACAAACCAGACACAGTATTTTCTAAGTAGCGACTTTTAATTGTGGAAATTCACAATTGTGCACTGGCGTCTTCGCTTTTTTTTTGTTCTCTTCATGCCATAAATGTTCTCGTCTTGCCACACATACATTGTGATCCCACCTGGATCTTTGTCAGCTCATAATGAGCTGTGTGCAGGCGTTATCTTATACTTCATTGACGCCGTTTTTTCATATCTTTGAACCTACATGATGTTTATATAATTACTCTTTTTCACTCTGGACCAAAGCCAGGCACCCACCAACCAAAACAAACAGGCCAACATGGCTGCCTCGCACCAAGATAGTCCTTTTCTGGGATGTTGATGCTATGTCTGTGATTCTGCTGTTGATTGTGTTTGTTACAGATGTTTTTCTCTTAACTTCCAGCTGCATTCTGGGGCGACATCGCTTTAGACGAAGAGGACCTGCGCATGTTCCAGATCGACCGGACGATAGACCTCACACAGCACACACACATGCACACACACTCCCGGCAGGGGCACACGTCTGGTAAGCGGACTCAGCATGTCACTCTCCCTCGGTAATCATCATTTAATGATCTCCTCTCTCCCTCTCATTACCCATCGGCTGCAAAGTAAAGCAGCGTCGATAGGAAGGAAGTAGATGGAGGCCCCCTGATATCAGCATTTATTGTGCATTGTTTGTGTTTTGATTCTTGGCTCTTGTGTGCGTCAGGTGGCCTGGAGGAGCATGCAGTTTCTAAGAAGAGCGGCTCTTTGTATCTACTGCTCGATAGAATACGCAGGTTCGGCTTCGGTAAGGACATTAACTTTACTTCTCACTCTAACGATGGAGGTTTTTATGTTTTAGCATAGCATCGATCTTCTGTAAAGCCAACTTTTCTGGAAAGGCTTGGAGTTTCAATTAGACTTCTAAAACCTCGATGGCTGAGACACGTTGAATACACTGCAACTGAGACTCAAATTGAAATAAATGGAACGAATGAAGGTCTTTGCTTGGATCAGTGCTGCACAGACAGTGGTTTTCTCAGCCTACAGCTGTAATTAAAGATGGAGGGCAGATTAATATTGAGGAATATATCAATACTATACAAAATAATAATGGGAGATCAAGCTGGGAAAAAAACAAACATTTGCTAGACAAAATAGCAGCCTTCTGATTTAGCGACCAGGTTGGTTCCAAAGTGTTATTTATCCACAGTTAGTACACAACATTGTAGTCTGTAGTCGCTCTTTGCAAGAAGTAGATTTGGCTCATTATAACAAATGAGGGACACCCAAAAAATATCAGCTTCAGCGTTTCCCCTCAAGAATCCTACACCAAGCAAAGCGCACACCCTGATGAATATTCAGTTTCATAACAAAGCTGCTTTCAATACTTCAGACTTTGCTGCTTTATGCTCTCTGCAAAGAGCAAGTTGACGCACAATCAGATCAAGAACTACAGAATGTTTGCGTTATCTTCTTTTAG
Organism: Clinocottus analis; assembly: GCF_023055335.1. NCBI lineage: Eukaryota > Metazoa > Chordata > Actinopteri > Perciformes > Cottidae > Clinocottus > Clinocottus analis. Next base: position 3,299,574 of record NW_027175954.1, on the reverse strand, counting down.
CGCAACTCATTCAACAAACATTATGAACATATTTAAATTAAATGTATAATAAAACAGTGTATCGCACAGCCAGAGCGATCTGATTTTTATGACCCTCCGATCTGAGAACACACTCTGAAAGGTCACGTACATAAAGAAACGGTGTGATCTCATCATCTCACAGCACCTTTATGAACTGATATTCCTAACAATAGACCAGTAATGTATTCAAATTGAACATGCATAACAAGAACTTGTGGTAAAGGTACATTTAACTGTTGTTTCTTCCTCGGTTAGACTACCTACCCAAGAACACCAGCAAGGGAGCTGCCAATCCCAAGAGCCAAACTGGGAAAGGTGGGAAAGGTGGGAAGACCGGGAACAGTGTGAAGAGCCGTATTCGCCGAGCGGCCACATCCCGAGCGGAGAGGATATGGCCTGGAGGAGTCATTCCCTACGTCATAGGAGGAAACTTCACGGGTAAGCAAGCCTACCGGAGCGATGCCCGTCCGCTACGGCAGACCATTTCACGCCGACGTGCGATGTGTGTAAAAGTAGGATGTGAAATGCGTGCGTTTCAGGTAGTCAGAGGGCCATGTTCAAGCAGGCCATGCGTCACTGGGAGAAGCAGACGTGCGTGACGTTCATTGAGAAGACAGACGAGGAAAGCTACATCGTGTTCACCTACAGACCCTGCGGGTGAGTCGGGTGAACCTCTGCGTGCGGTTGCGCACGAGCGTGTACCTGGAGTTCAGCGGCGACCTCGGTGGTGTCGGGGCGAGAGACGATATGGTCACTCAACAATGGCTCCACTTTCCTTCCTGTCCTGCTGCAGTTTCCCCATCCCACCAATCACGCCGCTCGCTCTCCGTTTCTGTGTGTTTTTTTTTGTTCATACGCTGCATTGTTCTGTCCAGTGGCGGCCCGCCGGGGTCACAGTGTGTTTGTACAGAGGGGCTTGTAAGTCGTAAGGTTTTAGAGCGGCTGAAATCAGAGCGTTTTGGGTTTATCGCTCCGAGCTGTTATGCAGATGGATGAAAGAGTATCGGTACGAATCAAAAGCAATTGGAATGATTTAATAATTAGGTTGTTTTTTATAAAATGCCCCTTTGCATTATTCAGACATTATTGATATCGTTGGAAACCCTGATATCTTGACTACAAGTCAACAAGGTTGGTATCAAACCTCGATATGGATATCGCTGGTATCCATATGGGAATTCAGTTATTGTGACTGCGGTCAAGTGAGCGCTGATCCGCCGAGTGAGCCGCACGCATGAAAACAAATGACCGTCTATTCCTGGTGTTACGGTATGGTGGTCTACGGTGGCTTACACAGCACAAAAAGCATTCAAACGTAATTTCCCAATATCCCAATATTCAAACAGCTATAAAAACAGATTCTTAAATTTGTAAAGTCAAATTACAACACAGTCTTGTTTAGGGGGACCTCAGCTATGCACATGTACACGGTCATGAGATTTTACTGTACAGTTTTGGAGAGAATTGACTTCAAATTCAGCTTACATGTAATAATGATATTCATAACTTCAAAATTTCCAATATTCAAGAGGCTATAAAAACAGATCCTTAAACTTGTAAAGTAAAATTACAATGCAGTCTTGTTCAAGAGAACCTCCGCTATGCACATGTACATGGCCTTGAGATTTGACTGTACAGTTTTGGAGAAGAGTTACTTCAAAGTCAGCTTCAATGACGTAATGATATTCATAATGTCACAATGTCCAATATTCAAACCGCTATAAAAACAGATCCTTACATTTGTGAAGTAAAATTGCAATGCAGTCAGTCAGTTGTAATTTCACTTTACAAATCTCAAGCCCATACACATGGACAACGCAGGGATCAGTCTGAACAAGACTGCGTTGTACTTTTAATTTACAAGTTTAAGGATATGCCGTTTGAATATGAATATCTTTGGCTTCTCTGTGCTGCGTCCCGCCCCCGTACCGTAACACCTTGAATAGAGGTGCATTCAGAATCTCAATTGAGGCTCACTCGGCGGATGTGGGCTCACTTGACCGCAGTTTATTGTGTTGTACTGCCTCTCGTTTGAAGTGAAGAGTCTACTCGCTGTTTCTTTGCTCTCAAAATAACATTTAAGAAACAGTTCAGATTATGCCGTGTTTAGCGTAATATTTCTTGTTTTGGTCCAGCACAACAAGACACAAATTCTAAAGAAGTTCACTTTAAAAAAAATCTGATTTTGAAATGCCATTTAGATGAGCTTCATGTCAGCCGATAATGCCAGTTGTCTCCTGCTCTGTGATTGGCTGGATGCATCAGAGATTTAAAACTTTAATCTGATGTATAAATACCCTGTAGTTTTTTTTTTTTTTTTAAGAAAGTAAATTTGGTGCAGATGCTAGAGCTTCAAATGCCGGAAGAAAAGACTCTAAATCTACTCCAGTGACTCCTGATCCTTACCCTGCAATCAGCTCTTTGGATAACTTTAATCAGATTTGTTAGCCTGGCACGGATGTCTCGGCTAACCAGAAAAAAAGACGTGTGTATACTTTGTGTGTGTGTGTGTGTGTGTGTGTGTGTGTTCTGTAACCAGCGATATGTGAATTCCTACAGCTTATTCGCATTTGGTTGTGAAAGTGCAGCGTTATCGCAGCACTTTATGTAAATACATCGCTTTCCCTTCTGGTGGACGTAGTATGAGGCAGGAAATCCTGAAAAGACTGTGTGTGTGTGTGTGTGTGTGTGTGTGTGTGTGTGTGCGTGTGTGTGCGAGCGCGTGTGCGTAAGTGTGTGTTTTCATACAGCCCTGCTGATGCTTTTTCTACTGCCATGTGTAGTAAACATCATCTCCCTGCCATCAACGACTTATTGATCCTTATCAGGTGTTGTTCCTACGTGGGTCGTCGTGGCAACGGGCCCCAGGCCATCTCCATCGGCAAGAACTGCGACAAGTTCGGCATCGTCGTGCACGAACTGGGCCACGTCATCGGCTTCTGGCACGAGCACACGCGGCCCGACCGCGACGACCACGTGACCATCATCCGCGACAACATCCAACCGGGTGAGACTAAGTACCCACGATGCACCTGGGTCTCTGGTTGTCAGAGTCATTCAGGGTTGCTGTTTCTCGCTGGAGACAAGCAAAGGACGTTTAGGGACAGCGTCGCCACTTTTAAATTCACGCGCGCGCCCGACCCCGTGTGAGTGAGAATGAGGCTTTTAATGACTGTGATGTCACCTCGACTCCCAGGCATCGCTTTCCTCCCACACACTCCTCCGGCTGACAGGTGTTTGATCGAATCACGCAGCAGGGAATCAGACCTGACACACGTTTTTGTTTAACATACCAGAGCTCTGCACCACGCTACACTATGCTTTGTGTCTTCAGGGTTGTGTAAAGTATATATTTGTGTCTGCTTTTATTGTTGCACTCTATTTCCTTGATCAAACTAAAAGCCTTCTACCGCTGCTGTCCTTGCCTGCGTACAAATGTGTGTGTGTGTGTGTGTGTGTGTGTGTGTGTGTGTGTGTGTGTGTGCGGTTCCCAGGCCAGGAGTATAACTTCCTCAAGATGGAGCCAGGGGAGGTCAACTCTCTCGGGGAGCCATATGATTTTGATAGCATCATGCACTACGCCAGGAACACCTTCTCACGGTAACCAGTGGAACAATCTTATCTCTTGAGTTGTGTTACTTTTACAACAACAAAAAAAAAGAAGATTTTTCTCAAGTTTGAAGTCAAAAACATGTTTAAACTGTGAGGTTTTGAATGTTTCTCTATGATGTTTTGTGTTGTGTAAGTGTTGGCTCAGTCAATTCACATAGAAATAACTTTTCAGATACTATACCTGTATTTCTCATCATCATTGCTGAGCCCTGGATCAACATGCTACAGTGAGATAGTAGCGAACGGGACATGGTTTGCTTTGTTTCTTGACTCCAGCTCTTCAAGTCTTTGGGGTCGACAGAATACTCAAACTGTTGTTACGTATAAAACCACATAAAGTATAAGTTTTTGTCCTGTGACTGGAATGCAGAAAATGCTACAGACACTCAACTCATGTCAGAGTCAGCCAGTTGATATGAAGTTATCGCAGTTTTTCCCAATCTTTTTGACTTACGTCTTACGCCTCTGACCAGTTCAAATGAAAAGCAGCAATAACCAATTTTCTTATAAAACGGGTTCGCTGGTCGTGATGAACCTACAGAGAATTTGCACCTGAATCTGTCTCTTTTTTATCAGTTTAACCCAGCTGTGTAGCGAGTGTCAGCTGCATGTTATAATAACACATTTACATGACATTAGTGTTTGTGCCACAATAAGTCACTGATTTATTGTATCTGAGCTCTGATCAGCTGTAGCACACTTTAAGAAACTAGAAATAATCACTTACCAGCACTGTAAAGCGAACGGAAACTTTTCAGCATCACGAAATCTTTCCCATGTTTTTCCCAATATCTGAAGTCAGCCGTGTATTTGGCAGCGAGGACAGTCCCGGGTTCACTTTCTATGCTTTCCGTGTGAGGATGCTTTTACATCTCTGCAATACCTTTTCTCAGGACCTCGCCTATTCCCCACTCAGCTCCACTCAGCTCCAACTCACACATTAGAAGAAAGCACTAAACACAGCACTGGGGAGCTGTCAAGTATCCTCCAAACTATATAGCTTGTGTCCAGGGTGTTTTAAATTTCATTTTGGATTTCTTTGAAATCCGAGCACAACTAATTCTCTCTCCCCGTTCCTGAAGAGGGATGTTCCTCGACACCATCCTTCCATCCAGAGATGAAAACGGGGTCCGGCCAGCTATTGGCCAGCGAACCAGGCTCAGTAAAGGAGACATTGCACAGGCAAGAAAGCTGTATAGATGTCCAGGTACTGATATATTTACTACGAGGCTACGTGTGTGTGTGTGTGTGTGTGTGTGTGTCAGTGTGTGTAACAAAACATGTTTATCGGCGCGCATCTTTGACATAACAATGTGCCCGCCCTTCCATTCTCCAAGGCACAGAGGTGAAGTTGAGTCATTTTATTTTTCCATGTTACGCTTCCCTCTCTGTTTTCGTCACACACACTCTTCCCATAAGTTTGTGCGCACAACTGTGCTGTTTGAGACGTCCCTCTGGTCCCCGTTGGACGGATCCTACGCAATCTGGATCTGCTCTCAACCAAGATGTGCGGTACTGTCGCAACTGTTGACGATCGCAAATGCTTTTTTGGCACACGCACGCACACACGCACACACACACACACACACACACGCACACACACACACGTACACTACTGTACTGTATCTGACATACTGATGGAATAATATTTGTCGCAATTCTTATTATTTAATTGACCAAAGTCTCTGTTTCATAGTGTTTTTGTATCTGTATTTATTCATTTTGACTAATCTTGTTCTGGTAAAATCCAATTTATCTGACAACATGCAAGTGTGGCATTTATCTTATCCGTTAATGTTAAAAACTCCACATATATCACAGGATATATGTCGTTCTTCTAAATTCATTTTGATACTGGGGCGAGAAATAGACTGTGTTGCGTGTCCCAGCTGGAAATAGATACAACTTCAACCTTATAAGGTCATAAGTGATACCATATTCACTGACAGATGAACAGAGCCCCAGGGCATTGTGGGGGAAAACAGCATGCATGATGGGATAGGAGGGGCACATTTGGCTAACCTCCTTTTGAGAGGGAGCGACGGCATTAAACTCAGAATGAAGGATGAAGAGAGCAATATTGTCTTGATAATTTTCCCTGAGTTCCCATCCAGTTGTAATTTTTTCTCTTTTGCTGCCTTCATTGAGATATATTTAAAGTATGTCAGTCTTGTATTTAATGCTGTTAAATAGTGACCGGGCATGTATACAAATACAGACATACTGCAGACTCCAACAAGCCAGTTTGTTATGGAGGGTCATTTTATTTCCTTTACTATTTTCCTTTATCTCATTGTTTCCACATGGACAGATCAGATATTAGAGAATGAGGCTGTTGTTTTGTCAAAAAAAAAAAAAGTCTGTAGTATGTTTATTTTGGTAATTGGCAGTAAAAGAATAATAATAGATATGAGAGCCATGTGTTCTTTAGTGATGCACCAACTATAAGTATTGGTACACAGCTGAAAGGATTAGGCATAGCAGCAGGACTCACCACAAAAATGTAACTCCATCTGTGTGTGTGTGTGTGTGTGTGTGTGTGTGTTGCAGCGTGCGGAGAGACGCTCCAGGAGTCAACGGGCAACTTCTCGTCTCCTGGTTACCCCAATGGATACCCTTCGTACACACACTGTGTCTGGAGAATATCTGTTACACCCGGAGAAAAGGTGTGCGCACACACACACACACACACACACATACACACACACACACCCTGCTGTGAATGTGTATGCACTAACAATGAGCGACTGCTGACAGAACGACTGCATATCGGTGATGTCTTCACAATAAAGGAACACTCTTCCTCTCCTCCGCCTCTCCTCATCTGGTCTCCGAGGTGCAAACATCTGTATCCTATTTGCTGTGAATATTTACTTTTGTTCCTTCAGATTGTTCTTAACTTCACCACCATGGATCTCTACAAAAGCAGTCTGTGTTGGTACGACTACATCGAGGTTCGGGATGGATACTGGAGGAAAGCTCCACTGCTCGGTAAGATCACCTAAAGGAGCACCGGGTACCATTTAATTATTGTTTCTTATTCGCATGCGCTTTCATTCGCTTTTTAATTCGGCTAAAATCCCGTCACCTGATTGATGCTGTGAGTGTAAAGCCATGTTCAGACTGACAATAGCACTATATCAAAACGTATGTATGTGTCGTCATCATGATCTTCTTTAGATTAATATTGCAGCGAACAAAAGCTTTTTCATATTTTGGCATAAACCCTTTTTTTGAATATACATTTCTATTTGCATAATCACACAAAGGGGTATTTAAAAGAATCATTTCCGTCCTCATGTGTCCATGTAAACTCTTCCTTATATACAGGTCATCAGCTCATCTTCACATATCCACACGTATACAGCCTACATACATGTACATATACCTATGTGTACTTCTACTTTAATTTGTCAGCAATTTTTTGTGGTTAACTTTCAGACTTTTGCCGATCCCACAGTCTAGTATTCCCATCAAGTAGAGGAAAGAAACAGGAAACGTTAGTAGAGTCGCACAAAGTCTGCTTTGCATTTTAATGAATTTGTTCTTTTGAATCCTCACAGAAAAAGTCAACTTTTCCATCATAAATATTCCCACGAATTATTCCATACCAACCCTTCATCGGTTGGATTCAGCCACTTTCTAGTGATTAATGATTTTCTTGCCGCCAAAAGGGCCCGCAAGCGCTCTGTATCCATACTCTGTTTCAAAAACCAAACACAGCCCAGATAAAAGAGTATCCAAGTTTAGGGGTCTTTGAGTTTTCAATACAGTGCTTAATGTTTTGTGAATGCCCTTCCAAGATAAACTCGGTTTGAGACTCTCCGCATATGTGAGAATGATTTACCTCCATTGAGCCGCAGAGTCGTATTCTTGTGTTTTTTTCCTGGTTCGGAGCTCTTAAAATGTCTCATACTGATTTTCAAGCAGTCTTTTCTCTTTAATTGATGGCGTTTCACATTTCAGAGGCTATGAACAATCATTGGACAGCACAAATTATGAATCTCGCATCGTTCGCTTTCATGTGTGTGTTTAACAGGCAGGTTTTGTGGCGATAAAGTCCCGGAAGTCTTGATCTCCACTGACAGCAGGATGTGGATCGAGTTTCGCAGCAGCAGCAACTGGGTGGGAAAAGGCTTCGCTGCCATTTATGAAGGTAACTCTTCACATCAGACCAAAAAAAAGTTTAAATCCACAGATTGCATACCCACATATTGATGTTTCTTAATAAATGACTTGTGTGAGACTTCTTTTGGCCTTACTCATGCTTACTCGTGTTCAGGTGCACACCATGCTAATCTATCCAGTATCTCTCTCTCTCTCTCACTCTTTCTTTCTCTCTCGCTCTCTCCCCCTCTCTCTCTCTGCTGTGCAGCGATCTGTGGAGGGGAAATCAGCAAGGACTCAGGACAGATTCAGTCCCCCAACTACCCGGATGACTACAGACCGTCCAAAGAGTGTGTGTGGAGGATCACCGTGTCCGAGGGATACAACGTCGGGCTCAGCTTCCAGGCCTTCGAGGTGAGTCACTCCGTGCGCGTGTGTGTGTGTTCTTGTTTGTGTGTTTCTCTCTCTCTCTCTCTCTCTCTCTCTCTCTCTCTCTCTCTCTCTCTCTCACTCTCTCTCTCTTCCTCCACCTTTGTGTGTGTGTGTGTGTGTGTGTGTGTTTGTGCTAAGGAATGTCTGGGTCAGATTTCACGCTCGTATAGCTGCAAGGAAGTTAATAATGTTAGTGGTTCGTGTGTGTACGTGTGTGTGTGTGTGTGTGTGTGTGTGTGTGTGTGTGTGTGTGTGTGTGAGTGTACAGAGCCTCGGAGCAGTTGAGGATTAGTGAAGTGCTGTAAAAATGTCAGTGTGCTAAAAGACTGAATCTGTCCCCAACATCCCTTCACTCTTGTAAGGTCAAAGTTTCCCGTTACACGGGAGCAGAGGTCAACCTCATTTAAAATCGCTCCAGACATTTCTCCTGAATGAAACCACTAAGAAGATGAGATCGACAGGGTGGATGTTGATATTCACAGCAGGGTCGTGCATCTCGCTCTCTGTCTGTGTGTGTGTGTGAACCTGCATGGATGATTTTGCAGATTGAGAGACACGACAGCTGCGCTTACGACTACCTGGAGGTTCGCGACGGCCCCCTGGAGACGAGCCCTCTGATTGGTCGATTCTGCGGCTACGACAAACCCGAGGACGTGCGTTCCACCTCACACACACTGTGGATGAAGTTCGTCTCAGACGGGACGGTTAACAAGGCCGGCTTTGCTGCTAACTTCTTCAAAGGTGTTTGCGTGTGTGTGTGCGAACTTTGATTGTGTTTTCTCACAAAGCATTCCTTACGTGTGTGAAAATTATTGTGCGTTGACGCATGTGTGTTTTCCAGAGGAAGATGAGTGTGCAAAACCAGACAATGGAGGATGTGAACAGAGGTGTGTAAACACTCTCGGCAGTTTCAAGTGTGCCTGTGACCCGGGCTACGAGCTAGCTCCCGACAAGAAGAGCTGTGAAGGTAACTGCGTGTGTGTGTGTGTGTGTGTGTGCGTGCGTGTGTGTAATGCTGAATTCTTGTTTGTATGGGCATTCCTTTGTATACCGCTGCGGGTTTCTGTAGGATATGAGTCTTGCTCATTACCAAAAAAAAACATCCGAACCGCCTCCATCAACAGGAAAAAACATCTTCCTGACACAAAGCAACATTCCTCGCCGCTCCAATGCCACAAATGATGGGAAGGTCCTTTAATCCCACAAAAAAAAAATAGATTAAATACCCGTAGTGACCCACATACTGAAACAACTGAACAAACCACTTCTGAGGCCGAGAGAAAAAGCAATGCTGGTGAAATATCCAAATTGCGGTTTTGCTGTAATTCTAGCAGTTGTTACTTTGGCAGGGAATTAATGCGTGGAAAGAAATAATAAATGCAGTATGAACATCTGCAACTTCTCCTCGTTGCACAAAACCGACCTCTCAAACTCAAAATGATGGCTGTTTCTTTACCTGTTACATGTGCATTTGAAATCTAAATTGTTGAAAAAACACAGACTTAGCATTAAATCACCACAGCCTGCTAATGTATGTCCCACAGGCACCTCAATTTAAAATAAAACAGCTCAAAACTCCCAGTTTTTTTATGCATCTCTATCCTTGTGGCTTGTAAAACATGTAAACACGTATTATCTATTTCCTGGCCGTGTGCGTCTGAATGATTCTTTGTGTGTCTCTCCAGCGGCATGCGGTGGTCTCCTCTCTAAGTTGAACGGGACCATCAGCACTCCCGGTTGGCCCAAAGAGTACCCGCCCAACAAGAACTGTGTGTGGCAGGTGGTCGCCCCCACTCAGTACCGCATCTCCATGCAGTTTGAGGCCTTCGAGCTGGAGGGAAATGAGGTAAGTGTGTGTTTCCCGTTTATGATAACAGAGAGATGCAAAGCATCGTGGCAAACTTGTGTTCAAAGAGCCTTATTTGTGTGTTTAGGTGTGTAAATACGACTTTGTGGAGGTGCGCAGCGGCCTTTCATCCGACTCTAAGCTGCATGGTAAATACTGCGGCACCGAGGTCCCTGAGGTCATCACCTCTCAGTATAACAACATGAGGATTGAGTTTAAATCCGACAACACCGTCTCCAAGAAAGGCTTCAAGGCTCACTTCTTCTCAGGTAGGACACATGTGTTACACCTGTGTGTGTGTGTGTGTGTGTGTGTTGGTCGCGGGTGGGCAGAGCAATGTGATTTGTTTGGACCATACAGATGTAGAAGTTGAATATGGCGTCGGAGCAGGTTGAGAAGCTTTCCATGTCCCTTGTATGAAACTTAAAAAGTAATCTACCATCCTATTTTTGTTATTTTTTTGTTGTTGCATGTTTGCATCATTGAGGAGCAGACATTTCTATGGGTTGATAGTCATCCATAATTGAATCAGCTACTTATGACGCATCAAGGGGTGTCTCGTTTCCTCGGTCAAGACTTCAACCCCCTCCCCGTTGTAGCTCTTTAAAGGCCACCACTCAGTCAAAGGCGCTTCAATCTATGGGGAGGGGCCAAGAGAAGGGAATTGGGATTAAAATGTAGTCAGGATTAGAGAAAAATCATTGTCGCGGTTAAAGATACAAAACAATAACAGCTATGTGACGGTGAAAGATGCAACCACCTTCCCGCTACCTCCATACCTGCACTCATCACTGTGCTACGTCAACGTCACATTCATTTTCTCCATTTCGGATTCCTGATCTGCCCACCTCCATTGCGTGTTCATCTCTGTGTATGACTGCTTGCGTGGTTTTAGCCTGTGTGGAGTTCTCCATGTGTTACTTGTGAAGCCCTCTCTGTCTCCATGTGTGTCTGTCCGTCACGCTTTGTCTCCCCGAGCCGCCGCCGGCTCTCAGGTCTCCTGCACACGTCACCCTGCACTCTGCCCTCTCTCCCTTCAGACAGGCTGGCTCTGTGTCACGAGCGTATGATTGTGTTTGAGTCATGCCAGGACATTAAGCGCAGCCGCTCTCCTGCCCGCGGCCATTTCAACACTAAGCTGGCGACCGCATCAAAGGTCAGAGGTAACATGACCTCACAATCGGAAATCTCTGATTGGCTCTGGTCCTCTCGCGTGACGAGGGAATGGATGGATCCCGTCTTAATGGCAGGGATCGGCGCTCAATCCATTCTCCTCCAGAGGGAAACATGTGCTCTGTCCCAATTTAATATTAGTACAACACAATATAGTATTAACATTCAGCTGCTTAAGTATTCTGTTACATTTAATTAAGGGTCTCATGAAAGCTGCTGTTAACAATGTATCCATATAAAAGTTATTGGAGCTTTGTTTTATGCTTATGAAAAGTTTGGTCTTGTTTTATTTGACCTTGCAATATTTAGGTGCATATATATAAAAATATATATATACATATGGGTTAGACGTATATATTTTCGTCAATCTAACTCCAGCTGCTAATGCTACTTTCAAATTGTCTGTCGTCCAGAAACTGCCCACTACTTATTCATATTTCAAATTCAATTTAGTTTTAATTTGTTGGAGCTGTTACAAGGTCCTTCTTTTCTGTTGGGCGTTGCGTCATCAGACATGGTCATCATCAGTACCACACTCCAAAAAAGATATATATTCGTGAATATAACAAGTATACATGTCTTAATTGTGTTGCTTCTCACACTGGAAAGAGTTTGGAGGTAGTATGGAATTGGGACACAGCTATGATTCCCCAGTAAAAAGACAACAAATATCCTCTACTCGCTTTTCCCGGGATACATTTGTTGTTCTATAACAATGTTGGGAAGTTCTCTTGAAGAAAACTCTCTTTTCTTCCTCTCACATTTATGATAACTTAAAAGAGAAACGGCAAAACTCCAAAAAGGCAACTTCAGTGTAACATTTCCACGGCCTCCTCCTCGGTCGGAGGGAGTAAAGCTATCAACTGGATGAGCTCATCAAAATGAAACTACCTCCAGAACACCTGGAAGTTAAAGCGCCCCGTGGAGGCGCGGAGGCAGTGGCTTTACAGAGAAAATGACTTACTCAGATATAGATTGTGTGCGCGTGTGTTTGTGGTTGTGTTTGTGTGTGTGTGTGTGTCTTTGCTATTGTCAGAAGCTTCTTTCAGTTGGCAAAGATCCAGTGGTTTCGGGAGGTCCCGTTGACCTCCCACAAACTACAAATCTATGTGAGTGTGCATGTGTGGTGTGTGTGCGCACGTGTGTGTGTGCTTAACCTGTAGAAAGCTACGATGCACGCTGTGTAACATCAACCGCAAAGCTTCTTAGCCTGCGTTAGGGTGAGACTGAGCCCACAATAGCACCGTAATACCACATCAGACACAGACAGACAGACACACACACACACACCGGCAAAGGAGGATTTAGTGGTTTCATTAAAAGCAGATCTAGTTTGATTCACAAGGTCTTGAGTTGAGGTGAGACTCGGCGTCTGTGTCTAATCTCACATCTCTTTATAGGAATCTGTCTCTCACTCTGCTCCGTCTCCCAACACTCGCATGCTCTGTCTTCCTGTGCGGTCATCTGAAGATCCCCACCTCTCCCCGTCTCCGTCTCCGACAGCATCACTGCTGTTAACGTGGCCGCCCCCACACGGCGCGAGCTCTCCCTGCCCCTTCCACCGCCACCCTGCGAGCCTCCGCTGTTCCGCGCCATTAAAAAAGGGCTTTTGTCATCACCCGGTCACACGGAGGAGAAGCCGTGTGTTAAGAAGAAGCCACAAATTAGAGGAGAGAAAACGCCTCGGTTGTGCTCTTTGTTTTTGTCTAAACGCCTGAACCTCTTAAACGGCGACATTCCAGTAAAAACGTCCAGTAAAAACTCATGCTGTACAGCCATTGTTTGTTAAAGGATTAGTTTGACATTTTGGGAAATGCTCACGTTCACTTTCTTGCCAGGAATTAGATGGGAAGATCAATAGCGCTGTTAAGTATGCAGCTCAAGTCAGCAGCTGCTTAGCTTAGCACGACTGAAATGTGAAAAACAGCGAGCCTGGCTGTGTCCAACAGGTAACAACGTCCATGAAGGAGCGCTTCGAGAGCGCATTAAGAAAACCTTTTTCTTGGCCTGGCGAAGGCTTCCTGTTGGCAACACAAGCAGTTTAGATGCTAGGCTAAGCTAACCAGCTGCTGGCTGTAACTTCATACTCAGCAAAACAGACATTAGATAGATCTTCTCATCTAAATCTGCGAAAAAGAAAATTAGGCGTCAAGTTATTCTTTTACTGTCTCTTTAATGAATCGGTTTTAATTTAATATGAAGCCAAAAACAACTTCTTACTGTATCACCATCATAAAAATAACAGCCAAAAAAAAAAAAGAATGATAATAATTACTGTTATAGTTGATTTCATATCACGCAACCATTTTATATACAGCAGTAAGGTGTCGTTTTAGCAAATATTGGAGCAAAATGTGCTTCAAAATCAAATCACTCGACCCAGGCGGGTCATTTGTGGTCTACGTTTAGGTGTCACCATGACAACTTGAAGCCCACCCTGCCATGTACAGTGTTGGTGAACGTATAAATCACAGAGAAGCGAGTCTCCGGTAATTCTTCCCAAATAACGACGTGAGGCTCACAACATCCAAACGTGGTGACAGAAGCTCTCGTCACATTTTTACAGTTTCTCCCCCGTCGGCTGAGTGAAGACATCAGACTCGCTTGGCAGCGGTTGTCTGGCCCGAAGAGAGCACAGCTGATCTGAAACCAGCTGTTACGGTCGGAGGCGTTTCAGAGTCACTGCCTGACCACAAAGCAGCCGTAAACACAAAGCCCAAGAGGAGCACAAAGACGGTTTTACAGGCCAACAAAACCAGACTCACACTAACGAACTGAACCCGTTGTGGTTGTCTGTTTTTACTTTAACTTTAACCACATTTTCAGAACCTTCTTTTTTATTTTTTATCTTTCGATTTAGTAATTATTTGAAAATAATTTTGCTCCAGAAAATATTTAAAGCTGTCATGGCTCCACAGTATTTAATTCACACATTGCGAAGCTGTTGTCCTCCTTCGTTACTGCTGTTCAGCTGTCAAGCTTTCCACTATTGCACGGCACATACACATAAAACAAAAATTGCACACTTAACACACAAACTTCAGCGTCAGCAGATTTATTGAGATTTATAATGCTTTATTGTTTCTTGTAAAATGTATGTTTCACGTTTACAAGACGAAAGGCTTTGAGGATTTTGGATTAGCCAATGAGTTTGGCTGTGGTACGTAATGGAGCGTAAACTTCCCCACGTTCAATGAAGTGCAGGACAGAGCCGCTAACACTCTGACACACAGGCGTAGTATCCAGGACCAGCGCGCACATGACGGCTTGTATCAAACAGTGGTTGTGTCGGTCCTGAACCCTTTTTTTAAAAAACATAAACACACAAAAGGATGTAGATAGCTAATGTAGTGGAAACAATGCGTGGTTACTACTGTATGTAGTAAGCTAGTCAAGCGGACATGCTAATGTTTGCAGCTTATTTTAGACACAACACAAAGTTTTAGACACAAAGTTTAAACACAAAGTTGAACTCTTTCATTTCATTTTTGCTCTTGTGCTTTCGGTTCAATGGAAGAAATCCAAAGCTCGACAGAAAAGCTGTTTTGGGAACAAATTCTCCATTTGACCATTTGTCTTTGTTTTGAACTCTTTACAGGTGAATTATGAACTGCATCTTGCAGTCTTACAGTTCATTTGGGTGATCATGTTTGCTTATCATGATTGCGGGAGATTAATGTTCATGTTTCTCTTTATTTGTTTCTCTTATAAGTACTGTACCTTTTCCGTCTCTTCTTTATCTCACTGTTTGTTTCTCCACCTCTGCTGTCCTACTGTACTGCTTTTCCTTTGTCAAAAACCCTCCTCCACTTCCTTAAGCTCCCATCTTTCCACTCCTCTCCCCTGCTTGACCTCTTGCTTCCCTCCACTCCGTTTTTTTTTTTTGTTTCTTTCTTTTTGTTGCTGTTCCCACATGAATGATGTGTCGCATGTGTATCTCTCACAGACAAAGATGAATGCAGCAAGGACAACGGCGGCTGCCAGCACGAGTGCATCAACACAGTGGGCTCTTACGTTTGTCAGTGTCGCCATGGCTTTGTGCTGCATGAGAACAAACATGACTGTAAGGAAGGTGGGTTCCGCGTTCATTCACATCAGCACACACACTGGCATAAAAGCGCCGGCGCGCACATCCACGCGCTGCCACACTCACACAAGCATGCACTCATTCACAAGAACAGTCACCGACCATCTTACGGCCCTTCCTTTGTTTACCCGCATCAGAGTCCGCGTGACGACCGACTGGTCCTTTCCATTTGAGGATAGTGCTTTCTTTACGTTTTCCACAGCAGGGGAAGATGTTAGCTCTGCAAAGCAGAGCTGTAGACATCGGCGTGTGTCACATTCGGTTACTTTGAAAGACTTGAGGCTTGACTTGGGCCTGGAAATGTTTAAACGCAGTTACAGCAAAAGTATTGCTAAGTGGGTTGCGTGCACTATTTGGATGTCAGACTTCAATAGGACCCATAACTGCACATAATCGCTGTAAACAAAAAATACACAAGAGATTGAAAATATGACATCACAGGTTTCTGGGTAGTGTCAAATGAAAGATTTGAGTTGCATCTTGACCAGCTGGTTGCTGGTCAATATGCAACTCTTCCCTCTGAGACTGGACTTGGACGAGCGCTAAAGGACTTGAGACTTAACGACTTGTCGCAGAAGACTTCAAACCGCTCTGATTGCAGGTCACTAAAGCAAACTCACCGAGAGGAAGACAGAGCATTATTTATTGGAAGCTATTAGCAAATTCCCCTGCACACACACACACACACACACACAAATTGCCATATTATACTTGACTCTTTGAAGTTGAACTTTTGAACGTGTGCACGCACACACACCACACACACCGTATCAACACACACATACTCACCTCTCCAAAGGCTCCCTGTGATGCTCATAAAAACACTCATGTTTCAAACATCTGGGAGCTTGAAAGCTTTGTACGTAGCGCTGTCTTCCTGCTAGTGTGTGTGTGTGTTTGTGGACTCATGCATACACATGTATGTGTGTGTGGAGATGGACATTTGGATAGCGTGAAATGCACTGTCAACATTTTTGATTCATGCATCACCTTTGAGTGATAGTGGTCCCCTGACAGAAACATGTGACACTATGAGACACCGGCTAAATACATAACAAAGAAAACTGAAGCTTTTGGGTTATTTACTTGAATACTGGTAAAATGACAAGGCATTATAAACTATTCCTGTTATGACAATGTGAAAATAGTCATCTGCTATGTCAGACAACACCTTTATTATTTTTTTTTAGAGCTTACGTCTGTATGTTGTAGCTAAATTGTTTAAAGGTGTGGGGGTCTTCTGTAACAATAGTGTGTGTGGAGTGTGACGTCTGTATTTAATACTTTGCCTGTGAGAGGACTCTCCTTTACATTGGTCTTGTGAATCCATCTCATTCTGTATATCTGGGTTTAGTTTGTCTGACTAAATAAAAAATGTCCCTCTGGAATACATCCTGTTGTCTTGTGCATGCCTCCTGCCTCCCGTCACCTTCATTACAGCTGTTCATTTCACACACACACAAACACACACACACACGCACACAATTGCCATGTGTGACTGTGAGGGCTGCCTTCGTAGCTTTTGTTGTTTTACTGACGCAAACTTTCCAGGAGGAAAGTCGTCACAGTTGTTAGGAGGCTGCAATATTTGTCTGCAGCTGACGTGTTTCAAGTATTAACAGTTATAGTTGGTCAGTTGTCAGCAAAGTTTGCTGCTATTTTTTTTGTCAGTGTAAGAGTAAGTAACAAAGTCATAACAGAGCAGGTGACTACGGATGAAAAATAGACTTTGAGCTAACACCGGCACGTTTACAGCAATATTTATTCATGTGCTCTGCCCCTTTTCAAATAGACTAATAACCACATGAGTAAAATTGACTCCTCCTGAGTAACTGATTATGTCACAGTGAAGAGAAGCAGTGTGGCCAAAGCTGCAGATCCCACAGATATGTTTTCTTCCTCGACCTGGAATCGTTTTAAAAGACTTTGGAGGCAAATTTAATTGCTTAAAAAACAACTTTGGTCACTATAGATCTGTTCTGTGCTGAAAGACACTTGACTTGGACTTTAACGAAGGATGCAGCACAGACCGACACAACACCGAGTGACGTCACAGAGTAGCAATTATAGAGCAGCAAAGGGTTTCTTTATTTTTTCTTTTCACAGAAACTGAGTTGTGTTGCTCAGAGATGTTGTGCTCAAGTGGGTTGAGATCTAGTGACTGTAAAGACCGAATCGTTCAATGCTCAGTAATCAGATGTTGAGGATCCAATCCTTCACATCCTGTGTGTTCAGGAAACATTTCCTTAACATCCATTTATCAAAGGCTTAGATTTCAGATAGCAGAGTTTGCAGTAGTTATTGCATTTTGGTTCAAATCTGTCCAAGTGTAACTATAAGCACAACAAAACATTTTCTCGACATTGGATCCATAATATGGATTTTTGCTTCCATAAATCCAAATGTTGGTTTAACCAAGGTCCAGAATAATATCCTTAATTTCCCCTGTAAATATTGTTGGTAATGTGTGACTCCTCCATCCAGACAGTGCAGAAGGCGTACTGTCGCGGTGTGTTTGTTTAAACCATGCGTGCGTGCGTCCATGTGAAATTCACACTGAACTTGTCATCAGGATGTGTCCCTTTGAAATCTTTCTCTTTTGGTTCTCTTGTTTCTCTCCTTCCTGTTCCCTTTCCCTTTCCATTTCCTCTGACCTTTTCCTGTGCAGCTATGATTTTAACTTCCTCTCTGTGCGTGTGCTTGTGTGTTTCTGTGTGTGTGTGTGTGTGTGTGTGTGTGTGTTCAGCTGAGTGTGAGCATAAGATCCACAGCCCCAGTGGGACGCTGAGCAGCCCGAACTGGCCAGACAAGTATCCCAGCCGTAAGGAGTGCACCTGGGACATCACAGCCACGCCAGGACACCGAGTCAAGATAGTAAGTGTGTTGAAAACGAGAAGACTTCGAGGGCTTGTGAAGCCTCTTTTAACCCTTTTCTTTAGCCTCGTTGGCCTTCTTCCTTCCCTCCAAACAATGCAATATTCTGTCTGTGGGGTCATATCTTATGTTAAACCCTCCGGCTGCCATCCCCCATCTTTCTCTATGATCTCTCCTCCAATGTCCCATTTATGAAACCTAAATGTGAACGTTGGAGAAAGTGCACTTTTGTATATTCGGGCTAACTGCAAGCGTGTGCTCATGCGTTAGAAAGAGGCCTTGGGCAGTGGCCATCTGTGTCCTTGTGGCTTTGAGTGTGTGTGTGTGTGTGTGTGTGTCTGTGTGTACACACACATGCATGTGTGCATGTAAGGGTTGATGTGTCACCACAAATAGTCATCTCCACATTTTTCCAGTTCCCGCAGCTCCATATTTAGGAACAAACAGACCGCGGTGCGCATCTCAGATTAAAGATAGTCGAACGTTTACAGTGCGATGTGTGCGAGGTAATTAGTCCAGTAGAGCCTCCGAGAAAGGAGAAGAGAGGCTGTGACAGAAGACAAATGGCGTTAACAGTGTTAGCGTTGATGCAAATGGAGTTTCTGCTGACTCAGGTGTATTCACAGAAAATGCTCAACGCTGTTTGCTAGAGGTGATTGAGTGGTCTAGACACACATTCATAGTCTAACCATGACGTAAGCGTATCTTCACATTGGGACTCTTGAGGTGGTTACTTGGTTGGCGTTTTTATAACTATTTGACAAATAACCATTTGGTCTCTGAAACATAAGAAAGTAGAGAATAATCAAACTCACGAGTCTTCAAACTGCGAGTTTTGTTGAAAACCTCAAGACATTCAGTTTATTATCACATTTCTTACTTTCATTTTTCTGTGAACTATTTATTAAATCAGCTAATCTAAAATGCACGCATACATCTTGATACCAAGATACAAATTGGTCCTCACAAAGATAGAAGTACAGGAACACACGAGCCCACATTCACACACATAATCCTCCTGAAATCCACTCGTGTTCCTCATGCAATTTAGTGTCGCACACAAAACAGTGCAATCCCGACAATATGCACACACATTCCTGATCTAGACACGCAGTCAAATGTTTAACTGAAAACACACCATGACATCATCTGCTGTGATAATACATCTACTATAGTACTTTTTGCACCTATTTTCAATGTGCGAATAAATGGGATTTTCACACAAATCATGAAAAAAGAGAGAAGCCCAAACATACGCAGATTGTGAAATTTGCATATATTTGGGTCGCTCTCTTTTTTCATCGTTATGCCATCTCAGTGAGATGTATGTAATGCCAGAAACATGAGCATCGACCTGAAGATCAGACTGTTATTGCCTCTTCAGTCTCTGTCGCTCAAAGACAGACACACAGACACACACAGACACACACACATTTTTGTGGGAGTATAGAACAGATTCACAAACCAGTGTCTCACTGGAGCTACAGTGGGAAACATCTGGAGGCCGTCACGACCCCAGAACCAAGCGCTCCTCCTCTCTCGCTAACGACATCCTCGCGTCGGCCCACCTTCGTCCTTCTCTCTCTCTCCTCTCGCCCGGCTGGTTCGAAACCGATCCGGTGTGGCGCTTGTGGCGGCGTGATGGAGCACGGCTCAGGAGACAATCGGAGAAAGTGTGTGTCTGTGTGGGAGAGAGGCCTGCAAGGTGGGATGACTCAGCTCACGGTGACTTGATTAGATTAGGAATGGTGACACTGTGTACACGCATGTCAGTGTGGAAGCGACGTGTCGGCAAAGAGGCCGGCCGGCTGTTCTCAGATAGGTCAACGAATATGACACGCAAATACATTCATAACGGCTTGAAAGAGTTTTAAAGGGGCGTAACACTGGCGGGAAGAGCCGGAGAAATACTTATGGCACTCAGCATCTCGATCAAAGGTGTCTGATATTGGAGCAAAACCACGACGTTATTGGTGACAGAAATATGGGTTATTTTGGATTTATATGGATCTCATGACTGTGTGTTCCTTTTTAGCAACTTTCAGCTCATTGTTTTGGTTTACTCTTCCAGCCAACATTAACATTTGCTTGTTTTTGGCCAAAACTGACCACTGTGCAACTGTTTGCCAACAGATTGACCAACATATCTACTTAAAAGGCGAAATATGTCGGCTGTCCGTTGTGTTAAGTTTGTTTCCACTGCTCCCAAGTTGCCAAATAATCTGTTCTTGCAGGTTTAAATAAAGACTCAGTAAAGCTCAGTCATGTTTTTTTTATAGCTTCTTTATCCAGCTACATTAAATCAGTTTTTTTTTTTGATGAAATGATTGGATTCCAATTCAGGAAATGACTCACGCAGTTTCATGAATTAGTCATTAGTCTCTATTAGTCTGATTCTCTAATTTCCTTCTGAATGACGTTCATTGTCGCTTCTGTCGGCCATCATGCACTGTTCTGAAGTCATGCATATGTGTGCATGTACATTTATGTACTGTAGGACACACATTTGGGGTTTTGTTATCATACCTGCCAACAAATATAACATCACCAAGAATACTTCTGCAGTGAGAAGAACAAGTGCAAGATTATCTATATGGGAAAATCCCGTTGGCTGCTTACTATTGGCTTCCTTTCTTCTCACCATTTTAAAAAGACATGTGAATGCTGTGCACTCCAAAGTCTCTGTTTAAAGAACAAATAAACAAACATGTACACTGCAAAAATTTAAATCTAAGTAAGATGAAATATCTTAAATCAAGGCATTGTACGCTTGTTTTTTGATTGACAAGATATTTCTTCTTATCAGGCAGTTTTTATTTTAGAGCATTTCACTTGTTTCAAGAAGTCTTGGCAAGTCAAATTCTCCTGTTCTGTTGGCAGATAATTTGTCTTATTTCAAGTAATATTTCCCTCATTTTATTACGTTTTTTCTTGTTTTTGGAAGCTGAATTTTCGCAGTGTAGATATGCTTTTAAATCTGAGGTGTCAAAAAATTGTGAAAAGGTCTTTCCAGAAACAGTGTCCTGTTGATCTTTGGATAATCTCGAGACGTCATCTTGAAATCTCACTGGTAATACTTTCCCACAAAGAAATAGTGCCTATAAAACTGCGAACAGGGAACAAACGTTCGTCTTTCACCGCTTTCTCGCATCACACCCAGCTATCTCTCATCCTCTGCGCTCCCACCTCTGCAGGCCTTCAATGAGTTTGAGATCGAGCAGCATCAGGAATGTGCATATGACCATCTGGAGGCCTTCGACGGGGACAGTGACACGGCAACCATCCTGGGTCGATTGTGCGGCAGCAAGATCCCGGAGCAGCTGGTCTCCACCGGCAACAAGATGTACCTCCGCTTCATTTCTGACGCCTCAGTCCAAAGAAAGGGCTTCCAAGCTACACACTCCACAGGTGTGTGGAAGTTTATTTAGGTGCTAACGCACGACTGTGACAATATCTCACTTCATGTGCAACACTGTGTCCGCAAAGAGCATCTCTCTCAGTCACCCGCATTGATTTCTCAAGTTTGGATAGATATTTGAGTAATACCTCCCTCTAGTGGTTTACAACCCTGCATTCCAGATGGACGTCATTCATGAAATCTGACTTTATTGGACAAAACTAAATCTATCAAACGCCTAATTTACAAGATCAATATGCCTCTCTCTCCTGGTCTCTGCAGAGTGTGGCGGTCGTCTAAAAGCCGAAGCTCGTCAGAAGAACCTTTACTCTCACTCCCAGTTCGGAGACAACAACTATCCGGGTCACACCGACTGCGAGTGGCTGCTGACGGCCGAGCAGGGCTACGGCATCGAGCTGAGCTTCATCACGTTCGAGGTGGAGGAGGAAGCGGACTGCGGTTATGACTACATCGAGCTGTACAACGGCTACGACGCCAACTCGCATCGGCTCGGCCGCTTCTGCGGTTCTGGGGTAAGATTTGATCTTCTTCATTTTAAGGCTCATTTTTGATAAGAAAAGTCAGACCATCAATTACTTGAGTTCACGTTATGACCAACGCTGGAAATATCTTATTCCTCTTTCATATATAGAGCTGCATTGTTGTCCTGAAAACAATCTAAAGAACACACAAGCTGGGTGACTCGTTCCTTCATTCACGGGCACTGTACTTTATTTTTTCTTGATCACACATGCACCGTCCTGCAGCTGTAAATACTCAAAGGAAATATTCATATTTAGGTGCATGTGAATTTTGTCCTCAACAAATGTGCCGTTTAGTAGAGTTTGACTAACGTTTAAAACAAAAAAACTGTGTCCAAATCAAAATAAACTAATGGGCTTGTGGCTGAGAGCCATGGTGGGAAGTTGTCTTTACTTTGTCTTTAACTACAAATGATTCATACTTTGTTCGTTTTTGAAAGCATGCTGCACTATTTTTGATTTTTCTTATCATCAATAGATATTTAATGTATTATTGTCGTATTAAAAAGGAGATGTTTTGTGTATTGGCACTGAATTCAGGTAATGTGTTGTCAAAGTAAAAGTTCTACACCAAAATTGTAACTGAAGTTAAAAAAAACACACACAAGCGTTATCAGCAAAACACACTTAATGTATGACAAATAAATGTACTCAACGTGGAAAAATGACCCCCGTAAGTACCTAAAATTTGTACTTATTTTAAGTACAGTGTTTGTAATTATATCTCGTTACACGAAAGAGGAAGACGAGGCTCAAACTAGTTTAAAGATATTTCTAATTGACGTAAACTTCGCCTTGAAAGTGGAACACACCCAAGCAGTAATGTCATTGAAAGTATATTATTACTATCACTATTTTTCATAATTCCTTGTCCCTCCTCAGCCCAGGGAGGGGATCTACTCGCCCGGAGGTGCAATGCTGATCCGTTTTCACAGTGACGACACAATCAGCAAGAAGGGCTTCCACATCCGCTACACCAGCACCAAGTTCCAGGAGAACCTTCACACCAGGAAATGACCTCACAGGCAGCCCGTGACCTCTGACCTTTGCGCAGCCCCCCCCCCCTCCCCCTCCACGACGCCGTCACCCCGACCTTCACCACGGCAATGAGAAAAAGTACAGCCTGTCCCCTCTTCTCGGACCCAACGGATAGACGTGGACGTTTGTGGACGCTCGCCAGCTCGCGGGGGAGGAAGACAACACTTCTGAGTGAACATTGGTCTCCCTCCGCGGCTCCACGAGGGTCTGCGCACTCCGATACGAGGCCGGCAAAAAACAATGAGACGTCAACTCGAGTGAGCCATTTCTGTGGAGGAGATGGTCTTCCGTTACCGCACATCGAACTCCACTCACGGCCACGCACCCGAAAAAACAGAAGAGTGCAAACAAACGCGGAAACATACGAGATTCATATTCAGAAATATAAACTTTGGGTGCGCGAGGGGCGTCGGCCTGAAACAAAATGCATCCAACCGGCGAGTTGAGAGACTTTTCCCACTCGTTGAACTGCGATCAGACGGCTTCTCAAAACCCGCAGGAACTGAGAGGAAATCTCGAGACGTTTTTATTGCCTTCGATGCCTGGGAACTGGTCTCCTCAGCCCAGCTCAGAACGGCTGCAGATGATTTTATTTCATGTCTTATTGTAAAACCCTTTGTGTTTACTTGTGTGTTTGTGTGTGTATGCGTGTGTGTACAGAGAAAAAGAACAAACAAAAGACTGAAGGCCGTCATTTGCCCTTTTTTGCTTAAAGCTTATGCAGACGACCATCGTGGAATGGGGAAAAATATAAAAAAAAATATACAAATGGAGAAATTTCCAAATGATCTGTGATGTTAATGTTAAGCCTTGCATTATGGTGTGTGTGTGCGCGCGCGCGTGTGTGTGTGTGTGTGCGTGAGTGTGCGCGTGCGTGTCCATGCTGTTTTTGAGTTTGCACCGTCTTGTAACAAACATGGATGTTTCCACCTCACCCCAAAATAAAAAGTGGATATCGGAAAAAGGGAATATTTTCATAGCCGTCTCTCGGAGTGACGCGATTCTGATTGAAGGAGAGATTCCCATGGTGCTAAAAATAAAAAAAAAAATACACTGAATGGCAGACGAGTGCGGTTGGAGGATCCACTTTTGGAGCCAGCGTGCAAACAGCACACTGCAGCAACAGCACTAGTCCTGTGGAACTACAATATTGCCTTAGAACCAAAATGTATGCGACAGAAGGCCGCTCCGATGCTCTTGTGGCAGTGTATTTCATTTGTTTGGAGAGCTTGAATGGTTTTATTGTCCAAAAAAAACCACCAACAAAAAACATGGGAAATGTAGTCTGTGTGTGAGATAGAGTCAATGGTGCATGTGTGTTTGTGTGTGTCCTTTTCGTAGCTGCTCTCAGAGATACATACACACTTACACATTCAAACTAATTTGCGTGCGTTTTCCTCAAACATCTTAACACACACGACAACTTCTGTACGTTTGGAGCATGGAGATGTAAAGCTGAAGGAGGATCGAGGCGCATACGGGATGCATCTTCTGTTTTGTGAAATAAAAACATGTAAGTGTGTGTGTGTTATAGGTGATTATAGAGAAACAATGCGTGTGTGTGTGTGTGTGTGCGTGTCTGTAAACTGTATGTTTCTAAGTTGAATCATTCATCGCTGTACGTGCCAAGCTCCAGGTGACCCTGATCCACTGTAGTTTTTGTTTTATCATTCCACCTTTGTGTCTGTAGTTCAGGGACACTGACATGACGTCCTCTGCATCGGTCATTAAAATACACACAGGTAAAAACTACAGGCAGCTGTGTTTTGTGGATTTATTGCCGTGTTTGGTGAATTCATGATGTATTCTATGACTCTGTTTCCCACCAGTAGTCCATGGCAAAGTTTAGTAAAAGAAGTCGCCTACAGATCTGTAAGACTATTTAAGAGTGTTTTTGTGAGACTTTATTTCCTGTCTGCAGCTGTTTCTGTCACTTATTCTACCTCAACGGCCATGTTATGTGTTTTCTATGGAGTCTGGAGTGCACAACTAGAGTGAATATAGTCATCATTAATCAATTTATACGTTGAAACGTTTTGGTAGATATGCCTGTTTGCTTCCTTCCCGGAAGTTAGATGAAACAATTAATAGCATTATCCTGCGAAACATGAAGCTACTAAAAGCAGCTGGTTAGCTTAGCTTAGCATTAAGACTGCAAAAACAGGGAGAAACGGTTAATACGGTATTTTTGTCAACCAGCATCTCTAAAGGTAGTAGATTATTTTGTGATTTGGTGTGTGTTGTCCTACAATTTAACACAAAACACTTTATAATCACTGTGTTGTGTTAGCTCCATCAGACTCCATGTCAAATCCCAGTGGTTTGAGTTGATGCCCGACCGGCTGGCTGCAGAGGAAAGTGTGATTTGATTGGAAGGCTACTTAATATTTTAATTCACACAATTCTGACTTAAAGCATGAAATAAAAATACTCAGATACTGGTGTTATTCGTCATTGTTCCACAATTGAAGGTCAGCGGGCGCTACGTGCTGATAGCCACACCCGATGTGGGATTTTATTATCAATTTAACTGCCAAAAACAATGAAATTTAAAAATGGCTAACTGCTTAACGTGGTCAACAACTGGCTTTTAGGAGCTTAAATATCAACGTGAGAGGATCACTAAACATGGAGGCAGCAGGACAACTTGGGGAAGTTGGGCAAACGTAGTGAAGTGACCCAAACTGACTGAATAGCTGAACATTGAGGACAACAGGTAACGTGCTCTCTGATTATCCCCTTTGTTAAACTGTATGGGAAATAGCGCATTGTGTCAAATTTCTGATTTTGCATCTGTGCAAAGTTGTTGCCAAAGCGTTTATTCTTCTCTTTAAAAAAAAACACCACTGCCTCCTCTGCAGGTGTTGCCACCGTTTCATGACGGTTATTTCCACCCACTGAAGTACTAATGTAAGTTAATATGTTTAATTGTGTGTTATGAGTAGAGTCATAAAAAAAAAAGCAACACCAAAATGCGTCAAGGTCGTCAATCATTTGAGAAACATTAATATAAATGTGCGTTTGACCCATTTTACACATGACCGCGTGGCGGTAGCTTGAGGAAAAGCCACTTACCTTCAAAGGAGCAGTTTGAGGAGCCTCAGGTGTCACATTTGGTGCAACACACAGTCGTTTGGTGCCACTGTCATACAGCCAGTCAACCACTAGAGGGCGCTCAGTTTGAGCTTTTGAAAATAGTATCAGGGAACCTGAAATTGATCAACTTTGATTTGCTTGAACGTTTTAACTTTGACTCCATCTACAGTTCATCCAGGCAACTGCAGGCAGGCTGTCGTGACGTCACTATTTGCCGGAGCCTTCAGGAACAAGTCACACAAATGAGAAGAAACACCTTTTCTCTCTTACCCCTGATGGTCACTACCTTTTTTTTCTGCACAGTGTTAGTTGTATTTGCTTAAGGATCAACACCACTGGGACTTTTACCGTTCGACAACTATACAATTAAGTTTAAAATAGTTTTGATTGTGTTGCCTTAAAACACTTGAACATGATCAAAATAAAACTAATTACTGATGCATATAGGAGCAGGATGTGGAATTTATAATAACCTCGTCTTTATTTTGACACTCATGAAGGCGTTTCATTATAACTTCCGCATATCTGCTCCTGTAAAAGTGGGAAAAAACTAATTGGGTGCATTATAAGACTTTCTGGACTTTCACTAGAAAATGCAAAGTTATTAAAAGCTGCAACTAACAATTATTTTCATTCGTCTGCTTGTTGTTGCTTTTTCGTGACGAGCAGATTAATTTTTTTGTCCACAAACTATTGGAGAATAGTCAAAATATCAATCACACTTCACCTGAGCCCAAGATTCAGCTTCTTTCTTTGTCAATTAAAAAAGGCCAATTTGTTGAGTTTACTTACATATAACACAAAGAAAAGCAGCAAATGGTCATATCAGAAGATGAAACTATGAAGTATGTTTTGTTTTTGCTTGGAAAAAGGACAAGAGCAATCCCAACGATCAAAATAGTTGCTGATCAATCAATCGTTTTAGATCTAAAATGATTACTTTCTTCAAGAAATGACAGTGGTTCTTATGATATGGATAATGCACAGATGGAGCCGGTGTCAGGTCACAACCACAACTGCTGAGTCGACTGTAGTAGTAGCATCTTTAGTTGCACATTTCCATTATTCTGCCCACAATTCTAAATGAAGCTACTGATTATTTTCTCCATTAATCATAATGTCTATATACTCAGTTTCCAAAGTGCACGGCGATGTTCAAGGTGTCTTGTTTTATCTTAACAGTTTACCATCATAGGTTAAGACTAAGAAAAGCTAAAACATATTCACATTTCAGGAGCTGAAACAAGTCAGTTCATTACTTTTTTTTTCATGCCAACTTTCAATCTCAACTATTACCCTAAAATATGGGCTACAATCAACCCTTAAAGTGCTCCGGGAATAGTAGATGTTAATATTTCCATTTTCTGACAACATGGCAAACTCAATCTACTGAGGAAGGTCATGTGATAATATCAAAAGCTCCAGCTGAGACTCTTAATGAACCTCGTGGTGAGATGGTTTTGTGAGGTACCTGGGGTGTACATGTGAGTGTTGGGGTGCAGCTCATTTTGTCCAGACATCATTTTTGGTCACATAGCATCTTTAATACCACCATTATAATAATTAGGATATCAAAAGTATCGAGTATACATACATCATTTGCATTGCGGTACACAAATCTGAGCTGATTTATGTTTTTATATCTTTCATTCGTTGTTCTCAGAATCAACTTTTATTGTCTCGACATTGTGCTGACATTGAATTGTCCTGAAGAACTTGACGCTATTTCAGGAAGGAGAACATTTAATTGGACATGTATTGTTAAGTAATATAAAAAGTTTTTTTGATATTTCCAAATGTAACTTGAATCCTATAGTCTACTACTTTCCAATACCAATAGTCAATAATCTTGATATAAGCCAAACTAGAGTCCATGTCACCAAAAATCAAAGTACTTCAGGTTGGTTTCTTCACCTGCGTTGGTCTTGATATTCTGTAGTTTTTCTTCTCTTTTTTGCAGTAAAGTTCTTGAAGCTGTGGGAACAGTCTCTTGAAGCCATGCCTGTTTATGTAACAGTCCCAGTAAATGGATTCTCAGGAGTCTGAAGATGTATGTGTGTGTGTGTGTGTGTGCATGTGTGTGTGTGTGTGAATGTGTGTGTATTGGTTGAGGAAAGTGAGGGTCAAAATGGTGAAACACCTCACTTCCTCCTCCTCCACCACCTTCCATGGTCTCAGTCTGTGCTGCCTGTCAGACGCTGGTGATGGAGGCCAGGCAGTTCGATGACTTCTGGAGTTTCTCAGGCTGTGTGGTGGGGGGTTCTGGGATGGCGCGAAAGCTGAATGGCAGTCCGATACTACTCGTGCCGATGTGGCCGGGGCTCAGCGCTGGATTCTGCCGTCTATTGCTTTCCACTATGCTGGATGTGTTGGATGCAAGGCTTTCACGCGTTCTGCACAAGAGAAACGAGAGAAAGTCAAGTGTTGGCTTTCAAAAGGCACGGAAACATCTCACAGTGTGTGTCACTTGGATAGAAAGAAGAAGAATACCGAAATAAATGGAAGCAATTTGTAAAAAAAACAACGCAGATACATTTTAGTTACTGAGAATTTTAAAAAGGAAGCTAATTCCTTTTAGATTTCCTTCAATATAAAAGACTAATAATCACTTTTTTTGGGGTCGTTCTTTCAGAAGAATACAGACAAAATCAAATGCATTAAAGCAACTTGGATTCAGAGTAGAAACCATAACCATATGTGAAGTTGATAATTAAATCATTTTTTTTAAATATGGAGCACATGCTTTATGTTGTGTAATTGCACATTTTACAATATTTATTCCTCATATTTAATATGTTTTTTCCCAATATTTAAGTTGAAAGACTAATCTTTCTTCTGAATGTACACATGGAGCATTTTTTATGAATACACTTTCCAAAACCCAGATGACGTCATCAGGGTTATTTTCTCGTAACTGACTGAGGATGTTTTGAGAGAAAGGTTACGTTACAGGAATCTCTGCAGCTTTGGTTTGACTTTTATTTCTATTTAATCTTTAAAAGTATTCAGTTGGTGGTGTTCTCTCTCGGGCAACTGTCTGCTTAAACGTGTTTAAATGGTTTACAAGTGATTCACCAGTGTTAGACGGCGGCGGTTGTGTTGACGTTTGTGGACTTTTTTTGTCTGATAAACAGATGTTTGCAGTTGTTTTGTGTAAAGTTGAAACAATTCATTTCATGTTGATGCATTTCATCTATTTTTTTGCTTCAGCTGTTTTTTTCTGTACATAACATGCATTTATAAATGAGTCACTTGTCACCAAGATAACTGTCTGTTTCATTTTAAAAAGAAGGAAATAAAACAAAAACACTACAGTGTCACAGCTGTGTGATCCAAGTTGCTTTAAGTACCGTCCCAGTTATCCATACACCAACCAGCAGGATTAATATAATTAATAAATGATTGGAATACAATCAAAGTATTTAGTGTTGAGCATGAAACTGGCGGTTATGCTCTTTATTTTGCAGACTTTGATGTTTTGTAATGAAATAATCTGTCAAAACGTGCTTCAGTTCAGCCCACAGAGAAGTTCAGGGTTGAAACTTATGACGTGTGAGCATGACAACACAAAACACTTTGATTTCTTTCAGCTGGATTTCACTCAGAAATGTTACTAAGACTGTTGTTAGTGCAGGAAACTGGTCCTTCTTCATGTTTTGTATTCAATATAAATTTAGACTACAGATATATCCTCAGAGTCCACTTGTCCACCTGTTCAATCTGATCAAATAAAACCTCAATAGTTAACAGATCTAATTCATTATTTTATCAAAAGACATGGTGAAAATTTAGAATATATTGGATTGAATTATTATAATATATAAATGCATCGACCTCGATAGTTAAATCTAGAGTTGACAAGTTGGTTAAAAGCGTTCAGTGACTTACCATCTTTAGTTTAGCTTTTACATTTTATTTTCTTTTTACCTCCATATAGCAACATCCCGTTTGACAGCAATCCAGATTTTTGGGGGTATTTTAGGTCTCACTATGTTCTCCTTCAGCATACCTCCCTTACTAAAACCTTATCATTTTCAAGAGCCTTTTTAGTAGTGGAAAAGCAAAAGGAAGTGTCAGACGATGATGCATTGATTCCTGTTCATTCCAGCACATACCTGGGGGAGTTGAACCCACTGTCCACCGTGACACTGCTGCTGTCCATGCTGTCCAAACGGGCGGAGTGGGCTGACTTCTGGCTGCTGCTGTTCTCCGTCTCCTTGGGGCTGAGTAAGGTCAGATTGGTCTCCAGTTTCCGCTGCAGATCATGCTCCTTCTCCCGCTCCATTAACCACTGCATGGTTCCCTCCCCACCACCACCACTGCCTCCACCGTTACCACCCACTTCCCCATGGTCCTTGTTGTCCTCTGCTGTCGCCAACTCTTTGTGCGAGTCCTCCTCTGCCTCTTCCTCTTCCTCATCATCTGATACATTATAATAGTCAAAAGAGGCGGAGGGGACTATTGGCTCTAGGCAGCCCTGTAAAACTGCCGGTGACGCTGAGGAAGTGGCTGAATTGGAAGGCTGCTGGGGCTCAGGATTGTCTACGGCCTCGGTTGATTTGGCATGTGAGGCTTTCCGCAATGTGCCGGACTTGGTGTAGCTGCTGTCCACGTAGCCTGTGGACAAGGCATTGTGTGGAGGTTTGAACAAAGTGTCCTTGCTGAAGATCTCTTTCCTCTTGATCACCATACTGCCTCCTCCTCCCCCTCCCGGATCTACGTTGTGTTGGTGTGGCGTCAAACGGGCATTTTGCACCGGCTCCGGCGTCTGGCTTGGCGTCAGTCGCACTGAGCCGTTCTGTCCCTTTGCTGCCGACGAGTCCTCTTTGTACTCCATCGTGTGCGGAGAGGTGAGGTGAGGCGTTTGGCGGTCAGCCGGAGAGCCCTTTCGGAGTCCCCCTGATGAGGTTAATGTGTCATATTCTGATTTTGCCTGAGGCGAAGGGGCAGTTAGGATTGTTTCATTTGACGTATTGCACTGGAAGTACTCATCTGCTGAGGGCTTAGGAGAAAGTCCCATTAGCTCATTGTACGATGGCAAGCTGTCTCTGCTTTTGTTCCTCTCCATCGTACTCCGGATCCTTGACTCGTCCAAACTCCCTTTCCCCAAATCAGGCACATTAAAATCAGAGTGGAACTTAGCAGCAGAGAACATGATCCTTGAGTAGTGGGAGGACTTCTGCGTGGCGCGCAGGGTGCCGTCATCAGTGTAGTAATGACTGCGCTCCTCCAGAGCGGGTTCAAAGTCTTCTGGCACCCCCAGTGACGGGCCCTTGAGGGAGTTGTCCATGGACCGAGAGCGTTCCTTCGCTTGATCTGACCTGTCGTGACGCGACTTCCTGTCCTGATTGTGACTGTGACTCCTCTGCACTCTGGACTGGCACGTCCCGCGCGACGGCTCTGGGAAGGGCATCTCCGTCCGCCTCTTGGCGAGCTCCCCAGACACGTCCCACTCGGGGGTAACCGGGCAGGACGATTCGGTGATGTTGGGGTTGCTGTGGACCAGGTATGTCGCGCCTCCGCTTCGCCTGCGCTCCAAGGTGTACATGGCCTCCCGAGGCGAGCGGACTAACGAGTGGCTAAAGAAGCGGTAATCCCTCTCCATGAACAAAAGGTCCCAGTTTGAACCCTCAGACGGGTCTCCCCTGGACGTTCGGGGCTTGCTGTGTGAGCGGGACTTCCCATGTAGGGCCCGCCGATGGCCCCTCCCCCTCCTGCTTCGTGCACTGTGCTGGGCTGAGGACCCGGCCTTGTTCTTCTGCGTGCGCTCCTCCTCCAGCCTCTTCATCACAGCCGTGTGCCTCGCCACGTTCTCCACCGATAGGTCAGGGTTGATTCGGCGGATGATCTCCATCTCCACCTCGCGGGGAATGGGCGCGGTTGGCACCTCTTCGTCACGAAGAGGCCACTCCTCTGGGGGGAACTGGGCGGAGAAGGTGGCCAGCTGCCTCATTTTGTCCTTCTTGAAACTCAGCCGGAAGAGCCTGAGGCCGAACCTTTTGGATTGCTTCTCGCCGCTTCCGCCGCCGCCACCACTCCCTTCTTTCTTTTTGGTCAGAGTGTCACTTTTATAAGGGAAAGAAGTGATGCTTTTGCTCTTCTCAGCGGGCTCTTGAGGCGGCGGTTGCTGGGCAGGAGGGGAAGTGGGAAGAGGGGGATGAGGGTATGACGGAGGTTCTCCTCGGTGCTCCTTGGCCGACGTGCTTGGTGGAGGTTCCCCGCCTTTGTGATCCTTGGGGGGCTTACTTTGATAAGAATCCCCCCTGTGCTCCTTTGGTGACTTACTACTGTGAAGTCTGGACGAGTCTTCGCGATAGGAGTTGTACGAGTCATTGTGATTCTTGCGAGGAGGCCTCTCTCTCAGGCAGCCAGGCGTCGATGGTGTTACGTTGCCGGACTGCGGCGAAGTGCATTGCTGAGTTTGCTGCTGCTGTTGCTGCTGCTGTGACTGTTGCGTTTGGCGCTCTTGCAGCCGGTCATCCAGGTGATACCACTTGTTGTTGGTTCTG
This sequence comes from Clinocottus analis, assembly GCF_023055335.1. NCBI lineage: Eukaryota > Metazoa > Chordata > Actinopteri > Perciformes > Cottidae > Clinocottus > Clinocottus analis. The sequence continues at coordinate 3,266,840 of NW_027175954.1, read as the reverse complement.
ATGAGGGAAGGAGTGATAAAGTAGGTCTGTGGGGTGACGATGAAGTAGCCCTCTGGAGTTGGGTAGATCTTCCTCTCTCGCACCAGCATGTTCAGGGTATGCCGCAGAACCTCTGAGCTGGGTGTAGGCACGCCTGCAGGACACAAATACACAAATACATTTCAGATCAAATTTTGAATTTACGTTGAAGTTGTTCAAACACAGGACATTTTGACTATTTTTGTTTGAGCACGGAGACGATTTGGAGACAGTTAAATGATCGCAAATACCAGATTAAAGTTGAAAAAAAAAAGATTTTAGTTTGAATATAACGTGTAACTTTCATGATGTTTCTGTCACCCAATGCATGTGTTAAGATCATTACAATCTAATTTAAACATATATAATCTCACCAGATATAAAAAAAAACGACGATGTTTCTAAAAAATTATATATAATGCAATATTTAAATAATAAAAATGAAGAAATATATTTAAAAAATAAAGCATATTATGCATCTTCTTATTTACAAAATAATGTATAATGTTTATCTGGAGTGAAATTTTCAACCCAAATTTGCCAGGTTTTTAATTAATATACCATTTCATCAGATATGTTGTAATGTGCATGATTTTCTTCACGTTTTATGATCTCTCTAAAATTTAAGATGAACTTGCATTAATTTGAATTGGGCTCGACAGCACATGAATAATTAATGACATAATATTTGTACAGACATCTTTTTTGAACATTGAATGTTTCCTTCTATTTTTATGATTTTTAAATTACAATAACATTAATATAACAACAATAATATAAAATGCATTTTTTTTTTGATTCTCTCGAAGATTTAGCATCTCTTTAAAAACCTGTTGAGTTTCAGATATTAAACAAGCATTTTTATTTCTTGTTGACCTGATTTTTCTAAATGTGACAATTACCACAGCTCACATACATCATCAGACATTTCAAGTAATATCCATAACCTGTGCATACATACACATACACACACACTATAAAACCGATACCATGATCTAAGATTTAATATGTAAAAACAAATTAATAAACTAAAGACTCATTCCCAGATGACTCCTGGGGATATTTAACCAGTCACCTCAAGAGCTTAGCTTGTATAGATTACCACATCCACATTAAAAGCAGTCCATTTTAAACATCATTCATTACCTTTGTCTGGCATGGTCTTGTGTTGCCTGACATTACATCACCCCGTGTGTTTTTACAAAGCAGTGATGCAACCTATAAGATCAACTGCTTTTCACTCAGGCGTCATATTGAAAATAAAGATACATTTGAGGGACATGCTTCCCATTCCCAAATTTGACCAAGAGCTAGTTTACACAGCGGTAAAACCTGTGCTTTAAAACATACTGTTGGGATACATTTTAAGATTTCATTGCTTTATATATTTTGTAAATAAGAAAATAACTATAATGTTAAAATAGTACATGTATTCAACCCATTAAAACAAACAACACTGTGAAAGCATTTTGGAATGAGGCAACAATTTGGATTCAGTAAAAAAAACGGTATTCATAGTATTTTAATTTTTTTTCATAGTATCTTTCAGTATTTGCCAAAAGGATTGGATTTTTTTGCAGGGGGGTTTTAGGAGGTACTCATCCATCAGCCTGCTACCTACAGTAGATGGTGGTCAGCACGGTAGCAGAGCAATATACTGCCAAAACATATTTCGGCTTCTTAAAAGAAAGGCCCACCTACAAAAATATCAGTTTTAGTGTATGATATATTAAGAATATTTTCAGACAGGGACTAAACTGAAACGTGTCAATACTGTTTTGTCAACAGAGTCTTGCTTTGAAGTTCAGTTCCCCGTCGTATAGGGCTAGAATAAAGCTGAGATAATATCCTAAATGTAGCATATACTTAAATGGATATTGATTTTTTCATATTTTGAAGTGGGCTTTTCTTTTAGGTGGTTGAATTAGTTTCGCTGCCGGCCTCGTCCACAGCAGCACGTTGGTTTGATTCCCGTGCCGGGACTCAAGTCTGTTTCTCCAAACTGGACGCGTGGTGACCGCCATCGACTGTAAATAACACACTGACCATGATAAGTACCTCACACAGCGGCACTTTAAATAATCCCAACTATGCCTTCATGGAGAGATAATATTAACAATAATATGATGAGATTATAATTTGTATTAAGACGAAATGTGCTACTTCCATGATGTCACTGAATTACGATAAAAAATAAATACTGGTCTGGTAGAGGTTCTTTAAATCACTCGAGCAAAATATGTTTATAGACAATGTCTCATAAATGATTGTGTACTCGTGAATAAAACTGAACACAGTATACGAGTAGAGGAAAAGGAGAGGAGAATGTGACTGGACGTGTTTTTCTACATTTTATTTGGGCCTGCATGGCATTTCTTTCTATAAAATGTAACTGGATTTCTTCACATTTCTTATTTTGCACAGCAGTCCAAATGCCAAAGGTATTCTGCTTACAATCATATACGATCAAGAAAAGCAGCAAATACTTTCATCTGAAAAGCTGCTTGGAAATGACCTAAATTAACCAATCGCCGATTTACTGATCGCTTAATTCACTAATTGTTTCACATCTCCCGTTGAAACATTACGCTGATGTCTACGAGATTTAACAGGATGAAAAATCTCAATCACTGCAATGTGTCAGAGCCCTGAGGTCAGATCAATAGATGTTTAAAGCCTACACAAATCATCACTTTGCTCTTTGAACCTGGCGTGTGTAAAATAAAAATGAAGGTAATAAACCAGTTATGACGCACGGCAGATGTATATAGTCCCCATACTGTTACAGTAACCGCTAATGTGCTCACAAGATATGCCACACTGTGTATTCAAAAATCATTTCTGCATGCTTTGTGGAGTCCTATGTGTTTTTAAGGAGGCCAGAGGCGCGTACCTGGGAAGCTGGCAGTGAGGTGCTCCACCAGAGCCTCCTGGTTGACCGGCTTGTGGGCAGAGTTCATAGCAGAGATGGCCAGGCACAAGATCTCCCCCAGCGGGATGAACTGTGACTGGCTGATAGGTGACATGCTGATCGGAGACACGTCACCTGCAGGATGGGGAGGAGGAGGATGGGAAGGAGGAGGCACAACTGTTAGATCATGAATGAACAGCAGGCGCAGCGTGTGAAGCTATGATGTAATGGTCAAACAGCAGCAGTTTGCACGCTGCCTCCAACAGCTCCACCCCTCCTCTCTGTGCTTCCTTTAGCCTCTCGTTCCTCCCGTTTTCTCGTAGGTTAGCATAACGAGGCAGCTGCTGCAGCAGCCGTTGTGCCAGATCACCTCGGTCTTTGCGTACGTCGTTATTCATTTCACACGATGCCACGAACGTAAAAAAAAAAAAAAAAGGAGAAAAAAAAGGGAAGCTTACACATTTTAAAATTGAACAAAACAGAGCTGACTTTAGCGCCACATCGACAGCTTACACGCAGACGTTCTCTGTAGCCTTTGTTGAATTAAGCTGGCTTTGCTGTCAGCGAGTAGTGAGTAGTGAGATCATCCTACAACCAGACGGCCCGGCTTCCAGCCCCTCTGAGAGCAAACATCTGCTCTGCTTAAAGGTTGTGCAGCAGCACACTGAACCGTGCGCCGCGGCATCTTTGCTGGAGCTGACCCTGTCCTCTGACCTAAATCTGGTGATCGAGAGAGTTATGCGATACAAAACGATAAAAATACACCGTCGAGGCCTCCATCTTTGATTTTTTAACCTTACGTTATGTCTCCTGATGTGTGGACGGATGAGCGGATGAGTTATTGTTGCCTCATCGGTCGCTGTTTTGAGTTGTGTGAGCGTTTTTACGATACTTACACTTCTTTAGCCTGGGCTGAAACATGAGCAGGGCCCTGCCTCCTCACCACACTCAAGCGAACGGTCAGTGAAGCAACACGATGACGTTATCTCTGCTTAGTATCACAGCCCCGTAAGCTTTCTGTGGCTTTTTTTTTAAATTTCTTTTTTGTAAACATGATAAAAGCTGGATCCCTGTCCTGTGCTCGTGTAGAATAGTTTGGGAATGAGTAATCATATTTATGTTTCCCCATCTCATGATGAAGCAACAAAAAGGTATATACACAATATCTATCACGAAAAGGGACAGAACGGAGGAGGTTTTCTTGGTAAAGACAATAGTTCACGAGGAGACATGCCCAGAAGCCCTTTTTGTAATATCAACAAAACACAAAATATGAACCTGACACACAATTTGGCACAGGGGTGATGACACTGATGTTTTCTGCACAGTTTTTTTTTGAAGGTACATAAAATATGATGGGTGTGGGGGGACATTTAAAAAAGAAATAGGTCAGTAAATATGAAGGCGATGTGAATATGTCAGGAAGTTAAAATAGTTATTTGGACCCACAGAAATACAGTTTTGAATTTGAGAATGTGTCCAATGGCGCTTATAGATTAGATCATTAACAAATGATGTATTCTCTCTTCCTACTTGACTTCACTCGATACATTAGACACTACAAGTACTAAAAAAAAGGGGGGAAGTTGCCATCACCTCCTACTTGATAGTACGAACATTTTGTTCATTTTGAATTCCGCCTTTTGCCCCCAAATCACACCGACTATTGCTCTGCGTAGCGAGAGGGTGGAGCCTCTGTCGGTGGGAGTGTCAAAGACTCACCTGGTGCACGATAACTTGGTGGGGACGGAGAGAAATGAGGAGCAGGAGGGGGAGGAAGATGCTGCTTCTGCACACGGATGTCTTTCTCACTACGGGAGAGATTGTGCTCCGGCGGGCGCTCGGCGTGCTCCGAGCTGGGCCAGGCCCGCCGCAGATTGCTGCTGCGGTTCTTCTTCATCGTGACCCCCTTTACCAGGTGGCCTCCACCCCCCGGGGGGCTGGGACAAGGTGGAGGGTGTGTGTGTGTGAGGAGGGGGTGGGGGGGGGGGAAGAGAGGGGGTGGCTGGTGGAATGGGGAGAAAGGGGAAGGAAGGAGGGAGGGTTGGGGAAGGGAGAGGGGGAGGGGGAGGGGGGGAAGGGGGGTGTGTGCAGGGGGAGGTCGACCAACCTCAGGCTCAGTGCCTCCCCCGCATCAGTAAGAACGTCCCGCTAGAGCGATCACACACCAGACATGGCAGGAACCAGTGTGCGCCTTCACACGCATACACACGTCTCATTTACATCCACGGGCAAGCTACAAACGACTGTGTTCGCACTGTGGGCGGTTGTCATGGGCTGCTGGGCTCTCCCAGGCTGATCTGGAGCGACGGCAGCAGCGGCGGCGGCGGCGGCGGCGGAGGTGCAGGTGATTGCGCGAGGCATCACCCTTTCATCGGCATCAGTCCCAGCCACCATTTGTAGCATCCCCATTTGCATGCGTAGGGAGGCACATTACGTAGCCGCTCTGATGTGGGAGGAGGGAGCAGGAGAGGAGAGGTGGGGGGGGCAGGGGTAGAGATGAGGGAAATGGGGCATTGGAAGCGAGGAGGACGGCGAGGAGAGATTTCAGTGGCGCTTTTCGGGATCCGCTTGTTCCTTTTTTCCGAGCAGAAGGTAACAGGGGGAGAAAGGAGGAGATAGATGGACGGTCAAATATTCAAAGCTTAAGAGGCCCAGTCTTCGACAACAGCTCAATTCACCACAGGAGTGCTGGGCCGATCCCCGGAAAACAAAAGAGCCCACTTAAAAAAATACAATAAAAGCTCCATTCACCCTAACGGGCAGTGAAACCTCAATAGTATGCAAAGCACCGGAGACGCCACGTTCACCTCCATCTTTATCCGATCAAGCACAAGACCCCATCGTCCTTTCGACAACAGCACACCAGGAGAGGGTGGGGAGAAAAAAATGGAGAGCATAGAAATAAATAAATAAATTCTCAAGAATAGAAATCCACCGTTTCCCGCGATCCAACGGAAGAAGCTCCCGATTCTATCGCCGTAGCATCCATTCATTAACAGGGGGGGATGCAAACTCCAGTCAACGGCAAATCTCTTTCAACGCTAATGCTGCAGCTGCTCCCAGCACCTCCAGGAAGGGTGTGTGAGTATGTGTGTGTATGTGTGTGTGTGTGTGTGTGTGTGTGTGTGAGAGAAAGTGTGTATGCGCGCATCCGCCTGCTGCGCGCGATTCTGCGTGAGCATGCATGCGTCTGTGTCTGGGTGATTGAGGCTGAGGGGAGGGGAGGAGAGAGGATGCGAGAGAGAGAGGGAGAGAGAGAGAGGGAGAGAGAGAGAGGGAGAGAGAGAGAGAGAGAGAGCAAATATCAACAGCTCCAAACACACACAAGAACTATATATATATATATATATATATATATATATATATATATATATATATATATATATATATATATATATATATATATATATATATATATATATTCAGCCCTCAGATGTTGTCCGGGGAATAGCTCAGGCTCCAAATCTTTGGCTGAATTTCCCTCCTTCCTCTCGTGTTCCCTCACCCTCTGCTCTTGAAGGATGAGGGTTCCCTTAAACCAGCATCCGTCCTCTTTTTTGTGTGTCTCACCTGAAGCTAAAGACTTGACGGGGCCACAAGCAAAGGGAATAGTTGTATAGTTTTACAACGTCCTGATTTGTGTCTGATCAGTGCTTTCCCACCGGTTGATTCAGTCACTAATACTGTGTGGAGCCGTCGGTGGAAAAAGAAACCCCCCCCCCCTTAAAGCATCACTTTAATCACATCCAGAGTGGCAGCTCCTGCTAGCTGCAGACTCCTGCTGACTCACATGTGTGGAGTGTGAATGGACGGTTGGAGGGACAGAATAAGGAGCAAAGTGAGAGGGCAGGACAGGCCACGGGTGGAGGTGGAGGAGGAGGAGGGGAGGCGGTGTCACATCCAATCTGCTCCAGTTCACTGATACCAAAGAGAAAGAGGAGGAGGAGGAGGAGGAGGATGAGGAGAAGGAGGAGGAGGGAGAGCGACACCACGCCAGCCATTTTATTTCTCAGTAGTGCTGCAACAGCCTTTGTTGCCATGACGACGCAAGCCGATGATCTCATAGCTGTTACCTTTTGAGCGCCGTTCCCTTAAAGAGACAGTCGCTCAGGACAGAAGCAGACAGACACCACAGAGACGTTCTGGGCCGTCTGCTGTACGCGGACAGAAAATACTCCAACATCGCAGCTGAAACGCTGAGATCCCTCAACACTTGTCTTACAGCAACAATTACACTAACCTGGGAGGAAGAAATAGCAAAGATGGCCATAATAACGGAGAAAAAACACAGGTATCCACATGGCAATGAGTTGCATGATGAATCCTACTCACTCCAAATGTGAACTGAATATCTTTTGGTTTGGGACTATGGGTCAGATAAAACATTGGAAGAGATCACATCGAGCTACGGGAAACTATAATGGACATTTTTTTTCTATTTTCTTACACTTTGCAGAGAAAAAGAGGAAATTATGTAATTGAGGAAATGTCAAAACATGTAATGGGCCAAATGCAGCTGAATTGGCATTTGGCTAATGCATGTCCTTAATGTGTAGTATTAGTGTGAGCATGTCAACATGCTCCCAATGACGATGCTGGCCTTTTGATGTTTGACGGGTATAATGGTTACCATGTTGACCGTCCTCACGCGTTAACAAATCGCCAATAAGTACTTCACACAAAGTGCAGCTGAGTCGGTCAGTTTCGGAGGTATTTGGTTTAAAGTATTAAACAAATTTAAATTCTGACCTGATGATGGTGTTCAGTGAAAAGTCAGTGAAATTACCAGTCAGACAGACCAACATCCATAGAGGCCGTCGCTAAAAATGTATTTAAGGTCGTTATTGTGTCAAATGTGTTTTTGGTGAAGTACTGAACTGATAGAAAGGCTTGTGTTAATTAAATGAACTCTGCATGCAGATGTTGCATTGTGTTTTGTATTGTTAACATGTCAGTAGTGGGATAGTACCATCCTGCTGTACAAGACACCAGTTCTGAGCTTTAAAGGATTTGTGGCCTGCTACAAATTCATCCAACTTCCCCGCAAACAGGACCATTCTTGCCGGTGGTCTGCCCTCCAGTGGAACATTCAGGACAACACATGTCTTTCTCCCATTCAGCTCTTAAGGCCAGACAACGAATAAAGGGACAAAAGGCGATTTACCACAGCCCGCAGCCGATATATAACACGCCTGACGTTAAGATATACGGAAACAAATCGCTCTGCCGCGTTAAACATTTCACCCAATTCTCCACCGGGACCCTCCCTTTCCTTCCAGTGGAGACCTCTGCTCGAGGCGGGAATGCAGTGCCACAGTGTTTTCCTGCACAAATGCACTGCTTTTCCTGCCTTAAGAGCGCACACTCCTCCCAGTCCATTGTTTATATCCTGCTAACGGATACAAAGTCCCTCGGTTAATCAGATTGAATTGTCAGTATTTAAAAAAAACAAAAAAACAAGCACTTTGTTTCGACACAGCTGACTAAAGACAACTTTAGTTTACATGTTGTAATCCAGCTACTTATGGGGCTCTCGCCCCAAATTAAAGATAAACATGTAGCATTCGTATGTGAGAAATGCAAAATGCATTTTACAACAGCGATATGACTAAAAATGACAGAAAACTTTAATAATCTAGATCAAGTTTTTTAATAATGGATGTTTGAATCCATTCCTGTTTCCCTCCAGCCTGTCTGTCAGCCTGTTTGTCTTTTGTTCAAGATATGTTCATGAAAAAACACTTCAGATGCAATTAATGGTACAAACATCCTGCTCGTAAAAGACAACATTGTTGCATCATTTTTGCAAGTATGCATCATGCCAAATGCCGACCGTCTCCACTCGCGGTTGTTGACCGCGGTAATTTGCCTAAACTTTGTTTTCAATTTGTCTCGCTAAGTAAATCTTGACACTACCGCTGAATAAATGAGTCACACCGAAACTAGCAGCCCATACTTAAAAAAACACTGCAGTAGTTAAATATTTTTCATTATCTGTATATATACTATCATTACTCACGGACATTTTCCATAACAATAAACATCACCCCCGAACACATTTTGCATGCTGCAGCTGTTTCAGGCTGTAGCATGGTTCAAATGTAACTCCTGGCTGAATTCAAATGAGTTTACGATTAAACTACAGATTGATTACGCTGCCCGGTAGTGTGCTGCGTGCATGCACTGCAACGACGCAGCTATACTTTTCCCCGTTGGTCCCATTCCAAGTTAATTTCTCCCGTAGATTATGGGTTTAGTGGTGAAAAATATATCGCAACCTCATCTGCATGTGGACCAACGGCGTATAAGCTCTGTTGGTTTTGGCATTATAGAGTCTGGTGAGTTATTAGCCATAAGACAAACATTCCACAGCTTATCTGTGTTTGCTCCAGTAGTGTCAGCAAAGCTACGTCACTTACTCTGACAGACGAGACTCTGAAAATGAGCGGCGACACAAAATCCCACTCATCTTAAGATATACCTTTGGACTATAACGTACCTTTTTCAGTCAATACTACCAATGTCTAGAAGTTCAACGTAGAAATCTGATAACCGGAAAGGAGCAGAGGAGACGTTATTGAAGATAAAATAAAATCAACAGTTCAATCAAGGCAATATAGTCTGGACAGTGTAGAGCCAAAGCAGCAGCAGCCAACGGCTGACTTCAGACGAATTGTTTAATGTGTTAAAATATCTGTAAAATTACAGACCGAGACTGTCGCACAATGTTTCCCCAGGAAAACAACCAAACAGCTCCCTATTTACACAGAGCTGCTGTAAACCATGTTAATGAGACCGGTCAGTCTGGGGAAAAAAAAAGAAATCGTCAAAGTTGGAGGCCGTTAAACCAAAACAATGAGCTGAGATGAGGGGAGCTGCATAATGCTGGCAATAAGTGACTACATGTGACACCTTCCATGTAAACGTACAAATTAAACCCGTTGTTTTGATCAAAAAATATTGATGACGGCAGCCGTTACGACAATATACAGATCCAGATGTTTCTCCTGATCAAGTTGAAATGTATTAATATACATGCCAGGATAAATAGAAATATCTATAATAAATAGAAATATCTACACATAATTTTACATCATAAGGAATATAAAAAACTCAATTTAGTCATTGAATAGCGATCACAGCGTAATATTATTGTTCAATATAAAGGAATTTGATGTTTTATATACCACCTCTGCTCACTTTCTCAGAAGGTTCCCGCTTTATTTCATAAAGGTTTATTTATGTGTTATAATGGTTGCGTGCTACAAAAAACAATCAACTGAAAGATGCTAAAACGCTCCCTCGAGCTAAAGGGAACTGCAACATTTTGGGGTGATAAATGTCTTTAGATTTGTCATGACGGGCAACACTTTCCACAGAACACACAAACTCATTTGACCCATTGTCAAAATACCAATATTGACGAGTGCAGCTTCAAATATGCTGCATTTGCTGTGTGAGACTGTGACACAATGATCTTTATACCAAACAAATTAGTATTTTCTGATGTTTTTTTTGTCATCTCTGCGGCAGATTGCTCACTGATGGAACTTACCATCTAAACTGAGGAGGCTCTGGGAAACTAACACAACAAGGTAATATATGACATTGCTCTCATCCGTGCACACACTCGGATAAAGAAGTCTGCGAGGGAAGTCTCCATGATGTTATAAACTACCTGTTAGGAGGTGAGGTCCGGACTCTCAGAGGGAGTAAACGATATTATATAAAACATCAGGGTAAAGTATTTTCACTCACATTCACAACTAAGAGATTAGGTTTATTACCAATCGGCAGCTTTTGCCAGCTATTAAACGGGGTCGTAAAAAAATGTCATCATTCACCCATTCACACACTGATGGGAGGGGCTACCGTGCAAGGTGACACCTGCCCATCCGGACTATCTTACGTTCACACCAATTTGGGGTTAAGTGTCTTGCCCAAGGACTCATCGGCATGGACTAGCGGAGCCTGGAATCGAACCGCCTCCGACCCTGACCCACAGTCGCAGGTTAAAGATGTGTTTTCCAAGCGAGACCCAATAACAAAAGTAAATTAAGTCATCATAACCATTACCACATTAACTCAAACATCAACAAGTATTAGTAAAATATCAGTAAGCAGAACTTTAAAGTCTCTCTGAGAAGGTTAGTGCCTCTAACTTCAGCCTGTTTGCAGTTTATTCCAGTAGCAAGGGGCCTGAAACCATCTTCCCCAGTTCAACACTATTTTTGATTTTAAGGAGTGAACATCTGAACCCTGAAGTTAGTTCAAGTCTTTAGGGTGTTAAGTCTAAAGTAAGTGAAGTCTGAGAGCAGTCAAGTCCATGTCCTACTTCATGTGACTTAAATCTGACTTAAGTCTCACATCACTTGCTAAATGCTACATGAAAGTTAATAGCCAGTTGAACTTTACAGTTGAAATCACTTTACATGTGTCATTTAGTTGTCTTCTGTCATGTGATTGACACTGCACACTTTGCATATTGTTGAAACTTTCCAAAAGCTCGCTTTTACTGTTAATTGTTGCACATTATTTTCAATATTTATCTTTTTTTGGCTGATGAGTCTGCTTTGGTATGCGTGGCTTCATGGCCATGCTGCAGGCAAAGAGAGGAGGCAACCTTGCGTCCAAAAAACACATCCACATGGAGGATGAGATCAAGTGGAAAACAATACTCTCGTGTCCCGTGCAACTTGAACTTCAGTCGCGTGCAATAGCATGTTAAACATCAACCCACCTATGCACCTGATGTCAAAGCCCCGCGGGGGCTTCAGGGTCCGCCTCGTCCACCCGTTCCTGAGGACCTGAAGATGGACCTCTTCGCCCTGAATCAGCAGCACGCGCTCATCAATCCAGCCGAGGAAGAAGATCTCAGACAGCGCGCGCGTCAGCGCGTTGTTCCAGAAGTGCTGCATGTTCACGGATTTAAAGTTTGCGAATAGCTCGTAGCCGGAGTGATGCTGTGCCTTCACCGAGTCCACAGCCGCTGCTGCTGGTGGTGGTGATGATGATGATAGTAGTAGTAGGGAGTCTCCTTCATCTTCTCCGCGAACCTGCGACAGCACCAGAGCCAGAGAGTGCGGAGCTACGGGACGGGACGTCTCCATTCCCGCTTCAGGCAAAGTTACCGGTTGTCCGTATGGGAATCAAAGAAAACGACTGTTTCCTGTCTGCAGGACGATGTTTAGACCACGCATTACCACCTTACCCCAAAACAACAACTGTCCGGTGATGTTAACTGGTTCAGACATGTTAAAGAAATGGACTACTGGTTACAATAAGTTTGCGGCGCGACGTTAGACAAGTTAAACAACAGGTGCTCCATGTAAAATCAGGGAAATAAGCAACCTGACCCGTAAAGCCGTCCGCGGCAGCCAACTAACCCAATGTCAAAGAGTATTAGGGCCTATTTTCGGCGACAAAAGAGGCGAGGACTTGTGCTGCGTTCAAGGGCCACACGTAAACTCCCATTTCACACTTTGGAAGACAAGCAATGTGATCAATTTGATGTGTGACTTGAACACCGAAAGAAGTTCAGCAGAGATTTGGCTCAGCAACGGACTAATGACACAAGTAAGTGGCGAAACACCTGCAGATCCAGTGTGAAATCTGTTTAAACTTTGTCACCAAAGGGTTATAATGCGTTATAATGCAAGCACAGACAGAACAGACACAGATGTACATATAAAGCATGAGAAGTATGTAAAACACTCATTTAATCATTCATCATTATTTACAATTGTCAAAGTTATCTACCATAAAATACTAATATTTGTCAATTAAATTAAATCAACCCACATTAATGAATGCATGATTGTACAGAGCTGCAAGAATGCATGGCTTTATTCAAGGACAAATGTTTTTATTATCAATGATTGTTTTTCAAATCAATAATAAAAGTACATTTTCAACATTTTGCATTCCATTTAGAGCCCAATTAAACTAAGCTGTAACAATTGCATGAGCTAGGAATTATTTGTGTATCCTGCTAATTTCAACCAAAGACTATATTCTTAACATTAAGAAAAGGTGAACAAATCGCAATTTGTTAAATCAACTTGTAGTTATTGATGTGTGTGTTTAATGTCAGCTGTGAGACTGTTTTCAGTACAGCAAACAGGTGTCTTGTGTGCGTGTGAGCTAGTTTAAGTGAAGTGCGTCTCTACTGGCAGTAAAGGAATCTGCGGCCCAGTTTCATTTGGCCCAGGGCCTCAGGATCTGGTGGCCCAGTTCTTCACACCTCGCAGCGTGCCAAATCTGGATTAATCCTGGTTGTTTACACAAGTAGACTATTTACGGTGTTTGTAGAGGTTAACTATCTTTGGGATAATGAACATAGGGCAGACTTTATGAGAAATCGCGCACTTTAACTTTAGTAATACATCTGGATCTTAATGATTGTCAAACTCAAACAGCCAACTACTAAATCAGTAACACTGCTGTACAACAGAACAATGAATAGTGGTTTTTATTTTTCAGGAAAAAAAACAAAACATTACACCAACCTCACAGTATCACTGCATACAAAATAGTGATATAAAAATTAAAAAAAACAGTCACGCTCAAGCAAAGTTGTGTTGATATAACCTAAAACCTGGATTGTCAAACAGTGAAATGTTTTAACAGCAAAAATGGATTTCAGCTCGTTTGATGTAGATATTGGAATATCTACACAAATGACCAGCACCTGGTTCAGTACACAATCAAATTGTGTCTAGTAATTCTAGCTTTGCAAGTGAAAAAGCATCTGGTTTTAACTGTAAAAACCACAGGAAATACAACAGCTATTGCCTACGATGAAATGTAAACATGTGTTGAAGTATGGAAATGAGCAAATAAAAGTATCGTGCAAGTGGGCTGGCTCTTCTCGTGCAAGCTATGATGTCTGACATTTAGAAAATGAAAAACATGAACAAATAAACTCTGAGCTTTAAGACCAACAGGACACAAGATCGCTTCATGAGTGTTCCTGAATTTGCTACACAACATCCCTTAATTTACCGAGAGAATGATTATTATGTTTGGTTCTGAACCGTCATGTTACTACACCGACTAAACAGTGAAAAAAAGATATGGAAAACACAGGCACAGAAATGACACATGATCCTTTTAAAAAAAAAAGACAGTCTTGTTTAGAAACTTGAGTTAAAAACTGCTGACCCATAAATTGCAGATGTGAAGGGCAGGAAGCCCATTTATGTTCTCATGATCAAACAAATATAAAAAAAGTCCTATCAAACTGGCTCCAAAGATATTTCCCTGAAATGCGTTTCCCTGAGGCATTCCCTTGTAGAAAAACTGAGCTTGAAATTACATTTAATCTTCTCGATTAATTGCTTTTGTCACGTTATTTAATGCTTTTTTTAACATCGTTTCAAACAATAATTTTAAATTAAATGTTTAAAAAGAAAATTCAAAATTATAGTCCTGTAGGGATGAAAAATAAAAGACTCAATGCCTCATCTCACAACTACTCCACACAGAAAGAAGCATTATAATGCTGAGCTTGTGAAATGTGACTTGGCGTCACAATATTTGAGGTGACCTTTCATAAGATATTCAGTCAGACAGTGTAAACTAAAAAAAGGAGTCACAAACAAGCATCTGCCAATGAGAGGCTGCAGTCTTCCAATGGAAAGACAACATCAAGGGGTGAAATACATCTCTTTGGTCAGCATCGACACAATGCATGGGATTTGTTTCCTTGCATTAAAGCCTGGTGAATTAGAGAAGGACTCAAACTCTACTGCCACCTTGTGGTTCACTCGAAGCATGATGTGCTGGAGCTCCAATTCCTTGCCATATTTGCTGATCATGTCACACAGCGACTGCATGAACCAGGAACCAGTCATAGTGTTCCTCCATGAGTAGTAGCCTGCAGACAGAATGATGGGTCAATCAATTTAATGAAGTACGAAAGGGGGACAATTAGTATACAAAAAAACCTTGGTTTGTGTGTACGAGTATTAACCTGGGGCTGTGGAGAAGGCATAGAGGAAGTCTGCTTCCACAGGGATCCTGGTAGTGCCGTCATCTCCACTGTCGGCTTCAATGCCAGCGTCAAGATCGGTGCCTCTGCAGGCCTACACAAACCAAACAAGACCAGGTTAGACGTGTTTAGCAAAGCCCATGATAAGCAAGTGCAGTCGGAGAAAAAAAAAAAAACGAGACAAAGTCTTACAATACCTGGATGAAGAAGAGTTTAGGCTTTCCCACCAAGGATTTGCAGCGATCGCCGCGAAAAAGTGATGTCAGATACTTGAGCTCGACTGAGCCGTCGGTACCAAAG
This sequence comes from Clinocottus analis, assembly GCF_023055335.1. NCBI lineage: Eukaryota > Metazoa > Chordata > Actinopteri > Perciformes > Cottidae > Clinocottus > Clinocottus analis. Next base: position 3,251,616 of record NW_027175954.1, on the reverse strand, counting down.
AACACGCCCTCATCGCCATGACTCAACAGAACACAGACAAACGAGGCGGAGCAGCTGTGATCTTCCTTTGAAACTAAGTAAAAAAAAAAAAAAGGATTTAATCTTTAAATTGTGACGATATGAAAGACCGCAGCTATCATATAAATGCCTGTCTGTGCACGTTTTTTTCCGTTTTGCGTCGCACTTACCAGAAATCAAAACCTGTTTCATCTGTTCGACCGACTGGTCGTTGTAAACCTTCACCTGATAACCCAACTTCCCAAATACTTTCATTGCGTTGGCTGCATCCACATCTGTTCCGTTTCGCTGATTCATGCCTTTAAAAACAAAAAAGAGAATCTGGTTACTTGAACACACAAACAAAAAAAAAATTCTTAAAAAAAAAGGAACCAGGATCTTTCTTCCTCTTACTTGGATTTAACTGTGAGGACAAACTGTCAACAGTTGAATGCAAAACACACAACTCATTTCCTAAAATAATTAAAAACAAAAAAAGGCCCTGCACTGCCAAGCACAGGGGATCATTTTTGGCCGATTAGATCTCTTCTCGTGACGGTGAGAGAGTGTTTTGATTCAGTTATGACAACCATGTGTCATGTATTCTGTATTCTTTACAATTATTTTGGTACTCAAGGTATTTCGTTCTCGTGCGTCACAGAGTCACTCAGCCCATTTTGTGAACAGACTTTTTTTTGGGTTCACGCTTCACCCGCGCAAACCTTGCCGTGACTGTGAGATTTTGGAGCGCACCCTCTCTCACTGACGTCTGGTTTCTTCACATGAGCGCCTCATGTCTTCAACCTAATCAGCCAGAAAAAGTGAGAACACCTGCACATGTGTAAATAATAAGATGATTGCTGGCTGAATAATCACTGTCACACCATCACGGATGACTGAGACATTTTAATTAACGTCATTAGTTACACCTGTTCTCCCAATATGACGAGTCCAACGGTCTGTTGAAAAAAGGCACTTTTAATACGAAAGATATCCAATCTAAAATGTTGGATAATTTGCAGTTTAATTCAATATTTAAATAATATTTATTGGATTCTCTATTTTACAACTCTTATGGATGTTATAAATACATCTTCCAAACCTCTAAAATCAAACCTTCTTTACCAGGTTAAGTTCACTTTTTCTACAGTGTTTAAACTGATTATTGATCCAACTTTTACTTATGCCCTAACATTTCTAGTCTGTCTGTCTGTAGCCCTTGTTTAGAATTGAACACCTCTAGTTAGTTAGCTACAGTAAACTGCGATCGCCTGCTTCGTTTCCAAGAGCGGGACTGTGGATCACCTGCTCGCTTTTCCCACAATTCTATTGGCTCTTGCACAAGACGCTGTAATATTCTTGGAAACGTGCATGGGGAATTACAGAAAGCACATATTTACCATAACTTGTCTTGGTCGAGCAGGCTCAACAGCTGCTGATTTTTCACCCTAGTCATATGATGTACATGTTCTTGGAACATTGTTGACCAAGTCATGTGTACTCAGTTAGTCCCGCTCAACGGGTTTGTCACAAACACAAGTCTGACGGCAAAAATCTGACAATCCTACGATAACTGTGACGTCAGTGAGAAAGGGTGCGCTCCAAAATGCCACACAGTCACAGCACGGTTTGTGTGGGTTGAGCGTGAATCAAAAAAATTCCTTATAGACCCTTAAAGGGCAGACATGGTGATGCTTCACAAAGAGATTATGAACACCAAAGGCCAATTCTGCAATGGCTGTCTTACTGCCACAATATCCATGTGACCAGATCCATCAAACTTAAAAGAGGAACTAATCAAACCATGGGTTTACCGAGTGATGCATACCAACCAAGTCGCTGAAAATCATGTGGATTCCAGAACTTCCTGAAGAGCCACTCGGTCAGTTAGCTGCACTGACAGTTATCGAATGCAACGATGCATACGCAGGGAATGGTACAGCTGCCTGCTTGTTCTCACGTTCACTAAAGTCAACGCGATGACACAGTGCTAACTATCTAATTAACTGGTATGGGACACAGTTACATGGGATGCACAGCAAGAAGAGATGCACAGCAACAAGAGAACATTGAGTCCCGAGATGAAGGTGTGGATTATTGAGTTGCTTTGATGTACACCCTAGATGTCGGTCTCTGTGTAAATAACTTTCATGGAGCTCACATAACTCCAGGCCACACATCAGCAGTCCTGCTGTAAACAACACGTTGCAACTAAACTGCTAAAATGCATGTTGGACAGTCAACTTCTACAAATAATGAAAGATCTACCTCTCCAACACAAACTTATAACTAAGCAGAAGAAAGGTGAACCAGAAGAAAGGTATCCAGCATGTGATGACCAACCACCTCATGGAAGTGGAAATCCTCACAGCACATTGAACAGCAGCCTACTAGGAAGGAGTCTCTTCTCCGGGGACGTTCTCACATCCAGGGAATGTACATAAACTGAGGGTCCAAGAAGGAGATGGTTGCGTACACCTACACTCGACTGGACAGGGACACCACTATCGCCATCTTATCAGTTACTCCTCATAAACTATTTAACAGTGAACATTTGAGGCATCTGATCTATTAACCTTGGATCTCACCTGTTGCTTTAGTCTAGATTAACAGAGCACATTAAAAATGCAAACGTCTTAAAATCCTAGTGTGGCTTTTTTTATGGATTGCTGGAACATAACCTGTAAACCTCAACAAGGGAAAATGAACATCACAAAAGGGAAACTAACTCATTGTGTCTGTCTCGCATAACAAAACCCAAAGGGTATTTACTATTTAAATGAATGTGCATTGATAGAATGAAAAAACAGCAGGTAAATATTGACTTTTGAGTCGATGTTCCCACCAGATGCTTTTGTTTAACTTAATATTTAAATGTTTAAGAGTTTCGGCATTCAGTAAAAACCAGGCATTGCATTTAAACCTGGTTACAGTGGCATTTAAATCATTTACAGTGGTGATATGCATTCCCAGCAGCTTCATCAGAGACACACCTGTTCTTCTGTCAAAGTTCTTGTTGTTGATGATGATGCACTGGCCGATGATGGGGAACTTCAGACTGTATCTGAAGCTGTGTCCGTCGGGCTTTGCATCCACGTCCACGCAGGCAGAAGCAGACAAAGACGACTCTGACCTGCGGGACAACGAGACAACAACACCAGTATAGTTGTATAAATACTGTAACTTCAAGATAACCACACCTTTTACGTAACTAATGCTCGACAAAGAGAGGCTATGAGAGCGTTTAATGGGGATCACGGGCCCGATTTAGTGCTCCATACACCACGTGTGTCGTTAAACAGTAACGTTACGGACCTACAAATAGATAATGTAATAATACGCGGGTGGATTAATATGCTGTTTACAAGGCAGACGGTCGTCTCCAATGTTAACGAAGAACAGCTTGCTCATCTCTGCACGGCCACAACGAGCTGCTGATAAAGAGCGCTAACTAGCCATTCACACAAATAAACAAACCATCACTCACTGTTGTCCATCGTCACTCTTTGCGTCTGTGAAGTCTCCTGCGGGTCCGTTAACCGACATATTGTTAGTTATGTATTAATTTTCCTAACGGTGAAGTAACACACCCTGTGTGACGAACAGCGAACCCGGCAGACGACCAGTGGTAGGTGCTAACGCGAGAGACAAGCTAGCTGCATCCGGCTGGTAAACAAAAAGACACTGATGTCACGCGCAGCGGCAGAGACGCGCTCGATTTAAAGCCCAGCGCCTGCCTGTGGGAAGGGCCGTGTCCTCCACGTGACGTAGGAGGGCGGGGCGAGTTTTTTTTTTGTTTTTTTTTAGAAACTATGCGGTGTAAGGAAAGAAATACTGAACACTTTGTTTTTTTTTATTGATTTTTATATTGTGTATTTGTTGATTGTGAATACTGTTCTGATACTGACATCTTGTTCATATTGGCCTAAAAAGAAGATTGTCAAATTGAAATAAAATATATCCCCAAATACTGGAATTACCCTGTAAAATACCCACTGTGTCAAAGTTTCAATTTCCCAATGTAAATGTACCCTGGTCGCTAAAAGCCCCCCCAAAACCCCAGTAAAAATACGTCTTTATTGTAAGTTTTTTGTTTTCTTTTTTTGATTTTCTGTTTTCCAAGTGTGTATTTCAAACTATTTTGTCTTAATCATTTTACTTTTGATACTTAAGATCACAAAAAGGTTTACACCACTTTGTGCTGCATTGTTTTGTAAAATAAAAAACACCAATATGCACTTAATTTCCATTCAAACTTTAATATTGCCAATCCCTAAAGACAATTGTGCTAAAAAAAACAAAACAAAAACTGCAATTAAAGGACACAAAAGGTTAAAAGTACTCTCAGTAGAACAGTGAGTCAATACATATGTATATTTTTAACTAATGTTTGCAATTACTTAACATGGTTCAGGAAATGTTTTTTAGAACAAATTCAACACTTCAGTAGCCAACATCAAATGTTGACAAATTGTCAAAGCAAGTAGAGCACGATAAATAACGCACGTGAGTGCAGGAACAACTTAAGTCAATTTTGGAGAATTGTGGGAAGTTGTGGCATTGTGACTCCCCACCTCGCAGGGTAAAAAAACAAACTCAAAGGGTAGAAACTACAGGAATTAGGAGCCATGGCTTAAAATCAGGATTATACAAAGGTTGAAAGAGACAGAACTGATGGAAACCTGTACAATCTGAAATTTAAGAGACAGAGTAGCATCAAGCTGTACATTCCTCCCACTTCTCTTCATCGTGTACGACAAAACAGCAAATTAAACTAAAGGATGGTTCAGACCCAAACAAATTGATATAATTTAAATAGAGCTAACCTAGCTGGTAGAGGGTGACTCATGTAACATGGGATACATCCAGTACTGAGCAAACAACGATGAACAAAGCAACAAAAAAAGAAAAAGTGCATCACCGCCATTAGATTCTCTATCAATAGAACAGATTAATATCACAATTACTTTACTATTTACAGAAATATAACCACATTATGTTTTGTGATCTTCATTTTCAGTGTTTTAAGTACACTTAAATAGAAATTTAAATTTAGATTTTCATCAACCACACAGTCTTTCGATTCATATGACAAACAACACAGAAAAATACGACATATTTCAGTTTTAGCAATCTCGCTTCACACATTTCATTTTGTGCCACATGTATACGCACGCACTGAGGCACTCTTATTGCTGTCTGTTAAAAAACTACACTCGAATAACGTGACGACTAAAATATCCTACATCAAGATTAAAGCTATTATCGATACGTTTGAGGGAAACCGGAAAGAGAAAAAAAAAAAACTTGCTTCACATTTCCCTTCAATTCACTGAGCAGCAAACCAGTAAAATCAACACACAGCTCAGCTTGTGACCCTCAACATTTACCTAGAGAGCAGAATTTTAATGATGGATTAAAGTATTAGTGAGGGCTAAAACTTTCGCTGTGACAATACAAGTCTGAAAATAGTGTGCTTGGGTGGAGAATCAAAACAGTTCAATTTTAAACACGATTAGTCAATCTTACAAGACTCTTACTCTCAATAATCTTGTCAACAGTGATTTAGCATTCTGTTTTAGTTTGAGCAACCACCGTTACAAATTGAAAAGATTGCATCTGGCTATCCAATAGGTCAGGGGCAACGCGATCTTGCCTCGTACTTTTTAAAACTGATGTTTTTCACTGGCTGTTCAAGTTCCACAGAACAGAATTATGGGATTTTACACTGTTAAAAAGGAAAAATATACTTTTGTTTGGAATGAAGAATTTCATTTTGTGACTGTACATGTAATTTATGAACTCAAAATTGGATTTTGTCTTAAGTAAGTCTTTAAAATGAATTGTTGGACAAAATACAAGAAAAAAAAATGCCATTGGTAATTGTTTTACTTCATATTTTCCATTGGTACACATTTTTTTATACCACTATTTAATTTATATAATATTCAAAATGGTATCATATAAAATAAACATGTATTGTATTCAACTTAATGTGCTAAATAGAAAATTGGAATTATTCTTCCACAATTAAGAAAAAAAAAACGGATGTGATCATTTATTCCTATATAGTGGAAAGAAAGGTTAAAAAAAGTGTGCATATGTAATGACTTTGTAGACCCACAAATCTTTTTTGAAACGGTCAAACCAAACTTGGTGGTGTAATTATAAGGAATTACTTTCACATCTCTTCACAGCTATGATGTATTTTACAGGGGAATTGGGAGGAAGTCAGAAAAACAATACCACAAACACATTTTTGAATGTTGACTAGTTAATTACAAAAATAAAAAAAGGCTAATATGTAGATGTAGTATACCTTCAGCATGGTTTCACTTCAGGTAAGTAAGTAGCGCCGCAAATTACCATAAATTCAAAAGGCAAACATTTCATGTCTTAGTGTTTGTGACACTTCTAATTTCAAACCAGTGCAGAGATAATTACTCAACATTAATTACTTCTTAAAGAAACTGCATTCATCCATCTTTTGTCAGAACCACGAAATGCATGCACCAATGCATTTGATGCGATCTAAAACTGTTGTAGTGATTTTTTAAATTTTTTTTTAGGTTAAACTGACTGCAATGCTGGAGATGCTTTAATAAATTCATTGCAAAAGTAGTTGTAATTGGGAGTGCACAACAAAAACAAACACATAAATCACATGTTCTGGAGTCACTCGCTCTCTCCAAGCACACCTTGTATATTGTAAGACGTCATCTGGATGACTTATGCTTTTGTTAATGCTTTTAAAGAAAATGCATAATGACATTATTAGAATAACTTTCTGCCAACTGCAACTCAAAGGCTGTACCAAAGAACCCCGCACTGAGAACAAGCAGTGGACCAAGAAAAACATCAGTGTTTGAGAGGCAGTGAGAGGGAATTCTGAACACTAATCAGCTGCAATGTTAAAACAATGCTACAACGTGCATCGTATCTGCGTTTAGGGTGAAGTCCAGATGCCCTTAACCCTGAGCAAATCACTGGGGAACCGAGTGGGGTGATCAGTTGAAGCTACAAACATTGAAGACGGGCTGTTGTCAGGCTTGAATCCCCGTTTCAGCTGATGTGAGGTTTGTACACCAACTGAGGAAGAGAGGCCGACTCGGGCTGCGATCAGAAGATTTCAGGGCACGCGTCCCAGTTGCCTTGTTCCTTCGCCTCCCAGTAACCACCTTTGTAGACGTGCAAGGTCTCTCCGGAGACGGGGTCGTCCAACTTCTCAAACCACATTGCTTGGTAGTTGTCTGAATGGGTGCCTGAAAGGAAAAGAGACAATGTTTCACGAAGAAGAAGCTTCAGCTGGACCTGAGGTGAGGGCTTAGAAGCCACTGAGCCATGACGACACACCATGCTTCAAATTCAGCCGATATGCCTTCAGATGGTTGACCAAAACAAAAAAACGAAGCATGACAAATTATAGACGAGTACTCGATGAAAGCACAAATTTGGGCCTCTGATACGTAAGGAGAAAATCAAGCTCACAACAAATGCCCTGAATGCCCCGGACCACAGATAACTGAGCAATGACAGACAAGATGCTACTCTAAAATATTCATGTACTAGGTTTGTGCCAATTCTACAAGGAGCTGCAAGGTTACCTAAAGACTACCAACACAAATCTAAATTTAAATTAAAACGGGATGATTGAGACTAACGCCGATAACGCTGTTACTTGCTTTTGATTTGAGCTCCATAAGGACCTTCATTGCCTTCCACTAAGACAGACCAAGTTGGATGTGAAGGGGAAATGGTTAACAGAAGGCTCGGTAATCTATATCAAATTAAAATGCTGAGATAATTGTGAGATAATTGCACAGTATACGTTATGTCATGGTCAGAATACTTGCTTAGATATGGGGAGAGTGATGGTCCATAAGGGGCTGCAAATAGAAGAATGAAGGATGAATCTTTGAGAGTTCAGACATAAAAAAGTTGGGTATGAGCTGAATATGACCGACACAAAGAGAGACAGCGAATTAAATGAAAGAGGCTACTTGCATGCAAGAGGTGTATGGGGATGAGAGTCCTCTGTTTCAGCTTAACACCAGCACAAAAAAAGGATGTGAATCAACTTAATCCGCATCCAAAATCCACATAAAACAGCGTTTATGTTCATTTTAGAGGTGCTGTGTGTAGCATTTTAAGCAAAATACCATGACAGCTAAAAAAATACTTCTTGTAAAAGAAACAAAAACATAGCACAGACAATTTTTGACCAAATTAATAAATCACTTCATGTTAAAGACATTTGTTTTTTTCTGACAATAAAACAGATGATTTCCAAATTGTATTTGACTTGGGGGGATTGTAAAGGCTGATACAAGCTACAAATCTCCTCAGACTGGTCTCAGTTGTTGAAGTGACTTTTATATAACGATGAAGGATAAGCTATTTCAAATTGGTATTGAAACTCTGTCCGCCAAGCAGAATATGAGGGAATCTTAAGCGTCTTTTTTTAATACAAAATGTGGCAAGAAGTTATTTCTCCACAAATAATAGCACTGATTTGAGTAACTGCAAAGCCGATCAACCACCCATGGTTATATATGGCCATGTCTTATTCACTGCTCTCTTAAAGGGATAGCTTGGGTGCTCTGAAGTGAGGTCGAATGAGGTTATCCATAGACAGTAGACGGCGGTCAGCATGCTACAGAGTACCAGCATGGGAGAAAAGTAATTTACTGATGGATAGTTTCAGTCAACACAAAAAAAAGCCCACCAAAATTGTTTTATCTAGAATCAGTGTACGCTATATTTAGAATGTTTTTTGAAGGGGACTGAATTGAAAGTGAAACTTGTCTACTGGGTTACTGCTGTTGTCCGTCCGGTCAATATCTTTGAACAGAGCGTACATATGTTTTAGTTATTAGTTTCCTGTCCAAAAGGAATGTTTGACGACAAGATAAAGCCCTGAACATACGCCAAATATAGTGTAAACTTACACTGATATTGTTTTTTTTTTTCAGTGGACCTTTCTTTTAGGTGGCTTATATGCATTTTGTTGCTGGCCCCATCCTCAGCAGTACATCACTTTGCCCCGTGCTGGTGCACTTGTCTGCATGGACTGACCATTCCTGAAGCTGCTACACAAAGCACCTTAAAAGTATATATTATGTTAAGCTATGAAGTGATACTTGCTTTCATCCAAAACCTCATTTGCTTCTGTGCCAGTCTCCACTGCATCAGCTAAATGAAACAGAAATTGATGAAGAGACGGTAAAAGTATTTGAAAGATGACGTAGAAGACATTAAAGCACCTTCTCGTTACATACGCAAACATCTCATACATGTGTTGCTTTGCATCTAGAGCTAATATATATCAAGGATGGGAAAAGACTAAGAGAAGAATACTTGCTTTTTGAGGGTGAATCATTGATTGAATCCTCATTGGCAGCTTAGGGGTGAGACAAAGACAAGGTATTCCAAGACAGCCAAAGTGGACAAAAGATGAATGGACAGAACTAGCATTGGAAAGAAACACAAAGACAAATAGAAAAACTCCAAAACTACGCTTGTTATTATTATTTTTTTTTTACCTTCCTCAGGTGAGCTGGCTGCTTTAACAGCCTCCCTCTCCCTTTCTCGGCGAACAGTGCGCTGTTTCTCTTCTAGCCTCTGTTTCTCTGCGTTCGCCTCATCCCAACGACCGTCCTCCATTAATCTCTGGTCAGGGCGCCGTCGACAGTCTGTTGGCGCCACACCCTCTTCAGGCTCATTGAGCGTCAAGGCCAGTGAGGAGAAAAAGTACATGTTCTCTGCTCCCTCTCTGTAAAGACATCAGCATAAAAGTTGAAAGGCACAACAATGTATCAATGTATAAGCTCTATCAGTTCGCAAGCACTTTCTACTTCCTCAATACCACTAAAACTCACGGCAAGGGGTTCTTTTTCCAGATTTCTTTAGCCTTGAGGGTCTGATAGACTGTCCTCTGTTTGCCTTCGGTGCCGTTCTCGCCTTTACTGCTCTGCATTATCCTGGAAAACTCCATCTTCTCATCCCAAGTTCCTGATAGCACGTAATGGGCCTTCCCATCCTTATCTGTTACGACTCCTGTTACCTGAGACACAAACACGGATTACATTTAAGAATGCAATCACAGAGCAAACAGCAGGACGTACAGTGATACACATTCAACTAAATTAAACACGACAGATCTGCCATTCATTCTACTTTCAAAGTTCATAATGGTCAGTTGAAATGACGACAATTAAACTGATAAAATCAACATTTCTGGGGGAAGAAAGGATTAATTTGAGTAATTTCGGTTTCTCTTTTTTATATCGAGTATTGTGTGACTGTGTATTAGACATATTTCTATGAAAATGCATACAAAATAAAAGCTCACCTTTCTTGGTACATCTCTGGAGAAGTAACTGTAGGGAGCAAACTTGAGGTGACAGCGATCTCCTGTCTTGTGATTCACCACATCTATCTCCCCTGACTAGAAGGGGACAAAATGAAGACGCAAATGTGTTGCTCTTGAGGACTTAAAAGGATACACTTGGTAGAATTGTAAGCAAAACATGTAATAAAGACAATTAGTATTAAATGTACCTGGTCAATCCATAACTTTCCAACAATGATGTTGTGTACAGTTGTTGTCACTTTTTTCCAGGAGTAGTGATTGTTGCTCTTGTCAAATAAACACTGGATAGAACCTGAGGATAGAGAGAGAATAATCTAAGACCCTGCTCACTAGAAGTATAAATGTCATATTTGGTCTTCACACACTCACCCAAAGGCATGATGGAGAGATATTTTCCTCTAAATTTGCTGGCCAGGGTAATTTCTTGTCTGAGGGTCCAGCCCTTTTCAGAGCTAGCATGGTGAGCTGCAGCAGGTGGGTGGTGACTCACCTGAGAGGTGGTGAGTGAAGAGAGGAGGATTATTAGATGTTTTAAGATTATTTGAGCAAATAAACATGTTTGCATGAACATCCTTGGACATACCTGTTCACAGAGGGAGCGGTAGCCACAATCTTTTAGCCGATCCAGCTCAAAGGTTTCTGCCAGCAGAGGATTGAAGGGTTTCCCTGTGCGGTGGACAGTGGTGGAGTAGGAGGAGACTGTGAAAGCAGCTACATAGCACATCTGCTCCAGAGAGCTCTGACATTTAGAAGCCTTATCCAGCAGCTCGTAATACTCCAGGTCTTCAGATAGGCGTTGCAGCATTGAGAGGGGCTCATTGAAATTCACCTAGTAGGTAAATAGTCACAGAGAGAAGACATCTGATTACATCTGAGTGCTCTCACAAGCAAATGCCACTTAGATACCAACATAGGTACATGTTTCTTACAGGCATTGGTATCTTTGAGAGCTCCTTTCCAATACAATTCTTCATGATGCTCCACAGATTGAGGTAATAGTTGGGCTTGTCAGGGATACGAGTCCGCCTTTGTCGAACAGGCTCAAGCTCAAGGGGCTGTGGCGACTCTGGATTGGATGCCATAGACTGTTCGTCGAACTGGAAAAAAAAGAGAAAGAAAATAGCTTTCAGGGTCAAGTGAGTGAGGCGCGTTGAAAGCAGAGAACACAAGTCAAAATGAAAACGAACTTAACACACATTTACGGACTGTTCTTCCATTCCGGTTTCACTGCTGAGCCCACTAATGTTGCTGCCAGATCTTCTGATGGACAGAGAAGCAGTATTTAAAACAAAGCAGTACACATGAGGCAACATAATAATCATGACAACAGAAACAAAAAAAACAAGGTTGATAGGAAGAAAAGGAATTTGTGACATTTGAAAAAGACAGACAGTTAATAACCTGTGATATTTGGGGTCAGCAGGGACAGTGATAAACTCTGCTGGGTCTTCCATCGCATCAAAGAACTCATTGTCATCGTCCTCGTCACTGGCATCCCCTTTTTTGTCTGGTGAAGACAGGCGGTGGAGGAATAAACGACTGAATGGCGCAGCTATATAGCACAGCAAGCACACTTTGAGTAACATGCAGAAGTGCTGTCGGGGATGAGAACCTTACCTTTGTTAGCCAAGGCGGGATTGCTGAATGAAGGGGGGAGAACTGTAGCTCCTCTGAAAGCTCTTTCCAAGTGGTTGTGCTGTTTGGCCAGCTGCTCCAGAGTCTCCTCCAGCCGGATCCTTTGGTCTCGCTCAACCTGAAAGGCCTTCTGCCAGCGCTTACCGTGGTTCTGGGCCAGCGAGAGGAAGTCTCTACATGCCTTGGGGAACATGCGAAAATAAGAGTAACGTGACTCGACAAAAGAGTCAAAAACATGTTTGCCAGCAACTTAACACTTGGCTGACTTACATTAATCATGGCATTAGAGGTGATTCTGAACAGTGTGGCTCTCTCTGTAACTTGTCTCATCTTTTCCCCCACGTCTGCTCCAACACGAATCCCCTCCAGTTCTGACAAAGACCTGTGTGTGGAATCAAGGAATGAATAAAATAATTTTTCAAACTAAATCAATAAAAGATTTTTTTTTTTTCTCTAAAGTAATCAAACTGCCCAGTGTGATAATCAATACCTTTGGAGTGCAGACCCATGCTTGACAATGAGATCATTGCAGGTGTTGAGGTCTTCCACCTTGCTGCCAAGTGTGCGAAGTGTGGACTGGATTTCTAAGTTACGGCAGCCTCCCCCCTGTCCTGAAGTGGGGGGCTCTGCAGGACAGTCGTCACCCGAGTCATCTGAGGGAGAGAATGGGGAAGAAAATATTACCAAAACCGAAAAAATACAAGAAGAAAATGTTTCACAAATACAGATTTAAAAAAAGGTGCTATTGAACAAGCTGATCAGATTTGTCTATGCATGTTCATATTCTGACGGCTGCATTCTCCAATGTAGATGTTTTCCCTCTCACCTGATTCGGCCTGCATGTGCACGGCCTTTGCCTTGGCGAGCTCCAGAGCAGTGATCCATCGCTGCCGCTCTACTTCTGAGCTGGCCTTCAAGTGGTAGGTCTGCGCACCTCCGTTGGAAATGACAAAATTGCACGAGTCCTCCACAGTAATATTGGCTGTGGCCAAGTTAATGGTGCCTCGGCATGTGTGACCCATCTCTGCCTGGGTCCTGCAGACAACACAATGAAGGACAGTCAAATATAGATTGCCTTTTTGTGAAGTAATGTTTCATTTATTGTAAAGCAATTGCGCATGTGTTTGAAATTGTGCATACAGTGTAAAATACAAGTACTGCTGCGAATGCACTTCTCATTTAAAAAGCTACATTAACAGACACAGTGTTACTGCCTAAGAACATTGTTCAATATTTATAGTATAACTCAACACACGGCATTTGTGTTTCATGCCAGCTCCCCTTGGTACTACAATAGAATTACAACTTCAGTCATGTACGTGGAACTTACCTGTAGTAAGACAAAAGTCCATTGCTCAGAACAAACCAGCGTCTCTGGTAACCTTTAATGTAGTTAGTCCATTTGAAAAGCCATCCCTTGTACGTGTCTCCAGGGGTTGGAGTAGGGGACTTTGGCTCGGACATCACAACTGACTGTAGTTTCTCTGGGTGAAGTTATGGCCTGTCCAGAAAGAAATAATCAAGATTTACATTGCCACACATTTTTTTTCTTTGCTACTATTCAGCCTGCTTAATGCACACTTAAAACATGCAATTAGGGCTATATGAAGAAAATATATCAATATTGTGATGATGTTGTATGGTTGAATATTGACGATTTCACAAAATATTTATAAAATTAGATTTTTTTGTATATATATATATATATATATATATATATATATATATATATATATATATATGGTAAATTCAGAAAATCCCACCACATCATCATAAGCTGCCTTTGACCAAGAAAAGTCAACACATGCCATATTGTGAGGTTTACAAAAGCCAAAATATACGACCATATTGAGTCTCATGTGATATGAAATGTTGGCACAAACAAGGTTCTGAAGACAACATCAGCACAGTGTTATTTGGCTTGTTAATGTCAACAATTTAAGATGAATTAGGTCACTGTGTCATCTTGTAACATAAACTTAATTAAGTTATCTTTAGCCATATAAGGGATAATTATGTTTTGATTGAGCGTTAACTTGTGAGAAATTAACAAACAGCTAACTTAGGCTACGTATCTCTACTTAACCATAAGTTGAATGGCAGCCTGCTGCTTAAAGTGTCTGAATATCCAATTGTAAAGTGAAAACAGGAAATGGACGCACTGAATACTAACCTTCTAAAAATGTTGTCTGCTAATTGGTCCTCCTTGACAACGTTATTAAAAGTTACAAGCGCTACAGCGCTAAAAACCATTAAATCCCTCAGAAATATGACGGTTTAGTATAATTTCGCTTGGATTCAACGTAAACGTGGAATCTGCAGATAACCGATACTTCATAACCGCTACTACATAACGAACAAACGGTTCAGTGCCGACATGACTTCTAAATAATGTGTTAAGCCAACGTTTGAACGTTATTGCATCGTCAACGACTGAGAAGAAGAAGAAGAAGAAGAAGAAGAAGAAGAAGAAATAAAAACGGCTTCGTACCAATAACATTCACGTAAAACAAACTGGTTTCGAACCCAGATGACGTAAGAGAGTCACGTAAACACCGCCAGGACACTGTGAGGTACTTCGAGGAACAAGAAACCACTTCCAAGCATCAAAGCTACTTAAAACAGTGTCGGTCACTAAGCTCGCAGCTAGCTGCACAACAGGAAGCTGTCAAAACAGCCGGACACGTCCCACATCCACGGTGCTAACAATCATTTCAACTGTCGCCACATTTCTTTTGCGACAGTAAGACGCGATTAAATTCTCATGGCTCTTACCGTGCAAGACTTCAGCTGTTAACGTCGCGCATGTCGTGTCGGGTGAAGCAATGTCGGCTCAGCAGTGTTAGCTTTGCTAACTACTTTCATGGATGTATTAAGGACATAGGACAACAGCTACTTTGCTACAGGTTCTTCTTCTTTCTCTATTTACGGCAGTTGGCAGCCCATACTTTGCATTACTGCCTCCCTCTGGTTATAGTCTTTATTGATGTCCATATTTTTTTTAAGTGGGGTAAGTTGTCAAGTTAATTTACTCTCATAAAATCAAATCGTTTTTCTGCCATTCATTCAAAACAAATATTATTGTTGCAGCTCACTATTGTTGGTTTATCTTTCCCCTCTGAATTCTAGTCTTATAAAAAACTTGTTTCTGATAGTCTTTTTTCATAATTTGCTTTACATCTCCTGAATGTGGGACCCACATGGACATATTTATCCCGTGACTAACTTTAATCTTATGATGAACATTCAGAAAGCAGATCCTGGTGATTACTGTCTGCCCCTCTGTTCATGCTTTCCACACGGTAAATGTGAATCACAAATGCACCCAGTCACATACATTTGTGGATCCTTTGATTCATGTGTACAAATGTTTTGAGTCCATTTACTTGCACAAATCAAAAATTATTTTGAAGGGGGCTAAACCAGACACCCTGCAAGATATTGACCTACACTGCCATGTGCATTTTAATAAAGCATTACAAGGATCTATCAAAATACAAATCCATTCTAGTTTTTAACAAGTGTCTAATATATATTTGTGGAATGCATATTCATTATGTGGGGTTATATTCTCCCCATTTTACTGTTCAGTAACAACATTCAAAGGCCATTAACTCCATTATTGAATGTCAGCCCAGTTCCTGTGAAATTATCTTACACATTGAATATACATGTATAATTTTTACTTGATACCATAGCAGTGGAATTATATATACTTTATACAGACAAATTAAATTGGCTATACATTTAGTATTTCCCTACTTGTTCTGGGCCTACTCCTTACCTCAAGCCACAAAATGCAATAGCTGTCAAAACTAACCAAGGACCTTTCAAATATTTACATTTAGGTTCTGAATATAGAAAAACAAAGAAAAACATCAAAATTGATCTAATTTGTTAATTTTATTGGACAATTCTTTACTACAACAACAAAGCTTGTATGAAGTAGGCATTTACTTTAATACATCTTGTGTGTTCAAGTGTGTGTGGTGTGTGTGTTTAAGTGTGTGTCAGTCAATGAATGTGTCAGTGTATGTTTGTGTTAAACATAATTCTCTCCTCCACCAGACTTATTTGGTGATGGTATTTGCATTCATACTTTTCCCACCCCCACTAAGCACAATATACGGGGTTTTCTGAGATTTCTGCTTCTCTTGGAGCAAAGCCACCGTCCCTAGAGGAGTATCACTGCTGCTCATCTTCTTCAACAGTGCCTCCTCCTCCAGCTTTTTCATCCTCCTCTCCGTCTTCATCTTTCCAGACCCTTTCCCATGGAATCGATGTGAAAGCTGCCGGAAAGCTTCTTTTGGAGTGAGCCGTCGCCCAGATTCATCCACATACTCGATCTTGACCTCAGGCGTGTAGCTATCCTTGTCCTTGAAATCTTGAGTGAAGCCCCTGTATTCTTCTCTTCGACTGTACTTGTCATCGAAGCCCATCTTGTCTTCAATGCAGTAGTTGTCGTTGGGCAAGGCACCTTTTGTTGCTCTGACACGGGATATCTTCTGCATTTCAGTGTCCAATAGACCTTTGTTTTTGCACAACAGCAAGGCCGCAGCAAGACCGGACTTGACAATGGGCTCTTCATCCAAAATGGTGGCACAGGCTGTCGAAAAATCTGGCTGCTTCTGCTCTTCATCGAGGTTTACTGTGCTCCAGCCAACATTTTCATCCAATTCGGAGTCTGTATCCCCAGCGTCATCTTTCTCTTCCTTCTCTTCAAAGTCCATAATGTCTTCTTGGTCCTCTCTGTTGCCAGACAGCCCATAGGTTGGAATATCACCAAGGGTTCTGCAAAACTCTGAGGTGTCGTTGAAAACAATGTTGTTCTTCTGGTCAGGATCATTTTCATGGACACTTTCATCAAGCTCTTTGATCTTCTCCGCCACCTTCTCCCCCGAGTCTTTGAGACGCTGCTTTTGCTTCAGCTTCCTCTGCTTCTCCAGCTGTTTCTGCAGTTCCTGTTCTGCCTCATCCTCCTCAAATACAGTTGAATCAGGAACTGTGAAGTCTTCCTCATCACTTATCTCCATTTCTGCCATCCTAACATCATCTGACAATTGGGGAATATTGCTGGGCGTTACGGTCTCCTCTGTAACTTCTTCAACGACTTCCTCCAACTTTTTGCGACCTCGACCGCGTGTCCTGGAGCCAAAATCGGTGCTGCGAGTGTCATCAATGCGAAGATCGTCTGCAACCATCGGCTTCTCCTTCTTCCTGATTTTCCTCACGCGGGGTTTGGTCTTTTTAAAGCCAACCATTTCCTGAGATGTGTAATACTCAGAGGCAATCGAGAGGGCGGGCATGTCCAAGGACTGGGCCTGATTTCGTAGGGCCTCTCTCATGGCTTGAATCTCACGTTCTCGCTCTCCATCAGCAAAGCCCCCTGTGTTCAGCCGGAAACTCTTTTTCTTTTCTCCCTCAATTTCCTCGTCATACTTTGACAGCACAGTGTGGGCCTTCGCTGTAACCATGTCATCCACACTCTCCTCTTCTTCATAGGGCTTGTATTCAGGCTTTTTCTTTTTTAACTCCACATTCTTTTCTGCATGTTCCTTGTCTACCAGTCCCACGTTCACAAGCACATCTTCCTCCTCCTCAAGTACACCTTTATCTTGTAGGGTCAGGATGACAGTCTGGCCCTCATTGAAGGAATCCACCTTGTGCTGCACTTTGAGTCCCTTTAGATCTTGAGCTGTGTATGACTCCTTCTTGCCCTGTGCAAACTCTTCCTCCACCAGACTGCTGACACCAAATTCCTCGTCCATCTCTTGCAGAAGTTTGGCTCTTTTCTCAGCCAGTTCTTTTTCTTTTGCCATATTTCTGCTCCTCTCAACCCACGCAGCGGTATCATCCAACCAGTCTTCCTCTGCTATGGCTTTAACTTTTCCCAGTTTCTTGTTCTGGAGGCGTTTTTCTTTCATAGCTGCAAGCTTCTCCCTCATATCCTTCTGCTTTTTAATGAGAACAGGGTTGATGGTCTCCGCCACCATCGGATCCTCTTTGGTGCCGAGCTCCTTCTTGTTCTCACTTAATTCCAGAGGCTTCAGACCCAGCTTGGCTCTGAGCTTGTTTGTTTCCTCAATGCTAAGAGACGCGTCTCCGCTTGCAGACTGAGGCCCCACTTCTGCATTGCTTTCTTCATAGCCAACATCGACTTTCTCCTTCTTCACACGTGGCTCGGCGGCGCTTCTTTCACCTTTGCTGCGGTCCCGTCCGGTCCTTTCTCGTGACCTGGAGCGTTTTCGTTTGTCTTTATCTCGAGTCGCGTCCCGGTCCGAAGCATCTCTTTCGCGGTCCTTGTGGCGATGTTTCTTGTGTTCGCGACGGCGATCTTCTGGGTCCTTGTCGCGACCCTTTTCCTTGTGTTTCTTGGACGACCCCATTATTTCCTTCGGTTACAACAGTTGTGACTAAAAAACAAACAAACACACAGCTGTTATCAAAATGCAGTTAACACGATGACGGGAATGAGAAGAGCTTTGCGGACTAGCTTACGTTAGCTTTGCAAGCTAAGTGGCTAACAGACGACACAACTTACGCAGAGCGACGACAAAATGGTTCCTCACGTTCACAATCCGATGTTAACTGACGACGGGTGCGAATGGGGAAACAAATACGTACCTAATAGTATTTGTTTTCTTCCCACCAGCTTAACCACCTAGCTCCGCGGTCAGGTATACAACTATCGACGTCGTCGGACGAACGCCGAACGACAATATTATGGTTTCCGGTAGTGACGCGTTCTTCGATCGAATAGTAGTCAGGGGAACCGCTCGTCTATACTGCCCCCTGCTGCACGGGATGGTTTATGACAAGCAAGGATCACATCCAAGAGTAGCTGCGTTTTGGGACCTATAGGACGTTATTATTTATCGAATGGCTTTTACCAGAATCAGAGAGATTTGGTAGAAATTCTCACCTGCAGTATATGAAGTGCTTACGCAAAGGGAACGTCATTTCCTTCACTTACCCTCTGCATGGTAATACCAACGTTCCCTGTCTTAAATTGTAAGCTAACTTAGCAAGTGCAGTTTAAATAACATGGAAGCCAGTATTTAAACCTGATGCGTTCGTCTTCAGCTAACGTCAATGTTGGTTTGTCACGACAGTTTTCAAACCCCAACACGATGTGAATTCCGACGTCATTCTAAGCCTGAAGCTCAGATGCAATGCCGAGACGCTTGTTTGCTTCAACTTTTATCGTGACATTTAAAGTTAGCAGCTGGTCGCGAGCTAGGTATTGTTAGCATTAGCGAGGCATCGTTACCTCAGCTTTGTGTGTGTGTTTGTGTAACTTTCTCCGCGTGTTAGCATCTCGTCTTGTTGGTGGACACAAACAAACGCGAAGAGCTGTGGTGTTTCTATTGATAGAAAATCTAAGCAATGTCAACCAGCGGGTTAGATAGCTAGCTGATGCATTCGAGGAAGGTGGGGGGTATTGCGTGTTGCCATGGCGATTGTAGGACCGAATTAGGTCAGAAATGTTAAGCTAGTAAAGTTTCTACGCAACGTTAACACTCTCATGTGTTCAACGTTTTGTTTCCTCTTCCCGTTAAGCTAGCATGAGCTTCTGCCTCTTTAGGGAGCAGTGATAGAGAGCTCGTGCTAACTCGCGCATTGTGTGTTTTTCCCGGGAATCTGAGCGGGCCACGCGCATAAATACCAACGCTCTAAAATCCACCAACTGCCGCTAACGGCAACGCAAGAGTCACAAAACAGTCAGTAGCCATGTCGTCGATGTACTGATGGGTTTTTTTTACAAGCTGGTCGTGTTCGGAGAGTTTACGGTTAGTTAAAGTTAACAGAATACAATGACGCATGTTGACGCTTTAATGTAATTGTTAGTCGTAATAGTTCATAATAACCTGTCCGCGTTATTAACATTGGCATTAACAGGCGTATCAATATGTAAAGTAACAACGTCAACCTCACGCTCTTAATAATATTACTTTTTAAAATTATTTATTTTTCTTTATGTCAACATTGTGTGGCGTGCTTTTTGTTGCGGTCCGCTTCAGTGATCGGTGTCTCCTTTGTTGTGAATTCCAGCAATCTGTTTTCTTAACTGCCATATGTCCTTTGGTCGTGTTTGTATTGCAGGCCTGTATAACTATTTGTTCTTTATTATGATCAGAATTTGTTTTAGTGAGTTCCAGCAAGCAGTAAGTGTGGGACATGGCAACCGGAGGCACTCCTTTCGATGACAGTGCAGAAGAGCTGCACAATTGGACTGTAACCAATGGCAGTCTGGAGGATCGACTCAACAACCTGGTGAGGGCTCATCACAACCTTTATAGAAGACAATTGACCGGCTGTTTTATTTTCACATCATATTACACTGCGGTGTGTTTCTCAACACAATCTGTGTTTTTTATCCAGCCAATTACCAACTGGAATTTATTTAAATCAAACTCTAAAATACAATTTTCTCTGTTATGTTTATCCCTGTGTCTTGTCAGGGCTTATTGATGCCACATGTGTGTCTGATATGTATCTTGTAGACAATATTCATCAGTTCTGATGTATATTTGTTTTTTAAAATGTGTTTGCTTTTGTTCAGGACTGGGGGGTTCAGCAGAAGAAAGCCAATCGATCTTCAGAGAAGAACAAGAAGAAGCTGTCGGCTGTAGTGGTGGAGAGCCGCCTGACTAATGATATTTCGCCGGAGTCCACCCCCGGGGCCGGTCGCAGGAGAGCACGCACCCCTCATTCCTTTCCCCACATCAAATACACCACCCAGATGTCTGTCCCCGACCAGACCGAGCTGGACAAGCTGCGTCAGAGAATCAATTTCACAGACTTGGACGAGGTGAGAAGCTGCTATCATCATGAATTGTCTTGGTTTAGTGGGGTCAATATGTTGTTGTTAATTCACATCCCAGGGGTAGATTTTTTTTGACGTGAGGTGGCATGTGTGATATACTGGTAGACACATTTGCTGCCAATTTTAATATGACTGTAAAGCTGTTGGATGGAGAGAAACACAGTTTAACATTTTTACATTTTTCACACTGTCAAACAAATGAAACTCCTACAGTATATGATATTTTAAAAGACAATTCCCCAGAGGCTTGAGTGGCGATTTGTCTGACTTATATCTTCTTTGCTTTCTCAGAGGAGCATCGGCAGTGACTCTCAGGGGCGTGCCACAGCTGCCAACAACCAGCGCCAGTTAGCTGGAGAGAACAAGAAACCCTATAACTTCCTACCTCTGCATGTAAACACTAACAGAAGCAAGGGGATGCTCCCTCCCTCCTCCTCTGCCCCAGCCACACCTGCTATCACCAAGGAAACTAAGAAGCAGAGCCCCGGATTTAGGGATATGTTATCCCCTGTGGTTCCTAGCAAGGATACTCCGAGGCCCTGTCGTGGTGGTACTGAGAGAGAATCACACAGAGAATACAGCAGAGGAGAACAGAGAATAGACAGCAGCCAGGTAACATTTTGTTTTGTTGTTGCCATGGTTTTGGTCATAACAAGGCGTCGGGCTCATAAACACACATGCACATACAATTTGATGCCAATCCATCAAGTAAATGCTGAGATATTTTACTGAATATGTGAAAACTTTGACTTGCTGGTGGTGTTGGAGGAAACATTGTTGTCTCTACAAAGTCTGAAGCTGTCTTCACCTTTACCTTTCAGTGCTACTCCAATGTCTTATACAGTTTCTGAAAAACTGAACCAAGTGCTAGCTAAAACTTTTTTTTTTTACAGGGGGCCTGAAGATGTGGATTAGAATTGAAGCGTTTTGTTGTATCAGTGTATCAAATGACACTTAAAACACTGTGACAATGTAAAAAGGGTTGCTAGTAGTGATAAACCTACAAAGACGTATCATCTGATTCTGCTGCTCCCCTTGTTTTGTTGTCTTGTCCGTAAGTTTTGGTTCAAATTCTGGTTCAATCTCAGACTGTTTTCAGTAAAAAGCTCTTCAAAACTTGTACACTACCTGCTTAGCACCAAACAACAGACGGACACAGTTAGTGACTAGCTGGTGAACAAAGTGGAACATGCATCACTCCGGAGTTGTAGAAACCCAAAACGGTGCTCACCGAGAGAGTGAGTATTACAGTTACATTTACCAGATGCGGAACGATTGGTTGTCTGCATAAGCAACTATTTGTTAACAAGTTTGTTATATATATTAATTATGTCAACATTAGATTGTAAACTTCCGCTGCCCCCAAGTGGCCACAAAGATCAGGTATTGAAGATTTAAGTCTAATCCTGCTTAGAAAAGACATTATTTCACATTTAATGATATAATTAGTCCATTTACACGTGTACACATGGCAGTGTCTTGGTATCACTGCACCCCAGGCTACTCTGAGAAACCAGAACAAGGATGAAAGTGAGAGAGAGCTAGTGCAGCTAAAACTAGGATGTATTTAGGGCAATTTATAAATAAGCCACCAGTGGTGCCCAACCCCCTTCTGCCCTTATTTAGCCCAATCTGAAGCGTAGCTGCAAATGCTCGTTCACCTTTCTTTTATGGCTTTCTCTGACTTCTTTTCATTTACTTTTATGAAACCCAAACCCATACACCACCTTCCTGTCTCTGCGCGGTGTCAGGTGGTGAGCAAATTGGTACAGATCCGGGAGTACATCAGTAAGGCCAGCTCCATGCGGGACGACCTGGTAGAGAAGAATGACGTGCCGGCCAACGTGGAGCGTCTCTCCCACCTCATTGACCACCTCAAGGAGCAGGAGAGGTCTTATTTACGGTTCCTGCAGAAAATGCTGGTTAGTTTGTTGTTTGTTTCCTGTGTATCTTTTTCAAAATGAATCTTGTTCTTTGCTTTTCTCATGCTGTCAGAAAAGGGTAGACATTTTCAGTTAAAAAAAAAGTTGTACTTTGTTGGAAAACCTGTTTGTTAGCTTTTATGCGGTTGAAATGGAACCTGTTTGTGTCGTTATTGTGACAACTTGTCACTCATATATTTTTAATGGCTGTCTTTCTCTGTGGGCCACTGTCAAGTCATGTCTCGTGAAGATATAATTAGGACATTTAGTAGCATGCTACTTTCTATTGCAGGATGGCTTTGTTTTGATATTACTTTGAATTGACTCTAGAATTTCTTTGAACTAGATCGTAGTATTAGCCTAAAACAATATTTTTTGATTTGGCAGACTGGAAAATTTACTGCAGGTTTTTTGTTACCCATATTCCCATACATTTAATCAGTTTGAGCATGCAGGCATCCTCATCCACGGAGCATTTTGGGAAAGCTTACTTTCACAATGCCAAATCTTTGTTGGGCAACATATTGTACTGCACTTTTACTTTTCAGTGATTGAAAATTAACAGTCTCTTGCTGTTCCTTCCACTATAACTGTAGACGCGAGAGGACGACGAGGATGATGTGGGGACCCTGGACTCTGCAGTGGGCTCAGGTTCACTGGCTGAGAGCACTTCTCTTAACATTGAGGTCCGTTCCTCAGATGCCTCAAATGCAACGGTTTGTACATTTGTGGACTGTTTCCCAAAATGGAAGCAGGTCTCTGTTGCATTACACGTAGTCATTATAATTAGTGTGAGGCATGTGACATGCAGCACCGTTATTGTTGTGTGGTGTTTTAGTCAAGTCAGTGTTTGTAAAGATTTTGTGGATGTGACTTTTGCAGGGCGGTAGGCCAGAAACGGTGCGAGCTGACCAAAAGGAAGAGCTGGAGAATCTGCGTAAGCAGCACGAGCTGCTGAAGAAGATGCTGGAGCAGCAGGAGCAGCTCCGGGCCCTGCAGGGCAGACAGGATGCACTAATGGCCATGCAGGACAGTGCAGAGCAAGCACTTGCTGTGATTGAAGACACTGGTTAGATCCTCACTAACACATTCACAATGAAGTGCAGACCAATCGTTTTTTTTGTGTTTCCAGAATGAAAAAGTAGTGTATGTATTACATTTATTCCAGACAAAGATGCATCAATGGCAACAAAGTTGGAAACATTTTAATCAAAATCTAATTGCAGGAACTTTTTTTTTTTAAAATACAAATATGTGAATAGTATCTGTCTGGCAAATATTTTCCAAAGTTGAATTAATTTGACATTTTGTTGTCGTTAGTTGTCACAGAAACCACAGGCAGTGTTTCAGGCCTGAGCATCACGTCAGAGCTGAATGATGAGTTGAACGATTTGATCCAGCGGTTCCACAACCAGCTGCATGATTCTCAGGTAAAGCAGACCTTAAAGATTAGCAATATGTCATTTAGAAATGTCGTCTGTCTTATGTACTGCGTTTAAAAAAAAAAAAGTATTATTAATGATGACAACATTCTATTAATGTCAGTATGTGGAGATAATTATTTTTTATTAAATTTGTTGGACATCTGTAATTTTAATTCTACTTCTCTCTTGAATTTTCTTTTGACATTTTTATTTTGACACTTATTGTGCAATACTTTTATACACATTCTTACTTATTGTGCAATACTTTTATGCACATGTTTACTTATTGTGCAACACCTTTATACACATTTACTTATTGTGTAATACTTTTATTCACACTTATTTTATTTTTTATCTGTATATTTAATAATTTATTTTATTACTGTTTTACTGTTTATTTATATTAATTGATCTTTATCTTTATTTACCCTAAGCAAGGCTGTTATAATCCTGTAATTCCCCCACTGAGGGACTAATAAAGGATTATCTTACCGTATCTCTCAAGCCATGTCAACTTTGTAAAATTGTTATTTTAATCAAGAAATTTGTTTTCTGAATGTTCTGTTTATGCCTTGTAGACTAAAGCAGTGCCAGACAACCGCCGCCAGGCAGAGAGCCTTTCCCTCTCTCGAGAAGTGGGCTGGTCCAGGACTGCCCATGCTGTTGGTCCACCTCAGCACAGGCCTCTCCTCCACTCTGCATCTGGTCCCCATACTGGTCTAGACACAGGGGCAACAGCTGCCAGTGCCAAACTCACTAAACTCCAAGAGCTGCAAGACAAAAAGCAAACCATGGACAAGATCCTGCGGGAGCTGCATTCTCTTCGAGACCAGACACTTAACAACAATTCATGTGAGAGTATTTCTGAAGCCTTTTGTTGCAGTAATTCTGTGGCTTTTTCCCACTATAAAGTGTAGATGGACTATATGTGGTTCCCCTCAGGTCGTGGCTTGTCAACACGGTGCAGTCTGAGTATAAGAGGTCCCTCAGAATGTCCATCTGTTCTCTGCTCGAATGGGGCCTCAGCTTCCACTCCCTTTCATCCTTCTCGTCCACAACACCAGGACAGCTCCAATTCCACAGACAAGCTCAGGTACGCACAAAAACACAAGCCGCTGAATAGGCAGGTCAGATATCAGTACCAAGGTGTCAGATAGAGTGGTGTCGTGAAACCTAGCAGCAGCCTCGCAACCTACTGGCTAGTGCTCACAAGTTTCAGCCTTTGCTAAAGGGGTCTTGAACAAGACCCTCAGCCCCCACCGTTTTTATACGGGTGCTTTTCTGTGGGTGTCTCTGTACTTGGAAATTGAGTCGCGCTGGGAGTTGTCAACACATTATTTTGGTGTGTCACATAACCATTTTAATTATTTAGCCCAGTATTCATTTACCTTTTTTATTCACACATTGGTTGTTCTTTTCTACTCCCTACAGGAAGCTAAAGGAGGTCCACAAGCGTTTGAATGAGCTGCGGGAATTGGTTCAGTACTACGAGCAGACCTCTGATATGATGGTGGATGCAGTCAATGAGAATGTGAAAGAGGAAGATGATGAGGAAGAAGAGGAGGAAGAAGATGAGACAGAGGACGGTTCTATGTTTGAGGCCATGTTTGACTCTGAGCTGGAGAACCACCAGCCTATAACAAACATCAGGTATGTTTGTTTAAAGACCCATCATCCTGCATGTTCATTGTTCATTTATCCCATCAAGTATTGATCCCATGAGTTATACCAAATACCGGTTTAAGAAAAAAGACAAAGGGATAGGATATATACTTTATTCATCCCCAAGGGGAAATTTGGTTGTGACAGCAGCATGCAAAGTTGCATCGTATACATTTAAGAAAATTAAATAATAATGGTGCAAAAATGCAAAGTATATGAAGTGTGTAAATAAATATAGTATATACAGTCAGTGAAAGCAGTGCTAGGGTTATTAGTGAATAATTGCTACATTTATTGATAACTAAAGAATTGTTAGTTGTATCCCTACATTGTTCACTGCTTCACCTGTGTTGAAATTATCACATTGTAATTAAACAGAGCCAATGTGAGGATTGGTGGTTGTTGGGCTGAAGTTAAATTGTGTTGAGCAATTAGATCATTCTACGACTGGCGTTGTGATGTATCTACAACACTCACTGCGTTTTGTGTCTTTTAGAAACCCGCAGCAACGCAGTGGGAACTGGACGGACTTGAACAGCCTGACCAACAGGCGCAGTGTCAGGAGTAGCGCCACGAACAACCGTGAAGGAAGACTCAACACTGAGTGTGAGATCAACAACCGGTCTGCAGCCAACCTCCGCAGCCTCAACATCCCCTCAGCCATAGGTACACTCATGCACATGTGTACACAGATCCATGTTACAGCTAATGGTAACCTTCCTTTTTGGTATTCATTTTAATTTTTTTCCTGAAAGGTAAATGGGTGGCTTAAAGATTTGATGAACTTGCTTTTCAAACTTTGCAAGATTACAACTCAGTTGATTAAAAAAAAAAAATTGGGCACCTGAGCTAATATTCAAAACCAAATATTTACATACATATTTATGTAAGAATGTTTTTTTGGTTTGTTTTAGGAGCCTGTTATTGAAGTTCTGTGTTAATAATACAGAGCTTCAGGAGGGAAAGACTCCCACTTTCAAATGACATTATTGTTACAAACATTGTTAAAAACTAACTTAGATTTCACCTTTGCTCTTATTTAGATTGCCAGTACAATAGGGACACCCCCTATAATCAGATGAAGGATGAGGATGAAGACCTAGATAATGATGAAGGGGCACAGGCTTTGGCTGCAGACAGTGAGGCATCGGGATCCAGTCGAAGAAGCAGCCTGGGAAACAATGGCGGTTTTGCCCAGAAGGTTCATCGGCACACGGCGAAGCAGAAACTCCGGCAGCTTCAGGAGCTGGTGGCCATGGTTCAGGTGAGGCTAACAAGAGAACAATAATCCAGATTCCATAGCAGATTCCATGGTATTACTTTTTGATTGACAGAAGGAAAGTACCATTAAGCTCTGACTTTAACCCTTACAAATAATCTCAAACATTTGAATGAATGAATGAAAAGTACTTTATTAATCTCCAAGGAGAAATTTTTTGTCGTACTAGCAGCATCCCAACACAAATCTTCCAAGACCCTGCCGAAACTCTATGGAAGAATAACCCTGACATCTCTGAATCGTTCACTCAATGATCACTCGCTTTTGCATTTGATATGACCGCCTTGATTAACAAATTGAGTTACATCATACATTTAATAGGACCTTAAATACTCGCTTTGTTCTGTTTGTGCTGACTCAACTTCACTCTTAAACCACTGCCACAAAGTATCACCTGTCAATTAAAAAGTACATTAGATCTAGGCGGCTATGATGGTCTCTAGTGATTGGTTAGCGAAAATCAAATCCCCCACCCTCTATGGTAATAGATTATGGTCGAGGCAATGTCAGATTTAAGATAGAAACGGAGTGTAACAAGTTAATGATTCTGTCTATTGTTAGTAACGGATGCTTCAATGTTTTTTCATTAAACATTACATGTTTGATCTTGTTTGGTCACCTTTTTCAAGGGGAATAGAAAACCCTTAAAACAAAGAGCCTTTTGACTACAAGGAAAACGTACAACCGTTGTTCTGAAACGGATGTAAAGGGTTTAAAGTTAGATTTTTCTTTTAAATCCTGAGTTGGTGTTTATCACTTTGTTTTTGTAATTTTAAAACGTGACGTCTCACTCATCTTGAGCTGAACACTATGTAAATTGTGGGTTTCTGTCTGTATGCAGAGTGACGACACTGATGGCACAACAGCGAATGAGGATGACGCTTTACACCAACAGCCTAATAATACCAGAGCTACTGGGGCGTCGGGGGGCGGATCTAAACAGAATCCCAGAGAACTAACACTCTCCAGCAAGGCCAGGTGCAGTACAATGTCTGGAAAGACTGTTTGACGGTCTGTACAGTCCGTGTTGTTTACTGTATTCTGAATGTTTACTTAATTATTGATTTAATAATTATATTCATTGCCATTGCATCCAAACTATTGTGGACCCAGAGAGAAGCTGTATGAGGAGAAGCTGCGTCAGCAGAAGCTGGAGCTTAAGCAGCTCCATGAAGAGCGCCAGAGGCTCATTGAAATCCAAGGCAAGATTCAGCATCTGCAGTGGGTCTGCCCTGACCTTCAGGTATTTCTCACACACACACACACACACTCACACACACACACACACACACACACACACACACACACACACACACACACACACACACACACACACACACACACACAGGTTTATCTATGATGGGGAATTAGTGGGTAGAATTGAAATCAGATTTAAAAAGCATGTTTCGAAAAAGTCTTCAATCTTTTGTCCATCCTATTAGGATCAAATAAGAGGTGGACTAAATAACATAAAGTTGGATACACACAGTTTCAACAAAAAATAGAACCGTTGTGAATATAGGGTTTATTATACGGCTGTTGTATTCGACTGGATTTTATTTAGCTACATATACCTAATAGTTCAGCTCCTTTTTAAGATAGTTGGATTTTTACTTTTTGCGGTCTCCTTTCTAGTCATCTGTGTCCAGCACAGTGAGTCCACAGGGCTTGCTGAGGAAGGTTCCAGTTGCAGTTTCCTCTCCGGCCACAGTCCTGGCTTCCTCCTCCTGCGGACCCCAAACTAACTCAGCCGTGTTAAAACCCACGACTCCAGAAGCAGCTTCTTCTTCATTCACTGACAATGAGGTAACGGACTCCACCTTGCACACACAAAGACCCATGGTTACAGCTTGTTAAATGTCACAATTAGATCTGTACATTCAGATCAGTACAGATTACGGTTAACCGTTTCCCTCTGTTCTTGTATTGTCAGCAGCTATGGTCTGAGATGCGTCGCCACCAGATCTTGCGGGAAGAACTGCGACAGCGCAGAAAGCACCTTGAGTCCCTGATGGCTGAACACCAGAGGCGTAGTGGTCTCGGTGACTCTCCTCTGCGGATGGACGACTCAGAAGTTTTAGCTACACCCTCTCAGTCTGTCAGCAGGGATGAAAGGTAGGAGACATACTGCTCTCAGGGCCTGTCTCACCAAGTCTAAGATAGAAGTCAACTCACTTAGTTATCTTCAGATGTGTCACGAAAATCCGCAATTATTTTTTTTGACTTTTGATTGTAAGGTCACAATTCCATTTGATTGTCAGCACTGACAGCTGTGCAGATCATCGGTTTAATGCCCCTGCCATGGAAATATTGTTTTTTTTCTCTCGTTCTGACGCACTTAATACATACAAGGAGAAAAGAAATACGGGGAGAATCACAGTTCCTGCTTTTGACTTTGAGGGTTTAAATGGAAAGCTTATTTTAATAAATCTATATTTAGTAAAATAGGAGATCTTTGCAGACAAACAGCAGCCACATTGTACAACATGAACTCTTATGCTGAGATAAAAACATATTGTAAGACTTGCTGTGATTACTCTTTGTGTTTATACTTTTTTTTTTAGCTGGAGTAAAGTTTACAACTGATGGTTATCTCATAGAAGACACAATTTGTACCATTTTGTGAATATGTCTTTAGGACAATGGCAACCTGGGGTTCCACTCCTTGCCAACTTGATGATGATGATGAAGAAGAAGATAACGAAGATGATGAGTATCACTCCGAGATAGGTGCAGGGGATCAAGAGGAGCCCGATGAATGTGGAGAAAGCAGCTCTGATGATGATATCCACATCTACTCATCCAGCAGGAACCAGTGCTCCTACAGTAACCGGAAGAATCATGGAAGGTCAGACAAAGTGAAGGCAGAAAGAGTTCTATTGAACTAATATCTACAATCTGTTCACACTTATTTGTTTGTGTTTTTAGCAACCTGAAGCCTCCGCCAGCCTTCTCGGGTGACGGCATTGGGAATCCATCTCTTCACAACAAGGCCAAGCAGAAACAGCAACAGCAGTCCAGAAGTTTGAACCAGTCTGCGGCGAGCCAGCATGGAGCTACACGGCGACAGGAGAACCTACGCTGGGCCTCTGAGCTCTCCTTCGCCGAGGGCTCCAGTCAGTGGCAGGAACAGGTCAGCCAGCTGCAGAGACAGCTGGACTTCAGCACCAGCATGTGTCAGACACTCCTGCAGGACCAGCAGGTTTGTGGACAGGACAAATATGTGCACATGCAAGTGCACTGACCTCAATAGTTGGCACAAGTTTGCGCTGCATTTGTACACTTAGTTGAGCATAGTGGGATAGTCAATTTAGTCACTGTTCTCTTGGAAAGAAACAAAGATTTATAGCTTTCTATCCAGTCTTTTTGTTTAGGTGTTGTTGTTTTTTTACTTTGTCCAAATGTAATGAAACAGTTATTTCCAACCCAAAAAAATCTCTCACCTCCTTCCACAGACACTCTCTTATATGTTACAAACCCTGCTGACTGGTCAGTACAGTGCGTTACCCAACAACCTGTCATCACCACAGGTCCACCTGGTCATGCACCAGCTTAACCAGTGTTACACCCAGCTGGCTTGGCAGCAAACCAACGTACAAAGGTGAAAAAAAAGAAGTATACAACAGTACACTGCTTGATTTCTATCAAATAGTTCATTTTCATATTTTCTATATTCTGTCATACGTTTCCTTCAGACTTAAGCAGGTCCTTAATGACCTCCTTCGCGAGCAACAGCAGCAGCATCAGCAGGCTTCGTCATCAACAGCAGGATGGCAGAAAAAGAAGCCTGGCTCCTCCCAGGAATCCAGCTCTGGCACCCCAGCTTCCCCTGGTGTCTTTCTCCCCTTCTCCTCCACCCTGCATCCTTCAATCAACAACATGTCAACTGCTCCCTTATCCTCATTCCCTCCGAGTATGACATGAATATTTTTTTAGCTCTTGAGTTTCAAATTCGTAATTCTCAAAACATGTCTTGAATGGTTTGCATTAGAATCAACAGAACACTAAATAATGTACAACATGGTCAAAAAATTATGTTTACAGTGATTATTTTTTTGTGCTTAAAAAATCCTTTTCACTGTTATAAAATCAAGGAAGGTTTGACCTTTTTAATGGGTCATTGCATTCATAACAAATATTAACAATGCCTCTTTGCTATACAAGAAAAACAGAACATTCAAGAAATTAAATCTAGAATTATTTAATTTTCATTCTACACGGTTTAGGTTCTCGTTACTGGCCGGAGTAATCTTTTTCAGTTAGTACATTTAAATATTATGTTAGTCGTACATTTGAAAGTAAATCAATTGGGCAGGAATGAAAGGCCAAAAGTTCTGCTGTCATAATTTAATTGATTCTTTGGACCATTAACACTTTAACAAGAGCAATATAAGTATTTCTTTTCTCTGTTTTTTACTCCGCAGGCTTTAATTTATACCCTCTCTTCCCTGCTACTATGGACGAGTTCCATCAGAGTGCAGCAAGTCAGGCAGCCCCTGACCACCCAAAGCAGCAGTTAGACCCCAACATCTCAAGTAAAACGGAGTACATGAGTTTCCCTCCTCCACTGCAGCGCTCTCCTCCAAACACCAACACAGATGGAGGGTACGTCCATTTTTTCCTGAGAGGACATTTATATTTCTTCATGTAGACATTATTGCTCATATATTTATTTTCCATGTGACCCCCTTTTAGACCATCTGGCTGGCTGAAAACCGCCTACGCAAACAACAGCGTCCAGCATCATCGATCCCAAACGGAGCCACTGGAGTCCCCGTCCTCCTCCCCCATTTATGCCAGCCGCCACCCGAGACCTCAAGAATTTGACCGGGCATCACAGGAAAGCTTCAGCAGCATTCCTGATCCCGTTGATCCAACCACCATCACGAAGACTTTTAAGGCCGGACGCAAGGCCTCGGCACAAGCCAACCTGGCCTCACGAAGCAAAACGCCCAATTCTAAGAGTCGCCGGAGGAGGAGCAAAGGGCACAACAAGAACGGTGAAGGTATCAACATAAAGCAGATTCTTCTAATTGAATTGAATTAGCAAAGGCTTAATGAGGAAAATCTCATTAGTGTTTTCCATGTGTTTTTTTTAGGCCATGAGAGTGACAGCGTTAGCAGCACTGCAGACTTTGTCCAGAAGAGGGCAGCCCTGTCTCACCTGAAGGATCAGAATAAGAGTCTGCTGGATAAGCTGACGCGAGAGAAACTTGACAGCAAAACTAAGCTTGGAAACAAAAGAAACGACATCTCATCTGGTGCGGATTAAGCTGCTTGTAGTGAAAGTTGTTCACCCACTTCACCCCTCTTTTGTTTGTGTTCTTTCTTTATTTACATTCATTATCCACATGATTGTTTGTTTTTTTCTGTACATCTTGTCTTTTACTATTTTCTTTTTTTGCACATTTGTCATGACTTCGTTTTTTCATTTTCATTTTGGGTTAATTTACTTTGTGTCACTTTAATTTATCTTACTCACAGCCTATGCTTGGAGAACACCCTTCCTCTCTAACAGAATTGCATGCACAGAAGCACCAGGTAAACCCACAATGCAACCCAAAGCATCACTGCTCCTAAATTGCTATGGATGGGTTAAATGCAGAGAGCAAATTTCATGTATGTATGTAAAAATGTATGTAATATGACGACTTTATTAAGTTTAATCATGTGGTTATTATATCGCCTAACCATCCACGCATGTTCTATTTTTGGCTTGACGTAAATCAAAGCTTCCAAGTTTGAATACGGGCTATTGTTTTTTTACTCATAGATGAGATTTTGAAAGTATCCTCTTAAATCTCATGCTGGCATATCTTGAACCCTCAGATGCAAGCAGCGACTTCTCACTGTTCGAGGCACTGAGGGAGACCATCTACTCCGAAGTGGCTACTTTGATATCCCAGAATGAGTCCCGCCCCCACTTCCTCATTGAGCTCTTCCACGAGCTGCAGTTGCTCAACACAGACTACTTACGGCAAAGGGCCCTGTATTCCCTCCAGGTATGTATGGACACATGCAACTGCTGTATGTAGCATGAATGGATGCATCATCTGTGCTGGGCTCAGAAGGCGAGATATTCAGGCTGAGAGAATATGGGGTAAGCTTTTATTTGGGCTCCAAATAATCTGCCAAATTACTATTTTGATCTAATCATGTGACTAGTTATTAAGGAGATTTATCGCTCAAACTATTTTCAAACATAATTAGGTCTTTCTCGGCCATTTTAAAAACAACGCGGGACAATTAGGAGGAGGAAAGGGAAAGCTTTTAACATTTCAGTCATGAGGCTGGTGAAGACTGGAAGGATCTTAAATCCAGTCGTTTTCACAGTTAGCACCCAGATTGTGTCAGTAGCATCTTTTCGCCCAATGGTATGTTGGGCTTCAAATTAAGTTCAGGTCTATTGATGGCACATCACTAATTTGAGGAAGCAGAAAGCGATTGAGCCATTGACCAACGGAAACAACAATGGCACAGTATTTTCCTGCTACTTAATGCTCCTTTTGGACTGGCAATGAATTAAATAGATTATCAGTGCAGTCCAGTGAAGTTGTTGATGGGACAGAGAGTAGTGATCCGGCGGAGGCAGCCGGTACGAGGGAAACGGATAAAGAAGATATCAGAAGAGTCGGTGAAATCACAAAGACGAAAGAAACAAATGAGTCGTCTCCTCCATTTTACGAGTCATTTTGTGTTAGTTTATTGAGTGTGTTTGTAAGGTAATTTATAAATGTCTTAATTTGTTTAATTGTTTTAAAGTCAGCCCAAATTTTACACACACACACACACAATGTCCCCTTGAGAACTCACAATGGTATCTCCCTGTGCTTCTTCCAGGACATAGTGACCAGACACCTGGCAGAGAAGAGTGCAGCTGAGGACCAGTTGCCCCCTCTTGGTCCTATGGTGTGGGCTGCTGGCTCTCAGTCAGAGCTCACGCCCAGTGAGAGTTTGGCAACCAGTGATGCAGTAAGAGGCACATTATTGCTTCCCAGTGTGGCATTCTCACACTTTTCGAATGCATGTTCTCTTTTATCTTAAGATACCTCACTTCATAGTGAGGTATCTACCAGTACTGAATTATTTCTCTCAATTCTTATTGTAAAACCTCCGCCTCCTTTAAAAAACAATCACTTTTACTTGCTTCCTCTTCTACATTTCAATACATCTTTCATTAGTTCCTCTCTCAGCCTTGTCTCCTTTCATCCTTCCCCCGCCTTGTCTCTTTTCATCCCTCCATGTCTCTCTTTTATTCTCTGATTTTTAATTTCCCCTCCCACCATCCTCATTGTCTTTGAATTTAACTTGACAGCAAGAAATGACCACCATCTCTCCTCGTCTCTTTTGCCAGTTCAGACATGTGTTCTTTGTTCTGAGCCAAAGTCCCCAGAGTTACACTAATTGGATGCCATGCTTTTTTTCTGTCTAAATAATGCCTTTGTTCAAGAATGATAGATGAAATTTATAATTCTCCAAGATAGCAAAATGGAAAGAGAAGCCACCATTGCTATTAATACTATATGCTGGGAATTTTAATGGGGGATGTTACAATTATCTTAAAATCTAAAAAAATGGGTGTAAAAACCTTTTTAATTTTTTTATTTTATTTTTTCAGGAAGTTGTGGAGAAAAACCTGAGGCTCACACAGGCCACGATGAAGAAGAGGGATGATGCAGAATCTGTGGGCAATGCCAGCACCATGTCGACCTCTTCTAACCTGGAACCGTTTGCTAACGATGACCTGGGTAAAGTTGCTTTGTGCATGTCGAAAACTATTTGGGACTGAAAAGCTTTTAAAACTGTATTTTCACATCCTGGTATTCAGCTGAAGTGCTTTGCTCTTTGCCTTTTATTCAAATCAAATGGAGCAGGACAAGTGTGTACTGGTATCATGATCAACACTACATGGTCAAACTAAAGACTATTGTCTATCAGAAGAGGACTTTTGGCAGCGTAAAAAAAAAAGGACTCAGATTTTGACAGTGACAGTGATTTGGAGCTGGCATACTTTTTGATCCTGTAGTGTGGACTTGGTTCTTGATGCATTAATATCCATTACACTCCTCTCACTTCATTGAGTTTGAACTTTTTGTATCCCCTTTTTCTGTCTCTTTTTCACTCTCCTTTCTTTGCCGCTCTGATAGGCAACACAGTGATTCATTTAGACAAAGCTCTGGCCAGGATTAGGGAGTATGAGCGCATGAAGCTTAAAGCTGAGTTTAACCCCTTCAACGGCAACTCTGCAGCTGCAGGTGGCTCTGAGGTTTCTTTTGCTGAGCATCCTTCTGCTAACCCTGCTGACCCTGTGGAAGGTACACACTCACATAAGCCTGCCTGAGTACACCACGTGCCAACACCCGTCGCAACACAATCCTTGTCTTTCACGTTAATGGTTCATTTTACAATCATACAATTATTTCTGTCCGTGTGCAGGAAGCGCAGCTGGTGACCTGCACTGTCCTCAGATTGACACCCAGCAGTTGGACCGTCAGATCAAAGCCATCATGACGGAAGTCATTCCTTTCCTGAAGGTAGGACAACACAGGGAGCTGCAGAAAATATATTGGAAATGACCATTTATGAATAATGTATACTTGTTCTGAACTACTGCTTGTTAAAAATGTAGTCACGAAAGGTATTGAGGCTCAAATTGAATGTAATCAGCACTGGATGCACCACTGTGAATATAAACATTTGTTGAAGAGTCAAATCACTCTGTAATGTTCATGTTTTCTTTTATTAGGAGAACATGGATGAGGTGTGCTCCCTCCAGCTGCTGACATCTGTGCGGCGCATGGTCCTCACTCTCACCCAACAGAACGATGAAAGCAAGGAGTTCGTACGCTTTTTCCACAGACAGCTGGGAGGCATACTGCAGGTATGACGGTACCATCTTATTCTGGTGCAGGTGACACATGTTTGAGCATATTAAATGATTTCTGATCATTTCTCTTCTCGCGCTCCAGGACTCTCTGAGTAAATTTGTGGGCCGTACTCTGAAGGACTGTGGGGAGGATCTCCTGGTGGAGATCTCAGAGATCCTCTTTAATGAACTAGCCTTCTTCAGGCTCATGCAGGATTTGGACAACAGCAGCAGCATTGCCTTGGCAGCCAAACACAGAAATAAGACGAGGACTGAGCAAACCAGTAGAGCAAAGCCTGGTCTCAAGGTAAACTGATTTTTATTCTATTCCCTTTTTTTTGGGTCATATGAATTAACACAGTAGCACAGACATTTGTCTGAGACTAATTCAAGCCTTTATGTTAATTAATTCCCCCAATTAGGAACATACAGTAACTGGTGGTGATAAATCAACTTCTCCAGCCTACACAGATGAAGACAAGGTCAGTCGTTTTAACACTGTTAATGAAATTGTCAATACCACTTAGGTCACTAGTAATCTGTAACAATAATGTCCCTCTTTTTCCTCCAGGACCAGGATGAGGCTGAGCAGGAAGTCACGCTCCAGGAGCTTTACCTGCAAACGGAGATGAAGAACAGCAGGAGCTGCAGTGAAGCTTCAGAGGCGGAAGATGAGGATGAAGAGGATGGACAGGGAATCCCTCTCTCAATCAGTGAGTGGAAGTATTTAGAAGAGCCTCTTAGTTTCATTTAGCGAAGAAACAAACTCCCAAAAAGAATTCAAAATGCAATAAAATCTGAGATTCAAAAAGTAATGCTAAAAGTTTTAATGTTTTTCTACCTCAATGCAATTTCATGTATATACACACATATACAGACATGCATGAATGTAACACGTCATTTAATTGTTGCGTGTGTGGTCCTTCTTTCAGGTCTGTCCAAAGCAGAGACTCAGGCACTGACAAACTACGGCAGTGGAGAGGATGAGAATGATGAGGAGGAAATGGAGGAGTTTGAAGCTGGACCTGTTGACGTCCAAACATCCTTACAGGCTTCTGCAGACGGTCAGGTGGAGCAGGAGGTCAGTGTTACTATTTTATGAACAACTATAATCTTTTAACTCACTGTCCTTAGTCTGACCTGTGTTTTTCTTCTTCAGGGGACGACACACAGCGAAACCCAGGAGGCCAAAGCAGAACAGAGGAGTTCAGATAATGATGATGGCGGTGAGGCCCTCCTTCGTAGAAGTCGGACATGTTAAACTGCCCTTTGTCTGATAGAAATCTTGTATTTTTTTGTAGTGTCATCACATTAATGCTGTCTTCTTTTATTATATATATTATATTCTTTTAGAAATCAACAAGTCCGTTGGGATCGAAGACTCCGCCCTAGAGGACCCTGACATGGCGGAGTGCCAGAACCCTGAAGAGGAGAGGAACCTCGAGGCAGCTGCTGCCTCAGAAGAAAGCTCCCAG
The DNA here is from genome assembly GCF_023055335.1 of Clinocottus analis. Lineage (NCBI taxonomy): Eukaryota > Metazoa > Chordata > Actinopteri > Perciformes > Cottidae > Clinocottus > Clinocottus analis. The sequence continues at coordinate 3,214,157 of NW_027175954.1, read as the reverse complement.
GAAGTCTCCCATGAGCAGGACGTCCTCAAGGAATCACACGCCACGAGCAGCCCGGACACGGACTCTCCCGTCATGATCAATGTAGACGTGAGTTGAAAGCTGAAGATGCTCACTTTCATTTAGCCTCTGGAATGAACGCAGCATTGCGCAACAGTATCACACTAGAAACTTTGCCCTTTTATTGTGTCAGCTGTGTACTGATTCTATTATTGATGTAGGAGATGGGCTCAGGTAACACCAGTCAGAAATCTGATGAGGAAGACTTTGTGAAGGTGGAAGATTTGCCATTGCAGCTCACGGTCATGTGTGAGGTCTGTAACAGCTAATAAATCAACCACTTGTATATCACACTTTAGATACACTATTCATTAAGATGGTGTAAAAACGTTAGTATCTAATGATGTCCTCTGTGCTGTAACTTTAGGAGGAACTTCAGATGAGAATAGTGGAGGAGCAGCAGAATAACAACCTGTCTGTTGAGATCCTCAATGGAAACACTGAATCGCTTACCGGACTGGTGGGAAATGCACAGGACCTGAAGGAACCAGGTATGGATCACACTTCTGTTTGTGTAGTTGCCAAATAGCCTGCAAAGGCTAAGCCACTGTTTCTTGCTACCATGTGTACAGCTATACAGGAGCGGTCACTACATTAACCAACTGTCCATTCCTTTGAGAGTAATTCATGTTTTGTTTCCTTTTTGTCTCTTTTTCAGACACTGATGGCGCCCAGAGTGTGTAAAGATTTATACCGATGTCTCAAAATCTACTGTTTTTAGCAACACTATGCTTGCACCCTCAATCTGCTCCGGATGTACGATTGTTGACTCTTTATCTGATAGTTTAAAGGAGCAAAGGCTCATAGTATTGCTCACAAGTTAGCTGTGACTTGAAACACAGATACAACTAAACACCAACGCGTAATCAACATTCGTTTTATTCCTGGATGTTTCATGTGATTCATGGGTAATCTGGGGAGGGCTCGTCTTTATGCTGCTGGTAACGACAGTTCAAGCTGTCCGAGTCTTTATAGTCCTGAAACTCTCGGTCTGATTCGCCGTAGTCTCTTTATTGGTTCTGGGATCAGTTGTGATTTTATTATTTTAGTTTTATTTGTCTTGGCCTTATTGTTACACAGCTCATCTATTCTGCACTCGGTTCCTAATGATAAGGAGATTCCAGTAGGACGGAAGTTGAGTGTAGACTGACTTTAGCTAATGGTTTCTCAAGCTTGAACACTTTTTCCATTATATCTGAGCTCAAAGCTCAGATTGAACTTTTATCCCTTCAGATGCATCTTTATATACTGTTCCGTTCATGTTTAGTCTCCATTGATTTTTGTGTAATTAAAAATGTTGACGACAGTAATACGTTTTGAATAATAAAATGCTTGAACTTCAAAAAAAGAAAAGAAATGGTGTGGTGGTGTGCGTTGGTACGTTTTGTCCACGTTTCATGCAGTTAACCATTTGGGCCTTTCCAACACTGTCGTGTGATTGTTTAGGTCAACTTAAAATAAGCACTTTTTTAAATTGATGTTAATATCACTGAGGTTTACACAAATAGAGCTGATCAGTCAATCATAAATCATTGTATAATCTAGTCATAAAAAAATGTTTTCTGACAAAGCCTTAAAAAGTAGTGTGCCAAAAAAAAATAGTATATTAAATATGTAATGTAACAAAGGCACAGTGTAGTATGTTGAAAGTCATATAGTATGAAATAAAGTTATAAAAGGTAGAAAAAGTTATAGAATAAAAAGCCATGAAATAATACAAAAAAAATTATAAAATCGAGATTTTTTTTTTACTTGATGGCCACGATGTTAAAAGGTAATGAAAGCCTTAGTATGTCAAATCGTTCATAGTATGGTATTTAGGTGAAATATTGTCGTAAAGTTATAATAGCCTGTATGTCTATGAATTATAAAAAGCCATAGAATAGCATTTCACATTGTTTATTATTGTACATTAAACAAAGTCATAAACATTTAAAGTGAGGTACAAGTCAAAATACAGTGTCATATTTTTTTTTTAACCACGGCATAGTTTGCTCAAAAAGCCATAGAATATCAAAAGTCCTAACGTGCAACGTTTTTAAATGTTTTCAAAAAGTCAGCATGTTAGGTCATGAAATATGGCACGCTACATCAAAAAAGCCATCGTCTAGTATGTGAAAACGGTTATAAACTAATTGAATCAAATTATTCTTTGTCAAGACAATTGAAGTCAGAAATGTGAAAAAGTGGAAAGTAAGAAAATAAGTTACTAATATGTTACTGGTGTGTCACAGATCTTAAAGTGTCATTAAGAAAAAAAAAATTCAGAATCAGAAAATACTAGTAGAACCTTTTAATTGTGAAATTATTTTGTTAACCGTCTTTAAAATAAAAAAAAAAGGAAGTGGTCCACTACGAGGCAGATTTATCAGTACTAGTGCGTTAAGTGGTCACGAGAAAGGCACAACATGGTCAGTGTGGGAAGATTTTACAAATGTGGCATACATACAACAATATTCAGCAGTTATTTAATGACACAAAAGCGTTCATCTCCCTTAGCCCACGCAGCAATCCACTGCTGGACTCAATGGCACGTATACAATTGCAATATAAATAACAAGGAATTTACAAGTTTGATTCACTTTTGTGCCAGTTTCCCGCATGACAGAGACAAGTATGATTTAGTATCCTCAACGTAATCTTGATTTGGCTAAAAAAACAAAAACAAAAACGTCAGGACAAACTTTGGTTCGGGTGATTTGGTCGCTGTGCAAACATTTAAATGCAACAACCTCCCTTCAGTCAGCTCCACGCAGGTCGGCCTTTACAAACTGATCTGGGCTCAGGAGTTGGGCCGTTAGTTACCAGGGCATGCAGGGGTTTGGGCAGTCGCGGATGTACGACTCCAGTTTCCCCTCGGACACCTGCATCAGTGTGGTGTACGTAGTCAGCTGTGAAAAACACAGCGAGAAACAGTTGGTTACACTGAACAAATCTCGCAGACTTTTAACCTAAAAAGCGGGCATTAGAAAAGGGCTCACCTTGTTGAGCACCGGTTTGGTTGAGAGGACATCGTACATGGTCTTCAGTGAGATGTTCTAAAAGAAAAAAAAAGGACAGATCAAAAAGGGGTTTTCACCACTTTCATTTGAGGTCTTGAGTACAATTTGTCACAAGTTACATTTCTGTTCATCACATGACTGATTTAGAGGATGTGAATGTTTTCAGATGTTAAAAAAAGGTCAGAGACAGAAATGTGTCCAGTTCTATGGACCCGAGCACATTTACTAAGTAACGTGTACTTTACTACTTTACCTCTACTCAACACACAGAGGCAAATCTCAAACTCTTACTACATTTAATACACAGCTGTAGCTATAGTTTAAGATTGCGTCCTCACCGTCTGTGCCGTCTGGTTCATGCACTTTCTGGCCGGAGTTCTGCGATCGTCCAGGAACAACGGCTCCTTCCAGTGATCGTAGTTCGTCTCCAGAACATACCACCGGCCCATCTTCAGGTCGATCCTGAAAAACAAGAATCAAAATCATAATAATTAAAAAGAACCATCATGTGATATGCTGCCACAGCAAGCAAACCAGCTGTTTGATCAGGTGACCTGAAACCAAAGCCGTCACCAGTTCCTCGTTCAGCAAGTGATGTTTCACAATAAAAACCCATGAGAAACGCTGAGTCATGTGACGCAAGCACAAAACATTACGTTTGTTCCTCGCGGTCGGGTACGCGATAATAAATCACCGCCAGGTTGTAATTTTGTAGGTTAGTGTTTTTGATTCAAAACAACAACCCCATGGATCAAACATACATGATGATCAACTCCTTGAGGTCCTTTTCTCGATTTTACATCATTTCTTAAAATTTCACCTTTTCAAAAAAAAGGCACTTCAATATGGGATACATACCCATGTGTTATATCAAAATTTGCAGAACTCAGAATCTTAGCTCTCTTATATAATGAGGCCATATAACCATTGTCCTATGGCACAGTGTAAAGAGATAACATGACCCTAAAGCGGAAAGATTGAAGCTTGACTTTTGAAATTCTTCAAATGTATTGTAAAAACATAGCTGTACTTATGTGGATGAACTGTTTTGGTGCTTGAACCAAAGGTCTTAGATTCACAAAAGCACGTAAAGACTAAACCACGTACAACATCCAGGACCATACTGTATTGTTGACATTTAGTTCGTTCAATATTTAGGCTTTCATTGGCAGAATGTGACATATTTTTGGGTGCATGCGCGCGCTATTGAAGTGTATACAAAGAGATTGTGTGCATGTGGAGAACTGTGTGCTGCTGCCACTCCTAAGGGAGATAATAAAGCCTAATCAAATCTATAAAGGCTATAAAAAAAGTGCAGATTAAGCGCCGCTACTTACTCCAAGATATCGATGCTGAGCAGTCTGGACCGGGTGATGATGCAGCCCTGGCCGGTCTGGTTTCCTCCGAGGATGAAGTAAGCTGGAGCCAGCAGCTTGGTCTGAGCCAGGAGAGTTTTGGCTTCCTCGTAGCTGGTGAGAGCGGGATAAGACTCATTGTTGATACAGGGACGAGGTCGCTTGGCAGCATTCAATTTGTATGGACCATGCATATGAATTCAGAAATAAATAAATCTGCTTTCTTCTAAAAATTGTAGCTTCAAACTTCTGTTTTCCCACTGTCTTTTATCACTATATTGTGGACAATGCATTCATATATTGAACTGTATTGGAAGTACGCTGTAGTTTTTAGTCCCCTGATTAATCTGTTTATTTAAAATCTAGCTTTCTTTAAATCTTTCATTTTATTCTACTCTTAAATCCTTTTTTTATAGACCTTACATCATTTGTATTGTCTTGCGTTTATTGTCCCCATATTGTTTTATTTATTATGTTTAGCATTTAAATTGCCTTGCCGTTAAACTTGAAACTGATGACAGCATTATATTTTTCGGGTGCTAAGAAAAAGGTCCCTGTGGAGCTTGGATTATAATTTTCCCTTCACATATGTCGGCAATTGCATCGTCTAAATCCTTGAGACCTAACAGACATGTTGAATGCATTTCCTAGCAAGTCAAAAAAAAGTTGCAAAGCCTTTTTCTTAGTCTTGTGAAATCAGCTTATGGTCTTCCATTTTCCTTATAATGGTGCACCGAAAAACATATTTTCAGGACATTACGGCCATCACACATGTGCATCACATCAATTGATGTACCTTTAAAAAAAACACCAAAAAGAGGAATGAATACCTGTTTGCATTTTCTAGAACAGAGCGAGTGAGGAAGCTCATCCACATCCCATCTCGGTTCCCCAAGATCCACTCCAGGATTCCTGCACGTGAACAGATTTAGATGACGACAAGTCGTCACAAAAAAGAGACCTTGTGTCGAAAGGCAGTGCGAACAGCTCTTCACTCACCGATGTATCCACCATCAATGCTGAAGCGCTCGTTCATAGTCAGAGAGAACATGTGCTGGGAGACAAATGGAGGAAAAAGTCGTTCTTACATCCAGAACTGTGCAAGAAGTATAATCAACTCAACAGCTGTCATGGATTTTAACAATGTGTAATGCCGAGTTGACTTACAGGCTTGATGCCAGTCAGCATGCCAACATATCCAGCAAAGTTTGTGGACTTAAAGAGAGTCTGGTTATTTCTCTTGAAGTCAAGGTTTACCACCAGAGGCTTCAGCTTCTCACTAATGATCCAGGACTTGTTTTTCATATCCCAGCTGTGAAGAAGGACAGAAGTGGGATTCATGAGATTTTATTAAGTGGAATCTGAGTCTTACATTTAGGGTGGGGGGGGGGGGGATTTCTTACCCCATAAATAATCCAAAATCCAGATTTCTACCGTGGAGTAGGTTACCTGTAAGAGTGCAAAGCCCGAAAACATGTCAGTATTGTTGTGGCGCTGTTTTAAAGTCGGTTAATAAATCACATTCTGGACAATGACCCACCCTTATCGTCTTCTGCAACAATCGATGTGCACACAGTGAACACCTCATAGAAGATGTTGAACAGGACGACTTCACCTAGATTATACAAATGAAGAAAAACATTTTTTTTTTAATAAAAAATTAGGACAAGAGGTCAATGGAACAATTTTAGAAACAGTCACGAAAATGGGATTTTTTTTCTTTTCTTACCGAGAGGAATCCCTGCAACGGCCGCAATTCCTTTAATTTCTTCCCCGAAAGGTTCTGGGAGTGTAGGCACCATCAAAGGCTGCAGAACATTAAACAAACACGCTACAATCAAGAAGCCTTTGGTGACAATAAAAACGTGGCAGTTATACTAAAAGGAAAACATAGTTCAGAGAAAGAAAGAGAGAGAGAAATAACTCACCAGTGTAATGTCAACAAGCTCAATCAGCCTTCCACTGGGAACAAAAGCGTTGGCCAAGTCTCTGATGGCCTGAATCACATTGACCAGCTTCAAAGAAAAAAAATCATCAGTAAAAACAAATTTAAATGAATATTTCTGATTGACCAAAGTACTTTGTCCTCACATCACTTTTCTTGTCAGTAATGACAGTCGTCCATCTCTTGCTGGGAGGAGAGTCCAGGTCCACTGTGTACCAACTGACAGCTCCTTTGAACCTGATTAGGGAGGACATTATTCAAAGCCACTGAAGCACAACTGTGAAAATGATAACAGCCTCGTCAAAACATCCCTGACTCGAACAGGATTTTTAATTAACTTCAGATGTAATGCCACTGGAGTTGTACAATAATGCGACCGCTGAGACCATGCGGGCTAATTCTATCATGTAAATCCCAGTTTAATCCAATTACTCCAGCAAATTCAGTATTGCACTTTCATCAATTTGGGGGACTTTCAAGAGACAGAGCGAGAGTGGGCGTAAACCTCGGATGCAGCAGAGACCAACATATTCTGTCTTTATTCCCCGTTACGGGTCAAACTCCAAAAACACTCGATCCAATACTTCCCCATATAACTCACGAGCTTTTAGTTACACACACATCGTCGTTCTTGTAAATGTCCAAAGAAACGCAGCATTTACTAACCGCAATTTGTTAATTTGGGAGGTACAGAATTACGAGGAGCAAGTGAACTCAGCACAGTTCAGTTATGATGAGTTACAAAACACGTCCATGAGTGTAATCCAACTAACTAGTTAAACAGGGGTAACACTTTTACAGACTAATGTTACTTACGTGGGGCCCGTTGGTGGATACATGTCTGCCCGACAGTCTTCTGTGTACTGTAAATAAATGAACATGAAAGGTTTGTGTGTGACTTCAGAGTAAACAATATCAATACAGCTCAACGTGGTGTGAGGTATTTTTCAAATGAACATGTTAAACAACAAAACAAAGTATCTTACCGGTGGGATAAACTGTGTCGACGTAACAGAAAATAAAGCCACTGCAATTATTACGATATAGAGACCCATTTTGGGAGGATTTTAGTCAGACTGTTGCAAGTCCGAGTAGCTGCTGCTGTTTACCGCGTGACAGTAACCCGAGTGATATAGGAAGGGAAACCGGAAGTTCTTTCGCGAAATAAAATGCCTTTGTACAAATAAAAAGAGACAAATAAGTGATTATTCACACGGGTTTTCAAAGAAGTTAATTATTTTAAAATGATGTTTCTTTTATTTGTTATAAAAGTAAGAACGTCCGACAAAAAAATAAGGAAGTGATACAAAACACCCCTCAAAAGTGATCACCAATGGTTGGTCCCATGCGGAAGTAAAAAGAAAATACATGACCAACAGCTGTTCCAACAAAAATGCCATTCGCTTGTGATATATATTTAATAATTACACAATCAGAGTTTGTCCCTTTTTATGTTTGTTTCATGCTTTTTTTCTTTAGATTTTTTAAATCCCTGCAGTTGCCCCTGGTATGTTAGTTTAAATGTATTTGGCCATTTCTCATGTATAATTAAAAAAATCTACATGAGCAATTGTTGAATAAATAATTTGACTAAATGAAAAAATAGACCAACTGCAATAGTAAGGGGAAAAAGGAAAAATCACAATAATATAATCTATAAAGAAAGAAAATAAATATACTGAATAATGACAATTGAACTAATCCAATCCCAGAAATCATTCTGTGAAATCAGTGTGGTTATATAAAAAAGCATAAGTGGAAATAAGCAAAGTCTCACAAAATTGTACTTTTGACAGCCCTCCAGTAATTGTACTTTGTTACTTTCCAACACTGGTTTGTAAGTTGTTTATCTAAGTACGTACAGTTCTCAGTTGTCTAAGTCGGTGGGTGTATAGACATAATATGCTTGTTTTATTTCCAGAATTAGTTCTGTAGGTTTGCACTTTTTCATGATACAGCACAATTTTAGGATTTGCCACGAAACCTAAGAGAGAACAAAGAGACCACATTTATTTGACCATCTCATTTTATTCAAAGATATTAAAAAGAAAATAAAAAACAAAAGGGTACATTAAATGTCAGATCAAATGGCCAAATCTTGATCAAAGATATTTACAAAAACATGGCAGTAAGCTACAAAGTTGAGTCTTCACTTGCAGTACCTGTCTGCTTTCATTTTGCTTCTCCTGAAATGAAAAAAAGACACATTTCACTCAGTGCAACATCATGTGAGCAGAATCAATCTATATTCTGTTATTATTAATTAATAGATGTCTATCCCCAAAATAAAATTACTTTGAACTTAAGATTCATTACAAAGAAACTGTGGCATATTTCATTTTTAATAGAAATATTATTTATTGTTCTGATAAAAAATAAAAAAAATACTTGGGTTTCTGCTACCTGCCTGCAGCTTTGTTTCGTGCTTCTGTTAACACACTTGAGTATTTAATGATGCCAGGTGGGAGAAATATTAACATGCATAAATTCTCACATCCGCTACTTGTTATTACTGTTAGGTTAATGATGTAAATAGATTCCTCAATCTGTTATGACAGCAGCAGGCTGGCTGAATCATCTGCCTGTGAGCTTTCACACGTTCAAATAACATCGAATGCTGCAAATTAAAACACAATAGATGAACGGAGGCTGGTCCTATTGTTACACTTTTATGGAACATTTTTGTCTGGGTCAACACAAACGGTTTGAGTACTTTGATTCAAACAAATTGAATGCTGCCAGTAAATAAATATCAAATGAGCTTATTTCCACACCTGTCGAGCAAAGTTTCATGAAACTTTCCATCTGTTCTGGCTCTCTTCAGCGTGGAGGAGTCTCCCTCATTAACCCGGAGCCGCCGATCTTGAAAACTCTGAAACTTCTTCCTGTAATTCACACAGCAAACATGATAAGATTATTACATGAGGATGCGCAGAGGCAAATGACACAGGACCCTACCCACATGTACACAGCATCTCTGCCCCATTCCGTATTTTATCATCTTTGAAGAACTGTCTCCGAGGCTTCAAGAAGCTAAATCTCTGACAAGAACTCCAAACAATGAGACCAAGTATTACCTACCTACCTATATTGTACTATTATTTAAATACTCTGGAAGTGGAATTGTTTAATGGCAGTGTAACATCCTTCTTATCATCAAACTGTTGGCTCGAATCTTTAGAGTTCTGCATGAATGAGACATAAAACCCCGAAATGAGTGCAAATTTAATTTAAAATAAATTATTTTTTTGAATGTTTTTTTTGGTTAGCTGCCTCAAATAAAATATCCCTCTTGTTGATGTTTAGGCTTTTAGTTGAGCTGACTAACTTTCAAGTGGTGTCATTTGTTTGGAGCCTAACTTTAGCTTTTTACTCCTGGCAATTACATTTACGCGACAAAAAAAGTGCATTTATTTAGATTTTTTTTTTTGAACGAAATATGCAATATTTATAACAAAATATGTATAACAAACTAAATTGTAGTTTGGTCGAGGGCACCAGTGTGTAAAATATGTTATCCCTGCGGCACTCTATGCATCTAAATAAGCTCTGCCAGCAATTAAACAAGGTGCCACCTCATTGTGTCTGAGAGGACATTGTTCTCCTCATTTAAACCTTTATGAACATTTTTCCTTGAAAACGTGCATGGCATCTTAAAATAATTACATATAAACTAAATGAATATTCTAAAGTCGGCGATTTTTACCAATATGCTCAAACAGCTACCAAACAACCAGGTATCCAGTCAGAAACTTTGATATTTAGTCTCTCTTTGCTCTGCCTTTGTTTTATGATTCCCAAGCTGCACTCCATCCTAAAAGGCATTTAGACACTAAACACTACATCAAGACACAGGCTCAAGGGCAGCCATTATCAACATGTCAACACGATGAGTCCATTTCCACAGCATTCATCTGAAACAAATAATAGAGCTGGAACACTAAAGCGTGCCAAGCAAAAAACAGTTTCAGACATATTGCCTTGAACTTAATAAGCTACAGACGGGGCCGTATATAAAACACTTGCAGCGTTGGAAGCTGATAGGCGGTGTTGCTCGCTTTCTCTTCCCACTCTAACAGCAGACCATCAATTGCATCTTTAAAAAGGCGAAGGACTGATGAGGCAGTAGCTCAAAGGCCCCGTTGCACATCCTGTGATTTTGTTGTCAAACTCTTGTCGGCACAGAACGACACAATGTGAAGATAATGGGAAGGAAATCACCCTAAATTCCCTTCGATCAAAATATAGTGCTTGAGCACTTATTTTCCGAGGAGGCTGAAAGGTAAACTACGTAAACGACTAAACATCAAGATGTTGTGGCAACACAAATATACGTATTGATACAATGGGACAACAGTTTAAAGACAAATACCACTTTAAAAAAAGACCCTTTCTGCAGCCACTTCAAAGAAAAGCAAGAGATGCAGTTTAAACCGAAAATACATTCACTCTCTATATTTTTCAAGCTATTAACTAAAAGTAGTTTTGTATATGGACACATCATTCAAAAAGAGCATTTAAATGCAGAGATGGATTTTTTCGGAGGCATTTTAGTAAACCAATTATCATCAACTGACCAAAACTAGTTACGAGGGTCATGTGACAATTCAATACAAACTATTTATCTATTTCAGTTTTATCTGTGTACTTGTTGATATTGTTTTGTTTATCTGTGTCTTTTCAACACTGGCTGTGATAGCACGACTCTATGCTGTGTAAATACATTTCTTATTGGATGTGAACTCTGGTGGCATTTTAATGCAGATGAAGATAAATTCCAACACTATTTTTTTTTAACTGTTTTCAGCGCTCTGTTAGGAGAGGAGGTGATTACACTCTGGTCCTTTGTGAGGCTGTGTGGTTGTATTGTCGAGTGGTTATTTAGCTTGTAACCACTTTATAAATGCAGCAATATCAGACTGCATTGATTCCTTTTTTAGAGTTCTGATGAGGTCAATTTTCTAAGTCATTCCCCAAAAAGCAAAGTTTAGAGGAACGTTTTTTTTTATGGTTCTATCCAGTTAATCGAGAATCCTCAAATCTGTCTTTTCCCCAGATGGACGTGTTGTGTTTCTATATTTTTTTTAAACAAATATAGCATGTATTACAGGTTTATGTACAGGGCTTTGTATTTGTCTGGTCACTCTGTATTTAACCTGCACGTGAACAAACTTAAAACCACAGCCACCTCCCCTAAGCTGCCCTAATATGTGAAAGCACTTGGGTGAAGGAACATCTGATTGGCTTTTAAAGTTTCACATTAAAAGCAGCACAAAAGAGCAACTGAACCTGGCAGAAAATGGCAGACAGTAAATTAGAATGTTATATGCAGCAAGAAGCCCCCGTTTGTCATTGATTGGGCTGCTTGTGTACCCATAAAATGGAAGTTACGTACACATAATTGACCTCGCAAGACTTCACGTTGCCCCTGTCTTCTTCTACGATGTCATCTTTACGCTTGACCTCTTGTTCCGCACTCGATCTGATCTGCAGAAATAAAAAAAACAGAACGAGGGAGAAGCTTTGCATTAAATATCAATACCTTGAAACCCCCCCATGAAGTGAGGCCACAAACATTTTCCCCTTCCATCACAACAGTCAGGACCCCACAGAGATTGCATGCTGAAAGTGAAAGGATTAACATGCGACCTTGTGGAAGAACCACGTTTATACATCTCACCTTCACCATCTCGTCATCCCCTGCTGTCTTGCTCTTGGCCACGATGTCCCCGTCCTCACTGTAGGAGATGAAACAACTATTTGCTGCCATGAGAGCCATTTTGCCCTGAGGCAGAACAGGGAGAAAACAGAGAGGAGGAGGCAGTTGATTAGATAGATTTGCAGCAGGATTGGTTGGTGCGACCGACATGAAAGGTTGCCTGATATTTGCCGTAAAAGAGCCTCAAGGTTGTGCCGGGCAGGTTGTTTATATGTTTAACAAAGCATGGAGGCGAGCAGTGCGCTGAAGTGATACGGTAGACGCATCCTGCATAGTGAATGAGTTGTTTTTACAGTTACTACAGCTAAGTGCTCTCTCTCATGGGCTTCTCTCTAATCATCCATAAGTGGACGTGAAAAGCAGAGGACAGCACATGTCCCTTTACATGATGCGCCATTAACATTTATTTCAATAACTAATATGGGCATCAATAGAATATATATATATATTTATTTTATCATAATATATATTTATATTTTAGCAAGATTTGTACCTACAGCTGAAACTAATCAATATTTTCATGCTCGATCAATCTGCCCATTTTCTCAATTCACGATTGTGAAAAACGGCCATCTTTATTTAAAAAAACTCAAGTTAACATCATAAAATGTGTTTTTTGTTTTGTTTTATTCGACCAAGATTCAAACCCCCCATTTATTTATACCTTTCATATTTGACCAACAAATGCATTAAATAGTCACAACAGAGGCTAAAACCAGCGAAATGATTTAATTTCTGCTTGAAAAATTACGATGATTTCTTAATTCTTTTTTGTTAATTAACTTATCTATTTATCAATACTTTTGTTTCAGCTCATATTGAAGAGAAGATGGCCGCACACTGTGCCCCAATGACTATGTTGTTGTTTAACTGATGTTTCCAAGTTGAGAAAACACATCAACATTTCTATCAATACAATGTTTGACCTCTAGAGACATGTAATACAGCTAAAGACTACAGAAGATCCACTCACATTCTCAAAGACAGTTTCCCATTGTTCCCTGGAGCCAATGGCATCGGAGCGGCCGACTACCAAGCCCTCAGAGTTGATACCGAGGTACTTGCCATATCCAGACTTCAAAGCTATTCTGTAACAGCAAAAAAAAATTTTAAAAAAAATTATACGGTGACAGTACACCAATATGGGCCTTTTCAATGCCCCTCAAAAAAACAGACATCCTAATTTGATGTTTATTTGGAAACCAATGGGTTATTTCCACGCTATGCCAAGGATTTTGTCTTCATGACTGGAACGGTTTAATAATATTAGTGAAGAGTTAAATCTAAGATGAACTAAAGAAATGGCTCCAGCACACGGAGAAGATAAATTACTCTTATACATTTAGACACCATAGAAAAATTCCCTGCAGAAATGGGGTTCTAAATCTGTTGGGAAAGGATTATTTGTGGATGCAAATGTGATCAGCAGTTTGTCTTAATCACCTTGTGTCCGAGAGCTTGACGGCCGTAAACTGTTCTGGGGGGTCAGGTCCTTCACCATCTGAAACAAATAAAAAACATTTACCTTTTAAAGTTTTTACAGTTCTTACTATTGCTTTTTAAATGGCTCTATATAGAGAAGTTAATTTTTTTGATTTGTTGATAAACAGCTTCTTTCTACCTGTAAAAAACAAATATATACTCTTTATACAAACACAATTTACTATTTACATATTTTTATTTATTTTATTTTATTTAATAATATTCCAAATATTTATCCATCTATATTTCGAGCACTGATCTTTTAGATTAAACAGAAAAAGCTTTTACCACACAAAAACAATAATTTAGTGTTTAATTCATTACAGTGTCTCAATTATGTTCCATTATTAAAAAGGTGCATAATTATTTTTTCATGGCAAGTTATACTTGAGACCTGCTTCATGTTTAAGTAATGCTTTCCCTTGTAATGAATAATGCAAACCCTCTGGCTACACAGCGCTGTGCTCATCTGGATCCATTTCAGCAGCACCGAGACTTTTGAAATAAGACACAAAAGGGAACAGTTGTGTTGCATTTCAATTCTTTATTCTACACTGAGGTCTCCGTGATTTCATTAAGTGGCCTGCTTCTGATTAGGTCCCTTCCTGACCTTTACAATAAAACAAAGTTTCGCACAATTTCTAGTGCATCATACAGGCATCAGGCCGAGGCGAGACATTTACGAGGAACGCATTAATAAAGTAGAGGTACAATGTGACAAGCTGCTTCTTCAAAAGGCTGATTATCTTTGGAATATTTCAGACGGTGACCCTCAGAGTTGGTTAAGAGAATATTTCCTCTGAACTGAGGGTGAATGTAGACACTTTTTGGCAGTATTCTAAAACGCTGTATCATCCAGACACTCCGCAGAAAATCCAGTAAAGAGGGCGAGATCTCTAATGTCTCCTTCTTTACCGCTAGCTCGCATCCACTTTCATCTCCTAGAAATGAGCTTATGTGCATGCAGAGGATGAGGGACCACTAAGGGATTTGGGATGTTTCAATCTACTAGCCGTTTTCACTGGTTCTCACAAAACGTGGGCTGACTATATTGTAAATCGTGTCTCTCTTTCTGAGCAGACCGTTTCGATGAGCAACTCTCCCTCAGAAGTGCTCAGAGGCAGAAGTGAGTGAAAACTCAGAGTTAGCCCTTAACTCAACCCCGGTTCAGCCTTATTGAGTCTAGTGTCTGGATTTACTACTTAAATACTTAGGCTACTGCTTTGTGGTCTGAAGGCAAAAGCCCCGTCATCCCCACAACGCCTAGAGCCGACAGTGAATGTAACCTCCAAATTGAGTTTTAAGTTCTTCAAGTTTGTACAACTGTGGTCTGTGCAAGCAGATGTAGAATTTGCATCTTCATCTCAATTGCATACAAAATGAAATCCATCCCAGCTTACGTTCCACATGGTGCTATTTTTACATTGTAATCCTGCTTTTCCATTCCTCCCAGGTAAAGTCCCACTCATTTCTTTCTGCGCTACATACATAGATTTATCATCCTGGGTAAAGCTGAGTGATATAGATCTTTTTATTCACAAAAAGTGTGGAAGTTCTTCGATGTAGCTAATGCCTCAGATTTTTTAAGCAGAGCATGTGTTTGTCTAAAATACATTATATTTGGGTGTTTCATACAAATAACTACCATAGAAGATATTAACAAAGTAAAAGGAGAACATTTAAAATGTGTGCCTGTGTAGGACTGACTTTAGGATGGTTGAAGACAGTGGTGAAAAATGTTGGTATGGTGCCTTGTTTACCAGCTCTTATAATAAAATAAACAATTGGTATGCAGCGTGTATTAGTCAATATGGCTCATCAAAGAACGACAATTTAACCAGCTGCAAAAAAACAAGATCAAGGCATCTCTAGTTCCTTCAGATGGACTTCTTATTTTTCATTATTAATTCATCTTCCACTGCGTCCTCTTACCATTGTGTGGTGCACCGATTGTGAATAGGCCGCTATCCATGGCATGGATGTAAGCGTTGGTCTGCATCTCTATGGCAACACTTCCAGAGATTTCTCCAAAGTTGGTGACAGACCACCAACCACCTGGAGAGCAGAAAGACCCATGTCACAAGGTGTGGTAATACATGGCACTGCTGTGTGCTTGAAAGACACATCAACCTTAAGGTGCAGTGTCCAATCAGATTACACTTTTAGTACTTAATTTAGAAGAAGAAAAAAAATTATAGTAGGAAAAACAAATGGAAAGATAAACAAGATATCAAAAGACTTTGGTTTATTTCTACACTTCAGGAATACAGTAGATAAACATACCAACAACATCAGCTTTTTCTTCACCATCTCCTGCTTTTTTCTTCTTATCTTTATGCTTCCTTTTTTTTCTGTAAACAAATGTAATAAAATATTAAAACATGTTTTCATTAGTATTTTTTAACAATATTCCCCATGGGGATTAATAAAGTACAAATCTATCTATTTAGTTTGATAAATGTTTAATTACACAGGTAGGCCTGCAAGCAATGCATATATGAAAGGTGAGAGGTTTAGTTACTGGAGGCCGGGCAAAAGATGTTCAAAGGGAGTGAAGTAACTCTTCGAAGACATTTTGTTGTGCTGCAACATAGAATTTGACTCTTTTTTTTATAGACAGTATAGTCAAAAATACCCCCAACAATAAAGTGAATGACGCTTAACTGTATTTATTTGTTAATTATAACCTGTAAATATGAAACACTGAAATGCCTCAAAATTAAAAAAAGATTCCAAGTGTAATAGTTTGTATTCTCTCACCTGGACTATCCTATTTTGTATTCACCGGTGGCTGAAGAACGCGTCAATGTAGGACTAGGAAGTATTCAAGTATGTTTATCTCGGTTACTTAACTTAATGATACCTAACGATTCTGCTGCTGTTTTAAACTACTTTCGAACAAATTAATTCGTGATATTTGGCGAACGTTGGCTATTTATAGAAGGAGGTGATGTGTTTGCTAAGAGCAACCTTTGTTACCACGCGGATAGTGAAACGTTTAACAACGTCTTTTACATAAATAAACTGTTTAACTCGTGTTTTACGAAGCTAACACCAACGTTGTGGCTTTAGCTAGCTTTAGCATCGGCTACAAAACCTCTGTAAGTTAGTCGAATATAAAACTGAAGTAGGTAATGTTAGTGATAAGTGATACCAGCGTTAATTACAATAAGCACTTACCCTTTGCTAAGACCTTTTAAAACCAGTTTGGTTGATTTCACGTGAGAATATTCAGCCATTGCTTGACCGAGCTAGTGGTTAGCACGACGACTTTACGTTTAGAAACAAGTACGGCGGCTTTGGAGGCACATTCAGAGCCTCCGACAGAGGCTGAGCAAAGTGTCACTCAAAGTCAATGCAACCCCAACAATATATATTATATTAAACAGTTTATTTAAGAAAGGAACGCCTTTCTTTCAGAAAGTCAATGCAACCCCAACAATATATATATATATATATATATATATATATATATATATATATATATATATATATATATATATATATATATATATATATATATATATATATATATATATATATATTAAACCTCTGACAACCAGACCAGAAATTCAAAAATAGTCACTCAAGGACTTATGACAAATAAATATAACTAATAGAATAACTAATAATTGTGTTGTCTATGCTGGTCTGGCCAGATTAAGAGCACTGACTGACTCCTGCCAGTTTGTACAGGTGATGTCAGATGGAACAATTTTCTTTTAGAAAGTCAAGAAGAAAACAAGAGGCTATCTGTGCAAGGTAAGGAAGGCATGGATGACTGTATGCAAATTGTGCCTCATTTAACAGTAACAGCCCAATTAGGAGCCTGTGACAGAAGCTATTAAATAATCTGTGGACCCTGTCGAGAAGTAAAATAAATTAGACAGCTGCGTGTGCTTTCTGCTCAGTGCAGTAAACCTCGATTGGTAAGAACTCAAACAGCCAACAGAAAAAAAAGTGGCCAGACTGGAGAAAAACGGATGACGGCTGCCCAAAACTCAGCCAGACTACCTATAATAACTCCAGCACAAAGCACATCTTAACTGATGCAGGGGAGAAACTATAATATCATAGTGAGACTTCTGGTGTTGCTGTGCCTGAAGAAAAATTGTTCAGAGTGGAAGATTAATCTGGGCAGTCTTGTAAACTTTGAGAAACTTAGCCAGTGGGGTTTTCAGAAGTCATGAATCAACATTTTACCCGACCACAACTGAGTCCCATTTGTGTTCCCTCTGTCATTTGTCAAATTCAATGATACTTTGACAGCAACCCCTGTTGTTGATGGGATTAAACAGTCATAATTTGTAGTGAGAGCGCTGAGTGGTTAAGCCCATAAGTACTTAAAAAGAGCTGACAGAAGACAGCGTCAAGCAAAATAGTCACAGAAACGCTACATCACCTGATTCTGCAGGCTGATTTAAAGGTTCCACTATCAACGCATGCCTTCATACATTTCAATGGATACGTCACTAATGATCAGTTATAAGCTCTTAGTACAGGCAACATATCGGTTGTTAGGTTGTAAAAAGTTCATTTTCACGGTGTTTATCATTTCTATTTGGTAACGCATGTCATATATGTTTATACTTTATTCTCTTCAATAAGCATGAAGTCTATAGTTATACAATTTAAAGTTCTAATGATTTAAATTTAAATGAAATCAAACCCTATTGTTAAATCCATTTAGCAATAGTAATTTTGTATTTATAATCTGTAATTACATGTTTATATTGGAGCAGTTTTTATTGGTAATGACTGGGTTCATTTGCCAGTCGCCACAGGAAACTATACATGCACGTAATCCAGAACTACTATTTTTAATTTGATCTCACTGATATCAGCCTCACTCTCCTCATGTCTAACCTATAACGCTGTTAGTTATAGTTTTGTGAGGCCACAGAATCCCAAAATACTTTTTCTTTTTGAACACTCTTCCTTCATGTGAACGAGCATGAGAACAAGGGGGAGACGGGGTTACAGACCTTCATCAAGTTCTCTTTATACATGCTGTCATGTTGAGAGCTGTTTGGAGGCACTCTATACGCTTTAGATTATAGCACCCGTCAGTCTTATAACTTTGTAGCGCGCCTACGTAACAGTAACAGCATCCACTTGGCTTACAATTACCAAGAAAAAAAAAAAAAAGCGTAAATCTAGAATGTCGTTTAACTTGAGTGTAATGCAATTTTAGTCCAGACACTGCAGTTGTTTTCCAGGCAGTAATGGGCCATGTGGCATGCACGCACATGTCATGCAGGAGAAGCAAACCGCTTAAATATAACAAATCTGACTCTTATTATTTCAATATTCAATATTAAAGCACCAACAACTCTGACACCCTATCAACCAAATCCAATAAAAATTGGAAGCAAGACAATAAAATATTCTCCAGCTGTTACCCAAACCTCCTGTCATCTTTACATGTATTGCTCCACTGACACATCACAATTTCAGTGCAGAGTGACAGAAAATCCTCCTCACAACATTTAGGACGATACAATTTATGCAAATAATGTAACAGTGCCACACCTCTCACAGTCTAAACTGTCTTTTTGTGAAGGATGAGTTCATTTAGGATCACTCCCTTGTCCTTTGTGTCTTTCATGTATTTTGTAAAGACCTATTGTCTAACAAGTCTGCCTGCTCCATTAGCCGCCTTTCAACTGTGAAAAAGCATTTTTCATCCTGTATATAAACTGTACAAATCCCACAACAGCGCTGACAAGGAATGAACTTCTTCACGCTCAGGTGAGATCTTCTCCCTTCATCACAGATGATAATTAAATGCAGTTTTATTTTTTGTTTGCACCAAAGGGTTAATGTGAGTCGCCCATCTGCCCCACTTTGATTGTATTTGAAAATACTGTCCCTGAATTGCCACAAAACATATTTTTGGTGTTTAGTAATTTCATCTTTCAATCGCTAATACAAATGATTTGGTGATTTCTTGACTCTTTTTTTTTTTAATCTTGTGCGTCATGCAGTTCAAAATGTTCAACTATCCAATCAAATGAATATCAACATCTGTTGGAAAAGATTTGCTCAAAATGTAATATAGACATTCATGGTTCCCAGAGGATATATACTAAAGACTTTGCTGGTCCCCTAAAAAACATTTGGAAAACGATGCAGTGGAAAGAGAAAGCTGGCTTCAGCAAAGGAATGAATGGACATTAAATGGACATCACTGCACAACGAGGTCACTTATTTCAACATCTCCCTCTCAGCTTTTCTCATTACTTCTCCTTTGTACTTGTTTGTTGTGTCGCTCACTTCCTTCTGTGCCTCATTCATCTGTTTTTCCATCCCTGTCCAACAAACTTTTACTTATGAAGTCACTTCTGTCACCCTCCGCCTCACCCCTTCACCCCGCCCCCTTTCACCTCCTTCCTGTCCTACATCTGTCACATTTAATCCTCCGGTGGGGATTTGGGTGATAGAAGGTTAAGTTGCTGACAGTGTGGAGCAGGTGTTTTCATAAGTGGCAGCGTGCTGTTACATTGCACTTTGGCCACACTCTCACTTTGTCAATGTCACCGCTCCTTCACGATGGGTTTCCTCTATTTTCACGGTGTGTGTTTGTACAGACTGGCAAAGTTTATGATGTGGAAGACAACTGAGAGAGGGGAGACAGATAAAGATGGATCAAGTGACTCAGTGCCTGGGGGCTGCTGAGTTAAACAATGGTGTAATAATGTAATTTCCTCAGAGTGACACCTGGGAGGGGAGTGAGATGTTGGACAGGGGGAGGATTCAAATAAAAGGCCTATTTAGGCATTTCTCACATGGTTCTTTTCACTCTATATTTCACTTAAATTGATAGATGTATATCGAGGTAAGTTGTGAAATATATCACAGCACATAAAAATCCATGTAAACGCTTGATTAACGACGGGTATTACATCTTATTCATCATATCTTAATGAGTTTTTAAAAAAAAAAATAATGCCATTAAGTTTCCTGTAATGTATCCAGGCTTCACCATTTAAAAATGAGCTGCCACATGGTAATGGTGAAGCAGAATATTGCATCTCAGGTTGTGATTGAACGCAGAGTGAAAGGGAAGGCTCTTTGGAGAAGAGAGGGCCTACCACGCATTTATATTCTTGTATTATTAAAGGGGGGGCAGCAAAAACATTTATCAACAAAAGACATAAAAGTAAGAAGATTAACTTGAGAAGTGCAAGGAGACCTATTTATCCTCGGATGAATAGAGTGCAGCTGCCTTAATACTTTTCATGGTGGACTGGACTGCGGTATTACTTAACTTCATGGATTTCTGGGTCTGGAAATTGACTGGAGTCTACAGTCATTTAGAGGTCTTATGGCAATTTCGCTGCAGGTTATGGAAGAGAGGAGTTTAGTGAATGGATAAACACCTGTGACATTTCCTTTTAGGACGATGTTCAAGGTAACGATTCCCACACCATCTTTATTCTTTCCTCTCTTGCTAGATTTGTCATGCCTCCTCACATGGGAAAATATCTCCACACTGGATTGTATTTCATTATTTTAATCCATAAATCACGTGCATTTTGATTTTGACATTGGCTTAATTTAAATTGCATACTTCCCGAAATAATTGCATCACAGTTCACTGATATCGGCTCTCCATATGTGAAAAACTGTATTTTAAATAGTCTAACTATGATTCTATCTATGACCTCAAACAAACACATGTTACTCATCAAGGTTGCAGAGGAAATACGAGTTGTTAAAAACTTTTACAGCCTGTAACAGCCCGCTGCCCTTGAGGACCACGTTCATTGCCAGGTTTTATAAAAAAAAAGTACACCGACTGCTGTCTAATTATACACTTTATGAAACCAGTCATTTTGTGTGTGAGCTACTGAAAATAAACTCTCTCTCTTTATCTCTCTCTCTCTATCTCTCTCTCTCTCTCTCTCTCTCTCTCTCTCTCTCTCTCCCTCCCTCCCTCTCTTTCTCAAGCACTGTGCGTTTTTGCTCTGAATGGTTAGTGCTTGCTGTCTTTGGCTCTGCGCTCTGTTGGCTTACGCAGTCTTGTTCTCGCTTCAGAGAACCCCAAATGGCGGCTTCGCTCCTTCTGTCACCCCCTTCCTCCCCCCCCCTCCCCCCGTCCTGTCCTTTCACTCTTTGCTCACCATCTACATAGTCCTTTCAACCCCATCTTCACAGACCTTGGGATTGCCTTCCATCAGCTGTGAATGTTAAAAGAGACTAATTTATAAACCAACCCTGGTCCCTCTGCAGCAGGGCCGAGGAAGGCAGTCAGCCTGCAAGAATGACTCATCCAGGCTAATAGTTCTGCACATTTCCACTGGGTGGCAGTATACATGCACGGCTCCGCATCCCGCACGGGCCACCGAAAGCTCAGCGTATGGCACGCGCCCCCACTGATCGCAATTTTGCCAATGTGAATTTTAGACAGTATTCTATAATGAATCAAGATTAGATATTTTTGAGTCATGCATATATGTATGATTCAGATGAACAGAGAAGTATCTAGTGGGTGCATCTAATCTAAAAAAAGATGACTATACAATGGTATTAATTCCTTTCCAGATAGTGCACAAGAGAATTGTCTTTATTCAAATAGTCAAAGGGTCACCATTTAAAACAAGTAATTTCATAAAATAACACACGCGGGTGAGTTTAACTGCATGGAGACATATTAATTGCCTTATTTACAAACTCCACGGGTGGTATATTTTCTCCTCCCTAATTATGCCTCTCCTAATAAAGAAATGCTAACCTTTTCTTTTTTCTTCTGCTGGAGGTTTTGTAGTTTTTGAACACAAATGCAGTTTCCCATCCGACATTTCCCCTTCAATATCTCCCATCACTGATGGTCTCCTCGGTACTTGCCACATTACTCACTGGCAGTGGCAGTGCATCAAGTCAAAAAGCCTCAATGTGTGAGGAGAGTGACTGAATAATTCACAGTCTTGTGTATTTTTAAACTCATCCTTACATTTATAATGCAGAGAAATTGAATCATATGACACTGACACACTGTTAATCTTTTAGTGACTGCACATTTCCGTCGACTTTTATCTGCGAATTACTGGCAGTTAGCGAACATAGGATGCACGCGCACACACACACACACACACACAAAGTTAGATTTGTAAGCTTGTGTTCTCTTCCCTCGAAAGCTTCACAAGCACAGATTTCTAAAAGAAAGATGTTCCTTCTGACATCACCTGTACAAACTGGCAGGAGTCAGTCGGCGCTCTGAATCGAGCCTGACCAGCAGAGACAACACAATTATTAGTTATTCTATTAGTTTAGTCATAATTTATCCTAAACACATTGGAGGCTTTAAAGCCAATTCTTATTAATAGGCAGTGCACTGTACACATCACACAGTGTAGTGGAGATGGAATGAGATGGGACATGAATCACCAGCTGGATCTGAACCAGGTTTGAACCCACAGTCTCACAAGCATATGGTAATCATGCAATAATGAACCGTTGTCTGCTGCGCTCTCTGCAAGGTGTTCTCCCGAACATATTGCTATGTGTCTGTTCATACCGCTGTGGCATTGGCACTCTCCAACGCACACACACACACACACACACACACACACACGCACACACACGCGCACAAAGACAGAGAAAAGGGCAGGGCATTTATTGTCATATATCTCCCTTTAAAAATGCCAGTGTTATTAAAGATATTTGTCAATGACAACGAATATGGAATATGGAAAACACGTGAAGTTTTACGAAGCAAAATTTGAAAGTGCGGTGTCGTTTTTCTTCAACATATCGACAAAGCAATAATCTCAACATAAATCAAAAAATGTTGCTGAAACATTCATACTGACCCTTTTTTTTCCCAACCTCATAGTCTCTTATGGCAACTAAAGATTAAGGTATCAAGAAAGTATGACTGCTTCCGCATCATTTTTTACGAGATTTCCTTAACCAGGTGCTGACAATAACTGGACCCATTATCCAAATCAAAAGTGAATCGCAGCACACTGTGACACTGCGTGCCAGTGTTTGAACACCTGGTTTCACCATACAGACGACGTTTATGACCGTGTGGAGGCGAGTGAAACCGTATGGCTGGGGTCCGTGGTTACGGTTGAATATGAAACGGACTTGAGGTAAGACAGGATGTAAATTCTTGCCTCCTGTGTTGAAGCACTTTGTACAGCCACCCGTCAATCCACTCACCAGCTGCATGTTAATGGTATTTCTGGGAGAATGGGTTAGAGAGGGATTCAATAGAATTCAAGAGCATGTGGTGCTTCTCGTGTTTGGGGCTGTTGTAGGGCTATCTCCCAGAATGATAAGTGTCAACACAGGTGCATTGGGTGTTTCTTGTGTGTTTAGAAAGCATTATGTATATCACTTGAACTGCTTCTAGGTGTGCATTGGGCTTCATCGTGAAACTCTCCAAGCCTGGCCTCACTTTGCAGACACTTGCACCTGTTCAACTCTAAGGTCGAACCAAGGCTACCGGATGCTTGTTAAACAGGACTGAGGTATCGATGAGAGCAATTTCATGCAATTCTCTGCAATCAGATGCACTGCTGTGAGAAAATATCAGTCACACTGACACAGTTCAAGTGGAAAATCAATGCAAAACTCTTTGCAGAATTCTTGAACTTATTAACCACCGATTTCTGTGCCAGCAGACGAGGGACTTACTATGCTAATGGCATCACATCATTGGGAAAATAAAAATCTTACAATTTGCTCCAAGTGTTTTTCTAATTTGCCACTCTTGAATAGTTCAATAATGTTAAGAAAAGCATGTTTAGTCATATTTTTAAGTTTATACCAACATCACGCAGTTAAAAAATGAATTATAATCTGTTCCAGTGTGTTCAGCTATGTGCTATTGTATTGGCAACCAGTCCTTTTATTCTCGCCCGGTTCTAATTCTTACAAGTTGTTTTAGGATTATGCACAAAGGACACTTTTTAGACACCGATGTGCATGTTTGAATTAGTAAAGCCCTTTAATGGAGGCTTGCAGAAAGCCACCATCTTGTTCCGACACATTGAACCCAAGCGTAGCGTTGCCTTCCCTTTTAACTCTCGGACATTACTCTTCTGTCCGTCTGCTAGCTCTGATCAGTTCTAGCGAGGAGAATTTGGTTCTGTAGCTTGTAAATGTAGGAAGCAGAGGAAAGACTCTCTCTTTTAAAACGATCAACCTCAGTAGGCAATCGCCTCGCCTCGGCAGTGTCTTCTGAACAACAGCAACTAGATCAAATACTCTCATTTGCATTTGAGGCGTCCAGAAAATTGAGCTAGTGAAGCATGCTATTCGATACGCCTGTACCCCTTCGTGACACCTAACCAGATTTTGTCTCTTACATAGATCAGATGAATATATCAGAACATTATTAGCATGATCATTTTAACTTTTGTTTGAATCGATCTGCTCCCTGAGATTGTACGCAGGCTGGTTTTTAACTTGATTTGAGTGCTTGCGATTCAAACGTGCTACCATACAGACATATTATCACCTGAGTTCTTACAGTGGATGTTGAGTTGAGTTTCTGTCCACCCACAAATGTAGTCCGACATACACTCTGTTTTGTTCTCCAGCACCTAGTGAGAAAAAAACGGGGCTCATGAGCTGCTGAATGCTTCAATTTCAGCAGCTCGGCCTTAACGTTGTTGCTGGACCGGCATCGTTCAGTGGGTGGAAACAGCTGCCTGTGATGTCTTATTGAACCCAAAGAGTATGTTTACGTGCTGTAGAACCAAGGCAATTTGATTTGCGCAGCTTTAAAGACTTGTGTGACATTCGTTAGGTGTTAGTGATTTTCACACTAATCAACACAGAAGTAGTGGGTTTTTTTTAATCTCGGAGCGGGAAAGCTGCAGTCGAAGGAAGGACCCTGAGAATAGCACATTCTGAGCTAGGAGAGATTTACACTTTCAAATACAGCGGAAGCAAACAACGTCGACGGAAAGATGATGAAACTTAAATGTGACACAACCTGAACGGATAAACCTTTTCCGGAGTCTGCTCTCAGGAACCAGTGAGGCCTTTTAAACGGCTTCACCACGTGCCTGGACACACTCACACAACGTTTTATGACCCCACCTTTCTTCTTTTATAAGCGTCTACATTCAGAAAAGAGGACAAAGAGACACGTCCAATTGGGAATTGCGACTTCAGGAAGAAGAGTCCTGATGGCAAATAACATGGATCTGAAGTCATATATGTTAAAAGTCCTCGTTTTAGTTAGTCTTTGTGTTTTATATATGTATTTTTTATCTACCTCAGCATAACACTTTTTTTGTAAACGGACTCTTTAATTAAACTGTTTTGTTTGCATTTGTTCTAATCTTCCATCCCGCCTCACAGTGGAGATGTGCGATGCCTACTATGGTTCACAGCATCTCCATGGGTACCAGACACAGTGCATCTGTATTCATAACAGCACAATAGATGCTGCGAAGGTTGTGGGAATTTCACAACCTGGGTGCTGCGTTTAACTTCGAAAAGTGTGAATAATGTGGCTCAGTATTCTGTTTTTTAGGAGGGAGAAAAATAATCTTTGACCATGACCCATATACAACATGAAATATTAAGGGGTACTTTAACAAATACTATCAATGCAAACTGGATTTAAAACACATTTACACACACACACACACACACACACAGGCGTAAATTACCACCTTTTAGTACACATGAATAGCACGATTGCACTCGAATCCACCAATAAACACAAAGCAAACAAAGTGAATATAATGAGCTCTGAGTGTTTTCCTTCAAACGATTAACCTTTCCATCACAGGTGGCGTGGTATTACCATACCAGCTTGTCATTTTGCCACCTTTTAAAACAATGGGAGAAACACAAGCTTATTAAATGGGTTGGGTGGATTCACACGGGCATTGACATGCTGACAGAAAGAGAGGGTGCGCCGAACCATATGGCTCTGTTTACACAGATCACTTCAGCACCGTGGCGTCGTTCTATTGCCAGAGTCATGACGCTTTGAAGGTTATCTTGGTTAAAATAGCTTCCCCCGAGACTGCGGCTCACACCTCAACTCCATTGCAGTGTTACAGTGTTCGCAGGTTGAACATGTGCAGGTCATGTCTGTTCATCGAGGCTGAAATAAAAAAACATGCGTACACGCAGGAATTGCACCCCCTGTCTCATTCTTCGGATATCTTACACACCTGGGAGCGGCACCCCTGGGATATTTTAGACAAATCAATGTAAGCCCTCGCGTTCAAACATACAGAGCCATGAATATTCTCATCAGGTACGGACCAGTGGCCGGTCAGGACCTTGCTCAGAGGACACCCATGGGCCCAGAGAGGAGCCAATCCAGCCTTTGCATGAGGTCACCGGTGATTACGATGCAGGGCATATTTTTCATTACCATCCGCTGAGGCGAGACAGCATGACACGGGCCACAGGTTGGTTTCTCATTCCTTACAGGGTCCGGCTCTTTTCAACTACGACTCTACTGCGCTGAAAAGGGAATATTTCACCATGTGGAGGAGTGTAGCAAAGCTTACATTCAAATGAACCAGGTCATGCTGGAAAGCTGAGACGTTTTTCACGGCTTTTGAACCGCATCTTTTGACTCTATCAGGGCTATCAGTGCAGTGAGGAGTCGCAACGGAAATCCTATGAACACAGTTGTGTTGTTGTTTTTTCTCGCCTGTACAACAGATGCATCGAACAGGAAGCCAGGCACTCTAACTTAAGGAACAATTCAACATTTAACAAATATGCTTCTTTTTTTTTTCAATCCACTCTGTTGCCTCGGATGTGCAAGACACTGAACAACAAATTTTTCTCCCGATAGTTCGCACAAATGTAATTGCTCTAAATAGAAGCACTATGCAGATGCAATTTCCCAAAGTGTGGAACTTTTACCTTCAAAACTATCTAACTCACAATGTCAGTGCGATTGCCCTCAATCACATCCCGATTTTCTAAAATGTTTGGGCTTGAATGTCTTGAAAGGCGGAGAAATGTATCCCAGTAAATCCATTTATTGTTTGTCTCCCCTTCTCTCATCCATTAGCAGTCACAAAAGAGCTCATTTATCATCTGTGAATGAATTAGCAACCAGGCTCCAGATGTCCTCTGCCTCCGTGTGCCTTCTTCTGCGTCTCCCTGGATCCGTCTTGTCTCGTCTCCCTCCTGTCTCTCTCTCTCTCTCTCTCTCTCTCTCTCTCTCTTGAAACGCTCTCGGTATGCTGATGGTGCTGCTCTGATTGGAAACGCATTAGACAGACACAGATGAGAGATGAGAGAGGGAGAAGAAGAAGCGGTGACAGTGAGAGTAAGTAAAGAGGACAGATATAAAGTATAAATGTGTTTGTAGTAAAGCACCAGAGAGACGATTGAGGACAGAGCGGGCCGAGAGGCGTAAAAAGAGGAAGAGACGAAGAGAAAGTTTTACATAAGTGAAAGAGTAAGTGCATGGCCACTCACATGTGTA
Source organism: Clinocottus analis (assembly GCF_023055335.1). Taxonomy (NCBI): domain Eukaryota; kingdom Metazoa; phylum Chordata; class Actinopteri; order Perciformes; family Cottidae; genus Clinocottus; species Clinocottus analis. Next base: position 3,186,166 of record NW_027175954.1, on the reverse strand, counting down.
TGAAATATCTCCCCTGCCCTCCCTTTCACTTGGAATTATCCCCCAAAGAGCCAGTTCGACTCGCGCCAGTGTTTTAGCAACACAACTGCACCTTCCTTTTGAAGATGTGATGAAGGTGCAGGTGCGAAGCCAAACAGCCCCACGCTAGGTCAAAGATAACGCTCACTAAGTCCACTCTGTTGGCCAACCGGGAGTTACTGGAGCCCTGTCCTATTGAAAATATTCCTTACAAATGGCATCATTGTTTTACTTATATTTCTTCATCATTACTTCAAACGTAAAGTGATGCAACAATGATACCAGTTTGCTTCGGAGATTTTTTTTGTGTTATATTTAGAGCAGCATTTATCCAAATTTTGTCCGGAAGGGGGCAACCCCCCACACAGGAACAAGCTGAAAGATCTCCATTCTTCGGGTGCTGATCCAGGGCTGTTTTGTGGCGGCAGCAAGCGAAGAAAAGAAACCCAAACCTCCTTCTCCAGAGCCAAATCGTTCAGTTCCTCTGGGAGGGATCGCAAGGTGTTTACAGGCCAGATGGGACAAGTAATTCCTCCAGCATGTTCGACGTCAGCCCTGAGGTCTCCTCCCAAGTGTATGCTCCAGGAAAACCTCTAAAGGGAAGGTGTCTAGAACACATCCTCATCAGACGCAGGAATAACCTAAAAAGGCAACACAAAGCGGAAGCGGTGTACTCGGTGGTCTAACCCATCTCTTCAGACACAAGCTGGACCAAACTTCTGGTTCATAGAACAAAAGGGCTGACATGATAACCAGTATTTGTCATCTGACACATTACAGCAGACAGAAAGCAACATTGCCGTTCGTGTAGAATTGTGTATTTGTAAGTTAAGTATCCCCTTCTCTTTTAGCTGCAGTTTGAAGAAGATGTCTTTGACTTTTCTAACAAGCGAGTCACTAAAACTGTCCGTCTTTCTTTTTGTGCCGAGCCCAGCAGCTATGACAAAGTCAGTTTGTAACCCTTCTTTTGTTGTTGCTGAAGGCAGATAAATATGAGGTTTTGGCTTTTCATCCGTGAATGCCACTGTCAGTCTATGACCTGTGAACAAAGAAACTAAATCTGATTGAAATGACCACCAAACAAACATCATTGTTTGTCTGTGTCGGTTGGAGAATGCGTGATTGGTGTGCCGCCACGGCCAGGGCCTCGCAATGACTTTCATTGGCTCTTTCACAGCGGCCATTTTGATATCCCATAGGAGGGCTAACACAGGTGTTGCAGTCCTCTTCTATTTAGTGTGTCACAGCCATTACAGTGAACCAGCATGCACAACACCAGGCCCTGGCCCATCTAATTGGAACAGGGCCAATTATGCGGTACAGTTTGTAAAGCCCTGTGGGGCAAATTTATGATTGTGAGCTGAAGAAATGAATAGAATTGAATTAATGTCATGGATCACACCTGTATATACCATGTAACAGCACGCCAAAATGGCTGCAACAAAAAAAAAAAGGCTTTTTGGTGAATTGTTTTCCGACAGTATGTCTCCTCTGCCCCTTAAGATCTGCAAAGGCCATTCCAAGTTAGAGGTTTAGTCACAAGGGGGACCGTGGCTTTTCCGTCAGTGTTGTTGGACGAGGAATGAAAGTGACCCTGAAACCAGGGAGGCAAAACATCTAAATCCTCTTTTAACAAAAAGAAAAGGGGGTCAAGACCTCTTTTTCCCAACGTCGTACAACCCAAAGGAATTCCAATACTACCGTTTACTGAAAGGTTAAAATCGCCATGACAAGTTCGGGAGTTTACGTAAATAATTAAACTCAACGATTATCAAAAAGAAATCTCACAAGTTACGGTATTTTACCGATTTAAATGAATTTAATCGGCTTTGTGGTTGTGGAGATACATGCGAGGTGCCGTTTGTCAAAACTTTTCTCTCGGAAAAAGAGGCGAAACGGGACTTTGTGCTGATTTGGTTTTAATGAAGTTAATGAATTCCTCCATGGAAGAATAATTATTAAACAAATCTGCTTTTATCATTTTACTACCTTTGCTTATGTTTATTATCTTTTTGTTCACTATTTATTCATTTTACCTGCATGTTTTACTGTTACCTTTTGAAAATTGATGTTAATTAATGTTATTATTATTATTATTAATAATTAGAACTGCAGAGACCAAACCATGTAAAAAAAAAAAAAAGGGTGGCCAAAACCAAAACTGACCCAAACAAGACAAAGGCTTTGATTTTGATGATTGCTTGTGATTCTATGAAGGTTTGTCACTTTGAGTGACCCATTTAAGATTAAAATAAATTTAAAAAAAAATAATAATTATATGTATTGTAGGGCAACGCACGGGATACTGATAACTTAGAAAGTTTGGCACTGTTTGCTTATGTTGAGATATTTGTAGGACACTTTCATTATGGACGCACTCTCTGCATAGAATTGTTCGTTATTTGTTTTTTGACACATTTTTGTCCAAGAATGGTTTAACACAGCAAAGAATAAATTCTGTGAGAGCATTCCTGTGGTCTGAATCTGAACCTCGGAGTGGGGACAGCAATGCAGTTGTCGTCAGAAATGGTGACCGAGTAGCTCTCCTCCCGAGAGCTCCTCCACATCTGTAGCTGTACATGATGAAGAGGGGTCTGTAGCCACGGCCTGTGGCCGTGGCTACAGAGTCTGAGAAACATTCATTCACAAAGACCTTCTGCTCTCTGTCAGTCAAGAAGCCCATAATCCAAAAAAACAACAAAAAAAAAACAAGCTGGTGAGGCAAATTAAATTCCCATCGCAACCTTTTAATCAAAAGATCCAGCTGCATCGCGTTGAATGCCAAGAAAAGTCCTCAAACAAAAGCCTGGCATGTCTTCTTTTCTCGGAGTGCATATAGATTTTGGAGCAGTAAAAGCGCTGCCTCCTTCACACCTCTCTCCATGCCTGATGGATAAGAGCCAAATACAGAAAGTGAACCACTAAATTACATGAATTTGGAACTTTGGACCGTATTAAAATTAAACGTACCCCCTCCCACGCACATGCACAGACACACACTTTGACACACTCCACACAGAGAGAAAAGTATGTGTTGCAGGTAAAGCCATTAGGGAACAGCACCAACTGAACAAGCACTTCATTTTGAGTGTTCCCAGGAGAGAGAATAAGCCTCTGGTGTTGTTGAAAGATGCCACATAATTGATGATTGCTAACAGTTCTCGGCGGTGCTCGGTAATGCGACTCTACCTGTATCAAAATGCTATGACAGTCGACTCCCCGCTGAGAAAGGCCAGTCACTATTTCTGTCAGCAAAACAAAACAAAACCCCTCTTTGTTATTTTTTCCTCCCCGCCGGCTGAAAATAACAAGGAGAATATTCCCTAACTCGTTGTTTTTCTCCCGATCCGGATGCAGACAGAAGAGAAAATGGCAATTGGGGAATATCGAGCTGGCTAACGGACAATGATAGCGTTGCTTTAGTGAGGTGTGAGTGACATTAGAGAGGAGGCCAGGGTGCAGGTGGAGAATTCAATCGGGTTGTGGATCTGGTATGCAGAACAACGCTGCAGACGCACGGTGAATAACTCTTAGTCTTGGATCGAGCCAAATCATCTAGGGTCTCTTGCTCTGCTGGGTGTGAGGATGCTCAATAGGGCCGGACCTGAAGGAGAAAGACAAGCTGTCACGTCTGAGTTTGGGAGGGAGAAGAGTGAGGAGGTGAGTGCTGCATGTATGGGTTATACGTGTAGGAAAGTGCAAATGTACATTGGAATGGAAATATGTAATGCAAATTTGTATTTTTTTTCCAAAGCATGGTATGTTGATACAGGATAACAGGCTTAGTGCACTCAGGGAATCAGACAGCCTGTCATAGTCGTACATGAAGTCTGAAAATGACTGAATGACACATCAAAAAAAAGAATATAAAAACAAAGAGATTGAGTGATGGATGACTACGAGATACAGAGACACCGAAACATTGGATAATTCTGTAAATTTCAAGAGCCCTCAGTGTTCATTTGCACACAGAGTGGATCAGTGCTCATATGTCATGTGCTGGTCCATTCATTTCCTCTGAGAGCTGTCCCCAGTAAAAATCAAACACACCTTCTTCCTTATTGTGTTATTTTCTACTACTACTTGGTGGAGTATAGTTTAACATTATGATTTGGCTTAAAATGTATTTGTTCCCTAATTTAACTTGTGTTAAACCCGCCCGTCCAACTCAACTTCCTCCAATGCAGAATCCTGTGGACTTTGATTAAACAATACATCTGTGCAAAGCAAATACAATCTATAAGATTTGAAAATGTTTTCTGAAACGTCATTTTTTAAAACTGCAATTCAGGTACGTGCTACTCTGATAATCAAATTGAAATGTAGTAATTTGTCAAGTTTTTTGTTCATCAAACATTCAATAGAATTAAAACAATATATAAATTGTAATTATTTCAGTTCTTCAGGTGGTTTTGGATTTATTGAATGGACAAACAGTGCAATGTCCGCTTTGGCTGTTATCTAGTTCATATGCTAAAAGATAATTAGCAACCAGAACCAACGTCTCCATCAGGCACATGAATTAAAGTCGGACACGTCTAAGTGTAGAGACATGAAGGCATTAATATGATCGAACAAATGGACTGCAACACTGTGCAATGACTCCCAATGCATAGTGAGATTGATGGAAAAGGTTAGAGAAGTGAAGTGACTAATCTCCACAGACAGCAGGATTTCTCTTATTCAAAATAGGTGTTCATATACAAAGGGAAAGATCATTGGTGTGATGTAACCAAAAGAGTGTTAATTAATGGCATACTGGGCGTGTGGAGCGGGGCTCACTTGCCACCTTGATTTATCACCAGAATCTGTTTCCTCTCTTGACAAATGATATATCACAGGTTTAAACAGACAGGCTTTCTGTACAGATGCAAATTGATTATCAGCCATCCATCCATACTGAGAGGGTAGACCATAGTAGACCACTATCTTTGATCTATTTTATCCATTAGACAAGGTCGCATTCAAGGTTGTAGGATTTCACAATTGCATTCCCTCATCCATCTAATGCACCAACCAGACATGAACCTCAAAACCTCTTTTGAGTTTATGTGTAATTTTCATATTTTATTCATTCAGTAAAGCATTAATTTACATTCTCAGTGAATTTGATCCCCCGACGTTAAGGTATGAATGTTTTAATAAAGTTGTTTCATAAGGAAATTGAATTCTTGTTGAAACACTGATACTTTCCTAGTGCTGAGTAGTTCCACGTCTCACAAGTAAGGACAGAAAAAGCATTTACAGTATTAAGTATTGACAATTGTTTTGTATAGAAAGTTGATTTTGGTTAAGTTTAAAGTTCTTATTCATTGAGTTGACATTTCCTGATTTAAATTGGGAAGCTTCTCAGACTTCAGGCTAATGTTGATGCACTGAGTTTGGTGTAATTTGTAAAGAAAAGATAATAGTCAAACATTCTTATCTTCTCAAAAGTATTGTGAAGGCACTGGTCCTGCGCTTACATCATTTACTTTGTGTTGGTCTAATAATAGTCCAATTTAAAGCTGCATTAATTGATTTCTAGCCACCAGGGGGCAGTGCAACCTGCTGTCAACACAACATATTATCGCCTTATAAAGTTGAAACGTATCTTCATACAATGGTTTGTGTCTTACGAAAGATGTAAGTGCCAGTGTGTCAGTTTCGGCTCGTTACAGGTACACGGTCCTTTCAAACTAGTCTTTAAACAACGGAAGTGCCGTTTCACAGTTTTTTTGCTGAAGATTGCTGCCTACTACGTCTGGAGACGCCACAGTTGAGAGCAGTAAGAGTGAACTAGAAAATTTCGCAAGAAATTTTGAAAGTGTGGCTACTACTGCCGTAAGACGTCGCAATATATAGCTTTTGTTTCTGACGCCCGTCTCTCCTCCAAAGCACTTGAGTTGGTTTGTGTGTTAAACTGATTGGCTGATATGAAGCACCTGTGTGCTGCCATCGTCATGGTGACCAAGTGAGCGCCAGCAGACTGATTAGAGGCAGACTGGACTGTGGACTTAAGGAAATAAACTACTGAACGTCCTGAACACACACAAACGTATATGAAATATCATATGACCTTATTAATGATCACAGTGTTGACAACTACACAATATAAAACACACGTAAACGTCTTTGTGTGTGTATGTATGTGTGTCTGTGTATGTGTGTCTGTGTGTGTGAGACAAACAGACAGAGAGACAGAAGTCATCTGTGTTGTGTGTGTGTGTGTATGTGTTTGTTTGTTTGTGTGTGTGTATGTGTGTCTGTGTGTCTGTGTGTGTGAGACAAACAGACAGAGAGACAGAAGTCATCTGTGTTGTGTGTGCGTGTGTAAGTGTCTGCGTGTCTGTTAAACTGCCCTAACGAGAACACCTGTGGGTCGCTAGAGCAAAGGTTGCCATGGTGATGACTTCAAAGGGACTTCCTTACGCTGAGCTTAATAGACCTAAATACTGTGGAACTCCTTTCAAACTATTTAAAAAAAATGGTACTTTAAAAGCCACTATTGCTTCGATATCGCATATTGAGCGTTAGGAAGACCTGATGAACAGATACTGTGACTGGCGAGTCTGTACGATAAAACATGTGTCTGTACGGGCGATTTACAAATCAGGTACGAGCTTCAGGGGAGACGTGGCTTTGGAGGGAGATTTAACATGGCGGCGGATGGCAGAGCGAGGTGGACTTGCTCTCACATTCAGTCCGATTTCAAGACGTCTGAGTCTGTTGGATTCCTATCGACCGCAGTTTATGACAGAAGACAAGATTTCCAACGTTTCTATCCAACAATGGTGTATGAAGAGTGAACATTGTGGGAGTAAAGACAAAATACGTTTTATTTTTTTAGCAGTTTCTGTCGCTTCTTCTCACTCTGTTAATTGGTGCGCCACCCTCTACGAACATTTCGTGAAATTTTTTTGACAGTTTTTGACGTTTTTTGCATTTTTCGGGAAAACGGCCGGGCGAATCTCTTAGAAAAGTCATACCTCACGATTCCCGCGCAAACCGCACGTTTCGATGTATTTTTTACGCATGTGCTGGCAACGCTCTGGGAGGAGTAGTGGTTTGACTATAAGAAGAATAATAATAACTAGAAAGAGCATTTCCTGCTGAAAATGCGTTGGAATGCAAAAAGCTGAAGCATAAAGCTGAAATATTTGAAAGAAATTGCTGAATGTAGCTGAAAATAGTGAAATAAAGTTGAATAAAGCTTAAAAAAAGCTTAAAGCTGAATATATATGAAAACAGCTGAATGTATATGAAAATACTGGAATATTTATCAAAACAGGTGAATATATATGAAAATAGTGGAATATATATGAACATGTAAAGAAAACTACCTGATGAAAAGTGTTGAAGCCCAAAAGCATTAAACTGAACTGTTGAAAATCCTTGTTGTTTAAATGTATAATTGGAAAAGGTGAAAGGAAAACTGCATCATCTAAACACTGAACATAGTGAAATATTGTTGAATAAAGCTTAAAAAAGCTTTAAAAAAGCTGAATATATTTGAAAATAACAAAACAACTGAATAAAACACCTGAATATGTATGAAAATAGTGGAATATATATGAACATGTAAAGAAAACTACCTGATGAAAAGTGTTGAAGCCCAAAAGCATTAAACTGAACTGTTGAAAATCCTTCTTGTTTAAATGTATAATTGGAAAAGTTGAAAGGAAAAGTGCATCATCTAAATACTGAACATAGTGAAATATTGTTGAATAAAGCTTAAAAAAGCTGAATATATTTGAAAATAACAAAACAACTGAATATATATAAAAATAGTGGAATATATATGAACATGTAAAGAAAACTACCTGATGAAAAGTGTTGAAGCCCAAAAGCATTAAACTGAACTGTTGAAAATCCTTCTTGTTTAAATGTATAATTGGAAAAGGTGAAAGGAAAACTGCATCATCTAAACACTGAACATAGTGAAATATTGTTGAATAAAGCTTAAAAAAGCTTTAAAAAAGCTGAATATATTTGAAAATAACAAAACAACTGAATAAAACACCTGAATATGTATGAAAATAGTGGAATATATATGAACATGTAAAGAAAACTACCTGATGAAAAGTGTTGAAGCCCAAAAGCATTAAACTGAACTGTTGAAAATCCTTCTTGTTTAAATGTATAATTGGAAAAGTTGAAAGGAAAAGTGCATCATCTAAATACTGAACATAGTGAAATATTGTTGAATAAAGCTTAAAAAAGCTGAATATATTTGAAAATAACAAAACAGCTGAATAGATATGAAAATAGTGGAATATATATATGAACAGATAGAGAAAGGGAGGGAGGGAGACAGAGAGAGAAGTCCTGTGTGTGTGTGCGTGTGTAAGTGTCTGTGTGTCTGTTGAACTGCCCTCATGTCAGAGGTTGCCATGGTGATGAATTCAAACATCGGCAGTTACAATTACTAACTGCCGATGATTATATGGAGTCAATGCTGGGAAACACCTATCCAAAAATCACCCAAAAAACATACTTAAAAAGCCCCAATTGCTTAGATATCGCATATGAAGCGTTAGGAAGACTTGATGAACAGATACTGTGACTGGTGAGTCTGTACGATAAAACATGTGTCTGTACGGGCGATTTACAAATCAGGTACGAGCTTCAGGGGAGACGTGGCTTTGGAGGGAGATTTAACATTGAAGCGGATGGCAGAGCGAGGTGGACTTGCTCTCACATTCAGTCCGATTACGAGACGTCTGAATGTGTTGGATTCCTATCGACCGCAGTTTATGACAGAAGACAAGATTTCCAACGTTTTGAGCTATAAATTATGCCCAAAGAGTACACGGTACGGAGTTTACGGCAAATTTAAAAAAAAAAAATCTTCAAGATCTGACGTGGGTCTGCCCTCTAAGTATGACATCACGTGCACTGAGGTCCGCAACACACACTCATGCAAAAGAGAGAAAAGGCGGCAAAAAAACATAAAACTAAAACGCTGACAATTATGACAGTATAAAATATATCAATAAGTGGAGATATGCGGTAATAGCTGAAAGTTTTGGCAACATTTTAAACTTGGAATGGTGTCTCTAGCTGAAAGCATGGCAGAGCCTTAGGCTTTTGGAGCTGAAGAAGTTTTAAAACGTTTTTCATTGGAAACCATTCATTTTTATTTTTATAAAAAGTTTAATAATTTAAATATTTGAAAAAATATGAAAAATGTAAAAGCGTAGAATAATAGCTGAACGTTTTGTCAACATTTGAAATTTGAAATTGTGTCTCTAGCTGAACGTATGAAGAACCTGCAAACGTTTGAAGTTGAAGATGATTTGAAGATTTCCCCATTGGGTCCCATTTTAAAAAAAATCATAAAAAGTTTAATAATTAAAAAATTTGAAAAGTCTGAAATTTGAAAAGGAAGTTGCACACGTGTGCTTAAGAAGCTGAATATTTGAATAATTGAACTTTTTTCTGTAGCTGAAAATATGAAGGAGCTGAAGAGGTCCAAAATACGTACGGAAGAAATAGAATAATAAGTTTTTTAAAGATTCGAAGAACAATAGTTGGAATGCTCGAAGCATTCCAACTAATAAGCCCGCAGGAGAACATGAAGTGTGCTTCCAGCATGGGGTCTATGACCCCATGCGGCTGAAGCCACACTTAACTAAAACAAATCAAAGCAAATCTGAGCTCAGGCCACTGCAGATTTGGGATATTTCTCATTGAGTTTGTTAGTACCAGTGACTCTTTTCACACAACACATAGTCACTTGATCTATTCTTCATATAATTATATTGATTATAGCAGAGTTAAGGATATAAAAAAACATCTTGGACTGTTAAATACTACAGAGTCTGTTCTTAAATAAAAAAAAAACAGAGGTCATGTCCAGTGAGGTCAGGTCCCGGCTGGATTTGAGCCACATAAACATTTCAGTTAGATATGTCTGAGCCACCTTTAATGACCTTTAATAACCAAAACCTTTAATGGCAAACATATTTTGCATGATGTTTCCTTGTGAGTTTTATTAGTTTATAATTTGCATTTATTAGCATAGACATCTATACAATACCACCTACGTGTATCTGCAGTGTATATTCCCGTAGCTCCCCCCACACACAACAACGTGAGTCCTGTTTATGAAATCTGATGGATCACAAGATTCGCTCATAGCTCCTCATCTCGTTTGAGTCTGTAGGTTGTGAGGCAGGACCCCCGATGGTTTAGAAGAAAGACAAGTTCAGGTGCCGCTTCGCAGACCCGTCTCATCTCCCAGTAGTTTGCTATCACAGACTGCTGCAGTGAGAAATGTCTAAAAAGATGCTGCTCGCTCCCACAGTCGTTGATTTTGTAAATGAAACCACCGGAAGATATCTAAGTGACAGACTCAAATAGAGCTAATAGTGAATGCAGAGTCTCTCACAAAGGACAGCAGGCAACGGAGTGACAGGAACATATTTACAGCTAAGTTGTATTATTATAGACTACTGTGCCTTTAGATAAGTGCTTTTGTATACGCAGCTACATATTCAAATAACAAACCCATAAATAAAGCTTGACTGTAATGGGCATCCAAACTAATATGGCTGCCATCACAGATGTGCATCCAAGTGGTTTTACTTATCCATTTTCCATTTTCTCATTCACACCTTATTTGCCATCCCACCGATCTCATTTGCATTGTAATGATTAGACTGTATGCATGCAAAATAGCTTTTTAAAAATGCTTTAATAGTCCCAAATATATTCATGAGATTCCCGGGAGAGTTGTGCAGACCTGTCAGAGTGAGAACCCACTGCGACCACAAATAAATACGACCGCAAAAATCCTCTGTTCCACTTTCAGTGTGTGAAACTAGAAGACACAATGATCAGCTAAGCGCATGGGCTATGGTTTACGTGGCGTAAAAATGTATACATTTTTAATATAGATCGATGCGGTTCGTGTTCTTCAATAACGAGAATCCTCAAGTATTGTCTTCAAGTGAATGTGGAAGTCTTCAGGTCAATGAGGAGGTATTTAAGAGTCGTGACAGTATTTTAGACTTTAAAAAAAATACATTTCCACATTTGTTTTGAATGAAATGAAAGCAAATGAGACTTCTAAGACAATAACCTAACATATCTGCATAACAGATTGTTGTCTGAAATGTAGAGTTTTTCTTCAGAAGATCTTTCAGTGGTTAAACGTCGTTGAGCAGCTGTTTAGCATTCTTTAATCCCATCTTTATAAACCTGTCTCTTCTGTACCGTTAACCAGGAAGAGATGAGCTGGAACCCCGGGGGCTGCTTATGGCGAAATAAAGCTTTGATAATGTCATTGTCTCCCATTATGAAGGCCGTAAAGCTTTCAGAGCAGAGTAACTGGGTACTCGCTAGAAGCCAAGGTCAGACAATAGACAAAAAAACAATGAGGCTCGTGCATCACGCCTTCGTGATACCTTAAACATAAAACAAAATGCTCTGTCCAGCCGGCATGGATTTCCCATACGTCGTCCGAGGGCAGTTGCTGGTGACACCGAGGTGGCAGAATGAAACAATACCGATTAGGTTTAACTTTTCACTCATTCAGGGAAATATCTCAACATCTATTGATGGACTGGCACAACGTTTTGTTCCAAGACCCTTTTGTGATCGCAAAGAAACGCCACAAGTCGAGTTTACTGACATGGCATCCAATGGGTCAAGTACAAGGCCCATCATGTAGAGCTTATACACTATACACTCTTTTTTTTTACCAGATGATTATTAAATATTCAATATTTTCCCTTGTTTCTATTGTAGTTTGAATTTCAAATCAAAAAGACAACCCTAAAAAGGATTTCATGCACAAAAAATATATTTAAATAGTTGACTGAAATTTGAATATTACAAATTACAGAAGCTAAATTATGTAGGAATTTTATTTTAGGTGGATAGTCAAACATTGTCTGGCTATTAGTGGTTGAACATATCGATCCTGTCCCCGTTGAATATGCACATTTCATGACAAAATGCCATATATTAGCTTTCTTTTTTTTTTTATAACTCTTAACACAGTTTGTTGCAAATTCTGTAAAACGGTTGTAATTAGAAAAAATATTTCAAAGTCAGACCGATTACAGAACCACTGAACCACAAAACAAAACTTCAGAATGGTGCAGAACTTAGCATTGCAAAATTAAGTACAGCATAAGAGACTTAAAGCTTCAAAAACACAGCGGAAGAGAAGAGGTGTGAATTAAGGGAGAGGGGCAGAAGAAGAAAGCAGTGGTATTTAATTCAGCCAACAGTTCTTAATTGGATTTCGCTTTGATGTCCAACACCAGTCACCATGGGATGGGAAACAAACGAGGGGCTTTTCTTACGGGAGATTTATTTTATAGGTTGCTAAAAGTGCCATATTTAATACTGCAATTACTTTCATAGACAATTGTGACACTCCTTGCACTTTCACCTGATGTTTGAAAACATGTTTCTTCTTCTAATCGAGGTACTGTATGTGGATATCTACTTTCATATGGTTTGCAGTGTGCAGAAAGAAATGATAAAACATGTCTACTTGAAGGATCCCAGTGAAGATATAGCACCGTGCCATCCATACAAATACAATTTAATTGACTAAAAATTCTTCAATCCCTCACATGTCTCTCTAAATGTTTGTCAGAGCAATGCATTGTGAGAAGGTATTCATGAAACTGATTAAGTCACCGCTCAGTTTATACTTCACTGTGTCCTTGTGGAAAAAAAACCACAAACCTCAACCACGACAACTTAAAAACCTCGAGTTGTTGATAAATCCATATTCCATAGCAGTCTGACAAAAGACATAAACCTTGTACAGGTTTGTTGTGATGTTGCATGTTCATAGGCGGATGCATTAGGCGATACGCCATAATGAAGACGTTATGAATGTGAACTTTCCACAAGAGTTGTCACAAAGATAATCCTATTACCCATTCTTCTTGAATACACTCACATAGTGCAACAGATTCAGCGTGCAGGGATTTATTTTACTTCCTTTTCTTGTTGGTAAAACATGAAGAAATCCTTGTAGTTCTGTTTTTGTGAATGGAAGCACACAAAGTGCACTTAATGCAGCGTGATGCATACGCACATGTGTGGAATACAATGTTGGGTCGTCTTTGCTGGCCATGGTGAAGATTAGGAGAGTACGTGTGTCCCAAACTGCCTCCTTTTAGATTCGTCTTTGCAAATATAATCAACGATTTCTCCTCCCTGTAAAATCCACTGCACTCTGTAGAAAAGCACTTTTGATCCTGCCACAAAAAAAACAAAAAAAAACCCCACCAGAGTGAAATCTGATGTCCTTCCTTGCATGAGAAGTGCCAAGAGGGAAAATATGGTGCTTCAAATTAAATGCGCTTTGGGAGAGATAACACATTTTGTGACCCCCCGTTGCTCTGCTCCAAGAAGAATCATTGGCTGATGGAGAGAAGTCATTTTAATGATATCAGGTAATGAGCTAAACAGAAACTGGAGGCAAACTGTAGGGACGTTTTGCCTTCTTAATATGGACATCCACCAGTCAGACCTTCATGTCTATAAATTACTCAGCCACGAACTCCATGTGCCACAAGTTCAATTATAATTATTCATCCTTATGAGACGTGATGTAATAAAACACTTTATTCTACTTGTCTCTTTTAAAAAGCCACATCAAATACAATTTGCCCAAACATATCCCCTGAAGAGATATTACAGAACATGATTTTGTAAAGTTTTGCTGCTTTGACCTGTGTCTAAGCAGCTGGACATAAGCTAAAAAAAATTAAAAAAAGAGATAATCCTCGAGATCAAACATTCTGCTGCCACTGCGCTTCTCCTCTGACTTTGATGCAGCGAAGGGCATCGAGTACCAAACATGCACAGACACACTGTGTCCGTTTATTTGCAAAACTGGCAGGGAACAACACTTATCGTCTTTAAGTCTGCCACCAAAGTCAAACCAAAGAGTTTTTAGAAGGCTACGTCTACGTCTTGAGACTACAGTAGTATGAGGACACTCTCGCACAGCATTTCGGGTCCCTTTACGAGTTTAAGTCCTATTTAATTTCTACATTTTGAATTGAATCAAGGTTTGTGCAATGCATGCACTGATCTCTAAAACAGATCTAAGGACACATGGACTGAAGGACCGGTTGCCAGGATAGTTCAATCAGGAGCGATAAGTCAGATAGCAGGTTAGTATTAACAGATGACTTGTGATGGGAGAGTCTTGGCAGAGTCTTTGGCGCTTGGACTCTACAGGGAGTAATCGAGGGGCGTCTGCACTGGTGGTGGATGATGGTGAGGCTGATGAAATGATGAGTTGACGAAGTGGATGAATCTGGTCAGGCCGGTCCGGAGATGGAGAGGCGCGTAACAGTAACATGAACGTACTGAACGTAGAGAGACAATCATATTTTAAAAAAGGGACGGCAGCAAGATGAAACGCCAACGATGTAATTGAGTCGCTGTGCTGTCCGATAGGAGAGACCAGCTGATGAAAAACAGCTGATATCATGATTGACAGCCCCAAACAACAACCGCAAGGAAATGATGAGTGAGCATACGTGGGAGGAGCAGATGTATGAGGAATACACAAAAACGAAAGTATAGTCATCTTTCTGCTGCGTTTGCTTCATTGATGGTCTGACTTTTCACTTGTGTTACAACTTTCATTAAAAATGGTCAAAAGCAGGAATTTATGAAGTTGAAGTTTGTTGTGAAATCTTTACTGATATGCCTTCAAATAGATGGTAGAGGTGAAATGTTTGTCTTAATTTCAAACTGACCTGTGATTAATTACACGGCAGGTTGCTGGCTTTGTTTGCTTGCTTTGCTTTCTTATTCTATTTTCATATTATTTTTGACAAATCAAGTCAATTTTATGTTTATATAGACTCAAAGGGCTTTACAGAAGGACAAACTCACGACACAATATGATAAAACTCATCTATGGAGGACGTAAAGATGTGCTTTGTTCCCAAGGTCTACCGGTGAGCATGTCAGCTGTGACAGTGTGTTTCTGAAATAAACGGAAACAGATCATCTTATTCCCTGTGAACTTTATTTTTATACAGTTGTGTATTGCTTCACTATATTTAAGTTGTAAACCACTGTCCACACACTCTTGTACTGAGTAAATGATTCAACTGGGAAAATTCAACTATGTGGAGCTGATAACACTAATAATATTAACACAGCATCTGATTGTGCAACATTTCAAGGCGCTGACATCAAATTAAACACTGTGTCTTGAAATTGTATGTAGTTCCTAATATGTCTTTAAAAGACATCTCTCTTAAGTAAAGTAAT
Source organism: Clinocottus analis (assembly GCF_023055335.1). NCBI lineage: Eukaryota > Metazoa > Chordata > Actinopteri > Perciformes > Cottidae > Clinocottus > Clinocottus analis. The sequence continues at coordinate 3,170,899 of NW_027175954.1, read as the reverse complement.
ACTTTGCAGTTTCACAGTCTGAGCTGTGAAGTGATCAGCTGTACTTTGGAGTAAAATAAGCCTGACATTTTGTGAAGTACGCCGCTTGATAGAGTCTCACAGAGCTGCCTGCCATGGGATTTAACAAGTTTTAAACTAATTCCCTGTCATATATTTCCCCCGGCCCACCGTACCAAGTTCTCCTTATATAACACTCCACTTGAACATTCCTCATTTGGTAAAAAATATAATATGTTTCTTGAGAGTTCATCCTTTTTTTTTTTTTGCCACGTTGCCACTTGCAGGTCATCCTGCCCTCCTTGCTCGCTGTATTGTAGACGGGCTTCCTGTGGAGGTGGCGGAGGTTTTCGAGTGTTGCCGAGGAACGTTTATTTTCCCGGCTGCACTGTGAAGTCCTCTGCTCCGTCCAAGATGTCCAGCTCACGGCTGCAAATCACAGCTGTCTGCAGCATTTTACAGACACAGATGGGTGACAAAATGCATGAAGAACCTAAAATAGAGAGGAGAAACTTAACATGTGCATCTTCATCTTCTCAGACTCTGTGACACGAGTGAAGGGAGGCTGGTGTCGAAATCTCCAAGACACATCTGGAACAGCGAGTCCACTTACTATCTTATCCACTTCCCTAAGAAAAAACCTTTAATATGTGATAAAAATGAAAGAAAGAAAGATCATAAAGCATCTTAGTATGGTATTGAAGCTCATTATATATATATATATATATATATATATATATATATATATATATATATATATATATATATATATATATATATAATGAGTTTCAATTATGAGGATAATCAGCAATGACATGTTCAGTTTTTCAACGCCATACTAAGATGCTTTATGATCTTTTTTTCTTTCAATTAATCACATATCAAAGGTTGATTCTTAGGGAAGTGGAATAAATAGTAAGTGGATTAAGTACAATAATTACAAAATTACTGCAAAGCTATTTACTTCATTTCTGCTCATTAAAAATGCAATTTAGCGCAAATCCATCTGATTAAACGAGGAACTCATTCAGGAACATTTTCATCTGAATGGAAAGGGAAAGTCAGACTTGTATTTGCACTCTCATTTGAGGAAATAACTATTTTGTTCATTTGTGAAACAACTTTTGTCATCATATTTGAGTTGTTCAGTTAATGTGATGGATTTGTAGTAATCCACTATTATCTCCTCTTTAATATTTTTGCTCGATACAACAATAAAGAAATTACTAATTTATCACACTGAACAGATTTTGATAATTTTCTTTTGTTTCCTTAGACAAAATCCCCTCGAACTCCCCTGAAATATGCCACTACATGTGACCAGCAGCCAGCCTGAGACTGTGAATAGCAGCTCTGCCATGAGTCTTGACCCCGAAGTTGTGCGTTTGATTGCAGTAAAAAAGTCTGCGCTGCCTCCTACTGTTTTCTCTTAACACAGAATATATGTCCTTCGCCGTTAGTTTCAGCTCTCTCCCAGCACTTTGCGCTGCCCGCAGACAATTTTCTGAAATAAATAGTAATAAAAGTGGAACACTCTCGGGTGGTGCGAGTGGAGAAACTGGAGGAGCTTGATGGAAGTTTCCACACGACACGGCTGATTGAATTCTGTGGCTTTATACACCTCGCGCAGAGGCTCAAAGAGACATGATTAAAACAATGTTGGGCAGATGTAGCTTCTCTTCAGCTGTGTGATGAGTGAGGTAATGTTTTGAGTCTTTTCTGTCTCATTCATTCCAACATCTCTGAGGTGGGTGTTATGTATTTTGCATCATTAGACAGAAATTCCATAACCCTTTCAGCAAATTGTATGAGAAGTTGTCTGAGAGAAAACAAAACAGGAAAAGTTGTTATTCCAGCGTTGACCACAGCGGCCTACACCGCAGAGCCACCCCAAAAGAGCACAGACGGACTTATCACAAAGAGAGTCTGACAATATTGGCATCTTGTTTCAGAGATGGAGAGAAACCGTTGCCAATAGTCGAGCTTGCCAAAATCAAAGAGAGGTGCGGGGTGAGCGCTGTGCTTTCAAACTCTGGCGCCGCATTGTTTATTTATTTATTTTTCCTCCGAAAAACTGCCGACACTGGGGTGCTACTTCAACTTCAGCATCAGAAGCCACGTTGTATGATGATTGAAACTATTATTATTTATTCACATGAATTATATTGGATCATTTTGTTCATGTGTTTTGAGTTCTTGGTTAGTTTACTTAGTTTACTCGGGAGTTTGTTGCTTAGAGCATGATTGAAACTCGGTATGCTTCTGTGATGTGTCTTATCTGGAAATCCAATAATTAAAGTTTATTTCAAAGTAAAAAAAAATACATCACTGGATGTTGATTCACATCATCTTTCAGCTGCCGTGTGTTGTTTGTTTGTTTTTTTTGCACTGAATAAACTCACCTAACTCCTCTTGATGCCTCATTCATATGCCGTTTTCTTTTTTTTTTCAAATTGTCTGCCAGAAGCGAGCTGCACGGGTTGCAGCTCGCTTTGCTCTCTCGACTATGTTGACACCTGACGGATCGCTACAGTGAGGATGAATATATTGCTGCGATCATTCATCTCGCCAAATGTGACACATCGGCACAACAGGGTATAACTCAAGGTGCATCGACTGCTGTTGACAAAAGACTTGACACAACCCAAGGGCGAAACAGACTAACTTCAGCTCCGAGAGCCGAAACATCCGCCAATTAAGACATGATGGCTCGAAAACAACCTGTAGACAGAGCCGCCCAGTGTCTCCATTCTGACCGCAGGGAAGCCATTTTAAAAGGTTGTCAAAAAACACGTCTCAATTTCACTCAACCTCTCTCAAAGCGTTGGACTTCAGATGAGCTCCGTGGAAGAATTCATAGACACTGGATCTGAGGAAAACTGAAGGGGTGTGTGTGTGTGTGTGTGTGTGTGTGTGCGTGTGTGTGTGGTATTATCGATTGGACACTGACATGACAGCTGATAGCGGCAGAGAAAGGAGCACTTTTCAAGTTTGACAGCGGCGCGAGGCGATCGGTCCACAGAGGTCACCGGCAAAATCTAATCCGTTCAACTGGAAGTGTGAACGACCTCAGAGACAGAACGTGTAAATAAATTTGAGTGCGCATGAATAAACATGACAAGAAGCAGCCTGTCTCTTAAAAAATTACACTCCCGTACAACAAAACTGCTTTAATTACGTCTCGGAAGTCCATGAAGCCGGAGGTAAGGAGGTCAGGAGGTCGGGGGCCGTCCCCCAGGAGACTGTCCTCTGTGTTGCATTTTGGTTTTGTTTCCATTTCTGAATTTTGAGCCAAAACATTATGTTTCTTTTTTTTTTTTTACAAAACCTATAACTAAGTAATTTGAGCAATTTTTCTATTCGCTTTCCAAATCTTTTGCACGCTGTTTATTTGTATGGTAACATAATTATTTTTTTTATGAGGCAGCTGGGAGAGGTGGCTTTTCAGCAAAATGATGAAGGATGTTGACAAGGTCTTTTTTTTTTTTTAGAAAGTAGATGTGGTTAACACGACAATTATCAAATCATACTTTCTAATTGCCACCGAGCAATTGCCTTTTCCAAACCTCTTCAAGAACAAAAGCTCAATAGCTGTTTCACGTCTGATTTAGCGACTTCATTTCATCAAATATCTTTCCACCTGTCGCTCCGTCTCCTCTCACGTTAATCAATGTTTCCATGGGAACAATTACCTCGCAATTTTCTATGTGAATGTTGACTTTTTGCTCCTCGGAAACGCTTCTTTCAAACGCCCCGCCGCAGCTGAATGTGATTCATATCACGCTCTCTATTGCAGGAGATAGCGGTCCCTCGTATCGGCTCCCGGCATGTAAACACAATTTTGTTGCAATTCCTTCCTTATCAAGGATAACTTCTCCGGCAATCAGCGTAATTCAGGTTATATCCCGAGTTCCCTCAGCGCTCCCTGTGCGTATGTGTGTGTTTGTTTGTGTGGTTTTGATAAGGTTAGACTACTGGGAGTAAATCTGTGGCGGTGCACGGCTCACGCTTTGTGTCTGCGCCTGCAGAGCTCAGATTAAACTTGAATTATCGGTGTGGGGACTGCCTGCTGCGTGCTCCTCCTCCATCACAGGGGTCCATCTCTCGGCTGTTATTGCTGTTTTACTCAGAGGGAAGTGCAGCGGTCCACCGTGTCTCCCGGGACGCCTAAAAAAAAACATGTCACTCACTCAATGGATGTCAACTATTGTACTCTTCTGCTTATTCATTCTATTGTAGTTTGACCCTCGTGACTGTGTGCATATCCGCAGTTCTCTGAGCTTCCGCGGGTCTGAATGTGAGAATGTGATAGTATTTGTGAGAGGAGAGGCACAGAGCCTCCCTCCGCCGTCTGCGTGGCACTTTCACCGAGCAAATGCAAGAATCCAACATGTAGTCGCGCCCAGAACAATAAGAAAGAAACAATTGTAGTAACGTTCTTCATCTTCTGGGTGTCGCTACGCCAGTCAGTGATTCTCCAATAAATAGTTTTTTCTAAACGATGAGAGCATTATTATCCCTTTCAGGCTGTGAAAGTGTTGTCATTTTGATGTATAGTTATAATGACATTCTCCTGGAATTGAATGACACAGTTTCTTTCTTCTGTTAGTACGTTTTTGTTTATTTCTTTATGTAATGCTTTTAGCCACACTTGTGTCTTACTTGTGTTATGATAAAACTTAGAGGTCAATTTAAAGAATAAATATTGAATATGCTGCACATGAATTCAAATAGGATTCAAAGCTTATTTTAGACACACAGGATGGCCCGATGCTTTGTTTCATTTTGGCATTGTGTTCATGTTTAATCACAATTACTGATTAAACTGTACATTCTTTGATTCATTTGTCTTTGGACCAACAATCTAAACCCCAAAGGGATTTCATTTACAAACATTTCTTCTGCTCGTTTTCTAATTGATCCTGTTTTTTAAATTGAAAAAGTCTTTTCAATCATACTTATCAGTCACCAACAAATTAATGAATGGACTAATTGATTCAGCCCCAAACGGTTTAAGCCACTTTCTGTTTGGGGGCTGTTGTCATTTTGCCCGAACAAATCGGTCGCGTGTGACGCATCTGTCCGATAAACGCCGTAAATCTCATCCACGCGTGGCTAATTTTCTGGCTTTGGCACCGGATAAAGAGGGCCATAGCCAGGATTTTAGGAATAGAGGGGTCATAAGTCCCTGAGTACAATACTGCAAATCTCTAGATTTCTGCATATCTTATTTATTCAGGTGAATGAGATTAATACTTTCCACACAGTTTTCTTTCCCACATGAAGGTCTTAGTGTTGTTTCTAAGCTCTCTCTTCACAATGGCAGGAATATAATTCCATGGGGGGGGAGAAGCTAAAGCCTTTATTTATTTATTATTTTGATGGCGAAAAGGTAGTAAAATATAAACAGATGATGTCTAAAAATATTCCCTTGCGAACCCTCCCCCAAATACAGATTGTCCTTAATAGCTACAGCTCTGAAGATCAAATCCCGGCTCTCATCCGACCTACACTACGATTCGCTTGGTTTACGGGGAGACAGCCGTCATTGACTACACACAACACCAACTTATACTGTTTATATATTTTGTGACATCTCCAAACACCAAACTGAAAAAGCCCAAACGTATTTGTAAAGTTGGAGCCTTGTAGGAAGTGTCTGCCGTGAAGCTTTTACGCCGCTCACTGGGGGCTTTAGCATCAGTGGCCATCTTTTTTTACCTCCTCGCCTGCTTGATTGGCACCTCATTCTCCTGTATTTCACAGCTGACATAATATCATTCAAATATCTTACCAGATGTGACACCAGAGATCGGTTTTCATCAACGTATCGAGAAGTTGTGGAAGTTTGTAAAGTTGATACGTTTCAAACTATCCTGACAAGCCCAGTGCTTTTTACGTCACTGTCTTTTTCTACTATGTTTTTGTTCTTATTCCACGTGTTTATTAAATAAAATCTGACTTTGCCTTATTCTCTAAGCCTCAGCTTCTTAGTACATGGCCACCGACTAACGGTGGATGTCTGTGATGAGTGACAGAAGGCAAGAAATCAATAGTGGGGAAATAAAAAAAACAACCCGTTTTGTTCACAGGTGATTCCTTAAAGGATACACGGATGCCTCGTATCGGGAGCCAGGTATTTTTTGAAGGAAGAGCACGAGTTCTTCCTGCGTTCGCCCCGCAGTTCTATTCATTTGCTTTCATGTGGCACTGAACACGCTTTTATAGCATCTTGGTTGTTTCCATCTGACTGATCGCGTGTAAGTCATGTTAGTTTCATTATGTATCCAGCCCCGTGTGAATATTTGACGAGTATTGAGTCCGTGTCGAGGTGATCTGCCCTCAGCTGTTGAGACTCTCCCAGAGGACCGAGACCAGGATGTTGAACCGCAGGGGCTCCTCTGATCTAATGTGTGTAACTGTGGCTGGATATGAACCAGAACGGGTTGCGCTGCGCTGTGTCTCCAGCTGAAAAAGAGACAGGACGTTGCTTACGCGCTGAGAGAAGGGATCCAATAGCGTGACAGTGATTAGTCTATACTTACCGAGAGACGACAACACGGGCAATCTGTCCTCTGACAATTTTCTTGTGTGAATGCGATTTCCTTAAATATATTCTCTTTTGTCATATTAATTCCTTCCGGCTTTGTATCTCAAAATAAAGTGCTGTCACTACATGCAAATCATAATATATAGTTAATTATTCAAAGAAAGTCCATGGGGGAAAACATCTTTTGTTCCAAAGATAGGATGTCAAATCAAACTCACATTTAAAAAAACTTTTATCATTACATGCGCTCTGCTTTATTGTTGAGTGTACAGTTAAAATAAAACACACACACACACACACAGGTTTTTTTCTTTTGCATTCTTCTGCATGAAATATTTTGCGAAAGTAATTTTTTTGTGTATCAACTGGAAACTACTCGAGGGGTTTGTGTATACGAAGTTCGCTGTCAAGTCGATTTTTACGACACCCTCACCTTCTATCCTTCGACTCTTTCTCGATTAAAAATAAATTGAGTGCTCTTTGGTTGGGAACACGTGAGTAAATAATAGAAGAAAGGTCCAAGCCAGGGCAAAAAGTAAAAGAATAAAAAAAAAACTTGAATCATAACTGATATAAACATGTGGCATTGTCTATATTTGGAGGATTTGACCCTCTAAAGACTTCTTAAGGTGATGCCAGATGAGTGCCGTAGACTTTTCTCTGATTGATGAGCCACCGTTTTGCTCCAGATTGAAAAATCTCAACAACTATTACACTAGATGCTCGTGAAATGTTGTACAGAAATTCATGTCCCCCAGAGAATGAATCCTAACTTTGCTGCTCATTTGCTACATTAATGACGCAGGCTGTGATTTATCTTCAACTATCGGATGTATTGCCTTAAAAACATACCAAAAGCATTTTTGTGAGTGACAGTTCCCTGATTTCTTTCAGCCTCGCGCAACAGCAGACCTTTGCCACGATACTCCCACTTGTAAAACACTGGTGTGAATTATAACATTAATATCTAGCTGCACTCATTGCATGCGAGACACTGGCAGGCTTGAATTGAATTGAGCATTCAACCATTTTTATTCAACAAACTTCATTTCGGTGTTTAACTATTTCTTAGTGATACACAAAGATTGTCTTTTTAAAGTCAAATGTTTGTTCCCTTGAAGAGACATCACAAAAGGTACACAGTGACAACATTATTTTTCTACAATAAGGCAAGAAGCCTTGGTATCTTGTTGAGGTGGTTTTGGCATCTGGGGGCATCCAGGAGGCATGCACATTTTAGGAAACCCCGGGGCAAACCCCAGAACCCGCTGGAGGGAAACATCCCACGCGATACTTCTTTTACCCTTTGGCCAGTTTCATGATCCCCACCAGGAGACTATGTTTTCATGTTGTGTGTGCGTGAGTGTGTGTGTGTGTGTGTGTGTGTGTGTGTGATCTCTGTGTCCGTGGCTGATCTCGAATACTCCTGGAACCATCACTTTAATATTTTGTAAATCTAATTTGTAACTGTATGACCAAGGTTGTCTCGTTGTTGCAGGGATTCACACTATTTGAAAACAGATTTATTGACTTAAAAAAAAGCTACACAGAGAAGAAGTCAATGCCATTAATACAATGATATATACATATATATATATATATATATATATATATATATATATATATATATATATATATATATATTATTAGTATTATTGTTATAATAATAATAAAGAAATACAATTTGCAAACACTGTTACAAGTAAAGTACCGCATTGAAAATTTTCCAAAATGTCAACACTACTTTTAGAAATGGTCGATATTGTGCTCATCACTTTTTTATAAAACGAATTCATTAATCATGTTTCGAAAGATAGCTTTCACCAAGAAGTATTATCTGAACTTGCATCGTTATGAAAACAAAACAAAAGATGAATCCTTTTGAGATCTCCAAAGAAACCTTTGCTTTCTCTCGCAAAACTTGAGCATCATTCCACTGGAGAAAGTGAAAAGAAAAGACTCAAGTTAACAGCAAATGTCTTAATTTAAGAACTTCACACTCAGCTACATTCCTCCATCACACTTGTCTCGTGATATAAAGCGTGATTATTACTGTGGTTGCTGAGTTCAGTGCCGTGCTTAGACTTGTCTTATGATGTTGAAGACTGTTGCTAACATTTCTTTCTCCTTCTGAGCTCTTCTGTCCCAGTCGCTTTTTTTTTTTTTTTTTTTTAAAAAGGTGATGCCCGGCTGTGAGAACAGGGAACCAGAGAGTTTAGATAAATCCCAGCAAACACAAAGAGCTGGGTCAGCCTGCCCTTTTTTCGCAAGTTTGAAATGTCGGCATTGAAGTGACTCAAATTCATCCCCTTATAATGTAAGAAAAGCTGAACATCCTGTGTGACTTTGTTCACAGGTCATATTTGCCATTGATATATATGCATATGACCGCGTTGCATTGACATTTTGACATATTGCCTATTTAGGTGAAATGAATTTGTGTAGTATATGCATCAGAAGAACATTTTCATTTACTTTGCTGTGTGTACCATAAAACCCTCTGAGATGGTAACTGCAACAGAACGAGCATATTGTCACTCGGGCCAATAATTTATTGTTGAAGCCATGAATTATTTATACCGGCACACAGAGCTTTAAATAGAGACATAAATTGTCTTTTTACTGACAGAAAAACATTGACAGATCCTTTTTTTTTCAAACCACACAAATGCATTGTAATATAACCATTCATCTCATAATTTGTCCAAGCGAGTGTCCTCCTGATTACATATTCATAGTTTCACAGAACAGAATAAAGGCACCCGAGAGCATTTTGTATTGATTTTAATATTAATTCATTTAGCATCAAATGAGTGGAAGGTGAATTCTGCGTTGAAGGACAGGTGGTTCTACATTTTAATCAGCCTTCTTCACATTAGAACGAGGCCTCTCTGTGGCGCCTGGGGGCAAGCCTATCTCTCTTAACAAGCACAATGTGCCGCGGCCATTAAGAGCTAAAACTCTCCCTGGCATCATTTATCAGTCCTGAAGGCTCCTCAGATGAGAAATTCCCTTTTGACATCCAGAATGGCAGCAGGGACAGAATTCTGACAGTATAGTCGACCTGCTGGTTTAATCCTCTGCTCTCAGACACACAAATCATGCATTTTTATCCAACTCCTAAAAGCGAGTGAAATCAGGAGTTTTTTTGGTTATTATACTGTGACCGACTACATTTCGGAACAGACTATCTTGACCTGTTGGGTTCGTGACACCTCGAGCACATTAGTTTGTACTGAAAACCCCAAACTTTTTTGCAAATATATATATGCAACATATAATATCCACTGTTTGTACTGTCCATACTGTTTATTTATGTCTTACATTGTAATTCTCCACCACATTTTACTGCTTCTCTTTGGCCTTTGGCACTGTGGTCAGATGCTAAAACTGCATTTCGTTGTCCCAGTACTTGTACTCTGCAATGACAATAAAGTTCAATCTGAATAAGCACAGATGAAGCCCTAACTTGCTCATGATTTAGTGCCATATATATATATATATATATATATATATATATATATATATATATATATATATATATATATATATATATATATGTAGCCAAGCAGTTGTATTGAGGTCTGTATGAGGTCAAAAACTGATATCAAATAAAGAAAATTATCTTGAATAACAACAATATTTATTATCAGTCAAACTAAACTGGAGGGTTATGAATAACACATAATCCAAAAATATATACATGTTCTTCTCTCAATTGAAGTAAAATACAGGATTTTTTAAAAAAATGTAAGAATAAATTGCATAACAGAAAACCTTTTGATTATTTAAAAAACTTGAAATAAAGTGCAATGAGTTGTCCATGACTGGCAGAAGCCTGTTCATTCAGGTATGAAGTAATGTCACCCAGAAACACCACAATATTATATAGTTGTATTCTATAATTGATGGTGTGCGGGGACTTCATCAGTGGATATTTACGCCGCATGTTTCAGCACTATTACCTTCTCTGTCTACATCATAATTGGTGAATTAATATATAAGCATTCTGATCATATTGGGCTCTAATATCGTTTATTGTCCGTGCCTTCATTCTGTGTTTGATTGGGTCCAGTTTAATAATCGCCACGGTCTCTGAACACATGAGACAAAGTGGTTTTGCCCACAGGCAGAATGAACACATTAGAGTCCGTCCATCTTTGGTTCGACGCTCTGGTCTCGCTGTCCACTTTTCTCTTTTTGGAGCGTGCCATGCGAAATAACTTCGGACTCATCTATTCTTCCCACTACTCGGTCTCTCTGCACTCCCACTCAAGATGCTTATTGGAAAACACATATTTGATTGGCTGAGCTTTTAATCCCAGGAACTATTTGTGCGAACCAATCTATACGAAAAACACAGTAACGACCGACTTTGATGCACACAAGAAAAGCAATAGGTATAGTACTTGAGTACATTTATACTTTCCACTACTGTATATATGTCAGCCAGTACAGCAGTGTTGTTCATTGATGTGTTTTTATCACCACTGACATTTTGACATATCGCAGAGAGAAAGCGGGTATATGCATGATGGCCACGTTCTACTCGAATGAGGGGAAGTCCTGGTATTGTGCATGCCGGCTCTCTGGAATAGCTGACTAAGACGCCTAATGGAGCTGAGCCATCGTTAACGTGATCGATATGTCATGTGCCTTCCAGCTATGACAAGACAAATGTCCGCTGGGAAAAATGTCTACGCAGGTCTGTGGCACAGAGGGAATAAGCTAGATGAGACTACGGCTACACACTGATACATATAATTCCCGTTTCTATTGTCTGAACCGATTTGCATGTACGGCTCTCCTGCATAACAAACTGAACAACTCTCACACGTCAACGCCAACGCCATGGCATGCGGCTTTGTACTTCATCAGCCCTATTTACAGTTTGATGGCACGCTAACTGAACGTAACGTTCAAACAACAGGGAGCGCTTACCTGCTCCAGTAAAAAGGAACGTGTGACTGAGACTTCGTTGCTAAAGTTGGAGCATAAAAAGCAGCAGTTTCTGAGTCTTAGTTTGGGAACTGAGGCTTCACTTGCAGTGTTTCTGTGTTTTCCCATCTGTGGAATGAGGTGCAACATCAGCACTAAGCCACCTTACTGCACACTCACAGATGATTTAACAGCCAGCTCTTAAGCGCAGCCATGGATTAATAGAGCTTGACACAAAGCCTTTTCACTGGCTTTATCTGTTTCTCCTAAGCTTGGGGGAATTGAGCACTGGTGCTTTTCCCAGCGTGGCACCAGTATCATTTGTGTTATTGCAGCAATTTATTTTCCAAAACTTAGGGGGGGTTTATGTTGTGTTGGCCAGCAGTGCCACGGACTATTGGCAATCTCTGTCCTCGGAGATTCAGATCAAAGGAGTATTGGCTTTTCTGCCCATAGATTAGCCTAAACCAAGACCCACTTCTATGCAAAGCCCTTCGGGTCATCTACATTTGCCCAAGACTTTTAGATACAAGTGTCAGTGTTGATGCTGCACTGGATTATTGGAGGTTATCAGGGGCTGACCTCCTAATCCACTTGTTTACTTCCTGTTTTGCTGAGGCGGCCCTAAATGGCTACATTTCATCTGAGTTTCGGCTTGAAGTTTTGAAATGTCACACGGTTCAAACATAAAAACACTTTATAACAACATTTGGGGATAAAGCTATTGTATTTTCCATCAGGTCGCTGGTGACCAAAGGAAGACACAAATGACTTTATTTCTTTTTCATCATCACTATGCAGTCACAAGTCAAAACGCTGCACCACCAAATTCTTGTCTCACAGTCCTTTTGTGTTTCGACTTAAAACTGCCCTCATGTTAAAACTCCCAGAGGGATTTCAATTGAGGGTAAGGTGGTGTAATAATGAATGTAAGTTAACTGGGGTTTTCTGACTGTCGGTCTCAACCCGCAGGTGACCTTCCAAAGTACAAAGTCAGTCAAAAACCCAGATCCATATTGAAGTTTTCACAAGAAAGCCAGCCAGCGATAGATCTGCACTGCTCAGAATGTGAATTAAGCCACGGCAGAGGAACGAGTCGAAAAAATACTGGAGAGATTAAGTGAAGATTCTTCTGAGATGAAACGGAGGATTGTGCTTCTGCTAATTGTCTCCCTCAGGGAAAGATTCAAGTTTTTTGTCTTCTTGTTTTAAGTTGTACAATCCTTGTGACTTTCTCTGTTTATATTTAAAAGTGAGTGATGATATCGTGCCAAATAGCAAATAGCTAGACGGCTCGAGCTGTAGTTTTGCTAATAAAGCCATATTGGTATTAACCACTCTACTGCACATATTTACAAACATTTCTTTTAAGCCAGCACGTCGTGTCCCATTTAACCTCGTAGGACCAGCTCGCTGCCATCTGGTGACCCGGCACTATAATCTGTATTGCGTGAGACTGTTGGTCAGAAAATAGCTGGCTTAATTATTTAGATTCAGCAGTGGGAGACAATACACTATGCCGTTTTTATTTTTGCTTTTACAGGGTAGTGTGTTGAAACTGACAACGAATCCTCCTCTTTAATAATCCATATATTGATGTTAAGACCAAAGGTAGAAATGGTAGCCGTGTTTTATAAAGACGGTTATCTCACTCCAGAACCGCTGCTCTTTTTCTCCGGCTGCCTTTTTCCCCCCCGCTGAAGTAGCCATGTTTTGTCTAAAGCTTTCTTTAGAGAGTTGTCTCTTATATTCACCAGAAAAATACTGCCAGTGCACAACTGACAGCAGAATTTATTTTTGACCTCTGCAGAATTTTACTGCCAAGCTCACGTTGAAGAAGACCAATGTGGATCCTAAATGCCTGCAGCTAAATGAGGAAGCCTCGGGGATCATCGACAAGCTGTCACCAAAATACAATGGAGCAAGAAGGATTTTACACCAATTACTTAGAGTACCTGCTAACAGAGAACCAGAAACATGGTGCAGAATCCTTCAGAATCAGTTATGGAAAAGAATAGGAGTGTACTTGTTATTAATTGCAATATTATATTATATTTTATGTGAAGCACTAGCTTTTCTTTGTTCAACCCCAATGTCTTGATTCATTTTCGTTTAATCCATTTAATGGCCCGATGTGATGGCAGCCTCGCTCACTATTGCAATAAGCAGGGTAATGATGATGGTTGATTTCAGTCAGTGAATTTTGCTTTTGTCAATAATCCTTTTAATGTCTTAACAGTGTGATGATTAAAAGACGGCAGTGCGGACTGAAGCAGTTCTCACAGGATTGCCAATTTCGAGTGGCTGCTGCTGACCACAAGAACACACAAAGAGAGGGAACGTGTGTGTGTGTGTGTGTGTGTGTGTGTGTGTGTGTGTGTGTGTGTGTGTGTGTGTGTGTGTGTGTGTGTGTGTGTGTGTGTGTGCGTGCGAGAGAAAGTAAGCGAGGGAACATCAATCTTGCCCAACATGATTTGCTGACTGGATGAAAGCACTCCATCTGTCTTATGCTGTTTATTGAGAGAAAAGTGGTTGAATTTAGCACAGTAGTTCCACAAACAGAGAGGAAAAGAAAAAGCATTAGAAGATGTCCTTGTCCACTCTTGTGGTGCAGCAAGATATTTCAGAAGTCGTGAGAAATCATTATAAAACTAAAGAGATAGGGGAGACTTTATTGCCTTCCATCAGCACAGTACAAAGAGGAACATAACTGGATTTGGTCCCAGGATTCTGACCAACGCAGCCGGGCAATGACACAAAGAGATGTCGACCTCATGGCCCTTGAACTCCTTTCAGATCGTAAGAGGTACAGAGCCATACAGTACAAAATGTTATAATGCAGATATAGATATAGATTATCTACTTAAGTCCCTACAAATATATTTGACACAATCTTATCTCAAGACATGAAGTTAAAAAAGCAATATCTTTGATAGCATTGCCTATTATTGTGTCTGTCAACTCAGAGTGTTCAAATCAGTCTCACTGAACTTATTGGCGTCTGCTGTGTCAGTGCTCTTAGAAAAGTTAGAAAGACAAAGGGGGTGAAAGGGGGAGGGGGGACCTGCCAAGGACCCACTTTGTGGCCACTCTATGGCCTCAGCTGTGTGGGTCGGTCCATGACCGCTAACCTGCTTGCTAAGAAGTATTTTGGCCCTTGGAGCATGAAGGGAGCTATCTCACAGTTTCTTTCAAGAAGAAGACGCAGCAGATGAAGTTTTTCTTTCTAAGCCGTGAAGGTGTTGCTAACCTATTCTGAACAAACACGACGACTGTTCTCCTTTGTTGTTTGTACGTAAACGCATCAAAACAGTAATCCACTGTAATTCATATTCAGCCCAAGTAATTGGGAGCCAGGACATGCAGGGCTACCTCGAAGGACCAACAAAGTCTGCATTGTGTCAATGTTGGGATGGATGACTCTGAATTCAACAGACAGTACACACTGAGCTTTCGTAGCATCAGTAATATATGTAGCAAATACACATTTTACCCAAATCTTTCCTAAAACTAACCAAGTAGTGTTGCCTTCGCTCTGCACTGCAGTCGCGTGGGCAGGCTGGACATTCATATGACAACACACACTAGATGAAACATATCATACAAGCTGATGTACTGTACAATAATACATACATTGACAGGGCTTAATATTATTCATGCCGCTTTCTGCACCTCTATATACACTGAGCTTAATTTTTACCTCCATCAATCCTCTCAAATGCATTTGTCCACAATTAATAGCTATTCCTTTTGATGCACAATATGAAAAAAAAGTTGTAAATCTCCTTAAAGCAGCTGGATGTTTGCCATTTCTGCTTGGTAAATCCAAATCAGCCGACATCCCAACACAGTTACTCGCGTCACCACTGATGATGTTAATCAAGGATGACGATGAAGGCCGAGAAAATATATGCTGAAAAAGCTTGACAAAGCATAAAAGCTTCCCCATATTTATCTGCTGTCTGTTCATTAACCTATAAATCACTTGGTTTGCGCAGCACAAATTACCGTAAGCAGTATAATCACAGGTTAATAACACAGCATTTGGCATTCAAGCATCTGTTTTTGAAAGAAAAAACGGAGGACAGCATTCTGCGAGAAGTCAGTCTAAGTGATCACAGACGCAGCAAATGTTTGGCAGTAGGATGTCTCTTTTTTTTCAGCTCCCTGTTGGATTTTTCCCCTGGCAACTTTCTCTTCTCATTTTAACCAGACTCTTTGTGTGGTTTCTGCTTAAGCGTGTTTACACAGCCGAAGACATGGCGGAGACTGGTTGTGTTCATGATGAGCACCGACTTGGATTGTAATCCCTCCATGCATAATTGAACACACCGCTTTTGACAGCAGGACCAGAACGGCTAGCCACACTGTCAGTTAGACTGAGGAGGAAGTTGTATTTTCTCCTGACTTTATAGTTTTGCTGAATATGTGACAGCAATCATTTTTGGTTGTTAGTTAAAATGAGGAAGGGATGTCATAAAGCTCACACCAGATGGCCGACAGCAGAGTGAAATGTAGAGGTGTGAGACTGCTTTGCGCCTCTCTTGAGGGAAAAGGAATAAAAATAATCTGTTTACACTGAAAGGAGGCAGCGTCACAATTGTCTTCTCTTTTGCTGTGAACCGAGTGAATTGATCCAGATTAAACTCATACCCAACTTCAAATCACTGTCAGGAATATCAAATCCATTTTATGCATCCAAAATGTCTGAAACTAAACATAGATGCTGGTTCGCGTCACAACCATAATGTGTGTATTCCTGAACTGTGTGTATCTGTTCCACCAGCATGAGAATGTATATCCGCAGACGTGTTGATTCAAATGTGTAACAGCGAGAGGTTTGAACAGCTGTCTGCGGAGCTTATGCCTAACTGAGCGTGCAAGAGACAACAAAAATAGAGTTGTAGAATAAAAAACTGCAGGAGGTCGGGAGATAGTGCGCCTCGCTGTCAATCCATTCGAAAGAATAGAAGTGTGTCGGTTCTGTGAGTCGGGCGAGTGATGGACGTGAGAAACGCCTCTATATTGCGAAGAAATGTGAAATGTGAAGCAAATGCGAAATGCCTTAAACTTGCAATCCTTGTATTGGCCACCAGGGGACGACTGATCTGGTTGCAAACAAGAAGTCTGATTAAATAGAAGCTCAGTAAACATTGTAAACATCAATCCAGCATGATGTTCACTTAGTAAATGATTGTTTCATTAAGAGTGGAGGAGACAATTGGGCAGGGTATCCTTTAGGGCGTGGCTACCTTGTGATTGACAGGTTGCTACCACAGCGTTGCTCGGTCTGGGAGCTGTCTGTGTTTTTGTCTTACAACTTCAACCTTTCACAGACATCGCTGTGGTAGATCATCACTAGCATAATCTATAGTTCCATAAGTATCCTTTTTCTTTTTGTGTTGAATCATGTGTTTCGTTTGTGGTTTGGTAGCAAATGTTCCAGGAGCCGGGGCGCCTCTGGTATCGGTTGCTGTTGGATAATGAGATGTAGCCATTAGCCAGCGCTATGCCCTGCTGCTGCCCATCCCGCAGCTAGTGCAGCGGTCGGAGCGCACCGTCTGAAACGTAAGGCCTGAAGGCCTGTGCGAATTTTAATGTGCTACATCCATTTCCTCCCTGTGAAGACTCGGGGCATTAACACAGCCAGGTGTCCCCCGAACTCCTCCTCCTAACACCCCCTCTTCAAGTAGTCCAAACCCCCGGGATGCCATGCCGCAGGGTCAAATATTAAGTAGGCATAAGAGGAGGAGCTGCTCTGGATTAATGTGGCTACATATGTACGGTTCTGCCTGCAGGGAGAATACTCAGTCCTCCAACATCAGTCTTTACTGGACACATTGGAGAACAAAGCAGCTGGAGGCTGTGAAAAGGAGCCGAGCAAAGCCAAACTAACTTCAGGGTAAAGACATTATTCTTAGTCTCATTCTTTGACTTGTTTTCATTATTGTTACTCCCTCACGCGTGTTTGCATGACCGGGCCGGCCCTCAGAAATGGCAGAGCACTACCTGGTAGACTGAATGAATTATAGATACACATACAAAGCTTGCAGGATATTAAATTATATTCATATTTATATGATAACAGACTCAAAAGCAGACCAGCGAACACCTGCCTTTATTTACACGACTTCCCGAAAATAGAACGAGTCGCCAAAGCTGCCAATTCTGATATGTTCCCACTCAAAGCCTATCAAGTAGTGATGCTCTGGTCAGGGTTTGTTCATATCCGCACACGCCCGACCTGTTATCAGAGCCGAGCCACACAAAATTATGCATTAATCAACCAATCCTGCCCTGCAAAATGCCAACTCGCATAGTAGTAATTGTCGAGACTGAGGTCATAGAGACAATGACGGAGAGACTGAAAACGGTGGAGAGCCGGCTCATTAAGTTGATGTAATATCGAATGACTATCGCCTTACAAAAACAAAACTGACGCAAAGTGCCTCAGTCGTATGCATGCGCTCATGTGTGAAAGACAAATACCCCTGCGTAAGCCTGTGTAGATAGACTGAGGAAAAAGTGGTCAGAAACCGATTCGATGCGCTGTTTGGCTTCATGTTGAGCTCGGCATTATTGTCTTTTATGTACATGCGGAAGACGCCACGCTGTAGTTGGACTGTTTACTTACGCCAGTTAATAAAATCCCCCCTTCCCAGTGCAAATCTCAAACTTGGCTCGTGCTCTGGTGACCACCAACAATCCATATATAAACATAGAGATGCGAGCTCCACGGCGCTGACTCAATGTCATCACTTTGGCTAACGTTACTGCGGCAGATGATTGACAACATGAGGCTCCGTGGCCTCCGGCGTCTGAGCCGTTCGCCTCATTTTTCCAATACTCGAGGCATGCAAATGTATATTCGAAACAGCAAATCCCATGTTGATCAGCCAAATACTAGAGATTTTCACAGATGAGCATCCCCTCTTAATTTAAATTCTTTCTAAAATTAACACACATTTCCTGCTTTTAACTCTTGATGAATAGATCAAACTTGAAGCAGTTGTCAGAAGTGACAATGAGAATCAGTGCTTCTAATGTTGGAGGAGGTTCAAATGCACTTAAAGCACGGCCTGGCATGTAGTTGCTGAGACTTCGGTAATATGTTTGGTTCAGCGTGTAGACACGATTCTGCATCAATGTGTGTTTGTGGGTTTGCAGTAAAGTGGAGTTTTGCTCTGGTTCCAGCCTCAGCGAGGGGAATCCAGGCAGAGGCCGATGCGCATGGGGAGAAGTCATCTGATGGATGCCCAGCCCTCCCAGGAATAACAAAGCACCCTTTTCTCTTCTCATTATTGAAGCTGTTTGTTTTGATATGGAGATGAAAATATAGACACGCAGCATACATACGTATGTACTATATATATATATATATAAAATGTATATGTGTATATATAATAGCCTGTCCGCTTTGCTGTTATATCACGTAAAAAAATAGTTTGACCCATGATTTTTGCAATTTTGTGCTGAACTGGCAGACAACAAACAACAAATATAACACAAAAAGTATCATTAGGCGCAGTGATTCCTCCAGAACTCCATTAGGAGTCACAATAATCCTCAACAATAGTCTCCCGATGAGACAAGTGCAAAAATAATTTAGAGACTGAAAAAAAGGCCATTATTATAGTGGAGAGGAATGAAGGCTGCATTTATTGGAGCTTTACTCATCCGGGACTCAAACTGTGCTCGTGAGCAAAGACCTCTCTGACAAGGAGAATTGCAGTGTAGCTCCATGTCCTTGCATTCATTTCCAAAGCCATCTATATTACTTCACAGAAAGGGGGCAATCTTACCTCATAGCCAAACAAAGATGCTTCATGCTCCTGCATAATTCACCGTCGTGTGCAGTAATCCACAGTGAAGCTGGGGTGAAACCGCAGAGCTTTTAATGCTTATAGGGGCTTGTAGCTGGAGGGTCATTGTGTCACTAATGACCCAAGTAAAACTAAAATGAATAAGGATCATAAACCAACATTTATTCCTGTTATTGATGTGAACCAAGTCTATAATTTACAATCCAAATAAAATGAATCTATTACCTGAATAAATGGAATGCTGGCTTTAGAGAGAATAGTGTAGAGATTATAGTGTAGTAAAATTCCCAAAGTAACTGGATCAGCTCAGAAAGAAGGCAAGCACGAACCCAAAAACATGACTTGCAGACACCAAGATAAGATAAAAGTGCACGTTCACTTAATGTAGGCAAGGGTCCCAACCAAGCAGACAGTCATCACTGAGGGAAACAAATCCAAGTCCTTGGCTCGCCAGGGAATCATCAAATCACGGGCTCAGCATCCAGCCAAATGAAAGCTGTAACGCGAACGGACACGCCCACAAGACAATCTGTCAAAGGCACAGCATAGACGGACCCGTGTATATATGAGCGAGACTAATCGTGTTAATGGTGAGCAGGTGAGTGAATGGGCGGAGATGGAGAGGGGCGGTGGTGGGAAGCGGCTGAATCTGTAGTGGCAGGGAGAGCTAGTACATGCCAGAGAAAACAAAGCAGGCCCCTAAATGTTTTGAATCGAGCAGAAGTTGTGAAAGTAACCCTAAAATCATACTTTTTCAATTAGTATTCTTAAATACATGTGCATTACTTCTACTGCAAATGCATTCAACTCGCTAAGTCAACAACATGAGATGTGCGCCTCCTCAAAAACTAAATCCACACATGAGGCTCCGGCAGTGCCGAGTCGTACATTTCCTACCTACCTGCTGTGATATCGTATACATGAATGCGCGCATTTGTGATTCTGTTTAAACCAGCAGAGAAGGCCTAGCGTGCCCTGAAGGCCCTCCACCGGGCTACAGAGGAACCACTTGCAGCTGTGACTGGTCACCATGGACTGCTTGTGTTTCGCTGTCTGTCTTTGTGTTCTTCGCGTACCTCAAGAAACGATCATTTAGTGTTCTTCACACTTGGCGGGTGTTTTGATGCGGAGCCCGTGGAATACTTTGTGGTGCCATTTTGACACACGCACTTTTAAAAATAACAAACTGGGGATATATACAAGCATGCAGGGCTCTGTAGAGCAGAGGGGGCGGAGCTTCAGGGCTCTGCGAACTTCAGCTAAAATGACTTTTCGACCGCTGCCTGGGAGTCAAGCAGAAGGTCCGTTACCAACACATTAAGACGAGCAGTAGTGTATCAAGATAAGACATAAAAAGGTATTTTCTTAATGTTTCAATAAATCTGCTTTTTTTTTCTCACCCTCAACGGGTGGGGATATTACTATTGATTATGTTTAGAAGAACAATATCAATCAACACTGTGGTTTGAAATAAAGACAAAATTAACAGAAACAAATCTCAGCGCAATAAATTTCACTTGGTACCAGAAAACATTTGAACTGAATTCTTCCACAACTTGATTAATGGATGTATACAAACAGAGGAAGCACAGCACAGCACACCAAATGAAGTGTTTCTCTACTCACCAGCTCTGAGTTTCACATCTACTTTTCTCAGGGTTTTTTTTTCTCTGTAAGCTAAGGTGTCGACCAACTGTGTGCGAGAAAGCTCGAGTTTCAGAGGAATTCTAAATTCGCATCTTCGAAAGTGTCTGCGTTCCCCACTTTCAAACCACCTGAGACGCGTAAACAGCTGCGAGTGACGTGTTATAGTTGGAAGACTGAAAAAATGTAACACATCAGCCTCCTTGTTTATATATTTGTGCTTTCTCCAAAGAGAGAAAGAGCTGCAGTCTTCGTGGCTCTCTGGCATTTGACATGTAAATACTGTTTTATTTCTCAGATGCAAATTGCCCCGAAACGATTTGCATGGACTCCTGTTATGACAGACAATAAATCACAGCACACGTCCTTTCTAAAGAAACCATTTACAGCTCTCGAGCTGTCGCGTAGTGTTAGTCCTTTTGGAAATTTGCGAGCGCAAATGTCTTCTATCCAGTGGATCAAAACGACAACGTCTAACAGTAGGACGACAGTTTGTCTGCTGGTTCTGCCACGTTGTGAGAAAAGATGAAATTCATAGAAGAAACGTCCGTTCGACATGTAATTGTAAACTATTTGGAGAAATCACAGCAGAGAGTAATTCAGCCGCTCTCAGCGGCAACATTTCAAAAATGTGTTTAATGTGAGAACACACATGGCGGTGCTACACACATGTTCGTGAATCTCTGCTTGTGAGGACCGCGGTAGGCATAATGCATTTCCTGGCCCCTAACCTTAACCCTAAAGCATCTAGGTCACTGGATTACTTCTGTCCGCTAATAAAAATGCAAATGAGGGATTGCAAACAATAATAATCCAAAATATGATGAGAGCAACAATGTGGAATGCAGAGAAATGTCTTTTTCTTTGCAATTCTTTATTTCCTTTGTGCTTTTTGGTCATCTGGTGCCCACTGTGAATGACCACGACCGCTTAACAGCTCATCACGTGGGGGTTGCACGTAATGCCACAGGAAGAATATAACGGTAGGTTGAGGAAAATCATCATGGTTGGGCTTAAAATAAGTACATTTAGTAAAATATGTAAACACGTCACAAACGGAGCATCACAATAGTTAGTCCCGTATTTGTTTCAACCCGTCCGCGTCTGGTCCAACTCAACACACGTAGCCTTTCTCCCCGTTTATACGACGCCATCAGCTCTGAATGTCGCATGCCTTCACTTTGTGTGTCCACCATTACTAAGTATCCAAACTGACTTTCCATTGCCATTGTTTTCCTGGTGCCAACACCGCATCTGAACACACTCCGTCACCACCACATAATGCGCTGTTCAGAGGTCGTGGTCATGTCACGTACTTCTGTGAGCTCAGCTTCATCCCGCCAGGAACTCCGGCAATGAACTAAGAGGCTACGGGTGTTTCTTGCATTCGGGCGGTGGAAGAGCTGAAGCTAAGATTACTTCCACTGTCAATTTTCATCATGTATTCATGAAGCCTCACTGATGACGGATAACCTTTTGGGCAAATTGCCGACAGTCGTCTGGCATTTATTGTGTGTGAATGCTGGCAAGCTCGTTGGAGAGTTTGTCAGCGTGTTCGACTCCATCCATGCTAATCCGACCGTTATCTCGGGCTGTTTTGGTAAAGATCTTCCACCACACTGGAGAGCCTGCAGTAGAAATGCAAACAGAGACACACACACACACACACACACACACACGCACACACACACACATAGATAAAAGAAATAAAATATTGGCATTGGGCAGGAATCATTACTCTCTTGGTTTGACCTCTGTGTAAACTCTGACTCACACTCACTTGCCTTCACTCCAATTTTCCACCCTCTGTCTCTTACTTACACCCACACACTCACGCCCACACACCCACACACACACACACTCAGTGCTCACATCCATATGTGTGTGTACTCAGGACGACAGTGTAGACATCAGTGTTCACAGAGCGATGCAGAGGAGATTCCTTGTGTCTGGTTGTGTGGGGGGACGAGAGTTCAGCTCAAACCAACTGCTCGCTCCCCCTGTCCTTACACTGTGTGTGTGTCCGTCCCTTGTCTTCGATGTGTTAGTCCGTCATTTCCTCTGCTCGGTTCCTGCAGGAGTCAGGCTGTCTGCTCTTTAAATAGGCTTGACCTCACTGCAGTCTCCGGGGCCGCTTCAGTCTTTAACTCTGCACATGTTTCTTCGTTTACATTAGTGTGTGGTTGTGCGGGGGCGGGGTGATTTCCATGCAGGCACGTGTGCCTGTAGCCACACGTACCGGCGCTATGGGTCGCATAGATTGTTCTGCCTCCCGAATGTTCAATATTTAATTTCAAATCAGTTTTTCTCGCTACGTCCATTTGCCCCTAAGTGCTCATGTAGCGTTCAATCACGAGTTCAGAGATCAGGTTCGCGCGCAACATCAAATCCACTTTGGAACATCGCACACCGGGGAAAATCAGATAATGCTCAAGACACAAGAATAACAAAAACACATGAATAATAGAAATTGTAATGCCATGGAAAAACACAACCTCTGTCAGGGACTAGTCCTTGAATGCAAGTGCTGATTTTTCATTACAACCAGTAATGCCCTCCGGTATGCTTCAGGGCGAGATCAGTATGTACAGACATACATCTATTAGAAATTATATTAGCTTGGTTGTGAGTGGATTCAATGATTCATACATGTACCTCATTCTATCAATTCTTCTGTGCCCTCTGTTTAATGTCCCTGTTTTGAAGGATGCAAATCTTACGATCCACGCTAATCTAAATCAATTTTGCATTATTAAAACGTTTTGTGTAACATTTTTCAAATAACAACTAAGAGAATCAGAATCTAGAGCCAAAATGCTTACAATGATACTTAATAATGTTCAGTATGATGCAAAGTGTTTGCCTTGCAGACCGACATTGCATCCCTGAAGCCATGCTGCTCGCGTGACAAAAAAAAAAAAAAGGAGATAATAGTTTCATGCCGGGAATGCTGAACACACAGCGCTTCTTCATCCGCTTACGTTTTACAAGTAGCGTGTTATATGTGTGTTGTAGATCAAACTTGCACGGCAGCAGACATCAGCATTTAGACAGAATATGATGGAGAAATACAATCAGACACATGGACCAAGCCGGACCTTCTATTCCAGCTCAATAATAAAGTTGTTTTTTAAAATATATATATATATATATATATATATATATATTTTTGGCCAAACACAAGCCGTCAGCTAGATTTTGATCACTCACTGAAATTGTTCAAACGTCTTTCAGACTTATTTAGTTTTGAAGGATATGCAAGCCCAGAAATCAATACAGTGGGAAATAAAAATCTCCAATTCAACAAAATCCAATATTAACTTCTAAAACACGTGAAAACTCCTAATAAAAAAAAACACACTTTACTTAGGATGCTGGTATAGCCATTCATCATGTTCCAAAAAGTCCACTCATGAACTTCATGCATCATAACTTTAGAGACAATAATCACGTGTGCTTCGTTTGCAGGCACGATGCACTTGGCCTGATCGTGTATCCTGGCTTTTGCTGGGATGACCTCTTGCCATATTCTCAACAATGCTCGAACAGAACAGAAAGTATCTGCAGGCAACGTCCCGGCTTCTTGTTCTTCCGTTGTTATCTCGAAAGGTAAAACTTGGGCATAACAATGAGCACCGCAAAGCCCCGATGTCAAATTAGATCATACTTGAGGCCATTTTTTCTTGCCAGCTAAATTGCTGCAGCACATCCAAACATGATCACACGAGACCGCGGAGGAAATGGACACCAAATGGTCTCTTTGCGGCGTAATGAATAAAAAATTGCAAAAGGCGAAATAAACAAAAATAAATTACCTTCTAATGTCTAATTCAATGTGGCTCAAATGCTTCTTGAATGCCTCTGTGTGTTTTTTTCTGTACCACGACGTGAGTGCTTCCTAACAGCATGCTGTCTCCAGAGTGCATTGAGTAAAAGCACGGCTCACATTGACAAACTGTTTTTCCCGTTTCATACATCACTTTAACTCAAACAAAGCCAGGAAAGAACCTGTCTCGAGAAGTCACATCATCTCTTCACACCTGCAGGGATGGTTTTACCAGAATGGAGCCATTAAGTCAGTGAAAACCTTTTACTTTGCCTTCCTCTCCGCCTGCTGTAGTTCTCATGGTACATTAGTTTCAAACTAGCCAACAAGACGGAGGTTTTTTTTTCGCCTCCACCTGCTTAAAATGCATCCGTACTATAGCTAAACACTGATTTGCAAACTGGGAGCTCGACTTCGGCTCATTCACATGGGATGGAGTGCATAATGTTGGGAGGAGAAAAAAAAGTGTTTACTCCATGAATTATAAATGCTGTGGAAATGACTGGACATAAAGTAAGCTTCGCTGAGACATATCCTGTGAGGCATCCTCCAGTGAAGTGAATCAAAAAGTTAGCTTATGAGCTACATCTGCTCCCTAAGCTTATCACTGCTGGTGGGGATTGCCATAGAATTATATGCAAGACGCAATGTTTACTTCAGCTGCGTCCCATTGATAAGGCAGAGGGCGGGTGCAGTGGAGAGAAAACTAAAAACCTCGGGAGAGAGCTGTGGTTTGTGGAGCAGCTCAAAAAAGAAAAAGGACTGCAGTCCAGGACCACCATTAAAAATGACGCAGAACAAAGCTCTAGAGCTAAACCCGGCGGCCGAGGAGGAGCTGAATGATCACACTGTATAATAATGAGTCATAATGAAATATGTACGTGTCAAATAGTGAGGCCATAACATAAAGCTAACACCAGTTTCTAGAGATAATTGTGGTAGTTCAGACACAGTCTTGAATATGAGGACAAAACAGCCTCCGAAGGAAACTGGCTTGCTTTTTAAAGTTTGTATATGATAAGAGAGTTATATGAAGATGAATTTAGATAATTACTAAAAAGTAAAAATACTACGAAATACAAGGACTTTATAAGTTAACCCTTTGTAGTTAGCCCTCACATGCAATTTGATCAAACGTTTAAATTGTTAAAAGTAACCAGTCAAACAAACTGGGAGTTAAAATGGAAATATTCAAGTAGAGTACAAGTATCTTGAATTGGTACTTTTGTGCAGAATGAGTAAATATACTTTGTTGCAAAAGTTTTGGATAGTACAATCCCGTAAACTGTACTGTTTTTAACAGGCAGAACGTTCTCCAAAGAAACTCAATGGTAGCAACATTTTTTATTTATTTAAAAGGTTACACTGGTGAGTTGACAGCAAATGAGGCCGGAGAGAGAGATACGGACCAAAGACATGCAACAAAGGTCTCCAGCTGGAGATGAGCTGGAGACTTGGTTCATGCTCGATGGCTTAAATCCAATAGGCCACCAGGGCGTCCCTGAAGGAGGTGTTTTTTGTATCTGCTAAGTCGGAAACTGTTTGTATTGAATGCTGTAAAACATTCCCTGACACACGTTTCATTCATTTTCACAGCCATATCTGCTTTCGTCAAATAAAACATGATTCACATATTCATGGTTATCTTCAGGGCTCTTGAACACTTAGTTAAGTGCTGTAACATATCGGAGCATTAATGTAGCAGTAAACAACTATTTGTGAATGTAGGGATATAGTGGAGTTCTGTTCCAGCAGAGAAAGAAGTTGTTCTCCCGCTGTGAGCGCTCTGAGCTTCTCTGGGCTTCGTTAATGGTAGTGCGTGTGAGGCGTGTGTGTGTGTAAGTGTGCGTGGGTGTGTGTAAGTGAGAGACATATGGTGGAAAATTGGAGTGAAAGGAAGTGAGTGTGAGTCAGAGTTTACACAGAGGTCAAACATAAAAGGCAGTAATCATTCCTTCAAAATACTGATATTTTATTTCCTTTATCTCTCTCTCTGTGTGTGTGTGTGTGTGTGTGTGTGTGTGTGCGCGCCCCCAACCGGCTCGCTAATCGTCATCGCTCTCGACTGCGCTCGTACGGCGGTTACCGTTGATTAAGCCGTTCCGACCCACGGCGTCTCTGGGAAATGCAACTCCAACCCTCAGGTTTCTCCTCTCAGGTAAACAACGGTAGCTCCATTAGCACTTTAACAGAAAGATTTACTTCTCGGTTAAGCGGAGTCAATGGTGGAGTACAAAACAAAATGACCAAAACCAGAAGTTTTTGTCGAACACTAACCCAAATCGTTGTAGTAGCTCAATGCAATGACCTCGCGGGTTGCTGGACGCAGGACGGCCATCTTCCACCTTCCACCTTCCACCTCAACCACAAGCCTTCAAGTTCTGTGGGATACAAGAACAAAATACTTCCTGGGTTGGAAATGAGTCGCCAGTGAACATAAAAACCTGAGATTCCTTTGTGGTAAATAAACTTAGGAAACATATTTGGACGATGCTGTAGGTCGAGCGTGTCGTTCACAATCCAACTTTTTCCCAAAGGAGTTGTCGAGTGGAATTCATTACAAATTCAGGATTTTGCACTCGTGCAATTGAGCCAACAGCAGAGCTCTCACGAGCAACTTCACATTCAGTCTTCTTGATGGTTAATTACGCTTCCAAGGTGTTGCTCACTATCCGGGGAGACGTTTGTTCAGAGGAACCTGTAAGCGGAGGTGACTTTGCATCCCCCGAGCGCAGACAAGGCTCTGAGATGGATCACGGGTCCTGAAAGGTGGCATTAGCGACCCTCTGAAATGAAATGGTGTCAGCCTTTGTCTTACCACATGGATGAATTTAATTTGCGTGATCCCCATGTCCTCAAACCAGTGGAGCAATCAAAGCTACTGATGAAGCTCAAGGGCATCCGAGAGGGCTTTATGAACTGTGAGTGGTTATACTGAGAACGGAAAAGCATTTTTATAGTGGGAATAAACACTAGATGCTAGCTTGAAATGAGTGGTTTGCACATATTTTAGGTCACAATGAAATCAATTAACGAAAACTGAAACAACAGGGAAAATGAGAAGACTGTAGTCCTCAATTATAATCATCTCGTTGCTTTCCTGCATTGTTTCAAAAATAGCAGCAACAAACATGTTTGTTGTTTTAGAGAAAGTTAGAACTACATTACCAGGCGGCTCACTTTTTTTTCATACGTCTGTGGGTGTGTTTCTCGCTTTGCTATACATCCTTGCATCGCGCGTGCACCATTAAAAAACCTTTCAGTATCACAAAGCTCTCGTTTCCTGCTATTTGTAATTGAAACCATGTGCTAAAAATCTCTATCTGTTATATTCTCAAGTGTCACGACAAGTAATTCTCACAAACTGAGGCTGAAACATAAATGGTTATGACAAGTGTAAGTAAATTTAAGTGCTGCCAAAGGAGATTTATTCATAACCTCAAGATGTTTTAGATTAGAGGGGCACACCACTGTTTTTATTTTGAGAAACTTGGCTCAGGCAGAATCTCTAGCAGCATCCTTTTCCTGTCACCAGGCAACAGCAACTGCTGTCAGTCATTTAGATAGCATAACTGATGATGTTAGTATGATCCTTAATAGCTTAAATGCTGTTAAGTTACAACGCTTCAAGCCAATTAGACAGTTGGAAAAGGAAAGTTGGGAAGAAACATGCACGCCTCGATTTTTATCCAGATAGGCAGGCAAAAAAAATAAAATTGATATTTTCTCTTTTAATTTTCTCTTTTAATTATTTCCTTTTTTCTTTGTTGACATCACTCCCCACAAATGCCACCACAAACCACCCGTATACACACACAAAACATGCACCGGTATTAATAAATTGGTGAACAATTATCTTTCTTTTCAGTGTAATTGTGTTCAATTTTAGCATTCTTTGGTTTACATCAGGGGCATCGCTTTTGAAAATATAGATTTGTGGAATGTAATTTTTTGTGAGGCACTTTGCCGAGTCTCTTTCCATATGAGCAGTTAAATGGACCGTAATTACGGTGATTGAGATATCACCATCGCTAAAGGTTTACTACAGGAGATGAATTCATGGTACAGGTGCTATGAATAGCCACAGTCGTGCTTAATGGTCGCTTGTAATGACAGCTGCTCTGACGTTGTTGGAGAAGTTCGCTGATGTGTCTCGGCTGGGAGAAATGCACTTCTTCTGTTTTGTTCTTCACTGGCAGTTCTAATGAGTAGTGAAGTGTGTGTAACTTTTGGAGACAAAATAAGACCAGATCCACAATGATTGACATTCAGAAAACAAAACAATGCATACACACTTTTTCAAATCAGACAAGAATACTTTGTATGTGCGTTTGTCTTTTTTTTTTTTTTAAATAGTATCTTATGCATTTGGCTCCAGGAGCTTATAAAACACTTCAAACTCATGAAAAGCAATTTTTTAAAAAGGAGCTGCAGGAGCTGCAGTGAGCAGGGAGAGACTCTGCCTTTCAGTGGCGCTTTGAGCAGAGTTCTCTTTGAAAATAATGTGTTGGGGTTGTAAATCACAGTATTAGTATAGTTTCTGAGAGTTCAGCCACTTGCTGGCCCACCTAAGCCCTCCACTACAGGTCACTTTCCTGTCCCCACAAACACAAAGGACAGTGGGAAAAGAACAGGAGGCCTTTCTGAGGAGGAAACAGCGCAGTGGCTTCATGTAAAAGCCTCTCTGCATGTGTGAGTACTGCAGTAATGTGTTCTGTCTTCAGCTGGACAGTAACTGGTTCAGCGAGATGAACAAATCTCTAAAATGCCTGGACATGGACATAAAAGATATATATATATATATATATATATATATATATATATATATATATATATATATATATATATATATATCATGAACACTGAAGAGTTTCTGAAAACAAAACTGTTTGAGAATTTGTAAAATAGTTTACATTTCATTTCTGTAATCTCAAAAGCTTTGCTCAGGTTCATTTTCAATTGTTTAGAAGATAAATATGATGAAAATTCAAATAGGTTTCCTTCCTTTTTAGTTTTTACACACTATGTTAAGCCTTTATAACATCTAATAATGACTTATATTTGCCAGGTTTTTGAAAGACTTTTAGGCAAAACAATTTTGCCAAAAAGACATTTGACATTTGTTGATAAATAAGACAAAAAGTACCAGGCGGACTCTTATCATTACAGTGCTAAAAGGGTTAAGCTACACAGCTGCTGCATGTTAGGTCCAGTTCTGTTAAACTAGGGTACAAATCCACAAACTCTACACACTTCAGTACCATGTAGACCTACAAACAGTGTTTCATCCCGCTCCCTCATGGCGGCTGCAGAGGCCCTACAGCAGGTGGCACATCTACCTCCCGTCCTCGGGAGCTAATCATTCATGCAGCTCGGCCTGCAGTGCCTTCATCCTTACCCACACAATCAGATTATACACTTTACATAATGTTTAAGATTCCTGTTATTATCATTTAAGACAGATAACTGGTACAGACATCTGGCCAACACATTTATTTGTGGAGCAGCGCCGTTAAGGCAGCATTTAAAGTTATTGACCCCAAGCTTCTTCTTGAAAAGCTTGCGTGTTATGGATTTAGACCATCTGTAGCTGCCTCGATAGAAAGCTATCTAGTAAATAGATAACAGAATGTCTTTTTTAATGGATGTTACTCAGATAGCGTGTCTATGAAATGGGGTTCCTCAGGGGAGCGGCCTAGGACCAGCTTTTGTACTCCACTTTAAACATCAATTTACTTCTTTCACAATACGCAGATGATATGTCAAGGAGGTGGATTGTGTACCAGCCCACAAAGATGACATGTTATAATGCCAATATAGGTAAATTATGATCCTTTATCGGGGTGGACATATGAATTCCCAAAGTTTAACAGAAGACGGTTTTGATTGAAGTCCACAGAGAGGAGGTTGGGGTCAAACACAGGACTTTGTCACTTGGTGGCTTCTAAGAGAAAGGATCCAAATGCTGACGCAAAGTGCAAAAGTAACTTTATTCTCGAACTGAACTCACAACAGAGATCCAAACAGCGATCGAGGCAGAGATCCAAACAGGGTTTGAGTAGACGGCGAAGGTGCAGGTGATTGAACACAGGAGGAAACAATCAGGGACAGGGCAGACGATCACGGGGGCAGGAAGTGTTAGGGAGACTAGGACTTCAAAATAAAACAGGAAAGCAGAAACAACCCGAAACCGTGACACTTTCACGCAGTAGACCAGTGTCCGTGTCCCATGAGACAACCTGCACCCTGGTCTTTTCATTCCTACACCTAACCAAGTAGTTTTGTTACTGAAACAGTAAGCTGCTTGTGTGGTGGCTCTTCTATTTTATTACATGTATCAATCCACACTGACTCCGAGACCCTCCTGCGTTTTTATGCTTTTATGTTTTTGTGCTTTAGTGAAGCGTAATCTGCATAGATTTAAATCACACACGAGTATCCCGCTGTATTCTTGTATTTAACTTCTGAACCGTATCTACATTGACGGATCGAGGCTCCCACTCTCTCTGTGAGACTGTTTCCCCACGAAATTCCCCTCACTCGCTTCAGGAGGTGGGGGGGGGGGGATTGAAATCAATGAATCAATACATAAACACTGTTGATTTCTTCCCATGGAGCTGACACGAAAACTATTTTCGGTTCAATACATTTGCGCTGTCAGTCAGCCCGGTGGAGGCAGCCGCCAGCCGCTTCCTCCTCGGCTCAGCCCGGGAGCTGCTGCGACAGACGGCTGCAGACGGAGTCGGTGTGGATAGGATGACAGAAGGCTTACGGGGCCCTCACACCTCGCTCAAATCTCGCTTCTCATGGGGATTCCTCGTCGTACATACCCACAAACACACATTGGTGTACGTTTTTACTCTTATTATCTCAAATATATATATATATATATATATATATATATATTCTCTGCATTTTTCTTGTCTGTAATGGTTAATCGATGTTCTCAAATGTGTTGATTTAATTGGATCGTAATGTTGAATTGATGTTTATAAATGTGGACCACAGGAAGATGACCTGTGGTTTAGGGCACAGCTAATTGAGATAGATCTATACAATGAATTCAACTAAACTGGTTGCTGGGTGTTACATTAGATTCAACCTCAGGTACTTTGACAATAAAATTAAGTTTAGCATCCAACCCGAAATGTCAAATGAGTATTAATAGAATAGAATATTGGAATGTGTAATAAAACGTGTAGGGGTATGAGTACACATGTACCCAGTAGGGTGTATGAAGGTTTGAAAGTGGTACCAATCATAAGCCTATCTCTCAAAATGTCAAACTATTATTTGTATGTTAATGTCACTTCAATTTGCAGATGAGCTTTTGAATTGATTTATTGTGGAAGTCATCTAACAACTCAAATCTAATCATGTTTTGGGCCTTGAGTCATTCTAGTGATTAAAGGGAAGTAAACACTTGCCAAAAAACAGCTGTCGTGGCTATTGTTCTTCCAAAGACCTGTTCTAAAAGCCAATCTGACAAGTGATTACGTTGTTCCTTCACATCAGTCCAATCTAAAATGCCTTAACGCGTGCATATTATTCCAAGGTAATTCCTCACCACGACAGCTGCAGTCACCACTTCGAGATCAATTTCTAGAAGGATTTATAATTCATGCGGTTTTGAGAGAGTACACAGAATCAACGCACGTTGCCGCTTCGGTTGAAACTTTCCTGTGCTGCGCATATTTCTCAGTGGTGACAAAAACATTGAATTGAAGCTACCACTATGTTTGTTATAGTTTATGTTGACAGGATCCCGAGGCTACAGCAAAGCGGAGCCGAGGAAGAAGGTCATGTCTGTCTGCTCCCCTCTCCCTCCTGAGCCTGAGACTCTCCTGGGAAGAGCAAGTCTCTGTAGTTTTTTTCCCCGAGACGTGTCGGTATGGGGTCTGTGTGAGAGAAAATGGATTTCCTTCATGTGCTCAGTGAATATTTGCATCAAAGGCATCTTATAGCTCCATTGGCGGCGAGGGCAGTGATGTCTGTTAATGCTGCCAGTGCGGCAATCACCCATGACAAATTCTCCACAGACACAGGAAGTCACAGATGCCGTTGAACTTTCAGGCTGATTCTGGGAACTTGTCAACCCTAACTGTCATCAGTGCTGACAAGGTCCGCGCCGCACAGACATTGTGTCTACACCAGCTGGTACCGAATTGCCAATGCCAAAGTCTGCCTGCAATTTCTGCAAATACTTCAGAGGAATCGCTGCCTGCAGTCGAAGCCTGCATGGCATCGAAATGTGACTTTGGAGCGAGACGTGCACGTTGCAGTTTTTGTTTTGTCGTCCGCGTTGCACGGTGCGTAACACTTTGGGTGCATTCAGTGTCAGTCAGAAAGTAGCTTGAAATAATAAAACGTTGACAATGAAAGTGAAGTTGGCTTTCAGCTTTAAGGATTTAAAAGAGTGTATGGAAAACCTTGACTGCTAGAAAACGGATTCACACACAACTCATTTGCAAAAGCGAATTCATTCTGCAGTAATGCGAGCCGGATTATTTTTTTGTATTACCATAATGAGGAAATGTTGTCAATTAACATATCTGGTATACGTCTCAACAATTTCTGGCACTGAATTTCAGTGTCGCTCGACATTGTATTTCATTAGATTTCTGCCACACAATTAGCAGATAGTGACAGCAGTATGATACAACTTTTTTTTTGTTTTACTGTACTAAGTTTTATAAGTAAAAGAAAAGAAAGATATAACACGACTTGTTGAAAATCCAATTAAGATGAGATACTGCAAAACAAATTAATGAGTATATTCTACTTGCCAAGACACCAAATATTAAATATGATTCCTTCAATTTTGTCACTACAACTAGTTCCATTACTTTCTCTCAACTAAAATGAGGCTGCAGTACATAAATAAAACACATTTCCCTCATTTATATTGTCTTATGTGGATGTAAATACCCTCAAACTCAAGTGGAGAGTCAGCACTTTAACCTCTTGGTAGTTGCTTAATTTGAAATCCACAGTGCTCGAGTACAGAGCCAAAACAATAAAAAATGTGTCACTGTTCTCATATTTTCTGACCGCGCTGTACAGCTCCGGCAATAAAAAGGAAAATACGATGACCCTCACAGCCAAACAGCAAAGCAAAGGCCTGTATACAAATGTGATCCGTTATACCGGGGCTCCCAGCATCGCTTTCCTTTGGGAAATTTGCATTTAGAGTGTCGGGTGTGTGGTGCAGCCCACAGTTCCTGCCGGGCTACAGAGCAATGCAGCATGCTGACTGTAAATGATGCCAGTAGCAGATTAATGACAACCATCAGGATCAACTAATTAGCAACACCACAGTAAAGCAACCTGCAGACGCTATTGACTGTGTGTCTCACCCCTCTCTCTGCTCGCCCTCGGAGGAAGGAGAGGCTGCCTCAGTCTGATTAACAAACAGAGGAAATATTGCCGCCTTATCTCTCCTTTCTCTGGGAGAAGTCATCATGAAAAATGTTGATAACTGCATTTGTGTGAGGAATGCATGAGCAGGACTGGCGCCCCCCCCCCAAAAAAAAGTGATAAACGAACAAACAGCCCAAAATGGAAAGAGATATTTGCAATAACAAGTTAGCACAAGGGCAGGGGGCGCTGCAGAAACACAGCAGACGCGGGATAACATTTCGTTGGAGACAAGGAACTTCAATCCGGTGTTGATTTTGGCGGTCGCGTTTCTGAGCAGCGGATTCCTGTTTGAAAACCTCCCACGGCCCTGCACCGTCCCCGTTCTGTGTTTTTTTTGCCCCCAAGTTACTTGATTACCAAAAGAACGTGGCGTCCTACTTACGCAAGACGGATCCTTTCGTGCCATAAGCAACGATGTGGTTTTTCAAATTCAGTTCGCCGCCTCGGAAATACACCAGAGTTCAAAGGTGAATTCACATTCAAGCAGTCGGGTCAATATGTTTTTGTTTTATGGTCAAATACTTAAATCGCCTACTCCACACAAAGCATAACTAAACTAAAACTCTGAGGTCTCTCACATTTGAAACAACCTGCACACATGACATTCAATTGTCTTCATTCAACATTTTTTGGAGATTTCAAACGGGAATGCGTCTACACAAAATACAAGCGGGCAACACCCATTTCCAAAGCTGCTTTGCTTCTATAAAACGGAACGCCATCTTGTCACTCAGGAGGTTTTCTAGACTGTCTCAGGCTTGAATTATTGTTTGCGAGAGTATCCAGTAAATCCTCTCTGTCTAAATGATTAATTTCAAAAGTGCACATAAAAGGATGAAAGCGAGGAAGGCGACAGTAAATGACACTTCACTGAATGTGAATATATTGGAACAATTTATTCCCTCGGATCATCAAATACATCACAAAGTTATGACAGAAGTTTACTCCGGTCAACAGGTCTAGTTGACAAAATAACAGCATGTAAATATGTGTAATGCAGTATGCGCAGGCAGCCGGTCAAAAGTCCATTGCACTGATTTGTAATGCGAGCATGCGTCAGAGAGGCGCATATCACCCACAACCAGCACCGTAATGTAAGCAAACCAGCAGCATATGGTATTCCCAGTCAGCTTTCTAATTAAAATGTATATTAGGATATATTAATCTTCCCTTTCCTCAACACAAACAGAATTCTCTCCTGTAATGAGCGCATGTGTCATAACAGATAACAGATGGAAATTCACACAGAGACTGTTTAGGCAACACTTTGTTCCACTAAATATCACAATTACACTGTATCTGTGTTTAGTCAGTCTCACCGTGGTACAAACAGTTGCGAAGAATTTAAAAAGGAAAAACTGCTGTTCTGACTTTACTTTCATCGCCGTCAGCGAGTTTACATATTTGCCTTTTACAGTAATACAATATCTTGCCAAGTACAAGATGAATCACGGTGAAATCTGGGACAAATATCTACTTTATCCAGAGGATAAATAGTCATTACTTTGTTTTAGAGCGCCACGAGAAATATGTTTTCACTTATTGGGGGATTCATACAGGAAGTATGATGATGAAGCCGAGTGATGTTCGTGATCCCCTGACGTTGCCTTCAGTGTCCCCTTGAGGTGGATAATATAGTAGTACACACATTCATGTCCACCTTGAGATGAATAGCAACCATGTTGGTCCAACTCTTTAGTTTATGATATTTTTTTACAAGACATTTACAAGACAAGCATTGGAGCTCAGCTGTTCAGTTCTAGTGAGGAAATCAAACAAAACTAAGACGGTGAACATGACGATAATCAATACCTGCTCAGCATCGGCAGCGTAACATTGTGAGCGTGTTATTAACCTGACAGGCCAGATGGTTTGTTACAAAGAACCAGCTTGAAAGCCTTCATTGGAAACGGTTTGAAGAAGGGCAGGCACTTCCAACAAATACTTAGAAGATGACGCGACCAACAGTCCGTCAAACTCTCACCAAAGCCAGTCGGGGAAAAAGTGCAAAAACATCTTTTCCATCGAGACAGTGACGTTTCTTGTTCTTTTTTTCCCCCGATGATGAAATACTTTCCGGTTCTAGTATAATTGATGCCATCGCAGCATCCGCGCTAACGTCTTTAGAAGTCACCATCGTTGTTTTGAACGAACTGTCGCATCACACACACGATTAAACCTCGCCGGTAGCTGCCAGAGAGCTCCTCACAAGACGCTGATTGTTCCGGTCACTGACTGGCCGGACACAAACGCATTACTTGAAGCCTGAAGTTCTTTGTGAAAAGACGACTTTGTCTTTTGGGCGTGACAGCTAACCTTTGGCGTAGTGAAAGCTTCTGTCAGAAGGAGCCGTGAGTGTCATAGCAAAAGCCTTGACAGTTGACCTCCATACAATTACTGCAGTGTTGAATTCTGACCTGTGGTGCGTTGTTCAGTTTTATGTTGGCGAAGGCAACACTGAGTGGGACAGAGTGATACATCTCCATGTAAGACCTGAAAACCAGAATATTAAGATTGATAGTTTAATTGTGGGGGGGAAAACAGGAGAGTTGTAGTGAATAAGACTCCATCTGCACTACTTGCACTACTCTGACTACTCTGGTTTCTTTAATAGTCTTTTTTTTTCTCTGTTGTCTTTAATTCTCTGTTTGTCTCTGTTGTCTTCATTGTCTTTTTTTTAATATATTTCATGTATGTGTAGACACACATGGCCAATAAAGCTGATAAAGCTGATTCTGAGAACCAGGACATGTTGGTGTTTTACAGATGTTTGTCGGTAGCAGATGTTTGTCAGACACTCAGCTTGAACCCTTGACAATACTGGACAAGCCGTGCTGTCTGGTCACTGTCTCCAAAGCACCGCTGTGCTGCACAGCATCACAGAGCCGCTGCTGAACTCTTCGTCTTCCACTGTGTTTAACAGCTCCTCTCGGATCGAATAGCTGTGTCCTTACGGATAACTATAGTGCACGGATGTTCAGTATGTGGCACGCAGTCGCACAGACGCCGCTTAAGACCGGCGCGGTGGAGCCATGGATTTCTTATTTTTGCGGCGGCGGGTCGTCCGTCCTCGCATCTCTCCATCGCTTTTCTCGCTGGGAGGAGATAAGGCGCGAGGAAGAGATGGGAGGTACGTTAGCATATTGAAAAGAACCCCAGACATTTTACCAAGATGAGATGCAGAATTTTTTCAACTTAAAAAGATTTTTTTTTTTTACCTCCAATTATGCACAAACCAAACACGACTCAGTGACGATAATGTTTGTAATCACTGACCGGAAGAAAGAAGGATTCACAAAACCTTCTGCTCGTAGTTGAGAAAATGTTAACTATCAAACTAATTTAACTCTGGTCATGAACAACTCACAGCAGACATTGACACAAACCCACTCTCAAGATGTCTGTTGACAGTCATTCCAGCTCTGAGCAGGAAATCACTGCCTGAAGTAGGCGTAGACCCAGGCAGGTTGAGTGGAAGTGGGTACGACAAAAGGTAAATTACTGCACTTCATCACGAAAAACATCATAAATCAGTGCAGGAGATATTCCAGCTCTTCTGAAGTTGAACGCCATTCATCTTGTCGTAATATATTTAAGCCGTCAACATCGCCAGGATTCAGCAAACAGCTGAAGCATTTCAAATTCAGGGAGAGAGAGAAGTTGCAGCCACAATCACAGTGATTATTGAAAGCCACAACCTTGGAGGGATGACAGCTGCTCTGCTTTGAATCAACTCCACAAGCGAGATGATATGCTCTTGACCGACACGTTGAGGAAGCGTCCAGGCCACACGCGTCGCAGTGATAGCGTGACCTTTTTTCCCGTGTCACCGCGTCGAGCTGATAGTGGCTAAGTTGCGAAACACCAGTCGACATTGTTGCGAGGCACACGGCCATATGGTTATCGAAGGCAACTTTGTGTGACAGTGGAGAACGTGGAGGATGCCAGAGACGTCTCTGACACTATTAATTATCCTGTTGATGGAAACAGGTTGACTGACTTGACCACATGCATGCGTCGAGGCTCAGAGACGCCTCGCGGAGTCCATCACACGTCACTCTCTCTGCTCAACAGGGGGACAGATAACCTTTCTCGAACAGATGAGGTTGACGGGAGCTGAAAACATGTACAATACGTGACTGCGACACCGCTGACTGCTACTGCAGGCAACTCTGCAGCCCCTTTCTGGAAATAAACCGCGGCAGTGCTTGAAAATGTAGTCTTTTAACAGTGATTGAACCCATTTGTCACGTTGTTGGTTAATTAACCTTTGCTTTCTTTTTAATGCTTCTATCGCCATCGTTTGCCTATTTCACTTAAGAAGAGATTGTGTAGTGCGAACATACAAAGAATGAATAACTCCAGCTGCATCCGTTCACCTCTTTATTTTACTAGATTACTTGTTGGTGACCTTAAGCCTCCTGCACTTTATGAGCCAGTGTACAGCATCATCGGGTCGCACCAGCTGACGACATTGCCAAATTTGATGTATTCAGGGTCATATTTCCTCACCAAAGAGCTCCCACATCACTCCTTTGTTTCAGAAACAAGCTCGCTAGCTCGCTAGCTTACAGTGGCTAAACACGTTTGACTCTACGATGTGTCCTGATCGGTGGAGAGATATTCAAACTTTACTGTTGAATTGAAATTCTGCTTTTTTTTTGTCTTGGGCACAACTAGATATATCATTAAAAACAAAAACATGTTAATATTGAATCTAACCATTTGGCAGCACCTCTGCAGTCCACTGGATGGCGCTCTGAGGCGCCACCGGTTGGCCCCTGGTTGTAGTAAGTGAGAGGAATCCACTTTAACTGCTTTAACTAATGACACTCCCAAGCTTGAACCTTGAAGCATTGCGCTATAAGTGCAAGTCCTCAGATGTGTGATTGTGTTCATACGTCTCACCACGAAACCAAAAACAGAGGTGACACCAATTTTCGTTGAACAATCATAGAGACGGTTGTCTGCAACCTGGTGCCAATGCACAATGATGAGCCAGGAGGTTGTTGAGGAGTTCAAAAGTGGTGAAAGGATGACATAATATAAAAAAAAAACAAGTTTTCAAATATGATGACTGGTGCATCGTTTTGTTTAAAATAGGCAGGTTTAATAAATGAAGATGTATGCGTCACAGAATTGTCATTGACCCCACATCTGACCTTTAATATTAATGTAATCTGAAACCCAAAATACATTTAATTTGGTTTCCCTTCAAATTACAAAACTTTATGCCAGAAACATTTCACTGTGAGACATGTATTCAGTTCGTGAAATCAGCTGCCCACCGCCATATAAAACTGCTTTATATCCACGGCTACCACTCACTAGTCCTCTCTTCATTTGATTTAAGAGATTGCAGAGTCAGCATTAGTGGTCTCGACTTTATCCATTTTTGCCTCTAGTGAAGCGAAGTCCGTTTTTAATTCGCCCACTGAACACCATGTGTCCCTCCAGCACTTTACTCAGAGCAGCCTTCCTGCCTTAGTGTGCGGAGAGATGAGCAAAGAGTTCTGTTTTTTGGTGTCACTGTTTTTGAGTATTTTTCAGAAGAAATCATTGATGGATAAACAGTAGTTTCACTGCTTAATCATTTGTAGGTCAGGCACTTTAGATTCATTTCTGGAGTTGAAAAAATATCATGTGTGGGTGATGAAGAAAGAGCAATATAATTGTGTTGTTCCTTGGTTTTATTTGAAATGAGTTTTATGACATTTTTTTGTGTTTCTGTGTGGCCAAACCTTTGTGCCTTGATAGTTATTTTAAGAATGTAATGACAGAATGAAATTGCAGTGATTCATGATTGCAATTTTACCACTTTGATACTTACAAGAGACGTTTTGGTTTGATCATCAAACCAAGCACATATTTCCAGCACCTTGAACGTCACTCCTTTTCTACTCGAAAGTTTTCTATACATTTTTTATGTGTTTTTTAAAATACAGTTTTGCATTCAAGAGGGTTGTTACATGCTAAGTAATTGTAACACTATTCTCTGCAGTGGCCACTTACCTGAAAAAAGTGCCTTTATATCTGTGAAATATTTATATTGTGTCTTTGAATTGAAGCTGAAGTGCCAATTCAACTGCTACTTAAACACACATGTAATACTTATCGTCCGCCATAAGAGTGCTTATTGAAGAATACATTTAAAAAATATAAACTTACAGGTCAAAGGTTACTTAAAGACATTTTCACAAATGTTTCTTCTCAGTCCACCATCGTACAAGTTGGAGTCGTTTACAGGTCATTGGTTTAAGAAGCAGTGATGAACTATAAGTAATCTGTGACATCAGCTCTCTTTGAAACTGACACTGTTCTTCCTCTTGTCTGTCTTAGCTTACATACTTAAGGATACAGACATAATATTTATCTTTCTGTGTTATTTAAAAATGTTACAAAAATGAAAACTGACTAACCAAATGGCCTTTGAAGTAGGTGACCAATTAATTTGAGTTATTTTGAAAGTACTACTGCTCAATATGAGCCTGTATGCAAACTGTCATCACCAAAGTGTAATTAATGCCAGTATACACTTCAGCGACTGAGCGAGTACGGTTCACATGTTGCCAGCTGACGTGGTGCATTGTGGTGTATTGTACCACGGTGTCGCTACTGTATGTACATACTACCTGCAGGGGTCTATAGTCGGTCAAAGCTTTATGCTCAACACAATTATGAGGGTAACGCTACAGGATCTTGATCAATCACACTATACAAATGGAACCAGAGTAACCAGTACACATGACATACTTGACTGTCAATTTAAAGTACAATTTCATTTAGTTGTGCTTTTAATATTAATGTTCTCTTAGTTACAAAGACAATTTGGTCCAGAACTGTGCGGTTTCTCTACACAAAGGAAGGGATTTATTTGACTTAAACCTCATAAGGCCTTTATCTGAATCACACCAAAATGAAATAAAATAAGATGTACCGGTAAACCCAAAACAAAAAAATAATCCAGATCACGTTGATGGTGAATTGAGTTTCCGATTTAACGAGTTACAGAGTTTTTCCCCTTAAAAAAAAACAACAACTTTCTAAATTAATTAGCATATTTTGGCACAGCGTCGTCTACAGTGAAGCATATTCTCTCCGTCCGACAGCTGCCCGGCAGCACCGACGCGCTGAAATGAGTGATTCATGGCAGAGCTTGGTGAATCCAACTTCCTCAGATTACCACGCTATGATAAGGGTTTGTGAATGGATCATTTAGACGTGCAATTTCACGTGCAGCACGAAAGTGAGCCATGCGTCGTCCCCTTCTCTAATTACCTCTCTGCCTTGCAACATAAAGGGAACGCTGCTGCCTGCACTGGCACTGACTGTTGGCATTGTGTTTACATTGGGAGTTGAAGATTTACCCAACCTGTGCAGCATGTAAGACACTAATTAAGCAAGTTGAATGACATATTTTCTTTCTTTCCTCTCGTGGGCATGACAAGATTCTGAAAAAGACAGTCTTCTCTGGGAGTGGGATCCTTAAACACATAAGACAGAGTCACCCCCCACGCCCACCCCCCATTGTCAACACAGCATCTCCAATGTGCTGTAAAAATGCCACATACAGAAGGTCTTGGTACTTTGATGTTACACAAGCACTCTCTGGTTCCTTCCTACCACCTTACTGTCTTTCTTTCTATCTCTCGAACACACACACACACACCTTCATATCCCCTGCAGTGCTCTGAGCGGCCTGCTGTCACTCTCCTCTCCCCCCCCCCCCTCCCCACCGCAGAGCAGCACTCTCCATCCCCGCCTGGCCCTGCAGCGCTGAGTGCTGGAGCTTCCCTTCCTGCTTGTCAGAGGGAGTGAGAGGAGAGACGGCGGGGTGGTAATGGAACCAGAGTAACCGGCGCTCACTCCGAGCTTGTCAAGAGCATACATGACCAATGTGCAAGACTGTCCCCCGGAGCCGACGTCGGAGCCTTGTGTTTATGCGGCGCATGCACTTGTTTGTAGTATGCTTGTTTATTAAAAGCAACGTCGGGGGGGGGGGGGGGACTCTTCTGACTCTTCTCTCGAAAATCCAAACACAAAGTTGTCTACTGATTAGAAGAGCAGGCCGATCTGCGGACGGGGAGATTGTTCTCTCATCATTTTTAAGCTCTAATTTGCATATTATCGGATTACTCTACTTTTGTTTAACCTTCTGCTTTGTTGAGAAAAAGACTGTTTGAAACCATTACCAGTGAGGGCCATCAAATGGCATGCTGCCGCTGTGTTGGTAGATGATGCAGTGTCTCTAGGCATATGGTATGATTACTCTTGAAGTGGCAGCATTTCACACATCAGCTACAACAGCAGCAACCCTCCCATGAGAGGCCAGCTCTGAGCTTCCAGTGGTGGCTGAAGGACTTTTAAAGCCGTGGCCACTCAATGTTTCTGTGGCTGCACTAACATAAGCAGCATATAGGGGAGAAGATGTTTCATCATAGAGTCGATGGATTGTATATGGCCCGACTACAAAGGCTGGTTGTGCTTAAGATCCACAAGCAATACACACATCAAACTCAGCCAGTGTTCACTTCATCACTGCAGAAGTTTCCATCTTTCTTTTTTTTTGGCTTCGTGAAGATTTAATCCTGTTACATTATGGAACATGAACTGTGTTTATGACGGTCATGCACGACTATTCAAACCACACAATTTACTTGAATATTTGATAATATCATCAATACATTAATCGAAAATTGTGTTTGTCGGTTTTCTTCCTGTTTTTTATTTCCCTTTTTTGTTACCGATAATTACACAAATGCTTTGATGGCAAACACAATCTTGCAAAAATGATGTGCAAAGCTTGAGATAACACATTTGAAATTCATCACAATTGTACTCGTTTGGATTTCATGTGTGATGGACACAATGGTATTGTAATATTCAGAGGGAAATTTTATATGTAAATAATATTTGTTGTTAATTTCCTGTTCTTGTCTGTTTTAACGCAGCAACAATAACACTGATAACCTTCATGTATAAGTATAGTATAGTGTTTTAGAAATATGTACTTCTTTACAGACTGAAAATAGTGAATTCGGTTCAAATGGAATTAAAAGCATAAATGTCTAACTGATCATACATATTTTTACATTTCACAATGCAGTACCACGGTTACCATTGAGGTTTTCTTACGCACCACAAAACCTGCAGCGCCGAGAGAGCTGCAGGACACAGATGGCTAGCAGAGTTTAAAAGCCTGCATCCATCAGATGGCTTTTAAACTAGTTTGGATTTGATCAAAAACAGCACCCAGTGTGCTG
The DNA here is from genome assembly GCF_023055335.1 of Clinocottus analis. Classification (NCBI taxonomy): domain Eukaryota; kingdom Metazoa; phylum Chordata; class Actinopteri; order Perciformes; family Cottidae; genus Clinocottus; species Clinocottus analis. Next base: position 3,127,438 of record NW_027175954.1, on the reverse strand, counting down.
GAAACCATTTAGGATTTGAGGCGTGCAGAGCCCCATTTTGATTGCTCTTTCTCATTTTAGAGGCGGGACACATACGGGCGTACAGTGTCGCTGCAAGGCTGAAGCAGCAGCAGCTTGTTTGTGCGTGTCTCGGTGTAAATGATAGCACTGGGAAGTTTTAATATTTCATCTGAATGGTTTCTTCATTTTGTCAGACGGGGGACACCGCAGCATCTGTGGGGATCCTTCTGATGAGGGCATTTCCCCAAATTAGGTCATGTTTTGGGACACACTCAACTGAAGAAAGCACTCAAAACGTGAAGTATTCTCGGCAAAATGATGCAGGGAAGAGGAATTTCAACTTCATTTGGTTTGGATGATAGAGATTCATCTGCTCTGCACTCAGTTTGTCTGTACCACGACAAAGAAGTTTGATCTTAATGACATCTAAATCAAAGGTCTTGTACCCCTTTTGCTTTCCGTAGGCATCTTGAAAGGATTGGATAGCTTTGTTAGTTTTAAAAGCAGTGGTAGTTTGAGTAAAATCTGTCTGGTACCAAATAAAATAGAAAAGCATGAACAAAGCATTTGAACATGTCCAAATAGAAATACATTATTCTCATTAAAATAAAACATTTCCAGATTTAATCCATTAGAACCGTAGAAAGGGTTGGCATGAGATAGCCACATCAAATGTTCCTCCTATTGTTCAGAAGAAACTGTCCGATTAGCATGTGAATGAGTTTGAATGTGCTTACAGCAGTTGTGTGACGTACACATCCCATTTAGCAGACACACACAGCTTCCAAGATTTGATGCTACGATTAACAAAGTAGTCATGGTGACAAAAAGGCTTCTTGAAAAACACAGCCTTTAGAGATTCATGTATCATCTTTTTCTTCCTCGACATACATGACCGTCACGATGTTGTCTCTAATCTCACACAAAGTGTATGACATCACCGGCAAGAGTGTAAACACTGACAATGGCGCATATAAGCAGCGGCGTGGCGACAAGCCAAGTGCCGGCAGTCGAGCAGATTAAATCCGTATTCAGATGGGATTTGTTTCAAGAACAATGCGCTGAAATAAGTGCTAACAAAGGACATCTGCTCCTTGGAAATGTACAATGGGTAAGACATCTCCGTGAACGCTGAAAGGACCGGTGGTTTCTGCTGCATTTACAGGTTGTCATCGCGCCAAAAATCTTCAACGGGCGAAAGAACGGCGCGGTTCCCCTTACTAATGGAAGAGGAGGGCGCTCATGCACAGACCAATTCAGCCCTGCTAAGATTATACTGATATGACAGGAATAACATGAGCAAAAATACATTCAGCTGATGGAAAGCATGACTACGGAGAGCATGGAGCTGCGCAGGTTTAACGCCATGTGTGTACATTAAGTTTGATATAATTGGTATAATAATAAATGTGTTGAATTTGTACACTTCCTCTGGCAATATTGTCTTTCAGTCAGTGAACAGCAGATCAGCTGAAAATGCAAAAAGGCAAAAGTTATCTGCAAGAAAGCAGCCGATTTATTACACATGAAGAATGCAACGTTCAACGTTATTCAGCTCATTGAATTGGCTTTGAATGGAACTGATCTCACGAGAACATTTCTTCAGATGTCATGAAATATAAAATATAAACTCAGTATATTAAACTGAACTTGTTCCCTTTTCCATTTATATATATACATATATATATATTGGACTTGAGTCATTGCTTCTAACGTGTGCCTGTCTGTCAGGTTCACATTGTTTCTTTGTACCTGTGGGTGACCTCTTCAATAGATAAAGCTGAGCCACTAAATCCACCCCCCCCCCCCCCTGCCGGAAAAGTATTACTGGAGAGGCAGCACCGCTGTGCACGGGGTATCTTCAATTTTGATATTCCATTTGGTCAGATGGCGAGGCGTAATAAACTTGTAGTGGACTCTGCAGTTCCCCTCAGCTCTCAAGCATCTCTCAGCTCATTGCTTTGCCAAATTCATTGTTTTCACTGCTGTCCTCCCCCTTGTTTCCAGCAGCAGCAGCAGACAGATGTTTCCACGCAACAAAAAACAACAACTCTCAAGTGACGCCGAGCACTACTTGTCCGGCATTAAATCTCGCTGGAAAATGAAGGGCATTTGAGTGAATGCAAGCTTAATATCAAGGCATAGAGATTGTTTTACATTCAGCATCCGAAAGCTACAGGTCTCCAGTTCTCTATAAAACCCGTACACACAATGTTGATTGACTCACAGCGACATGCTTAATGGAGCCCACAATTCGTACGTGGCTCAGTGATGAATACCCCATCCTCAACCTTTCTTATGCTAATTATCCTTGCCGAGCAGAGGGGACTTGTGGATTCTGCACAGACCGGGATGAGCTCAGGGTCTTGCTGGTGAATAATGGCTTTCTAATGGCAATATTAACCTTCTGAACAGACAGAAGTGCTTAATGTCTCCTATGATTAAGCCGTGAGAGCTGACACATCAGAGGTCAGATACTCTAGGTGATGAGTGAAATTATCACGACAATGTGCAAGTGATGATTTAAGCACAGAAAGAGGAGGCCAATGGAACAGCGAACTACACGGGGGTTTCTTCCCCCGACCGTAGCGCGCTGTCTTAGCTCATCTAGTGGAGTATGAACACAGTGTCTAACCTTTTCATTTGGGGAAGAAGATGTTGTTCTTCGTGCTTTACCCATATCGCACAGAATAAGTGCATTGTGTAAATGTTTCACAATCAAATTTAAGATGAACTGAATATACGTAAAGCATTCAATATTCTTTCGTATCCACAATGGATCACATGACTACTCATCACGTATACTCTTTCAGCTCATTGTTTTTGGTTTTCTGGCCTGCATCTCCTTTTGGAAAGCCTTCCTTACATTGTAAACAGTGCTGAATTATGAAGGTTGCCGTCACTCATTGTTGACATATTGCTTTATATTGACGATTTTCACATTGTGTACTGATTAGGAAGTGCGTGCACGCTGTCCATTGATGGAGGGTGCTGAATAAATGTTGGCGTACCACAATATGTTGGGAGGGAAGTTCCTCCAAAATGACCAAACCCCCGGGGCATCCCTAAGGATGTATTGTAGTTTATTATTGAGCTGAAAAACATTTGTTTTGAAACCTGTTGACTGGTCTTTTCAATGCCTGCCGTAATCCGAGTTTCATGGCGCTGTTTTATTGGTAATGTTGGAGCAAAACATATAATCAGTCTCTTTCTCGCTCGCTGAGCAGACCCTGGGATACTCAAAGCGAGGTAGTGTTGCCTAAGCGGGCGGGCGGGTCGTGTGCGTACAGTGAAATGGAATCCTGGCAGCGCCATTTGTTTCAAGCTTGTTTCCACCAACCAAACATTTGTGTTCAGTAGCAACAAATGAATGCAATTGCTGATGTACCTAAGATTGCCTGACACAACCAGATGCACACCATTGGAGAACGTAAAAAAAACAACTACCATTTGTTTAGATTAAAGTGTAAGTCAATTAGACATGTGGGAGCATTGTTAAGCTTGTCGGAGCGAGGTCTTGCAGAGCAAGTGAAAAACAGAACAGGGGGCAGTGTCAGTGAACTCAAAAAAACGCACAGAGAGGAATCGAATGGCAGCCGCAGATACACACAATCACAGCAGACACATTCAATCAATATGCACAATCATAACAGATAGCAGACACGGATTGAGTGTCGAGATGCAGCAAACAGGATGCAGAGCTTCACTGATTCCCCAGCGACACGTTTCTGCTTCGCTGCTATCAAATGGTCTCAGAGAAGAAAACTGTCTCGCTCCGAGGTTCTTTTCATGCTTGGAGAGACAAGACCATGAGAGCAACATAACAACATTCAAAAACACCAATCGGTGAGCAGGTTGACGGCCGGGAGGCAAAGAGGAAGAGTCAGGATAAATCATTTTAAAAAAAGTGTATTCTGTAAAACATATGCATCCTTCAGGATTGAGATTTAGATATTTTCCTCCGAAAAGCCTATACTACTTGCTGGTGAGGTTCATCAGTCACACAAATAGATTTTTGATATTTAAAAAGAGAGTAGAAACTGTTTTGAGAGATTCCAGATCATTATTTGAATGACATATGCTCTCTGATAGAGTTCAATAGAGGACGGTTTGAAAGACATTTCAACTTCTCGAAATATCAATAGGTTAAAACGTGACGGATATCAATTAATGCCCATCATAGTTATCGATACACGGTAGGGAGTAGAGGTCGTATTTGTTTTTGTGTGGCTTGACAGGATGCTTAAAAAAAAACATGAAAAAGCTTATTATCTACACAAAAAATAAGATTTGGATTTGTTTCACCACACAGATGTGTAATTTATTTACAATAACAAGATACACTAAGTAACTCCACCCAAAAAGGATTCTATAGGGGGCATGATTGCGGATTAATTTAAAGATGTAAGTAGAAAAACTTAGAACTTAATAAAAAAAAAAAAACTTTTCCTGAAGCTATTTGGCTCCAATTTAGGATCAAACAAGAACAAGATTGAAGGTGTGGAGTGTGAAGGAAAAGAAGTGAACTGAGCTGAACACTCACAAAGACAGACATGGGCACACTGCATGAGTGCATACATTGCTATGTCGTTCAACTCCACATTTAAAGACCTTAAACAGCTATTTTTTTGTCTATATGTATGCATATAAACCAAATAAACTGTATGTTTCTCCATGAACACAGGGAACCGTTCTCTAAAGGGATCTGCACTTGGCTGGCAGACAAAGTGCAGGACTCCGTTGGAACGAGAGGAGCTGCCCTCTGTGTTTACATCAACGATGCTTGTTGCTCAAACACAGTCAAAGTTGATGGACAGTGTGTGTGTCCCTGATGTCAGACTGGTTATGTTCAGATGCCAGCCGCATTATCTGTTCATGGAGTCGTTTGGTCGCTGTCGTTTACAGTCACGCCATCTCTGAGTCCAACACTGACGCTGGAGGGTAAAGCGACAGTCTAAATCTGTCGTTCAACCTTTTTTTTTTTTTAGTGATTTACCCTCTAAGAAGTATGTTTTGGTTAAAAAAAAAAAGATGTAATACCAAGCGCTGTGCCACCAGTGTCTGATTTAATAGAGAATATATACAATTCTGTTTCTGAACTTACACTTATATTCTATTGAATATTAAATAAAGGATTTTTGAATGGATGTACCAGAGGTACACATACCTCCATTTGAGAACCACTGGTCTAAATCATAGGGTCACTGGTCAAGCTGCTGAGAATGTGTTATCCAAAACCGGAAGTCACTGACTCACATCAGGACAGCAATGAATCAAACCATCAGTCATGTTTATTAAATGCTGAATAACATACTTTTATTTTGTATCATGGGACCTGTGTTCCCACGCTATGACCCACCAGAACACCTAAACTCTTCCTCATAAGGACAACAGGCTTCTTCATGGATCACGTTAAGATGTGGCAGACGTTATGTCTCCAATATAAAGAAATGTAAATCTTATCTTGAACGGCCACTTAACTGTCGCGGGACTTCTTATTCAGTCAACAAGGCCACCGTGGAGTTTAAAACGGTCCTACATTTGTCTCTATTGTTTTTTCAAAAATGGCTGCCAAAGGGATGTTTGCTTTCATCTCTTTGAGAGAGAGAGAGAGAGAGAAAGAGAGAGAGAGAGAGAGAGAGAGAGAGAGAGAGAGAGAGAGAGAGAGAGAGAGAGAGAGAGAGAGAGAGAGAGATTGCATTCATTAAAATTGTGTCAACTGAATTAAGCGTACACAGTAATATCATATTGTCAGTTTGACGATTTAATGCCCATGCTCAAGATGCAGTGAGATGAATACAATTTATTGTCCTGTGCGTAACCTTTTGAAAAGCACTTGTCAGGTCAAAATGTGCTGCATTTGATAAAAAATCATTTAAAAAAAAAAAGCATTCCATGATTGTGAAAGAAAAGTCACGATTCACTAAAGAGAACTACAACCAGTTCCTCCCTGTTGTGAGACTGCGAGCAGATGTGTGGAGTGAAGGATGACAATTTGCATACTCAAATATATTGGACAATTCCTCTTGTGCATTATTGTCAAAAGAAAAATACAATTCAATCTGCAAGATTGAGAGTTAACACAGTGATTCATTGTGCTCCTGCCCAGGAAATAGAGGATGAGAATCTGTGGCTTTAGCGTCACTATACTGATACACCATTTCTCTCACACGAGGACGATGCAGTACTGGGCTGGAGCTGATCAGGAGCTCGCAGTGGACTCTGCAGCTCTTCATCTGCCCAAAAGTCTTGCTCTTTAGATTTTCAACAGCTTAACAGCTGCAATTTTCGTTCTGTGGCTTCAGTTGAGAAACATGCTTTCATTTTGTTTGCCTTCAAATGGATAGTTTGACATTCTGGGACAAAAAAAAAAAGTTTTATTGCTGAGAGTTATAGGGATGAAGATTAATGCTGTTTGTGTCAAGATGGTTAGTTGGAGATGCTTAGAGGCTTGAGCCAGGCTAGCTGCTTCCAGTCTGTACGCTAAGGTAACTGTCCTTTCACCAGCTTCATTAGAAATATTATAGAATTATAAACTTTTTGAGGGGGAATAATCACCTCTGATCAACCTAAACAAGCCATCTTCAAATCCCATTGGGTGCTCTGCCCAAGTGAGGGTGGTTTAGTTAGCGAACAGCTGGTGAATAGCTGGTGAATAAAGGAGATCATTAAGCTTCTAAAGAGACAGATGTGTTTTCTCAGGAGTTTGGGGGCGATCAAAAGAGCTACAAGTTAATATTTGGCTTGCGTTAATCAGGAGGCCAAAAGCAGAACTGAATACGTTGTGATGTTGCTCCATCTCTGCTGGATGTGTAGCCTGAACAAGCAACGGTTTACTTTTCATATCAACTTTATGGGTGAAGGCTTTGGACGTGTGTCGTTCACAGATTGTTGCTGAAATGATTAATGTGAGTTCATTGTACCGGATATTCTTGTTATTGAGGCTTTTAATGGACATATGGTAATACAGGACAGACACAATAGTCTTACTTTTTGGGCAAAAAGAAACACTTTTCTTCAGAAACAAACTTTTATATTATTTCTAAAAGTTTTTATTCTCAGAGAGAAAAACGTGATCTACAAGAATGGCTCAAACATACCGGCTAAACAGCGGTGCTCAAAACCATCTTTCATCACAAACTCGTTTCTATTTGCTAAATTTGAATGACCCACATATACGCAAGCACATGCGCTCTTCTCTCCGACAGGTATTAATCATGTCAAAAGACAATTGTATCGATCCTTTGTTCCCTACTCCAGAATCCTTCAACCGTGCTGCCGTCTCAGACAAAACAAGCATAATGAAATTTCTGTCTTTGCCCGTCTCTCAGACAAAGACACAGAGTAACACACATTTACACATAGACACAAAGCTTTTATCAAGCAGTGTTAGTGGACAAGTGAGGTGCGTCTCAAAAATGATGAGTCCATACTGCTGCTGTAATCTTGTCTTGATTGCTTTGATCACAAATCACATTCTTGAGTGACAACCCTGAGGATGTACTCTGTGGACCCAGACGTTCATTGGCGGCTGTTGAGATTCTGTCAGGTGTTTTGTTATTGCTGAGACAGTGATGAATAGGGATTATGTCCAAAATGGCCACATTTGAAAGTGTGGGTGCTTGCGGGTGACGCTTTTGGACGATTTGTCCTTGAAGACATTCACAGGGTGGCATTTGTTTGTGCAAATAAATGAACAACTATGTTCATAGTGGGTCCAAGTCTCTGGATGAGGCTGGTTTGGATGGGTAGCACAAACAAACACGACTTTAAAAGATGAAACGAAAAGTCAATGTTATATGAAGTTAGATCCAAAAGTTAACGTTAACGTAACGACACGGTTTTATTTGACCAAATCAAGTGATTTTTTTGGGGGGGGTTTCGTTTCAATTTACATGTGTTTAAAATTGCGACTGTAATCCAGGAGAAAATATGTTCCACTTGAAACATAATAGAAAATGCAGTTTAGTCGTACGGGACCTTAATTTTCTCGGAGACAGGGTTGAAATTGTTTTTTATTAGAGCGAGCTAGTTGTGATCGTCCGATGATAAAAGCTAAAAGGGTCCCAGCCGATGTTTAATTATCTGTCAAGCACTTTGGATGAAGTATACTGACGCCTTAATGAGGTGTGAAAACTGTTCTTCCAGGTGAGGTGTGACACTAAATCATTGGCAACAAGCGGGACCCCATGTGAGCAAACTATAAAAAGCCGTCCGTTTTGCGAATGACATTTTTGGGCCTTTTATGTTAAGATTGTTGCATAATTATATATCGTCATACTAAATGACATAGTTCTTTTTTTTATAAACCGATCAACCTAAACCGTCAAACTATTTTAAAATCGTGCCTTGTGTAGTTCTTCTCGGACTTTTTCCCTTCTAGTTATTTTAAATTCATGCACCAATACCTATTATAACATTTCTGTAGGTTTTATGTGTTCATTATTCCCCTACAAAAGCAAGAAATCCACTATATGCACTAATGAGTGGTGTGTTATGGCCTCTGGTATTGACATGAAGTCAGTTCAGCCACAGAGCTAGAAAATGGAAAATATGGGGGCGTGTGGGGGTCAATGAATTATTAATGCTTTGCTCTGCCTACTATATGGCCTATGTGTCATGTTGATGGCCTGCCTCAGCATTAACTTTTTTTTATGCTGCACCGTGCTCCCTAAAACATCAGTACCAGTACAATCTACTCTTTCTCTATTTCTATAATATTAGACGTTAACCTTTTTCCCGCATTGTCTATATTCAGCTATAAGGTCACAGTAGTTTTTCAGATACACTCGAGTGTATTTCAGAGCCATCGAGGAACCGAAGCGATGACCTTTGCTGTGCTAAATGCCTTTAATTTAATTTTTTCAGTCATTCAATCATGACAAGAAATGTGACTGTGCTCACCGTGAATTTGCCATCGCCTCCACTCTGACAAATGAGACTCACGGCACCTTTTATATGGCGCAATAATATCCGAACGGGCAGGAAGACAGCTTTTTGATGCTGTAATTAAATGTAACCCCATTACATGTCCATGCCAGCGCTTCAGGATGCGTCGAGAAATCCATGCATTTGAAGATGTACCCAACTTTCAGGGCTTAGATTGTTGTCCAAAGTGCAGATTCAAATCCCAGATTGTTTTTTTTTTGCAACCCATCATAATACAACAGTGTTCCACATCTGTCTTCTCCGTATAGCAGCACCGAGACCAGAGACGCTACGAGTGAGTGGGCGAGGAAGAGAGAGAGAGGGAAAAAAAAAAAAAACAGCAGCCACTCTATTCTGAAATTACACAGACAGCCAGCAAACACGGTACGTGGTATAGGTAATAGGTAATGAGCCAGGTGAACGCTCACCAATAGCTGTGGTCAAAGCCTGTGAACTGTGGGCTCCTATAAATGGATGTAAATAGGAGTTTAGCGGTGTGCAACCGAAGGTAGCAGGGAGGAGAGGATGAATAATTAATGTGCTCTCTCCTTCGCATTTTTTTTTACACTCTACTGACATTCTCCTGTGATGTACACACACACACACAAAATAGAAATTGTTTTTCCCGACTTCAGCCCAACAAGTACAGACAACGTGTCAGTGTACTGGGTCGAGTTGGAGTATGGTTATTTTCAGATGGGTTTTTTTGGGGGGTGCTGTAATGTGTGCATCATGTGTTGCATACAAATACAGAGGACATGGCCAACAGTATGTGTTGCATTAGCCAACAAGCTATCAGTCAGTAATACAAAAAGTGAAAGGGATGCTTAAAAAGTCCAAAACGATAAAGGAAAGGCTTCTTCATTTTAGGGGAACATCTGGCCAAAAAAGGGAAAAAAGACAAAACTGATGTTAATGTGAAGGAACAGGTGAAGCAGATGGTTTATTATGAGACGCTATTGTGACACAAGCTGGTAGTTGGCTGCAATTTGTGTAATTGGCACTGAACATGCAACCAAAGAGACTTGCTGGTAATTATCTGTGTTTTGGGCCATCACCACTATACAATATTGTTTTTTTTAGCCATACCAGGGTCAACGCTCTGTTGATGGAAGTCCATCTGTTGGTTGGTCGGCAAGTCGCTCCACCACTTCGGTTTTAGTTTTAGTCACTCCATAACAAATAAAGGGAATTCAACCAGGAGAGACTTGTTTCAGAGTTTAACAATAACGTCTCACAATTGCATATTTTTGAATAGTGCAAAGTCTTTCGGCGGTTGGACTCCATCCTGACGTAGGATAAGCAAAGGGAAGCGATGCTGACATCTGCGCCATCAGAATCCCCCCCCGGAGTCCACACACTGGTGATGAACCCGATGATGAATGATGAGCAGGACTGAATGCTCATTGGAGGAGCCCGGGGTGGAGGAGGGTCGCGTCGGTTCGAGCCGAAATGACAACCGACAGCAAGCAGAGCTCGACAGCAACACTGTGATTGGCTTACAGAAATTGCGGCGTCTCGCTGCGAGACTCGGACTGGCTTTGTGAATGAACCGGAGTAGGGATTGTCTTCCTCACGCTTGAGCTTCACTACAATGTTATATGCATCAGGCTATGAATGATAGATGAACAAAGCCCTCTGTTAAATACTTCAGAATAAAAGTGAAAGGTTTTGGATATAAAGTGCGACTGAAGTGGAGAGTAGAGTATGAGGGGGAAAAACACATTTTGAGAAGCCGGCCTTCAATGAAATGTGTTTTAAAATTCCATACATTTTTACAAGACTCTAAGAAATAGGATGCACATCTTTAACTAATAGATATCACAACGAAACCAACCCAGCTTACATAAAGAGGTAATTATTGTATCACAGGTTTTCTGAAATGTAATGGTCATATGTAAAATGAGGCATTGAATGTCAACTTTTGGTACATTGGAGAAATTTACAGATGCAAAAACAAACACCTGAATGTATATATTTTGAATGTGTTCTGGTCGTCAAAAGCACCAGGTTGCTTGGAGTGTCAGGCCAGTGTTACAAACCAAAAATTAATGTTTTTTAGGACCTGTGACCCTCAATTTTTCTTTTCTTTTTTCAACAATTGTTTTGTCATTGCAGAGACAAATGCAAAAAAAAACATTTCTCAACATTAGTATTCAAACATTCTGTTTCTAAAGTGACAAATTCAGCCTCATCTTAACTCCGTCGTCTTATTATTCCCTGTGTGAAAGCTTACAGCTCAGGAAGCCATAATATCTCAACTGATTAAGAAGTACGTTTTAAGTGCGTGGGTTTGAATCCAGTCTGTATTCCTCAGATTTTTTACAATATACTTTGAAGTTTAACACTGCAAAAAGCGAGTGTCGGACTGAAAGAAAATGGCGCAGATACACCAAAAGAACGGATCACATATCTTACACTGAAGTCCTCTCACTGGCTTCTGGTAAGTCACAGAATGGACTTCAAAGCACTGCTGCTGGTCCATAAATCCATAAAGGGAGCAGAACCAAAATACCTCCCCGATATGTTGCATAAGTACACGTACCTGCTTGACCTCTCAGATCACTGGAGAGGAATCTTCCAGTAATACCGACTGTCAGGACTAAACATGGTGAAGCCGCTCGAGGCTGTTGTGCTGCTCAGCTCGAGAACCGACACAACTTCCTGATTGAATCAAAGACTCAGCAACAGTAGCCAGCTTCAAAAAGACTTAAAAACACACTTGTTCTCAGATGCTTTGATGTTTACTGATCACTTGCACTCTACAGTCTGTTCTTTCAGCGGATTTACTGCACATTTATTTTGAATCATCTTGTTTTTATATGTTGAATTGTCTAAATTGATTTTCTTCTGCTTACCCATAAAGCACTTTGAATTGCTGACGTGTATATGATCTGATCTAAAACATGAACTTGCCTTGCCTTAGTGCTGCTGAATGCAGATAAATGCAGCACGAAGGCAAGTCAATTCACTTTGAACTTATATTTTCCTCATGAGGTTGAAATTCAACCAGATGTTTCTGTGGTTTTGTGTGAGACTTCAGAGGTAACAGTCTTTGTCGTAGATGAGCTCATCAAACTTATCACGTTTTTGTGTGTGTGTGTGTGTGTGTGTGTGTGTGTGTGTGTGTGTGTGTTTACATATAAGTTAGCCATTTTAGGGACAGGAAGCCCAACAAAATACAAAGAAGAATCACCAAAGGCATTATGGTAAATTGTATCATAAAATTATCTTTCAGGTTAAAATGAAAAATGAAAAGTTGTGTCGATAGAGCTACAATAGGACGAAGATAACTTCTCCAGAGCAATTTCCAATTTACAGGGAAAAGAATTTCAGCGGGGAGACGGTGATGTGCTTTTTTTTTTTCCATTGAAAAAATGAATTGTCATCAGGAAGGTCAGAAGGAAAGTCATTCGTTGACTGTGGAGATGCCGGGAGGGCGAAGAGATAACCAGGCAGGAGGGCAGCTGAGGGGCCTCTGAAGGCAGGACGCACAGCGCAGTGAGGTGGCTGGGAATCTGATGGGATCGGCCTGTGGGAGGAGACGTGATGAAGGACAATTAGTAAAGGTTGTGTTGAGGTGCAGCATTCTGAATGAGTTTCAGGTGTTTAAGCGGATGTTTTGACAGGATGTCAAAGAGAAAACTGCAGTAATTCAGCAAGAAATGATGGGATGAAAAACAAGCCGAGCATAGAGAAGAAGAAGAAGAAGACATAATCTTTAGACAACATGAAGGATGTTGTCTAAAGATTATGTTGTGTTTGTTCTGCTCTTGATATCCTCGGCTCAGTTTAAGTGTTTAAAAAAGGCACATGCGAACGTTTGATTTGCGATTCAAACAATATGAAGTTAAATGTTAATAGTTACCAAACTTTCCTCTTAGAAGTGATGCGAAGATGGTCGGAGTTTCTCTTAAGTGAAATGAAGGCGGTGATGTAAGTAATGACCTCAGACAGCATTCATAAACTCTATGTTTGAGCCAAATATGCTTTTAACAACCTGAAACATTGCTATGGATCAGCCTTTTCACGTACAACCTCATCTCAGGTTGATGCAGAGTGGAGCTATGCTGACAATGTGAGATCATCTGTCCTCAGAGCACCAATGAGGCTGCGGTTGAGACAGATTTTGCTCCTTTTATGAGGAACTGGCTTCTGGAAGCAAATGTATCTCCAGGGTGTAAGATTCTCTCTGATTCAGGACATCATTATTGTCTGTATCCTTTTTTTTTTTATATTGGCTCAGTGGTTAGCATGCCTGTCTTTTCGATCAGAGGATCGGTGGTTCGAGCCTGCTAGTCCCTGTCGTTGTGTCCTCGAGCAAGACACTTAAACCTCAATTGCTCCCAGTTGCTGTGTCTACGGCGTATAGAGCAAAAATGTAGGTGGCTTTGGCAAAAAAAAAGTGTCCGCTAAACGAAATGTAATGTAATATATTGCACAGTGAAATAATACAAACGGCAGAAGAAAAGGACTCCGCCTAACTATGGTGACTGAGTGACAAAACATTCGATTCAATATTGTAATTTACAACACTGTGAACTGCTGCTGCTGCTCACCTGCTATGCCATGCTAGTTTCTGAGCGCCTGTAACCTGACCCGCACGTTTTCCAGTCCGGCCGCGAGGAAGTCTCACCTGGCGGGATCCCGTCTGGCAAGGTGTAAATTGTTTCACCTCAACAGGTGCAAGAGCAGAACGTAGGAGACGCCAATCACACAGACCTGAGAGCAGCTCTAATGAGGCCCAAAAAGTGAAAAAAACACCTGAAGAATGTGTCACGAGTTGGATGAGCTTTTGCAAAAGTGCGCGAGACCTTTTACTTCATAATCCATAACTCGACATTGTTAATGAAATATGAAGCTACACACATTCTTAGCATTTGTGACGGGAAGCAAAACAAATGAAATATCCGTAGATACGACTAAGCACTGCAACAAGTCCACGGTGCTTATGTGTTGACAGTTTGTCAGCTGAATAAGATCGGGCACAGGAGAAGCAATCCATCAACTAATCGTTTTTCTGTAATGATGTGATTTTTTTTTTTTTTTACTTCCTCACAGATTGCTTGAAGTGTGAAATAACACGGCGGCTTATTAAAGTTGTCCAAAGCTTGAGTAGGATCTTAACCCGACTTTAAGTCGGTGTCTTTGATGATTAGCTGCGTTGCTCAGAGTTCCTGCTGATGATGCTTGACTTCATGCTGCGTCACTTTTTGCCTTTCCACATGTAATAGACGATGCTGAGCTCATACTCAGCTTTACACCAGAGGAGTCATGTTAGTGTGTGAGGACACACAAATGGGTGATACGCATAGAAACATGATTAGATCGAAAATGGGTTTGTTAGGTTGAATTACTGTTGATACGATCAGCAAAATCTATATAAATAAACTCCCGAGAATACCACAATATAACTTCTAATAACATGTTAGAATTTCAGAAAAAAAACTTTAAAGTCATGTAGACTTTCTCAAAAGTGTATTTCACTGCCAATCACATTATTCTGAAACGTTGAAATGTATTTAATTCGTACTCTGCTGAGTTGAGGAACCTTAATGAATTATATTGTTTTTGTTTTGGCGTCATGGCGGGTGTCATCAAGCTGTCGCAAAAGGTCAGAGCTTAATAATTTATATGATTTTTTAAAACAATATCACTTCCTCTCTGATTTTAAATTGATTGGTTCAGCATGTTGTCCAAAGTTGATTGTATAATGAGAGAAAATAGGGTTCATTGGCTCTGTTATGCATCTTGATTAATGACTCGTCAGTTTGCCGTTTAAATGTTTCCATCCATCACCGCTTATCATGTTGGGTTGTTTGGCAATCACACTGAAATCAGATTTGGCTATTCTAAATCATCTTTACTTCATTGTTTTAAATATTAAAATACAATAGATTTGTTTAATAACAGATACATGCTAAACTAACGACATTCCCATTAGCATCTGCTTTAATTTGTTCAGCAAATTCAGCATGCCAACATGCTGAATTAAGATGGTGAACACTTAATATTGTTATTGTGAGCATGTTATTAAGCTTACGGTATTGTTAAAGCACGTCTGAGCATCAAGCCACCTTTACAACATAGCTGCAAGCATTCCCTACAACCTGTTTTATTATTTTTCCCTACACAAATTCACGAGTGCTGATTGACTGGCATGTTCAGGGTCTGAGAGAATAGGCTGAGCTTTCAATGTCCATGATGAATCGAAAAAGGAAAGATACTCAAGTCGGAGTGCAAAAAACGAGGTGTCCTAATGACAAGGAAATGTAAAAAATAAATTGAAGCCGTACACCTCTCTGTAGGACTTCATTATCAGATCCCCTGGACTGAGACATCAGAGGAAACCAGTGCCCTCCTCGAGGTTTTGTGGGCTTCATCAAACAGCATGTGAAGACATCAGGAACGCAATGCAGAGAAATTGATCTTTTTTGACAGATGTGCGGATTATGCACCTAATGAGAGGCCTTGAGAGGCATTATGCTGATTGAACAATGGCGACGTACAGTTAGCGATTCACTAATGGAATACGATTTGAACTCCTGCAAAGAGAAACGATAGATGATAATAAGGGCTTTTATTTCAAAAGACACTCACTGGGCATTGAGATAAAGAACATAATTTCACGCCTGTATGCTGATCTCGGCGTTTTAAAGAACTAGACGTTATCTCTCTCCCTCCACTAATCCGCATGTAATTGATCACCATCGTGTACAAGGGATTCATTATTTTTGCATTTAACTTTAAAAAAAAGGAAGAAAATCCTCTTTCCTTTTTGAAAAAACTTGATATCCCCCTACTTTTGCTCACTGACCATGCATCGCCTCATCACATCACGCCACAGGTGCTCACAGAGGCTTAGAAGAAGGTCATCTTTCAGTTTGAATCATTGTGTAGGATCTATTCTAACCCTCATCGGTATGGACTAACATGCATTTCTATCAAAAGAGACTGGTTTACTATCGCATAATATTTGAATAGTGCAAAGTCTTTGCCGATTGGACTCCGTCCTGAAAGTAGGATAATCAAGGGGTAGTGACGCTGAGGTCCGCTAAGGCAGAATCCCCTCGGCGTCCGGACTCTGCTGGTTTGGCGAAGGAGGGAAGTTGCTGCGATCCAATGAAGAATGAGGAGCCTGACTGATGCTGATTGGAGGTGACGGGGGTGTAGGAGGGTTACAACTGTTCTGAACTGAAATGAAAACTGACAGCAGCAGAGACGAGAACCTATTTAAAAGTTTGACAGCAACAATGTGATTGGTTAAAGGAAACTAGGCACAATCTGGTTGGTTAATTTAAAGTGAACGACCCCCCCCCCTCCCCTCTCCTTCACCCCCTCGCCCTCAATCAGCAGATGAAGTAATTAAAGAAAGAATCAGAAACTGAGATCATGAATGAAAATGAGTGTCGAGAGTGTCTTCCTTACTGAACTTCCGCTTAAGCTTTATTTCTCTTTACAAATCCAGCATGCACTTTATATGCATAAATTGCTCAGAATATCTAATGATTAATAAGTTGGGTTTACATTGACGTTATTAAAATGCCCTGTGCATCACACACAGACCCTTAAAGGTTTGGTTTGGTAGCCCTCGTGGTATCCGATGAGATGGCAGTGAGAACACTGGAAAAGGATTAGTTTCTTGCAGAGAGTTAAATGATATCCATCCATTGAAGATTAGCATAGCTTAGCATCAAGTCTGAAAGAGCGAGCCTGGTTCTCTCTGAGGAAGAGGAAAAATGGCTACCGCCGAAGATCTTTAACTAGTTTGTGAATATCCAAATTCCAAAACGGAAATGGCAAAACATTGCTGCGTTGAATCTATGCAGGAATTATTTGGGTGTTTTTGTTAAAATGCTATAACTGTGAATGCAATAACCAAAATATGCACAACAGATGGCCATTTATTAGCGGGGAAAAAAGAGTGTCTCCTTAAAAAAAAACAAAAAAAAACAGCTCATATAAAACTTCCTCACTAGTGGAAGGAAACATCAATGTAATCCTCTCAGGGATAATTCCTGGAAGCTTTACTCTGCAGCTGTAAGGTTGATTTGAGTTTCCAAAATGAAATAAAAATCCACTAGAGGTTCTCCACCACACACCCAGGGGATTTGTCTTCACCAATACTTACACAACCTAGTTTTCTGGAATTTATTGTGCCCGCGTGAAATGGCAGCCAGCAACTGACACTGGAGTCCTAAAATGAGGTTGTGAATACAAACCTAATGAACAAATCTATGAAGGCCTGGAATAGTTGAGTTATTCTGCCATCTTCTAAACCTGGACCATATACCTTCTAATCTTGTGGGAACTCCCATTATGAATTCATTCATTAATATTCACATTAATTCTCCAGTATCCTTAGAGGACACCAAAGAGCAGACGATGTGCAGACAACGATGATTCGTATCGTATTATATAATCTCATAGTATCAAAGACTGAATGCAGTAAATAACATGTAAAGGTACTTTATTGCAGTATCTATTGAGCTTATGTATGTTATGGTGCTCATTGCAGAAATTATTTTTACTTTTACCGTAGAAATAAGGTGTTTGTCAGGTTTCAAATATTTTTTTCAAATATGATGACGAAGTACCCAGGATTTCACAGCATTTAGCCCGACATGTCAGATGATAAGAAACAACTAAATTGATGTTAACGAGGTCGTGACAGAAGTGACAGATTGCATCTTTATTAACCTTATTAAGCATGTAAAAAGTTTGTATTGGTCAGTGGTCCAAGGTGGCATGAATTCAGATCACTCATTAAATTGACAATGCTGCACACATTACAGAGGACACAAAGTGTTGTTCCTCTGGCCAACGACCTCACAGTGTCACTTCCAGGAGGAATATAGAAATAATTCTTGAGTCTTGAAAATAAATTCCACACACCAGACACTGGATGATTAAAAAATGGCTGCTCTGATCCCTGCAGCTCCTGCTGTTTCAGGCTGATAAGACAGAGGGTATAGATAGAAGCACATGGGTACATGCATCCATCACGACGTCTCAACAGTGCATGCTGGGAGTTGCAGTTTGATGGGGTACAGAGCTATATTATTGTACTTTAGTATAAATGTGGCGCAAAAATGTTGTGCCGCATATTGAAAATCATTGCAAATACATGTTTAGTTTAATTACCTTTGACACAACATGGTCGGGCAGGATTGACTCAATCAAATAAGAATTAATCAATAACAATGTTCGTTGATTATTATTCTTATTGTCTGTTAATTAATCAATCTTTTCCTAAGCTTTTGTTAATAGATTGATTTACTGTTTTTCTTTGTCTTATAAATACGATTGGATTTTGGACTGTCGATGAGCTTATAGTACTAATTAAAACACAAAATAACAGTTAAAAAAATAATTAACGCTTTCTCCATAATTGAAAAAAAACTGTTATGTGCCTCCCAGTGACCATGTGGTGTAATAAGCAAGACCCAAAATAGGCTACTACGATTCATTGTTCACACATAATATGAAAAATCAGATGTAGACATGAAAAACTATTCGGTCAGATGATGAAATCTTTGACAATTAGTTTCAATGTTGTCGCCTCTAGAAGACGCCTGGGCGCAGAACAGAGGCCCAGATTTTGACAGCAAAGTACACAGCGATGAGCAGTCCTTAGAGGAAACAAGGAGGCAGTGTGGAAGTCATGATTCCATTACATTTTGACATTCATTCATGCCGGCAGGTCGGGTGATTATTTTACAGTTGCTGCAAAATTAAATGCATTCTGCAATCTGCTCTTTGTAATGAAAGTCAGAGTCAGAATCTCACAACATGTTCTACCAATATCACAGAGAAGGTAAACTAATTACAGTCGTCCAGTAAAGTCTGCATGTTCGTGTGTGTGTGTGTGTGTGTGTGTTAGTCTACATTTACATTTTTCATTTTAATTCAAAGGTGTACCTCACTAACAACATCAGAGGCCAACTAAAGCAATGAATGGGTCAAAAAAGGAGAATGCCTATTTTTTTTTAGCCCAAAATTTAAAAAAAAATCCATTAAGTTCAAATCACGATCTTCTCCGAAACCTAGTCAATCTATGTGTGATTCTAGAGGGAGCACACAAGCTACATATTGTCGTCCAATCTGGAGGATTTGTTGGCTTATCAAAGCTCTTCCTACACATCCCATTTTCCCCACTCGAAAAATGTTTTCAATTTATCAAATATTGCATTTTTGAAGAAAAAGTATTTTTGCTCGTATGCTGCTAGCGTGAATGGACAATCAAAAAAACGATGTCGAGACGTGGGGGGAGGCGTTTTGCAGAAATGCATGTGTTTAGGAAGCAGCAGGCATACATCTGGGTAAATGAGGGTTGGATTATGCTGCACGTGTTGCGTGACAGTTTGTAAATGGATGTTTTGATATCGAAAGAGGTTGATACCTGGTAGAGCCACAGAGTCGAGTTTGAAAAAAATAATTGGCATTTGTCCAATCCTCGTTGCCCCACTGCAGTGGAGAATAGGCAATCCCCACACCCACACACTGTGTCTCACACACTCGAATCCCCTGTGAGACTCCAAGAAAAGGTCAGACTGCATTTGCTTGAGATCCCCTGCACCGGACTGAGCACTCGTGCTGATTGGTGGATATCACAATCACTTCAGACAGGGCAGGTTGAGGATCGGCACAAGACGGGAAGAACATTACAACACGATGTTTTCAGTCTGTACTCTGCAAAGTCTCCAGCAGCTTGAAGATCAACCATCCTGCTCTAATTTGCCCGCTTTGTTTTCAATGACATTGTACAGTAGCGACGGAAAAGGGCATGCGACTGTGACTATTGTTGCAAACACACTAAGCCAATCCAAGATATTTTCCAAGACAGAGATCACATAACTTTTGTATTTCCTTTATTTTTCTGAATGCGGAGCAAGAGAGAGTTAAAAGAGGCTGCGATTCCATCAAACGGCACCATACTGCGAATGCTCAGACGCGACTAATTGGTGTTAAGTGTCGTTTGCTGACAGAAATATCTCAAATGTTAGATCTGCCCCACACTTGCAATATGCCCGTAGGAAGGAACCTTTTTTTAAAAATGATCGGAAATGATCGTGTTGAAATATTGCCGAATCATTAGCGTCCACTCCTCTCTCCTCCTCTTGAGAGTATTGACATCCACCATATGATACACTCACACTATCTGCTTTCACTTGGCAGAGACTGTCAAGCGAGTCCCTCCTGAAATACCAATTATAAGTACAATTTGACAATAGTACAGCCTGCCAGGTTGCGTCTAGTCACCTAGTCTCTCTCTCTGCCTCCCTCGTGGATGGTTGCACTAATAACCATTATGATACTCTTGACAATTTTGTAAATTGTTTCTTGTTGGGATTTGGCAGGAGCGGGTTTGGTTATGATGCAACTATGAAAATGAAATTGAAGGCACCATTGTTGTGTCCCCTGCTTTTTGCAACGTGAGTGGCATGGACGGCGCGGTGTGAAGGTATGCGGCGGTCTACATAGCCTCGGTGATGTCATGGCTTTGTCCCAGGGACTTCGTTGGGGTTCCCGTGGCTCTCGTCCAATGAGACACCAGTGTTGTGGTTTGAACCAAACACTCACACTGAGATTTGGATGCATGGTAGGGGGGAGGGTTGTGCAATTTTCAGCCTTCACTCTTTGTTTCAACCGCATAGAGAAGTCCCAACACACTCAAGTCACCTGATGACACGGATGTCTCATTGCTCAAATCACAAAGACGTTTGAGATAACGTTGACGAGAACTGAAATTCGAAATCACACATCCAACAAGCACTTCGGAAACTTTATTAAACTTTGCAAACTGGGGATTTTTATAATGTCCGCCGTGAGTGGCGCTTGCTCGATATTGTCACGACTTCGGGTTTTCCAGCGCAGTACGGACCAGACGTACTTTTGCCAATCAGTTTTCATCCAAAGTCTTTTGTCTTGTGAAAAGAAAAACATAATGTTCACCCAAACAGCGATAGCCACACGTTGTTCTTGTTGGACCATTTTAATCTGATGCTATAGTGCGCAGGCTGGGAAGTCAAAGAAGTCACTGCACTTTTAGAAAAAAAAATCAATCATTTCATTAATTGCTCCCTTCGGTGCCGGGAGCAAAATGTGGAAATTAATTAAATCACAAAAAAAAATGTAATTAATCAGAATGTGGCCTCAATAAATGACAGCGTAACTTGTAAATGTTTAGAGTTGCTATGCGTTTGGCAGTTTTGTGAGTCTGCAGTACTTTCCGTGTTCACTTTGGCCCTCAATACGACTATTTGGGGGAGTGGAGAAGGTTGATTGAGCAAAACACAGATTGACATATCCTCAGCACATCCTCATGTAATAACAGTCTGTGTAGATTATACACACAGGGCTTTCTGAGTGATGTTATTCTAATAATACAGTAGAATCAATGCAGAAAAGAGTTGCCACTGAAATCAAAGGGGAGAACGTTGTATATTACCTCAGCATCTGCTGCACCAATTTCAAAATGATATTTTACAGCTAACTGTAAAGAATACGCTTTCGTTTGATTAAAAGTTTATGGATCCTGGGTATTTCTCTGATGCCAGAACTTTTAAAGTCTAATTTTAAACCAGTGCAGCAGGTGCACTATGTATGACAGCAAATTCCATATAATATAATGCAATCCAGCACAATTACCCAGACAGACAGGCATCCAAAGTCCCCCATGGGGTTGAATCTGCATCGAACGGACAGTCAGTAATTTGTTTTGCTTTTAATTATCACGGCACTATTACTAACAGTATTGAAATTGCGTTGAATCAAATTGACCGGTTGCTTATTATTCCCCGACGGTATTAAATGCAAAGTCATCAAAAGGTTGAATGACAATGCCATTTCAAACTCTGCGCCTCAGATATATAACGCAACTTGGAAATTCAACACTGCAGATCTGATCTAACAGATGATTGAGATAGTCCTCTATGTGCTTAAAACATCCAAACAGGATGCACACATACACACACACAAATCTATCAACGCACATTACAAATGCCACCGATGTTTTGAACATTGCATCGGTCTTTTCTGGTTGTGTTGCCTCTGTCAAGACTGTGCACCTGTCTTTAGATATATTCTCTTGCTTCTTGATAAAAAAAAACACCTTTGTTCTTAAAAGGGCCTTTGAAAGAGTGCAGGGACATACTTACCCTTGGCGTGACTCCATACCATCAGCAAATACACATAAAGTAAAATATCTTAAATGGTTCTGTCAGCTATGCACTGTGTACTAATGCCATTGGTGGCAGTGGCTCGGCTTTATTTATCGTGATAAAAATGTGCTTGAACATCGTTCACGCTTCTGTAAATGGAAAATGTCTCTGGAATATTTTGCGTAACTGCAGCTGAGAGCGTGCACCACCATGAATCAGCTCCACATGGGGGGTTTAGGCTGTATTTACTTCCCGGCAGTGGACCTGTCCACATAGCTGCAGTGTTGTGTTATCCATGCTGTTTTGTTTCACACACAGCTTTTGCTGTGATTGTGGTGCTGCTAACACCCACATTCATTGTAAAAAATTCTGTCAAACAATTCATGTGTTTCTCTTCGAATAGGTTTGTTGTGGGACAACAGCGGAGTTGAAGCATACAAAGACGATGTGGAGAGTTCTACCGAAACATAATTTATACATTTTTCATTGCAGCACTTTTAGGTTCTCAGGTGATGATAACAAAATGGTGACCGGCTTTCTTCTCATAGAATTTGTTGCTATTGTCTCATGGGCCTTTGAACCACTTCTGGCAACGCTGTGGACAACTTGCGGGGAGGGTTGCCGGGGTCAGAAGCAACTTTTGTCACAAGAGGCCACCTCTAATCTCGCTCCACCTCCCAAACAAAGACATCATTCCTGCTCGCAACACACTTTTGTGTGACTCAAAAATGAAACTGCTGGTCTGCACATTTCTTTGTAAATTTCATTTTCATGTTGTAAATACGTCATAGGAGGGAAATATTTCCACTAATATGTACTATTAACCCCGCAGCACTCTTCTGTCTTATTTGTTGCATGCCCACATTTTTGTCCATACAGAGCATCGCTGGGCATTTAGTGGTGGTTGCCAGGCAACGTCACTGTGACAACAAGATTTCAGGAAGTCACCACGCTGGCTGTTGCCAAGAAGTACAACAGATGGTCGTTTTTACATTGCTGTTCGTGTACAAATGAATCAAAATAAAATCCAAATTGTATTGTTTTTTATTATAGTTGTATTGTTTATTTGTATATTGATTCTTCGCTTGTTTTTAACGTTGTATTTTAATTACATATTTGTTTCCCTATAACACCTTGAATAGGGAAGCTAGTGCAGTAGTAGCACTTTAGGAGCACTTAAATGGCTCTTAGTGAGAGCACTTTGTAGTTTGACTTTATCGAAGTAATTGTACTTTCCTGATTCTTGTTGTTCTGAGTTTGTACTCACGGTTAAATGCACTTATTGGAAGTCGCTTTGGATAAAAGCGTCAGCTCAATGAAATGTAATGTAATAATGTAAACGTAATGGTTCTATATTAAAAGAGTCATTTCTACCATGGAAGTAACGAATGGGGATTCCAGATAAATAAATATCTGATCCAACCTGATTCCGGTGTTAAAAAAAAGCCTGTACACTATTTTCATTGGATTGGATTTGAAGACAATCACTTACATTTATACACGTACCAGAAAGTAGAATATTCGTACCGTAGTCCTAATACGCTGTGGTAGAAGAACACTTTGCTTTCAACAGGTTGTCAATGTCAAAATAGTTTATTTTACTCAAGTCACACCCCCTGAGCAATCAGAGCACATTTCTTACATCATCATATTCCCCAGATCTGGGTCAAACCAGGTTGAATAAAAATCACCACGAAAAGGAGATTTGGATCTTCATCAGCCGTCTTTACTCTTTTCAGCTTAAACCTTCTTTTTTTTTTCCACACGAAGCCAAGAAATATTCAAGGGAGTTACAAAAAAAAAAATTATAAAACGCTTTGACCTGGAATTGCCACCTTATCACAGTGCAGACAGTTTCTGTGCCCTCCGTGACCCTGAGAGCTGGAGAGTGAGGAGCATTAAGCTTTGGGTCCACAGGCAGCGATTTATTTGCTGTTATGTGAGGAGGGGCTGAAGATGAAGCGAGGTACCCATACTGAGGAGGAGGAGGGGGGGGGGGGGTCCCCCAGGAGTAAGACTGGGATAAGAGAGATCACACGCAGGTGCCTGGTGGCCGGGCCATCAACAGAGATCAGCCAAGGCCAATTTCTTGTAGGCTCACGAGAGGCAATTAAAGGTGTTATCCAAATTCTTGGCATGCATTTGACCACGAGAGTGTTTGTCCTTGTTCTCTTCACACCAGCAAACGCAGGCACATCTACAACATGAGCTGTAACTACCTTGCAGCAGGCGCTGGCTGCATGTGTGAAGTCTGACAGTGTTTATATCTATCGGTAATTATTTTTCGAGTCATATTTGAGCCCAAAACATAAGAGAGAGAGATAGAGATGTGCAGCAAAGGTCCTCCGCCAGCCACAAACTGGAGATGTTTCTGTGTAGTTGGAGTCTTAACTTCAGCAACAGGAGCTACTCGTGTTTATTCTGGTGACAGCTAAGGCTTAAAATAATTTCAGAACTTATCAGGTACTCCAGCGAGTTTTTTCTTTCCCGCAGCTGCCTCTCCTTATTGTTGTCTCTGCACAATCATGAAGTTAGTCCTGCAGATTATAGAAAAGCATGGATTTTTCACCTCACTTGAACGAACTGTGCTCCAGAATTAAACTAAAGATTTATAGCTTCTGTGGCTGCTTTTTGAAAATGTCTTTTTATATCCGTCAATGTCTCAAGCATTTTCTTTGCCTTAAAAAGACGTATAGAACGGAGTGAAAGACCCATTGGAAGACTATTAAGGTGAGTGCCTTGATATACTGGACCATAATTATAGAAAATGCTAAAGCGATTATACGAGCTTGCCAGGAGAATACCTCCCATGAATAATACATGTCTAAAACACCTTTCCTTTTTTATAAAAATGTAATTGGTCACATTTATACTTTATATTCCATTGTCCACACAAAGCAGTCTGCACAACCTCAATTTTCCCTTTTTTTTTCAAATAATCTAATTTATGAAACAAGCCTATTAAACCCATCAGATTTTATTCAATTGTGCGATAAGTAGAGACGAAGATCGTTAAGTGCATAATCATTTAATGTGCTTGTGTTATAAAACTTTATTGCATCAGTGCTACACGTGTCATCGATATCGACTTCAACATTGTCTTTCTTAGTAGAGATTTAATGTAATGATAATGTTGCGTATAAAAAAGAAAGTGCACGTATCACTGGACTTCATGACGCATGCAGTGATAGTCATTGCTTTGCTTTTGGTTGAACCATCAAAATCGAGCTATAATTCAAAATACCACTGGGTTTTTGAGAGCCAGTTCCAGTTCAAATTACAGAAGCGATTTATCGTGAAATACCATCCTTATTTTGAGCACGGTCAAGGTTTGATGATGTGCTCCTCCACAGACGTCATCGACTGACTGTCTGACGCAAAGCCATGCAATGACAATGCAGAATGGAATTTGCTTTGATTTTTACAGGATCTAATTGCTCAGATTTGAACTGAGGAGAGGGGCGAGCTGTAGCCATGACTGGATGGGTTGCATCGCCATTGGGTGCGATGCGGAGCGTTTGCCGTCATTAATCACCGCTTCTCTTCAAATCAGCTGTTTTGGTTATTCAAAATGAGCTGTACAAAGGTCACACTTACTAATTACAGTGCAGCTGAAAAGCTGCTCTACCAGATACTTGTGCTAATGTCCTTCATTTATAAAATCCTGAAACGCTAAACTATGAAGAGAGACATGCAATATCACATAGGTGTACAGCCTGTACTCACGTTCATGGTAGTTAGCACAAACAGCTGCACTGCATTATTTCAGCTCTATGTGCATTTATATGTCAACACTTTTTCCTGCAGTTAATGACTTTTTTCTCCTTCTCAGGAGAAAGAGACAAATATAGCAGGAGCATATGTTTATTTCAAACAGCCCACAGCTAAATACACATTAACAGCATTACAGACTCCGCCATGATGAGAGAGGTTAATGGGACAGGGCCAGTGGGAATAGTTCACACAGTAGATGCCCATATCCTTGGCAGCACACACATACTCGAGCTAAAAAGATTCCTCTTTGAATCCGTAGGGTATTTTGGTGACACTTTTGGTTGTCAGTCGTGTTATTAGAGCTGAATAAAAGAAGGGTAGTAACAGCATGGCTCTTGCTATTCTCTTGAGGACCTCCCCGTGCCTGCAGTGTTGGAGTGTAGTCAGAAGTTAGATCACCTTGCTGCCGCTGTAATTAAATACAAAAACAGTTCCCCCCACTCTTTCTTAAAGGGATACTTTTTCTGAGGCCTTCTCAACAGCCTGGAGCTGTAACGACAAACAGAAACTAATAAGTCTTCAGTGTTCGTAATTCTTGTATAAAACTGTGACAGGTTGGCTGGTTTAGAACATGTTATGTCATGGCCAATTATCAGGGAGTGTTGCAGACTTCCTGACACATCACACACACTATATCACACCTGCAGATGTATTCAACTTTCTTTTAGGCAAAGAGAAACTTTTTTTTTCTTCCCGTCTGTCTTTTTATGCTGTTAGAATTTTTCTGTGACCTTTTATTTTCATCAACAATCTACACATTCGGCATCAACAACTGAAAGAAAATGCAATATTTATATTGCTTTTGGATTTAAATGGGGGCGGATAAAAGTCCTGTGAGAAGTTTGGAAAACTCTGCCCACGTTACTCCGTGTTCTCCGTGACTTCCCCAAACACCAGATGTGCTTCATGTCTGAGGCCTTGATACATGTCAACCTGGGGAGTTATTATAGAGGTATGCTGGAAGGCTCGGCTTTTTGTGTTACCTAACCGAGATGAGCAGGTAACAGCTGTAGTTGCGGTCATATTAGGTTTTCAGTCTGTTGAGTGGAATAATACATGAGGAAATTAATTAGTGTAGTGTTAGTGGTGTGAAAATATGTTTAGTGCGATGTTTGTACACAATATGTTAATGACTTTTACGTGGAGTGTATGTACACACATGTTTTGTTGTTATATAATGTATACAGTGAAGTCTCTACATTCACAGCAAATTGCAGAGTGATTGCAGAGAGGATGCACGTTGAAGTAACTATGAAATTAGGATTCGAAACACGTGCTGACTCTTGAACTTAAACATGCTTTTCAGAGGTAAATCCTATTATGGTGCACCAGCTTGGACTCTGAATCTGTACGATTTGGATAACACTAATAGAGATCATTATCAGGGAAATGACAAACAATTCATTCTGTCTCTGTGTGTTGCATTCATGTGCTTGTGGTGAAGCCATGCATTACTTAGTGTGGAAGAGCACTGCATTCACAAAGAATGTTCGAAACTCAAACCCAGAAAATCTAACATTGTATCATACAAAATCAGCTATAGTGGGAATTTTAAACCCCTCAATTTACGTAATGCACTTGATATTTTGCACCGATTCTCTCAGATTTCTCCTGAAAGCAACAGGGGAATCTGGACGACTATCTTTAGTCTGAGACAGATAACTGACTGGAAATGGAAGAATGGATAGATGGATGGGCGGATTTATAAAACACCTCATCCTCTCAAAACAATGTGCTCCCCCCTCATCACCAGTGGCACTTGTTCTTTCTGTCCAATTTCTTTTTTGAATTCACACATCTCATTCCATTTTCCATCAAAAGCAATATTCCCTGCCTTTTCTCAATGTCCATTTTTCAGGCACTGTGCATAAAATTCATCATGATATTACGAAATGCCTGCAGACTGCACATTCACCCTGGGAATTCCTTATCATGCCTTTCAGGGAAAATATAGGCACTAAACCCAAAGACAAAAAAAGATTCACTGCCATTCACAGCTCTAAAAAGGAGATTCAGGCTTCTCCAAGCAGCAGAGAAGTATAAGGCCTCTGGTGCAACAGGAGCCCCTGCTTTCTATACCAAGCTTCAATATAACATGCCAATGCACCAACCGGGCAAAGCAGGCCTTCTTGTCTCCCACAAGTGGTGAAAGACATAAACAAAAACACCCAGCTTTATAACCCTTGAACTGAAAGAACTTCTGAAGTTTTTGGAAGCATTGGCAGGGGTTTGGTAGCCCTGCTACGGCGGCTACAAAGCACCAAGCTGAGCTCAGTGCTTGGCTAAGAGGGTCTAAAGCTGTCTTAATTGACAATGCCATTCAGTAAGGAGTGCTCCAGAGGCTCAAAGGGACCTTTCACCGTGGCCTCAAGCACTGGTGGCAGTTCTCACCACGGATAAGGGCCACACATCACCGGTTGTTGCCTCCCGACCCTCTGCAAGAACAGTTTCATTGGAGGGTGGCAAACGACTGGTCTGTTCCCAAAACCCTCGTGGTAGGAAGAAATGGCTCCCGCATACAACATTATGTCTTCACAACAAATTCCTCTGTTTTTGGAGTACTTATGCATTAGAGTTCTCTTATGTACTAAGATGTAGATCAATAAGCTCACGCAGACATGCTGCAGTATTTCCTTGCTCTCACGTCGCTTATGTTTTGCTTTGTCTCAAAGAGAATCCAACGTAGTGTCAGAAGGCCGGGCTACCATTGGCTAATGAGAGCAGGGGGTGGGATTGGGAATCGCCATGATTGACACATCCCTCCGCAATCCATTAGCTTTGAACACTTAGTTTCTGCTATTGGTCACTTTGTTAGCCGACCTTTAGTTGACCTTGTCCGGGTGCCAGCCTACAGGCAGTAGCCTGGATTGCCTATATGGACGTGTGACGCTGTGCAATGTCTCATTTGGAGTGTTGCCAATTTGTGTTTCAAAATGATAACAACAGATAATGCATAACAATTTGATTGAATTAACACACATACAGTTCACCCACCTGTCAACGCTGACATCCAAATATGTTTTGCTGGCGAGCCGCCGATGCTGACCTATGAGGGAACAGAAAATCAGAGAGTCCAAAATGGAGGAGAAGATAGCTGCGGCAGACATTCTGGACTGAAGTGTGCTCCAGCTTTCTTGGGCCACTTCCTGTGTTCAAGGACAAATCCAAACACACACACATGCTGTCATCTCGTTATAGATCGGTCCGTGTGACTTAGCAATGCAGAGACAGTAGCAGTGGCATTCACTCTGAGCCTCCTGTTGTGGAAGAGATACTGAAATGGAAAACAACACATGCTTACACTGATGTACTGTATATAAACATGAAAGTATTTGTATTCTTATATATTCCCCAATGCATTCCTCTGAGTTTTTCTCTGTGTAGCTCGGGGTACAATGTAATTAATTTGTAATCCGCAGCAGCCTGTAAGAAAATGTGAAATGATCCAGCTGTTGAATTGTCTAATCAAAATGGCAGATGGTAGAATAAATAAAAAAAAAGTGTTCATGGGAAGTGCTTTCTATTTACAAGAAACATTTACATCCTAATGTAGAAATATCTTGTCAAAGCCACAATGTAAAAAAAAAGGGTTTGTCGATGAATCTTGTTTACTTTGAGGACAAAGATCCTAAATTGCACAGTTGAGAACGAGTATTCCTCCTCTGACCGATGTGGTTGGTCAATTAAAACATAAATTCTTCAATTCTGATGTGTTAAGGTTTCTCAATTTGTCTCTAAAGCCTGGAAATGAAGACACAATATGATAATTAATATTTATTGTGATTTCACAAGTGTTATATTATGTGTGTGTGTGTGTTTGTGTCAGATTTATACATTTTGTTTAAAAGAAGATGTCTGAAGATTTGATTATAAAAGATGCTTAAAGTTTCTTCTCTATTTTTTTTTTTTAAATGTCCTTGTTTTTTGTAAATGGATAGACAACACCATGGTTATTGCTTGGCTTTATGGTGCATAGTTTTATGCATGACACAATGATACATATCTCCATTTATTAAAATGTTTACCTTCCGTCTTCATCTTTTCGTCACTGTGACAGTAAGCAGAGTATGACATACAGTAATGTGCAGATATTAAAGCATTCAGCTCGGGCAAAATAGTGCTCCAATATAAGAGAAACGTCTATAAAACCAGATTTATGCTTATTGTGAGGCATTATAGATATAAGCTTCTTATGACTCAAAGAAAACAGGCCCTGATATATCTGCTCAATAGACAGTGTGCAAACATTACAAGGAATACTAATGTATAGGAGAGGAGCCAACTGACTATTAAGTTCCAACAATACAGGAAATAATAAATGATATATATATCAGAAATGGAGGCAGCTTATTGGAACAAAGCAGTGTGTCAGTTCTGTCTGCACTCCAGTACACCCTGTATGCTACTGAATGTCACTGCTCACATCTTCCAACACCATAAACATTGATGAGACTACGCTCAAAATCATTTCAAGGGTTTGCAGTTTCCATCACACCCTCTCTGCAATTTGCCCCAAGTCATGTACATCTCCATCCAGATAATGTCTTAATCTTCTCTACAGTGCAGACAGTCTCTGGAGATCACTTGTCTATTTCATGGGTAGTTTCCCACTGAAACTAAAAGGGAAGCACAGTAACTTAATTATTCTGAACGCTTCAAGAGAGAGATCCTATGACTCCATACATGTAGTGAAGCCCACTGTCAAACCAAATGAGCAGTTTTTGGGCTTGTGTTATAGAGAGGAAGTGATGAAGAGGAAGCTCATCTAGGTGTGAATAAAAGAAAAAAATCCATGGAGGCAAGACCGGTGTGGTTAAAGATTATTATAAGACTGGCTATCATGTGAAATAATAATTGGGGGTATGAGACACACGATTTCCTGTTTTTTTTCTTTGTGAAGCAGGTTTCAGACCCTGAATGGACGACTGGTCTCGATGCTTTATAACCCTTTCTCCGATTTTTGAATGTTGTCACTTTTGCACATATGAAATGACAGCCGCTGTTCATTTATTAGAGTTAGTACTGACTGTCCATAGAAAACCAAATTGATTCAGTCCACCTGAAATTCTCCATCCACATTTTGAATTGCATATAGAGATACATGAAGGGGAACGGAAGAATGAATATTAAAATCTCAAACTCTTAAAGTTCCACCAACCATTGCAGTTGGTATTAAGTGTGGTTTCCTGTTTTATACATGCTGACCTTAAACTATTAGTGATATGGATGATGGCTCTGAGAGAATACATTTATACATTAGAAGTGCAGAGTCCATTTATCACCTGTCGGATTTTTAAACACATAATAAAGTCCAGATACAACCTCATTCACGTCTTACTCATTCTTTGTTACTGGAGCTCTTTAGTAAGGATATCATCGCTCAGGTAGAAACTCTATCAACTATTGAATTCCAGCTGATTGTAGACTAGACACAAATACCTATATACACACATCTAACACATACACATATACACTTACACACACATGTATACACACACACACACGCTCACATGAGTACGTAAACCCACACACACGTTCATCCACACAAACGTGCGTATATCCGCACACGCATATACACACACCCACACTTAAGTATACACTTATACACACACACGCATACATACATACATAAATACATACATACTATATGCAGGATATTTTTAAAAACTAGACTTTAGAGATATAAAAGGGTTAAACAGAGGAATAAATGAGGGTGAAAAGTTGAGTGGGTCCGTCTGTTAGCAGAGGAGACTGCTGCCTCTCGGCTTGTGTATTGTCAGCTTTGGGAATTTGGCCAGGAAGTGGAGCGAAAAAAGACGATAATGAAGAAAAGCAGTAAAGGAATACAAAGTTGCTGATGACACAGCGTCTTTCTACAATCATTGAGAGAAAAGAAACCAGTGGTGCTTCGGTTACCTTCGGTTCAGTGTATTTCACTTGGTTCCCTCCCCATTCATGTGTAGTAACAATTTAATTGCAGAGATGAGTGACATTATGGTCTAACGCCACAAAGTCTTTCTTGCTTTCTGTTTGTCTTCCCTGGGATGTTATTGTGGGATCACATTGTCACGCTGCTGTGTTCATCCCTGGGCGCTTTAGTTTCTGAGTGACAGCTCAATGCCTTGTTCTTCAAATAACAAAACAGGTTCACAAAAGCATCCGGCGGAATAGTGTGTTTACACAACTCCTTGCTTATTTTCTGACAGTGTGTTTATACTGTTAATGCAAAGCAGACATACACAAAGAGAATCTGTGATGAATATGAGAAAGATAAGGTCCACTTACTCTCAAGCACTTTTAACTACATGCTTCGGCCTCCTCCAGCCAATAAGACTTGCTCATGTGACCGAAATATACAGGGCCCTGTGGCGTGATAACTGGAAAACTGGGGTACATTACATCCTGTGTAATAGCTGCAGTGTTCGCTTGGTGAAACAGCAAGGACCATAGGAAAGGTTTTGGGTTGTTTGTTTATATGTAGTGTTTGTGTATGTGTGTCCCTTCACTTCTTTCTGTCAATCGTCCATTTGACACATGTGAGGGACCAGATCCGCTCCTATTTGCGACAATGAAGCTGTCTGCACCGGCCGCTTGGCTGAAGATGAATTCACACTTAAAAGGGACGTTTAAGTTACACGTAGCCTTTTGGGGCTCTAAAGGGAGCTGCAGATGGTCTGAATAACTGCCTCAAGTGATGTCAACGGTGAGCATGGGGCTGAAGACGAAAGTAAGAAGTGAGGTCGCAAGATATTTGTTGACCAATCTCTGCTTGACGCTAGGCTCATCGCTACATAAACTGCTTCCAGCATAGCACCCAAATATCCAACCAAAATGTAAAGAAACATTACATATCTCTCTCTGGCTCTGCTGCAAAAATGAGTCAAAACAAGAAGCGGTGTCACGCTGAACTGGTTAGACTAATTTCATAACATCCATGAAAGTGTCCGAAATCGTTTTCTTCAAACTCAAACACAGATGTTGTGTTGAGGTGGAAGTGGTGCCAACACTCACAGTACAGTGGATGCATGCAGTGTAGACACAGAGGGCTTACGCTGCTCTGCTGAAGCTTTAGTTATGCAGCTGGTGTAGTCAAGGTGTTTTAGGACGTTTCACAGCGGTAGGACATCCTCACAGTTCCTCCTGCCCTTAAATGTAAGCATGGGCTTATATTGCATTTCAAAGCAGACAATGAGAATCTGAAATTTACCTGGCATTCGATGCCTTCTGATACAGTAGGTCAATATATTTGTTTTCTGGAAGGCAATCTCTCATGTGCATGAATCCTCATACATATTAAAACATATCCATTTTATACTGTACCTATAGGCTCTTCTATGTATTGAATGAATCAATTTCTATTTATTTTTACTCGACTGTTTTACTTTCTCTCACAATATATCTCAATATGTTTAGTTCCAATAGTGACAGAAAGTTTGCAATGAGTGCAGATTAGGTAACTGAGCAGGTGCTTTAATATTATAATGCAAACTGACTAAATGCTTGAGTGCGTCACAGCAGGTGTCGAAGTGCAGTGATTCAAACAAAGTTATTTTTTTTTTATAATTGACTGTGCTCTGCAGCTTTCTTATTTTCATTATGAAAAGGTCATTGATAATGAATCATTGATAGCTTGACAGAAATCAGTTGGATTTCTTTGATATGCCATCATTTGCATAAAACTCAGACAAATAGAAACACGTTCTGGTGTTATTAAAGTTGTATAAACATTGTGATGAAAGTAAAGGGATAATTGCAGTCTTGACATGAGTGATAGATACATTATGTATTATTTATGACAATATTTTTTGAGACAAAGCATCATTAGAATGCACCCAAAATTATACTTTATGAAACTTAAATCATGGGTAGTTTTTCTTGTGTTGGGAGAAATTTTCAGAAATCCCAGATTTTTATTTTGGTGTGAAACGGCCCTTTGGATTGTTAGTCACGACTAAATACTGGCTGCCACTCATTCTTTCCCTGAAAATAACCATAACATAAAAACTTAACCTGATAGTAGCAACGTAATGCTAGTAGTGTTTTGTTGGTAAGATTTTGATGTTTTTTTCTGACATGAGGCACTATGTGACTTGACAGTTCCTCTAAACTGGATTCCCATACTGTTTAGAGGCTTAACAGTATGTAAATCCAGGTTTCCTTTTTGTAGTAATTCATTTGATCCATGCCATAGGC
Organism: Clinocottus analis; assembly: GCF_023055335.1. Taxonomy (NCBI): domain Eukaryota; kingdom Metazoa; phylum Chordata; class Actinopteri; order Perciformes; family Cottidae; genus Clinocottus; species Clinocottus analis. The sequence continues at coordinate 3,093,380 of NW_027175954.1, read as the reverse complement.
ATGCCTCTGCCTCTGTGGAGGCAATGTCAGCTCCATCAATGTGGTCCAGACTGAAATATCTTGGATTGATTGCCATGCAATGTGTGCTGCCTTCAGGATTTAGTGCTTAGCGCCACCCTGATCTTTCCTCTCGTTTTATCATATTGTAACATTTTCAATTTTTCCAGTACATTGGCTCATGACTAGATACCTACAAAGCTACTCACATGCCCATCAGCTTCAGCTGTACTTTAGCTTCACAGAGCCACAAGCTTTGCAGGGACTCTTGTTCCAATATCTTTGGCCCAACTCGTCCGTGTATCTGCAATCCCTATAATTGATGTCCACTCCTGTTTTCACTGTTAACCATTTCCCCGCAGCTAAAACCTCCAAGGTTCTTCATTCAACTTGTATTGGACGTGTGTTAAGCCAGCTGCATAGCTGTGCACCTACACACACGAAGCAGTGATGGAGTTCAGAAGGGTGTGTACCTGTATCCCAGATTTACAACCCCATTCTCAACAGCAAAGGAAAAATAGAAATGCCTGAAAACATCCCATGCACTATCTCAGTAAACACATGATATCAGCAGATCCCCTGAGAACAGTGTGTGTCTGCAAACTCTATACAGTGAATGCAGTTTATCTCGGTGGAAACGTCTATTTTCTTCTTTTGATCCTCAGCTGTTATGTCTTTTCAGCCAAAGCGGTTCTGCTGACAAACTATTTAACCACGAGCAAGTTGCGTGTCAACATATGCTTGCAAACACACATATTAACAGGTTAATGAATCAAAAAACAAGAGCACAGCTGGTTGACAATGCACCAGCAAGGATTCTGCAGTCAAACAGCCATTTGTATTTAATTACACCTCAGGGTATACCTGCCTGAGCAACTTGGTGCCCCAGTCAGAGAAACTCCTCCTCAGTTGGTCTGGTTCACACTGCTGCTGCTGAATGTTCAATTCACCGGCTGGTGTCAATGTGGACGACAGGCCCATTGCAACCAGCTCCCAGAGCGCACACCCTGGCCTTCCAAAAACTAGTACAACCCGACCAAAACCTCAGCATACTAAGGCATTTCCCTCGCATGGGCCTTATCTGCCACTCTATCTCCCATGTGAATTCAGCAAAAATGTAACTCACAATCTCCTGAACCTCTGACCACAAGCTTGCTTTGTGAAAAAAAAAGAAGTAAATAAATAGCTTACCAGTATAACTCCAGCTTGCTGACTAAGCTTGCTTTGTGATGAGAGTGCAGCTCAGTGGTATTGTGAAGGAAATGTATTTGTGCTCTATAACAGCATTTTATGCGCCTTTGATCTAGTGCATGATACTGGTCAGAGACCCATTATATGTGCTGGATGTAATGGGGGTCAAGCCTTTAAGGGGCAGAACCCGATGGAGTTTTTGTCTTTTAAAAAAAAGCGATACTGAGCTACACACACGATACCTGTGCCAATAACTGGAAATGATGTGCAAGAGCCTCCCAAGAAATATGGCTTAAATTGGCCACATGGTTGCTCTGTAATTAATTCGTAAAAACAAAACAAAAAACACACCCTCCACGCCACAAATTCGACTTATGTTTTGACCCAAATGTCTAGCTCAGTCGCCCTACTAACAGTTGTCAGATGGACTAGAATGTCTGGAATACAAAATAAATAAATACAACACATCTTTGACATCCCATCTCAGAAACACATATCAGATGTTAGTTTCACCAACACCTGACATTGTTTGTCTGCACTCTCAATAAAGTGCATGCTGTTCATCTCAGTTGCAATATAGATTTTCTTATTTTCATCCCCAACAAAGCAGTTATGCTGACAAACAATACAACCAGTAGCAGGTTGCGAGTCAACATATGCCTGCAAACAAACATAATACACATTTTGACATGTGATTGCTACCAGTTGTTGTGGATCATTATTGGATAAAGCTTATCCAAAGCTTGCTCATGACTTGTATATTTATCACGATATTGACCGATGAACCACAAATAGACTTGATTTATCACACAGCGGAAATTTGGCCGTGAAACATATTGAGTTTTTCCAAGCATCGCCAAATTATGCTCGCTATTTCAGACCCAGTCCTCTCCTGTCTGCATGGGCCTTCATTCCATAAAGAGGCTCTCCTTGATCAGGTCTGATCGCCACCGTCTCTGTTTCTCTATAGATATTGTTAGTCACTTTCAAATGATCCCTCTTCATTGAAATGCTCTTTATTCTCCTGTTAACCGAGTTACAGCCAAAGCTTTAACCTCACTGTAATTTAAATGACATTATATTTGCTTCATTAAGCTTGCTATAGCCGGCATGCTGTAGTCATTTAACGAATAGTAGATTCATCAGGGCTCCACTGATCACAGAGTATTTTATTAAGCGTGCTGGATTTGAGAGTTGGATAGATACCTGTGGTAATAATTATGCTGCGATATTGATAATGTAAACACGTTTGTACTAAGGAAATTCCATTCATGTACGCTCATCATTTCTAAAAAAGCAAATGTAACTCACTCGGCGTGTGCCACCGAGTTGTGTCTTGGTTGTAAGACGAGACTTGCGATGAAGGACACAAAGACATTAGGCCGGAGACTGTGCCCGCGGCATCCTGCTGTCACTAGTCCATTAGTTAATTGATTGCAGATGGCATTAGATAATAAAAAAAAGAAAAGAAAATTATAAAATGGGTCTCCAAATATACGTATGCGATCTTGCCTGGGGGGCTCGTCCAAATATAGTATATATGTGGGAAACACTGCATGTTTCTAATCGCTTTTACATATATTGTATTGCGGGTAGTTGCTGTCCATTTTAAATGTGAACCATCTTCTCAACGCCTTTGTGCTGCTTAATTACTACGTGTCATTATGTGATTAGAAAATCGTTCAGAATGATCTCTGATGACTTCAGTCAAAATAAGAACTTATATTTTAATGTGAATACAGTTTTTGGAAACAGTCTGAAGACCATTGTTCCAGAAATCAACTCCTATCAATCCTATAAGAACACATGAAGCACTTCTCTGGTTCGTGCATACAAACTGACAGGTTTTTGCAGAATATCGCAGTTGAAAGGACAGCAAGAGTGTGCCAAGAAGATAAGAATTGACCTCACAGGGCAAGAGCTGACGTGAAAGAGTTCTGTCAAAGAGCCAACCATGTGAAGAAGGCTGCTAGTATTTCTAGGTCACAGAGACCATGTGAGTGTGCTCCAAACTCCTTCAACTAGGCTGAATGATTTATTACCCAGTCAAGAGTCAAGAACAGAGAGAAAAAGAGGGGCGCAAAGAAATAAAATATGGAAGGAAATGAAGAAAATGGACGAAGGGGAGATAAAAATAAATGAATTTTATTCATATAATGTGACATCCATTTCATTTAAGATGTTCTGTGTAGAAAATAAAAGAAATGTCAATGAGCAAAAGCTGCGTGTGTGAGAAAGAAAGACGACATAAAAGAAAGTTCAAACTGGCCATTGGGCGAATTTAGAGAAATTAGGTTTAAGGTTCAAGTTTTTACGTGACACGTGGTAACATACAGTAGGTCTGCAGTGAGATGCTTGAAAACAAAAACTAAAGAAATAAAAAAACATGGAAGTTCACAAAGAAAACTACGAAATAAAATGAAATTATAACAATACAAACTGGAAATATGAAGAAGTACATCGAGGAAGTGATTACAAAAATAAGAGGCTTTCAAGTAAATGTCTCGGGAACACTCGAAGGGCATAATCATGTTGGAAGTGCTAACCGCTGATCATCACACCGTCACATTTGCAGGAGGTAAATGGCTTACTATATATTTTCGAGTACAATATTTCAAAAGGAGTTCAAAAAGTGCATACATCAGAATAAAGGAGTTAGAGCTGAAACTCAATGTGTTTGATCCCCGTGACTGGCAATCAAAACCCACCGTGTGGGTGTTTCTGAAGAAATGCCCAGGAATAAATTACTTACACTCACCCTTCAAGCTAAACCTATTGAGGTAGTCAGAACCATAACATTCTGGAGTAATCTGGCGTGATGCATTTCATAACAATGTATGTATGATCATACACCAATTCACACGGAGTACATATATTATCCAATATTTATGAACAAATGTCATTTGTCTTACGCACTACTTACTACAAATATAATATAAATGCATGTTTCAGCTTTTTAAATTACACTGATATTTGATTAATTTTGGATAACAGCAGTCATCAGAAGGATTTAAGTATATTTTCTATCAACTTGATTGTTGTTAAAAATGTCCATTGATGAAAATCCAGCCACAAAAAAAGGTGTTTAAAATTCTCAAACCACCCACTATTTGTGTGAAATCAGCTGTATGTGTTGATACTATAAAACAAGATAACCCGTTAAATACATTTTTTGGTGTCATTCATACTTTTGCGCCTGTTAAGTTTGAACCATTTGTAGCAACCAGTGGGCTTGTGATATGAGACACACACAAGAAAATGCAGTTCAAGCCATTAGATAAACTGTATTGTGTCTCACTATTATACATTGTGACACCCATTATCGCGGCTCATAGGCAATCCGGTAACGATGACAACTGTGTTCAGGCCATGTCCCATTAATAAGTTATTTGTGTTCAGGTAATCATCAGTCATGGGTAAATACAGCACATCACATGAATTCAACAGTGTCAGGCCCATTGACAGTAATTGGAAAATGAAAAAGTCTATACAATTTCCTCTCTCCCTTATATGTTTAATTAATTAAACTCTTACATCCAACCATTTATCCATTCATTGTTTGCTTATCCTGGGCTGAGTTGCAGGGGCGGCAGGCTCAAGAAGCCATCCCAGACATCTCGTTCTTATGTAAATGTAAACCACACGATGATATCAAAGCCTGTTGGCGTGCAAATATAAATTGAAAGCAAGTCCAGGCTAGATTTTGGGAGGAGGAAAAACATGGCTGCCTGTATGGTGCATGTCTCTTGAACCTCTTCAGTTCCTGATCGCACCCAACATCACTGAGCTCACTGCAGTCAGGTGTGGTCTGTTGTCAGCTGGGCCAAATACAATTGGTTGTACTTTAATGGCGCCATGCCTGGATAATATTATATATTCCTTGCCAAACCTTTACACTGGCCTCTGTGTCTTCTTTATTGATTATAAAACCGGCCTGGACATATTATTAATCACGTTGTGCAGACAAATAGAAATTATATGGAAATATTGACTTATCCTGGGGAAAGTTATTCAGACTGTGCAGACTTGATACCACTGGTATTCACGTGCTATTGGTTGTTTGAAGGCAACGTGGTGACAACGTTGGAAAGAGATTCAGGGGCCCGCCCACAGACACACCTTTAACATTAATCTGCTTGAGAGACTCAACATGTAAAACTGGAAGATGAATTCCACATCCCAGCAGCAGTCACATCCAGAGCCACTAATATTCAGAGTTGGCAATTTAATATGCCAGTGTCTGTTACAATATCTGTTGCTAGACAACCAGAGGCAAACTCTGGTAAAGTACTTTTAATTCATATGTGATAGCCATAACCAAATGACACTTGTTAGTAACTCATTATTTTCTCCTCGCATTAATTGGTGTATAAACACATCTTGGCTGTGGCTCGTAAGCAGCCACGTGACTCTGACCACATCATATTACCTATGGAGCGGGAGCAGACTTTCAGAGCAATTAACCCAATGTTAATTTGAACACACCTCTAAATAAAGAGGACCACAGCTAAAAAAAAATCACAGCAGTGAATGAATCACTGGAAGCTTAATGAGTCTCATAAATAGCCATAATATTAAATTCATGGTGCTTTATTTGTAAACATAGATGTAGATTTGGTTTGCAGTACACAGATGAGGGATCCGCCTTAACACAGACAATAGACAAACACAATGAAGATAATCAAAACTTTTAGAGTCACGATAACTATTAAATCATAAATGAACTAATATATAAATGTTGCTTCTGTAGCGTAGAAAAGTCAAATTGTGTTTTGTTCCCAAGGGAAGCAAAGTCCTCTCAATGTGAACGTGAGTAATACATGCCTTCACCAACACGCACTAAAAGGTGAAAAGAGGATGTGAAATGGTAGGTGTTTTTGCGAGAACACTGCTCGTACCTTTGTTTCTATTCTGTTTTTTTTTAGATAATTGCTCTGCTCTAAATTTGAATAACACCATGATTCACCTTGTGTTCAGCTGAAACCTGTATTTAGGGATTCTTTGAGCATGTTTTCAAACCTGTGTTGTTTGTCAGGTTGAATTGGCTAATTCACTAATACATTAGCCAATACTAATTAATTTACTAAGGGGAGCTTAGTTTAATTTTCATAGAGCATTTGGTCTTTGTCTAGTCGTTTGTTAATCTGAGCTAAATGGTAAAGGTTTTTACTGTGGCATGTGGTGATTTGTGGGATTACGACTCATTGGTCATTGACATAATATCTCCCAACTATTTGAATAATTAAAAAAGCTACACTATTCAAAAAAACTTGTGAATATAGATAATAAGATCATATATGTGTTAGTGGTATATTTATGATTGATAGGTTTATGATAGTCCACAGAAAAAAAGCACACAAAAAAACCCTAAAAGTTTTTTTTTTATATTGCAACTATATAAATGACAATAACGATAACATAGCTCTATATGTTAGGAGTTTATGTGTGAAGTTTGGCTTTGATTAAGGATAAGTTTTTCTTATTTCATTATTTTAGTCCAGGATTTTCGAGCGATCACGTCAACGCAGCCAACACTGAAAGTTCACACTCCCTCCCTGGTCCGTGAACGGTCCTCGCTTCACTTTAGCCATGTGCTGCAGACTGAGAGGAAGCTAGAAAGTCCAAACAAGGCAACATGATTCATATTTCAGCCATAAGTAAGTCTTTTTTTCTGGACACAATTGGCAATGTTGTTCATATCTTGGTGAACGTTGGCAGCGTTATTGGTGGATTCAGTGGCTCTAAGGACTCCAAAACTGTAGGCAATGGTAATCCTGTGTGGCTTCATGCTATGAATATGAAAATCGAGGGTGCTCTTCCAAGTCACTCTCTTGCCTCTTCGAGTCATACTTATGGTTTATGCTAATATTTATTGTAGGATCATGTCATAAACATGAACAATTTACTTATATTGACTTTTTTTGCTTTATCCCTCCACAGGCCCTATTTGGACTGGTAGGACTTGGGAGATCGATGAAGAGGTTCGACGAAGGGCTGAGCCCCCACTCTGGGGTTCAGAAGACTAAACGCCGTCTAAACCCACCTCAAACAGGTAGAGCTTGATATCTGCTTAATATTTTATCAGCGCTGTCCCGCCATCATCCCCACTCCCGGACCGCCACTCAGAGAAGAGGGCTAGACTTTATGCTTTTTAAAAAATGTAACCTTTATTCATGTTCCCATTGAGAACATTGGTTCTCCCGGTTGTAGAAACACAAAAAAACATTTCCAACAGTATTTTTTAAAGATGGGCCACTAGTTTTTTGAATTACTTTTTGTATGTTTCTTCAGTAAAGACTTGTGTCGCACTGTGACATCATGGGGCGCCCATACACTTTATCTTCTCCAATCACGTCAGCCAGCACATCTTCACCACCTGCCACATTATGGATTGAGTGAACAAGAAAAGTCTGGAAACGGAGCCAGTGACAGCTCGTGCAAAATCATTACACGCCATATCCTCGGCTTCAGTCCTCGTCTTAAAGCAGGCCAAGTTTGGATGCATTGCGTTTTCTGGGAACACCTCACCCTCGAGAGGAAAATTAATTTTCTTTGTCTTCCTCTCTTCAGTTGCTGTGGTTCACTGTATCATTTATCAGAAGGTTCATTTAGATGCATAAACATTCAAGAGGTGCTTTATATTGATCATACATGGTTGAATATGGGTGTGCACAGGGCGTGATATGACCCAGATCCATGTGTGGACAAGTCCAAGTTGATCTGGGATTTTATAACAGGAAATTGGGTCCTGGAAGGAGAACACAAGGTACATCAATTCCTCAGTTTAGTCAATAAGCAAACATTTAGTGTGGATCCAAAGCACAGTTTTAAAAATGAGACCCACCCTATCATGTTGTTGCGTGGTAACACTCTAAAAACACATATGAAACACTGCATTCCTGTTTGTTGACCACAGGAATCATTAAACTGCCCGTGTCTAAAACAAACAGATGAAAAGCATGTGAAGACGACGTCACACAATGGGTGAGATTAATTTTTAAATAAAAATGGAATTACATCTAGCAAAATCCAGCAAAAAAATGGTTTAACCATTGACCTGGCTTTTGTAGTATACAGTTGGTCAACGCCTGTCTTTACATTGGCAAATCACCCCAAAACACCCATTGATATTGGATTGTATTAAAAGGGATTGGTGGACTAATACCATTGGTCATTTCCTTAATTATTAAGCCCAGTGTGTATTTAGGCTGGTAAAAATGTGATGGCCTCTTTTATGGTCTGTAATATGCAAGTGACATGACCGCAGGTCAAACTAGTCCTATCTGAACCAACATCACTAAAGCTCCATTAATGAATTACTCCGTGATGATAATCATGTCCAGAGACGACTCCTGCTGTTTTGTGACAAAGCCTCAAACATCCAATCATTCAAGTCTGTGAAGACATTTTGTGTCCGAGTATGTGTCTCTAAAGAGCTACAGTTGCATTTCAGCTACATTTTTGAAGAAAAAAAAAGCCAGAGGGACCACTACCTATATAGTCCTGGTTTTTCTTTCTTCAATTTAGGAATTACGGGGTCCACTTCAATCGACATTCTCCTGTCACTAAACTCTGCAGGCAGTTTTTTCTACCTCATTGTTCTTTTTTTGCATTGTCAGCTGCGATGCTTTATATAGACAGGCGTGTGCCTTTCTAAATCATGTCCAATCAATTGAACACCCGACAGGTGGATTTCAAACAAGGTGTAGAAACGTCTCAAAAGGGATCAAGAGAAATGGGAGACATCAGAGCTAAACAAGTGTCAAAGTACTGAGATATTTTAGTTTGATATTTTCTTAATACATTGGCCAAATGAATCTAAAACATTGTTTAAGCTTTGCCATTATGAGAGTCTGAGTGTTTGATTAACGGGGAAAAACATTGGCATTATTTCACCTTTTGGATGCATATATTTGTAATGCACTGTATATCAACGCCATTTTACCTTAAATGCATATGCATGAAGAATAGAGATGCACTGCAATGACTTGATGCAATGTATGCATCAGATGATGGATTGGTTTCATCGTTTGATAAATAAGCCAGGTGTAAAGCTACAAAATGCATCTGCAAGAAGGTGAGGCAGGTTTAGTGAATCTGGTCCTCACCCTGAACTTAGAATTTTTCCTCTTTGCTCACGCTACCTCCTGCTTTGGCTGCACCTTCTCAGTATGTCATCTCTCTTGCTCTCTTTATAAGTCCACTCCATCATCTGCTCCCCCCCCCCCCCCATAGCAGATCTTCTCTGGCTTTAGTCTCTGTCGGACCACCTTGCCCCGCTATTTTTCTCGCTGTGAAGCAGAAGCCACCGCTGGAGATTTACGGCAGTGAGGGCTGTTGGGGATCTGCACTCCATCATATCATCCACAAAGCCTCCACTGCAGTCAAGGCCAATAATATTTGGACTGTGACATAATTTGTCTAATTTTGCCTATTTACACGACTGCAATGGATATAATTACAGCCAATTTTACACAGTCCCCTACATTTTTAGAGATTCCAAAGTAATTGGACAAACTAACATAATAGTGATTAGAATTTTCGAATTTGCCCGATGCTATCACTTCATGTGGTGCAGCATGCGTTGCAGCCAACTCTCTGACGTCAATGCCACTGTCATTCTCCAAATTCCATCTGTGCTGCCGGGGGAGAAAAAAGTAGGAAAAGAGTAGAGGAAGTAAGGTAATAAAAACTGTAAAACACTGATAAGACACATCTGTGGGATTAAACGAGACTCTCTGTGGCTGCTAAATGAGCACCATCACCCCCATTAGCGGGGTTCACGAAAGCATTCCTGAGTTGTCTGAGACGTGCCCCTCCCACAAGGATGTCAGGTTGTTAAACACAGGCACACAAACTCAGACATGTTGTCTTCAATTCTCCCCCGAAAGATTCACAGACAAACCATGTATTTTACATTTTATAGTACTATGGTTGTATGAGGTTTTTTTTTTAAAGATCTATTGCATTATTAATATACATAGCTTCTGGTAATGCAACTGAATAATTGTGCAGCTTTTTCTTATGAAAGATACATGGTTTAATGGAGCCATGCGATTGCCAGCTTTATACAGAATTGTCAATGTGACACTTAACAATGCTGAATAACTAAAGGACTAAGTCAAAGTAATGGTCACTTTGGGAAATATGCTTAACTGTTGCCGAGTGGATTGATAGACCTTACATCAATATTCCAGCCAGATCGCATAGAAATATTTGCAATGACCTCTTTACAACATACTGCATGGTGGTGGTACCACGGAAACAATACCAATGGAAAGTCAATTAGGTTTCTTTGTCGTGGCGGACACACACTCACATGTAAGACATCCACGTGATTATGCGACACTTCCAGCTAGTGTGGTAGTTACAGTGAGAAAGACTACTTATGGTGGAAAGGGAGGGAGCTGAGTTGAGCGGATCAAACAAGTACATGACTTTTAGGGCACCGGGTACGAGAGACTGGTTTTCGTGTCTGCATTACATTTCCAATTGAACTATTAATCAAGTGAAACTAGTTAAGGATACAACCTTGGGTCAACTTTAGGTCCAATTAGGAGGATGACTACAGTAATCTGTCAGCAACATAAAACCCTTATCTCCTCAGCTCTGATCGAGAGTCTCGATCCCGTTGCAGCTAATTGAATGTATATCGGGGATGGTGATTTGCGATTAACTGTCAAGTGGAGGTGTGATAGCTCCAGGGGTCGACTCCACACTGAACAGAACAAGGCCCCTTTTTGTTAATATACATAAAATGTATGAATACAATACAGAAAATCTCCAAAAGAGTAAAGTTTTAAAAAGTAGAAGTTGACTATTTCTTTTATACCAGCAATAGATCAGGCAAAGATAAGAACTGTCACAGAGATAATATTCACCTGTCTAGGAGATAAATGGCCAACTCGGCATTAGTTTAAATTCTTTTGGTGTGACTCAGATTCTTCCTCTTTTAAACATCACTTTTTTCATGTTTGATAAAAAAGTATTTTGGGTGGCATACAAAAGGGTTTTTGGTCTTATAAATTGCTGTATTTTCACCTTTTTTTTCACAGACATTTTATGAAACCTGGGGCTGGGCCCAAACTTTTTCTTTGACACCCTATATCAAAAAATACTACAAAAATATTTGTTTTTACTTTCATGCGTTATGTTATTTCTCCTCTTATGTCTATACAGTAAGTTATTATTATTATTATTATTTACAAATTCCTGAGTATAAGAACGCCAGCACATCATGAACAGCGTTAGCACCTCTATGCTAAGCTAGATACTGAGGGTATACTCGATGTAGACATGCATTCTTCACAGGAATAGTGGTTTTCCTTAGGTTGATTGATTGTCAAATTGATTGATTTTTTAATTGATTGATTGTTGGGGCAGAGCTTAGAGACAAAGGTCAACAAAACAGTTTGTAGCTAAGACAACTAACTGGCACTGGTAAATGGAAAAAGAGGATAGCTTGAGTTTGTTCTTTACGTAACAAACTAGCAGACATCTTTCAGTGGTATGTCTCGGTGGGCTCAAATGGCCATGCACTTGAAGGTTTACTTGTAACATTGTCCTGCAGGACATGGATAATCTTCATATTGCAATGTTATGCCTCGGGCCATGCATACAAACATATTAAGGCAGACAGCTATATATAGATATTAATTAACCATGAGGGCAACTACCATGACCATGATTTTACCCTCAACTGGCCTCGAATGCAAATGCCTAAATAACCTCACCAAATGATCAAAACACCCAAATTGGCTCCAGCATCTGCCTAATTGCTGATTAAAGATGTGTTAGTACATTTTTTTAAATCATTTTCAGTAGAAAAACCTAATTACCCTGCTTTACACACATTGAAATCATAATTCAAACTTACTCTTTTATGGACATGTGACCCTTTTGCCAAAGGTCGCCCAAAAAAAGCACTTCAAAATAAAAGGAGTGTGACTTGTGCAAATGCCGAAGCTCACTGATGTGGTACAGAAACACCGAATATTTGCATATTTTTAACTGTAAGAGGTATAACCCTTCAATCTAAATCCTTTAAAATTTACATGTATCGTTTTTGTAGATAGGACCATTTCTCAACCAAGCCAATTTTAAAAATTCACAAGTAGAATTACATTTACATGAAACATCTATCAAATCCATTTTATGTGTGTAGAGCTGCCTGAAATGACAATGATTTTACTGCAGACCAATCTGACAAAACTTTTCTATGAATTCAAATAGACTAGCAAACTGGGATGTAATTATAATTATGAATTATCTTTTTTTTTTCCTCATGCCTATTAAGAATAAAACATACATACTCTTGGAATAATTTTTCTCTCCATGCATAAATCCCGTTCACTCAAAACATAAAATGAACTCTTCAACTCTCCTTATCAAGTTCCTGCTCATTTATAGCATTTTGTATAAGTGTTCAAAAACTAGACTTTAGACGTAATTGTGCCCCCTTGACAAGCTCGACTGATTACAGTTCAGCATGACCGTAATAACTGCTCAAGGTTTTGTAAGACTCCTACACACTTCCTGGCTGATTGTTGCTGTTGCCATTGATCTACTCTCAACTCTCCCTTGATGCCAGGTCCTCAAAATGGCTGGCGTCTCAAAGCTAACGGTGCAGTGCAAGCTACAGACAAAAGTGCTGATAGAGATAACAGTGTTTCCCTGAGGCTGAACCAGAAGTACTGTAACTGTAACCACCATATTAGAGCAGTGCAAGGCAGTGGCCGTGAGCTTACCAGGGGACCAAGCTTGCATAAACATGCACTAAAAGCACGCATGGATGACCCGGCTATATCAAATAAGTAAGTAGCACACCAGTGGCTGGCTGTGGATTATCTACCTATGCCTTCACTGTCTGAGTCATAGTTTTAGCAGCTGTTAAACGCCCCCCCCCTCCCCTCCCCTCGCAAGCTAGCAGCTAGCATGCGCAAACCTGCTTTTCATCGTGCTTCAGGTGGCCAAGCAGGATGAGATGCGCCACGGGGTGGGGAGGACAGCAGGTCCAAGTGTTATACACAGTGTTCACAGGGAAAGTGCTTGCTTCTTCTTTTTTTTTAAAAAATGGTGGCTCGCAACCAACTTGACGAGGTGCATACCGCCGCTTGCTGTACCGGAGTGCTACTGCTGCTGAGGGTCCTTGTCTCTGCGAGGAATCAGACGTACAGAACCCTGCTAGCAGACCTCGCCACGTATTTTAAGACGCTAGCTATTCCATAGAGAAACAGAAGTGATTGGATGAGCGGTCTTAACCCTTAACCAGCGGCCGGGCCGGCAGCCTGGAAGCAGCAGGCTGTTGCAGAGCAACAGAGGGAGACAGGAGTTGTGCAATGAGAAAATAAGCTAATAGGGGGAAAAAATCATGTACAAGACAAAACAATAAGTCAGGTCACTTTTAAATGGCACTTTGAAATCTTACTTCAAAGATAATTTCATCCTATTTAACTCAAATATAAGAGGATATACAACAGGATCAGTGATGAACAGGCCATGAATCAGAAACGGTCCGCTTTAAATGAGGTCAGCAGTTAGCAACACTACCTTCTTAATGGTATTCTCAAGAGCTATGTGAAACCAGCACTTGAATATGATTAGCTCAAGTGAAAGAAATGTCTGTGCTCTTGATCACTATTATATTTAGTGTCTGTAAGCTCCATGAAGTGATTAAATATATCCACTTATTTTTTTATTTTTTTTAAAGTTGTAATAAAACAGCAAAACAGCAAGAAATCACAAATATCATAGTTGATGTTTCCAACTGCAGCTAGAATGACTTGCATTGTCATTATAAATAAGTAACCCTAAAAATACAATATAATCTGATGGTGGGGTTAACTAGACATTATTGCACATTATTGCATGAGGTGTTAACATAAAAGAGGTCGTAATTCCTTTAACTGTTTCAGGATATTTCTGCTCAAAAGTGGGATCAGCCAACCAGTTTCCACAGAAACACATGCAATGATCACAACCCGTTAACAGTGTATTATGTGTGGTGGCACATATTGTGTTTAAATTAATCAATTAGCATCTCTTATTGGGGTGGACACACCAAATAAATATGTCCACACGAATACGTAATGGTCAGCGCTGTGGTAGAACAGCAGATGTTTATTTCAGAGTGCATGGGTTGGAATCGGCAACTTAAAATCCAAACATAAGGGCATTTTCTGAAACAACTGATGCTATACTGTCATGCTTTAGGTCTGTTTCTCAAATTCTTAAGCTTACGTTCAAAAGAATAGGAAGTAGCAAGTTTTTTTTATTGTAAATACCTTTTACAGGGATCGAGAAACAGAGCTGTAAAATGTGCGGTGGTGCATGTGTAGTTTTAAATGCAAATTAAGTTGATGAAATATAGTGGAAAAATATAATTTGATGATTGAAGAATGTACCCACCACATTTGTTCCAATCAGTCCAATGATCAAGAACAGCTTTTCAGTTTTCAAGAGCATTTTAAATGCATGCTCACACACACACACAGCCCCAGTAAACATGGCATGTGTAATTACCTGTTTTTAGCTCAGGCTTCACACTTCACCATGTTCACAGCCAATATGTCATGTTCAATACTTGACATCTAACAGCCGCAGAGCTTCTCACATAAACACACAGCTTCTTACAGCTAACATTAATGCACACTTTCAAATAAAGTGTTTTTTCAATCACTACTTAAAGGAACAGTGCATAAGGTTTAGTGGCTGGTTGCAACCAACTAAATACCCTTCAGCTCACCCCTCCCTTTTCAAGCATTTTGGAGAACTATGTTGACCAACAGTAAAGGCATCTTTTAGGGTTTTAGTACAACTCGGAGCTACTCAGTTATTCTGCATGACTTCGTACTAGAAAATAAAACATGTGGGGTCCATAATTCAGAACACAACTATGAGTTTTTTTATAATTTATAATTAATTTCTCATGTCCTCTGTCCTCCAACTGCTTTGTCTCAGCCAGTTCACAAGTTTACAAAAAGGGCTTTTGCATGCTGTGTTGGTATAAACATAGCAGCTCTATGGACAGAACCGATTGAATTAGGTTTCACTTTTGTTTACATGTCAGACAGTGTCTGACAATTGGTCAGATAAGAAGATTAATGCCTCAAACCTGCACAGTTGAAATAAAGCAACCACCACCAGCCATTCATCTTAGTTTAGTTTAGCTTTGCATTAGAATGGAAATTGAAAAACAGCTGGCCTGTCTCAAGACAACATAATCTGCATAACTGCACATCTTGTGCATGCTAATTTAACATGTTATGTCACGTCTGTTTGAATCCCACACAAACCAAACTATTCTTTTTATCATTGTTTATTTTCCAACCACAAACATCTAAGTTATAAGTGCATACATCTTGGAAATAAATTGTCTTGGATTGTTCAGTGATTTTGGATGGTAGTAAAATTGTTATTTGTTAACATTTGAGGATGGAAGTTCATATTTTACCTCAGGGCGTAGCCCAGTATGTGTAATAAAAAGAATGTATGTCCTCTCGGTAGCTTTTCAGGAGCGTCAAACTGCATATCTGCACAGTCGCCCACATTGACTGTAGCAATGTAACAACCAAGGAGCCCTTCTAATAGCTTCAGGCTAATCAGAGAGAACATGGACCGCCTCCTTCCCGTGGCTTGTTAGCTTATCACCTGTGAAAAACTGTACAAGCTTCGGTAGGACTCGTCAGTCTATTCCCATGCCTTCACTTGACTGACACTTTCTTGAGGCCAGACACTGATCTCTGTTAGCTGCGCCAAGCAGTGTCTTCGCTCCGTTTGGCATAAACAAAAAAAACAACATTACAAAAGACTGTTGGGATTGTTGTGGTTAATGGGTTAGACATGAAACAAGAAATTCGAGGAAATCCACTCGATAGTGCGCCTGTAATTTCCCTGTACTCCGAATTGTGATGTTTTAAGTATGGCCATGAACAGCTTTGCACTTTAGGACTTTAGAGTGATGCACATATTGCATGTAGAAAAAACAAACAACCTATAATGATAGTAATTTTATAATACTTTGGGAACATCAAGCTAGACAGAAGGTAGAAAGGTTCTGAGTCTAGTAGGTATTCAGCCAATGCTGACGTGCCTCAAACATCCGGTGGTCATCGGGGGGAGCAAAAGAAGTCAAATTACATGGTAGTCTAAGAGAAAACGACCCTACTTCTCACTTGCTCAGTAAACACTTTAATTCAACATAGTTCTTGCTCTCAATGGCAGGGTATACTTTAGGGCGGGGGTTGTGATTGACAGGTCGCTACTGCTAGTCGAGCCATATACGGCATCTCTACGTCACTCCTCTGCTGTCCAAAGATGTTCATGTTGCAAAAAGCCAAGATGGTGATGACCAAAAGAGAAGAAGAAACTTGCAACCTGCAATCCCCTGGCAGCAGTAGCAGTGCTTAGCCTTGAGGTGCTGGAAGCCCAGGCCGTATCCCAAGGGTGGCCCGCTGAAGGAAAGGGAGGAATGGGAGAACCAGGACACAGCTTGGCAGACTGACAGACTCTGCTGTAGTAAAAAAAGAGGTTTTCTGAAGGGACTTTGACGCCAAGAAACACTACCACTTTTGTCCACAGTGGCCGCCAAAGTCAACAAATCATTTTAGTAGCTTTAAATGATTTCAGATTTGAATAAAATGTGGTGCACATGTGAAAAGTCTCTAATTTGGTGGACAAAAAACGTTTTTTTTTAATTATGGACTGCTGGTTGAAACAAGATGCATTGAAGAATGTAACCACTTGTTGTGGACTAAAAAAGCAATTCTGTGAGAGGCTGTTTTATAACTTCCTCGGGCTGAATGAAGAAAACAAGTTATACATAAATTAGCTGAAGTTCTGGATCAAGTATGGTATGCATTCCATGAACCCGACATGTATTTTAAAAACATTTGCTAAAATTCAGAGCTATTGTGCGGCCTTGGTGAATGTACTAACTCTCTTCTCTTGCTCTATACACTCAGTGCATGTATCGATTCATTGACAGTTATTTCTTAGCCTCAAAAATAATAACTGACAGTGTGTTGTTAGGAAAAGACAGTCCTAAAATGTGGCAGTGTAATGTCGACCTACATCCCAACAACCTCTGCCCCTTAGGGAAGTGAAGCATCTTGTTGGAAAGGATGACATTTCACGGTCTGGAGCATTACTGCAATATAAATAGAAAACACTCGTGACTTTTTTGAGAGAGAAACAAACCGCCTCAGAGAGATAAAGGCCGAAAAAGGGCTGTGTAAAGTTCTAAACACTTGATCAAAAGCGGTAAATGTGCCAGGGGGAAATGTGGTTGCAAAAAGTAGAATAAACATGTAGTTGTTCGGGTGGGAAGAGAGAGAGGACAGTAAGGAAGTAAATACTAAAACTACATGCAACGTACTCATTAGTAAAGTAAATGTACATTTTCTCCATGAGTCTATGGTAAGCCGATTTCTTCTGTATAGCTTTTTGGGATTCAATGTTGAAAGGGGGTGGTCCATCTTCCCCACTAAACCCTTTGCAAGACATCAAATAAGCATTTACCAAAATAGTGTAATATTCCTTTAAAAGTGAGGAAAAGTGGAACTAAAAAAAAGGCAAAATAAACTTGTAAACGGGTAGAAAAGAAGATTTCTCTATAACGGAAACCCGATCTAGATCCCAATCTTCCTCGCAACCAGCCTGGCCAGCTCTCTGTCTCTGTGGTAGAAAGGATTTATTACTGTGGCACTGTGAGGTGGGTGGCGCAGCATGGTGGCAGATGTAGAGGATTTAATAGAGTCCTGCCAGATCAAAGTATTAGCAGAAGCAGAAGAAGGTGTGGAAAAGCGTAGTAAAAGAATGGGCCGGGTGTACCATTACTTTGGTGTCCAAGCTTTCATCTGTAGCATTTGGTCTCGTCTTTGGACCCCCTCTTTGATTCCACTCTGCTGCCAGCGATATATTACGGATTCCTGCCCATTTTGACAAGATCAATCATATTTTGTGGCTTGGAGAGATCCAAATTAAACGGAGGCAGTGTTTGTTCCTGTGATGTTACTGGAAGAAGTGTGGGATCCTGAAATCTATCTTTCTTGCCAACTGAGCTAAGCCACTGGGAGACAGTCTGGGGTTGGCTGCCCCCACTTCCTTTTGGTAATGGAAAAACCCACACTGAGAGTCAAGATAAAGAATGGGAAGCAGAATTCACACACTGTGTCTCAATTCCTGTTGGATTTGGTCCCCAGTGTGCATGAGGCACATTTTGTGGTCCATGCATACCCATTAATTTTCAGCGACTGTATTCATTCAATTACAATACTTTTTAAAGAGTGTCAGTTTTGATCCTTCAGCAAATTCTCATTAGCCGCACGCTCTCAATGCTACTTGTCTTCAAAGCAAGCTGATTGAAAAATCTCAATGCCAGTGCAGTTTCCCTTGAATGAGAAGGAGGATGCCTTCAATCTTCCACACGGTGTCAAGAGGAAGAGGAAAGGAAACCGGATTCCTCCAGGAGTTCAATGCATTATTCCAGTCAATATATTGATGTATGTTCGAGACTGATCCAAGGGTAAAATCCCCTCAGAGACAAAAGGTAAGAAGAGAAGGCGAGACGCTGATGTTTATATTCATTTGTCCTCTACTTGGTGAGATGTGTGTGCTTCCTCTCGCCCACTCATGAATAATGAATGCGCACGCAGCCTAAACTGACCTCTTTGCGATTACGTCAGGTGATGGATTTGTTTGAAAACCACTTGACCTCGTCTTTTGCTGTGTCATTGACACTTGTGCAAGGTTGCCAAGTCACAGCCTGGCTCTATAGCGGCTAAATTGCTGAGGAGAAATGCCGACTCTGAGGTTTGGTTGCTGGGACTGTCTGTTTGTCCTGCAGGTCAAACAGATATTCAATCATTACATTTATGTCTCGTGTTTACTTTCTTCCAGGTTTCCCACTCTGTTTACAGTAATTTAACCGAAGATGTGTTCATTATATTTGAAAAGCGTCTTCGTTGATCCCTTTGTTTGTATCTAATTAACTAAAATATGATTGCAGCTCGTTCAAATAAAGCGAATGCCATTTCCTAGATTCATTCCTCAGCGACTTTTCCCCCGGTGCTGTAACTCAATTAATCCTGATATGCATATCAACAGTTGCTGTTGGATGCTTCAATGTTTCAAACAAAAACCTGCCAAGACAGTGGTATGTAAAACATGCAAACCATGAGAATGTTGTTGTTTTTGAATCAGATGTGAAGGGATGAAGGAAGCCCAACATGTGAAGAATTGCCCTTGAGGGAAGACTTTTAAAGCTCTTGGTGAACATCTGATCTCAAGGTTGACCTTCACTCTTCTGCAAGTTTTGCACTCTCTGGAGGCCACTCATCTCCGAGCACTGAGATGTGGATGGACTTGGGAAGATTTGATAAATAAACCTTTTGCAGGCCTGAAGGCTCTCGCTGTATTTTTTGTACATTATGATTCATTTCTCATATTTAAATATTACTAATATGATAAAGCAAGATGCAATCTAAACCAACTAGACTGTGTACCTTTGCTTTCCAGCATTGAGCCTGATTCCATCGGTAAGAAAAGACAATTAACAGTAATACATCCTTGATGTTTAGTGACTTGCAAAGGGAGAATTTAAAGAAGAGCTTTTAGATATTTTTTCCCCTACCTTCTCACATCTCTTTAATATAACTCTTGAGAATTATCCGCTACCTATCTCATCCTGAGGTAAGCCCTTAAAATGGAGATTTTCTTTTTTATTATTAAATAAGCTCGACTCTGTAAGATCTGAACACTGATACTGAATTACAAATGAGGCTGCACGATGTCAGAAATGTGTCTCTGTGATTACTTCTTTCTTTTTAAATATCATAGCTGTCTTTTGTCAAATTGAAAAGCCTCAGAGCGACGAGCAATTGAAAGGCATGCTCTTTAAAAATTCTTTATTTTGATCCGCTGAAAAGTGTAGACTTACTTCTCATAACCAGACATTATTGCCAAACAGGACACGAATGATGAAAGTGTCAGTGTTTGCAGCTCCAAATTATAATGTGCCAGTATTAAACTGTAGGTATGGAAAACAGCAGTAAGACTTTCAGTAGCAGTAAAAAGAAAAAACCTCGATCGTGTTTTATACGTGTAACGAGCACCACAAATAACCACCGAAAGATAGATAACCTTCAATTTTATTTATGTATTTAACGTTTGTGTGAATCTTTATCCCCGAGTCAACTAAGAGAAGAAAATAAAGAGATGAAGCGCCATCGCCCAGCCACAGTAAGTCCCATGTTGCGGTCAGATAGTCTCAAAATGACCCCCTAACGTCTTTTCTTAACCACTTTTCCTTGACCTCTGTGGGAACCGTCATAGGTTTGATGGAAAAAAGAGTTTATGAGTTAGGAAAAGACAGCCGCCAACTCCCCTTTTCACTCCGCTACGTAGTTCTGATGTGACGGCGGGCGGATGTTAGTGACGTCGGCCCTGCAGCGGGAAACTACACCGTTCAGCAGATGAACTACAAAGCTTCGAAGCTTTGTCCGTGTGTCCTTATCCTACGACAGCTAATGGGAAGGAAATCCTTGCAGGTAAGTGGCAAAAATGCAACAAGCTAACGTGCCCTCCAAGATCTACAGGCAAGGAGGAAAGTTTGAGAAACTGTATATGATTGAGAGGGTGAGTGTCTGTAAAAAAAGAGAGAAATGAGTGCTTATGTGACAGAAAGTTTAAGGTGATGCATAACCGCCCCTGGCGATATCTTAATAACGTTGTGTAGTGTGTCATGTACTGTTATTTTCTTATCTGTAAAACTGCGTGTGCGTCCTGATTTCCAACTTGTTAAAGGCCTCAAACTTGTGCAAATATATGCAAAGACCTACAGGCAATAATTAACTCTCCCCTGTAGTGGGATCATGTCTGTATGGGTTGATTGATAATATACTATCAACCAGAGTTCCTGTGTGGGAGGCAATGTTTTTAAATTGGCCCTTAGATGAGTGGTTGAAACTGTCACTGCTGGAGCCATACATGTGTATTTTTATATAATGCCACGATGCCGCATTGGCAGCCACAAATACACCAATGACTTGTTGGTAATACTTGTGGGTGAAATGAAATCCATGAGAAAAGAGAAAAGGGTTGAGCACCAAAAGGTCTATTGGGGGAGCTAAATCAGATTGTTGCCATTTGAAATATTCTGCCAGGGCACTTCCAGTCCCACCTGACGACGTGCAATACAGATGCTTCCATTTGTTTAAAATGAAATTAAACTTTAACAAAGGGTCTCTATTCATAGAGGTATATTCAATCACTTTAGCAAGCACAATTCATCCAATGCATCTCTAACAACAACAAAAGTTGTTCTAAAATGAAGTAGGTTCATATTTTACTTGAATGGTTTTGTGCAGGTTGCAATTTTGCATTGTGAGAAAAAGACTGGGCTCGTTAGCGTGGCAGTTAAAGCACAAACTATATGGAGGCAGGTGGATGTCACCCCTTATTATCATTCATCCCCTTAATAATTGATGAAGTGCCTCCGAAAATCTATGGAACGGAGATGGACTCTGCAGTCTGTCTCACACATCACATTCATTGACACATGCTGAAAAGTTATTTCTTTCTCCTTGTATGTGTCGGATTCTGAGTTTGTCCCTGCTGGGATTGGATTTTACATTTACCTGTTCTTACTTATTAATATTTCTGTGGCTTGGCTGTACACTTGTACTTCTAACCTCCAGACCGACACAACCAGAGAGAGAACGTACATCTAAATATAAAGCAAGGGATCACTGCCTGTCTGTCGTTCTGTGTGTGCCTCGCATATCTCGAGAACCGCTCATATTATCTAATTCACACCTGACGGCTTTATTGCTTGGAGTGTTTGTTTTCCTTCTGGATTTGGTGTACGTTCAATATTAATTAACTTTAAATACACAAGCACACAGCCCTGTGAGTGGCAGCGGGGGCGGAGCTTCAGGGCTTGCAAACATCTTCTGCAGTAGGCGCTGCAGTTCGTATTGGCTGCTGGAAGCTGGATCCAGCGTGCTGAAGATGGATTCTGGATTGCGGTACAAAGAAACTTTTTGTTACTTCCCTGGAGTCAGGGAGCATGAGCGGACAGCCTCCGGGGAAAGCACTACGCCATTGCATCTGAAATTGTTTATCTTTTTGTCGAACAAATTGTTCACACTGATAATGTGGCCTCCTGCAAAATAACTGCGGGCCAGACCGCCTGTGCTTATGATTCACCACGGGTTCACTGAAGTAACGTGACTCTCTCGTCTTCATAAACAACAATTATTTGGATAAACTCACCACAAATAAGGAATCTGAATGGTAACTCACATTAAAACATATTAAAAACGTACCAAGGTGACAGGTTTTAGTAACAATACTCAAATAAAGAGTTAAAAAAGAGAGAGGGGGGCTGGGGGGGGGGGGGGGGGGGATAGTTGAGGGGCCCAGGTTGCCAGGAGTGTATTTCACTGTGTTTCTGCCTGTGAGAAGACAAGACGTGTGTGTGTGTGTGTGTGTGATGCAACTTTGTCATGGCAGGTGTATTGCCGCACACCCACGACACGAGAGTGCAATGTTGAGTGTGAAGCTGTTCGTATGAGTAGTTCTCGAGAACACTGCAAGCGGCAACACCTCAAGCCCGATCTTAGCCGGCATGTTTTGAACGGGTACCTCGCTAGTCAGATAAATTAACTTCGAAACAGTAATCATGACCATATTTACTATCTAAAGCATAAGCACACTGTTCTGATTAATATGATGATCCAGCTAATTCCCTCATCTTTATTCAATCTGCTGCGTGTCTTCAGAGAGCGCTGCTGTCGCTCAGCAAGCTGCATCAAGGGATTTTTTTGAGGGGTGTTTGGAAAAAAGTTAAACGTTTTGATTTCCTATTTGCATCTGAAAATATCTATGTTTTAATTTATTCTTCAATAAATTATTAAATTGGTCAACCCCAAAAAGGTTTGTGCAGCCCACTCGTGTTGTACGGTTTTGCATACAATTGGTGCATGAAGATGTTACAAGGCTGATATGGAACATACTGATGATTTTTTTTGTTAATGTCGACATTAAACATATCCTCTAGTTTGCAGAAATGTACAAAGCCCACATTTCTGTCTGGTTTCAGGGTGATAATCCCCTTCCCCCAAAAAACGTACTACACAGTTATTGCAGGTGTTCATTTCACCGAGATGTGGAAATACAAAAGGCTTGCGGAGGTTTAAGGAATTATTCAATGTGAGTATATGAAAAATGGAAGAAAAGTATGAAAGAAAAGAGAATGTCGCTGGTATTCAGATGGGCAGCAGATAAACAACTAAAACACACGAGCAAAGTCTTTGAACTGTGCACAGATATTAACCATTTCAAGGTCATCGTCTGCCTGCTAGTTGAGCAGTTTGACCAGCGAGTGAAGCTTCAATCAACCGGAGGGTGAAATTGACATGATGCGCTGTAAAGCCGGGGCATGTTCAAGCTGAAGTTCCTCGGCGAAGCCGATCAATATGTGCCATTTCTCCAAAGTGAACTCATAGTTTGAAAACTCATGTTGTCAAAGGCCGTAACGGAGCAACAGAAAGAACCTCTTCTTTGAGCCTAAGTGTGTGAATGTAAAGTCAGCACTCGTAAGGCTAGCGCTCATTTAGTTTTGATGGCAAAATCAATATGCACTTCATGGAGCATGTCACCACAATCAATGAACCTTATCGGCATTTTTAAAGCACTGATGAAATGTTTATGTCAGTGTCATGTGTGTTTTGATTTAAATTATGACTTTAATCTGCTTATTAGTCATGAACTTTGTACATCTATCAAAACCACAACCAAACATGTCGCCGAGTAATTGTGTTTTTATGCTACTAAATTGTTTTTCAAATGATGTCTTGACAAATGTAATTGCCGCCTCATTCACGCTCAGAGGCAATTTACCAGAAGAGCACAGAGGTGGAGGTTTGGAATATAATGTGCTCCAAGAGACCGGGACCCACATCCCAAATCCTGTCTGTGGTTAGGTGGAGGCGTCAAAACCACTTTGGTTAATGTTCGGGAAATATCCTGTTTTATGTTAAGCGTTGATCACATAGTGTGTTTGTGATCGTTTTCCAACCTTAACAAAGCACTTTCCAGTGCCTCCTCATAACCATGAAAAAGTTGAATGATGCTGTCGTCACTGAAAATGGATGATGTATTGCAACAATGACATTTTGGTCGAAAATCTCTTACAAGATATACGTGTTAAAAATCAACATTTTAAATCAGATTTTGTCCTGCAAATAAAAAAAAACACAATCCATCCAGAATTACAGTTAACTCTAACATATTTGCTGTTTTAAATTAGTTGTATATAAGAGTAATTTATATAGGACACTGTTTTGAGCAAATTTACGGTACTATTTTTATGAATGTGAATCTATTCATGAGTGACACCTGTCATAAGGTACTGTATTACATCCCTGTAACAGGAAACAATGCAAACTGCTGTGTGGACCAAGATGCATGTCATTCTGCCTAGTTACACATTTCGGAATTGACGGTTGGCTGTGACGTGCATGTGCACAACAAGTCCCATGTGTCCCTCAGATTTTTTTTCCCACCAAACATTTCAGCAGTTGATTTCAATGAGGGGATCCCCCCTGTGGTTGAAGGTATTTTAATTAGCTGCAGAAGTGTTTGGTGGGAATGACAACCTGCATGCTCGTCCCTCGATGCCTCCTGGCTTGAGAGGCAGCGGTGTAGAACAATGAAAGGCTCTACCTCTCTGTGTTCCAACACATCCCCAGCTGTCAGATTAAATCAAGGAGCAGCAGTGTTCAAAGGAAGGGCACGCCCCAGTCAAAACAATCCATCATCTGATGCAACAATGGAAGTCAGGTTTATGTTGGCTAGAGATGTATTATTCATAAGGAAGGCAAGTAAAGGGGAAATGGGCATAAATCTTTCCATTTTCTTTTTGTCTTGGGGAAAAATAAATGGCTATCCCAGGATGCATGAGTATATTATCAACTTTATCTAAAAAATGTTATGACCTTTTCAAGGCACATTATGACAATTCTTTCTCCTCCTTGGGTTTAAAAGAAGAATTTTTTTTTTTTTAAATCAAATGTAATCACATTTAATAGCTAATATGCAGTGCGTGTGTCAGGGAAAGATACAATAATTAAAACAAACACATTTGGAAAAGAAGGATTTTGGTCATGAGATATAAGTTATTTCTTATGATAGTTTGTTTTCTGCTTTGCCCTTCTGTATTCTTTATTACACACATGCACTGCATGAACACATTACAATAACTTTTACAATGGGTCGCGGGCGAAAATAAATTGTAAGTAAAAAAAAAAAATCCTCTGCTTTTATTTTGAAGGGGATTTTTGAAAGGGCGGTACCATCTAATCACAGTCCTTAAGCTGCATTCACACCTCACTTTACTTCTGTGAGTTTACTGGCAGGTCTATATTTGCTTTATCCGCGTTAGACGCACCAACAGTTTCCACTGTCCACCATGGAGGAAATAACTTTCTGCTTTGTACTTTGTAAGTCACACAAATATCCTCGTCTCTGGGTTCATATTATTCTCTCTTTACATCGCGCCATTCATGTCATTCACGCCGCCCGTGAATTTACTGGTCCACCCGGACCAGTAAATTATGTCAGGTCATTATTATTTTAATAATTTGGGTTAGTGTCAGGTTGAGGAACATTAACTTTAGGAGAACTTTCTTATTAGCTTCAATTAAGGTTACCCCGCTGGTACTTTATACTGTATGTTATTGCTTGACTTGCAGAAAGCTTTCAATAAATTGTCAAAGCCAAAGTGTACAGGTCTGATAAATGATTCAGCTCAAGTGTGACATTTTGAAGGCACCATACCGGAACCTGTGAGGTGCCCCAAGGCTCGCTTTTAGATCCCAACTTTGGAAATGAAATACAGGTTATTTCCAGAATGTGCAATATGTTTCATTATCTAACAACATATTCTGCATTCATTTCTTTCACATTTAGCATTTCAAAAACAACATTTTCACTGCGGTGAAGAAAAAAACAAAACACGACTTGCTCTCCGGCTCGCCGCACACAAAGAGAGACACGCACTGAAAGGAAATGTATTTAAAATGGTATAAAAGCTGATTTGTCAAAACTAACCTGGATGTACATTACCAAGGTGATGTACTCCGGTGCGATGAAAATCATTGTCGTAACCCAGAAAACCCAGGGGTACACCAGAAGGTACTTTTCTAACCCCAAATCCTACCTCATAGTAGAGACCTCTTGTGGCCAAGGGCTCATTATTTCCTTCTTCCCATTTTTATTCCAGTCTGTGTTTGCACTTTGTAGACACTTTTCTGGCAACCTTATGGAGGACCCAAATGCAGACGGTGAGGCAAAATAGATCGAATAAAATGTACTTTTCTAAATCAGTGTTTAAATGAACAGGCTGACAGTCGAGCATGAGTAAGCAGCCCAAACGAGCAAACGCATCCAGAGGGGCAAGGAGAGGAGGCAGGCCATAAATAGACAACAGATGAAAACACAATAGCAGTTATCAGGCAGAAGAAATCCGGCACAGGGGGTACGGGTAGAGTACACGAGCTGGAAAAGTGAAACGACTGGCGAGCTGGTTTTTATACTCTGGAGGACCGATGAGATCATGAGAGACAGGTCTGTCAGCAGGTGAGGATGTGGGAGTCAGGTGACCGGGATTGGTGGAGGGCATCTGGTGCCCAGGTGGAGAATCGCAGGTCTGGACATTTCCTCAGAAATGGGGCCTGAGGGAAGTCAGAAGACGCTGGAGGCAGAAGGGGGGGAACATATAACCAGGGCAGCGGTCGCACAGCTAATATCCAATGAAAGGAAAATGGAATACATTTGATAAAAAGTAAGCCAGGTTCCTTTACTCAATTAATATAACAAACAAATCAACAATCAATCCAGTACTTTGTGTGTTGATGATCTCTAAAGACATTTCTTCAATAAACAGGCGTATTCGGCTGTGTGTTGACTATGCAGGAGCAGTCCTTCACTGATGTGAGCGCTGTGAGTCACTCTGTAAGAGCATCTGTTTAATAGGCAAAGTTGGACGCTGGATCTCAGCTTTAATTAAATAGTTTACTTGTCTCTAATGTGACGTGGTGTGTTTGTGTAAATTACAGGCCACTGTAACTCAAAGGGCATGGAGTGCTGGTTGTGAGTGGGTTGCAATTTGAAGAAACCCGTGCGGCACATGGACTACTTCCATATGCATTCATTACTTTCCACTCTCCAGCAAAAATGAAAGCTGAGCAACAAATGGGACAACGGGGGAATTTAAATATGTTTTTGTGTCGCCCACAGTACTACTCCCACACACGCTTCAGTCTGCAAACTCGCTGCTGGATGCCACCAGATCCTAAACACTAGATCTTTAATGATGAGTTTGCAACTTATTTACTCCTTTTCACTGTTGATAGAGGTTCTCCTTGATGCTGTCATGCTGCTCAAATACTCCACAAGCTCATATACAGCAGATTAGGTCTGACTGTTGACACACGATGGCAGTTTGTGCAGCATGAAAATGTATGCTTTAAGTTAGAT
Source organism: Clinocottus analis (assembly GCF_023055335.1). Classification (NCBI taxonomy): domain Eukaryota; kingdom Metazoa; phylum Chordata; class Actinopteri; order Perciformes; family Cottidae; genus Clinocottus; species Clinocottus analis. The sequence continues at coordinate 3,065,651 of NW_027175954.1, read as the reverse complement.
ATTAGAGAGTTATTGGGATTTGGATGTCATAAAGAGGAGTTATTGTTACAAGATACTAGTACTGACTGCTGCTAACATACACACAATCTTTCACAGTTTCTAATTGATGTTGTTTATTGAATGCTTATATGTTTCTCTCTTTTCTTAATTTTTTTTTTTAACCTTTTTGCACTTTATTATTATTAATCACTTATTCACTTATTGGACAGAAGAGAAACATACTTTCAATCTTGTGTATGTTTGCACATTTGTAAAAATTGACAATAAAACTGACTTTGACCACACTGCCATGAGATACTCATAAATCAGTCCATTAAGGTGCACATTATGACCAGCATTAACAAAAGAACCAGTAAATTGTTATAACTAATTGTGCCGTAGAATATACATCTGAAAAAACTGTTTATTTTATAACTATGCACTGATTCCCCATCGTTGTTTGTTGTTAGCGGGAATTTCATTATCCAGCAACTGTGAAGGAAGTCCTATACTTAAAATTGTTCTCTGCCCAAACAACTGAAGAAATCCACTGACACAGTATCTCACACAACAGTGGTGTACATAACAGACAGCATTGATTTATCACTCTCATTATGCCACATTAGCCCGGCTGGAACAATGACCAAAGAGCAAAATGAGAGGGAGAGGAACAGGCCTTAAAGGAAAGTTTAACAAGTGTAGTATCATTAATCTCAACTTGCTCTCCACATCTTAAGTCTCTGTTTCCTGTTGAAACACCACCCTCTTTAATCTAGAAGAACCCAATTAAAAGCAGTGCATGTCCCACAAAGTTCTGTGCCACCCAAACTCTCGCCACAGTCACCGTCTCTTCCACTTCAGATGGAGGTGGGAACTGGTCACCCTGCAGCATGTGCTCTCCAGACCTTTTAGCATTACTTGTAAGAGAAACAAGTCCACAACTAAAAAAAAACTGTCTTTCAGTGTTTCAGACCAAGTTTCTGAAACGTTTAAATACATATAAATGGTTTTCATATTCACCCTATGCGGCAATTAAACCATAAGTGGGAGATAGTACATAATCCAACAAAAAAAGTTGGCTTTTCTCAAGGTGAATTGCAACCGTGCCAAGTTCCAGCTTCTTAAATGTGACAAGCGAGTGACTATGAACGAGTGAAATGCTTCTGTTGCCTATAACGATGCAAAAAATAGAAATGGTTTTCTTTGACAAAAAAAGACTAAATGAATGTTTTTCATTAACACTCATTAAATGGCCTTAATGTATTTAATGAGACATTTATCCCAGAAGCAGCTTTGTGTTTAAGATCGTTTCACACCCTGCCTCATCAACGCTGTATCAACGCCGGCCAGCTCCGTCCTTATCAGTGTACTTTATCCACATCTGCCAGCCTGAAGATAAGACTTGTCATTTTCAGCCCATTAGAGGTCTTGACACTGCCGATGTGACGGCAGCCGCTCGCCGGCCAGACGTCACTTCATAGCTACGATTGCATGCGTTCAGTCCGTGACCTTGATTCAGATCTTGCAGCTTAACAGTCATGGTATGCACGGCTTCTTTAAATTGAAAATGACGTGAAAACTCATACCCTAATTCAGCCTAATTACGTCCTAAAGATGGGACCAGACTATGAAAGTTGCTAAAAGATATGAATCACTGTTAAAGGCCATGCGAGAAGACGCCATTCACCATAGATCTACCAAAGATGGAATCTTGTGTTATCATATTCTACAACATAATAGAACATATTACGTTGAAAGTTAAGGGTTGGCGCTAACACTTGTTCTTGATTTATCATTATTTCTTTATTATAAAAAGGTCAATTGAAACATCCCTCTCATAATACTGATTGATCTAGGAATAAAATCTTTGAGGTATATCCATTCAGACGACTTAAAGATCTCTGAAGTGCATCGGAAGATTTCTTTTCTTTTCTGTCACAAACTTATTTTCCCCATTTAATGAACATATTTGTCAGAAAAACAGAAACAGTTAAGAGATGGATATTTACAACTTAAGTACATCTTTTTTTTAATAAAACAACCTAACGGCACTAGTGATGGTAATGTTTTTTGTTTGTTTTTTTTCCCAAAAAAGACTAACACCAGCTGGATCTATATTTCTTTCCCATTTATTTTTCTAAACACCACAGCCCTCCGATTGCCAAAATGAGAGCTCCGCTCTTCAAAATATCACAAAGCGCCAGTGCACCATTGTAAATTAATCAGAAAATGTGGACAAAGGGAAGTGAAAGCCTTTGGTAGGTAAGTTCTGGCACATGGGATGAACATTTCATGAGTTCAGAGGTTCAGCTAGAGGGTTGGCAGTGTTGTGCAGTCGTGAACTACATTTGGCAGCAGCTTGCTGGAAGTTCAATAACATTCATTATTGCACAACGATTTTAGTAGTTAATTTATTTTTTGTGTTGACGACTGAAACGATAAACGTAGTGAGGCCTTAAAAGGAATCACATCTTACAATCGCCTCTCCACTGTAATTGAACCCGCATCCCTTTATTCTTTCAATGAATTCATCTGACCGCCATCACACACTTGACGTGTGTGTAAAAGCGTCATCGTGGATGGACCTCCTGAACCTCAGCTTGAGGAAGACTGAACATGGCCCGGCTGTGCGAGCTGAGCGCAAATCCACTCCCTTCAGCAAAGTTTGAAGTACTTCTTCGATAGCTTTACTTAACCACTCGGTTTCTCCCGAGGGTAGCTTTGCTGTAGTTCAACTTCTTCCACTGAGAAGTAATTGGTAGCTTGCGAAGCTATCCTTTCACAGCAGCTCCCCCACCGCTTCGTAGTCGAGTATACAGGTTTGTGCATCCCTCCAATCATTAATTACATACCTCCAGGCTCCGGGAGAAGAACAAAAAAAACATGTCTGTGAAATCTAAATGGCATTCTCTTATTGTCCTTCTGTCTGTCTGACAAGAACCATAGGCACAATTCAATACTTTACTAAATGAACCTAAAAAAAAAAAGCAAACATCAGAGATGTCATGAGGCGAAAGTAAAACAGATATGAGGCGCAGTGTGGCTCAGGCAGTAATTGCTTTCGGTCTGTTATTTAGAAAAGAAAAGAAAAACAAGTAAAGAGCAGGATCGCTGTTTCGGGTGGATGTCGTGACTATTTCCATCCCAGCTGCCTGCTCTCTTGCGTTAGATGCTTGATCTAATCGAGTCTAATCTAGTCATTAATTGCCACATTAGTGAGGGGAAGCAGAAACATTCAATGGGGAAGAGCTTCTTTTTTTTTTTTTTTACTTCCGTTAACTGAGCTGTGTCAGAGTGGTGAGTTACTCTGTGAGGTTGCCTTGTCTTGTATGTGAGTTTTGTCTTTGCCTTTTAGTGAAATTAGATTTTAGCTGTACTCTGTGCATCGTTTGGTGTTTCAAAAGTGCCCGAAGGAGATCCCAGTTAAAGTTAATGAATCATGGAGAGACCACCTATCTGCATGCAGTCATTTTATTGTGTGCTGGCAATTAATGGCTGGGTCATAATTCCCAACACAGAGCACAATCAACAAGCTCGTGCATGGGCCCACGGACTAAGAATTATTAACTTTTGAAACACAATTAACGTTATGTTCTTGCTGGACTGAGTAACTTATCTTTGGAAGCAACAGTATATCAATCAAATGAATCAGTTTGATGAGCAATGACAGTTGAAGAAATAATAGCTGTGCTTAACCTTGACTGAAATTAAAATAATTACATTTTACGACTGCCACACAATCTGTCTGCAAACAAAGTGCAGCCAGTGGGCAGCGCTGCAGTAGCATAGAGCTGTTCGACAGAATCAATGGAAGCTGCCACCCTGTTTTGAGAGAGCGTGACTGAATATCTTAACCTGTTATTAGGAAAAAACAACAACCAAATGCACAAAAATCAAACTATTATTATTGTTATTGTTATTTAAATGAAATTGAAGGTGGGGTAAAAACAAGAGGATACATTACAGTCTGGATTTATGACTGCAAAATGATCAGCGAGCTCTCATATAGCTCACCCGAGATTATATTACATTTTGCTCTAATGTATGATTTCAGTGTTATTTGTTTACGACCATAAAAACACGTGAGTTTCATGTAATTATTGAAACATTTGAAAGACGAGGCGTCTCTCCGAAAGCAGTATCGATAGATTTGTGAAAACTCGGGAGCGGCAGAACAAGCTGTAAACACAACATTATCACAAGTTCTAAAAAAAAAAAGAAAAAGAAGGTTGATTTGAGAAATGTCTATAACGCGTGCTATTTACAAAAACCAGCAGACGCATTGATTTGGAGTTGTTTTTGTGTCCAATTGATGAATGTGAGTCATTTTAGCTGTGGTTTGGTTGTGGGCTGTAGAGTATACCCACACAGTCTGGGTTAGGGTTGCATAATATAAATAATCCTATCTGACTTACACCAAAATCAATTATGGTCGGGGCGAATACTGGATCCTGACTGGCTGCAGGGTGTCCATTAATTCCTGATAATGGACACAACTACTCGGTAATTCCAGTGAAATTGTCTGTTTACCGTTCTACATGAATTCGCAGGCAACAAAAAAAATCGGATGTACAACACTGAGGGTAGCAATGGTCCTTCAGGGTAGCGACTTTAACACACAAGCTGCAAGAAGTCAGTTACAGTACAGTGAACAACGTTTCTATTGCATCATAATCTTACGCGATGGTAATGATGAATAACTAATGGTCATGGATTTTGTCTTTTTTTGGCATGTGCCCATGTTTTAAGCAGGATAATGCCCTTCGAGGTGTCCATAATCAGGAGTTAATGGACGATAACACGCGACCTAATACCATTGGCCGTTATCCCTTACGAATGGGACCCGTATCTGCCAGGAGATAATGAGATGTGTCATGCCTGAGCACGTGTGCGCATCTGTGTGTCTGTCCTCGGCCAATCTCGCTCAGCGCTGCACCAAACTGCTTAACATTCGGGGCGCTCGTCTACGGCTTCATCCTCATTGACGTCTCGTGGTTGCCGTGACTCCCACTTCGATCAAAACACATTTGATATCAACATACCGGAGCCGATACTGGATTGTTGACTCCTCATTCGTCAAAATGCCATATTGGAGTCTAATGATATTTCTAGAAGGAATTTGGATTCATGAAAAGCACGTTGTTTTATCAGCAGGGAAACTTTTTAAATAGGTTGTCTGTGAGTGTGTGTGTGTGTGTGTGTTGCCCTGGAGGAAGCTGTCCATTATATTTACAGTGGATTCATATGTTACGTAACTCTGATCTAGTAGATTTGAGCATGCAATGCCTTCGTCAAGCTTCTTTATAACCGACGGAGCCAAAACTGAGAACTTTGAGGCAGACACACAACAGATGGTGGGGAAGTAGTGAGATGGCCGCATTGCACGTCATGCAGCAAAAGGAGAGTGAACAGATGTGATGTCAAGAAAGAAGGAAGCAGAGGTAGTGAGATTAAGTCTAGTTCAAATGGGTCATGTTATAAGCCTCTCAAGATAGCAATGAGATGGAGGGATTATCCAACATGACAAGAACAGCTAATCAAAGAACATTCAGAGGACCGCAAAGGAATCTTAACCATGACGGGAAATGTAGAGGCATGATTGACATTAATCCTTGTGGTCGGATTAAAGAACCATATATGTTTCAAATGTTATGTCACTGCCCTTTCACACACTTTATCTTCCTATGAATGGAGACACTATGCTATTAAATACGCACAAAGCCATGTTGTGATCTGTCAGACAGGTGAATAAATCACGTAAAGATTTCCTTGACTTTACTTTAAATGAGTTAGTTAGTTGGTCTTTCTCCACATGGCCCTGAATAAAACAATGCTTGAGCTGTTTATTTAAATTCCAAATAGCAACACCATTTTCTATGACTTATGTAGAGGTTTTCTTACGCTTCCGTTATAAAATATTGTTCTCTTTCAGGTCAAGTGGATCAGAGCGAACACACCGAGGGGACATCTACTGGGAACGTCCTAAGCCTCAACAATCATCGTCTTCACCAAGAGTGAGGGTTTTTTAATCGGAGACTATTCATGTGTGTAATACAATGCGTATACTATATGAAACCCTTCGGCACTTCACATGTCATCCTCACTTGAACAATGAACATGAGAGCTGTACTTCTGGTTTATACCTTTACTTAGATATCATTTAATTAAGACTCTTTGTTGTATAGGTGACTACTTATATATTTCTAGATTTGTGTTTTACCGGGAGCTTTATCAGCGCTCACAAAAACAAAAGATGCACATTTCAGATCTCTGTCTATATCTACCTCGCGTGGGTTATGATGCATTCAATATGCTCTTAAACCAAATAATATCTCGATAGACTCAGGACGTATTTTCTTTCTCCATTATGTCTTCTTGCTGCAACGTTCAAATATTCCATTAAAAAGTAATAGGTCCGACTCAAAAAGATCACAATATTTTAAAGTAACAACTGAGGGGAATGGACACACAGTCACAGCGAGGATTAGGAATGTGCAATCATTTTCCATCCCTGTCCGACAAAACAGCTTCGAAAGCCCAAAACTGTGTGAAGAACCACGATGTATAAAAATTGTGGTGTATTTCAAGGTTCATTTGAAAGATGTTGCCACTTTTCTTTCCATCACTTTCATTTTGCCTGCTGCCAATGTGACCTTTCTCATTCACCTCCAGTTGAGCAAAGTTCTGCAAAAAGAAGCAACATATCAGAAGTGTATTAGTTCTTGAGAAAATGTAAGAGTACTGCATTCACCAAGTGTAACACATGAGGAAAAAGTCTAATTCAGCTGTGTATTTATATGTTTCCTTTTGGTTCTGATTTTACAATAACCAACATGTCCTCTACAACAGTTTGTATGATATCTTGCGAAACGTTATTTAAAATTTGAACCACTTCTGTTCGTTACATACATACAGTCTTTTTTTTTTTTTTAAAAAACCTTGCGTGACAATATAAATCACCGCTGACTTGTGGTTACATTATCCTCATGTTTATGATATACACATTACATTGCATTACCTTTTGTAGGTATATCTACGAACAAGGTATGAGAACAAGCCGTCCTTCAGGTGTTGCACTTTGGACATTGGCTTTAATAACGCCCACCTTCCAATCCAGTAACCAATAGTTTTTAAATCCTGTTAAAAAATATCAATGACGAATATGCATCTGTTCGAACTTGAGTATATGCTACTCGTATGTTGTTGACTCCTGAAGACACAGAAGTGTTGAAACATTTGTCTGTTTGCAGAATTAAAGGCTGGAAAGAAAGTTACAAACTGCTGGAAGTCGCAATGGAAAATTCTTCAACTTGCTTTATAAAATGGTTTTTAAAAAAAGAAGCATTTTTACAATTTAACTTGTACATCACAACAAACCGCAGTCAAAGGTCTTTCTGAGCTACTCCCGACATGTTTTCATTGTGTTTAAAATTCCTTTTCGCCAACAACTAAAAATAATCGGGGTGTACCAACTCTAGCAAATGTAGGGGTGGCAACAAAATTGAAAATTCCTGGAGGGTCTGATCTGATGTGTTTTTTACATTCATGTGCTCAATGCTTTTTCTCCGAGTCATTCGAATAATGAATGCTACATTCCTACAACCCGGCATTATTTTAATTTCCATCCCATTTCACTGTTTTTCAGCCATCCGCGCACGATTCCTTCTGTTCTCTCAGATGTGTTGCGGCTCTCTCAGAGATACAGGCTATAAATGTGATGCCAGCCATTTATGAGCCATTTGAAGTGATCTATATTCAAGCTTTCATGGTCTCTTATGTCAGGCGGTCCCTGGCTGTGCTCAGTTTTGCATAGAAGTCCAGTAAAAGAGAATTACATCATTTTGGATGTGTGCAAGGACCTCTTGATTCCAAAAGAAAGGGATTATCCTCTTCTGCTCCATTTGAATCCGTACAATCCATGCAGTACATCACATTGACCCCCGGTTCTGACACATTTTTCCTCTTTCATTTATACAAAACATGATCCCAAATGTGTCATGACAAATGTGTTTTTAAATAGCCCAGACCAACTGGAGGAATATCGCGGCTCAATATTAAAACTGGAAGGGCTTGAATTACATTACGACTCATTTGTTTCCAAAATGTGTGCACAATATCAATTCAATCAGTGCTGACTGACGGCTGCCAATGGTTTCTATTTTAGTGATCACACTGGTGATCTCTTCATTGCATTAATCTCCTTCTTTCAAAAACAGACTTTCAGTTTATAATCCTTAATATAGTGTTTGCGATTACAATCACATTTTGGTCATCTATTAATGACAGATTACATGCTGAGAGTAGTAAACCTCGTCACTTTGAATTTGACAATCAAATGGAGCTGTAACGTCATACAAATCAATGTAATGAATGCGCTTATAAAAGTTACATTTACTTGATTTTGTCTGTATGTAATATGAACACGTCGCAAGGTGTTTCCCCCTCGCGTCCCGTTGTCACCGCCGTACCATGTAAAAGTGCACACAACGCATCGGCTATCCTCGTTCATGTGAGGGACGACGCTTGAGTTTATTTAACAGAAATGAGTAGCCGTCTGTCCAAATAATCCACTTGAAAAGAATAGATTTTCACTCACATTTCCATGACTGTGTCAGTTCTGCACTGCGAGGCTGAAGTCTTCCTTTGGGAAAATGACAAACATGCATTTGCTCAGTCATACTTTCTATAAAAAGCTCAACCCTTCTGTTAATGAAGGTAGCGCAGTGGCACTTAAATGTCTCTTTTAGCACTTTGTACTTTGTCCTGATCCTTGTTGTTCTGAGTTTGTACTCATGGTTGAATGCACTTACTGTAAATCGCTTTGGATGAAAGCGTCAGCGAAATGAAATGCAATGTAATGTTTCTAAACACCTCTGTTAGGAACACGCTCGTTGGACAGGTTTCATATCAAGTCTGTATCATTGACTCTTCCCCTCACACCTGGGAGGCGGCTCATGAGTTCCTGGTTTCGGACAACTGAAACCTGCTCCGTTGATACCAGAACTGTCAACTAAAAAAACAAAGCCCTCTTTCATGACATGCAGATTTGAGAAGTTGATAGAAAAAAATACTTTATTCAGTTTTTGTGAGGCTATCAGAAATGTAAATAAGTGTGTTTGTCTATTTTCATTTTGAAGAAGGTAATCTGATTCAAAACCAAAACCACTATTTAAATCAAGAGAAGCTTAATTAAAAGAAGAAAAATCCAAATAAAATCAGGAACATTTCCAAATTATTTGGATCGTTTCTATCATTTCAATATTAATATAAAAAGACAGATATAGCTGAGGTATCTATCTTAAAAATGTCAAAATATTTGTTCTCTAACGGCAGCAGCAGTTTATTTTTCTATTGGTGGCAGACAGCAGGGAAAGCTCACCTGTTGTAAGGAAAATTACAAAATGAAAATAAAATGCACATACTAATCTATTGTACATGTAGTTACACGACGTAATCCTGCTCTCTCCCTCGTCACTCGCCGCTGCTGCACTTAACATACCATGTTGTCATGAACTGACCACACGAGCATAAATCCCTGCAGTGATTTCCATTCTTATACATATTGGATATGGATACTCGAGATCCCGGTGGGTGTTGCAGTCGACAGAACAGGCCTGTCGTCTGGCACGCTCTTGTCTTCCGTAATGTCGGTGGCTGTCGTCCCGAGGATTAGGGAAGAGATGGAATGATGAAGGATACATGCCGTTTCCCAGATTAGGATTGACCTGCTTTAAAACATAATGGTGATTTCTTCTTATCCGATTAAAGCTACCAACTGACCCAAATGATTTTGCTTTCCTGCATCGCGCTACATCTGCAACAGGAGCATGATAAATAATTAGATTTCAATTCATCTAAGAAGCCGATGTTTATTCATTATTTTATCTAAATCAAATGCAAACCCAAATCTGAAGCAATTCATTGAGAGCTTGTACTCTTGCAGCCTGTGTTTGTTCTGCACGTGCCGATCTGTGGGGCTGTGTGTTCGACTGCCCTTCTGTTGTAAGAAGGATCTGAAGCACACAAATCACGTCCTCTGGCTGACTTCAGACATGTTTGTGATCTGTAATCTGTCATTTCTTTTCCGACGCTGTTCCTATATTTATATTAGAATTAGATATTTCTGAAAATGACCTTCACAAAAGGCAAACATTGTATTACCAGACATTGTCTTATGATATCGGTATTGAAAATCTGTTTACAGTGTACCAAGGAAGTACAACCTCGATCCACAGCTTTGAATATAAATTGAATTATTACAAAAATAGGCTTAACCATCCGCAAGACATTAGACATAATTTTCAGTTCTCTTTTGTGTTCACTGTCAAAGAATAAATTGCAGGCAATTACCGGCTCATGACTCTATAGTAGCTCGTAACAATAAACCATCTGCTCCACCTATGAAGCTCAAATTAATATGTTCCCAGTATTGACCAGATGAAAGGAGCTTTTCTATAAATAAAAGGTCCGAAACAAAAACTACAGCCATGAGCGCGGCTCATACCGGGTCATACAACGTCCCCACTCTTCCTGTAATCAACAAGGATTTTGAGAAGCAACCCATTATTCTATGCTTCACAAAGACGACAATCCTGTCCGTTTCCCCACTATGCACTGGCTGCAACACATCACACAGATAAACCCACACTTTTGTGCAGCCAAAAAAAGGTGTTTGAACAAATAAATGTACCTGAATCCAAAGTGAAACTAGATAATCATGGAGCAGAACTCTAGGATGGAAATGGATGAGTCGTGCTGGTCTCACCAACAGACACTGTTTTATAATATCAGTAATGCAAATATGATTACATTGGAACAGATGAGTACAACCTGGAATGACAGCTTTGTATTATATAAAATGCTACAGTTTAAACAATGAGTCCGCATCTATCATAATACATGTTTTGTTGAAATGGAAACTGAACAACTTCAAGCGACACATGGCATCAGAAACATCCAGGTCACCTTTGGACAATCTACATGATTCTACATACATCTTGGACGTGAATTGAATAGAGGTCTATGTCGGCCAATAGTAAGCGGAGGCACTAATAAGCATCTCAAAATGATCTGTTAATACAATATGAAGAGAACAGCTCAAAACATGCTTCATTGGCCTCGGAGTAATTAGAACAGAAGTTCGAGCAATTTGATGATTACACGCAACTTAGCTGAAAATGTGTACCCCTATATTCATGTGCTCATGTTTGTAGGGGGTCATTAAAGTTGACGGCACAACCAGAGCGCACAACGGCAACGTGCCAAGAGTTCATTTCAATGTGCTGAGCGGACATTGTGTGCATGCATTTTAACGTTATGGTTGGAGCGCTGATCACTGAACCACTCCACCTATTTGGGTCTCATTACTTGGTAAATGGAAGATAGAAGACAGGAAAAGGTGTGTAAAGCCCTTTTTATAAATGCATTACCTTCTCTTGAGGTGGACGGGTAATTACATTTTTTTTTTACAACACTACTCTCAGTAGTGTCAATCTAGACTTATTTAGAAAGGTTGCTACCCCTCTACCAATGATACATGTCACACCCGAACGCAGTCTTTATTAAGGTGAATTTCCACTGTTGTTGAAGTAAATAGTGATCTGAGAGAGTAACTACCCATCTAAAGGTACTCTGCACCATCTCGACAGTGAACCTCGGTTGTATATGTATGTAGAAGTCCAGCCTTGTCTGGGATCATATGTAAGGTCGGAGAACAAAACCACAAGAAAAACAGAGTTGGCAGTCCAGTATTTCTGTAATCCAGTGGATACGTTGAAAGTCAATGTTTCTAATTAAAACATGTCTTTTATAAATACGTTTTATATCAGCTTTTTAGCATTCTCGTCGTTGTGAGTGACATCGAACGATTGGTTAGGTTTAAGCAACAAGACTTCTTGCATGATTAAGGTTAGAAAAAAATAAATATGTATTGAGCTAAATGCTCACATCATAGTGCTAATATTTGCACAATTACAATGCTACAAATTACATAAATAGGAATTTGGACCTTATATAGTTAGAGGATCAAAGTTATTCCAAAGTGGACAAAAGGGATGGACTGAAAGACCAACAAACAGAAGCCACCCCTCGACCAACACTATAAAGTGGGGCTCATTCATATTCATGTTACAAAGTGGCGAATATTCACATTCATTTCCCATTTACCAAGCACCGGCATTTGAAGCTAGAGAGTGCGCTGTCATTTCATGTATTATGTTGTTGGGAAATGAAACCTGGAAAACAAAATTACATTGCCACCGAAGAAATAACACTTTTTCTTTGGTACTTTGAACGATTTATTAGAATAATAACAAACGTTCTGCAGACATTCATTTGGGTGCACTCATATTTAGATAAGATTTCTTTTATAAGTCCCACAGCGTGTACATTTGTGCAACAAGAGACATCAGAGGGAGAAAAGAAATAGACAATAAAGTGCCATAAATAGTGAAACAGTAAAGGTATAATAAATGTGTAAATCTAAAAAAAAAAAGCTAAAAATACAATATAATCGGATTGAGTGGTTGGATACACATTATTGCACTAATGAGGTAGAACATTTTAAGTGTTTATATTGCACAGAGTTAAGCAGTCTGTCACAAAAGGAGCTGCACAGTGCTGTTAGTGTGTCCTGCATGGGCTGGGAGAGGCTGTCCATCAGGGATGATAGCTTCACCATCATCCTCCTCTCTCCTACCTCTTCATCCCAGGACACAGCTGGCCTTCTTAACCAGTTAATCCAGTCCCTTGCTGTCAGAAGTTGAGATGCTACTGCCCCAGCAGACCGCTCCATAAAAGATGGCTGATGCCACCACAGACTGTAAAAAGGTCCTTGGGAGTGTTCCTTCCATTCCAAAAGACCAGACTGTCCTCATCAGATGTAGTCTGCTCTGTCCCTTTATGAATGGGGCGTTTGTTTTGTCTGTCCAGTCCAGTTTATTGTTCAGGTGGACGCCCAGGTACTCGTAAGATCTCACCATCTCAATTGTCATCCCCTGGATGTTCACTGGTGCAGCAGGACAGTGTCCACACCTGCGTAAGTCCACCACCATCGCTTTTGGTTTTTCCCCGAGTTGATCGGGAGGCGGTTCTGCTGACACCAGCCAATTAAGTCCCGGTTCAGTTCTTTGTATTCCCTGTCATCCCCTTCCGTGACAAGGCGAAGATTGCAGAGCCCGTTAACAACACAATTCTGTATATCCCCACAGCAGCCATGACATATGACAGGTGGTGTACATTTTCATTTATGTTTTCACCTTCTCAATAAGTGCATGACAGTACTCGTATACTGCCAAGCACTTATTTCAGGTATGTATCACAACTTCTTCAGTTGGGATTTTTGTGGTTATGTCATGAGTGAAGTGATAAATAATGAGGCATCATTTTGAAATCCTTACAATGGGAATCAAAGCCACTTTTGCAGGATTGTTCAGACCAAATAGGACACCAACTCACTGCAACGCAACAAACATCAATGACGATTTCAATTAGAACGCAGATTGCAGAGCTGATTTGCAGTCCAATCGGTCAGCCGACAACATGAACAAATGTTGGTCTTTTCCCTGTGGGGATACCCATGAGGCCCCAGCTGGGCACTGCTGTGCTGTAGTTTTCCCCAGAGGACAAAAGGCTCACCTCTATCCAGCTGAGAGGAAGGCTTCAACTGTTCTGTGTCTGTGTTGAACAAGGACCCCGGTTCTCTGGCCGGGGTCCCAACGATGGCACTGTTTGGACACTTTCTATGCCAGCTGCGGAGCTTCAACACTCAAAGGGAAAATCTGGAGGGAGTTGACTAAGGCCATGCCTTTTCTAAACCTGTGTGGATGTTGGATTCTTCGCCATGGATTGTCCATTGTCCATTTTCCATTGTCCACAAGAGATAAATAATCACCTTCGGAGTTGAATCACATTTTTTGCAGCATATGTGTGGGATGCCCGGGTAAAATAGAAGCAGTGGTTCCTTAGACGTTTGTTCATTATGTCAATCATTTAATGAAAAAGCTTGTCAAACCATATTGAAATAAATTCGGACCATGTGATGGTTCCACCTAATTTACCAGTTTAACCAAATATGTAAAATTATTCATTTCAATCAGCAAAGTAACCAATTGCTCCCCGGGCTCTTCACTATAGGGGCCGCCCACTGCTCCTTAAAATACTAAGGATGGGTCAGAGAATACATTTCCTGACTTTGGGACTAATGAGGGATTATTCCTATTCCTATCAATAGAAGAGTTATTCAATATATTTCCCTGTCTTTAAAAAGCATTAAATGCAGCATTTGTTTCCACCATGTGCTTCAAAATGTTTAATTAGGTCTGGCCAATTGCCAAATGTGTCAATGCTGCTATAGAGCCAACCGTTTTATGTATCAAGGTAAGCATTTTTATGTGCAGGTAGTTTAAGTAGATGCTGATACCTTAAAAAACACAAACGTGTTAAATATGTCAAGTTTGGTGCAGACACTTCAGATGGATGCTGAAGGTAGTTTTTCTCGAGGATATTGGTAGAAATCCAACTACACACGCACCTTGGGAATCCTTTAATCCTATGATATGGAAGAGAGGATTTAAGCAATAAGAGTCCTAAAAATAGTGCTTATATAGGGCACTGATATGATACACCATTGCCTCATAGTCATCAAAGGTGACAGGCTTCATCCCAAAGTTACTTCTGCTAGTCTTATCTCAGCACCACCACCACACATCGACTTATTATTAAAAGCATTAATGTCACACCAGCTATGAAAAATAGCACTATCAACAAATGCATTGTGTCCTCTCCCTGTATCTCACGTAAGTCATCTGTATTTTGAGAAATGGCCGAGGGATAATTGTCATCCATTACATATACGGTGGTTTCAGAGTGGGCCAGGATGGGTTGTTTTTCAAATGGATAATTGGAGTCACCTCTTTTACGTTTTCAGAGTTCACCTGCATGGGCGATCCGCCGACAAGCGACTCAAACACCATCTCTCGAGCTGTGTGCTAATCGAGCTGACAAAAGACATCCAACGCACTGGCGGTAACTTGATTGGCAGTTTTACTTCCTATCCGTACTGGTGCTTTGGATTTTGGGGGGGGGGGGCGGTCATGTCATGCCACTCAAAAGGAGACGATTCAAAAGCCTTCAGGTCTGTGTGAAGTCTTCACTGCTATCAAACCCCATCAGCTTTCTCACTGAGGTTGGTGACATGAGGAACGGATGTACTGCTGATAGCTTAAGTGCAATGTCAAAATGTAAAGGCTCTTGCACAGTATTTGCTAACATGTGTCTGTTCCACCATTGGGGAGCATTGAGCGAATGCCAGTTTTTGACTCTTGCCAGTACAAACACATTGCTGGCAAGACTAGCTGAGTCGGCTTAAAAAGTAAATAGATGTCCTCAGGGAGCTAAAGGGGGGGTTCTTACAATTATAGTACTATTGGTTTGGATTGTCTTTCAACAGCAGTAACACCACAGCATGTTTACACAATGTATTTAAGCGTCAATTTTTAGCCTCGCCTAATTTAACAGACGCAGCTGTCTACACACTTCATATAGAATCCACATGTGAGTATATGATTGTATATTGGGCTGTGAGCTCTGTCAAAACGCTTCAGATTTCAAGGCATTACTGTGGCTGAACTAATATAATGCCACAGACTGAGGGCTGCAGCTGCTGCTCTCTTTATGCTGCACAGCCAGTGTGGACAAGCAGTGACAGAGGTCCACATGGAGAGATGAGTTTATTGTATTCATGTGTGCACGTAAACAGTTTCTTATTCAAAGTCAGTTCGAACATGTTTGTCAAGAGTGAATGTAGATTCAACCCTAAAGCTGAAAGAAATTGCTTTTGTCACCAAGATGCCTTTTTGACAGTGGCATTTTCCTCCTTGCACATCTTCTGCAAAATGAGGTTTCCATACAACTAAACTGCAAACGCAAATACTTTTGAGGGAAAACTGTTCCTCAAGTATTTCGGTCGCAGTTTTAAACAGCTTGAGAAAACGTGGTTAACGTTCCAGACATAGAAAACAACAACAATACTACAAAACTACATAAACGCATGTAAGTTTGTAAAACAGTAACGCATGTAGGTAATGTTGAGGTAACTACTGCTACTAACTACTAGTAGTCAACAGCAGTACTTGGGTCTCCTGGGTGAAAGCCTGTGTTTCTTTAAATCCACCCACCACCTGATTCTCCTCCACATGTGGACTTTGAAGACTTATTAAAATCCATATTTGGGATGAGTCAAAAGCAAACCCAATCCACAACTAAATGTGTTTCCTGCGAATAGTAATTCCCAAATGCATTGTCATTGCAAGGGAACATCATTTTTAGGAGACGAGGCTGCTTTCCATTCTCATATAGGTCACAAAGTATAAACCCTGCTGCTAAGATCTTTTGGGAAAAGTGCGAGTGAGTGCTGGTTATAAGCGCCACAAGAGCTGGAGTAGGTAATGTCCAGATCAGTGTGTCAGCTGACACCACCAAAGCACATATTAGCTGACATGATAGCGGCCTAAAGCTGGGTCCTGCTTCCTTACCAGATCTCAAGGACCTGCGAAGGGAAGAGGGTCATTTGGGGCATGTTGTATTGTCTTCAATTAATGTGTTTCACCACACAGCAGAGCTGGGGTCAGGTAGTATTCTTTCACAGGAAGAATGTGAGAAATGAGTGATGATGGGGGTCCACCAGCTAATTAATGCATCAGGGTCCCCATGCAGGTTAATCATTCTAAAATCACTAAGCCGTTACAGACCGACTCTCACTTGAAGTCTGAAAAAGCTCACTAATCTCTAGTTTGCAAAATTGGAGGAGCAGCGGGATACAAAGAAGAAGATAACACACGGTGGAATCGCTGTGTTATTTGCATTCATTCATTTTGGACTTCCAGAGGCAAAGTTACAAAGTAGTAATTCAAATTTTGATTCAAGTGATGACACTAAAAACCTGCATACTTTCATCCATTTTTAGCGTTTTCATGCAAACTTTCAAGCTTTACTGGTCGGTTGATTTTGAAGGCGTGGATATTTATGAAATGATGTTGATACAAAGTTTACACGTGAACAGAAAAAACATTTGACTCATACATTCTCACCGTTTATTACCCTTGCTTGAAATATGCCAGATAAAAGACCAAATGCCGTCTTTGTAGAAAAGAGGATTTGACAGAACTTTGGTCATTGTAATGCAAGTCCGACTCAGCAGTGCTTCTGCATACTCAGAGGCATTAAGGAGCGCTTCAGAACTGTTTAAACTAGGACTCTCTACAAGCATACTGAATAGCTCAGGAAGGACGTGTTTGGAAGATATATATTCATTGGGTAAACACAGTTAAATCATAAAGCCGTGGTGGGCAATTTTTGTGAGGTAAATGAATTTGTGATTAATTCAAGTATCCTGGTTCCTGCTCTTGTGTGATTACCAGTGGGCCATGAATCATTCACTGTACCATCCGGTGCCTCAGTCTCATCCAACTAAATTACAGGAGGGGACATTTTCTAATTAACTGTGGGTTAATTGCTCTCGCATTTGATGCTAGAAGAAGGATGTGCGTCATGTGAAAGTACATTTTCTTTGAACTTTAAAATAGAGAGATCGCCGGCTTTGCCAGTGTAACTTACGGTGTATAGAACACACTTTTAATGTCAGAGGAAAACCTGAATATAATTTTATATATGCCTAAAACAAGAGTGTAGAAGAGTTTCATATCACTGCATCCAACCCATAAACTGGAGAAAAAATAGAGTACTTTAGGAATTGGAATTGTTACGTGAGCGATGTTTCATGATGTCAGAGATGAAGACAGCGGACAATTAGATTTTTTTTTGCTGCAATTAAGGACGTTTTATGGAAATTTCCATGTCTCCTTGACTAAGAAACTACTTTTGTTTTGTCTTTCTGTCATGTATAATCCCCTGAAATTAAGAATTGTTGTGTGTACCTTAGAATCTGAATCTGAATCTACTGCAAATCTAATTTAATAAAAAATAAACAAGTCAGTTGAGAATTGCACCAGATGCCTCCTCCTGTACAACATAGGAGCAACACATCTGGACTGCAGAAGACATTCGTTTGTATTTAAATCCCATTTGCGTGTCGAAAGAGGAAATTCAAAGGCTGTTCCATATTACTTCTGATATGGAAATGTATCACTCTGAATGTTTCCGTTGATGAAAACACAGATACCTCTGTGACTGTGTGTGTGTGTGTGTGTGCGCTCAGACAGAGTGAAGCTTGTATTCAACGTTACACTTTATGGCTGACGAACCTGACAGATTGCCGTCTATTGGAATTCCTCTGGTCTGGTAACATCGTGTAATAACAGGGCACGAAACCCTTTGGAGACGGACGTCTTGTCTTTCTGGAGATTTCAATCTTCTTTCCACGTCTGTGCGTCTCTCCTTTCCAATACGGATTCAAACATCACAGCCTCACCACGCTAAATTAAAAAGAGAAGCACAACGATTCTGTGTAGCCGTCTCACTACATGAACACATTATTCATCTCTCTCCTGTACATTGTGGGTCCCGTTTATCTCATCTATGTGGTTCTTAAGATGCAGTGGAAATGTAAGCAAATCTGCCAAGAGGACTTTAATGCTTGATTCAGTTTAGTACGAACAAGTGTGGTCAGTCTGAACACCTCGACTGCTCTTCATCATCCAGGTCGCGTTATTCATTATTAAAAAAAAACACATTTCTCTCTCTCGTGAGGTTACCTAATACAATCCTGAAGTGAATATTTTGTCCACATCACTTTCCTCAATTAGTATCAACATGATACAAGACGTCCACATTGTTGCTGCTGTTCAGGTTTAGTATTCAGTGTTATCGTGAGTAGTATTGTGAGTTCTGATGGCCGCAGGACTCACTGCACACTACACAAGTGTAGCAAAAGGTTACACGTCGCCAGGGCACAGACAATATTCTCATCTCAAATACATATGCACTGACATTCTTCTGTTTTCACCGACACTGCAGGGAAAGATAAGGCCCCGTGGTCGCACATTGAATACTGAATACATTTACAAGGGAACATAAAACTCCACCTCTCTAATGTAGATAGTGCTGTATGATAAATGCTCAAGTATAGTTTTGGGCGTATCTGGTACATAACAAACTATGAATGTAACGCAATGTGTTAATGACATACCATTACGTGACATGATGTCTGTTGTATTTGACACATTTGGAGTATGAACAGGATGGAACAGCACATCATGTGATATAGGAAAGCATGCTATGTGTTGAACTACTGGACAGTCTGGAAATGCTTTACCCCATCGTTGCCTTAACCATGAGAGATTACATTTTTAAGTGAATGAAAGGAAATATTTCAAACACTTGTTGCTCTTAACCAACTTATTGAAGGTTAAAGTAAACATATAAAACATTTGTTTTCATTTAACACTGAATTCTAAAATGTATTATATTCTTTACATTTGCCCTTCTAACATTTTTCTACATTTTACAGGACAAAGGGGATGTGTATTTCTCAATTCACTGCGCTGTGAACAGTTGATAGGAGGAGGAAGTGAGCAAATTCTATTTAAATGAAAAAATTAGAGCAACAAGTGTTTGAAATATTTCCTTTTATTCACTTGATACAATTAAAAATGTAATCTCTCATGGTTAAGGCAATGATTGGGTGGGGAATAAAAAGCTTTTACAGACTGTACAGTAACACTATTACATTCATATATATTCAGTTAGAAAGCCCATAGTAATGCAAAGGTACGTCTTCATGTTGTACATCATTCTTCCTACAAACACCTAACCAAGAAGGAGTTTTGTCAAAGGCCATAATGAATCCATCAGAGGGGGAATCAGGTGGGAACGAATCTTAATGAGGAACTGACAGGAATGTTATTAACATCAGTTCCCTTTGACACCGAGTTCCTGGAAAATATCTTTGTCAGTGAGTCTTGAGGTGTGTGTGTGTGTGTGTGTGTGCCATCATGAGGGCTGAGTACGGAGGATGGAGTGGATGATATCCAATTAAATAGTGCAAGAATGTGGTGAATGTGGATGAACTGATGAAATTCTGGTGAAATATTGTTGTGATACTAATATATTCCAGCAAGCAGGAGATACAATAACCAGAGTTCGAGCCATATCTGCCCAGACAGACGTCCAGACAATTAAATCAGTTTCCAAACCAATTACAGATAGAGACACTGATGGCGGTCTGTGGGTGTTCAGGCTATGTCTGCTATTGTGACTGTATACATTAGATATAGGATAACTGGCTGCTGACGGATATATATATATATATATATATCGATTTTTTCTGAATCACATAAAATGAGTGTATTGAATGGAAGCAGATAAAATATTAAAAGTACAACACAGTCTCAATAAACTGTTTCCCATTTCTTATTATTGCAAGACAACCATCTAGATGGGTGTTAACCTTCGTTTAACACAAACCGTGAACTGTATGCGACCTAATAATTCATAGTACAGTTTAATTTATTGAAAACAAATGACTCAAAATCTCAAATGCCGCACTACTTTACCTCCTGCTGTTGGCATAATCCTCGTCGGTAAAGTTATTTTGCTCTGGGTATCTAACAACAGTCGCCACAGCGAGACAAAAACAAACACTAATCACGTTGAGCACTCTTCTGCGCTCAAAATTGTTTCAACCCGAGGCATTAAGGGCACCTCTGTAAAAATGTGAAGCATATTAAACAAAAAACAGCGCTCCAAATGCATCCCTCTTATTGAAAACAACTTCCTTTTCTTTTTTTTTAACACACAAAATCTGTCCGAATAAATAGAGGATGTTTATGGTGGGAGAACTTAAGTATCAAGCACAAGCTTGAATTATTTAAAGAGTATTATAATTCAGTATTTTCTGCAACCAATCTACTTCCTGCTTACACCAGCAGCCGCATGTCACGTGCTAACCGTTTCAGGTGTAATATAATAGTGCGGATGGAGATCATTTCAGAAACGATGCTAAAACGCAGGCGTGAACGTAGATGGCTACCGATTCGAAACAGAAAGGTAGGAGTGTGGCTGTAGCCTCAGTCTCGCTACTTCCTGTCTGCTGCACTTCAAAATGCATTGACGCCATCTGTCCGCGGGCCATTATGCAGCTCGACACTGCTTCCTACTCTGCCACCTTCTCCTCAGTTCTGGAATTACCCCTCATTCAGACTCGCAGTCATCTTGCATTACAAAAAGCTTTCCCCTCGAGGAGAACCTCACATTGACCCCTTTCAGCGGAAGAATTTCCTCGCCTCCACTTGATGAAACATATTTATGGATGTCCTTGTGTTTCATGTCTTGTCTTTTATCCTCTTATGCGATTGTTCTGCAGTCGAATAAACCTAATGGAGCCACAATGTTGTGAAGATGGTGGTGGAAGGTAATGTGTGGGTATTTGACTGGACCAGATAGAGGAGCAGGTATGTGGGCTTACTGCAGCAGGACACCGTCGACAGCCACAGAATGCCAGCTGCCTCTGTTTCCACAGCACGCACAGGCATGGAAACTGCTTTTCCACTCAAGTTCAGGATTCAAGGTTCACGATTTTAAGACCAGGACGTGCGTTCGCATATGGACGGTATGGACATGTTCCGATATTCGGACCGAAATTTCCGAATATTTGCGCAAACTCCTTCGAAGCGAGAAGACGCACGGAGAGAATCGCTTGTTGACCGGGGGGAAAGAAATGCTCGACTGTTGTGATCATCATGACTGCAGTCAGCCATGTTGTTGATGTACGGGGCTCGGTAATTATTTCCGAGAAAGCCCCACCGTCTCCCGGCATATAAACGGCATCAAACCGCTTAGAACTGGCAGCCATCAATAAGAAAGCTATCTGTGGCTGTGAGGTGCCTGGAGAGGGACGAGAGTGCGGCGCGTCACGCCGTCTCCATCACGCTATTCTCGACTTCCACACAAAACAGAGATATGTGGAATGTGTTTAGAACATAAAACAGAAATCTTTGAAACACATGCGCAGTTAAAGTCCAAAGATCTGCCAATGTATTACAATTCATTCCTTATCACTGAGGTGATCAGAAGCCACATGCACGTTTAACCCTTTACCGGTCAAGTGACCTGAGGTTCAGGACAGAAAAGAGGAGGAAATCATGCCATGACATGTGTGATGAGTCCGCAGTAACGTCAAATAAGAAAAGTCGATCCAAAAGAGAATAAATATTTGAAAGCAAACAGAATTGAGAGGCTCACTGTTTCATTACTATTGTGAATTGTCACACAGCGCCTGAATTTGGTGCTTTCCTTTGTCAGAAAACAAAGACTTTTCCACCACAAATTGATGCAGAAAAATTCACTTCTGACAAGATCACGCTGGTGTTGTCTTCAATGATGTTTCTTGCATTGAGAGGGCAGACTACTAGATATCTTCTCAGCCACGGAGCAGGAGGCTCGTGGCTGTTGAGGGGATGCAGTAAAATCAACCGAGAGGTCAGATTACAAAGAATTGGACTTGTTTCTAAAATTGAGAGACTTGCGTTGCCAGAGTGAGGTTAACGTTAAGGTTGGGATCTGGCCTTTCCAGTCCAACGTTGATCGTTGAATGCGTCCACGGTGAGCCGTACAACTCAGGAAACAGTGGAAATATCTGCTGCCAGTGTCGATCGTCGCCTCCGCTGACAGTTTAGTCAGAAGCACAGGAGTGAAGGTAGGAAGGGCTTGTCGTGTGTTGGCTTGTGTCACTGAACTCTGATTACAACAAGTGGCCTTTTGTTTTCTCTGATGCTTGAAGTTCAGTGCGAATTTGACCTCACGGCATTAGACGCCATGAAAAGAACTAAACTGTTTTTGACAATATTAAACCCCCTTATATTGTGCAACCCGGAAAGGTTTTGTAATTGATATTATTTTGTAAAGTAATCTCTTCTTTATACACTTAAAAATCAACAGCAGCTTGAATTGCTGGAGTACAATAAAACAACATACTTTTAAATGGATAGCAGTACTGTGATGCTTGTAAAATCCATATTATACAAGTATACTCGCGACACTTCGGGTGCATTTACTACAGCCAGAGGGGCAGTATATTGAGAAAGCACATTCTAGATTTGTTTTTGTATCTATTAATCTCACTTGCAAATCTACCAGGAAACATCTCATGGAAGAACGCTCTGAGCCG
This sequence comes from Clinocottus analis, assembly GCF_023055335.1. Classification (NCBI taxonomy): domain Eukaryota; kingdom Metazoa; phylum Chordata; class Actinopteri; order Perciformes; family Cottidae; genus Clinocottus; species Clinocottus analis. The sequence continues at coordinate 3,042,550 of NW_027175954.1, read as the reverse complement.
CAGCTCGTCTCAGGTTTCTGCAGCAGTGACATGGATGCGTGCCTTTGGAGATAGTCAAGGACTGTAATGTACCAACTCTACCAAAACCACAATCTCTGCTTTGCAACTGCAGAAGACTTTGAGCCAAACTTTATTGTGACACTTAAATTAACCCTCTGAGACCCAGCAGACGTCCCTGCCTCTAAGATACTGTAGCAGGCTCAGTTTTAAAGCAAGGTGAAAGCTATTGCTCTCGTATACTCCTTTACGCCCTAAAGCATTGGTAACCTTGTCATGCTCGCTTGTTTGGAAGGGGGCTATGTAACATGAAAACTTTTACATAATTGTTCAATTTAGCAATCAATCTGTGTAACTGTGGAAAAATGTGTGACGCATGAGTGAGCACGGGCATGGCCATCATATACTTCCATCATAATGTTCTAAGACCTTTCCCTTTTATAATTTATATTAATGACTTGATTAATTATTGATTTCTTTTCTGATTTATGTCCAAACCAACTCAACGCAGAGTGCTGAGCTGCATATCAAATTCATCTTTAGTTTCCCAGCTTTCAGACGATGTATACCACTTTATGTGGCATATACTATTTATCTGCTACCTCTTCCTAAAGATCTCCTGCCGCCCCCTTCAAACAGCACGGGTCTGTGTTGGTCATCACGAAGCTGCCAGCCAGATTCACACCATCAGATAAAACATCTGCTCGACAATGGAAACCCACATTTCAGAATTATATAACTTAACGGCAACATTTACCGACCGAAAAGAAGTCTTTCATCGTCGCCATCTTGAAATCTGTGACTGAAGTTAAACATTTTCATTGTTTTATACAGAAAAGAAGCTCAACGTAATCATGGAAACTCAATTTGGTGACTTTAGCAATGTAATGACCATGAATATGCTTAACGACCTGCAATGACGCAATATTAATATTTATATGATTGATCCATTGAGTGGGGCAAGCAAACACAATTCACTTTATGTTCACATACACAGGGCTGAAATCCACACAGCACCTTTACTCTCCTACTACTACACAATAATATATGGAGAGATGTCTGTGATTTGCTCCGGAGCACTTTTGAACCGGCAACCCCAAAGACTGAACTACTGCCGTCCTCTTTCCACTTTATTTCAGCCCTTTACTGAAAGAAAGTTTGGACATGAGCCTTTTTCAACCTGGTTGTTACATCCTGCATATCACAGTTGCTGTCTGTAGAATAACAAGAAGACAAAATTGTTCTTGTTCAAGATGACTTGTCCCAGACTCCATTAGCGCCTCTGCCAAAAGTGATTCCTTCAAATAAATATGTGTTTCAAGAAGAACACCTAACATCGAAACACGGGGATTTGTAAGTGATATTGCTTTGATCTCTTTGCACGCAACAGCTTTTTTCAAGAGCTTTGCCGAACAACACAAAAGTGCGGCTTTGTCACCCTGTCGGAAAAAAAAAACAAAAAAAACCTAACAAACATACAAAAGAAACAAAGAAACATGGACGTGTGGGATTCTCTAGTGGTTTGGCTACAATAGCTGCAGGAGCTGGCATTCTTGTTCCTCGCTGGGGAATCAGCTAATGAAGCCCGCCCATAATATGGAGTTGTAGCTATTGTGTGCGTAGCTTCATGAGCTGCAAAGACAGAGAAGGTTAGAATCAATCCACACACACAAACACACACACACACACACACGTAGGGAATCTTTTAACAATGTTGTTGAGTCAAAGTCTGGTTTTTAGCGTAAATAGAGAGCACAAGAGAAGCCCAGCGGAATAGGCAGAGAGTCTTGAGCGTATCTGTGGAACAAAGACGAGGTAACCAAGGAAATGCCGATGTGACAGACACAACACCCTGTATAGGTTTGTCTCACTGACAACAGAAACCCGCAGCCAAAGTCTTTATTTTCCTCTCTTCTTCAAATTCACTGTGTATTTCTGTATCTTCTCCTCCCAGGCACTCGGGAGATACATTTACTTATTTTATATTCTAGGAAGTCTATTTATTGGGCCGCAATGATTGCTTCTGGGTTTTACAAACAGATTCAATCATTTTCAGAACAAATCCGTGCTGGACAAAGATTCACGACACGCAACTTTGAACCCCAACACAAACATAAAAACACAAAATATAATTTCCCCCCCCAAAAATTGTTTTGGGTATTCACTGCATCCTACAACATCATGAAGGATGAACAAGAAAAGGAGAAGGGGGACGTCAGTGTCAGTCCCCCCCCCCCCCCCCCCCACCCTCCACCCCCAACCCGCCCAACCCACACACACCTGATTAGCATAAACACTGAGCGATGGGTCGTGAAGCACTCGGATTTCCTGACATTGTCTTCAATACTCTCCCTGCATCTCTGTTTAGAAAGAAACCCGTCGGTGGAGAAGATCTCTGTGCCATCCACTGCGGGCTTTTTATACTTCTCACCTTAGCACCCGTAGGTGTGGGAGCCCACTGTGCGCCAGGCCTCCACTACCAGCATGTGTTGAAAGCATGGCCTCCTAACTTCTGTTTAGCAGTCTGGATAGATGATTTGTGCCCCATGCCTCCCCTTCCCACCTCTATTTTTAACCTGCAATTCTGGGCTTCGACACAATTAGCATGTGTTGTGTTGCACCCACCACAACATTGTCCAAAGCGGTTTTGTAGCGCTTTGCTTTCTCTTACCCGTGGACTCACAGTGCAGGACCCGGTGGGTCTTTTGTCCCAGAGTGTGGTTCAGCCCACCCTTCAGCCTCTGGCGAGGCAGAGTGCAGTGCATTGTTCTGGTTTGACCTATGATTTGGTCTTGTCGGTGTCACAGCGGGGCTTGCACTTATCCAGCCCTATTACGAGGTGGCGCCTGTTTGAAATATAATAATGGTCACACAATGCAATCCTACATCTCCATCGCAGCGTCTAAAATGGACCCTTCCGGTTTGATTTGTCACTGAAGCTTTGGTGAATGAGGAGTAGCTATGCTGCTGCTCTTTTCAAAGGGCAAACCCCAAAGAGATCAATAAGATAATTATATTTGGCTTATCCATCCATCCATACGTCCTCGTTTGCTTATCATGTCTATCAGGGTCTTTGGGGGTTGCTGCTGCCTGTAGCACCAGAGCTTGGGCAAGAGGTATTGGAAACACAGCAGCATTTGGGAAATGCGCGTATTAACTTTATGCCGATCATTTTATAAGAAGATTAATTTGAGAGGCAGGAAGTGACTCCACCGCAAACACCGTACAACCCGGCGATGTCATTTTTTTTCATTTAGTTTAGATTAAAATATAATGTTTTAGTTCGGGAGATTTCATGTTCCTCGTAGGATGCACCGAGTTAGCCGTCTCTTTCTGATTCCAATCTATATGCTAAGCTAACCGGCTTCAGTTTCATATTTAACAGGCAGACGTGAGAGCGGCATCAATCTTGTCATATTCTCTGTAAGGAAAAAAATAGCGTTTCGCTTCGTTAACAACATGCAAACGCCACAGAGAAAGGTTTTTTTTTTAACGAACATTTATTGTTTTTTGTCCTTGTTTTTGCTTGTTATCAAGAACTTTGAGTGTCAATAAAATTAGTGTTGCTGTTGACAAGCTCAAACTTATACTTTCTACTGTGGTTTAATGTGAAAATACCTTTGTACTCAGGCTTGGATTGGCATGCTGGCTGTTATGACAAGTGCCAGATGGGCCACCCCACCAGCAATATGGGGAAAAAACATTGAGAGAAAAAACCTTGATGTTGCCTCCAATCAGTGTCTCCCTGGTTGTGCAGAAACACACAATGCCTAAAATAATTCTGGCGATGGCGTTGGATAAAATCAAGGCAGGAACAGGGGGATTGTATGAAAACACAAATGCAATAATTAATAAAGGACAGATCCACTTTATATCCACCAGTAGCATGCACAGTGTCTGAAAATATATTTTTTTTCCAGGACTTTCGGTTAGGCAACAAAACCATAGCTAGTTGAGGAAAAGAGTGTTATTGACTTTGACTTAACGGACTCATGACTTCAGTCACTACTGCCCGACAGGACTCAAACAGCCGTCACCTGGATAAGAGCCCTGGGTTTCTCCACCCGCCCTGTGTGGACTTTCTCACACTTCATGCTACACAGTTACTGTGACTCTAATAAGGATGCGGGTGAGTTTACATGGGAGTCAGTTGAAAGGCCGGTGCATTGGTGGGTGTGATGATAGCAAAAACAGTCGTGGCCCGGAGGAGGGGAAGGGTCTAACGCTGCTTGTACATTATTCATATGCTCTCATATTCCACAGCATTAACATTGGAGAGGTGGAGATGCATTTTTTCCCCCCCCTGCAAAGATATTCAGTATTTGATGTGCTAACACGAGGCTTCATCCATCCCAGCAGTGTGGGTGAAAACAGAAGCGTGGTCATGCATACATATTCAAAATAAAAGTACCACCGGTGTAATGCTAATGTGAAACCTTTAGGAAACTATAAGTAAGTGTGGAGCGTGGTGGATAGCAAAGCCAGACGGGCAGAGTGTACCTCCACACAAATTGACCCCAACAGGCTGGTGGGATCAAACCCAGGACCTCACTGTGAGGCAACAAAGCTAACAACTGTGCCACGCTGGGGAAGATACAGTTCACACATTTGTGGCGAGAGTCTGAATCCATAGAGCCTTGTTAGAGGGCTCCTCGTGTGCTCATAAAGCTATGTTACAAGACATAACCTAAGATTCCTATCCATGTGTGTTACGCGCCTGAAAAAAGGCAAGAGAATATCCTCTGGTGCAGACAGCTTTGAACGTGGCGGGAGTCAGGCAGCACAACCCCTTCAAGCCACGAGGAGTTAGTGGGCAGACTGTAGGCTGCCTCAGAACATAATATGGGACCCGTCTCATCCCCTCCACCCGGAATATCAGCTTCTCCCCCAGGCAAACGTTTCAGAACCACAAGACTGCAAAAACAACACTGGAACAAGTATACTTCTGAAGACCAGTTATACCTCAGCTGCCTCTATGTTGTACTATCATGTTATTTGTGTTGCATCACATTTCTAATATGCATTAATTAAAGCGTGAAGTTTCTTTTTTCGGCAGCACTGATCTGTATGGATTTCCTCGAGGGATGGATTCATCTGATCCTAAACATGAACTTCCGAACAAATGCAAAGATAAATCATATGTGTTGTTACTGTAGGCGAGTGATTCCACTTTCTCCCTCGCACACACACACACACACACACACAGACACACACAGACACATACCATTGTAACAGGCAGCGCATGTTGCACAGAGGAGATCATGGAGTGAGGACACTGAATTATTCATCCTCTGTCACTCTGTGATTACACAATACTGACTTCCTGTTCACATGCATTAGTAGCAAGCCAGGGTTCACACACTTCGACCACACACACACACACACACACTTCACTATACGCCTGTGTGACGCTCTACCTCTTTATCTTTCAATCTCACATTGATGGCAGTCTCGTTCCAGTCGGTGCTTCAACGCCTGTGTTTATTTTTGGTAGATTGTTCCAGCGCTTGTTACCCTCTTGCCCTTGTCTTCTCCCTCTGTGCTCGGTGTCATGGACTCTGTCTCAATGTTTCCACCTGCAGCCGTTTGAGGGATTGTCGATATTGATGCATTGTGCCATTGCTCCAGAAGTGACAGGCAGCGAGGCGTGAGAACACAGGGTTGGAAATTGGTGCGTAGGATATATCATTACCTGGTTGGTTCCATGCATCTTACACATCAGAGTTACAGTCTTCAGCACATCATGAATATCAGCCACACAGCCGAGATAGCAACTGACAATTACTCTAAAACAAACCAAATGAGTAAAACAGATGCAGCTTATCTATGTGCAACCACAAATGAAACGCTTCCCATTTTTCAAACATGTGAAGAAATGAAAAGCCACAGTCTGGTGGCTGCACTTAGCATTCATGCATGATTTCCATTTGTAATTTAAGTAATATTCAATTTTACATTTCCTGAGATATGCTCGTTTTGTTCTGCTTTGACAAACTAATTACTGGCAGAGCAACACAAAACAAATTCTTATTAAATTGTGTCTTGTGCTTCCCCATTTAACCTAAATTGTAACTGAGCTGTGTTGGCTGACAGAAACCAAGAGAGAGAGAGAGCGAGACACACAAGAGAATAACAGAATATTTTAATGCGGTTAGCTTTTGTCTGGAGCGAGAATGTTGCTTACTCTGATATATAGAGGATTTGATATTATGATGGTGCGCTCAAGCCCACTAATGTAGACATAAGATAATTTTATAAGCAGGAGCTAAACAAAGGTCCAGCAGTTATTTAATATCTGAGGTTGTAGGATTTGTGTTAGCACTGTAATAAATAAATAAATAACAAAGTGTGCGTAGACATATGGTGTTAATATTAACAGTGTTATACAAACCTTGCTGTTTGGCAAGTGATCTGTTGCTTTGCTGCAGTTGAATCATCTAAATTATTTATTATTTGGATCAGTGAAAGTTCACAAATTACATTTGTTTGAGGGCAAGTCATTCATAACATTGAAGGAGCAAATATTCAAGAAATATAAGTGGTGATTCGCCAATCATAATAACAAAGCTGGGTAGGAAATCAGAAAAATGCCTTGAGAAACTATCTATTACATGATCTATTACAAAAGATGTCGCTGAAAAACCAAGATGGTGCAGTAGACGTTTAAAGCCGCTGACAGTTGTACCGGGCAGTCAGGCGTCTCAGCCAGAGAAAGACAGACAACATTCATTATTGGCAGTAAAAACTGTGGGAGACGTTGTCAGAATGTGTGCTTGGTGAGCAGCTTGCATTGGGATGAAAGGTCACCATATTCAGATGTCTCATACATTTTTAATACATCCTTCACGTATTCTTGTCAGCCATGTTATCGTCTAATGCATTTATTTTTAGTTGGCGGCAAAAACATTCTGAATTTCTTTTCGCTTTCTTTTGTTCAACTGGATAAGGCCTGAAGGACAATTCCCAGACATGATGTCCGAGGACGGAAGATAATGTTCTGAGAGACCCGGGCTGTTTGGTATTGGCCTGCCCTGCCTGAGCTTGGAGGAACAATTTTGACCTTGGTGCATGTATATTTTTTTGTTGTGTTATTTGGCTCAATTTTTATGCTGAGGAGACACCGCATTCATTATAAGCTGCCTGTTTGCTCCACGAAACCACAGCGGAGCAGTTGGGAGTACAACAGTCAGATAATGTTGCAGCGGTCGTTGAGCCAATGCCACTCTTTGGAGTTAAAAATACTGAATTTGAAATGCAAAGCATCGATGTGGCAGCAAATAACTATTTGCGGCGTAAAGCTAGAGTGTAGTAATGGTGTCCTGAGCAGAGGATAAGGTCACAATCCAACTGGGTGCGTCCTAATCCGTGTTTCTCTGTGCTTTGTTTACATTGGCTGTGCATGCTTTTTAGTGCATGGGCCTCTGTGTTGTCCGTTAATAGCTTGCTAACAGCCGCCGCTCTCCGCTGTATTTACACAGCGCTTACCGCAGACAACATCGTCCTGACCAACACCGTCCTGTTCAATATCGTCCTCACCACCTGAGCACCGTCCACTCCTGACCAACGCCCTCAGTGTAACGCCCCCCCCCCCCCCCCCCATATGGTTCCTCCCCACGGATCGAACCAAGGCGACACGTTTCGAGTGACGTGTCTCTGTGTGGTCGGCCCAGGCTGTTTATATCCTCAAGCTTCCAACAGTTCTGTAAGTCAGTAACAGAAATGTGTTAACAAGGTTAAAAAACACATTCTATAAAATGGGAAAAACAATATCCATCAACACCATATGGGCACAAACAAAACATCATCACTGTTTTATTAAATCCACAGTGTTGATGCTGAAAATGTGGCCTTTTCTTATTATTTTACTTTATGTAATAAATAGGCCAGTTTCGCCTATTACTCACTGACACAAGCTACGATGTAACTTTTATTTTTTGCAGTTTTGACCTTTGTGCAACAGTGGCACCTAGACAAACACTCTGGCGCTTGGCAGGTGCACTAGTAATGAAAAAAAAACTAAACTTGTATTTGTTTATGTTCTTTAAAATGTCAATCCTTTCCTCTGAAACCTATTAACTGGAGTTACAATGGAACTGAATTCTTATCAAAAGAGCCTCTCGTGAATGCATCAAAGCCTCTGTGCATTCACAGAATAACAATAAGGGTTTATACTGGGGGAAAATATTTCATCCAGATCTGTGGGGAGAGATAAACACGTTAATATTATAGAGACAATAAAGCCCCAAAGGATGATAAGTTGTAACCTATAACACACAGAGGCCTGCTGGGCTGCAGGAAACCTCAAGGATTGTTTAAAGCGCAGTGCACCGTCACATGTTGTTGTGAAGCAAATCGATCATGCCTAAAGACGTGCATGAAATTTGAAATTGGAATTGTGGCTGTGAGAGAAAATGTGTTGAATCAAGAGCAAAAATGTTACGTTCAAGGGTAAAAAATAAATAAATCCGGTTGTCGTTTTTTCAATCTAGTATATGTCTTAATCTGATACTTAAAGAATGATTTGATGAACACAACGACCATAAACAAATCTTTGTAATTTCCTCACAGTAAGCTTTAAACACACCAGAGCGATTAGCATTTTATGAACGTCAATCTATTATACTCTAATGAACACAGACACGACTGCCTCCTCGATTAAGCCTCAGGCCAAATTAGTCCAGATAAACACAGCTCAAGGCACAATTATTTCATTTTGGGTTTATGCGTTATCCCTTGTGGGCTTAGTGGGCTTTTCATCTATTAGCCTTTATTGCACAGGAAATAATTAAAAGTTCAATGCGAGCATATTAAATACACAACATTTTAAAACACACATACACACACCATTGCATGATGTAAAAAAAAACAAACACAAATCAGCCACGCTTTAATTCACATTCTTCTTGAAACTACCTGTTAATAAAATTGCTTGCACACCCACATGTTACTGTCAGATTAGGCCTGTTCACCTGAGGGTGTTTGGTATGTTTAGTAAAAACCTCTTCTTCACTTACTGAATGTACTTTACAAGAATCGTGGTTCCTTTTCATTCATGAAAGTTGTGGAACAACAAACATGTTTGTATCCTTCACTGACAACCATCAAAGAGTCCTCAGGCGCTCCACAGAGTCGGTGCCAAAAAAGATGTCCGTTGTTGCACGGTTGTTTTGTTTTTCACTACCTTTCTGAGTCTCTGTGTCCTGCCGCCTTCGATTACTAATTACATGTGCAATTGTCATAATTGCAGCAGTTGCGCAATTGCACAATGGAGCGTTGCTCCGTGCTACTCCCACAAAGCCACGAGCAACCCGCTGTTCAGGCGGCTGTGGTGACTATGTTTACGGACTTTAAAAAACAACGGAAACTTGTGTGAGGCTAAAGATGCTTTGTGAAGGTACCCTGGAGGTTTTTTGTTTTTTTAAGAAGTTGTCTTTTTCTTTCTGGCCTTAATTGGTACACTGTGTTCCTGGCCACCAACTGTCCATCAATGAAAAAGCACGAAAGCATCAACCAAGCAGTGAATCGCATGTGCGATCCTGGTGTGCAAACGTTGCTCCATTGAGCAACTAATGGCCAAAAGCGAACTTTAAAAAGTACCTGTGGGGGTGTGGTTCAGGATCAGCTGCGGAGGCGGAGCGACTCAGCGAACAGGTGCTGAGATGAGGTGCGATCAGCCATAGCTGAATGTGTGTGTGCATCTGTGTGTGTCTCCCATACAAAACAGTGACTCAGTGGAGGGAAGGTGGCAGATGCGACGCAGTGGGAACTGCTTACAGTCGACCTGCACATTACCTGGCGAGAAAATAAAGGCCATTCAGAACTGCAAGCTACCAGTGTTGCCTCTTTTGTACCGCCCGATCGTTACAGTATCTTAACACACTGTCTTCTCTCTGGCTGAACGTTTTCAGCTTTCTTCACATCCGACCACAACAAGTAACATTGATAGACGTGACCAAAAGTACGCACCTTATCCCTACAGCAAGGTGAGAATTTAAACCATTGGGGGTCAGCAAAGACAAAGATTTTCACAGAGGATTAAGTCGATTCCTCACTTCCCGTTAGCAGGACCTCGCTATGGATGTATTATTTTTGGTTTAATATGCCAAAGATTGGAAGTATCTGTCTCAGACAAAGTTGACATCAGAAGAGCAAACTGGACATTCACCCTCCCAAACAGCTGATGCCCAGTCTGAAGTGTTACCCCTGAGCGACCCCATGACTCAAGATGCCGTATCTATCATGTAGCCGAGGCTCCAACCTTCCCCTTCAAAACTGTCAATTTGTACATTAAAACAATGCTAAGTTCAAGAACTTGAATCCATATTCACTCATGTGGTTGAATACAAGCTGACAGTGAAGTACACAGTTGGAAGTTTTCAATTACGGTTCATTTAGTGGCCAATACCCAAATCGCTGTATCATGACTCAGCTGTCTTTGACTGATAGTTTGCAATTCATTGGGCATGTGCACATAGCTGCTTCTGTAATGCCTCATTAACATGTTGACATTAACAGTGGCCTTCACCCAGAACGTGACTGATAGAGCTGCATTTTCATTCAGCCGTGCTAACTGGAAACTTAATAAGACAACTTTTTTTTGTTGCTTAGTTTCAATTGATTAAAGATTTGGTTGCAAAGGTGGCAAAAGGGATGATTGTGATAAATAGGCTAAAAACAGCCGAGGGGTTGGGAGGACAATTGGATCATTTGGATGAAGACCGTGTTGCCAGATGGAAAAACGAGTAGCACTTCTTGTAATTGTCACCAATATTTTTCCACTCAGCAATTTAGACAAATGTCGCAATGTAAAAACTCATTAATTTCAACACAAAAGGTTTTCATGGAACATACATTTCTGGACCCATTGTTAGAATGACATGAACGCATATAATCGTGTTTGTCTGTGCTAATTAGTTCTGGCTAAAGCAAATCCTATTCTGGTCTGCTTCAGGAGAAGTAATAAAAGTCGAGTGTGTCTATTTCAGTATGATTTAAGAAATAACAGGAAGCAAGTCAGGAACTAGAGAAAGGAGGAGGATGATGAGACAGACAGGTGAAGAGTAAACATCAAAGAGACTTTGGAGAAATCATCAGCAAAACTATTATTTCCATATTCCGCATCTTTGTTTTTTATATTATGTATATTTTCTTGATGTTTAGGAATAATTGTACTTGGCTCCTTGTTCCTTGTTGAGTTACTCACATTATTAAGGGGCAGATATGGAGAGAATGTAAATACCGTTATATTTTAATGATGCAGGCTTCTCCAAACTGAGAGGAGCAATACAATTCAGATCTTCAAACAGTCATTTTTAAATCTTTCAACACCGAATCTGAGAAGGCAGGCTGGTAACACACAGAGAAGTCAAAGTAAAAAAAAAAAAAAAATGTAAATGGCTGTACGATAGCAGTGGTGTGAAAGCTTATCTGCACTAGCCAGCAAAGCCTTTATCACTCTTTCCTAATTGCTTTGCTAGTTGCACAAACCTAGTGAAATATAGGCTACACATGGTGTGCACAAACACGTTTGAAGTGGGAGCCTACTCCATCCAGAATCCATCCTTCAAGCATAAAACACTCACACCCTGAAGACTTGAAAGGTGACTGTCATGATGTGGGGGTGGGAGGAGGGGAAAGTATTGATAGAAACTTCTCAAACTGTTCCTGCAGCACAATCCAGCTCTCTGCAGTCCATCGCTGTGCTCAGTCGGATCCTGCTTTCACCAAAAATAAGTCCACTAAAATGCACCCCTTCCATCTCAATCCTCTTCAGTGACATTAAGTGTGTGCATTGGCTGGTGCACAATGTGCATGATACTGCACATTGTGTAAACATTACTGAGTGTGACTGACAGTTTGGTATTACCGTTTTACACATTTAGTCACAATGAATCTGAACTGCCCACCTCTGAAACCATCACTAAAACATTGTCTCTGGCCCAAATGATATGTCCTTGAATCAAAAGGGACAAAGAGATTTTTTTTTTTCCTTTTGTTTGACACTTTGGGAAATGTGCCTCTTCACATTTTTGCCGAGAGTTAGATGAGAAAAACAATACCACTTTTCTAAAAGAGAGCGGTATTGATCTTGTAATCTAACTCTGCTAGATAGTGAACAAGGCAGTCTTTCACAAAAACATCTAAAAAAATGGAAAATTGGGTAGGACTTTGTTTTGATTTACTGTACTGAAAAGCGATAAAAGGTAAAGATTACCACGAGCATCAGTGCTTCTCTTTGAGTTGTGTACATTTTCAAATGGAAGGATTGTAGTCTGATATTTTAGGAATTCTTGTAGTCAGTATTAGGTGGAGGACTGAGATGCTCAAAGTGAACAGCTGCGTGCTATTTTCAAGAGCAAAAGAAGAAGAAAACAAAATCACCAAACTAAAAAGGTCCCTCTCGGCCACCAGTATCCCACCATCTCTCAATTCTCTACGCTCCTACCATCTCTAATAAAAGTATAATGTCCTTAAATTGAACACATTTTACAGGGCTGCCCTCCAAATACCAGTTCAAATTGAACAAAATTAGAAAGGGAGGTAGTTCCAGTTTGCTTGATGGGATTCTGCACACCAATGGAGGTGTAACAGCAGGCTTGAAATGGATAAATGAGTTGACTCGGAGGGGTTGAAGTGAGTGACCTTGAGTTAATACACCTGCAGCAGTGAGAAGACTTGACTGAGGAGAGGTACTGTGGAAGAGAACAGGTCACTGATCATATACTGGTGTTTTGCTTTATGAGAAGTAAACCAGTCCTTTGTTTTGTTCACGATCATATCATGACGAACATTGTAGGACTAATGTTTATGGTATTCCATATGAGGGAGGCAATGTCAGTTTTGACAACTGTGCTTTGCCTCACTGCAGATTAAACCATCTATGTCTGCATGTTATCCAACTGACGAGGGCTGAAGGTAGAGGATGCTGATATCGCAGGTGTTCAGAATGGTACATGTAAAACCTCTCAAGCCACAGTCACGGCTGTTTCGAGAGCAGCAATATGTACATCTGTTTGCATTGAAACATCATGGATTATTTCTAGTTTAAAAGTGATGAGCTACAGATGTTGGGATTCTGTTGATTTATGACCAAAATAAGGATAGGTGTCCTTCCAACTGTATGTCATTACGAAGTCTGGCTAAAAAAAACCATCAAAAGTGCCTAGTTTATTGTTAAAGCGAAGGCAATGATGCAAATTGTGTTTAGAGTGACAAATACATTCTTTAGCACCCCGGCAGCATCTGTGGATATCAAGATGTGAATATAATTAGTTTAAATTCACACTGTATGACTCTCACTGTATCCAGAGGCCTGAAAGCTGTAAGCGTATGTGTAAACTGTGTTTTACTCATTTAATTGAAAATGTGGTTAGAAATATGCCCCACTAAAGCACAGGAAAGGACATAATGGCCTTGAAGTGGGTCCTGTTGTATTATTGTGTCCTAATGTAATTTAAAGATGAATGTATTAAATCAAATTACCATTCGGCCAATCTGGTCCCAGGCAGTATTCTAGCATAGTATACATACTACGCAGTGCAGAGAGGGTGAAAGTAATGAGGACCTCCCTAAAAGTTTAATCAGGATATGCTTAAAAAATTAGATGCACATCATTCAGACCATTATATAGTAGCAGCTGAGCTTCTCTGGACTTTTTTTTACATAGCTGGGCCGACTGTGTGTGCTAGCGTGCCTCACTGGTGATGCCGTCCCGAACCAACCACATCTCTGTTAGCGCCGTTAGCTAGATATGCTGTGACTTTCAAAATGTAGCACCTTTAAAGACAGAGTTATGAAACACTTTTCAAAATATTTTGGTTTTGGTTAAATTAGTATGTTTGCTACGTATATAAGTCGTCTATTTTACCTATATTAGGTGAGTAATTTACGTAGCTTACGTACACACACCTTCATAAAAACATCCCGTTCTAGTTTTATAAACCATTTTAACCCAGGATTATTATAATAAGTGGTATAGTGACTTGTCAGGAAACACATTTGAACCAAATATATAATTACCTAATACTGCAAAGTAAAACGTTTTTAGAGAATCAATTACATAAAAGATGGGGATGAAAGGAAGGTCAAAGTATTGCATATGAAAAGTTGCTTTTATGTTCTCTTTAAGATTAAAAAATGTAGATATCATCTGATATGTCTGAACTGTAGGCATCGTGCATATAATTTACAGTTCAAGACTATGAAATGTATATAAATGTCTAATTGTACCTGTCGATGGTCTCAGCAGTACCACACAGAGGATGAAAGCAAAGTGAGGAGACGGAGAGAGGAAAATCGTATCTCCTATGGATGATGCGAAATCAATATGCTCAAAAGTAAACATAATTTATTGCATCACATATCAGCTGGAAAATCATTTCTGCAAAGTTGAAAAAGTGTTTCGGGGATGAATTGAGTGATGTGATTAATGAGAAGGAACTGAAACTCATGGACCAGTGTGAATGCAAACGGTTACTCTTCCAGCCAATCAATGCTCATTGTCTTCACTAGATGGATGGAAGGTACAGCACTGCTAATTATTATTATTATTATTATTATTATTATTATTATTATTATTATTATCTCATGGTAAACCAGAGAGTACAGTCTATCTGAAAAATTCAAGCTTGAGAGAAAACTGAGCCACAGGGGTCAAACGCTCGTGAAACATACAAACCAAGTCAAATCAGGTCAAATCCTAAATATTATCTGTTACTGATTCCATGACAAATAAAAAGCCATTTGGTTTAGGAAAGAATAGTTTTGTTCGCTAAATATAACAAAGTATTTTTTGTAGGTTGTTGTTCGTTAACAACATTGTAACTGCAATGTTCGATATGATAGAAAATACATTTCCCTCCATACATAATGAGCGTGCTGTTTAAATGTTTTATAGAAGATATGGTTAAACACAATATAAGCTACTATCCAACCAAAAAGCTGCCCAAATCATAGCTGCTCTCGTTTGGCTAACATGAATAAACAATCGTGATATATTTTTCAGATTTCTTTTTACTGCGTTTCCTTCAACCTTGAGGTAGCTTTGCCTACTTTTCCGATAAATCAGATAGCGCACGGTGGCTGTGTTTAATTCTAAGTCTTTTTTTCTTCAATCAGTTCTTTTCACATCAATTAAGGTGTCTTTTATAATACATTTTGCAATAATCAGTGCTGTATTATTGCCCATTTACTGTTTTATTCATTGCAGTGTAATGTGTTTTTGGTGGTTATCTCATGACCATGTGGAGAAAGCAGTTATCTATTCATCAAACATCCTTTGAGAAGGATGCTTATCAAATCATTATATGCTAGAATTTCAAGGTTCGTGTCACACCTGTCACTTACTTCAGAGTATTTCCTTCACCCTCGTATGTGACAAACTGCTTTGCAAGTGAAAATTGTTTCATAAAGTGGGACAAAGATTGGGAGCCATACCTGTTCATGCCACTGCAGGATTGAGCATTGCAGAAAGAAACGACAGTCGTTTCATTTTGAAACAGCAGAGTAAAAAGTGAGGTTATTGGAGTTGAAGTGATGGATGGGCACGAAGACATTCTCTCATCTGTGACGCTCTGAATGACCTGACATTTCCCACCGTGAGTGAAGTTTTATATTTATCCATGGAACAAACTTTGCTCCAATCTTGATAACAGTTGTGGTTATGTAACATAAAGGGAAGTTTTTGTGTGTGTTGTCAAACAAACAAATGTCATACTTTATGTGCCTTCAAATAGTATGCAGTTAGAAACCACTTACTTATTGTCCGCATAGCAGGATGGTGGCCATTTTACGGTTGCCATTGCAAAGAACTGTTGTTGTAATGTTAGAGCGCCTGTAAACTGAGATAGCTCATCTGTGTAGTTAACGATTCCCTCTGCAAATTCACCAGCAGTGTGAACAGTTTCTTATTAAAACCTTTCGACATCCGCTGATTGACAGCGATGGCCCCGGACTGTACCAGTGTTGTGTTGACTCGCTGATTGAATGTTGAGACAGAAATCATCCTCCATACGACTGAAACACAGGAAATTATTTTTAATACTCTTGATCTGATTGTCAACAGTTTCAAGTGTAGAAATTAATCACAAAAAAAGTCTCTCCATACAAATAACAGGGTGTTATGATCGGTGACACTCGATCATGGCCAACTCATTAAGAATAGATTTGGAAGAAGATGCAGAAGCGTATTTACTTTCTTTGTTGACTTGGATCTTTTGGAGCCAGTAGCCTGATTATTTTTTCTGTTGTTTTTTTGTGCCATTTTGTACTGCAGTAGTGCATCTGTGAAACTCCAAAATAAACTATATAATCAAATTTGTACAAAGATTATTGGCTAAATTTGCTAAGAGTACCTGCTCTGACGTTAATGTTCCAGTAAAATTTGCCAAAATGAAATCTGAATCCAGAAGGTACAATGTGTCGCTCTATAATTAACCTGTGTATCAATTTATTTATGTATCGTGGTTTTAGAGAAGCGTTGAACCTAAAATATTCATGCGTTTGCACACCGCTCATCAATGTCACACTTGGCCCTGGAAGTCAATCAAATGAAGCAAAAGGGCGGGCTTTACTTGTGAAACACCCTTTTCTTGCTTTTGTGCCGGTAGATGTAGAAAGTTAGTTATCTGGGGACTGTCGGATAGCTACAGAGTGTCTGAGAGTTAAGGGGGAACTCATATTTCACGTTGTGGTAGTTTCATTTAAGCTGCTGTCTTTGAGAGATAGGGAGAGAGAGATAACATTTCTCCGCTAATCACATTTAATATCCCGGTTGCACTCGCAGCCCTGCACCACAGGCAGCTTCGACGCAGTAGGATGAACATGTAATTATGAATTATCAATTCCACTGCATTTCTTGGCTGGACCTGCCCTGAGTTGCTGTCTGAGGCAGAAGTGATTGGTTATGGTTGTTTTTCCCCACAAAAACCTTTTTAGCAATTTGTATTCCACTCCCCAACCAGCTAGCATCACAAGGTTGATACTAATACATGACAAGGTCGTCCAAATTTAGATACCAATAGCTTTACCCGCTACATATAAAGACAATGTCGGCGGGTTTAGAATCACATGATAACCTCAATACTCCGCGGATTATCCGTTTCAGCCACCTGAAAGAAAAGCAGTGATTACAACACAAACAACTGAAGAGTGACTTCATTCTCTGCTCAGCGAGCCGATACTCCACCACTGCTGCTATATTAATGCTCTGAAGAGGCAACTTTCAAATTGAATCCAATTACTTAGTATAATACTCCTTTTCCCAGTGGGATTAAATTAGTGAGAGGCGCACAGATTGAGAAAATGATTGGAAAATAAAGACCTTCCCATGAAATTTTGTCGAGACGTTCGTTGTTCTAATTAGCGCTGTGAGCTACCTCATGGGGTTGATGTTTGTTGGATGCAAGTATGACACCTGCAAATCCAGGGACATTCACATCAGCCTCAGATTCACATTGTGATTCGTGTGTTAGCACGCTAACTTAGTATCATTTTCACTGAGCGCCTGTTAGCACGCTGACGCTGACTACAGCCTCACAAAGCCAGGCAGGAGACTTTTAGTGATTGGATTAAGCCAATTAGGGAAGAAAAAAAAAATCACTGTGATACTTTTATACTGGGAATCACTTGAAGATGCATGTGTATTTTTTGGGAGAAATACAAAAAGAAACTGAACAGTAAAAGTCTGAATAAGCCCATGAATAACCAAGAGGAGCAGGACACAGAAATCCTTGTAGTTGCTGTGTTTGCTACTTTGACATTGACCAATTGGCACTGGAATATTCCAGAGACAGTCTGTCTGTTTGGTCTGCATTCACTGGAGCCAAACTCACCACTGGTAACTACTGGTTTGACAGGTTTCCCAGAATCAGCGCCCCTACCCGCCAAAAAAACTGTTTCTTTTCCTCCGTATCTGTGGCTTGCCCCCTTCTCTGCTGAGGAAGAATTTGTCACGGGTGATTACCTCAGTGACAGTGTTATCAGGCATTACTCCACCCAGAAGTCTCTTCTGATCCAAATATTCAAAATCCATTTCCCACACACCGATCGCACGCTGGCACATCTCGAGCACACCGAGTGGTTTCTCCTGCCCGAGAGAGGCTCAGTGCAGGAGGGAGGAGTGAGAGTGAAGGGCTTTATGTGGGTTTAGCTCCTCGGGGACAGATTCCTGCTAATCATCCGTGATCACAGACCGAATGTCAACACGCAACGGCAGCAATACTTATATTTCCCCAAAATGCCTCCCTCGGTCGTTTTAGTCTTGCCATTGTCTGTTCCTGCTTCTCGTTACATTTTCCATTCACTGCATCACTTATTGTTAACATTTTTTACACCCACACATACGTTGTCATTTGTGGTGTTGTGTTTTTTGGGGCGGATATGGAAATGAAAAACAATTTGTTCTCGGATGACAGGAGGCCAAAAAACAGCAGAAGATTTTTTTTTTTTTTTAGTTTGAGAGAGATTAATTTCCTGTTGCTTTTTTAAAACTTGAATATAGTTTAATCTGTCGTCCTTGCTGCTGTATATTGGAACATAGATTAGCATACAATTGAAATGAGGGTGACATTTTAACTGTGGTTTTGGGAAATGTGCTTGTTAGTTGAGAAGACCAATACCACTCTCCTGCCTATTAAACATTAAGCTACATTCAGCAGCAGATTAGCTTAGCTTAGCATAAAGACTGACGCAGGTGGAAACAGCTTCCCTCGCTCTGTCCAAAGGCAATCAAATCTGCCTGCCATCAAAACTAATCAATGCACATTTTACACCTTGTTTGTTTTATCATTCTGAATAAGTTTGGATTCATTAATGCTAAGCTAACAAGCTGGTGGCTGTAACATTATATTTAACAGACACATACAAATATAATTTGGGTCAAATCAAATGATAAACTACATTAATATCAATCAGTGCATTTACTAAAGTGCTTTTTTTTTTTTCTTTTCTTACTTCATTCACCCGGAGCAGTTACAGCCTGTTCTTATTAACAACATGTGTAGAGTGAACATTTAAAAAGGTAATTAGGTTAATGTCTTTCATTCTGAGGGAGCTCGTTTCCACAGCTTTGATCTGTCAAAGCTCTGCGGAGCGTTCAAAGCCCCATGGTCTGACGGTGTGAAGGATGGCGAATGTCCCAGGTGGAAATGTGTTAATTATGAACTCCTGGAGCCGCGGGAGGCGGATCTCTTTCTGTGACCTCTTCATCGCACCAGCTGTTGGTCCTTTGTAGCCCTTTTGGAGGGGTCAGAGTGCCATGGTTGCCCATGTGCTGTTTCAGTGTGTGTGTGTCAGGTAACACAGATTTTTGACAGCATCATTTTTTTCCCCCCCCAGCCCCACGGCATTTTGACAGTCTTGAGTGACACAATGACACTTGTAAATGTGACACACTGCTAAGAGGGTCATTACGTCCGGAAATCCAAGGATTAATCTTCCTGGGTGGACATCTCGTTCATGTTTGACACGTGCATGTAGAGTAGAAGATCCGAATGAAGGTGATCTAACGTCAGCCTTCAGTACTTAAAAGCTGCCACCTTCAAGGGCTGTTTTAAAGTCACCTCTCCTCTTTGTTTTGCTGAATAAGCACCTTCGGAGGTAGTGACCGAATAACACTCTGAGTTAAACCTAATTAACACTTTTCCATGAACTCACGTCGGCGAAGCACCGCGTGCCGGCTTTCTTGTTTCATTTGCCCTCCAAACTTCAGCTGTAAAGATTAGACGTTCCTTGTAATGGAGTGAGCACAGCCTTGGCAGATCGAGCTACCTTCAACACTGATAATGGAGGAGGGCGAGAGTCCATTAATGTCCTGAACATTTTCAAGACTGTATTTGATGTTTTCATGAAGCCTCAATGTGTGATCAGATTTACAGGGACACAAAAGCTGGGTTAAAAAATGGCAAATGAGCAAATTATGAAGAAATACACTGACAATGTTATCATATATCATCTCAAAATAAAAAAAACTACTTATCCTCCTTACAATCTGTCAATCAAAACCTGTGCATTTAAGGGTTTGCGGTGATGTGCTCCCTACTAACCTGCTTCAATCTGTTGGTGAAGTTAAATATGTTTCATGCTAGACCGGTAATGCCATTAAAAGCCCAGTAACTGGACAGACGAGACATCACCTCTCTTTTGGAAGATGTTTTACATGCCATGTCAGACTCCAAATTGGCATCATTATCCGCAGCACATAATGTGTTTTGAGTTCATACGAGCTTTAATGAAGAATATGGCTCCGTGTAATTTTACTGAACGCTGTCGTCGTCCGCATTTGTTATTTCCCCTGGCAAGAAAAGTGCATTGTCTTTGCTCTGAAGAGGCAGAAACTCTCAAGTGCAATTACAGGTCAGTAAGACTGAATCATCTCCCTCGGTTGTCTTGTTATGTTTTCAATTCGTCCTGTTCAACGCCTGCTAAATAGGATTTGTATGCATTTGCTGTGTGTTGGTTTGGATGCTTCTCCAGATTCACTTGATGTTAATAGAATGCAGGACGCACAGTAATAGTATTGGTCGGGTTTACAATGTGTTGCATCATTGGAAAAGCTCAGCGGGAAGGAATAAAGTTTAAAGTACGATGAACTTGCACACAGTAGATTGCATTGCACAAATGAGGCAACGAGTTATGTCTCTATATGTTTGACTCGCTACAACATAGGAGACAATAGTAAATCAAATTAAATGTATAACATTTCACACGCACCGCCATGCACAAAAACACATCTTACATATGTATGCATGGCCTCTCGTGCAGAGTTAAAGACGGCAGCGGCACCAGGTTTGCACTGAGGTCAACTCTATTTAGAGCGCAGACAGCCAGACTCCTGGAGCCGGCGAAGAAAAAGAGACTGAAATACAAGAGAGAGGGAGGCCTGGTAACCTGAAACCAAGAATACTGGAAGTCACTACACGCACGGGCATGCATGCATTCAAGCAGACGTGTGTGTGAGTTTGTGTGTGTGTGTGTGTGTGTGTGTGTGTGTGTGTGTGTGTGCAACCTACTTTCTAAATTAGAATTTCCAAATCCATCTGTGACAAGAATGTGGCAGGGATGCATTTCTAGAGACTGGATGAGCACAATGACAAGAGTTTTTTAAAAGAATCGTATACTCAAACTTGAACGCACTGATCCCAAAAAAAAAAGTATTGCTTTTACAGGGGAACTCCCGCTAAAGGATATTAGTATTATGAAGGAATATTAAGATAAGTAAAGGCATTCGGGGACTCAGCAGCTTAACGGTGATACTAGCCAGATCCATTAAATGCCAAGTCAACCAACATCATAAATATGAACTGAGGATAACGTAAAACATACCATATGACAGAGCATCAACTTACCTATTATTAATGATTATTTTAGTTCAACTTCTCGACGACAAACATGGAGCATGAAATTAAATCACAACCCCAGAATTAAGTGGACAGAGGAATGTGAACTATATGTGGATTTAGGCTTCAGGATTTGGCTCTGATAGTTTCCTAAGCAGAGGTTATGTTGACTCTGTAATGCGGCTAGAGGCTTTTGAGGTCTTTCAGTAGTAAGATGTCTGTTTTATTTCATGCACCGCTGTAAGTTTGCTTTCCATCATTTTCAGAGTTATTATTTCGTGAAATGAACTGTGAAAAGATTGGAGTAATCGTCTCGGAGAAAGCCAATATAATAAACGGAGCCAATGTTCAGTAGCAACGTAAATACACCGAGTAAAGAATACACTTTGCATTTGAACTACAAATAACAGGAATGATCAGAAAGTTAGGCAATGAATATGACAAAAATGAATCATATAATAAAAAGTAGGCATGATGGAAAGGTTACATTTATCCAAAATAGCAACAGTGAATGTAACTCAATAATAATGATGCTAAACATTCTAGCTTCAACACACCTTAGGACTTTTTTTGATTTAATTTCGCCATACCACCTTTTTTTTTTCAACATTCTATGATATCACTTTTTTTGTGTTACTTTTTTCAACATACTACTATGATGGCGTGTGCGTCAGGATGTGTCAGTGTGTGTGAGAGCTGCTGCCAGTGTTTGTCGGCAGCGGCAGAGTTCAGCAGATGGCACAGTTCAGTTGGATGACACTCCAAGAAAGAGAGATGCGTTTCGCTGTCAATATGTTTGTTTGTAGTATAAAGTGAAATGTCGACTACAGGACTGACTTCCAGTACAAAGTTACAGAACCTGAGCCCTCAACCAAAACTGAACACTGTAAGAAGGTAACCTGTACAGGAGGCTGAGGCGTCGATGCAGTGTTTGATACCGAACGTTCATCGAACACGGTCTTAAATATATACGCTGCCTTGAGATTTACAGAGAGAAGGATGCATTTCTTACAGGAATATGGTTTCACATGACAAGAAGAAATACATCTCAATGTCTAGCAGGCACAGGAATTACAGGTTACAGTAATTTACCAACTGACATTGCAAATTCTCTATACAGCGAGATTATTTGACCATATATTTCCCAAAGGCTTGCAGGTACGTTTCAACCTGCTATTATTGTTGATACTTGTGTTAACTTGTCGTGCTTACATTTAGTCTTATAACATATCATATACCATATTTAGATTGTCGGCATAGTGTTCATCTACTCCAGATAAAAACACAAGGTGACATTTATCATGAACAATACTCTTCTATAATGTATTTTATTGACGCATATTGACATACCTGATGTTGCTTCAACATAAAATTGATATATATAAAAATTAAAAACATAAAAATTTACTTTTCATGCATTTGTTCCAGTTCCATTACTCATTTATGCATTGTGACGGTTTTCCATCACCTCAACTGAGAACATATGTTCCTCTCGCAGTACGCACAAGCAGCTTTAAACCTTATTGTTCGGAAATATTGTTAGTTATGAATTACATCGTCAAGAAAAAAAAAATGGAGGGTAGGCACGACAATATGATAACAACCATGTCAGACTTATAGTTGTCTGACATATTTCTGATTAGTTCCTTCAGCGCAGACTCACACTGTCGGGGGAAACAGACAGAAACTGTAAAATAAAAACATTCAAAAGAGATAAAGGAGGTGTGATTTCAGTTTCTGCTTCATGTGCTTTGAATTTAAATTTGTCTCTGATGAATACAGAGCCATAAATGGTCCCAGCGGGGTGTAATATGCCATTTCAGATCTTCGGGAGATGATTGATATAATTAGTAATAATGGACCTGTCAGCAATTATTATAATGACTGAAAAATAAAAGATCTGATATACAGGATACTATTATCCCTCTATTGCGCGAGCCTCAGTCCATACAGGTGTCTTTTGAAAAGAAGCAGTCATTTTATCACACACACACAAAGGGGATGTAAGGGAAAGTGCAGCCATGTGACATACATATCAATACGCTAACAATCATGTCCATCTTACATGACGGGCTGAGATATTTCAGCAAACATTTAAGTCTTCCAATTTGTATCGACAGTATGAGCCTGTACTCAAGAAACTGAGTATGGTGTGATTTCTCATACGGAAAAAAATACTTTTAGTTATTTAATTTCAACTAAATGCAACTAAATATAGGATCAGAAATGGGGGCTACTGAGAGAAATAAGTTTGAATGTTTTTTAAAGCACCCACGAGTAAGAATCATGTCGTACTGTTCGAGGTGAGTGCTTCAAATGAGAATTATTACGAGTATTACCTTGTTGCAAATGCTTTTGACTTTGAAAAATATGGTTTCGTGCCACCAAGACAACATTTCAAAAGTAGAAAACCGTCTCAAATGTCAAAAAAAGGGAAGTTTGCGTCAACGTTCACGATAACTTTTCTCCGTGTTCGCGTGCAGAAAGCCTTTCCTTTGTGTATGTAAAAAGTGAAGCTGAGAAAATGACCATACACAAAATCATTGCAGTATCTTCATGAGTACAATTAGTTGAGATGAAGCAGTTGATTGTGACCTCGCAACGCTGAAACTGTTCAAGCGCTTTTGAGTGGTCAAGACGAGAAAGAAACGTTCATTTACCTTTATCTGAACCGCAATTTAGAGCCTCTAAATTGCTTCAATAGTCAAACGGGCGCCAACCTGCATGTCTTTGGACTGTGGGAGGAAAGCGGAGAACCCAGAGGGAACCCGTGCTGCCACGGGGGAGAACCGCGCAAAACTCCACACAGACGGACCGCCCGGTCATCGGGGGATGAGTCTCGCTGTGAGGTGACGGTGCTATCGCCACCACACCGCCACGCAGCCCATTCCACACGCCATCAATTCCCCCAAAATACTTGTAACTGCAAAATCTGACGGCTGAAAGACCTTCAGTACGTGGAACTCAACGCCTGTACTGCAACACTATGCCAGCGCCTGACTTCTAGACCCCGAAATGACTTGAGGATGGCATCCATCATAATAACATTAGCTGTTGATGATGATTCGCATCGGCGTGCGGTAACGTCTGCTACTCGGCTCTCAACGCCACAGTCAACATGCGTTCTGAATAATTTGGTCAAAGCAGCTGCTTCGCAGAATCTGCGAAGAATCTGAAATTGGATCCAAAAGTGTCAAACAGTCAGTTTGTTGTTCCTGAGAGCAACTACATCGTGGCATGCAGTAATGTAATGGTGTGAGGCATGGCGTTTATTATAGGAGCGTCGTTACTACAGAGCTCATCCAGAGTGATTTACAAGACAATAAAGAGCACAGTGGTGGAGAATAAAGGAAGCAGATTAAGACGCTATCAAGCACCTGCAGTTACACATGCACATAATTCAGATGTCTTTTTCTTGAGTACAATAATGAGCACATGAATTAAAGATTAGTTCTGGGCCCGCAAAATGTAATTGTCACCAATTCGTAACTCAAAGTGAATAGTTATTAATTAGTAAAAGGTAATATCTCGTCGTTCTTGGCCTTGTTTGAACTCCAGATAACGATAAAATAAAGACTGATTGATGAGATGTTGCCAGTAATCGAGACCCGTATATATATATATTGTTGAATCATATCCAAGATGAAGGCTTGTCTTTCGTGTTTCTCACCTGGACAGAGGTATTGAAAGTACATTTGACAAATCAAATTGTGTCTTTAAAATGTTTGACACAAAGCTATTACATGCAAGGCAAATGGAATTCCTCCAATCTTCAACACCTCAGCAATTATGCGTGGGCTTCAAAGTTGTCGGGCTTTGAAGGGGGATAAAGCAGTGTCGTCAGCATATCGGTGAAGAGGATGTATGCTCCAGTGACGTGGCAGCACAATGAAAAAGACGACTGAACTTCAAACCAACTTTGACAGATGCCACAAGAAAAGAGGAAGCCGAGGATATAATATGAATAACTTGCACGTGTAGACTGTCTCACTGTATTGGATCAAAATGTTAAAAACCAGCCCAACAGGTAAAATGGAACCATAAGAGAGGTTCAGTCAATTGAACCAGGATATGAGTGTTTACTCAAGTTTACTATCAGACGATACACTGAGAGATAAACTTTTTAATGCATCCATTTGCGCATGTAAATGTCACTTCTAAGCTGATTGTATAACTTCAAACCAGACCAGAATTTTAAAAAATAGGGTTTTACAAAGATAGCAAAGGGAATAATTGGAGGATGGGCTACAACAAACATCCACAAATGTACAGTTTGTAGGATGTTGGTTATAATCAAAAGAAGTATAAATTGTGGTTGAACCAATTTCAAAAGTTCATATGTAAATATTAACCCTTAATTTAAGCCTAAAGGCTTTGACACACGGGGCATTTAAAACAAAATATTTCTGTGATTAATTTGCACACCAGTACATTTAAACAGTTTCACACAGAACGTGAACAATTACTGCCTTAAAAAAGCGACGTCGTTTTTGTTGCACTATGAATGAAGACCTCAACCAATCACATCGCAGGAAACAAAGTCAAACAAATCAAAGTCCAAAAAAAGACAACAGACCTTATCACTTCTTCCACTCTTGACAAATACAGCCCTCACCAGATCAATGTATTCCATTCTTACCTTCCTCAATAAAAGCTCGAGACATATTCAATGCATAACTGTGTGCCAGAGGAAAGTAATTCTTCTCGCCGTTTCAATTACAGGAAATTCAATAAAACAGTTTCTAGAGCTATTCACCAATTGACCTCGGACTGACTGCCAGATGGTGCTCTGGGTCATCACTTGGTCCTCTTCCTGCGCCGAAATATTCAAACCTTGATTTTAAAAAAAGTATTGTCCCAAATTCCCTTTGCCGGCGGAATGAATAGTTTTGATCCGAAATATTCACAGGCTAGAATTTTGCATTTTTGTGTTTTATATTTGTGTAAAAGCCTATTGTAAAAGTTGGTATCAGTATCTGATACAACATTATGCCTCTGATTTGAACCGCTACAAAATATGTTGGTGAACAGTTGAAGGAGTAATTGTCCCATTTATTGGATCACTCCCAATAAACACTACATGTTAGAAAGCAATACTGGCATCCCTTAGACAATGTTGATCTATGTGTAAGTGTCTCAGCGCTGCATAAATATTTATCTTAGAACTATAATCTTTTCCACTATAAGAAATGTGTCAGACACAGCGGCATCATCAGGATGTATGAGAAGCATGTGATTGCAATTACTCCACTTGATTTGCTCGCGGCATACTGATCTGTTTAAAATGTCACACAGTTGGTGGGATATTTCTCAGTGATGCTCAAATGACTGCCAACCAGTGGTAGACTTATTTATAGTGATGAATCTGCAGAGTCATTTTTTTTTGGGCATCTGAAAGTCACAAGGGAGAGCAGGAGGGAGGCGTGTGATGACGGGTTGTTGATGGATTTTGGCACTGTAAAATGTACACGTAAGAGAAGTTTTCACCTGCTTTCAACTTGTTCTGCATAGCTCCCCCATTACAGTGAATTATTGTCACTACAATCAGAGCATTTTAAAGTTTTTTTCCAAGATACAATCGTTTTAATTAATGCCCATACGTCTCTCCTTCATATTGAAGTATTGCAATAGCTCCCCGAGTGCTCAGCAGTCTACAGTATTTAAATACATGTCAGCTATTTGAGCTGCAAGCGAAGCCGACTGATCTGTTCATCCTTTATTATTTACACTCCAATATGTTTTTTTTCAGAGTTTAGATGATTCTATTATCAAAGACTAGACTCTCCGCCGCTGTCCGTGGTGCTCAAGTCGCAGTCGAATTTGTGATCGCCACCGTTCCTCCGAGCGGGGCCGTTTTGTAGTTTCATCTCGGATCAATAATATTCTATTAACTATACAGCCGGGGGGTTGGCATTGAAAACTAACGAACCAAGAGAGTCGTTCGCGGAGCATTCTGCGAAACGCGACTGAACAAAACAAACAGTTTCAAATGAACAGAAACTGTCTCCTGCAAATTGTTGCTCCCGTACTGTTGTAGCCAGTGAAATGAGGACCCAAACACAGACGCAGACACAGAGCACAGGGGCGTGTCCAGAGGAACGGGATGTATTGCGACCTTATGGGAGAGTGCAGATGGGGGAATGATGTCCTGGAGGGATTGGCGGTGGGGTGATGGTGATGATGATGATGATGGCGGGCGAGCGGGAAAGGGATTGGAGCGAGGCAGAGGAGAAGGAGGGTTTGTTTGTGAGTGAGCACGTGGGACGCAGGCTGAGATCCTGTTGGCAACGGCAGTCAAGAGGTGCATTTAAAATGGGCACGACGGTGCAGTAATGGTTCATTATTGTCAGGAAGTCACTCTAGAAATGGCCTGAATGCAAGTATTTACCAAGAGAGTTAAAACAACCGACCGGCAATGAGTGAGTTAGGAGCCGCGGTCGAAAAATAATGAAGAGCAGATAAGCTGACGGATCGCACGCGAGCGAGCCGAGTGTGGAAGCGATTGCCGGCAGGTGTGTGTAGAAGCAGCAGAGGAGCCACGCCGACACACAGATACGGGGTGCATCACGCGTTTAATTGCGAGGGGAGAGGGAGTGAGAAAATGTGTTTTCAAAAAATTGAGGCAACCTTTCCTCATTAGCTTCACGTGAAGCGACTTCTGGTTCTGATCACAGCTGGATCCGCTGCGTTTAGCTCGTTTGTACGCGCAGGACCGGCTCGAGTGTCTTATGTTGGAGTTAATTACATCTGTAGGTTTTCAAAATTCCGATTTTTGAGTCGTTATTGGATAAGTCAGAATATGAACCCTGGGATTAATTAATTGGGCTCAGGGTTTCGGAGGAAATTGAGATGACATAACTCATCAAACGCGACAATTATCAGCCGGGAGTGGAAATTACATTAAATGATGTCAAACTTGTTTCTGCTGACAAGGGCAAAAACTCTCCAGCTCTTTCGTGACTTCAACACAACCTGAAAAGACTAAAGTTGTGTGTGGTCCTTTTGTTATTCAGACCAACAATAAACATATTTGAACCAGACAGTGGATCAGAAAACAAATCCACTATATAACTTGAGTTTAATCTGTCTGAATAACGATAAAACTCCAGTGATGTCGAGGAAAAATCTGATCGGCTCCCCCCCGCACCCGCCCCTCAATACTTTTCTTGCAGGACTGCGTCTGGCAAGTTTTTGCAACTTTACGAAACTGACAATCACACCTTTTTCTCACAATGATTCGCCTGCCAGGTGTCTGTAAATCAACACTTTCTTCCTCGAAAGTGTCCTCCACCCCCCCCCCCCCCATTCTTCACATACTTCAAATCACTTCCAGTATTATGAACGGCCCTCGGAGACGTGCACCATTACCCCCCATATGAACGATTATCGCGTCCCATCCCGTATGATAATGTTGCTGTTCTGTTCGGTTGGTTTGCGCATAGCCACGCTTTTCAAAGTTATACCAAGAAGCACCCGGAAGTCGTTCAGCACGGCCGCAGCTTCCCCGCCAAGCACTTTTACACAGTTGAGTGGAGTATAAAAACAACTTTCCCTTTCCATGGGGAATGGACTAATGCAGCTCTGTCTGTAATCAGTGAGTTTCCTCCCGCTTCACACTGATTTGCATTCTGTTATTCAAGGACTTTGTCAGGGATCAATGTGGCATTTACTTCCTAATGGAATTGTGTAATAGTCCAAATGAAGATGGAAGAATCAGCCGTCCTATTGACACACATTACTGCTTAGTTTGCTTCCATTGTTTCAATTCTCTGTAATGAAAATGGAGACACAAGACCGATCAATATTCTCCCTGTCCTACATGATTCCCTTATTTCAGTAGAACATTTGTGGTCTCAATTAGCCAGTTCAGCTGATGGGATTGTATTTTGTACTATAATAAATAGAAGAATACATTGCACGGTTTCCAGATGTTTACTCTGTGTACAACAGCCCCAAACCATATATCTATGACTGTATACTAAAGTATAGTTAGTACAGGGTTGTCAGACAGTGTGTATTCATGTTCTCCAGAGGTGCATTGAAATGTATTATTCTCACATTTTTAAGCACATCCACGTTAGCCTTTAGCTCAAAGCACCTCTGTGCCTCAGTACAACAGTTCCACAGCTGCTAATATTGTACGATGGCGAAAGATTGCCTGAACCACATTTTGACTCGCATAAAGTTCTTTGTCCTGGCTCCAGATGAAACCCAAATATTCATTATGTTACACCACCTCTTACGATTGGGTCTGAATTACGACTTACAGACCGGACACGCGCGATTAAGGTGTGTCCGGTCTATAATAATGACTATTTCAGTTTAGACGAGGCTTCACAATTGAAGATGATGCAGAGGCTGGTCCATCCAGCTCTGACAGGGACGCTTGTCGTCTTCCCCCCAATGTGTGCGGGTCCCGCGTGTGCGTTTCACTGAAACGAGAACAAAACACCCACAGTAGACAGTAAACACTCCCACAATGCACTCAAAACACAGAGGGCATGGTGGTGGATAGTCTTCTGGCAGCTATTCACACTGACATGTCCTCTAAGGAGTGATGGATGACCCACTGTCGAGGCTCTCTGCAGGCAGAGCAGCACAGATGCTCAGGTTTGTCCGTTTCAAATGCTCTCGAAATATATTTCTTTGAATGGAGCCTCGCGGTTCAGCTCGAAGGAGACAATTTACTCAAACCAGTAAAGCCTCAGCTCACTGACTCACGGCAGGAAATTTAACGAGTGTAGGGAAGATGAAAAAGCAACGACATGAATGATTCGTACGACAATGCAGATATAAAGAGGTCGTGTCACGAGGTGTGTGTTCGTGAGAATGAAGACCGATGTGGGACACAACTTTTTACTGTTTTATTTCCATAAGGCAGATCAAACGTGTTCTGGCTCTCTGCAACTAACCAAGTTTTTTTATATATATATATATATATATATACACACACAAAATGTGAGATCACTGCTTTGTTTATACAATACCTAATTGATGATTCAAACAAAGCAAATACAATAATTCTCTTTGTCAGTTGTTTGATCATCGCAGCCAAGCTAAAGCAGTATTTGGCGAGTCGGGATCAGATCCAGAAAAATGCCTGATGATCAATCACAAGAGATTTATCTGGAACCCAGAAAAGGAAATTATCTTTGTAATGAAATGTCAAAAAGAAACAGTATCAGAAGTTGAGAAGTCCATTGAATAAAACGGACTGAAAATACAATAAACATGCTTCACTAGTCACTCTTAAACTAAATTCATCTGTTCACTTCCCCAAACTGTTCCCCGCTGTTTTCCCACTTTTTTTTTAAACGACCGGATTCACAATAAGAGTGAATTTCAGCATAAATAAACGTTCCCGATCATTTTTACTGCCATTTGACCCTAAATGAATGAGAAAACCCGACATTTTGAAGAGACATACGTCTGATAAATCACATACGTTTTTTGTCTGGCATGTAACAAGAGCATCATGTGTTATGTCACAGAATGTATAATAGACTTTCATATTATATTCAATGTTATAGGCTACAGTTATCAGTGTCAAACATTCATGTAGCACCGCTAGCTTCCAGCCACCAGCTCAGCTAACACCATGTTAAGAGCCGCAGAGACGCACTCCCTCATGCACTGAATCCAAAGTTGCACACTTTAACAATCAAAAGACTTTGTGTGATGACGACAAACTGCCTTAATCACACAACCTTAGAAGACGCCTTTTCTCAGTATCTACATCTGTTGACTGAAAGAACAGTTTTCCTATTTTATTTAAAGCTCAGTGTTTATTCATGGCTTGAAATATATTACTCATCCATAAAATAAGTGTCCAGGGCCTTGTTAATTATGGAGGTGTAATGTTGAAGGATTTTATTCGTCAAAAAGGCCCAATGCCACTAGTGTAACTGTGGCAATTCTCATTAAAATCCCAGTTCACTGGCAGAAGCCATATGCTGCCTTTAACTCAAACCCTGGTTCAATTAATCATAAAGTGGGCCCTCATGTCTTTTGCATTCAAAACATTTAATTAAAGCAATAGTCTTTTTTTTTTTTACACCACTCCAAAGTATCGTTTCACATATGTGCCTAATTTGGCAATCAGGCTTTTAATAATTGCTCCTTTCAATCCAACGATTACCCTTTTATAATGGCAATAATATGTGGAATGCCTTGGCAGGGTATAGGTGATACTGACACATGAGCTTTTCCAGCAATTAAAAAAGAGCAAAGTTCTCTTTAATATTTATGCAGCCAGTTAGTAAATGTCTCCCTCGTGGGCTATCAATTCGAGCTAAATTTCTGTTTAATTCATTTTGAAATGTGTTTGAGGCTCCAACAGATTTCAAGACTTTGAAGTCAAACTCTTTAGCATATTTGACCCTGGATCACTGAGTTCTCCACTGAGGAGCAAGATTTATTCAATTGTCATTCAAGTGCAAAATATGTCATTTAACTATTTCACAAAATCCCTTAAATTACCCGTTTCATTCTCCTGGTATCTGTTTCATATCACATATTGTTTGATTCACTCCACAATCAGTTTTTACCTTTGACCGCTATTAGATTTTCTGAGGCAAAGTGTCATGATTTATTTATTAGTAGCTGAAGACGAGATTGATTTTGTATACTCGTAACAAAGAAACATGTTATCGTACTAATATATGCTCTCTCCACTCATTGATGTTGGGTTAACATACCATATTTAACATAACAGATTAAGATTATTATAGCAAAGCTAATGAAAAGCTGATGGAACGTCACAGAAGTTTTGTTCACATGCATTTGGTAAAATTGACTTCATGTAACGTCATGTAATCCACATGACTTTGTTTTA
Organism: Clinocottus analis; assembly: GCF_023055335.1. Classification (NCBI taxonomy): domain Eukaryota; kingdom Metazoa; phylum Chordata; class Actinopteri; order Perciformes; family Cottidae; genus Clinocottus; species Clinocottus analis. The sequence goes on along the minus strand of NW_027175954.1, from coordinate 3,010,384 downwards.
AAGAATACCAACAAGTGATCCAAACAACAGGTTTTAGTCCATGCGTTCCACAATGACACAAAGCTTTGGGTTCGAACAAGTACTTTCATTTTGTCAGCTGACTTTCATCCTCATATTTACAAAAATAAACAGTGGTTGAGGTTCGGGAATGATTTTGGAGAAAACATTTGTTGCTTTTAAAAAACAGGTAAGGGTAAAAATAGGTTTTGTTGACTGATACATTCGTCCCAACCGCCTCCCAACACGGACTCTGTCGCTCGACAACAACGTCCTCCCAATGCCTCCTTTTCTCCCGTCACAATCACCATGGCCACGAGAGTTTTGTCACTTGCACCTAAACACATATCCAGCAAGTTCTCACTGAAACGACTGATGCTGCCTACCGCATATTGTGACTTGCCTATCACAGATGTACATTGAAATTGTCTGCGTGTTGTCGGGTGTGCGAGGGCATCGCTATTGTGCGCTGGAACATCATCATCAGTCGTTTTCATACACTTTTTTTTTTTTGTGCTGGGACAGGCTAATCGCATCCAGCATTGGTAGCAATGCCGACAGAAACTAAAGCGCCGTAATAAAAAGACACCTCACAAACTCATTTCATATCTTATCCCAGTAAAATTAATTAAATAAGGAAGTGTAAAGACTGCAAAGGAAACAGTGAGCGGGCGATCTTTCAGCCAGAAAATGCCGTTTGTTCAACATTGATGTTTTTGTCGCGTACTTCAGCGACGGCGCTTCCGTCGTCGTTTTAATGATGGCTTTACGGTTTTCTCCAGCGTTGGACAGCTCACTGCACACGTGAATTAGTGTCTCTTATCCGGAGCCCACCGACCCATCGCGAAGATTTATTGTGAGATTATCCAAAAGAGCTTTGTTTGGCTCCGGCAACGTGTCATTAAACCGACAGGGTTTTTTGTTTTGAGAATTTACCTTGTTAGCAGTTTTGAGGTGGATGAACACATTCTAGTGATCTACCCGCAGACTCAGATGAATACACGCGCACGCCTCTTATCTGTAATCACATCAGCGATTCATATTAACACAAATTACTGAGTTAAATAATTATTCTCTCAGCTTTCACACACTGGAGGATAAAAGGTGTCGGATGTTTGTATCATATGTTTAATCATGAATCAAAATGAAGGCAGGGTTTTTACCTTCATGCTATGAACCATAACAGTTTTAATGCAACTCATTTTGATCAGATTGTATCACACACAAGTAAAAAAGTGGACAGATTATCTGTTCTTGTAAGCGGCTAAAACGCTCACCCTGCAGGATTAGAGACAATACTGTAGAGACAAAAGAGACTCTCGCCAAAGGGAGATAAGCATCACCTCTCTGTGTCACGTCTGTTCTCACACACACACACACACACACACACACACACACACACACACACAGAAAACTTGTTTAGACTCATACCCCTATGACCAGTGGCCAAAACCATTAAAAAAAGGGAAAATCAACAGTATTGTGACTGAGAACACACGTATGTCCTGATGGCGGACACAGCCCCTTCATTCATGTTAAAGAACTCAGAGCATTTTGATGTTAAATAATACATGCATTGTGTTGGGGGACATTATTATTTAATCTCATGGAGCTGATTTGATGCATTATTACAGAATTACCCACCAAATTGAGGCATCTATCTAATCGCTGCGGGCACAGGGACTTCGATATTCATACAGTTACAGGACAGATAAGTGTTGAGGAAGTGAGATATGCACTCATATTTCACAGCAAGGTGATGAAAGAACGAAGGAAAAGAGGGGGAAATGATGAGGGAGGAGAATGAACAACACTGATTGAATAAGAAACGATGTGGTGCAAGAAATTACTCATGTTACTTTACAAACCCTGTCAGTGCCTATATTAAACTCACCTGGAACTATATTAGCACTCCAAGTAAAGACAACTAACCACTCCTTTAAAAAAAAGGGAAAACATTCATTAAAGCTTGCAGTGTGGCTGCTAATTTAAATGAACACTTGTGTAGTGTAATATTCACATGGACTGCTCTGCTCCAAGTGATGGAGACGGGGCTACCAACGATGATGTGTGTTGATTCCCCCCACAGAGGATGTCCCGAACACTCTTGGAAACTGTCATTTTATGACCATGGAAAAGTTTCCTGTACGTGAAACTGTATTTCAAAACATGAAAGGAAAAGTGTCATTTTCACCCCTTGAAAGAAAAGAATTGCACAAACATTCTAGTTATTTGGTGGCGAAATGTATTTTTCACTTTTAAAGCCTAAATGGAGTGTTAGATTGTATTACAGCTCGACAATTTGCATTCTGCAACTTTGACTGCTGATGTTTATCAAGGTTTTATCGCAGCATCCTGTCCACTCTACAACTGTAAAACTTTCTCTTATTAAGTACTTTCAAAGTCATTAAGTGTGTAAATATGACACTTTCAACCAACGTCCGTACACCGATGAAACATAATTGTTTGCAGCCGAAACCAAAGAAGCGTTGCTGGTGAACAGATTAACATGATGTAATACTAATCTTGTAGATTGTGGCATTATTAGCCTGTGATTATGCGACTAATCTTGGCCTCAGTGAGCTTACCGAGTGGTTTAGTGGGTTTCAAGGGTTATTTGTGTCTCTGTCCAGTATTTCACTGATCCAGTGACATATGGCACACGAGCGAGCCAAGAGCTTCAAGCACCGTCGAACTGCGTCGTCACTGTTTACTTCCTGAATAATATTGTGGTGGTGAGAAGTATCCGATGAAGGCACGATCAAAAATCACAGCGTTTTGAATCAGAAATGTACTTGCCATCTGTATGTTTTTTTTTTTGACTTTTGCATGAAAAAGGTTTCCGTAAATGAAACAGGGCTATAGGCAAACCATCAATTTCTCTATAAGTCGAAACACTCGAGGGCAAAACCTTTCCTTATTAATGCAATAATCAATTTTGAGAGTTTGGGGCTATTTTCCTACGACAACATGTCTTTACTGCACTTTGTCTACGTGCGTCTGTCAAGCTCTTCTAAATTCACCAAGAGTTTCTGATCATTTGCTTATTAAAACAAAGAAATTCATATGCACAGGTACAGTAAGTGGTGAGTTATTTCAGTGATGGGGGGAGGAGGCGGTCATAATTAACACGTATGTGAAGATTTGTGTTTATAAAGAGTAGTCCAAGTGTAGCGCAATCCCCTTTCCTTTCCAGGAATGATCCGTTTTTAATCACGTAAATAATAGTAAGTCACCGTTGTCAATGTTTTTTCTCGATCTACAATCCTATTTAACACGATCAATTACTCCCCGAGCCCGTCAATACGTTAATCAGGCTTTAGAAGTCCTCTCATGCTGAACAGAGACCACTGCTTTGGAGGACCAAATCCAATCAGGGAGAGACTCCCAAACCAGCAGGGTTTCACGGAGCATTTCATTTGTTTTTTGACTCCAGCAGCTTTGTATTAGTAAGCTTGTTATCAGCAGAGCGATCCAAGGAAATCCACAAGCATGGTGTGTCTTTCTTGTCATCATTCTAAACCCATCAGTCATTTTCTTTCATTCGTTGGTTTCCTAAAGCTCCTTGGAGCGTCCTCATAAGTGTCAGTAATACCGTCTTATGTTTTAAAGACGTATAGGCTTCAATAAGCTTTTTGTCACTGCTAATTGTGACCTCATTATAGGCACACAACTCCCATTTAGTTTTGGTGCCCAGTACATTTTGTCATATCACATTTTAAAAAGGTAATTCTCTCCGTTTCCATGCATTGTCTCCTTCTAAGCCTCCGTCTATTCTGTTCAGTATGGCTAAAGGCAAAACCTCGACAAAAAAAAAAATGGATAAAAACACTTCAATTAAATGGCCAGATTGGAAACAATTCATTGAATGTACCTGCTGGGTAAAGTCGAAAGTTCTTTTGTATTGCTTATACAGGCACACTTGTCAAAACAGTACTAATGGTTCATAAGTGATTCTGAAGTCGTTTTAGGCATTTAGGCTGACTTGACAATGGAAACGGCACAGTGTGATTTAACTGTAATCAACTATTAAAGTCCTCTAAACTCACTGAATTAATTAGGAAAATTGATTTTTATTGTACAAGAACACGAAACAAAAACGTTTTAAAGCCCCCCTCTGCTAAAAAAATGTGTTTTTTTAATTGGATTTTTGAGCTTTCTTCAAAGTTTAGTTGATACTGAAAGGTGGTTCTCATGTGACAGGTCAACTTTAGAGTGAATACATGTCATGTGTGATATCTTTACTTTTAAATCATTTTAAAAAAAACAGAGATTTGCGATTTTTCAATTAGTCGAGTTCATTGGTTCAACAAAAAGAGAATGAAAATAAACCAACAGCACTTTGGTTGAGTGTGAATGGACAAGAGCGTTGTGTAAAGTCAGGTATCGTCCCCAAACAGGCCAACAGGGAACGATTGGCAAAATGCTGGAGGTTGATTTTCATCCACAGACGGAGACAATGATGGAAGCAGTCCTTCATAGAAAGCCAGGCGCCGTCAACACGCTCGCGTCACAAGAAGTGGCAGCATGATGGAGTGGGCTTCCAGCGCGTTGGAAAAATGGAGAGTCGATAGTGCTTTGATAAAAGCCAGAATGAATTTCTTTATTGAAAAAAAAGTCAACATGTGTGTGCTCTGTTCTCTCAGGTAACGTCATGCTTCCCCCTCACGGCTTCTGAAAATTGGATTTTATATTTAACATGAACATTGCTTCCATTCTTTTATGGGAACTTTACCAAATAAAAATGATTATTCTGATTACCTCCCGGTGAGGAAATAAAACATCATGTCTGCCTTTTGATATACAAAGTCATTTATTGTTGCCTCTTGTTGTTTGCTTCTCCTTCATATACACATTTACTTTCAGCCCGAAACCGTTTTTACTCTCCAGCTTTTCCACCTCAGGAATCAGGAACTTTCTTAACAATAAAATATGTCAAAAGAAATTTACATTTATAACTAAATAATGTTCATTGAGAGTCTGCCGGGTGATTTATTAGAATTCTGCACTCATAATTCATTTTAGCAGAAAGTAGTTGTCGTAGAAGTTGTTTATTTTTCGGGCTGTCAGATATGAGAGAGAGCGACAGGTGCAACGCTAGCTAAACAAATGGATTGGAAGCTCAGGGCCGGGCTCAGCCCTGATTACCTCCAATAAGTCTGATCAGCTGATGCCTCTGAGGCACGACTCTGCTGTTCTTCATGGGCAAATCCAGAAAGTGGGGGATCCAAAGAGGATTTATTAGGCTGTGGTTCGGGTTAATCTATTCACAGGTAGGCTAAAGATATCGGCTAATCGTCAGGAAAGTCCTCTCAGCCACCGGACGAGTGTCAATCCATGTGTCGGTTGACCTCTTTGTGCTCTGTGTTTATATTGAGCAAGTCATTCAAACATTAGAACCGTGGCGTCTGCAGGTTGCGGCGTATTAGTCGTAACGTTCATGAATCACTACTATAGAAATGTGCCGCACAACTGGCGTCAAGTTTCAGTTCAAGGTCATCCTCCATTAATCGCCGATTGCTGTCTGAAGAAGCATTCACAATGGCAAAAATGTGTTCGCCGAGGGAGCATTCAAATCTTGTCTGTCGGCTAACAGGGAAAGTGTTACAAGGTTCACCTGAAGCAGCGCTGACAGATTCTCCAGCGACAGATGTATTTCATCTACAGCCTCCGAGTATCTGTGCACACCAGCACTGAGATGTTATTATCAGACAAACCAAGGTGTGCCTGATCTTGACAGCATTTTATGACATTTTGTAATACTTGTATTTGAGAGCCTTAAAAAGTGTAAAACCCCCGTTGTACAATGACACCGCTATCAATGCCTGATTAAATCATCCTGGCAGAATATAAGCTATTGCCCGGCCATTACCCAGCGGTAGATGTCAGAAAAGGTCATATTGTGCTGGAGCTGCTCCTCAGAGAAGTGGGGCAGCGTTCAATCCTGCAGAGATCATGACATCCACCACAGGCCTGTCAGCGTGGAGGGAGCTTTGGGAGTTTGATCCTCAACATGGTCACAGGAACAAATCTGAAATCGGATTAGAGCTGAAACAGTACGCAGCCCGAGCATCTTGGGCACATCTTGTCGTCCGCCGTATTTTTGGAGGATGGAATATTACAAGTTGCTAGAAAATCACTGGCTTTTTCCTCATGTACCTCAGGCATTCCAAATATATTACTTAGATTGCATGTTTGTCTAGCAGATGGGTCACTTTGTTGTCTGCCACAATGTTTACAGCTCACATGCATCAATGTAAAGCCGGGTAATTCATTATGACATGATATAAAAAGGACTTTTTGTTGTTCATCTAATTCTTTTTTTTTAATGCATGCTTTATTTGTAAGCATTTTGGACCTTTTACTATTTACAGTTGTTACCTTGAGGTATGCAAGGTGAGTTTTGACTGAATTATTCTCCTGGAGGGCCGTTGACAGTTTGATTAAAAACTTCCTCTGAAATTGTGATCAAAGCTTACCAACCGTATCTACGCATGGCAGGCCAGTGAAGCTCTAGCCTAACTAGACTAGTCAGTCATGTATTCTGTATTCAGATTGTCCAAATCCAAGAGCAAAGTAAAGAATGGATTAGATTCGTTTAGCCCAAGTGCTCCGACGTAACCAGCTAACGGAGCATGTACAGCTAACTATCGATATTGTTAACCCAATTACATTACTTAACAGACCTATAGGACCATTTTGGTACAGGTTGAGTGGAAAAAGACAAACCAAGACATCTCATTCATAGCCCGCAGTGACCAAAACCGGGCTGTGTCCAACGCAGCCGAAAGCCACCATGAAACAACGCAAACCTTTGGAAATAATGAGTTTCAGAGCCAAGTGGTGGGCGTTGTGCGAGGGTTTTCAGTGAGTGAGCGACTCAGAGAATAAAGGAGAGTACTAAGAGAAAGAAATGTTCAAGCATAGGCAAATTAAATGAATATAAACTTTAGAAAAAAATGTTAAGCCAGAGATGGACACAAATTCACACCAGAGGAGCAAATTATTCTGTGTCATTTCCTGAGGATAAAAAAAAACTGAGCCTCTCAAGTACTGGCAGCTGGTTTTAAAGAGAATTGTATCTAATCAGATCTTTTCTCCCCCGTGTCTCTATATCAGCAAATCAGTTTAAGCAGGCCTTTGCAGATACAAGTACACAGAGAGTGGATGTTGTGGTTGATTGTCATGGACTTCAACAAATCAGATCTTTAGTTTGACAAGCGTCTTTGACGTACCAGGCCTGCAAAATGGCGTGGCCGTATATGATTGGTCAGTGGCCCAGCGTTACCATTAACAAGCGCTGTGATTGGTCAGAAAGCAACAGAAAGCTACTGTATGTTGCAGCAGAGCTCCGCTGCTGAGTTCCTACTGCTAGCACAAGAAGAATTCAGGCTGAAACGAGAAAAGTTATGACATGTTTAGTGTTTAGCTTGTTTTAAGCAAGCGTCAGCTAAATAAAATGTAATGTTTTCCAAGCCACCTCGGGTGTGATGGCATCGTCGGTGGGTGCCAACGGTGTGGCTGGCTGAGAGACGGCGCGGCTGCAGAGAGGTGCGGTGTTTCAAAGCCACAGTTTAGTGGGATTGTTTTGTCATGTTTTGCTATAATGCTACTTGGACAGTTCTCTACTAAGCAGTGGTCTGGTGTAGGTTTCTGGGGCTTTTATTGTGAAGGGTAAAATAGAAGTAGAGGAATTGTTCCAGTGAAGTGTGGAACGAGTATACAAGTGGTTGCCTTCCTGTGCAAGCTATGCAGCATTGTGTTGTTTTCTTAATAAAGTGAGGTATAGGTGCAAGATAAACCCTTGGATGCATAACTAAATGTGACTGGTTCTTGCTGATGTGAACTGCATGCATTGTTCGTTCATGAGGCAGCATCCTGTCATGCGCGTATTTATGTAAACAATATCAGACGGCACTGAAGGCCTCGGTCCAAAACGCATGGCCGGCCACTGAGCTAAACACAGACTCTGCAACAACAGTATCAACGGTTTTTGTTCATGTCAGCTCAACTGTTTTTAACTCAGACACTGTGAAGAAGATGAAAGCTTGAGATATGATTACAATGATTGTTCTTGGACCAAAAGACTGTGGAGGATATTTTAGATGACCCGTCCTAAACCAAAGGGGAATCTGTGTGTTTCTCAGTTGCCACCGATGCTTGAAAAAAGAGAAATAGACAAATGTTTCCAGTGTGCTTGAGATATTTCTCTTTGTCTGATAGACTGCAGTGCAAGTTACTTGGCTTTTATGAAGACAGTAATGAAACTGACCTGGAGCAGCTCGTGGCTTGCCCACAAAATGACAAAGAGAGTCAGTATGGCTACAAAAAGCAGGACAGGGTACCACAAAACCCCTTACTTTGAATCCACCAGTGAGAAGTGGGTGGTAGTTTGACAATACATAGAGAAAGCCAACTTGATCAACATTAGTGAACCAGAATCAAATGCATCACGGTCTTAGAAAAATATGTGAAATGACCACAACCTCTTAACAGCGCATTATGTGGTGGTGGTATGTGAAACAATGGAAGGTTTTCAGGTTTAGGCAACAAAATATTTCGGAAAAACATCACGGTTTGGCTTAAAATAAGTGCAAATACTTAAAGGCCCACTGTGTGAGATTTAGTGGGATCTAGAGATGATTGCAACAAAAGAAACACCACTCTGCTCATCCATCCCCTTCCAAGCGTGTTGAAGAACTACAGTGGCCTTCAGGTATACGGAGAGTTATCTTTAGGATTTTAGTGCAACCACGAGTTATTCTCATCAATGCGCTGCTTTTCTACATGAATAAATAATTGCTCAGCCCGACAGAAAGCCGAGGAAATAATGTCTGCTGCTTGATGATATATAACTTCAAAACAATAAAAAGCACTGATAAAAACAGCACGAACCTCAGGGCTTATCAATGCTCCTGTAGTTTAGTTTGATGCCGGGTTTCGGAACACATCCCTACCTTCAGATATCGTAAAACACGAATGGCTTTGGCAAATGCATTTAACTTGTGTGTCCCCCACAACAAAGGGTCATAATTGACTTTCCATCGGCGTTGTTTCCGTGGTACCGAGAGGTAATCTCAACACATTACATGCCACCACCGCATAATGCGCTTTTAAGTTAGTCTGTTCACATGCCGTTCACATGTTTCTCTCTCACCATTCAATGTTCAGACTTAAACATTTGTAGCAAGAAAAAAATAAATATTTAAATAAAAAAATATATACCTTTTTTTTTAATTGATGGAAAAAGGAGATGTTGGTGAGTAATACTTCTTTTGAATCCTAAATGTTTTGGAATTTTTTGCTGAAAAGTCCAAATTAGGATTTCCTTGATCATTTATTATAAAGCTTATTCACATAAGCTTACAAAATGATAGTGATACTAAATAAAATATACACATTTTGCCTTTCCCACTGTATACTCCCACAACAATACCACACTGCCATAGCACCCCGTTGGTGCATTGTTATACACCACCTTTTGCCCCATATTTAGTAGTAGGAAAGTTGTCAACCCTAACTCCAGCAAACCCTGCGAAAGTTCTGATCTGAGCTATAATTACATTCTCCAAAAACATTGTTTAGTCTTCATCCTCTCTGGTAACATTGGTGATGCAGAACCCATTGTTTGGAAATTCGAACAATGTTCCATAACTTCACCCTTTTGTCCAGGCCTGTAAGCCTGAAAAGCTGCGTGATCGTGCTCATGACACAAGGACTAATTAGCGCAGCACTGCAGTTCAAGAACAACGCTGCTCCTTTATTGCCATCTTCTACCGGGATCATTACCTGGAAAGGATGCTGACTTTTTGCCTGGAACCTGCACAGCAGGTAGCCTATTAGCATGATAGCGTGTATGCATCATCTGCGTGTATATCCTAGACCCCTTTTTACAGGGTTTTGAGACGAGTCAGCGGGAAAAATTCCAATGTCAGCCATAAACACCTTTTTTTTTTTTTTAACCTATTCACAAAGTAACTTTAGCTTAATTACTTCAGCTGAGTAGCAATGGTCCGGTCTGCCTCGGTGTCACGGCCTGGCCGTGCCGCCCGTTCTTTCCTGCTTGTGTTCAAAAATACTTCCCCACCATCATCATGGTACACTGCATTATGTATCACAAGGAGGGCTTAGAAATCAGACAATCAAGCCTACGTTGGTGAAATAGCACTTGTTCAATTTGAATAGTTTGTTTGCATGAAGAAGGGCTTTGTTGCTTCGCATATTTGGAGGAAAGCAATGAAATGACCTCATTGTTTTACAATCTCATATTTCTACTGGGATATTTTCACATGAGCGTTATATATATATACACCGCAGCAGCCTTTTAAGCTAAAAAAGAAAAAGAAAAGAAGCACATTCCTCCTCACAGCTTTGGATGAACATACTCTTTTTGAAACTTGTTAACAGTTCCAGCAAAGGTGCCTCCACGACAGCCGCTTGGAGATTTCATTTGTCACCATCCATCTGAGCCGTTCTGCCTTCTAATTAGGAGGAGAATACAGGGGCTGCCGTTCTTGTGTGGAAAGAGAAGCAAAGAACAGGAGGTTTCTCTCTGTGTGCGTTTCCTGTAGAGAAAAAGGCTGCTCGAGCTGTTTGAGTCAGTGGGGTCCTGAAATCATTGTCTGAGGAGTCATCAAGGCTGATAAATGACTCTTGTTATTCTCCCGCTAAATGGCTGCTGAACAGGGTGGTCATAGGCATGGAAGAAAACTGTCCATTATCAGAAGTATCCATGCACATATGACGTGCCCAAGAGAAAATACCCTCTGCTTCATGCATAGCTGGTTTCCAAATACAATGAACATGTTACTTTAAAACATTACTGCCGCAAATCCCAAGGTAATGTTAAGGCCCTGTATGTGGGGATGAAGGTGGTGGTTATGCATAAAGTGACTTTTACTAATGTGTTTACTGCAAGAGAACTTGGGCCATGTATAAATAACACGCAGAAAAATGTCCTGAACAGAAAGAACAAGCATTACTTAGAAGTATTATACATGTTTATTTTTTGCCGTGGTTGTGCATGTCCTCCGAAAGGAATATAAATATATAGACACTAAATTCCGTTCTATCATTTATGTTCTTTGATAGCGGAAAGAACCTCCAATCCATGTGTTTTCCTTCTCTCCACTCACCTTTGCTCTTCCCGGTGTTTGTTGCAGCGGTCTGTCGGACACTTCACACTTGACTGCCAACTGAAATCCACATATTACAGCCAGAAGCTCCCCGCTGTGTCTCGTAATGCTCCATTGAAGGGGTTGGGGGGGCGCTTTAAAGCGACAAGCTCTCATCTAACCAACCGCTGCCTGTTCACACATCCTCATGCAGAGATGGATTGTTGATGGTGACACAACGCCACAAGGGGATATCTAAACAAGGGGAGACTGGACTGGCTTTGGATGAACCCAGAGGGGAATGTTGCCATTGTTGTCAATACTCTACCTGTCTAACGCTTGACCTTCTCACAGAGGTAAAGAAGATGCTTCCTTCCTCCTGGAAGCCATTGTGATATGTTAAGGCCGTGTGGTGTCTTAAACAGATGGCGCGACATAAAATGTGTCATCTATCATGGAATGCAGGGCTCTAAATCTACATTGTAGTAAAAACCTGAGCCACGTTTCCACGTTGCGTTTTATGCCATGGGATTTTATGCATTTGTGGAGGTATGTAGCGAGATTGAAGACCGCTGAAACGATGCCTGTATCCATTCAGCATTTTTATACTTTAATGTGTCCTCTCGTATTGTGAAATATACTATAAAAAAAAGCATCTTGGTTAGCTCTATCCACGGTTTCAACAATCACCAACTCTGGTTGTCAAAATGCCCCCTTAATTCATCATGTTAGACCGCTAACATGACCGCTGCTATGCTCGCTCAAACCCACAAGACCCTATTGAAAAACATTGTTATCTTACCAACGCACTCAACTGGACAGAAACAAAATGAAACTCATCAAAATCAGAAGGCTCAATACTCGACTGACAAAAACCTAGAGTTCTGGGCAAATTACAGCGAAAGGAACGCAATGAGAATGAATAACGAAGCGAAAACTAAAGACATAAACAAAATGCAATTAGTCATTGGCACCAGTGTGCTGTACATTGCTCAGTTTGTTTTCTACCTGCCTGTTTTTTTTTGTTGCCCCCCCCACCTTCTGCCCGAAATCCCTTTCCTCAGTTTTACAGTCCTGGTTGACAGACGATTCTGTGTTTGCTTGATTTTGACCTGCCTGCCAATTGCCAACTGAAGGCCTTGAACTTTGTACGAGTAGAACTGTTTTTAACAACACCTGCCTGCCTTGAGTCACAAAGTCTTCCTGTGGGTCCAATTACCTGTTGTCAGTTGACCTCAAACACGGCACTGTTCTGAAACCAGCTGTAATTGTGGGAGCCGTTTTGTTTCCTCAGCTCCACCGGCTAAGTAGCTAGGGGATCCAATAGATTGCAGACACTCGCAGTTCAAAGTCATATTACCCAACCTTGTATTCTAGAGGTCAACCTTACTGTCCGCCACACAGTACAGTAATAGTATGTTCAAGCAATGAGTTCTTTACATTTTGTGATGTTCATACTTGACATCTTTAGTGTTCTATCCTGGGGTTATTGCGGGATTCAGGACCGAGGACACAGAGCCCGTGTGAAAGTAGAATTCCACCTACCCATTGGTCACTCCTCACTAAATGGGGAACGACTGTAAATGAAGTGATCAATTGCAAGACCATGCATATATATATACATAATATAGTACAAATAAAATTTAAAAAGATTTATTTGCTTTTTTAAATATATTTAAGTTGGTATTTTCTAATTCTTAAATCAAATAAGTCTTAAACTTTTAGCAGTGCAACAGTCACATTTTCTGTCATTTAATTAAATGTGGTAAAAAAATTTTTTAAAAAGAGTCTAGTTCAGAGTTGTCGGAGACAGCATTACTCGCCTGCTTCAACATCACATTTCTACTTTATTTTTTTGTACCTGCCACACTAGTCAGTTTTTTCAACAATTCTACTTCATAGTCCTTTCACAAACTTCATGCAAGTATACACCTGTATGTGGCCAATCTCTCCACATCCATAAATCAACCCTATAAGCCAGGACTTATGATATTTGTGTATTTCCCGTGAAGTCAAGAGGAGTCTGCATCAGAACTTACAATTGAAAAACACTTTATCTGGCAGTGCACGACCATGAATTTAGCACAAGTATATTTTAGTTTTCTGAAATGCATTTGCTCGACTTGTACTACACCATGGTTAACATGCTATCCAGATCCCAGGTGTTCTGAGGGACACAGAGTCCTGAAGTCGTCCTTCAGTGAGAGGGAAACAGCAATAACAAGCCTCAGATGAAAGCTGAGATTAAGGAAGCAGAGGCAGCAGCAGAGGCTTGCTCCTCAGATAATTCAGGTCTAATCTACGCTCTGCAGGTGTGCAGTTAGCAGTTAGCCAAGTACCTCTACAAAGATTTACCCCCAGCACTCATCCGCCATTATCATGCCGATAGAAACCACGGACACACACCACAGCACACACTGAAACCCAGTACACAAATTAATTCAGGAGTTTATTCCAAAGAAAAAATACTTTTTTCACGCATTTTTAAAATGTTATATTTTTGTTGAAATACATACTAAAATATACATACATATAAACTCAAGTTAGTATAATATAATTAATGATAAGTAAACCATGTTTGCAGGATGGGGGGACTGTATGCATTATTAAAATGAACCAAACAGACAGCAAGAGAGGAAAACATGGCTAATGAGCTTTGATGTGCTTTCAGACCGTTTTTAAAATTGCACTCTACTGATTAGAGGCATTGTTGTCCATTCTGAATGTGAAACAAACCCTTTTCTATGACAGACAGTTAATGCAGGTTTGAGGGCGCAAACCTTCTGTTTCAGCCTCCAATTCTGGGTGGAATGTCTATTTTTGGAGAGACATGCACCAGATGTTTTCATTTAGGCTAATTAGTCCTCCGCTCAGGTCTAACAGAGCTATATTTCAACTTCGCACAACAGACTAACTCGAAATTCCCTGTTATACAGTATAGTGATTCATATTTCTTATTTTTATATGCATGTTTATGTCAGTATACAAATAATACTCCATTTCCTTAATGCATTTCATTGTGGGACAATATTTGAATTGACAGACGCCAAGCTCATTGATCAACAGGCCTAAAAATAGAATAAAACACCGTAATCCTTCGTAAGAATGTGACGTATAGAATCGGGACACAGCATATGTACAAATGGAAATGGTAGAAGTTAACAGTTTTAACAGGTGAGACGAACATCAAGCGACCACAGTCCCGACCGCACAGTCCTGAAGAGGCTCTAATCAGGGGAACAAGTGAAAACACCTGTGTGGGTGGGATTTTTCAATATTAAAAAAGGTGCTTTCACCCTCTGAGGCTATTTGATTAAAGTGACTTTATCCATGCTATTACATCTAAATTGTGTTAATAATAAATACATAACAAATAGTTAAATTACATAACGTTCAAGAAGGCTTTGTGTTTTAACATATGATACTTATTCTTTGACCTCATGCTATTCGGGCATCTTGTTTCAAAGTCTTTCAACACCGTTGGTTTAAAGCTTTCTGAGGATCTGAGACTGCACACTGGCTCAAAGAGAACTCTAAATATAGCTTCGGGCAATGTAATCACGTTTTAAAAGTCAGTGTTATCATGTTAAAACCAATGCCGAACAGGTGACCCCTGAAGAGAAGCCAGCAATTCATCTTATTAGCGTTTAACATCCGAAATGTTGCATTTGGGTAAAGAGAGAGAGAGACGTGGTTCAGTGGGAAGAAGTGGCTCGCAGGATGTATACGTCTTGAGAGAGGCACAGGAATAATTATTTTGGATTAACTGTCTAAAACAACTTGATTTAGGTCACCTGCTTAATATTCAAAAGTGTGCTGTGTTTGGCTAACAGCTAACCAAGCTACCAGTACAAACACTGCTGAGTCGACTGCTACTGCTCAACCACTGACTGTTGACTGCTATGTTTGAAGACAGCTTCATTTTGTTTTTCACAAGAATATAAAAAATGTATGAAATGACGACTTTGAGCCGATTACCTGCAGACATCGCTGCTTGATTTTGAGTTGATAGTTATCTGTAATTTCGGCATATGACAATGAGGCTTTGAACGTCAAAGTGTGTTCAGCGTTTTCTGATCAAAAGGTTACGGCCTTTTAACCAGCCAGACCTCTCCGTTTTGTTCAGCAAAGTTTGTTTGGTTTTGAGTTTTTTTATTCGTTCCCTACAAGTCAGCATTTCCCTCACCATCTTTCCTACCAATCGGTTCTCTAAAAACCTCCAGCACATTCTTATGTTCCGGCTCAGCAGGATAAGCTATAAAACTGCAGTTCATTTGTCTCCTCCGCAGATGGAGTATTTAGATGGATACTGCTTCTTTCTGTGCTTTAGTGCTGCGGGCTGTGGTATATGGCCTTGCTACTCAGTCTCCTCCTCCTCTTTATAGTTAGCCAGCTCTCAGCTGGCAAACTCTCCTTCAACTTCACAGGAAAGAAGCATCTGCTCAATGGACCATATTGACCATATATATATATATATATATATATATATATATATATATATATATATATATATATATATATATATATATATATATATATTCCTCTTGCTAAGGTTGCTCATTTTTAATCACAAAAAGAAAAATCATACAAAATTATCATTTGTAGCAG
Source organism: Clinocottus analis (assembly GCF_023055335.1). Classification (NCBI taxonomy): domain Eukaryota; kingdom Metazoa; phylum Chordata; class Actinopteri; order Perciformes; family Cottidae; genus Clinocottus; species Clinocottus analis. Next base: position 2,994,665 of record NW_027175954.1, on the reverse strand, counting down.
TGTAAGTAGTGTAACCATTTCTCACTACCAACACCAGCAGCTCTCGTTGCGTTTTCTCATGTCACGTAAGCTTCATGGTTGTAGTCACAACCAGAACCAGAGGAACTCATCTAAGCTGCTAGCTTGCTTTTTGAAATGACATCAATGACCAAGTGCATTCATCAAAAAAACACCCGCAGCTTTTTTTTTTTGAAATGTTTTTTTGTGGAAATAAGTTAAAAGAAATCACATCAAGAACTCTCTAATATGTAATCCTTACAATCTGTGTAGAGTACATGAAGCATTGATGTGTTCTGAGTCTGTTTTAATCTGGTTGTGCTTTGTATTTACATCACACGGCACTCACATCCCTTTAACGTTTCATAGAGAAATATCTTTGAATGGATTGCCATGAAAGTGTAAATAGTGTTGCCAACTATTTTCAAAGGAAAGTAGCTGAAGCCTGCTTGAAAAGTGATAAAGTCCTGTTTGTTTATTTGTTTGTGATTTATATGACATTCAAGCTTGTAAAAACTGTCCAGTTTAACTGAATTGATTCACACGTTAACATCAGCTACAAATACTGTTGAAGTTATCGTCTCATCAAAATGTATCTAAGTCAACCTCCCACTTCAAAATATTTTTAAGTAGGCCGCTGTACTAACTGTGGAACTGAAGTATCATGAAGATCCAGAATATTTTTTCATATAAACTCAGTCTATTTTGTGAAGGAAAATTTTACTTTCAAAGTAAATTGAACTCATTTACAAGAAAAACAAATAGAAAGTAAGAATCCCAGACTAACAGTGTGGATCTCTAATTGTTTTTTTTTTGGTGCGGTCATTCCCAGCTTAGTCTTCTGTCTGGCTGCTGATTGGTCGACTGAACATGCTGCCGGCGTCCTCCTTCCACCGAACATAGTCAGTCCAAAGAGAAAAAGTTGCGGGACTCGTTGCTAACTGTTTTTTTCTTCAGTGTTCTTGAAAGTTGCTAAATCTAGGAAGAAAGTCACCAAGTTGGCAAGACATTGATCGTCCCCACGGGATGAATTCTAATAACCTTTGGGGATCCTCTGACTGTCAGAATTTGGACTTTATCCAATAATTTAGTTCATGACCAAATAATTGCAATACTAACGACATTCCCAGAAGCTTCTTGCCTGATATCAGACAGAATTGTCACCTTGTTCCCTTTTCCAGCCTGACATTGCTCATTTTCCTGGGGGGGGGGGAAACCAATCACTAAATAGCGATGCATCTGCCGGCGTTTGAAGCGAACACTGAGGTCACTGGTTTTAAGAGTGGCTAGAGACATTAGCCCTGCCCCTGGCCTTGTTTGGTGATCGTTAATCCCGCCGCAGAGCTCGTTTGTCGATCCTTTTTTAACCGAGAAACCGTTGTAAGACGTCACGGTGCTAAAAGTATCAGACAAGGCAAAATCAATGAAGTGGGCGGATTCAAAGGTCTGGACGGAGGCAAATCAGCCCGTTTGGTATTACAAAAGGTTTGGATGCTAACTCGCTAAGCTAAGATTCTACTAAATTAGCACGTCAGCAAACTGGACAAACTATTTCCTCAATGTGTGTGAATGGTAAATGGACAAGTTACTTTTACAATGTGTTTAGTGATGACAGTTTAAAAAGTACTCTGGAAGTATCTTCTCTCTATCTTCATCTTTCCAGTTCAGTGTAGAAAACAATGTTCTCTGGACCGGTCGTTCAGTCAGCCGTTACTTCAGCAGCTTGAGCCAAACTCTGGCTTTTAATGACACTCTTCAGTTCTCAGTGTCACAGACTTCCCTTGTGAGTTAGACCTACCTCTTTATTCCACCGTGTCACATTTAGAGATGGATGTTGAGAACAGCATATTCATCCTCACTCAATAAATCCTTCAGACGTCAACACACTCAAGGATAGAAACTCCCTGTAGTTATGTGCCATCCTTCTTCTGAAGTAATGTTTGTTCACCTCTCCTGAGAGTAGCTGCCAACATTTTCCCTACTGCTGAGTTGTAATTTAGACATAAAACACAAACGATACTGTCTGAGTAAGAAATAAATAATTTTAGATGCGTTTGACTTCAAACAAAATCGCTTCCACTGACAGTAAATTAAAGTGACTCTAAGAGTGAATGACATGTATTTCCTTCAACATTTGTTTTGTAAATATTTCTGGGTTATGGTTCTCTTGTGTGTCATTAGATATTGTTGAATAACATTTCTACTTTTTAAACTACATTATGGGAGTGTTGTCACTAAATAAAATGCGGGCCGATTTTCTGTCTGTAGATTTTATGAATTAATTGTGAAGCAGTTGATAGTTTGGTGTCAGTAACCTGAACTTCAAAGTAATCCCGTTGTCGTAATATATTAAAGATTTTCAACTATTTAGATTTTAAAATATATTTTTAAGAACGAGCTCTTCGTGTCCTCGGGGGAAACGGAGCCGCGGTCGCCTCGGACACATTTCTTCCTGTTCTTTCCTGAGTCCTGTTACCTATTCGGATCTCTGACTGCCGATGAACTCTGCTATGAGCCGGCAGACAGAACACGATCCAGGTCGAACAAAAGAGGAGGAAGACAAACTGAATCCCGACTAATGCAGCTGAGGATGGTGTAGCAGGATCTTGGGTGACAATGTTTTTTCTTTAACAATGTAACCGCCACCCATGAGGGTGCAGGTTGTCAGGATGTGGAGGACATTTGATGGCCTGCCGGTGAGCGGTGTTTTCATTGCTGAAGGCAAAGTTCCTATTAACTTACCTGTGCATTGTCCTGCAGAGAGTTTGCAGGAAATTATGTTTGGGTTTTGGAGCACTAGACAAAGTAAGAATATGATTAAAATGTTGCAGTGCATGATCTCAGAATGAAGTGAAAATGTATCTCTCGAAACTTTTGTATTCTTTGGAACAATGTAATTTAATCTAACCAGAATAAAGACATATTTCCAAAGTGCCTTGATGTTTTAGATATCAGTATTTTGTGGTACAAGTATGTTTTGATTAAACTATTCCAAATCATTTGTGTATGTTTTTTAAAACTATAGCTTTTATATAAGTTTTGAGGCTAACGACAATGGCAGCATTTGCTGTATGACTGTCCGTCTGGCTGACCTTACGTCACTAAAGAGTCTTTCGAGAATCCCTTTGGGCTTTACGGCCCCCATAATGCAAGGTCTTTTACCTTGGTGTGGGTAGGCGATGATGACATTCACAGGCTTTATTGCACCATAAACCACTTCCACTTCTTACACATCTCCTCAAAAGGATGATAAGGTCTTATTCAGAGAACATAAAATGCCTTCAAATCTAGTCAGCAAGACATCACAAACTTTAGAACACTTAAGTTCTTCTCAGATAACCTTATAAAAGAGGTGACATTTAGGAAACTCATGCAAAAATCATAGAAGCATGCCAACCTAATCAAAGACATAGCCTTCAAACAGAGTTTGAGTGATTTTCAAGAGTTCGTTAGTAGAATCCTAGATTATGTCAGGGGAAAAAGGCGTACTTTTTGTGATGTGTAGATCATTTCATATAAATGATATGATGAATAGTTAAGGCCACAGATGACAAGGCCTAAACACCAGCAAATAATATTATTAAATGCAATCAGTTCAAAGGTGAATCCATGCAAATGTCTTGCTGCCTCTGCAACTTTGAGCAACCTTGACACGTACATTCCTGCCATTGTCCAATAAGACAATCAAATTGCCCCTCTGGATACCAGTGAAGATTTCATTTATTTTAGAGGAAACTGTTCTGAACTTTGAGGGAACAGAGGGATGGAGAGTCCAACATGGAGGAAGCGATTATGGTTTATAAACTGTGTACAGACGTCTATGCACATCTCTTTAGACTATCAACTATGTAAAAAGTCCAATGACAGAGCTAACTAGCTTTCTAAAGCACGGTTACCAAGTTAGCGGAGCTAGATTATCCATCCATTTTTCTGGAGTGACCAGGCAATAAATAACCAGCTAAAATGTGACCAAAGATTGTATCTCTCCATTACTTTTATTCTCAATTCTCCTATTTGACTAGTTCACTCTGACTGTATACATTATAGTACCCGTGTGTGAAATACACAGATGAATCAATGTCTGACCCTGAGATAACATGCGAGCTAACAGCCCCATGGATCAGGTTGCATTAAGGTCATTCCATCAGAAAGGAAGGGGAAAGGTGGCTGTTTCATCTCCCTTGTGAGAGGACACGGAGTCAAACGTTCGCTCATTCATTTTTCATTTTATTGAAAGTCTCAGCGGCACTGATCTCAGTGGAGGATGTCGCCAGAAGCATGTTGGTGGGTCACAAACCTCACTAGACGCATAGAATTGTCATGGATTTCTTTACACAGAACCGTAACATGCAATTATCACCCAACATTGTTGGATGTGACACAGAATGGGAAACATTTGTAATGAGGTATTATTACAGACAGTGTTGGAGTGTGTCCGAGTTTATTACGTATTCAACCTATGTATATATAAAAGAAAATTTCACAAAGATCTAATCAAAAAACCTGCCTGAAGTGACGCCTTAAACTTGCATTATTTCTCAAAGCCAGAAGGGGGCGACTCCTGTGGTTACAAAAATAAGTCAGATTGTACGGAAGTCTATGAGAAAATGACCGTAGTTCTCATTCAATTACTTACCTCAGTAAGTGTATACATGAGTTTATGGTCTCAATTGCTAGTTTCAAGTCTTCTTCAATACAACATGATGTTCATTTAGTAAATGATGGTTCTATTTGGAGTAAAACAATAGCCCAGAAAGAAAGGTATGCTCTACTGCGTGGCTAATTTGTGATTGGCAGGTCGCTACCAGAGCCGTATACAGCCTCTCTACCATGGCTTCACTCATCTGCGATCCAAATATGTTCACTTCTGTTGACTGGTGACCAAAAGTCAAGCCAGCGATTGCCAAAATACAAGATGGCAAAGGCCAAAATGCTGAACATAAAAACTGCAGTCCAATAACGACTTTGTCCACTTGTTATATACAGCTAAGCTTAACGTCTTTTAAAGTGGTATCTTTATTTTTCTTTGCAGTTTTTGGAAAAAGTGCGGAAAATGTTTTGTCACGCATTCATTAGTTCAATCCCAGTTACAGCACACCTGGCTGGCCAACGGCCCCCATACAAATGACCTCGAATGCTGAATTCCTTCTCAAGTGGCTCTATATTTGAACCATTCTGTTGACCATAATACACTTCTTAGATGAGGGCTCTGTACTCAGGAATGGCTGGATGGCCAGAGCAGAAGCCAAAAGGACATTGAGCCAAATTGGCTCTGGTGCTTTGGATAGAGAAAGACAGCATTGTTGTTCATTTTCGCCTCCCCCAGTGTGAGGCGCTGGGTCTGTTCCACGGGCGGATTCTGTGCTTTTCTCTTCACACTTAGCCATGGCCAAGAGCTTAAATAAAGAAATACAAGGAGGTGGTTTTGCAGGGAAAACAATCTTTGTCTCTTTCTGTAACATGTGCATTACAATCATTCAGATGGATTTCTATGGCCATTCACCTGTTCAGTCAATTGACAAACTGAGTTTCATTATGCAGCAAGACAACAGTTTTTAAAAGGGTTGAATTGATGAAGACCACTGCAGCATCGACATTCCATTTTGTTGTTGTATGCATCCTTTATTCAATTATGCCACAATACATTGCCATCCTACAGTTTTGTAAACTAAATAACACAGTAAATAAAAATGTGTTAGCGATCTGTGTTCACACAAGACGAGAGGAAAGTGCTGTGCAATATTGGCATATAAAAAATACACTTGTGCCTCCTGTCAAGTGAAGGAAGGTTTATTTGAATATACTTAGAAACACAATGTAAAGTCCTTTTCACAAGGGGAACAACTCCATTACAACAGCATTCAAAAATGCACTGAAACGTAAAAAAAATAAAATAAAAAAAAGTCAATTTAAATAGCATACAGTTCCATAAATAATAGAAGAGAATGTGACGAGGTCTCTTTCAGAGGCTTTGGAGGAGCATTGTATATACACCAGAGTTATAGCAGGGGAGCTGTCAGCTACCGTCATGATAATCCGTTCAAAGTTCTTTTAGGGAAATAAAGTCCATCTAAATAAGGATGATTGGTTGATGTCAAGACTGTTTGCAAAGTAGTAGCGCACCAGCTGCATATTAATCATTCCCTTGAAAGCAAAGGTGCAGCTGCAACTGATCAGACTGATTGGTCCTGGCAACTGCTCCTTTTTAACCGAAGGGCAGGAAAAACAGGAACAGGCGTCGCACCTTGTGGCCATACTGTCGGCTTTAACTGCTGTTTCCAAGTTCAAGTATGAACTTCAGCTTTTAAGCCAACACGGGCCTTTTTAAGTGCTCAGAGACAAAACAAGTAATTGTACACGTTAACAACATCGACCACAGCGTGACTGACGCAAATTGCAGTTTGAGTGGAACCTGAGGTGGGATTGTTTGGCCAATTGCGGTTTCCAGGGTGATGAATGGACATTCAGGTCCATCATGTGACATGTGAAAGAAAGCTCCACGCAAGCTAAAGGGACCCTAGGGTGAGAGTGTTCTCCTTCCAAATAGATTCATATCGACTTGAAGGGACATTTTTGCACATGCATGGCATGTGCATGGCATGTGATTGGTTTTCTTAAATGTATTTATTCAGTCCTGTTAATACGTTTGTGTTTGTAATCAATCCAACCAAATTCTCGGGCCAAATGGCACCACTTGCTTGGTGCTAGCATAGTCAGGTCAAAAAAAGCCACTCAGTAGTTAATTTCAGTGTCATGGTGACGCGAGAGCAGTGGTTCTCAAACTGTGGGGCGTGACCCTCTAGTGGTGTGCCGAGGTATTACAGGTGGGGCGCAGGGGGAGATGCAGATTCTTAAATTTAAAAAAAAAAATAATTAAAGAATCTTTTATTAATCCCACAGTGGGGGGATTTATTCTCTGCATTTACCCATCATCCTTAGTTATTAAGGAGCTTTGTGCTGCTGTGAAGCACTGTGGCTTCAGTGTCTTGCTCAAGGACACTTCAACATGAAACTTTGGGGAGAAAACAGAGACCCAACCGGCTTCCTTGGTCATCTTTTTTTGCCAAATATGAGAGTGTTTTTGCACATATATAACTTTATTTGCATTGTTTTAACAAAGTGATTGCAGATGTTATTAGTTTTTGTCAGATGGAGCAATCTGGTTTTCAATTCTCTTTAATCGATGAGTTAAAAAACGCACAGATGGAGGAGTCTCAAAAAGTTGAAACATTTTGTTCCAATATTGTTGGGGCAGTATGGCCCGAACATTTTGCTTCCTCCAAAGTGGGGCGTGACAGAAAAAGTTTGAGAAACACTGTGCTAGAGAAAAGGTCAGCGGGTCACCGAAGTCAGTACGTTTCATCCTGTGTGCCACAAATGTCTGCACAAAATGTCCCTACAACGCCTCCAACAGTTGATATGGACCAAAATCAGGTGGTACTAAAAAAAACAGTTGGGTCCATAGTCTGTACAATAAGCAAAAGAAGTTCAAACACTGTCTTGTCTCTGGAGAGTTTCCTGTGTTGGGTAGTATTTCTTGAAGCAGTGATACATGATGAGGATCTAATGGTTTGTGGTTTGGGAAGGAGGGAGGGGCAGGACCTTCTGGGTGCTTTGTGACCCGAACATGTCTTCCTGATAAACTGTCAAGGGACTCTGGTGAGCCATTTACGTTCTGCAGAGGTGAAGGATGTTGGGGAGACGGCCTCACTGTCGTCATTCATCACCAACAAACTGGTCTGCGATCCATAACCGTTTGTCACCTGTGCATTTATTCTCAGAGGAGGAATTTATACTTTGATCATACTTTAATTTATTATGTAGGTGGTGTGTTCTTAATTTTGGGTGTCGACATTCATATATTGGCCCCTGCTGAAATATCGCCGACCTCGAAAATATCGCCGCATGCTCAAAAGAAGAGATTAACTTCTTTTTTTTTTCTTCCATTCTTCCAATCAAAACATCTCCCAGATAACACAGCGCTCTTAGCTGCTCAAGTGCCCGTTCTCATCAAGTTTTCTCCAGCAACATGTTATTTCTAGACGCTGACCTTTTGTATTGGACAAATTACAGACATTTCTTTGGTCAAAATACATCAAATGATGTAGAAAAAACATGCGCATACATGAAAGTTGACATTTGCGTGGACAGAAAGCGGAGGGGAAAATCGCTCTAAATTGAATGTTCAAGTAATGTGCAGAGAAGCAAAATAGTCTTGGTCAATGAGTTCATAAACGAGTTACATACGTCGCTTTGTAGCTGAATAACAACCAGGAGTCCTTTTTGAGACTTTATCTCATCGGCCATCGCTGATCTTTTACATACTTTTGCAAAAAACAGATTGTTTATGCTATATGTTAATACAAGCGCTTGATAGGTCAGATCAGAAAGAACGTTTAAATATAGAAGGAAAGAGCAAAAGTTGAGTTCTCTGAATATTCTACCTTATAAAAATGAATCCAAGCTGTTTGTCTTCATTCGGCGAACAAAGACCGTACTTTAACTGACACAAACAATGATTTATCTCCTCCTGAACTGTGATGCTTGTTTGTGTTACCTTGCTGGCTACAAAATAAAAGTGTCCCCAACTTTCCACCCTTTATTCTTTTCAGTGTGCCAAACAGGCTTGTCGCTGCTGGGTTTTAAGAGGATAAAAGGAGGTGTTGTGTTTGTATACCGGCTGCCATAAATGTACCTTGTTAACTGTCTCGGAGCGAAATACAATGAATGATTCAGATTTGTGAGCTTATTTTTTTTTATACAAGTATTGGAGCATACTGGTTTGAATAAACGATTTGATGGTATTTCCCATCTTTGCGAGAGGGATTTAATCCTAAATACGTCGGTTAACTTCAGAGATTGAAATAAACAAAAACCTGGGCTATTAATTGAAGTTTTAGGGTACGACTACTCTATGAATTTTATATATGACTATACATGACAATGCTTATGGAAAAGGTGCTGCTCCGAGATACAACTGTGTCGCCTTCTCAATATCCTCAGCAAATGAAGTATTTTTATCGTATTGCTGGATCCTTAAATTGGCAAGTCTTCCAAATTTGAACTGACTTACAGTCTGTGTATGTCTTCTTTCATCGGCCTTTCCTTTCCATAGGTCTCTGTCATCTGTGTCTCCCCTTTCTGTTCCAGAAAAGATGGCTACTGCTGTTTTTATGGCCAACACTAAACATACAGATAATAAGCCCTCAAAGCGGGAGGAGGGTAAAACCTCGATCTCTTGGGTGTTGATTACCGGATCTATACAGCTTCACACCGCAGAATGCTCCAGTGTGTGATTGTGGAAAGTTGATGTGAGCAGAGCTACTAAACTCATACACCTGAAAACCACAGGAAACCTGCAAAAGAAAAAAACCTGCTGTGAAAAGCAGAGGGTGAGTCAATAGGAAGTTCAGCAACTTCCATTTATCACACACGCTGAGTTTCCTTTGCTGTTCGTTCTCTTTTAAGGCAAAAGAAACAGAAGGTACAGTGTGTTGAAGCCGTGCAGGGCAGCACAACTCTGTTGATTCTTTTCAGTTTAAATAAGCTTGGACAGTAATGATGTGCGTGCTTCATAATGTGTCGAATCCCTGGGCCTGGACACAGAATCAGCAATCTCAAAGGACCATTAGCCTGAAGAATATGATGCATATTGCATGGCTTGTTTGGAGAGGCCTTTTAGGGGGTAATTGTTCCAGCGAACAACTAATGTGTCTGCTTAAATCTGCGACATCCAACGTGTTTAAGATATTCCCAGCATACAAATGCCTGTTGCGAAAGCATTATTAATTTTCTCACTTCTCACAGTGCCATTGCCTCAATTTGCGGTGCATGAATGTAGAATTTCCAATCTTGCCACGTCCAAAACAGTGCAAACATTAATTTGTTTGGTTTTTTCTCTTTGACACTGGGCATGTTTGCTGCAGCTGATAAGACAGCATAAATAAAGTGTCTAAGTAACCGTTAGAGCAAAATAGCACAAACCTATGAAACAGTGGTTACTATTTTCCGGCGAAAATCAATATGTCACGAGCCACAGCTGTTATGCATTATTTTATGATCTTGCAGTCAAGTGAGTCATTGGCTTAATGAACATACATTGTCAACACATTTCCACTCCTAACTCGTCAATTACAGCTTCAAGAGGTACACCTCTTTCGTCAACTTTGGACGTGTCCGACGCGGCGCGTTAGCGCTTCCACCCGAGACATGCATACAATCTTTATGTATTAATAAACAATGTAGGTTGACACCGATGTCACATTTACTCACGCAACAGAACTATTTGGTTTAGGCAACGAGGGTGCCGAGTGAGTCTGACGAAAAGATCAAGTGGTTTGGATTTGAAGAGAGGCGACCGTGGCTCGGTGATAGAGCGGGTTATCCTTCACTCGGAGGATCGGCGGTTCAATGGGCTCCACTGGCCCATGACGATGTGTCCTTGGGCAAGACACTTCAACCCAAATGGCTCCCGTAGGCGGTGCCTGTGGATGTAGGAATGGTTATGACTGATTAGAGGGGCAGGTGGCACTTTGCATGGTCGCCATCAGTATCAGCAGCAGCGCATGAAAGGGTGTGAATGAGTGACTCAAATCTCTTAGAGGGGAGAAAGACGCTATACAAGTACAAGTACAAGTTTATTTACCAAACCACAAAATGTGTTAAGTACCGAACTTATGTGCGTTTTTGTTTGCCTCCCCTCCAGCTCACTCTTTATACTTTGTGTTGGTTGCTCTGTCCGTCTTATAATAGTGTGGGTTCGTAAATATTAGATTTAGTTGATGGTAGATGGTGCCTGGGCATCATGGACCGTGGGGCACTCGGCAAGCTGCAGTTTTTATCAAGGAAAAGAAAACAACCAACTAAGAGAAAAGTACAGAAATTCAGCAGACGATGCCGAACTTTTACTGTTCAACCCAGAAGTAACATTAGATTTGTTGATACTGTAATAAAGCTGACACTTGTGCTGTATTGTTACAGAGATGTACAGTATCTCTGGGAAGGGCTCTCTTGCTGTGGAACATAAAAAACACACCGGAGTGGCTGTGAGTCATCTGCGCTAAGTACAGGACACATTCCTCAGAAAATGACCCACAAGGGTATAAATCAGTGTGATTGTCGCTCTTCACCGGCCCACTCTCACCTCCCAGAGCTCCCACTCACCATCACTGCGGGGCCCATATCCGACAGGTCTTGCTGGGAAATTAAAAGATGCTTGACAATGCAGGGTATACCTACCGCACTGGCAATTACATCAAAATGAACACCTGTATTCTTTGAATGCTGTTATGCTTCAGATTAAAAATGTTAGGAATGGTAGTGTAATTATTTTGGACATGAAAAAAAATAACTTAATACCAGAATAAATATGTAGGTACAGGAATCGATGGTTAGGGAATAGGGGTGGACATTGTGTGTCAAAGTAGATTGTAGTGAATGTATTGAGAAGAAAACATATATATAGATATGCTTACAAGTTCACACGACATTACAGTATAAAATAGGTGAAGCATCATTACTTTTTAGTAATTATCGCTGTTGTGACCAAACTCCTGTTTCTTCTTTGTGTTTCCCTCTTCTTCTGTTATCTGTGCCGGCTCTCACTCGGCTTCCTCCTCGTCTGCCTTCCATCAACCCGACAAGCCAACTTTTCTTTGTGACTTTACCTTGACCTCAATGGAAAACATCATAACGTCAAGGTAAGATGTAAAGGAGAATATAAGGACTCAGGAAAAGACCACCGTGGTGCCGAGAGAATATATATGAGGAATTGTGGAGCAACATTATCTCCTTTTCCTTTGGTAAAGAATGGTCCTATGCGAAAGGAGATAAGAAATGCAGCATTAAAGCACATTTCCTAAAGCATTTAGAAAATTGGAAGAGCTCTTATCATGGCGGCCACTGATATACTTTCAGGTCCTTTTCGGATCCTTTGAGCAAAAAGGACTCTTGGACCACAGCCCTTCACCGGTTCTCCATCCGCTCATCGGCACATTGATTCTGCCATAGCGCCGGTCTTGAGCTCTCGGGCGCTAGATTCGTGGAAGTTTACTTTCCTTTCTATTTGTTCCTCCTGCTCTAAACTGCTTCGCTGTAGCGCAGCGTCTCTGCCAGCTCCCCCCTTGCTTTGCCTTGTTTCCTAAGTGAACAAAAGGAGAGCTATGTCCCCTTTTTAGGAAGATTCAACAGCTCATTTCTGCGTCCACCCTCTATTGAAATGCAAAAAGAAATAAATGCTGATGACGATGCCAAACTGTAAATCAATTTAGAGGGTTAGCTTGACATCAATTGCTAGTATGTAAATATAAAACATAATTTGAGGTTTGGCTCGAGGCTCCTTGTCATCATATGCTCTTTTTTGGCGCTTTTAATACATTTTTGCAGGCATATACAAAGTGACGGTTGAAGTTTTTCTACCGGGGTTAATTGCTTATGTCTGTTATTTGAAGTAGCCCTCAACTGACAAGCTGAGAAAGCACCTTTTTGTAAACAAAAGTTGACATAAGAACACATTAACACAGCACAGCTTGTTGGAGTCTGGTAACCCCTTCGCAGCAGAACGCAGCCCCCCCAAAAAAAAACCCCGCTTCTCTGTGCAGTCACCTCCAGGTTAATTAACACACGGAGAAGGAGCCATCTCCCCTGACTGCCACTCTCAGAACGGTCTCCTGCCAAGCAGCTGCAGGTGGGCCAACCCAATGAGCACAAACAAATCCAGCCTTTGTAGGTTACATTAATTGCATCCCACTCCAACGGAACATACCAACACCAAGTGCTGCAACCAGATGGGTGAGTGACTGCCATCTCACAGGGCTGGCGGCACACCAAAATTCAAATGCGGGCCCCGGTCATAATTTGTCACTCTCTTTGCATCAAAAAGAAATTTTCACTCGACAGGGTGCCAAGAGAGCTGCTGACGTGAGGCCACTGCTCAAACAAAAGCAATTTCCACCCTGTTAAGTGTTTTTAGTTTGCATTTGCGCCTATTTGATTTATTTTTCTCATTTAAAAAAAAAAAAAGAAGGAAAAAAGTGAGGTAAAAAGCTCAACTTCAAAGGTTTGGTTTTGTCGTTATTGCTTTATCCGACAGCCCGCTGACCCCTTGTCAGCCTTTTGTGTGTTTGACCTCAAGGTCCTGTCTCATTTTTGATATGGTGCTATGAACAATCTCCCCCATCACTACTCCCCCCCCCCCTCATTACTTTACTCCCATGATGAGCAGCGATGCAGTAAATCTCTTGCTGGGGGAGTCCCCATAACAGAGCCGGCCAGTCTGCGGGCCGGGGGAGTTGAGTGCATGAGGAGGACCGGCCATGGAAGGTTTCTATCACTACACAGTCAGTTCTTATCGTCTCCTCCTTTGATGAGAGGAGAGTGTGTGTGTGTGGGGGGGGAGGTGTCTGAAGGTCAACCCTCAGCACCGAGCTGCAACCTGATAAGGACTGAGCTTGTTCTGAGTCAAAGGAAGCTTACCCTGACTGACAACCGACAACCAACCAAAAGACATAGAAAGGCTTTTTTTTTTTTTTTTTAAAACACAGCTATACACAATGTTAAAATATTGAGTTGATACAGCAATTATGGACCGAAGAAATGTAAAATGTTCAGATTAACTCATCAAAGCGACCCGTTTGATGTGCACACAAGCGCAGGGACTTCTTTTGTTGTATTTCGAGAGTGAGCAGCATCACTCTAGTAACTAGTTACAGAATGAAGGTGCCCGAGTGTCCGCCTCAGGAATGTGTTTCCTTCAAAAGGGATGTGCAGTTTTGGATTTAAACGAAAATTGATCACACAAATTTGATTTTCGGAGGCATTTTGGGACGCCGTGACGCTCTCTTTCCTTATCACACAATGTCAAAATGGCCTCTCCGGCTCTCGAGGCACTCGCCTCTGCTTCAGCGAGAGCAAATCTGTGAAAACAGGAGACGCTTCCGACCGCTCAGGAGCAGGAACCCGGCTCGCGGAGTAATATTGATGCGGCTGCTCAGAGTCCCCAACAGTCGGAGCGGACCGATCAAACTCCTTCGGTAACAGTGTATTGATTTCTTAAATATTCCAGGGAAAGTTTCGCTATTGTCAATTATTATGACGGATGATACTTTTACAGGTGCTGTCTATTGTCGCATGAGTAATTAAATTCCGCGTTTCTTTCAAACACGCACAGCCGACACACAATAGCAAAAATCCCCCCCGAACCAGTTGTTATAAAGAAAATAAGCCAGTTATCCAGTTCTTATTGTGTCCATATTCAAAGATGTGGGCTGTTCTTCAGTGATAACAGATAGTGGAAGAATAATATTATCTCTCCTCATTTATATTTGAATTAAAATGTATTTGAATTACAATGGAATGCACAATATGCCGTTTCTAACAGACATAAAGAACATTTCAAAACATTTGGATGTGTGTTTGTTTGACACATCTAATTCATGCACGCATCTCAATGGATTACTGAACTTTTTTTTTTTTGAATGGAGGACGCTTCAATGCATCTGTCAATCACTTTTGTAATTGCGAGAACACATTTCTATCAATCATGCGCCTCAAATGCTTTCAAGTCGAACAATTGTGAATTTAATTAAGCGCATGTTATCATATTTCGTTTGATGTTGGTTTTTTTTTTAGCCTTTGCACTATTTGCACACGGCTGTGGAGGCGAATGATCAGTCGACGAAGTAACTACAGAGAAGAAGAAACAACGTGGAGCTAACTCGCGTCATGCTAGCCGGCGTTCATACGAAAGTAGCAGCAACCGTCACAACTACCGGCCGTTTGAGTCCCATTCCAGTCGTGTCCCGTGTGACGCGCTGCACACGGGACTCATGAGTAGATTTGGTTGCCAAATAAATACACACAGTATGTTATTAGTCACTAAAATTAGCCACTTTCGTCAGGTAATGCTATTCACTAGCTAGAGATCTTTAAGTTGACCAATACTTCCGTAGGCCACGTGTTTTGGATTTTGGTTCGATTGGCTCTGTGATTTAACTTTTTCACAGCATTAGATGGTCTGATGTCATAACCGCTGATCGAGTGGAGCAGGGCTGGGCAATTATTTTTCCCAGGGGGCCACATGAGGAGCAGAAAATATTGTGGCGGGCCGGACCAATGGCCTGAACTCATGTATGTACTCTCCGCGACGGAGTTTGACAGGACTTCCCAGCATGCAGTTCTGTGGTGTGATTTTATAAATGTGAAACCTTGACTGAAGTTTCTATCCCTGACAGCTAAGTCGCTCCGCACACTAGGCTTCGGGCCACAGCTGAGAAAATGAAATGTTACTGCCTGCTGACAGTTATGGCAACGCGCCTCCGGTTTGACGTCATGTCCGCCAGGCCTCATAGTAATAATAATTTGAAAAATTGTAAAAAAAATAATAATTACAATAATTAGAACACTCGGCGGGCCAGATTCAAACGCCCAACGGACCGTAGAGAGCCTGGAGGCAAACAACAAGGCAACAAGGGATGTTTCAAATGATTACCAGACGTGTGCCAGTGTGGTTTGACTTCAGTTTGTTCCGCACCTGATATGCCACTGCATTTTATTTCTAATTAGACTATGATCTATCTCTGAGCGTATTGTGTATGATAGTGTACCGTAAAAGCTAATGCGTGACTCCACAGAGCACCTTTAAGACACGGCGCCTCGAGTATTTCCCGGCAGCATTGTTGTGCGTCTAAACAAGATTTATATCCCGACTAAACGACTGTTCCTCAACATTGATGTGCTTCATGCTCGGCCTTTTTTAAAGGATCATTATTCAACTAAATATGTCCGCAGTGTATCCTCCAGTCACATTTGATCTACACTGTAATCAGCCCAGTGTTTTTATAATGCCATGAGCGCAGCGGGCTGCATTTTGTCTTCCAGACATGAGCATATTACCCAATCAGTGTGAAAGTGCAGCATCCAAAGTATAATACATGACTACGAGATGTGAGGATTTTAGGGGAGGCATCATGGTCCTGTGATCTAACCTTGAGCTGAGCTAAAATAAAAGATGTGACCGAGTAACACCTTCAATACCGCAGTAAATCAAGTAAGTTGTACTTGATAGGGGACTCGACCAGTAAACATACAAGGATTTTAATTTGAAAAAAAACGAAATTAAAGAAAACAAAGAAAAGGTATTTTTTACGCAACTAAATTCCTCATGAATCGCGTCACATGTGTTCCAGATGTGGACACCAGCGGTCATAAAATGTGAAACACAAATAGCTTGTGAAGGTGACATTTGACCAACAGTAAAACTTCAAAAGTGGACTTCTTGGCAGGAAACAAGCATCTCTCTGTGAGGGAGTCAGGACAGTGTCTGCTTTCTAAACAGGTAGCCAGCTTCTTTTTTTTTTTTTTTTTTTTTTTTACGAGCTGGATGCGGCAGTGAAAAATAGAGTAGGAAGAGGGAGGAACAAAATACCAATACTTGGACGTATACTGAAGGAAACAAACCAGAAAGAGGAGCAAAGACGGGAGGTACAGGGAACAGGAGGGCCAGATAATGTCTTATCTCACTGCGGTCAAGGGTACACGCGCCACAAAGTCTGCAAATACTCCCAGTTGGTAACTCTTTAAAGTTTCATCTCTCACTCATTAAAACTTTGGATATTCCCCTTTGGCCTATTTTTTTTTTTTCTTCTTTTATTTACATAAACATTCTTAAAACTGACCTTGCAGTTTTTGCTGCGCCGCGGCGTGATGGAATTGGAATTGATTTTATTGATCCGAGTTTCACCCCGCTGCTGTAACTAAGATTCTGATTTTACCTTTTTTTTGCCGGTAATGATCATAATATGGATCGACCGGTGAGCACGAGGCTTCCCATAATTGAAGAGTTTAGCATGATATAGCAGCACGATATGCAGTCAGCTCAGAAATTGGCAGAGCAACATTTTTATTTTCACACCCGTGCCGTAAACATGGCAGAAAGGCATAGGTGTGACAGTAACGATGCATGGGTTGGTGCTGGATACATGAGACTTGTGCCATACTGCATGAGTTGTGTGCCAGTTTGTTGTATGGTACAAAGAACTGATTGGTTTCCCCCAATAAATTATGCATTTTTAGACTATTTTGGTGGAAATATCCACCGATAATACTGTTTATACCAATACATTTGACAACAACTCATCTGGGTTCAATCCATTTCCTGCATGCATGAATCCCCACGGAGGCCAAGTCGCACTCTCCAAATTTGCAGGACCGTCGGCGCGGCATCTTGCCGATTAGCCTTTAAAAAAAAGGTCAAACGGTAACAACAACAGGCTGCTGTTTCAAAAACTCAAACTCAAAATACATTTATTCATCTCAGCACGCACATTAGAGCGCATTACAGCGGTAAATATATTTTGAATTCATGAAGGATTCTCTAAGATCAGCTGGGGGAGGTACACGCTGAATCAGCTAGCTGCTTGCATCTCTCTCTCTCTCTCTCTCTCTCTCTCTCTCTCTCTCTCTCTCTCTCTCTCTCTCTCTCTCGTTGACTTGTTTGTTTGCTTCCCTGCTGTCTGTGGAATTCAACAATGCAGCAAAAAATAGAAAGAGGACTGAAAGTTCTCTTCACGACCACTAAAACCAAGCAGGCTGAAACCGTGTCTCTCACTCTCCACTAAGTTTTAGTACTCCGACACCTACACGGCCACACTGCGCACCACTAACAGCACTGGACCGGAGGCAAAAGTCAAATGTCTCTCAACCAACACTTTTGTTTAGTTTTTCTACACCTTTTCTAAAAGATACATGAAGTTTAAAAAGAGGACGGGCCAATAACAAACGACAAGGCAAAACCTGACCAATCAGATTTGCTTATGTAAAGTTGTCGTTTGACGTGTACCCTTGTTTTTTTTTAAATTCTGTGAGTAATTGATATACAAATGTTGATTTTGTGCTTTAATTAGGGTTTTTGTTTGGGGAGTATTTTCTAATTATCTGATGGTCAAAAAGGACAAAGAGTGCTGTGTGCTCTAAAGACCGTGAAGCCCTTTAAAGGCACATTTTTCATTTCTGACGTTGATGCGACAACAAAAAAAAAAAGAAAAAAGACTTGACTTCAGGAAGTGCCCCGAAGCGACATATGTTACGTTCAAGTAACAAAGCCATCTAGAGGTCGTAGTCATCATGACACGAGCAAAAAGAGGAAGTCAGACGTTTTAATAGAGTGACAAAGTGTGTGTTGGCAGGAGGTCTGCGTGGATGGATGGATCTGCAAACATGTGTCTTTAGCACAGGAGGCGGCTGTTTGTTCCTCACTTCCACCCGCGAGTCAATGTGGTTGTTGTCAAGCATGACCGCGATCATCCATTGTCCTCTGCAAAAAAATCATTTATCCATCTGTAATGAGTCTTCAATGACTCAGGAGTAATGAGCCCATCTCATCCCACCCCAGTCATTCTTTATCTGCAACGAGACTTGCAGCTCCCTCGGTTCAAATTAATTAGCAGCCCAGATTCGGCCCAGATGTTCTTCTAGATTATTGAAGAAAACTTGGGGAAGGAATCAGTGACTGAAGAACAACTAAGTTTAGGTCTCTAATGGTGCGTTCACAAACTGTAGTCGGCGACTCCGAATCAAAGGGAAATTGATGCTGCTGTTTCGTTTTCTTCTTTTTAATCTGGTTCCCAATTTAAAGCGGACCAAATGGAAACACAATAGCTAGCAGAGGAGCAACAAAGGAGCCAGTACGTAAGTATTTCTTTGAAATATTGCGAATACATTTTGTTTCACTTTGATTGGGCAAATGTGTGCACAAATCTCTTCTCCAATTTTTTTTTGCGGACTTTATTCTGCACACTGTGTATTTTCATAGCACACGTACAAGCTACTCGATGGTAGCTTGTAAACCATTTTACCAGCGTTCTGCTCCGACACCAGACAGCTGCATATCATAGATGTTCACAAGGTCTGGAGGAACCGATGAGATGGACAACCACTCAAATATGTGCTCCGTATGTGAATGCTGTTGCGCAGAATGTAACTGAATGTGAAACTTCCTACATTTCGAAATGCATTTCATCCCATTAAAGTGAATATTTTAGATTGCACCGGAGCCTTCCTGCCTCACTACATCTTTTTTTGCTTCACTGTCTTCAGGAATGTTTCAATTCAATCTGTCTGCTCGTCTGCTCCTCCCCAAACCATTTGCATGTGCTCACACCCACACACTTTTCTTCTCCACCAGCAATGAGAAAGAAAGATCACTTGTAAGAGGCTCTCTGCGCCCCCTCATCCCTGATATCAGCCTGCTCTGTCTTCACTTGATTCGAGTAGTCGGTGGCTGGCAGCGAGGATATTTTCTCTGAGACTGGGGCTGATGCCAGAGACGCTCTGCGGCGGTTCAGTTTTGTTTTTTTTAAGGTTTTAGCACAGCAGCCCATTAGGTCACACATGTATTACTCCTGACAGGCCGGAGAGGAGAGGAGATGAGATACCCGAAAGTTAGAATAGCAGAACATAAGAAAGGGAAAAAAGAGCAAGCGTGCTTTCTTTCTCGCCTGCCGGACGTTTTCCGTGTTCCCCCGCTGGGCGGACCGGGGTGTGAGATTCATGATTAAAACTCATCAGCCTCATATTGTCATGTCGAGACGTTCAAACGAGACACGAACAGGCTTGTGGTTCAGGTCAAGTATAGCACCTAAAACAGGTAATGAGATCAGGGAAAGATGGCGGCCATGGCGAAGTCATTGTTAACCTTCCATTGATGTGAACTCAACCCTGACATATTGCTACCTTATGAATTAAACGTATTAGTGGCTAGCTTATATTTCCAATTTTGTGTTTGTGTCTATTTACTGTCTTTTGAGCGCTCCTTTGTTTTCCCTTTTTGTATTTGCACACATACAGAAATATGAAGAGTATAAAGGTAAATAAAATGTATAATGTACAATTTACATGGAAATGTTTGTTAGATTGAGATGCATTACAATGACATCCACCAAGTGTTATACATTGTTCCTAATTAAAGTCCTTTTCAGATATTTTTTGAATAACGATAATGTAGATGATGTAGGAAGAGACGTTCCTTGTATTTCAATAAATATTGAATAATGGAAGTCTGACATCTCGTTTGAGCAATATTTACCTTTAACTATGTGTCCCATTAGTTGCTTAATGGCCTCCTAGTTCCACTAGCAAGACGCTGACTTGGTCTTTGTGTCATTTGATGCTGGACCGATTAGTTGACAGTTAGAATTTGTAGCTTTTTAGCAAAACAAAACAAAAAATAGCTGTTAAAGGCGACGCTCGTGCGATGATTTTGGTTATTATCAAATATTTAGCTTGTTGCCTACATTTGATGGTTAAAAAGATTCAAATGAGGACTTGGAAAAAAACAAGACCGGTGAGTAAAACTATGATGCTGGAGCACATATCTTGTGCCCATTCGATGAGGTTGCACATAGTAAACCACTTCCTAAAACCAACGCTGTACACCAGTTGCATGAGAGATTAAAGCGGCGCTCGGCAGACGCGATATGGAAGGATTCCCATAGGCTTCTATACCCCCCTCTCAGCAGCCATGTGCAGAGGCCCACAGGTCGACTGTGATAAATGTTCAGCATTAGAGATTATAGAGTAGTCCGTGTAATGATAAGTAGTGTTTTTACCCAAAATTACTTCGGCCTATTTCCTGAGGCTCATCTTATTTATTACCAAGTACACGGGATGCATAAATCAGCCAGTTAATCTCTGGTTTCACATCAATCCCTTTTTTTTTCTTCCATCGAGTGACCCGTATCGCACACTGCCGGGCCCCTTTTTCTCAAGGTGGGTCATCCTCACGGGTTGCTGGACACGTGGCAACACTATTCCATTAATGGTTTGCTCGTGTCTGCCGCGGGTCAAGGGCTTTGTTGAAAAGGAACCGCCACGATGGAGAATAGCCTAATGGAAGTCTATGCAAGAGAGGGTGTAGTGTTTCATATTGATCTGCGAAAGGACCTTTAAGATTAGTCCACTTTTTGCTTGGAAATTGAGGCTTCTGCAAGTGACCCTTCGCCAAATCCCGCTCCATGAACTTAAACTGGTCAATCATAGCGTCGCATCGGCCGGCTCCGGCAACTACGCGGCTCCGCTCTGTAAACTCTCGTGTGAATGTTTGAGATTTTCGCCATTTTCAGTCTGGTTTTGAGGATTTCGAGTTAGTCCTGGGTTCAACGCCGTGTGATAGTGATAATATTCATTACCCGGAGAGGTCGGAAGGAGTTTTAGGTTTCGAGAACATGACGGTTCTCAAACCTTTTGGGGCAATATTGGTGCTTTTGCACGTCTTTATCTAGCATTAGCATTCCATTGCTACGCTAGATACTGACGGTAGACTGAATGAATACACATGCGTCTGCTTTTTAATGATTACAATAGTGAATCAAGACCAACCCAGATTTACAGCAACAGTATTGTCCCTTAATTAAATAACACATAAAGGGACATTTATTAAAATACCTCTTTATGTGTCTTAGTCTTCTGTCTTGGTCATCGGGTGATGTGGTGGTTCACTTATACACTGAGATCGAATCAGATTGACATTCTGGATATGATATGTCCTTCAAAACCCATCTCGTAGATCCTTCGGTCTGCTTCTCTCTGAAATAGTCTTTTAGTTTTTTCCAAAAATGTAATCATATTTATGCGCGGAGTGCACTTAGTGACGGTGTGGGCTCCACGTATCTTTTTAAACAACGTGTTTGATGTCACACAGCATTATTTATACTCAAGGCAAACCCAGTTTTGCATTTGTGCGGTTTTGCCTCCGCCACCTTTATAAAAACATAATAATGCTGAAGTATTTCCTTTGTTTATGTGCGAGGATTTCAAATGACTTCCTGCGGTACCTTTGAGATCTGACATTTATCAACGCAACACAACACATGGTAAATAATGGCATTTTGATGAGTGTTCTCCCTGTTTGATTTTTTTCCCCCCCCATCAGGACATGTGAAAATGCATTTTTGATGTTTGTTGTGCCAGTTACCAGCCCGAATGTGATGGGAGGCAGTGGGAAAATGTAAAGGACTCATTAGGTTTAGATCCAGGCCGAGGAGCAAGGGAGGGAAAATGAGGAAAGGAGACGGAGGAAGGGGAAGGGGAGGGGAGTGGTAGACTTTATAGGTTGCCTGTGACAGGAAAAAATATCCAAGAGAGAGCTAGAATAGAGAAGGAGACAGGCAAACGTCTTGGGGGAAGGGGGTGTGGGGGGGGGCGAGGGAGAGATGATTATGGTAAATGATGGACAGCTGCAGGGGTTGGATGAGCCGAGATGATAAACGATACATAATCTGCGGCACATAGAAATCATGGGAAACCAATTGATTGACAGAGACTCCAATTGGTGGCAGACGGGTGGGAAAGGCAGGCCACAAGTCACGACTGAGTCCGAGTCCATCATCATAGTTCCCGATTTATTTGTCAGAGATAAATCTGTGTGCTCGGTGTGACAGACGGAGCACTCAAAGTGGATAGAGACGGAGCGCGCTAACTCTGTGATGTCCACACAGGAGTCTCGCTCAAAGGTCTGACGGATGATTTCTAACGCTAAACATGAGTGTTTATTTATCCAAGTGAGGTGAACAAATAATAATGATCTCACGTCGCCCTTTTAATACACAACATACAGTTTTAAATAGTCCTAAATGAAGCTCAGATGTATTACAAACATGGACCTCTTTAGGCGATAGAACACCTTTTATTGCTCGCGACTGAATGACGCTGAACACTCGAGGGATTCATGGAAGCACTTCCGTGCTGATGTGCTGGATAAAGCCTTTATTAACAGAGTGCTTTAAATGCTGTTCATATTAAACTGACCTACCTGACACTAAGTGTGTGAGTGGAGGATGCACTTCAAACGGGTGTCAGGTGTTGTTTGAGCACTTCTTTTTTAATATATTCACTGAAAATGTGTACTTAAACACTACATCCTTTTGTTTGTTCTGTGTACTTAATGAAGTAATCATGCCGTACAGCAATGAGAGCTACTAATATAGAGGCAATATAAAAGCAAAGGGACACAATGGCATACAATACTGTGCCATCCAATAGCAACAGCCCGGCTAGTTGCATTATTGCAAGGCTGTTCTATATGTTTCCATACTTTTACTTTTCTGTACCTTCACATAGTTGAATGTAAACACAATGTTGTTGTTTTTAACAAGAAGACTCCGTAGAGCACCTTTAACTTGTGCTTTTTAATTCAGTACCGCCGGTGTAAAGCATTTCCGACTGACTGCCGGTCGAACTCTTCCTCTGATGGTGTGTAAAAAAAAGCCTGAATGTTCTCTAAAATGCACAAAGCTGTGCCTCCATAACCACACCAGAGGAGGAAAAATACAAACATTAGCATTTCTTTTAAATATTCATAGCCCTATTATAATCTTCCAACAATATTCAACCACAAACTCTTGTGCTCACTTCAGACGAACAGTGAATTGCTAATTATGTGCCAATGCCATGTGCACCGCTGCATCACGCACAAGATCTTGCAATTGCTCAATATTCAACCCAAAATAAAACTGACAAACCGTGGGACCTTATCAGCGAGGTGCTAATCAAACGCAAAACATGATATTTTCCATTTGGAAGTCACTTTCGCGCTGCATGCTGAGCTTTTTTACTCAGTGCGATTACACCACGACAATCAGTGAGGGGGGGGGGGGGGGGGGTCAGTGTCATCTCGAGAGTTTTCTTTAAATGGTACAACCTGATGCATTCATGATGTATGACCCTGACAACGGCGCCAGTGTGTGAATAAAAGGTATACAATGAAACATTTCACTTGGAAAAAAGTATGCGTGTTCTAATTTTAACTGTTCAACAAATGATTCACTTCTGACAGTGATATTAACCTGTCGACACAGCCTTTGCACCCACAAAGCACTTACTCTTGACAGTGAGAAAGTAAAGTGTATTAAATTATCTCGATGGAAGTGAGCTACCGACATCAGAGTTTCCACAGGCTTGCGCTTTGTCAAGGTTATAAAACGGTATTGTCCATTTTAGGGGGATATGAAATCATATTATGTTGCTTCCAGGCATACATTTGGGAATTATGTTGTGATACTTCATGATTACAGGTTAGAGAGGAAGTTGTTACAGTGACTGCGATGGAAATACGTTTTCAATTTATGTGGTGTTATCCCTGAACAATGTCTCATGTAATCTTAAAGTCGCTGGCGTCTTTTTTTAACAGCCGCATTTGAAATTTGGTCTCATAAAAGTTAAGTCTTTTATGGGGCACCCTCAATTTTTGTTGGTTAAAAAGCTTTATTTAATAATCCCCAATGGGGAAACTCATTAACTTAGCATATAAGAAACTACAGATGACGTGAATGAACATGAATTTAAGCACTGGACCATACTGACGCTTGAAATGCACAACACCCAAAAAGCACACGGTCAACTGAGGGGAATCTAAATGGATTTGAATGGGCTTCTTCAGTTTTAGGTGTTGTGTATTTTTACATAAAATGGTGTAAATGAGTTGTGTAAAGCTTCAACCCTTGCCTTGGCGAGGAAGCAGCTGTTGCCACTGCCGTACAAACAAAACACACGGCTCATTCGAAGGCATTAATGAAGAAGTGGCGCCTTGAGTCGCCGAGTCATATCATTCCTGAACACACTTCCTGGGCAACTTTTAAGAGAGCAGTGCTTGAAGCAACTTGTATGAACATCATTTGACCTGCAAATTAAAAGGTATGTGCTTCAATATATTTTGGCTGTCATTTAAGAGACATGTGGAATTCCTGGCAGAATGGATGTCCTGTGAGTAAGATATCCAGCAGCAAAGGATCCCATTGTAAGGCAGATAAAAGACTATTGGCTCTGTGAGTAATTGACTCACCTTCTCCAAACGTCCCTGCCCAAAAGGCTAGGCCCGATTCTTATCAGAGAAGAGAGGGACCTCTGAAGCTTTTCTTTTGGGTGACTTGTTCTGTTATTCGCTGGTAAAAGCAGTAAATGAGCTGTGAAGATGAGTCAAGAAAAGAGACGGATTGACACATTTCTGACCGTGGAAATGTGTTTACACTAAACCCCCCTTACTTAAGTCAGCAGCTGGGTAGTCCACAGAATACACACACACACACACACACACACACACACACACACACACACACACACACCTTTCTAGCAGATGGAGACTTCATTACTGGAGAGAAGAAACAAGCCTTTGTTTAGAGCACAGCACATGCCATAGTGGAGGACTTCTAGTCTATTTACTACAGTAAATGAAGTGTGTGAAGAGAGTTCACCGTGGTACCTGTCTTTTGTGACTGTCTATTGTAGCATATGTGAAGATACTGAATTATTATTTTTATTTTTTCTTTGGATGAAAACAAATATGTGGGCACTTTATGACATTTCGCAACATTCTGTGCCCACAGTGGTATTGCTTTTTTGTGTTGTTTTAAACCCATATTCTGTGTGTGTGTGTGTGTGTGTGTGTGTGTGTGTGTGTGTGTGTGTGTGTGTGTGTTTCCCTGTCTCTTTGCAGCTGTGTGGTGTATGGCTGACAGTCCCTTAGCACGTGCGACAATACGCTGCTCTGGTATTCTGCTTAGATGTTGCTAAACCACAAATCTGTCATGAGACATGCAAGGAAATAGTTGTTCCTTCATCCTGCACACTGAGGGCTTCCAGCCTGCAACCAGAGGGGCCATATTTCATTTCCACATATAGACTTCTATTGCAAAACCTCGGTGGGGCCAAGAATAAATACAAATATAAGGTGCAGTCCATATGTACAGGAGATATACAGTACCTTGAAATGATTCCTCAAAACACATGAGCATAGCTTTGGTGTGCAATGTTTCTAGTGTCAATGTCAACTTCATTGTTAGGAAGAACTAGAGTGGTAGAACCTGTAATACATTAATGTGTGTTAAAAAAAACGATGTTTTTCCAAATAAGATAACGGATACGATCTGAAAGAAAAAACGGCCATCAACACTGTTTTGAGGGAAATTTACATTATAAAGCACATTTCATAACACTAAAACACTAAAAAATGAAGCATAAAAGGATACATAACATTTCAAAAGACCGTAAAAGATAAAAAACAAATTAATCAAGTATAGTTCATGAGAACGGGGGGATGATGATCATATATACTCAAGGTTCATTCAAAGGCTGTGAAGACCATCAATGTTTTTAATTACTTTTATCCGATAGTAAAAGTTGGGGCTCATCCTCTTATATCTTTTAAAAGTTTGTTCCAACTCTGTGAAACATCCTTCTCCATGTTAAGTTTGGACCCTGGAGACTGTTGCACTATTGCAGATACCAGGGCGTTGGAGATGTGTGCTAAACCATTGAGAGGTTTAGAGAGGGGAAGCCAATGCAGAGATATGAGAATAAGTGCGTTCAACTTTCTTAATCTTTGTTAGGAGACGAGCAGCAGCCTCCTAAAGTAACCTGTGAGTTTCTTTAGGGAGACATAAGAAAAGACTGTTACAGTAGTTCAGCTTGCTGGAAATGAAAACTTTCTCAAAGTCATTTCAGGATATCAGTCCACTGATTCTTAATATATAGCTTTTTTTTTTATGGCGATAGACATTTTGCTCGACTGTATTGTTCATTTGATAAGAGGATTTCTGACTTAGTATTTTGGGAAGAATGAAAAAGAAGTGTTGGCAAACCCAATAAGTTATTTGTTCAGTTCACTCGTGGGAATCTATGGGGTTATGATTGCATGGTGACAGATTTGCATAATATGGCACAATGGAAACATGTTAATGTTAAATAAAACCGCGCTGATAACAATAAAGCTTCTCATTTTAGATTGGTAGCAGTTAGCTGTTAGCAGCCGGTGGGCAGCAGCTTACGGTGTGTTTGTCTAACACAGCTAACAGAGCTAACAGAGCTACCAGCTAAAGAGCTAAAAACACAGTAGGACTGACAGTTTCATGTACTGCAGTTTAGCTGCTCAGAGCCGGCGCAGACAGCTGCAGAGATACAAATGAAACCATATCTTCGTGAGACTTGGAAGCAAAACAACGTGTCTGCTTGCGGGCAGTAGAGTGTTGCACGAGAGTCTAAAGCCTGGAAATTAGTTAGCATTGTTACACTTTTACCTCGTCTCAAATTACTTTTTTTGATGAGGTTTTACTTGGATGTTTGAAATAAGTTCTGTGGTTGACATAAGCTCAAGAGGTTTAAATGTGTTCTACCGCATAAAGTATTTCAATAAATACCCCTTTATGTGTCTTATTAAAAAAAGGCGGTTGCTAACAAGTGGCTAAATTAAACTTCAAAATGCCATCACGCTGCCTTTAGCTTAATGTTTGGGGAAAAAGTCTTGTGGTGTAGTTTAGTTAGAGCCTAACGTCAGCTTTTCACATCTGACAATTGCATTTGGGATTCCAAAAAATCATGAAGGCAGTGATAATTCAAGAAGATAATCTTGAAGAGGTATTACAAACGTTTGTTTGCCACGGAGATTATTTTCGGCGACGATACAAAACAGACAGAAACATCACAGAATCGACCCGGCGCTAACTTCCGGGTTGGCCGACGATCAAACATGATGGTCTGGTAGTCGTTGCAGAAAACTGGTAGAGATCTGCACACCGCTGAGTGCACTTTCCTTGCTGAAACTAAATGTGGAAAACAACTACAATGAAGTGCCACTTGTGTGTATAGCTGCTGCCGCATAAGTACCATTGTAGCCGAACAAACCTCCTTTCTCTTCTTCGGAGGAGGAAAGCAAATGATTATGCAGCTAACTCAGCTTACAGGCAGGATGAAGAAAGGTCTCAGAGGATATGTGTCTCACCACACAGCAAAGCTTTGTGGTGTCAACACAAACACACGCCAGATAAATGTGAGAGGGCTTTCTGTATAATAAAACAACCTACTGGCTCTGAGAAGACGGTCACACGCATTTCTCTGATCTCGTTATTTTTGAAAAGGTATGCAGGCACATTTCTGTACAATATTGAGATTTCCGTAGTTATAATAACCACTTAAGTAAACAATATTCATATTTTTAGTTAAGCGTTTCATGGGTTGCTGGGTTCAAAAACTGACTTTGAAATCTCATGCAAATATTTCCAGAATGGATTTAAGCAGGAGTTTTGGAGCCGATGCTTTAGATTTCTTGGTGGTGAAAGCAACTGCAAGTCTGCGTGTTTTGGTGTCGTGCTTAACTATTAAAATGTGGATGCTGAGTGTTAAATGGTCCACTGGCAGTCCCGACGCAGAGAGGTCACCGGTGGTGCCCTGCGATTGTTTTTCGCAGTCTTTTGCTGCATACACATGCCGACAAGCCCCGCCAGCTGCTATCTGCCACTGCCGCTCTTGTGTGTGTGCAGTGTATGCGTTATTAGATTGTGTATATCAGAAGGTGAACAACTATGTTGCAGATTCTTGCTCAGTTTTATGAAATGTACATACATTGCACATATTAAAGCAATTACATTCCAGAAGAGTACAGGTTGTGCGTCAAAATGTAAGACCCCGTATTGTACATAATTATATAGTAACGTCTGCAGGAAAGACTCACAGACGATGGTTTCCTTACTTGCAGGTTCATCGCATCAAATGTTCACAGACTCATCATGGGGCTCTTCGCTAACAGTAGCTCCGGTACAACAGCTAACAAACTCACGTAGCATCCCCAACACACGCACAACAACACACACAACGGCACTTCCTCCGTGCCACCTGCCGCCCCCCCACCACCGCGCTCCACCAATCACAGGCGACAACCCTACCAACAAGCACGCTGCTTCCCTGTGATTGGCTGGAGAGGGTGAGAGGCCCCTGACCGGCAAATCCCCCCCAACAGACACTGTTTTTGGGTAAAGACTTTGTTGAGGATTTAAGGTGAATGGTAATGTTTCAGATTTTCAAAATGTTCAGTTTGGGTTGGTGTTTGAGTTTATCAAATGTTGTGTAACACGTCATCAACTAGCATTAGGCACTACTACGCTATTTATGAAGGCATATTGCTACATACACATGCTACTTTTCAACGACGATGTAACAGTGAATAAAGACCTACCCGGCTTCCTTAATTTAGTTTTCTTCTGTGATCGCCAGGTGAAGTGGTTTCATTTTTGCACTAAGATATTTCGGCTTCAGCTTCTTAAGGAAGTGGAAGTAATTTGGAGCGAGGCAGCTGACCAGTTGTGGGACTGTATCAGACATCAAGCTGCGCTTGTGTATCTCCAAACTGTCAACGTCAGCTTGCATGTCAGGACTGTGCTTTGATGTTGTGCCTTACAGCTGTGACTCTATGATCTTCATGGCTCAACTAGCCGCGTGAGCCACTTGATGTTTATTCATTTCTGGTGAACTTCGCTGTTGAAATCACTAAAAATGATTTGTACCTCGGAAATATTTAACTATTTAATATCTGCAACTCCTTCTGGACAAGATGAAGTGTTTCTGGGTTACTCTTTGCTAAATAAATTAATCTGCGAGCCCTCTCCAGCTTTTAAGGCCAAGAATCTTCTCATCTTTAAATCACAGTCTGACAGTTACCTCCACCAAGCGGCTCAAATAACTAGGCTGGCAAAAATGTATACTTTTCCTATTTGCTATTAAAAGACCAGAGCCAACAATAAATGTGTGTAGCCAAAGCTGTACACCTCAACAAAAACACTTAAAAACACATCAGTAAGCCGCAGCATTGACTGGGTGACAGGTTCCTAAATTGCAATGAAAATAGGCACCGTGGTTAGCGGCATGATTTTGACTCTGCCTTTTAAAAAAAATGTCCCGATGCCCTATATAATTACTGGATTGTATTCATCTTCAGCTTAAAATAGTCCCCAACAAACTTACTCGTTACTCCTTTTTGAATAGAGTTTGCTAAATATGGTGTTCAACTGTTGGAGGAAATACAGAGCCTTTGTTAACAGTGGAAGTACATATTTGGAACAAGTTTTTGTTTAAGTTTCACGTCTTCAATGTCACAGGTTTGAGGCCGATCGCTATAGAATATATATATATAGTCGTACGTACGTATATACAGTCTTATTTATATATATATATATATATATATATATATATATATATATATATATATATATATATATATATCCATACATACAGTATATATGTTATTGTTGGTTTTGGTTTTTGAATAAGCGTCCCATTTTGTGTAGAGCTATATTTAGTGTCTAATATTTAGTGTGCCAATCCGATTTATCTTATCACAATAATGAATTCAGGGGATGGCGCACCCTTGGCAGAGGTATGCGGTGTTTCCTGCTTCTGGTGTGTGTCCATGGTCACAATTGTGTTCATTTTTGCCCCAAAAAATAAACAATGAAACACTGGCAAAGCTGAAGGTTGGTTGTGACTACTAATGCTCACAACATCTCTTCGTCAGACAGTGAACACTGTGATTCTGACTGCAGATTCAGGGAATTTGTTTTCCTCCCCATGTTGCCCATCATCCTCTGCCGCCACCATTACAAACTTTTACTCTACAGCGCTGGGATTTTGCCTTCTGGCATGAAGCACCGTGGCTGATCTTCTGTGTCTGCACCCCCCTTTAAGTTAAAGCCTATCAGGCCACATTATAAAACATAATGGACCAAAGCAAAGTCCAAATCTGGCAGGAGGCAAGAAGTTAGGAAGTCGGTTGATGAGAGAATAACTGTGGGATATTCTGCGCAAGATTACAGTGATCGCTTACACATGTAGGCGGCCATGAGCAGCACTTTTAAAGCTGTTATCAAGTGCAGTGGGGTGTAGCATCACTGCCCTTACCGAACCATAGTGTAATG
Source organism: Clinocottus analis (assembly GCF_023055335.1). NCBI lineage: Eukaryota > Metazoa > Chordata > Actinopteri > Perciformes > Cottidae > Clinocottus > Clinocottus analis. The sequence continues at coordinate 2,963,940 of NW_027175954.1, read as the reverse complement.
CAGATTTTATATGTGGGAGTCACCAGCGGCCATTCATTTTCTTTCACAGTGCTTCCAGCAATTTCTGTCGTATCACTGACCGGCCCGTGACTTATTCACACACACACGCACACACACACACATATATAAATACAGACATCACACGTACATACAGAACAGCTGTCTTACAGTTTCACACTCCCTCCAGGCTTGCGGATGATGGATGTGAGCGGAACGTAACCTTATTTAGAAAGCAAATAACATTATCTTGACGGGAAAAGCTGACATTTCCACTATCTTAATTCAAATCGTTTAATATTGTTTGAATGTGATGTCGGCTTCGCTTTAAAAGCACACATTACAAACACTGTCGAAACAGAAATTTGAGTGTTTTTACATACTTTGTGTGACGCTCAACACTATCTTTCCGTTTGAGGAATGAACTAAAATGATTATGATTCAAGATTATGATCATTTCCATAACCAAGGAAACTGAAATGAAATCCTCCTACCACATAAAGAGACAAACACATGATTCAGATATTTTCTGACTTGGGCACTGTGAGGTTGACAGAGGAGAGCCCACATGTTTCTCTAAAAGATTAATAATGCTGGGATGTGTATATTTACACTTTAAAAAAATAGCTATTTTTCTATAGATCACATACATAACTAACTCTTTATAAGCCCCGCCCCCTCACTTACTGTCCGTGGAATGATTGATCCAAGCATATGGTAAATAGTTTACAATTAAAACAGAACCTATTACTGGCAATTGTTGAAACAATGGGTCTATTTTTTAATTAGGGGTAAACTGTTCATTTTAAAGCAGAAAAATAGTCTTAAATCCATTCCTTACTTCTGTGATTTTCACAAACAAGATGACACCACCCTCTTAAATCGTCATATTGATCATATAAATCTTTAAAAAAAAAAACACCGGGCGTCCAATAATTGTACACGCTAACAATTTACACAGTATGTATCTTACTGCAGTTCCATGCACACGTGTAGAAATGAAGACTTTGCCATCCGTAGTTACAGCTGATTGGACAACTGCTGTTCAGGGGAGGGGCATAGCAAGCCGTCAATTAATGAAACATCAAACAAACACCAGAGCCACATTGTGTGCTTTTATTTAACTTTCTGTGATATTACATTCTGAAGCAAATGCTAATTGACATCACAATTAATCTTCACATTATGACATACAGCGATAGTCGTGGTCTGATGGTAAAACAAACCGAGTCTGTGTTTGTAATCCAGCACCCTGTTGCACAAGCAGTGCCTTTATAGAGCCATGGCATATACTATTAGTATGTTGGCTAATGGTTCTGCTGTTAATGTAAACTAACAAGCCTATCCCACAGGATAGATTAAACCATCCGACCCAGGGATCCATAGAGCAGAGATCACTTCAGAATGAACTGTTAATGAATTCGGTCTATTGGTCTTTGCCGGGACTGTGCCGCGGGACTGCACAGAATCTGTACTTGTTGATTGTGGTCTCTGCAGCTGTGGGGGTATCAGATTTCCCCGGAGTGTTCGTGAGGCTCGGGCGGGCCGAGAAGAGAGCGAGCGTCTGGTGGAGGCCGAGGCGCAGACAGACACAGCCTGCTGACCTTTGGGCCAGTTGCTGATTCCGCCGCTGAAGGGTAAATAATGGTGACGTGCCTGTCACCTCGGGGTACAACTGCTCGGATGTTTTCGGGGGAGGGGGGAGGGGGGTGAGCTGTCATAAATTCACCAAGGGGGCAGATTGGGTGGTCTGGTGGCTCAACTGAAGGGCATTTCCATTTAGCTGTAGTGGAAGCTTAATGAACTAAGAGCAATGACAGGGGAGGGGGAGAAAACGAGCCAATGGAAGACATCTTTCATCAGTAAACACGGCTGCTGAGGCGCTAGTGAACAGTGTGGCCGCGAACAGCGCACCAGGCCACCAGGGACGCCAAAGGAGCCGAGCTGGGTTTTTTTTTAATATTTTGCTCACGATTTAAAGCGCAATGAATCCATATATTGCATATTAATATTGTCTGAAATGCCTATTTCAGCAAAATGAAAGGGGTCGCTCATAGTGATGAACCCACTGATATCAGCTGTGCAGCTTAATAGAGCTTTTTTTTTTCACTTCCAGCTCATTGCTTTGCATTTATGTATGTTCGGGTCACTTTCCTCTCATCAAACCAATTTCCAGCAGCAGCAGCTGTTTTCGACAAACACGTTCAAACAGACCAATATGAATATATTTCCTCCATTCATTAGTATTTCAAACCATAACCATTGGCTAGGTTAAGACCGCCACCGCTGAGAAAGGTGACAACATCGGAAGTCACTAAAAATTGCATCCATTACACCGCGGCCTTCAAAGATAAATGCCTAAATCTAATTTCCAAAATCAATTCCGTTCATTCGTCTCCTTCCGTCGCTGGAATAGTCGCAGCACCAACATGCTGCTTCGCAACTTCAGTAATCAATAAAAAAAAAATAAAAGCCTGACAAAGATTTATGGCGGAAGCAGCAGCTTAAGAATAAATGAGTTGGAGGAGAAAAAAGAAGAAGCGTGTTTCTCTTGTCCACAGAACGCGGTCAATACGTGGGAAACATATGAGTTGTTGGTGACAATATAATTGTGTGCTGGCAATTTTCTTCTTCAAGCAAACAGCCCCGTTTGTTCTTGTCCCGGTGTAAATAGAAAGTTGTAATTTCAGATTCTTATCGTTGATATGGTTGAATTGGAGACTCTAATTGTTTCATTTGTTTTTCACTCAGTAGATAAACCTACGACACCATTTGGCTGATAGACACTGACAAGGAAATCCACTTTTAAAGATAAATGTGTGTAAAAAAAAAAGCATGATACTGGTGTGAAGCACAGCAAGATGTAGCATTTGCTACTCGTTTAGTGGCCAGTGTGCAACTGCAGTATATTACTGACCAAACCGTAGACGCACCCTCCTTTATGGGCTACTATTATTTCTAATAAGAAGGGCCATCTGACACATAAATGGGTAGAGGCCAATAGAAACGTGGTGTTACGCCATTTCTTTTTTTTTTAGATTTGTTGTACATTAACACTAAGAAAGGAATGCTTTCCCAGTGTTTTTTGTCATATGATATTGAGCCTTTGGAAATAGTTGGCTAAATGATTATCCTTAACATCCTCATTAAGTCAAACCATGCGTTTAAATGCTATTCATGTCTGCATTTTTAGCCATTGAATGTATTTGAATTCTTCATTTTCTTGTTTTAGCAGTGGAGTCCATCATTCCTGTGCTGTATTTGAGTTACTTTTCCAATAACAAGGGACTTGAAGGGAACTGTGCAATCCAACTGTTTGTATATTCATCTCATCAATTGTACAAGTACAAGTGTTACTGTGTACTTTTTTTTATTTTTATCACCAATCCAATATACTGTCAATGCAAACCAAACATTTCCCACTGCTGCTAGTTCACATGAAAAGTGGTGCTTATGAAACGCAACGTATTTCATAGCAAACAATGTACAATATTGTCACCATGGTAAAAGATTGTTGACTGATGTCTTCATTAAATAAGTGAGTTTGGCTGCATCATGAACGGATACAGTTGCTCTTCTGCTTTGATGACACAAGTAGCCGCACAACAAGTGTTTGCTGTGGTATGATGTCATCACCGGAAACCACAGGGATCACCAAATCAACCAGGACTGAGATCTTAAAGGGGAACTCTGCTGATTTTGCACATCAAAGTCTACGTACATGTTTTGAGGAGCAGACTACTGATGTATAAAAGCTTTGTGAAAATAGAATATGTGGGGGTGTAGAGTTAGAAAACCAATTTTTCTTAACCTCTGTCTGTTCCTAATTTTAATAAATGCACTTCATTACAAAGCGTTCAAAATAGTCTCTGAAGCACACTATGCCGAGCATTTAAAAGTGTTATTTTTGTAGAAGGAACCTAAATAAAAGAAGAATAACATATGGCCGAGCACAATGTCCAGATGTCACCGCGGAAGAGTTGCCGTCCTCTTTAAGTCGTGGGTCACAACATGAGCGTCTGGGAAATGAATATGTTTAAAAATATATATGCAATTTGTTGTGTCCCACCATGAACCCGCAGCCGTGGTCATGTGTTCAGGATCCTCGAGTATAAGGCCGGGCCGTTCGCACAAAGAGAAAAGACTACGGGCATAAACATGCCAGAGACTTTAAAAGGCTGAAGATTGGACTGCATGTGTCACTAGCCAAGGGCAATTTCAGGGTGGAACTAAATGAAGGATGATGATAATAACATCCCGGGTCACCCCTGCAGTTCTGTGAAAATACTTATCTGATGTATTTTTGATTCTCCAGCATCAGATGTGTCTAAAGGCTCTCCGGTCGCTGGCGCCCAGTCGGCCACGCGTTGTCAGCCCGTGATGAAATGAAAGAATTAAATATTCACTTCAGTTTCTCGAACTTTGCAAAAGCGCTGCAATTTTCATGATTCCTTTCCAGCGCATGATAAAATAGTCATATTAGTCTTTATCAATATTTTAACCTCCGTGCAGATGAGTTTCATGCACACCAAAAAAAAGATATTGCACACATTATTGTAAGAGTCTTATCATTTTTTTCGATGACCATGTGGATGAGATGACAGTAATTTCTTCATTGGGACACTTTGATAACGCATAACTGCAATGATTCAGGGCGGCGCCGCGTCACATTGGCGCCACACGACGCCCGGTGCGAAGACGACTTCTTGCCTCCCTCCTTAAGGTCCGGATCGCCTCAGTTTGTCTTCAATCCGAAGGGAGTTGGGCGATAACTCGAGCCTGATCAAAGAATTCGACTGAGTCATTCTGTGGTCTGTGGGCCTTTAGCTCCACGGAGAGCCACACAGCCTGATTGGATTTTCCACTTTCAGGAGCAATCCTCCGTAATGTCACTGACACCTCGCTAAAGCAACGCTGTCACAGCCTGTTATCCGGCTCAATATTCTCCTATTGGCATTTCCCTGTCCACGTAGAGACGGGTGCATGCCAGCAAAATGAGACAAGAGAGAGAGAATATTCCCCCCTTGTTATTTCCAGCCGGCAAGAAAGGGAGGAAAAAAATTACATTGACAGAAATACGAAGCGGCCTTTTATCTGCAGGGAGTCGACTGTAACAGCATTTTGATACAGGTAGCATTACAAAGAACCATATCAAACTGTTAGATCCACAAGTACAACAGCCCTTCATCAATTATGCTCAGAGACTAAACACGCAGGCTTATTGACTCTCGTGGGAACACTCCGTCTGCTGAGTTAGCGTGTGTGTGTGTGTGTGTGTGTTTGTGTATTCCTATCAGCGCATGATGCACTGTGCGTTTCCTATTTGTTTCAGCGAGAAACATAAATCACAAAATCATTGACGAACCCACTCCATAAGGGAACTCTTCTCAGTGGAAAATGGACGGACTTTGCTTTGTGTCACTCTCGCCTCGCGAACACGGGTTTAGAGGGTATGAAGATAGCCCGCTTTCCCCCTCTTGCTTTTATTCAGCCGGAAATAAGCTGCAAGCTTAAAACAATGAAACCTTTTCCTGAAGATTATTATTCACAGACTGTCAATTGTACTTATTTTACCTTGTCATTTTCCATCTCACTTGGTATTCTCCCTGATCATGATATATGGGTATCTGGATCCCTTGTGAAAATATAGAACTTTGCTATCTCAGAGGGCATTTTTCATTCATGTAGAAGCTCCAAGACTTCTCCTCTGATGAGGAAGTGAAAATGGTTTGACATGTCCCAAAGTTTTACCAGGAACCATCAAACTTTCAACTTTCCACACATTCAATAAAACCACCGCGAGTGTGTCGCTTGTGTCAAAATAATAAAATGTAAAACTTTTAATAATGTATTGAATGCATGAAAATGCATGAAAGTGTCAAATTAACTCAACCGGTGCACAATACTTTGCATTTTTCATGTGTGTAAGGAACTTAAGTCAAGTCGGTTTATTCTAACCTCACTTTGTATATCGTGGAGAGACAGGAGAAGCAATTTATATGAAGTATTCTGAATTAGAAAAGTCATTTTTTGTCTTTTTGTATTACCTATGACCAATATCTGCAGTAGAAAAGAATGAACAAGAGAGCACAATTTAAGAAATGTGATCTGAGTGGACACTGTGGGGATTTTTTCCTCTCTTTTCATTCCATAATGTATTCCATATTACAACATTCTCACTGCAAGATCACAGCGGGGCACCCTATGTAATAATATACAATATGTTGCAGGGCTCTTCAATTAAAAATGAGACAGCAGCCAGTCTGCACAATTCATCTCCTGCATGATGGATGTGATGCGGTTATTCAGATCAGGAAGGCGAGTGTATCTGATTTAGCTCCCCTGCAGATCGCTGCATCTATTCCACTGCTGGAATTGGCAAAGTAATGTGATTACTTATTTTTCAATAACAACTTTGTGGGTTGTGTGCTCTCAGCTCGAGCCCCTGGTGGCTCCGCCTACATTTGGCTGCTTAAGGTTCCACGTCCACACACTGCTGCGGACGTGGACCCGTTGTTATTTTAAAAGTTTGCCACAAAACAATACTTTCCTTTTCATTTCCTGAATCAAACCAATTTGAATTCTCCAGATCCAAAATCAACTCTGTTCAAGAACTGAACGTTACGTCATTGAGTGCCAGCTGGAAACAAAATGGTGCCAAACATAGTTAAAAAACATTAGTTTTGAAGCGGTCAGCAGAGAATTGCAGTGTAGTACGCAAAACACGCAGGTCGAAAACTGCAGACAGACACACAAATGGCGTTACATTTGAGCAGTGTGACTTGTTTAGGACCAAAGAGTCGAGGAAAACAAGGACTTGGTCTCACTGGTAAATACCTCCTAACCCGAGGTTTAAACTGCCGGCTTAAATCACAATGTTTATTTCTACTTGTGTCACAGAAAGACAAAGATGTGACATGTGAGTGTGGAGGCTGTGCAGCTATTTAAAGTACATGCGCACTGACACGCCCACGTCAAACCGTTCCAACAAACAAATTGTCACAAATCCAGTTTCAACTTGCTTGCTTTCTGCCATCGGCCTCATGACATCGCCCAAGAAGACCAGCCTGGTTTTCGGCAATTTCACAAAATGAGCGCAATATCGTAACCTCCCCTGGAAAGAAACCCCCCCCCCCCAGAGAATTACAGTTTTCAATCCCGACGGGATTACAGGGCAGCTGTCCACCTAAAAAGAAAAACAAGGTAGCAGTTTGACGCTGCAGCTTTACTTTCCACCGCTCTATTTCAGAAGTCTTTGCCTCCTCACCGCCAGTTTTTATTTTCACAGAAGCTTACCTTGACACAGTGAGACCAATCTATGTCCTGATGGGTGCATGGGCGCTTTTTAAAGGGCTATCATCTTTACGCGCGTGCCCACGAGACTTGTTTTACATTTCAGGTCATTTCTCTCACTCCTCCTGTGTCTCTTGTGTTGCTCTTGGACTCTGGGAAACTGCCACTGCACAGAACGGCCTGTTCCCAGGTGCAGTCGTATCGAGGCTCGCACAGGACAGCGCTGTTTGAACACCCTAATCCTCAGCCTTCGCTCTTCCCAAACTTCAATAGCCGCCGCTGTTGCCACTTCCCCCACAACTGCCTCTGTAATGTTTTGCACACAAAACCCAAAGAGGGCCCGGGCTGCGAGAAACATTCGTTAGACCTTCAAAGGGGGAGCTGAACCCGTGTGATGATAAAACACTGTTTCGACCCATCTCTTTGAAGGCTGTTACAATACATGAAGTGTACCAAAAGCCTGAGCACACATACACGCTGTACAACACACACACACACACACACATTGGCATACAGTACATATGAAATGACACGGGGAAAAGATGGATCGCAGGACCATGTACAGTCCATTTTGCAGCAACCTTCAGATCAATCTCTAAGCGAAAGGGCAGGGTTCTCGCCCTATCAGTATAAAAGAGTCTGTTGACCTTTTTAAATGAGTGAAAGATACGCTAAGGTAAAGTAAACAGTGGTTTGTTTGCAGCATCGTGGCAAGCGGTATTGATCCCTGTTCCCAGAAAAGGTCACGCACTTGAGAGGTGATTGTTATAAGATAAGCAAAAAACTGAGCGTGAACTTTTCAATTTTTTTTCGCCCAGCGCAAAGGCAGACAATGACATTTAATATAATTAGCTCGGAATTACTTCACGCGCAGGTTTATCCTCATGTCACGCACATTGTTGTCTTATGTACATTACTCTGGCCTGGCTTTCGGCCGGACATCTGTGCTGACTCAGCGGCAGAGTTGTGTGTGTGTGTGTGTGTGTGTGTGTGGCAGGTCATTTGCTAACGAGGCAGTGTAATGTCTGCTAAATAGCTAATAGCTTCAGTCTGAGGGAAGGCAGCCAGGAAGGGATGAGCGGACTCTCAGCAGTCCCCATTGCATTTTTTTGTCTACGATGCTGTAGTCTTTTTGGCAATCTAGACATCTTTGGGTGGTATCACAGTCAGAAAGTTGATAATTCTGCAAAACACATCATGTATCTGTCTCCCTGTCCTCCTCTTAATTTATTTGTATGCCTGGCCGGAGCTAATGTGCATTCGGATTGTTCATTCTTGTGATCGCGATACCTCAGGAACTCTCCGATTCTTCAGATTTGGCACAAACGTCTACCTGGACTCAAGGATGAACTGATAAGAATTTGGTGGTCAAAGGTCACTGTGATCTCACAAAACACCTTTTTGGCCTTAACTCAATACATCAAATGCTAAATTCGACAATTTTACACAAATCTCTAATTGGATAAAATTATGGAGCGATGAGATTTTTGGCAGACGTGGATGTAAACTGTAGTATGATAAGCACGACGATGTGATGACTGTTGGCGGAGGCATAGTAATTCTAGCTGAAATAGATCATCTTCCAACTGGTGCTTGTTTCTTGCTCACTGCGAACTGGCATTTTGGCCGTCGCCATCTTGGTTATTGGCTGTTGCCATCTTGGATTTTTGGCAATCGCCGCCTTGGCTTTTTGCAACCAGAAGAGACACAAGCGAATGGAGATGAGTCCAACAGAATGTTGAATAAGTAATTTTTCAAGCAACCAAAAATGTCCCAATAAACATTCATGTACTGAAAACACACTGATAGGGTAAAAGCAACCTGTCAATCAGACGTAAAACTAGTGATTGAGACCACAAACGCATGTTTACAATGTCTAGTGATGGAATAAATCAAGTGTGAGGTACGTTCATTTTCTCATAGACAAATACAATCACACTCTTTTGTGCAACCACAGGAGACGCCCCCTGCTGGCCAATGAAGTTCGTAGTCCCTGTTTCCAAATTTACATTTTCAGATGACAGAAGCAAATCAAATCCAACTCCAAATTGTAAAAATATTTTATACAGATGCAATATCCCTATTTTCCAAATATGTATGACATTTTTAGGATGCCTCGAAACTGGATGTATACATAAGAGTCCCTCAGAAACCTTCATCTTTTATCTCAAGACTCTGGTTAAAAGGAACCTTGCAATATGATTATGCATAGCACCGATATGGTATATTTCAATTTAGAAAGCCATATACATTATGTAAAACATGGGCAGCCCCTACAACCTTTTGCTGATGAAGTATGATAATTACTTCACTGAATTGTCTGCTGTGTTCAACTGCCAGAACTTCCACATCCAAATATGCTGAATATGACAGCAAGTTTACCAGTTTCAAGTTCTTTTTTTTACACCCCAAAAAATCCCAAACTTTAAAATTGGATTAGTGAGTAAACCTGCTCCAAAGGCGACAAGGCTTCACTGTAACAAGTGTTAAAATGTCAGCGAGTAGCGTGTGTGATGTCACCCTTTGAGAGGCATAGGGTGGGTACTGATGTACTGAAAATAATTCTGAGCACTGCAAGCAGGCACATTTTGCCCAAATAAATAATAATTGAATGACAGACAGTGAAGAAAGGGCTGTCACTCAGAGAGCGGCTGAAGAGCGGCTGAAGAGCTCCCACGGAGACGAGGAAGTATATGAAAATGGAAAGGAGTGATTCTTTTCAAGGTCTTTTTTATTTTAGACAATATGTGACACGATAATGACCGGCTTGCGCTGTGGCTTGGCTCTGCGCTCGCTTGCCTCGCGCGCTTCTCTTCGTGCCGTTGGGAGTTCGCTCGGCTGCCACCGAGAGAAAGAAAGAAGCCCATCAAACATTGATGAATGCCACTCTCCACCTGCTGCTCCACTAATTTGCATCTCTGTCCTGGCACTGATTTCCAGCTCTGGGTCTCGCAGACGGGCCTTCAACACACGCGAATGCACGCCAATTGAAGGCGATATCTTCGAGCCGGTTCATTTAGATAAAGTGCTCCGTGTTTCATGACACACAAATGACACACGGGCTGACACGCACACGAACACACAGAAGAACATTTTGCCTTAGTACAATGACAACTCTGCAAGAGCCACCAGCACAGAGCCTCTGAACATGTCCTGAGGGGAGATTAGTTGCCATCGAAGCACTTTGCCATTTTCCTGCAGCGAGTCTTTGAAGAGAAGAGACGAGGCTGGCGTCCATCTCACTGTGTCAGTTTCATGCACATAGTGCACTGTGATAATTATTATCTCTCATATTCCATGAATGTTGGCAACTTTGGGGAGCAAGAAGCAAACATATAATTATATTTCTGGCTGGTAATCTGGCCAGTCGAACACATTTTTTTCAATTTAAATCAACTCAGTGGGGTTTATATGATGTAATTGAAGCGAAACATTTACTGCCGATCAATAAGCCACCTCCCACTACAACCCCCCCTTTTACTGTTGCTGTCTCTTTGCAGCTTTCTGTTTGTGCACGTATGCAACTCAGTTTGTGCAGAAAAAAAAGTTGCTGTTATATGCTTCTGTTAACCATGGATACGTTGATTCTTAATGTTTCTAAACCCGAAATAGGTTTACTAGATATGTTTCATATTGTATGTGTTTTATATTTTGCTTGCAACAAAACAAGACAATGGTTCGTGTTGAAATAATGATGGAAGAGCATGAAAGGGTAACAAAAACTTAAAAAAGGAACCGAAAATTTAACGATAAATATAAATGAATATATAAGAACCTTTATTCAGAGACTTTCTTGTGTAATGTTACATCACGAGCATAATGTTGCATAACAATTAATACATTTTGGTTTCCAACAGAACACTAACAGCCTGTGTAACTTTACTCTACGCTATGTTAATTGCTGCATGCTAATTTAGAGCAGAAAAAGAGTGTTTGTACATTACTTTTTGAAAATGCACAAAAATTAAAGCCCCGCCGTGCCGAGTTACGGTTGCTAAATTATGACGGACAGTCGCTGTTTGGGTGATGGGATTAGCGAATGGTTAAGTGAACGTACATGTGTTGATCCGTAGTTTTAGGTTACCTGTGGCAAAGAGCTGGTGATTCACAGACTCCAGCAACAAGACACCTACAATTACACGTGTGTTGTTGTGTCATACAATTTGTACCGTCTGAACACAGCGGCTCGTCTGTATCTCTGCAGGCGAGGACCAAGCACCCATCCTCTGCAGTGATTGTGCCAAGGACGTACGCACATTATTCTAGCACTTAGTCATACTTATGGTCTCTGTTTTGTACACAAAATGAAGAGAAAAAGAACGAGGTAAACGTTGGTCCATTTTGGTCCAAATTCTTTTCACTCAAGAGATATGACATCCCCCAAAATCTGGGGATTAGGAGGCAGAGTGAAGGCCTCAGGGCCTTCCCTCAGATGTCTAAATCTGAGACGATAGGGCCCCTAGATAAGCAAATGCGACTGTAAATACACACCAGGAGATTGCCAGAGGACTATGATTTTCTTGTTTTTGTACAACAAATGTACGCATTAGTTCCCTAGGAAGGTCTGAATGGTTTCCTTTTATTTGCAATTTTCTGTTTCCTGAGCGTTAGTTTTTTCAACTGGAAAATGTGTGCTGGGTGAGAGCGTAAGGCAACACCATCCTCAGGGGGTTCAAAGCACTCCCAATCCTCTGTATCGCTGTCTTAAAGCCCTAAGCTGCAAATGAACATCCAGCATTTGGGTGTCTGCTGTTTTCAGTGGCTTGTGGACATGTGAAACCGTCCTTGCAAAGCGGGACGTTTTTTTTTTTTTTTTACTTGGGCATCTGTTTCTCAGCTGATATGTACGAATTCACAACTTCCAGAGCTATGAGAAATTATCTGTGCTCCCAGGGTGGGAGATGAGTAGTGTGTGTTAACATGAAGTGGAGCCCAGCATCATTTTAATGTGCCACAACAAGAGGATGGAGGTTTCCCTACAAACACGAGCCTCCATTACAAGGCTTTACTAATCCATCCATGCAAATCCATATCCAAAATGCTCCTTTTGTGTATAATCCCGACACAATTTCAGTGGGATTAGGATTTAGTACGAGGACCAAAATGACTGCTGGAATACAATACATCAAAAATATCAGTCAGTGTTGTGTTCAATTTGTTGTTTCTCCCCCACCGCCTTTATATATTACATCACATCAAAGACCAGGCCTCTCTGCAGAGAGAGAGAGAGAGAGAGAGAGATAGAGAGAGAAGGCTGAAGTAACGAGATTCTGTATGTTGACTTGTGGCGTGTGTGTGTGTGACAGTAAAACATACACTGCAGAATCAGAGGGTTCGTCCGCACGCAAAAAGCAGATTACATTGCGTTATCCCACACCATAACAATTCATTCTACTTCAGTCACACTTTTCACTTGCATTACGCTGCGCAGACGGACGGCGCTAAGCAGTCTTGATTAGCACACACTCTTCAGAGATATTATCTCCCCTTGAGCCAGCTACTCTACCCGGCAGTCAATCAGCACTCCAGAGTCCACAGTCTCTGGAGGAGAGAAGGAAAGGTGATTTTACAAGATTTGACCAAAAAAAAAAAAAAAGAAAAAAACGTGTTTCAATGCAAAATTTAATGAGTACTTCTCTGATAACCTTGGTGGTGGAATAGTTCAACATTTTGGGAATCACGCTTATGTGCATTGTGGTTGAGGAAGATGTGAAGATCAGTACCACTCTCGTATTTGGAGCTCCAGGTAGCAGCTTGTTAGCTTACCTTAGCGTTAGGACTGAAAGGCTAAACAGCGAGTTTGGCTTTACCCTTAAGTAAGACAATATGACTGCCAGTATCTCTAAAATCCACTAATTAACCCAAATTAGCATGTTCACCATTACATTTTTATATAGACAAATAGTACATGATGTCAGTTTACTAAGCTTCACAGCTGCTCGTTTTTTAAAACCCTCGGGTGGTGTCAGGCTAGCTGTTTGCCCCTGTTTCCAATCAATGTGCTAAGCTAAGTGTTAGGACCCAGAGTGCATGGGAAGGCCCTGATGCTGTTCCCCTCCCGGCCTGAGGGGGGTGCTATGATATATTTTGCCTTGCTCTGTGCCTTCTCTTCATTGCAGGGGATTGGACGGCAGTATTTAAGAGGGAACCTGTGGGGGGCCGCTAGGTAAGACGTCTGTACTTTCTTTTGTTTCTTTTATGGTCTAGGGAAGTATGGTGACTTGCTTGGATTGCTTTGTTTGTTATTTTGGGGTTCAGGCTCACCCTCAAGAATGGACGACACTGAAAACAAAATAAAACCTCATTGTTAATGAGAAACTGCAGCATTGGTCCTAATTTGGGATGTGGGGAGACCCGTCCGCATGCTACGCTCCGGCACCCGCAGGCCGGGCGTAACGCTAAGCTAACCAGCTGCTGACGACATCTGTGGATTTGTCGTACACTTGTGTAAGAGTTGTATCAATATTCTCATCTAAACCAGAGCAAAAAGATGCAATGCCATTAACATGTTTTAGAGGTGCTGGTTGGCTGATGTTCCTGTGTCCAGCCTTTAAAGCTAAGCTAACTGGCTATACACTCTCATCTGATAGGAGAGTAGCTTCAATCTTGTCATCTAATACTCAACAAGAAAGGGAATAACCAAAACGTCAAAGTATTCCTTTTAATATATTCATATTAACACAAATTTGTAAATGGTGAAGTGTTTTGCATTTTGATAGATGAAATAAATAGTTTCACACAAAAAAATGAAGTCAACAGCAGTGCCCTTTTCCCTTCGTGGGTGACGAGATTGGACTTTGTTCTCAGGGTTTAATAAGGCGAACCGTCTGTTTACAGTACATTTGCGATGCACTACTGTGATCCATCTGGGGACACCTCCAGGGACGGCCATCTTATTTGGCTTATGAATCAGTGAATAACAAAGAGCCTCGATATGCAACCCAGTCTGAGTCAAATGCCGAGTTTATAAGGAGGAGGAGGAGGGGAAAGGGGTTATTGATTTCCCGCAGGACACTGTACAGGTTTTCATGATAACCTGAGAAGCGCACTGATCTATTATACCCACTTTAATCTGCATGTGCGTGTTCTCTTAAAGTCACACCACCGAATAAATAATGCAGTCATGTTTCAACTCTCCAAACAGGTTGCCCCAGATATTGCACAGTGTCATTCTTTTTTTAGGTAATTACGGAAGCTTCTACAACCAAGGGGCTTTGCTAATATAATCTCCTGCTTGGCTTGAGGCAGCGTGGAGTCTTTATTTTCAGAGCACAGCAGTTTGTCTCCAGCTGCAAGGGCAATGTCAATTGTTTATTATTATTCCCCATAAATTTCTCATGTCATTTTCTAAAAAAAACAAAAAAAAAACAGCAACCTTTCCACACTTAAATACACTGGTACACTGCGATTTTGCGATAATATTCTCTTTCTGCACCGAGGCTCGGTGGCACCCGCTCTGGGAGGGTCAGTGTCTTTACTCGAGGACACTACAGCGGGATGGATATTGAATTATTCCAATCTCGCTTCCAGTTAAGCTCGGCCTCAGGATTCAGATTCTACACAGATTGGAAGGTGGTAGAAACGGATACCTGGGTGCTCCACTGCTGCGGGCGCACTACAAATCATCTGTATCTTTTTTTCTGATCTCTCTCCAGTTTCAAGTTGCAGGGGAACCTGCATTAGTCACGGCGGGGGGACGAGGGGAGTATAACTCACTCAGCACATCAGCCTGTTCCTTGCATCTCTCCGGATCTGCAGCGTATTAGTATGAATGTAAGTGGACATTGAGCCTGCCGTGTGTTACATGAGACGGCGCGGCATGCTGCAGACTCTGTTATATTGAGGCTTTTAAGACTGGGTGAGGAAGTGGAGCGCCTTTTGCGCCAGCACGGCACAGAAGACATAACTGATGAGTCAGTCATCAAGCTGTCACACTATGCACAGTCAGAGTGATGTAAAGGGAAAAAAATATGTAAATCTCCAACAAAAAGTGCCTCCTGATTTCCCGAGTTAAATCCTCTCCATGAAGTGGATTTATGTAATCATTAAGAGGATTGCAGGTGTTCCCCTAAAGCAAACAGTTCCCATCCTCCCCATACACGCCGGCCGGCTATAGGGACCTGACCCCCAGCAGCCACAGGACTGCAAAACGCTGCCTGAGATCAAAGCAGTGGAAGCAGCCCTGGGCATCACCTGACCTGAATTCAATTAAAGCTTTACAGGCAGATCAGAGGGAAGGCTAAGCGAAGTGAAGGAGAGAGCGAGAAAAAGGAGCTGTTTCAGATACCTAACATTGTCTGGGACAAAAGTGTGAGCGAGAGAGATAGAGGGGAGAGCACGAGATGAGAGAGGGAGATGAAACGTTACACACTTGCTCTCTGACACGCAAGCTCAATCTTTCCTCTCTCGTCCTTCTCCCTCTCTCACTCCCACACACACACACATACATACATACATGCACACACACCAAACCCATAGGTCTCGTTCGTTTACTCAGCCTGCAGGCAAATGTGACTTTAATGAGCCAGTGCTGAATGGACATTAGGCAGAGATCCTCACGCTGGACTGCCGGCTCCAGCAGCCCCTCTCTGCTCTGGCATTCTTTGGCAGCCACTTCACAGCACGGTGTCGAGTTTAGTTGTTCGCCACATGTTCGAGGAGCTGAATGGAGACATTTGCCCCTCTGATGCTGCAGTGAGTCCGCTGATCAGCGTTAAAAACAGCCCGGTGGTTTTTCTTAAAAGGCCGCAAGAACACGACGAATTGAGAACGCCATGCCAAATTGGGAAAAAACAAATGGTTGCTTTGATTTTGGACAGAAGACATATGCAGGCAACCCCACTGAGTTGTGCATGTGAGGAATGAGAGAGGGGTGTGACGTCAGAGCTGGAGGTGTAAGATCCTGGATGCCTTCACGGAGATCTGATATGCTCACTTTCAAACCTTGTGACTTTGCTTCTTACAGAAGATAGTTTAATTTTTTTTTTTTTTTCAAAGAAGCACCCCTGAAGCAAAATATGTTTTAATTGATTATGTTTATTTATGTTTTTAAAGGCATCCCATGATGTTGACGGATGAAATATAAATCAGAATTACAATTTACTTTCACGTTAATTCTTCAGAATTATTCTTCTTGTGTGATTTTTCTTTTCAAAAAGAGATAATAATCAAAGTAATCACTTTCCCCATCAGCTGTTGATGTGACTCCCTTTCTCTCCACCCCCCTCGTGCCTTTGTCACTTTTCCAAACGGGAGGATCGACGGCAAGAAAATCGCGAATTTGCTATATCTTGACTTTTTAATTATTTATTTTTTTATCCTTGTGTGTTTTTTTTTTGCTTTGTCTTCTTGCGCGCTCCTATTAGAGTTCCACTATTTCCGATCCCACCTGAAGGCAGCAACAGCATGCAACTCCACCTGCTCAGATTCTAGAGGAGAGGAGCGAGGACACCCGTAAGCCTCAGCTCTACTGTACCAAGACTCCGAGTGTGATGACTCCGAGCGGATCGCAGCAGCATTGGCTCCGGAAACCGTGAGGGACTGAAGACGGGTTCTCTCCAACAGAAGCTGGAGAGAGAGATGCTCGTCAGAAAAAAAGAAAGATTTGCACACACACAAGTGAAAGGGATTTATGTGAAGTGAAGTTTGGAGAGCGGCATCCGGCGATCGCCCAGGTGGTCTGGTGAGTAGAGCTTTTGAGTGATACTGAGGACGTGGTTGTGTTTCCAAATGAGCTTCAAATGGCTCTTTCAAACTTTGCGCTCGACTCTGAGCTTATTGGGGGGAAAGGGCGTTGAAGAGGAGTGAGGGTTTTATGTCTGACTTGTGCCAAACAACCAAACGCACAAATACGCACGCGTCGCGCACTCAAACGCACATGCACACACGCACTGTAGCAGTACAAGTTGACAAGTTGTCTTTAGCTGCATGCAGCACAGGCTTTCTGCAGGCGCACCAGCTGGATCGCTGCAGTCCGGGCAAGAGCAGTGAGACAGCGCCATCAATCGCATAGCAGCCACAATCCTGCGCGCCCGTGGAGGGGAGTGCAGTGCAGTTTTGGGGGTCTGGGAAGCGCGGTCGGGATGGCTGCGCGTGCGTGAGGAGTTGTGTGTGTGGGGGGGTTTGATGGGATCAGCGCGTCCTCCTGGCGCATGCACCTCCACCATCAGTCATCCTGGTTTACTGCCAACATGCAGACCCTGGGACGCCACTGCTGGACTTTTCATCCTCAGACCTAACCCAGGCTATTAAAAGACAATAACGTTAGTGAGAATAATGAGGAAGAAGATAATCCCCGGAATTGATGTTAAAGCACCTAAATTGCCGCCACACGCGAGAGGAACTTCGCATTTGCAAGTATTATTAGCCTATTTTTCATCATCAGGGATGCCCTGAACTGCGAATTCATTTGCAAATGAGAGTTTATCTACCTTTTTATGCTGACAACAAAACTGTGATGCGAATTTACGGGTTATTTTGTTTCAGTAGTGAGCATACATTATGGTCTAATTGACACTAGTAGTGTTGTTTGCTCTCCCCGACCTTTTTTATTTATTTTTAAAAACCCTTTTTTTGTGGTTGTAATTGATCACAAAATAGCCTCGTCATAGCACATAAGTGGTTTGGGCTGCAGCTGAACAGGTAAATATTGGATTAACGTTAGTCCCATTTGGGCAGGACGAGGTTGTGCCCTTCGTGAGGACGTCACGTGCCGTGCCGTAACGCGAAGAGGACTTTGTTGTCTGTCGCTCCTCATTGCTATGATGAGAAAATATTGAGCTGGATAAAGTCACACCAGGGAGTCTCATATTCCTAGATTTCATCTCAAGGGAGCATCTTGCAACTGGAGCCATTTGAGAAAAAAGACAGCTGATATATAATCGATTTAATTCATACTCTAATGCTCTCACAAGTGGATGTTTTTGGTTTAATAACCCTTTTTAAAATTCTGTAAAAAAAAAAAAAAAGAGAAAAAGAACGCCTTATAAAGCAAAGGCTCCATTTGGGGCCAGATATGTGACGTGGTGACCGCCAGATTAAGATTCATCTGTTAGTTGGACAGAAACTTTTTGGCCTTTTTTTTCTTTTCAAAATATATATTTTTAGTGAAATATAGGCTCCAAGGCAGTGACAGTAAATCAAAGCGGGCTCCCCTGGCCCCCGGGTTCAGAGCGGAACGGTTTCATCCCGCTGCCAGCCGCGGTAAGTAGATCCGGACGTGCGCAGCGCGGAGAGATACCGGGCAGCTCCAGTGTGGGAGAGAGAGGGAAGCGGCGAGGGGAGCGAGAGCGGCTGCCTGGTGGCGGTAGATGGAGCAGCGGAGAGGAGGCAAGTCCACGTATTACCATGCCGAGATTTGGACTACATAAACTACATGCAAAGCCTCCAAATATACGAGACTAATAATAGAAGAGGTACGTGAATCGTTTGTTTCTTGCACTCTGTGCTCTGTGGAACGAAGTATATATATATTTAAAAAAAAAGTTAGGTCGCTATTGTGAGCTGCGGGGTCCGTGAAAGAAACGAGCCGCCGTTGCTTTCTTTACCCTCTTTTGGGGGAAGTTTAGCCTCAGCGAAACTATTGGTTTGGTGCCGTTTTTCATAGTATGGTTTTTATTATTGTTTCTTAGTCACCCTGGAATAAGTTTATGCGTTGTTTTGCGTTGTGTTGGCAAAGTGTGGAGTGTTTCTCTCGAGCAAATCTCAGTGCTCCGCGGCACGGCTACCGTCGCTCCGTGAGCTGAATGGCTCCAGTTGGGGGATGGGGGGGTTGGAAACGAAATAGTCTGTTGGCACCTAACTTACTTTCTTGAAAGATTTTTTTTCATTTCGTCGGTTTTGAAAACGGATATAGAGTTTGCAGAGAACCCACATTCAGCAGACGCTACATCTTCTGTTTAGTTGTATGCGTAAAACAAATATAAACCAGAAGTTTTAGTTGGAACTGGATTTTTTTTTTTTTTTTTTTTTTTTTTACAATGGTCGCCCACAAGCAGATGGTTCTTTTGTACCTGCAGGGGATAGTTTCATATGGAAGGTATTTCCTCGTTAGGCTCTGTCACTTATTAACCCCACACACTGAGTATTAATAACTAAACCCGGCTCGGGTCGTTCTGACACGCCAAAAGTAAATGATGTCGGTTTTTTTACACAGCGGACACGAGCACCGGCTCGCTTTTCATTTGTCTTTGTACGGACTCCCACGCAGCCCGAGACGTTGTAAAGCGGCTGTAAACGCATGAATGTGCAATTTTAAAGCCGTCTCACAGTCATCTCCTCTGTGTCTGTGTGTTTTTTTCATTTTTTTTTTCATTATCAGTGATTGGAGTTTGATGACAAAAGAAAGGAGCTCTCTTGCTTTTGATTTAAAACTACATAGCTGGTCTTAACGCCAGAAAACGCCGGATTCAGATTGAGTTATTGTATTATGACATAGTTGCTGCTGCTCGTGTTAATAACTCTGTTAAATCCTAAAGTGAGGGATCAGGATTTTTATTTTATTGCATTTCCATACACAAGGGGAAAAAAATCAGGGAGAATTAAAATGTATTTTTTTTTTATAAATGTCATCTACAAGGAAAGCTTTACATGCCATCTTATTGCCAGTTATTTCTTTTGATCTTATGTTGGGACACATTATGATCCTATGTTATGAAGTGCACATATTTGGCATCTGGCATTCTGGCAGACGTGGGAGCAGGTCAGGCTTAGATCTCGTCCCCCTCCGACTGGATGCTCTGCTTTTATCTTATTTCCACATGCAACCTATTTAGCAATTTATCAGCCCGGCCGTCATTTGTCATGGCATTTAAAGGAGTCTGGGAAAGTGCACAGTGAAGAAAGCAATAAGCTTTTCCACAGACGATGAGAGTGGAAAAGGGCTGATTTCATGTGATTACTTGCTTTTTTTTTGTTTCTTATGTGTAATTATAGTTAGTTGTATGTACAAGAGTGCACTTGCATGATGTTGTGTTACAAAACTAACAATTATATTTTGATTGTTTCCAGGTGGTTCTGTGAAGATCACGGTACGATAATGGGGAAGCGCTTGGTTTCACTGCTTGTGCTGCTCCTGCAGCTCCTCTGTGGCTGCGCAGGGAACCAAAGGATGACGAGGGCCGCCTCCATGCAGTTCGTCCACTCTGTTTACAACGCCACCATATATGAGAACTCTGCTGCTAAGAGCTACTTAGAGAGTCACACCAAGATGGGGATCTATATCGCAGACCCAAGCTGGGAGATACGGTACAAAATCATCTCTGGGGACAATGAGAACTTATTCAAAGCAGAGGACTACCTGCTGGGAGATTTCAGTTTTTTGCGAATAAGGACCAAAGGAGGCAGCACCGCCATTCTGAACCGGGAGGTTAAAGACCACTACATGCTGACTGTTAAAGCTTCCGAGAGGACCACCAATTTTGAGTGTCGCACTAGAGTGAAGGTGCAGGTACTGGACACCAATGATCTGAGGCCTCTGTTCTCGCCAACGTCCTACAGCATCTCTCTGCCGGAGAACACGGCCATACGCACGAGCGTGGCCAAGGTCACGGCGACCGATGCGGACATCGGTACCAACGGAGAATACTACTATAGTTTCAGGGAGTGGACGGACATGTTCGCCGTTCACCCGACGAGCGGCGTAGTGACACTGACCGGCAAGCTCGATTACTCTGAGACGAAGCTGTACGAGTTGGAGATCCTCGCAGTGGACCGAGGAATGAAGCTGTACGGCAGCAGCGGCTTCAGCAGCATGGCCAAACTCGCAGTGAGGGTGGAGCAGGCCAACGAGCATGCGCCTGTAATCACCGCCGTGACCCTGGCCCCCTCGGGTGCAGACCACGACCCCACCTATGCCATTGTGACGGTGGAGGACAGTGACCAGGGACCAAATGGGGAGATAGCGTCACTGAGTATTGTTGCCGGCGACCCCCTCCAGCAGTTCAAGGCCGTGAGAAGCAGCCCTGGCAGCAAAGAGTATAAAATAAAAGCTGTCAAGGATGTTGACTGGGACAGCCAGCCTTTTGGATACAACCTCACTTTACAGGCAAAGGACAAAGGCAGCCCCCCTCAATTTTCATCCGTTAAATTGGTACATGTCACGTCTGCCCAGTTCAAAGTGGGCCCTCCTGTATTTGAAAAGGCAGTTTACAGAGTCAATCTGAGTGAATTTGCCCCTCTTCTTACACCTGTCACTATGGTAACAGCCTTGCCAAAGTATCCACAGCTAAAGTATGCCTTTCGACACAAGTCTGACAAGAACAAATTCACTATCAATCCAGACACGGGCTTAATCAGCACTGCCGGACCAATCAATGCTGATTTTGCACCCCGGTTTGAGCTGGATGTGATCACGGCTGACAAGAAAGCGGCGACGAAAGTGATCGTTGATGTGATTGACGTGAATAACAATGCGCCCGAGTTCCAGCAGACGTCTTACAAGGCCGGTGTTGATGAGAATGTACCCGCCGGGAGCAGCGTGGTAACGGTTAAAGCCACTGATCTGGACAAAGGCGAGAATGGCTACGTGACCTACAGCATCAGCAATATGACCCCTCAGCCGTTTGTCATCGACTATTTCTCCGGTGTCATCAGCACCTCGGAGGTCCTCGATTATGAGCTCATGCCAAGGATTTATAATCTCAAAGTCAGGGCGTCCGATTGGGGGTCGCCTTTCCGGAGAGAGGTGGAGGCATCCGTGACCATAACACTAAACAACCTGAACGACAATAAGCCTTTGTTTGAGAACGTAGACTGTGAAGTGACCGTGCCAAGAGATCACGGCGAGGGCGAGCAGATAACCACCGTGTCCGCCATAGACGCCGACGAGCTGCAGCTGATACGGTACCACATTAAAGCTGGGAATGAGCTGGATCTGTTTGAACTGAACCCAAACTCCGGCGTGCTGTCACTGAAGCAGACGCTGAGCGAGGGAGAGGCGGCTAAAGTGTCGGTGCACAGTTTACAAGTCATTGCGACCGACGGCGAACACGAGACCCGGCCGATGTTCATGAACATAACCGTCATCACGGCGCGCAAGCCGGTCCAGTTGAAATGTGTCGAGACCGGCGTCGCCACCATGTTGGCTGAAAAGCTACTTCAGGGCAGCAGAATCCACATGCAAACCGAGCCGGACGACAACTTAATGGACTTTCACTCGGTCAACCGGTACACTCCTCAGTTTGCGGAGACTTTCCCCAGCGTTGTTGAGGTGAAAGAGGACCTGCCCGTTGGGGCCCGGATTGTCCATTTAAGCGCCACGGACTCAGACAGCGCCTTCAATGGTAAACTAGTGTATGTCATTTCAGGAGGAGACACGGAAAGCCGCTTCATAATAGAAATGGAAACCGGTTGGCTTTTGGTGTATTCTCCTCTTGACAGAGAAACAACAGACCAGTACACCCTCAACATTACAGTGTATGATCTTGGCATACCACAGAAATCCTCATCGCGCCTCTTGGGTGTTAAGATCCTAGACGCCAACGATAACAGCCCTCAATTTTTGCAAGACACATATTCAGTCGAAATAAGTGAGGCCACGCCGGTGGGGACGGAAATCATCCAGGTGGATTCAACAGACAGAGATCAAGGAGATAACGGAGTCGTGAAGTATTCGATTTTAGGCGGCACAGATCATTTCGCCATTCACAGGGAGACCGGCGTGGTGACCGTCACAAGGCCGCTGGACCGCGAGCTCCATCCCGTTTACGTCTTGAAGATCGCGGCGCGCGACCAAGCAGCGAACGAGCCTCAGTTAGTGTCCACGGTGCCGCTCAAAATCACCCTGGAAGATGTGAACGATAACCCACCGAAATTCATCCCCCCTAACTACCGCGTGAAGGCGAGGGAGGACCTTCCCATCGGTACTGTGATCATGTGGCTGGAGGCCCACGACCCCGACATCGGGCCTTCCAGTCAGGTGCGATACAGCCTTATCGACAACGGAGACGGGAACTTTGAAGTGGACAAGATCAGCGGTGCCGTGCGGATCGTGCAAAATCTTGACTACGAGACCAAGCAGGTGTACAACCTGACGGCCAAAGCGAAAGACAAAGGGAAGCCCATGTCCCTGTCGTCGACCTGTTTCATCGAGGTGGACGTGGTGGACGTGAACGAGAACCTCTACCGACCTTTGTTCAGATCGTTTGTGGAAAAGGGATTTATAAAGGAGGACGCACTGGTTGGGACTTCGGTGATGACCGTATCCGCTGAGGATGAAGACAAAGAACGCGATGGAGAGATTCGATACTCCATTCGAGAAGGATCCGGCCTGGGGATATTTACCATCGATGAGGAAACTGGTGAGTTAATTTTTTCTCAATGTTACTACAAAGCTGTGTAAAGCTGCTTGTTTATATCTTAAAACCAAAAAAAAAGATGCATTGGTTTGAAATCATCTGCACGAGGAAAGTTTTATGCAGCTGGAGTTTATTCAGTTCATGTCACAGAGTGGAACAATGAGGTAAGGGAGCCTTCCAGGAGACGGGTAACGTTCCTGATTCCATTCATTTTTCCTCTTTGGGATAATTGACGACAGGAACAGATGGACCAGCTGTCTCTCAGACCTGTGTGGACATTCCTGAGTAGGAGCTGTAGTCTTAAGACGATTCTATGTGGTTTCACCTCCTCTTTCTGCAGCTCTCACTGTTATTACACAGTCAATTTGGAAATAGTCTCAATTGGGAAAATGGTCTGTTGGACATAAGATATAAACATTCTAATAGCAATGTTTTTATTTTATTTTTTACAACAGCACATTTACAACATTTTACTAAAGGCAGGATTTGCTTGCGGGTTCTTTATTATGTTGCAGAAGATAACTAAGACTTGCTGAACTGCCCAGAATGATTTTAACAGCTGTCTCAAATTAGCTCGAAATAAGCGGTCTGGAATTCCAGGAGTTCCTTCTCAAAAACATAACAATCACCTGATTTGGATGTTTGGGACTTAGCTTTGCTGCCCTCCTTTTTGAAGCTTGGCAACCACATTCTCGGGTGGCTTTATATGACTTTTTTTCCCCTCTTATTTGAAATTAAATTTCTCTCTGCATTCTACATATTTTATGTCTAAATGAGGCAGTGGAACTTAATGCATAATACATTGATTTCTCTTGGCACATGTAACCTCGAAGGTTATGAGGAAGCTGGAAATGCAATTTGTTAGTGCACAGCTGACTTTAACTGTTGAAAAAGTGAGTTTTTATTTTTAGTTCAATGTTTATTAACAATCAGATACATGTGAATTATTCAATAAGTTGACGGGAAGTCTCCTCAGTGAACCTGCTGGGAAATACTTTCTTCTGCCTGGCAAATTTAGCAGGAGGAGACAAGCCTTTATGAAGGATCTGTCCTCTAGGGCTGTGTCAGCGGTGGTGTGTTTGTGATTGTGCGGCGGAATTCTCATTTGTAATAAGATTTTGTTTTATGAACAGACACACTGCAGGCTTGAACTAGTGGCTGACTGTATATGCTTTTTTTTGTTGTTGCAAGAATTACATGTGCTTTTCTATGTTGTTTAAGTTCAGTTCTTCCCATTAATGCACTAAATTGACTGTAATGTAAGTTGGACATTATGCATGGAAGAGTCTGTGAGATGGACTGCAGTACTCCAGCGTTAGTCTTGAAAGGGCCTCATGCAGCCCGGCGCCTTGTCCATGTCCAACTTAAAATCCTGTGTGGGGTGCAGATTTCAGGGAGCCTGGTCTGATCTGCTACTTAATCCCAGAGGCCCATATTAAGTGATTATCAGGAGGTGCAATGATAGGATTGTCCTGGGTTGGGTCCTGTCATTATGGATTACAACTGAGGTCAGGAGACAACTAAATACAGCCACGGCGGTAATGCCCCTCCTATGATTTCACTAGACGAAGGCTGTGGTTTGTAAGAGCGTATGCATTTAGAATGTTTTGCTTCTAAAAAGGAAAACACAAGTGCGGGTGTATATTCCGCGCTGCAGCTGCACGTTGTGAATCTTAACCAGAATGTTTTATAAAAACGGTGCAAAATTAGAAAACAAATGAAAAAGCGGTGCGGGGAAACATGCCAGGAGCCGCACACCTTCAGTCATGGAATTTCTTTCTTTTGTAGGGTGGGAAGCAGTGAGGGTTTTACTTGACGTTGGTAATTCTAAACCAATGCAGTTGTGTTTGCTCTTGAGTGCAGGATCAAGTTTGTTGCATGTTCTTTTCATCGACGTTGTCGTGCTCTGTTTGTTCTTTCACCACAGCATGAATCTCTATTCTCTCAGCTCTTCCTCTGCAGTCGCATCCACGATATAGCACAGTAACAACAATACTACTTTGTGGCTTACAAAGTGTTGCTGTGAAAAACTTTGCACTCTCTGGCTGCTGACGCCGGAAGACAGCGAGTGATGCTCCGAGAGTAGGTGTATCCAACAAATCTGTACAAAGCCTTGTATTTAAGAATAGCCTTGCTACCCACTTGACTGACGTTCCCAAACCACACAGGAAGCAGGCGAGTTATTTTGTTTGTGAGATATTGAAATCAGATTGAAAAGTGGTGTCCATTATTGCCATTTATTGAATTTTACGGAAACCCTTTTCATGCAAGCGTCTTCTCCGGATATGGTTGCTTTTTCTCACTGACTGCTTAGGGAGCCCGTGGCAACTGTTTGCCCAGACATTCTCTGTGTTATTAAAAGCTCTGTGGCCACTGGCTCGGTGCCATCTTAATTTAAACGTACTCTTATCAAGACTCCTTACTGGGCCCCTTCCCATGCTGCAGACCACATTCACCAGTCCTCGCTGTAATCTGAAAAATTTGCTCATCGTCAAGTGTTTTTGGACGGGCGTGGACCAACAAGTAGTCGTAGCAACCTAACTGAACTTTAATATACTGAAAGCTTTCCAAGTGCTTTTTGTTTAAGGGAGCAACATCCAACATGCAGAGCATTACTATGCAGCAAACCGCTACCTGAGCAGAGAAGGAGGGCACTCTTCCGCTGTGTGTCTTGCAATCCGAGCTTCTCCTTGCTCTGCGGATGTAGCCGGGCCTGCTTTTAGTGCACGTTAGTGCACGTGAGGGTGCCCCACTAGCTAGCACAGAGCTAATTACAACCAATAGCGTTGTTAGCGGCGCCACAGAATCGTAACACAACATATCCGGTGAACACTGTTGGCTTTGGCAGCACGTTTGCCATAGTTTGTACTTTTAGCGCCAGCCATGTTGAGAGCTGTAGAGAGCCAATCAAAATGCTCCAAATCTCACCTTTTTCTGATATTGACCAGCTTGGAGAGTAAAATAGCAATATCATTTCTCTATTATATATTTCCATTGATGTCCAGCATTAGCTTATAGCCGGTGGTTTAGTCAAACAATCTTTGGGAAATATTTATCTCCATCTCAGAGTTTGAGTCTCCTCCCTCCAACAATGTACTTTTTTTTCTCCACCATTTTGTGCCGGTGAGGCAGCATACACCTTACTTGTCAGGGCTTGTAAGCTAAGTGGCTGGCTACAGATTTACTTGTTTGGGCCCTAGAGGTCAAGAGATAAGGACTTTCAAGGCCTTGTGCCAATTCTGAAGAGGTTAGTGTTGCAAATGGCCGATGTAATTTCCTCTTCAAAGAGGATATATTTTAAAAGATGCATGGACCGTCAGCCGCCAGTATGGCTGCAGAGTAATCTAAAAGAGCACCGCATGCTGTGTGTGTTTAAGCTCCTTGTGCAAGACCCAACTATGATGTCACTCTTACACATGCATACTGTACAAGTTAAGATCCGTATAAGAGGTTTAAAAGAAACAAAGTACATAAACACTTCCAACATTTGCAATAGTGTTGATGTGAATAAATACTTCCAGCTTCCGGTGCTGGTTGAAACGCACTCACAATAAAACAGTTCTTATCACGATGAACCAAGTCTCCACTCCTTTAAGTACATCTGACTCACGTTCCCCCATGACACACCTTCAGACATCAGGCAGACACAAAAAGTGTATGTGTTTCATTTTTATTGCCAATAAGTAACTCTCTCTTCCATTTCATTACTCTGGGATGACTAAGGGAGATTGTGCGAGTCAAGACACTGAGCCCTAATTGATCAAAAGCTCAGGTTGACATTTCAGAGAAATGGGAAAGTCAAAGGTAAAAGGAAGGCGCTAACTTCACAGCGAGCCTTTTTAATTTGGATAAACTATTGCACAACTTCATCTCAGTCTGCGGTGTGGAGGTGACGTTGATGAGAAAAGCCTCGAGGTTTTTACTTTGAAGGATGCTGGACAGTGATGTCCTCTTGGCTCGAGGGAGCCACGCTACTCAATAATCTACAGTTCAGAATATCTGGAGACAAAAACTGTTCTTAAATTAGCCCCGGAACATTAATATGAAATGGGTTTCATAGTGGGAAGGAGGAATGATCACACAAAGTATTATACCTATATTTATTACCTTTACTTTTATACCGTACTATCTTCTGTAGATATTGCATTTTGTTAACGTACGTGAACATCAGGTATGTATGTAGATGTCAAGAGGGATCAGTCTGTCTTAGATCTAATATGATACAAGTATATAAGCATGTATGATCCAAATCCTTGAGATAATATCAGCCAATGAAGGCTGCAGAACTAAAAAGGAAAGAGTAACTCAAGGCTATATTTCCTTAGAGATAATGGTACGGAGCCATTGTCACATCTCAGTTTGAAGTGAAATTATCCCGTGTACAAGGTGACCAGAGCAGAGTGTGTTCCGTGGAGATGAGATGCAGAATCCTGATTGTATAATGCATGCATTGCCCTTTCTTGTTGGATAATATATGCATTGCCCTTTTCCTCGAGGCTGTTTGCAGCCTGGGCTGTAAATACGTTCTTTGTTAAAGCAAATTAAACTGTTTGAGGCATAATGACAAAGTCCCGTTAGTGTGTTTTCCATTTCCACCCTAAAATAAAATTACCAGCCCTTCACTTCTTTTCCCAACGTCATCCAGTTAAAGTCAACAGATTCTTAACGATAATGAAAAGACGCACGCTCGTGTTTGTTTATGGTCTGTCTTCTGGCATCACGTATAGTTTTTGTGAAAAGTGGGAACTGTTGCTCTCGGTCCTCGAGTTCCCTTTTCGATCTATGTGAAGATAAAAGTGGGACTGCGAAGTGGCACATGGGTCCAAATAGTCTTTGCTTCGGTGCCGTTACTGCGGAGACGGGACCAGGAATGTGCAGCGAGACGGAGTGGACTGTCGGTTGCTAAATGTAAAACATGCTTAAAAGTATGTTGTTCTCTCAGTCCATTAAATCTTTTTAAAGAAACTTGTGGTGGCCGTCTGCAGAGGATGTGCTCCAGTGTGTGTTAATTCTTATCATGCTAACGCTCATGAATTAGAGCTCACGGCCTTCTCTCTTCTGATCTACTGTGGATTGTATGCCAGACTTCACACTTTCAAAGCAGTGTTTTTCTTAGTGGGCCCCTGAGGGACATTTCGAACTCCATAATTATGTTAAATGATAGTAAAATACAATGCAAAATTAAACCGTTTCAGATTGTTATTTAATACGTAAAGCCACGGGTGCTAAAAAGCGAACCACTACCATCAACGGCAATGTGTAGTACAAACGGCAGTGATATTTAAAAGGATTAGCATCGTCCTCACAGACGCATCTGAGAACATATATTCGCCGGGAGCTTTTGCGGCTTAATTATGGCAGAGATGTACGAGATACTGACATGCTTTTATCCTCTTATTCAAATCTCAGCAACTGTTTTTAAGTATTCAGAGCCAATTTCATGGTGTCTGGGCACTTGGCGAGAGCCCTGACCACAAATACACTCCGGCGCAGTGGAGTGGGCGTCGATAGATCGACACCAGGACAGGGACACGGCAACATAACATGACCCTGTGGATTCTGGGAGATTCGCTTCTACCTCTTCCTGATTGACATGAAGCTTAACTTCGCACAAAGCCAGAAATGGCAGGGGCTCCTACCGGCAAAACCTCGCTGATAATTACGTTCTCTCTTTTTTGTTTAAAAAAAAAAAAAGAAGTATGAAAACGTCCGGTTTTGGCTTTACGGGGGAGTTGTGTGCTGTGATTTGATTTTTGGTTCGGCGTTTTGGGATGCCTGCCGGCAACCAGGAGAGTTAATTAGTATGCTTCACATGTGCTGGTAGATAGATTTTATTCCCAAGGGTATATGTTTCCCCTGTGTCTGCTTTTAAGCTAATAATAATAGTGTTTTGTTGTGTTCAAGAGGTATTGATCTGTTCATGTTCTGATTGGGCTCAGCTCCATGGACAGGACGTCCATTTCCATTTGGAGAGATGGCATGAATCACCTCTCATGTGAAGGGGAAATTGTTTGCTCTCAGCTCAAAGTCTACATCCTCCGTATGCCAGCTGGGGTTACCATGTACAATAGGAATATAGAGAGAGATATAGTGTAGGAAAATAACAAAGAAACATGTTCATGGGGGTGAATGAAGACTGTCCTTGTGTTTCCCCGCATTGTTCCCTCAGGCACAGCCTGAGAGCTCCTCTGGGCCAAGAGGTATAGCAAAGGCTCCTAAATAATACTGTGATATTGAATCAAGGAGTATTGCTATGAGACCTGTTCAAAGGCCTTTCAAAGAACGCCATTCCCAGCAACAATAGAGGCTTTGTATCGTCAGCTAAGTTCCAAAAAGCTATCTCAACTGGAATTAATAGGCAATTTTTTATTTTTAAATGGGAAAGAAAAACCCATTCAGACATGCATCACAGACATGTAACAAGTGTATGAAAAGATTTATTTCAGTCTCTTTTCAGCGCTCACAGTTGGAGCACAAATAAATTACTCTCATGTTCTCTTTAGTCTCCCTTTTACATTCTGGCTTTCACATGATACAGAAGGCCGACTTGCCCGAAACGCCTGCGTGGCAACATTGAGAAGTCAAATTGGTGAGCCGTTCTCGTCTTTCCTTTTACAGGACGGCTCATCAGTACAGGCTGTGAAAAAAAAAAA
Source organism: Clinocottus analis (assembly GCF_023055335.1). Taxonomy (NCBI): domain Eukaryota; kingdom Metazoa; phylum Chordata; class Actinopteri; order Perciformes; family Cottidae; genus Clinocottus; species Clinocottus analis. The sequence goes on along the minus strand of NW_027175954.1, from coordinate 2,933,702 downwards.
CATACAGAAAAAAAACTATAGCATTACAGGGCTAACAGAATTGTTGTGAAATGATCGAGCAATTCTTAATTAGCGATTTTAAATGATTTTTTTTTCAATTAGTTCATTTATCTAATGACTAATGTAGTAATTATTTAACATTCATAACTAGGGGTGGGAATCACCAGAGGTCCCACGATACGATATTGTCACGATACTTAAGTCCCGATACGATATTATCATGATACAGCGATACAATGAGTATTGCGATACGCTGACTATTGCGATGTATTGTGATTTATTACCTACTTTTCAAGCGCAAATTGTCCCCAAAGGAAAACTTTGTCAACAAAAAAGAAATAGATTTTATTATTCCAGGACCCAAAAGTTTAAAATTGATCAAATAAAAGATCGTTACTCGGGTTCCGTGTATCGATACATTCAAAATATCGCGATACTATGCTGTATTGATTTTTCCCCCCGACTGCTATTTTTAACAGACGTGCGTTCCTCGTGTTGATGATCACATCACGTTTATCAGGCTTTAAGCCGACACTCGCAGAGCATCACATTGTTGGGGCCTTCCACACTTGGGTGGATTGCTGGCAATTTTTTTTTAAACGGTGGTTTGTTTGGGGGAATCCATGCTTTGAACGCGCTGACGTTGTGTAATCCATGTCGTTCACATTGGCGAATCCCTATTAAGCACCATGTTACCTTTAGCCAGCTGTTGACAGCTATTCCTCTGCCAGTACCGCCAGTACACAGCGTGCACAATGGTGCGTGAAGTGGAAATGGCTCGCAGGCTCAATAGTCCGTGGTATTGAAGGAGATAAGATAGTCTTTGTGACACTATCACCTTTATAATTATCTCTGTCCCAATGGATCACGACCCCGGTGTCACCTTGAATCACAACAGAGGACACTTCCTGCAAGCCGGTTCATAACGCCTGTTCAGTGATTTGTGCGTGCAAGTTTTACATTTGTAAGTATGTAAGCAAACTTGATTTAAATTAAACATTAGCATGCTATTATGCAATGAATAAAAAAAATGACGCTAATTACGAATGTACGTTGGGAAGATTTAACATAAAAATATGTTTTCTTAAAATGTTTTTTTTTATATTTCACAAATGCAAATCAATAACTCAAAAAATAAAACTTCCGCTCATGCCAAACTGCATGAACACTACAAACACTACTTAAAAAAACACTTTGGAAGGACACAAACGCCACAAAATCTTTAACACAAACTTAGTCATGGATACACAAATAGCCCGTGAAACCCAGTCCGCATTTCTTTTTCTATCCACAGTGACCAGTTAGTTTTCTGCCTTTGACTAAGACTAAACCCTTAATATTCTGCACCAATGCTTCAGGCAATGCTTTGAATATACAACAACAAAACACATTTTTTTGCCTCGGACCATACTTTAGATCTTTTGAATTTTGAAGTTTCAGGCATAAATTCCAACAGGCGTGCCGTCTTTCAAACGCATATCTCGGCTGCAGATGTCTGGAAACTTTGGGATGATGTGATGCGTTTAGTTGCTGGGTAACAGAAAGCTTAGCTTTGGAGCTTTGGACTCTTTTCTAATACACTAGCATCTACACCGTGATAGTGGAATTTGAAGCATTTCTCCGGGGTTGTGGAAAGAGAGCGAGAGAGAGGGGGGGGAGCGCAGAGAAAGTTTATGTAAGCATGTGAGCGAGAGGCCTGAGAAGGCCGAGGAATGTGGGGAAGGGGTGAGCGGACTCACCGGAAGGCAGTTCAAAGCGTACAAATGAACGAGGGAGACCCGGAGTACGTCGAGCCACCGGCTCGGTAACGCAGGCTCCCAGAGTTCAGGCACAATTTAGAAAATTAGCATGAGCGACAATCCGGATGTTGTGAGTCTTAATGTTGTGTTGACAGGTTTTAGTTTAGCTTCACGAGGGAGAACTTGTGACGTGCACTGAGCGGTTGCGGGCGACTTTTCAAAGGCAAATGTCACCCTCTTCCAACTGCGGCTTTACTCCGACTGGAAGTCGTTACTGAATACACTCATTGTGCATCTGCACAGGACGTTGATTTAACTACACTCATACGAATGATACCTGCTGGTCTCGATAATTTGAAATCCTTCAGGCTGTCTGAAGGCTCCACCGCACTTTGAAGAACAAAGCCAGAGGGAAAAGGAAAGAGCAAGGGGGAAGGAGAGAGAAAAAGCGGAAAGCAAATCTGGCAGAGGCTGTTGCACAGTCTGTTTTTTTTCTTTTTTTCTTGTGGCCTAAGGGCAGGTTTTGCTTCTGCCTCAGTGGGTAGGCTAGGTATATAGGATGGGTGGGGCAACTAAATTCTTCAGATTCATCTTTCATGTGCTTTGTTTGCAGCCAGCCAGCCAACGGCCATGGCAGATAGCTTTTCATACTCTGTACTGTTTTTTACACAAGTTGTTCCGTTTTTGAGTCTCTTCAGATATATATATATATATATATATATATATATATATATATATATATATATATATATATATATATATATATATATATATATATAACAAATAACTCCTGTGCAAATTGGCCTTGACATTTAGTTTGAAAAGGGCAGAATGTGGACAGTAGTGTTCCTCTTGCAGCTGACGTTTGTATTCATGTGGCAATCTTTTTTTCATATTTTTTTTTATACAACATATGAAGTTATCTCTCGTCTGCTGGCAGAAAAGGCGCCGAAGAACTGCGAGCGAAAAGCATGACCCTCTCCGAAAGTGGATTTGTTCTGCTACACTGGTGTCTGCCAGTCATATACTCGAGCACTCGGGCGCGGGCACAAAGCAAGTGTCGTACCTTCCCGTTCGCCTCGTCTATACTTTGTCGTATTAACGCGTGTGCATGAGCACACATGATCGCCTCCGCTCCACTGTTCCTCCTCCCCAGACCAACACCCTGAACATCTTCCAATTTGCTGTACATGTTGCTCATCCAGTCGGGAGCCACTCCAAATTGTCAGCTTCAATAAGATCACGAATTATTCAATAATGTGTTATTTTATTTTGTAATGATTGCGAACAAATTTCCATGTTATCTCTGTTGAGCAAACGTTTGGCGAACTCATCGAACCAGATTGTCGCGTTCCTGTCTGTGTCTATTGTGAGCTTCAAGCCATGAGTTGGATTACACGCAGCCATTTTATTAGCATTCTTGATGTACTCAATGTTGTTTTCACCACGGGGCTCTTGGCTCTAGGAAACATTGGGGAGCTACCTGTTTTCCCTTGCCTGGCTACCACTCGTACGCATGCCCCCAGCTCATTTGAGAGAGCTATAATGATGACTAATGACAAGAGAGGATCCCGGGGCCGAAAAAGGCCGGGACGCTTAAATGAAACGGGGAGAGAGAGAATAAATGAGCTGTACGACTGAACTCCCCTCCCGTGTTATAATTTTTGAATTCGGCAAGAAGTAATTTGGAGTGTTTCTGCTTTTCTGAGAAATCTGCCTCCACCCGAGGAGGCGGGAGGGTTTGGCTGCTCCGTTTCACTCGTCGCAGTTTCATCACGTAACAGTAAGCAAACGAAGGCAGCGGCAGGAAACCGGCGGCCCTTATCTGTGTTATGGATTCAACACCCACGCCCGGTAATGACACGGGTGTGCCTCCACCGTGATTCACCTTTTTATTAGTTTCAGATATGATAAAACGAAATAAAGCGATACATTGACATCGCACCTATAAAAGGTTATCGAGGTATTGCACACAACACAAACGCTGGAAATAGTTGTTATTTCAAAGGTTGTCAGGGTTTTTGTTGTCTGGAAGATATTTCTCTTGCTGTTGCCCTTTGCTGCCTTTTCTATTTTCTGCTTGTTGGAATAATGCGACCTCACACACGCTCGTTATCTAAATAATATTGTGTTGTTTCATTATCAGAGAGTCTTTTTTTTGTCAGCTTCTGCCCTTTTTGAAGATTTTCACTTTTTGTCCTCATTTATATTTCAACAAGCAAAAAGCATATCCAAACGTTGTCCCGTTTAGCAGCTTGGTTATCCGCTGCATTCACTTGCTCTGTGGCTCCAACGCGTCACTCACCGTTCAATCATTTCCCCACTTTGAGTATTTATGTTTGACGGTCGCATTGCTTTGCATCTATTTGACATTGTGAAAGAATTGGTGCTGAATAGAAACAGGAACCGTAGTCTGGTTGGATTTGAATTATTAGTCTCCACGTAAACACATGAAGTAACACTTTGTCACAAGCAAACGCACACATCGGCATGTGCACTTACCCTTTCCCTCTAACTGAACCTCCCCTACACCAATTTACACACACACACACACACTCACACACTTATCCTTCTCCCTGCAATTCAAATGTACCTACTGAGCACCTGAAGAGTGCTTGTAAGTGGGCTCAGGTGGGGCTGAAAACCACTAAAGCAAATTCACTCCTGAACTTTTTGTTTGTTACCTTTTCCTCAGATAATGTTGCACTGCGCCTCAGCGTCGGCCATTCAGACATCTGAGCTAGTGTCCTCAGAAGTTACATTTACAGGTCATGCGTGTAGATCTGTTTCCAACAGATCTGCATTGTTTTTGCAGCAAAACCAATCACAGAGCATTTTTTCAGGAGATTAAAATTAAACTTGTTGATACATAACTTAGGCCTTTGGTCTCCTGCCTGAGTGCATCGGGACATGTTTACACACAATTTGTCCAGTTTCACCGTGACTGCATCCAGACTGTTCGTATGATATCAGTTGTTGTTTCTGACGACCAAACCGGCCCCTCCTCCACTACCCCACTTAACCGTTGTCAACTTATACAACTTACAGGCCTCTGAAGGCTCTGTTTGCTCAGCTGAAGGCTACAGGCCCCACATGGCAGTAAAAAAAACGTCCCTGCCAGTGAATGTAAACAAGAGAGCGCTGGCTGGCTGTTGTTAATATACCACCATGACATGTTCCTGTCCAGGCGCCTGTTGCTGGTGCTTCTGGTCTCTTTATTGCTAGAACTCGATATCAGAGATCATCAGTAGTGCAGGAATTGATTTGAAACTGTGCTGCACAGGAAAATGATTCCTGATTTCTAAAGTTTGTTTCTTTGTCTCCCCTTTCTCTCAGGCGTCATCCGAACACAAGAGCTGCTGGACCACGAGACGACGCCTCACTACTGGCTCACCGTGTACGCGATGGACCGCGGCGTGGTGCCGCTCTCCGCCTTCGTCGAGGTCTACATCGAAGTGCAGGACGTCAACGATAATGCGCCGCAGACCTCAGAACCTGTCTACTACCCCTCCGTTGTGGAGAACTCCCCCAAAGACGTGTCAATCATCCAGATTAATGCGGTCGATCCAGACGCCAAGGCCAGTGATAAACTCACCTACAGGATCACCAGCGGCAATCCCCAGGGCTTCTTTGCCGTTAACGTCAGGACAGGTAAGATTGCTGTTACGCCGATGGATATTGACGACGCCATAAATTTCTTCCTCAGAGCAGGAAGTCCCTTCTCTGACTCATGACCTTGCATTGGATTTCAGGGAAATGGAAACCTTTAATTTGGCTGCGAGCTTGAGAAAGAAACTTTAAACAACTGCAGAGAAATCCCCTCCTTAGAATCATGCGTTTTCACATGAACAGGGATCAATTGGCATCTGCTCACTGATAGATACATCAACATTTAGCGTGAAATGCTAAATGTATTTGCCTCAACTCAAGTGATCCACTGCTTAAAGGGCACAAATGTGGCAAACAGACTGTATAAAGATTTGTGCTGCACATTCAATTATCATTCGAGACTCTGGGCTAGGTTTTGAGACGCACTGTAGTGCGTGGAAGACACGCCGGCAAGCGGCTGCTGTGAAGTTCCTGTTTCCGTTCTTGTGAAGAGGAAGAGCAGTGTGAACTCCATATTTTAACCCAGGACAGGAGTGGGTTGAGCCTACAGGGGTTTTTCCCACTCTAACACTCTAAAGTGGGTTCTCATACGGTACTCTGCAAATGGTGTGATGATTAATATTTCATTGGGCTCTTTTAAAGTTGCAGGAGCCAGCTATGTTTAGTTGGGAAGCAGCGAGGAAACTTGTAATAGGTACAAAGTGGAGCAGTTGCACGTACATTCAGAGCTTCTCTGTAAATTAACAGATGCATTCCTGTTTTGCCAAACTCCATATTTAAGTGGGATTTCATATTTCATTTTGATTCCTTTGGCGAATGTGTTTTTTTTTTTACACGTGTGCATAGACCCCGATCCGTGCAATTGCGAGACATATAAATGAATCAAGGACAGTTCGTCATCAGTTTCGATGTCTTCCATTCCCATAGATCAAAGTCGCAAAGTGAGGCGGTTAAACCCTCTTTTTTTTAAGTGCCAATTACCGAATTATTCTCGCTCACAATCAGGTGTTTTATTGCCTTGAATGCAAGTGCTCGTGAAACTGAAAGGGGGAACGGTCAGTGAGGCAGTTGCTCCGGCCTGCCCTCACTGCCGTGTGTGGTCCTCCTGTTTCCCAAGGTTGTCACATCAACAAACTGGAGTTATTTTGGTTGGAAGTGGCAATGTGAATGTTCTGACCAAATAAGGATTCATCTTGGAGCACGCCTCCCAGACAAGCCTCGCAGTAATAGCCGGGTACTCCCCGCCGGATAGGAAAAGAAAGAGGAAAAAATAACTGATAACGGGAAAAAAAAGGGAAAACCTTAGGTATGTGGACACGTACGGGTGGTGTTTTATCTGCATGCTTGACAAGATTAGCTTACATACGCTGATGAGAACTGTGGGAGGCTGGAAAGGGAAAGCGCTGTGAAATTGAATATTTATCTTCTGACAAAGCAAGTCATACATAACGCTGTTCAAACATCGTAGGCAGACCTTGAGCTGTGAAGAAAATATCTTTGCAATCATGTGTCTTCCTGATATATATAGTTTTTTTTCCTCCGTCTTTTTGCTCTTCTGTAGACCATAACTGGAAAGGAATGTTTACACTGAAGCAGCTGATCTTGATCTAAATGGCGTTGCTTTTTTTGGTATTTCTTTTTTCCTCGAACGAGACTGCATTTTAATCTCTTTCACCGCCGAAGAAGATGAATTCTCTGCAAAATATTCTCTGATTCTATTATGAACATTTTGTTTTCTCCATCAGAACCCACTGCTTTGTTTCGAGGTTTTGGTGAACTTACAGTGCGTTACTTATTCAGCAGAAGAAAGTCTTCTCAGCCCACATTTTTTTATACAGCTTATGGTCAAGTCCACTGTGGCCAGGGTCCCTTTACAGTGGAATTGTATCTTTACATGTTTTTTTAAATGTCAGATGAGCTCTCTGGAAAAGAAAAACTGGTTATGTGGATGATACTGAAGCATAAAGATATGACTCATTCATGCATATCAAAGCATGTTAAAACATTTATCAGTAGGACACCGGAGCCCCCTGCGTCAGGTTCAACAAAAAGTGGTTTGGACAAAGACAACTTTAAATATTAAATCACTGCTCTGTTGCTGTGATTTCTTTCCTTCTTTGTTTTTAAGATTGCAGCAGAGAGCGGAGGTAGACGGGAAGGGAAAAATAAAAAAACAAGCAAAAACAAGGAGCCAAGACAGTGATTTATGCACAGTGCCAGTTAGAACGACAGCAACATGTTTTTACTAGCCAATGTTTTTAGTTCCAAATTGGATTGGGTGTCTCGGGAGAGATTACAATCTATATCTTATTTTTATTATCTGTGGCATTGAATGAGATGAAAATGTGCCCGATATCTTTCCGCATTATCAACTCAGTATGGCGTCCTCGCCGCATATTACAGGTTTTTGAAAATGTTTAAATTTACAACAGTCTCTGTAATTACATGTTCTAAAATTGCATTGGAAGCATGGGCCCTTGGCGTATCTACAAAGCTCAACCAAAGGGGTGGGGAAAGAGGAAAAAAAGATTCAGGCTTTTTTTGTGTGTGTGTGTGTGTGTGTGTGTGTGTGTGTGTGTGTGGCTTTCGTGGACGTGCATGTGTTCTGAGCTAACTTGCTAGCCTTCCATCGCGGGCCTCGGCCTCGCTCCGCTCTCCAAGCAGCCTGTCGAGCTTCAAACACATGTGAAGGTTTCGCTTTGACGCCTTGGGTGGCGTCGGTTGCCCCCTTTTTCTTTACCCTGCACAGAACCACACTGGCTCGGTAAAGCCCAGGATGAAAGGCTTAGGCCTACTTTATTCCTGCCAAGTAAACAAGTCCCGCTGCTTTGGCTGTTCTCTGACTTTAGCTTGTCATTAAAGTGCAAGACCAGCTCTTCTCTCTTACAGACACCATTGCAATCCGCGACGAGTGCTCAGAACTTAACGGTTTGATATGGCCTTCGCTTTTGAGGGAGAACAGAACAGAGGGGGGGCCGACACAAGACAGCGCTGTGTGGGGACGGGAATTGTGACAGTCAGCTGGATGCGACTTTGTGCTCCAAATCAGTACGAGATCAGGGAATTTGAATAATGATGTTTGGTTCTGAACTTTCAAAAGACGAACAAATGCTCGGTTGTCTGATGGCACAGATCTCATCCCGCCCACGGACATGACTACGGTTGTTCCACGCTCCTGAGCCTGGATTGGACGGCTGCTGAGCGCTGTATTTCCTTGGTGAGGACTCGTAGGCTTGTTTCCAACGGGACCTCAGCAGGATATGAGGCCGACGCCGGGCAGATAGATCATCGCCTCAAATTAGACCGAGGACTGTGTCCGCATGTGCAGTACTCGAGACAGCCAGCCAGTAGCCGTCTACATTTATTCCCCACATGCAGGATTGTCAGAGCTAGTTCATCTGAGGTTGTTGACACGAGTTGCCCACCTTTTCTGTGGGAGAGTGAGCAACGGCCATTTACCTGGTGAATCACTCTCTCGCTTCTCTGGAAATGCTGCTGCGGTGCTTGTGACTTCCTGGACTTTGGGCAGCGCTCTTATGCCAGAGCTTGCATGTGTCGGGGGAAAAGGGCAACCAAGTAGAACACATTAGTCAGAACACACGCACACACACACACACACACACACACACAGAGCACACGCACAGGAAGTTTTTTTTCATATCTAAGCTAACGAGAGCCAGAGCCAGAGCAAAGATCACATGGATAACCATCTTATCTTGCTGAACGCTCATTACTCTACATCCTGTTGTGCCAATTCTGCTTTTCTTAGCACCGTATTAGTCCTTTCCAAGGCTTCCCTAATTATCCCAGTGGTGTCCATTGACTTTTCAGACCATGGCATCATTAGTCTGCGGTGACCTGACATTTGTGCTCACAGCACCTTAAAGCCTGGTGAAAACTCCACCCTGTAACGATGGCGCCTGCCGCGTGTTCGTCACCAGACAATGGTGTGGTTCTAGAGGACACCAGCATGCCTCGAATAGGAGATGACTGTCTGTAGATGATTATGCCTGCCCTGTAATGGCGGACACCCTTCCAGTGGTTCAACTCAAATGGAGGAAGAAATATTCTTGACGGTTGCATTGAACTATTCTGGCCCATCCTTTTCCTTTTCCTTCACCGGCAACGTCCGGCTCAATGTCATCAATTGAAAAGGAGCGCCCGTGGGTAAAAAGCTTTGGCAAGCTTGGATACCTTTTCGACAGGTTTTATGTGCATTTGTCATCCCCAGGGTTGAATAGAGGTAAGGGAAAACAGCCACTGGGACTAGAGCTGCGAATCTTCCACTTTCTGTGGCGCTTATATCAACTTTCAGTAACGCCTCCTCTGTTTGAGGTAGAAAAACACACACACACACACACACACTGGTGTTATCAGTGGTCTACCGAAGCCCCAACAACTATCAGGGGAAGTGAGATAGGAAATGGATACTTCCAACAACTTCCTGGGGTTTTCCGGTAATTGCGGGGGCCAAGCGATTGTTACAGCTCTCAAGAGATTGTGAGAAGAAAAAAGTGGAAATGAAAAATTTCTGATTGTCCTCTTAAAAACTTCAAAGAGCAGTCACGGTGGCTTAGCTGGCTAAGGTTCAGTTTAACCACAGTGTCTTTGAGAGACATCCAATGACACGGCATGATATTAAAAAAAAAAAGTAAAAGAAATGGCATTTCTTCTCCTTCTTGAAAATCGAAAGCGCGTCGCATCTCGTCATTGTTGGCCTCCCTAAAGTTGTATTATTTTACAGGAAGCTGAAGACAAAAACGCACTTCTTGTTTTTCCGAAAATCATACAAAAATGATCATTAACATTTACTCACTTCAGAGAAGCGCCAGAGAGGAACTGTGATTCATTCAGAACAAAGCGAAGCCAACCCGTTATATGCAGTGTGACCAACCTCATGACCTAAAAGCAAGAAGAAAAAACACCACCACCTGACCCGCTAAAGCAGAATATAGACCAGCAACCATGGCAACCATTTGTGTCTTCGACTCGGCTCAAGCGACGCCTTTTTTGAAATTTTGTTGATGCGCTGGCATTGTGAAAGCGTTTCATTTGACGGTGGGAAGCCTGCGTGGGTTTCCACTGGCTGCAGTCAAGCCGGGGCGTATTAAAAAGAAACCGGTGAAAATCTTCACTTGAAAATGTTGTCTCTCGTCAAAATGCTCCCGCTCGAGGGTTAATGCGGGAGCGCACCGACACACCTCTGCTAAATTGACCCGGTTGCCCTCGCCGGCGCACAGCGAAACGCCTCACTTACTCAAGTGAACAGCACACAGCTGACGGCGTTAACAGCCACACATTCGACGGTACCGTTGGAACTGCCGACAGAGATAATTCCCACCCGGGTCAAATCGATCGCCATAAACTGATGATAATTGCATCTGGTTTTGTTTAGTTTCGCTTTGTTTGTCACGCAGATTACCATCTCTTTGACATTTGTGTATTTATGACACGACAACAAGGCAATTTAGTGTGCAGCGTCGCTATTTACTGGCTCGCTGCTAATTATCTCTCCTTTTTCACATATTCAAGGGACTGCTTTTCTGTATTTATTTATTTTTCGCGCCAGCTCTGTGTCACTTCGGGGGCATTGCGTGAAAAAGCATTAGCAAACCACGAGTGCTTCTGGTGCACATTCATTGTTTTATTGAGGGAAAATGACTTCCCTTTTTGCCTGTCATGATTTTAATGCTCGCGCCTCAGTAGCCTCAGGTAGCCAGCCGGAGAGCAGGCGGGCGCAAAGTATCAGGGGAGTGAAGTAAAAAAGAACAACAAAAATGTAATTGACGTTGGCCCATTGTTGTTTTAAAACACTAATCAGACTACTAAATAACTATAAGCGAAGCATTTAAACAGCATTTGTGTCGGGATGCTTCTGTAAAAGCCTTTTGATCCATAAAAGTGGTTTCCTCTGTATTTGTCTTCTGTATTCTTAGTGAAAGCTACTGTCGCCCTCAGGACCCATTCACATGGGTCTGTGTGCTACCTCGTGGGGACCTTGTCTCAGCTTAAGTTGGCACGGGGAATGTCATTGGTGCTTCCTCTTAAAATCCTCTTTAAAGGTTTGGTGAGCATTCAAAGGCTCGTCGGTGAACTGCAGCCAGGAACATACTAGCGTTACTCACAATAACTCTGCAAGCTTCTTTGTATTTTCCTCTAGATTGCAGTTTACTCCCCCGGGGGACTTTGTTCCCGGGGTCTTACATCGTTTCATTCAACAAAGAGTGTTTTTGAAAAGGGGAGTTAAGCCGCCGAAGCTAACGGGTCAGCTCCGTCTCTGACGGGGGACAATAAGTCCTCACAGTTAATTAACGAGACGTATTTGTGCCATCGACTCTCTGTCTTCAAACCGTCCCTCTTTTGTGGAGCAGCTCGCACTCCAACAGAGGAGGTTAAATAAAAGCGGCTGGTGCAACACGGCCCATGAGCTCCGATAACATCCTCCATGTTGGACTCGCCTGCTCTCGGTTCCTCGAAAAGGTCAGTGCTGTCGGGACGCGTCGCTGGTGTTCAACTGCACCGATGTGTCGGTCAAAGTCCACCAGAAGTTAAAGTCAAGGTGAAGGAATTGAACACATTTACGCTGCCGTGGCTATGTATTCAGTTACGTTTCATGTTTTTCATTTTATTACGAGAAAATATGCATTCCAAGGAGAGCTGGGCTTTAATGTATGAACGCAGATAGCTCCAGACATTCGCTAACCGGACCTTATCGCCCAATGGAAATTGTGCATATGTGATCTTGCTCAGGATTACACTTTGTATTCATTATCTTCCCCTCCAAGAACTCACTCGTTCAACTTTAGACAACGTTATGCTCATCAGTGAGCACTTGACCGACAGATGGCCGATAGTCTAATTGGCCGTGCAGATTTATGCTCGTGACACGACCACATCTTTAACGCTGTGGCTTAACATCTGAATTTGATGTCGATTTGACATAAAAATTGAGAGGCCGGCGTGAAATGCGCAAGGTCTCCAAGGAAGGACAGTCATTTAACATATATAGATATGCAAAAAACACAGTCCTCTTGCTGTCACCGTTCTCTGTGATGCCTTGTCTTCAACACCACAAAGAACTCCCAGCAAGCTCAGCGGTACCTCAGCTGCTCCACTGCACTCATGCATCCCCTCCATTGACACAACGTTCACTTTCACAAGCACTGAGGGAACCTGAATCCTCCGTAGCCCCGAGTCTTCCATGACGTGCTCGTCTATTCAGATTACAAATAAGCCTCGCAGCTGTGAGGTGCTGAGATATCCCGATCCTAATACAAACAACGTCCCCCCCTCCTCCTCCTCCACGCCGTTGAATGCCTTTTCCTCACTTTCACAAAGACCATATGTATGTATTTATGTGTTTATATGAGCCGACATGGCCACTCTTTTGTTCACGTTTGTGAACTTAGTTGGACCACACTGCCTTTTGCAAACGGCGTGCCAAGTATCCCTTCACAGTAAAAGTCAGCCGCTCTTGTTCGGCAGCGTTTCGGAGACTCGGTTACAAAGGGAGCGACAAACGGCGACAAACAGCTCCGACTTTAATGTGCCAGTCCCTTCTTAAAGTCCCACGGCCCCTTTTGCATGTCGGTCTCCCACGGTTTTCATCCCGGAGTTTAGATGGCATCGTGAGCGGTGGAAGCGGATCTTTTTTTTTCTTTCTCCACTGTGTTGTTTCAGTGGCAGACACTTAACTCAAAATACCGCTGCGAGTGCAGATATAGCCGGCTGGGGTCGGACGGCGGGTTTTTCAGGATAAGAAACGCTGCAGCCCGCCACGTTCATTATTTTCCTCGCGCTGGAGAGAAATAGCAAGCATTTAAATACTGAATATTCATAGCGTCATAGTGTCATTTCATCAACAACGACACGACGCCTCTCAGGGGGCTCCGAAAAAGCCCAGACGGCGGCACATCCTCGTGCGTCGTCTGGAGTTAAAAGCGTGTCACATGGATATGTGTGTCACTCCGGAGAACTTGCTAATTCCCGGGTATGAACCGGCCCAACAATGTCCTGGACTCCTTAACTCCCTCCAGGCCTTCATTTGGGAGCAGCGGTTTGCAGCGCTCAAGGACATGGTTGAGAGTGCCACCGCTGCTCGGCTGTTGTTTTTCTCCCCCTCTCAAAACAGCACGGCTGTAATTACTGTCGGCCCCGGCTCAGCCCACGCCTCAGGATGGCTTTTGTGTGTGTGTTTGTTGTGACAAAGGCTGCGGGCTTTGGAAGCGCAGATTTCTTTCGGTGAGCTCGGGGCTCACCGAGCAATTACTTCGCAGTTCCTCAAACGTCGAGGTGGAGACGGAGAGGTGCGTGCACCTTCCTGTCGGCCAGCGTCGGCCGGGACACAAATGGGCCATTTTTCTGGCGAGCGTGTGTGTGTGTGTGTGTGTGTGTGTGTGTCGCTTCACTGTGAGTGGACAATGATTGCAGGATGAGTTAAAATAGAGTCCTGAAAGTTTTTTTTCCTTTTCTTTCTGGAAACAAGTTGTTTCCAAAAGTGAGATCAGTGCGTGGATATTAGCAGTGGGTCTCGAGTTCAGAGATCTGGCAGCGAGCTGGCAGCATGTCAGATGAAAGTGGAGCAGAAGCAAACAAAAGCAGTTTAAGCCACAACACAACAACACAACATGCATCCAAACAGCTTCACTCCTCTGCAGTGGACGATTATTATTTTATTTTTTCATTTCAGATGCTTTATTCTTCTCTCTGACATCTTTATCCTCCACATCTTGGAAGTGTATGGTGTTTTCATGCTCCGTCAAAAATAAATGAAAAAAAACTCTTAACTTAAAAAATATGACATGGCAGTAAAAATGTTGTTGAGGATCAAAACGGCAATGCCTCAAAACCCCAACGCTGACTCGTGTAGCGCTGAAACAGTGAATTAATCAGGTTATCAACATGAAAGTAAGCCGCAACCATTTTGAGAATTGATTAATGGTTTTGATGAAAGTCATCTTTCCAGAGAAGAACGCACGCCAATGCCCGGATCCAGTTCCTCCAGTTTGAAGATGAGCCGCATCGGCTTTCAGGACATTTACTTGCAACTTCACAGACCAAACAATGAATCTGTCGATTGAGAATATCATCGCAAGGTTAATCCAAAGTGAACATATTAATTAGTTGCAGCCTCCAGACGGCTCAGCACACCTGTGGAACACACACCTGATGCGATTTGGAAAAGAGGAACCCGAGACCGTGCGACTAAAAGCAGATGCTCGCTATGGGGCGGATTGTCTGCTGCGAGTGAGACGCGCACAAAGAATACACGGTCTGGCAGGAAAGGTCGCCGCCCCGCTGTGAGAAGTTCGCATCCCCCCCCGCTGTTGCTGAATGGCACGACTGCATCTGGAAGGAGTCCCACAAATATATATATCAAATGCGTTTTGATATTTATGTCTCCGCGCCAGTTGTACTGCGTCTCTGGGAAATAGGATTTCAGCGGGTTTGTTCATGAAATCTGAGCGTGCTCGTCACCTGATGTTGGCTTTTGTTTCGTTTTGTTTTCACTTCCAGCAAGCGAACGAAGGATCAAATAACTTTTCCCTTTTTTTGTTTTTTTTTTGTTGTTGTTGTTGTTGTTGTTTAGTTTCTCCTTGTCTCGTTTGCTGGTGCGCTCTCCACCAAATTTCCCCGTCCCCATTTTCAGCTGGAGGTAGCGGCGCTAATTTGTCAGGTGGAAAGAAAAAGAGACGGAGAGATTACACCTGAACCAAAGCGCTCACTGCTTCTCAGCGAGCGCGCGTATCCGTAAACAAAAGGCATCCGGTGATGCCGCCGCCGCCGCCGCCGCCTGTGCCATTAACTCCTCTTTCCTGCGTCGTGATTCAAATTATGTTTGCGAAACGGGACCTGTGTGCTGTCTTTGGCAGAACTAAAAACCTCCATGTCTATTCTATGGGATTACTGTTAAACGAGGCATTTTTTTTTGTGATCGACCGTGTTGCCGGGCCTCGCTGCCGTTCTCCGAGTAGGAAGTCTGTTATGATGCCTCGCCAACCTTTGACTTGGCAGCCGATTTGCAGAGGAATTATAAATCAGAGGCCTCGACTCGGTGTGGTTAATGCTGTCATCTGTATTCTGCTCTATAATACATGTACAAAGAGAGGAGTTACCTAACACGGCACACAGGGGAGCTTAAAAACATTATCATCCATCAGCGCCAGCCCTCTAAAGCACATGAATAATTAGTCAGCGTGGTCTGTTTTGATGTGGCACAGCAGAACTATTAGCTTTGATGGTAATAATCTGGTGCTAGCTACCTCGTGCAACCCGCGGTGCTCCTCTGCAAACTGCTGCAGACAGCGTGCAGCACTGCAACGGGTAATTCCTGGAGGTGGTGTGAATTCGCTGAACTTAATTGTGTTGTCAGTGTTGTCACACCTCTTTTTATTATATGTTGTTGTTGTTATTATTATTATGCAGGGTTATTGCCGGGCTTTTATTGCAATGTTTTCTTCCCCCGTAAAATCATCCTCTGCAAATCAAAGGAGCAGGTTCAGAAAACTGGGAAAAGATGCGCCATTAAATATATATATTCCTTTTGACAAACCGTGTGGTTATCAACCTGGGGTCGATTTAAAATAACACCAGATACGGGGAAAAAGATGTGCCATTAAAATTTAAATCGCATATATTAGTCCTCTCTGGGCATATCTGACCCAACCAATGCTCAAGCCCTTATTTGCATCAGGTGGGCTCAAAACATAACGCATCCACCCTGATTATTATTTTAAATGAATGCAAATTAGCTTTCAAATTCGAGGGGCAGAGCCAACATGAAAAAAGAATCGCGCCGACGTGGAGAGTAATTTTCTTTTTGCCCAACTGAATATCAGTAGACCCAAATCTTTGCAGCTCACTGTGAAGATTAAATAAAGCCGAAGAAGGAGAGGATAAAAAAAAGAAGGGAGGTGGAAGAGGGGGGACGCGGGGGGGGGAGCAAAAGTGCCTCGCTCATGTTCCTCAATTGCAGTGCAGAGAGGGAGGGATATTTCAGGACCTGTAAGTTGTGGCCTGCTATTCTCGTTGCAGGCATATGTGCCATTGATGGGTTTGGGTTTCGGAAATCCTTCGCTTTATGCTAATCAGACGCACTGTGGCGGGCAGACGGCTCTGGTGCGGTCGGAGTTGGCATGTCTACTCTGCACTCAGAGTCTCTGCAAAGTTACAATTAAAGTGGTAGTGAGAACAGCGCGCCGCTTTTAACGCAGCCATGTCGCGATCCCCTCCCCCTTCCCCCCTTCTTTTTTCCTTCCCTTGTGTGTGAATTTGATTTAAAATTGGATTAGCCAGGAACTCAAGACTCTCAACTTGTTTTATTTTTTACTTTAGTAAAACCTCGGCTTAACAAAGTCCCTTCTGTGTGATTCACTTTGGAGCATCAATCCCCCCACTTAAAACGAACGGTGGAACCCCAAAAGACCCTTGAAGCACTTCAACGAGCTGCAGGGTCTTTTCTGAAGGTTCCTTTGCTCTGTTTCAAAGAGTGCTCAGGACCGGGATGGAGGGGGGGAAGGCGGGCGATGTCTGCCCGGCCGGCTCTCTATTTATTCAGCTTGTGGAAGAATTAAAAGCAGGGTGTCGAGGCCTTGCTGCTGTTTGGACACTATTGGCACACCGTTGTGATATTTCACATATGTGAGGCGGTGTGCCGGGACGTCTGGCAACGGGTCGGAGCCGAAAACAAGGAGAGCCATCCTCCACATGCAAACTCTCAACTTGTGGGTGACGGATGAGATAACCAGCAGGGTTCAGATTACGCCACCCACCACTGAGCGGAAGACGAGGAGGGTTATAAATCAAAGACTGTTTGTATATTTATATTTGTGAAACTGACTCTTTGGCTCTCAACCTGATAACAGGAGCTACACAGTGATTTAGTCCTCCATACAGCCTAGCGATAATGGACATTTAATGCAGATATTAATATAGTTAAAAGTTAAAAAAAATCCAATATATTAACAAACAATATATAGATCAATTTCACATTTCTCACAAGGATCCCGAAAATGTTCTTATTAAAGAAATATAACCAATATTTGTGCTCAGTGGGACATTTCGGTGCTCACGTACCTCAAACACATCTTTGGAGACTGTTGTTTTATATTGTTTTATATTGCTTTATATTGCTTTGTGTTGCAGGGCTCGTTCATCTGTCTACTTCCATTCCAGTATTTTCATATGAAACAACAGAAATTGGTGCAATTGGTTGTTATTCTATGTAATTGGTTCTATATCCGCCTGTATTCACACTCTCTTTGATTGTCTTCAACAGGTCTGGTCACAACCACCTCAAGAAAGCTGGACAGGGAACAACAGGATGAGCACATTCTTGAGGTAAGCGCTTTATTTTGCAACGTGCTTTTCTTCCGAAAAAAGCCAGCGGCCCACGTCCGCCTCACTTGTGTATTTGGAAATGAAATGATAATCAAAGACCTTTAAAAAAAAATCAAGGTTTGGCATTTCCAGCCTACTTTGGCTGAGTGCCACAGGTTGCCGACAAAGACAAGTCTTCTAGTGTGTGCAGGAAAGGTCCTTTTGGAATAATTTCACCTTGCACTGATTTCCGGATGGGGTCGGAAGGAGAGGTGGGAGGCGTGCGGGAGATCCTGGTGACTGCTCCTTTGTTCTTTCCCACTGTTCCGTCTCGTGGACGGAGCAAGCTGGGACAGGAAACTGTTGTCAGACCAACAGGCCAATGTCTAAACTTGTGGGTTTTAATTGAGCTGGGCTCCGTTTATCTCCCGATGCTTCGCTCCCTCTCTCTCCCTCTCTCTCACCACGGCGCCGAGGTTGATAATAGCCGTTTTAATTGTGTTTCCGGTGCTGACAGGGAGCAGATTGGACTCCTTTTAATTATTGTTGGAAGTTACACAATTCAGTGATCACTGGGTGACGGTTAATGCCGCTGCATCTGGTGCCAGAGCGGTGTTGTATTTCATACTCGGGTTGTACATTGCGCATCGCGCTAATTGCATGACGGGACTGCGAGTAAATGACAGGGAACACTGTGTCACTTTAAGTGACATGTTTTGCTAAGCAATTGCATCAAATAGTAAGGTTGTTAGAACTAAAAGGGTATTGGGTACTGTTGGGTGTCAGGAAAAAGGTTACCATAAAAACCCAAAGCGCCTCCATGTAGCGCTTTTTTTTTTTGCTCTCGACTTCCAACATGTGGCCGAAAGCTGCTGAAGTACCAGCTTGGATTCGGTGTCCGATTCAAAGTCTTTGCGTCTGTCATAAATGAAGAAGCAAATTCCCACCTAAGTGAAGTTAAGCTCAACCGAGTTTGAGGCTTTTGTTCTTTTTGTCCCGTCGGATTGAATGCCTGCAGACGGATATTTATTAACCACATTAAACACTCGGCTCAAACTCTGGGTTCCACTTTAATGTTTCGCCAAATTCAACACGCCTATTCTCATCATGCTAAAATTCCTGCATTTTTCTTTGTCGTATTAGCACACGGAGAACCAACTATTAACTAAGAGGAACGAACACAAGGTCTCTCTCGCACATTCCTATTTAATTTGAATGCGAATTGGAGGGATCATTTAAAGCTGGTAACGTATGACCTACATACTTTCAGGAAGTGTCTGAGTGAACACGGCCTGGAAAGAGCGACTTAAGATGTTTGTGCGTGTTGGTCAGTGGTTATTGGGGATCGAGCAGGAAGCTCTTTATTGGGCCAAACGTTCATGGAGCTGCTCAGACCCCTCAACCCTACAATTTGCCCTCTCTCTCTCTGCACACACACACACACACCAACACAAACACACACACACACCGTTAGTGTATCCTCAGGGCAGCAAAATCCAGGCATAATCATGACTCAGAGGATCATAGATGTGTGCGCGCATGCCTTTTGTGTGTGATCTGGGAGCCGGCAGGACCAATCAGATTTGAACTCCTAACCAGCGCAGGAGTGTTTTTTTTTTTTTTTGTACGAGCTTGTTGTAGGAGAAGAAACAAAACATGTGGGGCCATGTGGAACATGTGGAGCAATTAGGGTGGGGGCTGTGTCAGCATTGTTTGCACCAAATGCCAAAAGGGAGGTGGAGGGAGCACAGGGGGCCTTCAGCTTTTATGATGAGAGGAATGGGGGTTGGTAGTCGTCGTGTGCCTGTGTGAAAGAGAGAGAGAGAGATAAAGGCAGAAAGGCAGCGGGGGAATTTGAGGAAAGGCAAAGCTGCTCTTGTTGGTGTGAGTGTGGGCTCTAGCGGCTAGATGATAGGCCTCAGTCCCAGGAAGGAGAGGGAGGGGGTGGGGGTGTAAATAGCAAAAGTGGGACATGCCAGGACATGCTTAGGATTCAGGGCTGGGATTTGGGATTGAGAACATTATAATGGAGGAAAAAAAACAAAAAACAGAGGTGAATGGGCTGTTCACATCTGTTGTCTGGAGCCGATCCCAGCATGCAGTTGGACGCAGACGCAGTGTACCTGGCCAGGTTGCGAGTCTGGCCTATTTGACAAGGATATTAGATCCTACTCTGCCTGTTTTTTTAAATAAATTAATCATTAAATCTATTAAACTCATAAAAAATACTGATAAAACCTGCAGCATAACGACATCTTTAGAGGGGTTGTGTTGTCCAACCAGCACTCCAAAACCCAAACATACTTGTTAACAATACCAGAACTCCTCCAGGTGCTGTGAGAAGTTAACTGTAGTTGGAGCTCGAACTCCCATGTGAGCATTTCTGTTTCCACTGTGTGGATTGGGCAAATTCAACACACTTTTATTCCAACTCCTCACCAACAAAAGTTCCTCTGAAGGTTGTCGGTCCCCACGGGAAAAGGTCCCGCAGTGGAAACATCCCAGGAGTAGGAATGTTGTAACAAGGAGAAGAAGTTCCCTTCTCCGGGCCATTTGGCAGTTATCACAACAGACACTTAAAGAGCGACGGCGAGGGAGTGAGCGGCTCTGTGGAAACGGGACGCCGTGCAAAGAAGTGCGGCGGAACTTCAGCTTCAATGACTTCCTCCTCAGCGTCAGAGCCGAGCGCAATATACATTAATAGAGCAACTACAAAACCCCGACACAGTTTGTCTTGATTGCCCGGCTATTTTAACTCACTTTGAATGCACTAAGACAACATATGGTCAGCCGGGGGGAAAGGAAGTGTCGCAAGAGATGATCAGAACAAAGTAGCTTCCCTGTCTTTAGTGCGGTTTTGTGCCTAATTATTAAACAAAAGGCTTTTGATGAAACTGTTCCAAAGACAGACGTGTGTGTGTGTGTGTGTACGCAGTTACACACACACACACAGCCGGCTTCATGATGTGTCGCTTGAGAATTGAACAGGCCTCCCTCCGTAAACGGAGTACCCTTTTTTTTCTCTCCAAGGTGTTTTGATATAATCGGGTATTTCGGGGCGCTGTACCGTCGCAAAAAAATAAAAAAGGCTGGTGTGATCGGAGCTGTTCGCCACGCAGCACAGGATGGGCGCCATGTCCAACACAATATATCCTCCCTGAGAGAGACATTCACACTTTGGTTTCTCATCATCCCATTTAATCAATTCGGCTCATGTGGATAGCGCGGACAGCTGCAGACACTGCGAGGAAAAACAAAAACACATTACTTTGGTAATTGAAACTCTCGCACCAAATGGTGCGCGCCCGGCTCCCGGACTCCTGGCGGTTTTTCACCGAAGCACTTAACAGATGGTTTTAAATGACTGTGACATTTGTCCCACTCCTTCAGCAGCTCCGAAACGAGAAACGCACCGCGTCTCTTCCGGCGCGTAAACTCGAGAGCCCCATTTTCCTCGAGTCGAGGATGAAAATCGTGTGCGTTTAGGTCGACCCGTGGCCCCTTGTTGTTTTTTTTTTGTGATTAAACCGCTCAATTGTCCGAAGACACGCCAAGTGCGTTAAATCGCGGCTCAAATGACCGAACGTAGCGCACGGCGCCTGGTATCATGACTCAAATGAAGGCCTCATTAATGATTCGGCTGCGTGACACTGTCTTTAATTCTAAGTACTTCTGGGGTTCGGAAAAGGCCCCCGGCCCTCGCCGTGGAGTGCAGTAAGTCTTAATGTTTATTAGCGGTGCAAAATCTTTGTTTGCAAGCTCGACACACAGCCGGTGCAGCTGGTGCTGTCACAGTGAAGAGGTGCAGCTAATTAAAAATAATTATCTCTGGTGGGTTGTTCGTGTGGCAGCCAAACACACGACTGCTATCGGGATCGCGAGCAAGAGTACGAAACCGCTACTCGAGTTTAGGAGTCGTTTTTTTTTATTTTTTTATTTTTTTAGTTACAGCCATTACAGCCTCCAGATTGGACAAATCGTGTTTACCTGAATACGCCTACGCCAGCTATTGACTCACCGGGGGCCAGAGTGGATGCAGTTTAATTTGTAGAAAATTAGGAAAAAAAAATGTCTCGCCTGCTCATTTAAATGAGCTCTTTTACATGATTTAACTTCCAAAGTGATCCGCTAATTACGCCACCAATGCGTATTTCACCTGATAATGAATGGTATATTCCCTCAATTTGTTATGGTGCCCCGAAATACCTCTAAATTGATTGGTGCGTGGACCTTCATGCATACAATTAGATTAAATCAGGCTAAAAATAGAAGCTCACGGCAGTGGGTTTAACGTAAATGTTTTCTTTTACTTGTCTGCTCAGTCAATTTGCCGAAAGTCAATTTGTACTTGCTCCGAAACAAATCATTTTATTTATTAGCGGTTATCAAATTACAACAAAGACTGAAGTTAATTGTCATGTTTAATCTTTTTTTGGGGGGGAAAAGAATCAGAACAGGACCCAGTGAGTCATAGATGCAAAGCAACAACTCGATTTTACCACTTGCCTCGAAGCCAAAGGCTGGTTTTGGTATCCCAACGTTTTGTATCCATTCTATTATGCATCCTATCGTCCTCATCCTCATTGCTGAGCTCTTCCCGGGTCTGAAAGCCCCAGTAGTGTCACGCTGCTCCCAACTTTCAACCAGACAGTGGTTTGAACCAAATAACACCCGTACGACCAAGGGACCAAAATTGCTGCTATTTAAGTCCCGATCCAGTGTTGAAAATGGAAGAAAAAAAAAAACAATCCTCTTGTATTTTCCTGCTTGAGGATTTTGGCTCACTAAGAGTCTTCCTGTTTTTACAACTTCAAGGCCCTTTTTCATCAGGGGAGAGGGATGCTCAAAGAAGTGCTTCATCTGCCCAGTTTGACTGGATTCCTTCATTATACTGTGAAGATGATGAAATTTGGTAAACGCCTGTTCCTGATGTATGTTTGTGTTTTAAAAAGAACGTGTGATAGAAATGACCCCCTGCCAGCAAATCTCAGAAAGAGTTGCCTTTAAGTTTGGCTGCTGGCTAAGTTGCTGAGTAAGAAGTGGAATGAAAGCATGATGAAGGGAAAGATTCATACTTCCTCCTATTTCATCTTGTCTTTGATTTATTTGACTTAATTATGACTTTCAAATGCAGCTGTCTTCAACTTTGCTTAAATTATTAACCCTTTCTATATTATCAACGTCATAACTATTGAAGGAATTCTGATATTTACTTCATCCATGTAAAGAAAACCAAAATTAGCGTGCGAGAAATTGAATGTGACTCAAAGTTCACCGCGTCAGATTTGCTTTACTCTTTTACGTCTTTGAATTTCTTGTTCTGAAGTTGTTGTTTTTTTTTCCCCCAGATCACGGTCACAGACCACGGCGTTCCGGCCAAATCCACCACGGTCCGCGTCATCGTGCGAGTCCTCGACGAGAACGACAACAGGCCGTTGTTCCTGGAGAAGATCTACAAGATCAAGCTCCCGGAGCGGGAGAAGCCGGAGAAAGAGAGAGCCGCGAAGAGAGACCCGGTGTACCGGGTCATCGCGTCCGACCGGGACGAAGGACCCAACTCCGAGATCTCCTACAGCATCGAGGAGGGAGACGAAAACGGCAAGTTCTTCATCGAGCCAAAAACCGGGATGGTGTCCTCAAAGAAGTTCTCTTCCGCCGGTGAATACGACATCCTCACGGTGAGTTTCTAATCCCAGAGTTTCACCCTGTCCTCAGCCCGACGGTCTCTTGGTGAGCAGTAAATGTTTACAACAGATGCTTCTTTGTTCCACGGTTGTATTCTCCTCTCTTCTGAAGTTCCCTTACCTTCTTTGTTTCTCTACTTATTTTCCTTTTTTGTGTGTGTGTGTGTGTTAAATACAGTTTTTGTGTTTTTAAAAATGCGGTAAAAAAGAAAAGTCTCCGTTGAGGAGATTAAAAGATAATTGCTCCACTCGCATCATGTTGCTCCGCAAGTGTGGGAAGCAATTATTTGCAAAAAGCATCTACTTTAAAGTTGAGGAAGCATGTTCCAAAACAGCAGTCAACACTGTCCAATTATCCTTATTGCTACAAGGGTGTACAGTTTTTGCTGGATTACTATGGTCTTATTATTGTGGCGCCTTCGTCATTAGGAGACAAATGTGTCAATCATTGATGTGGTTACAGTGCGACGCACTCGATACACTTCTTCTCATCGTGGTAGCTGTTTTTGAAGTATCGTAGAATTACTGAGGAATAACTGTGTGATGTATGCGAAAAACTTTTCTTTTTGACTTTTTTTGTTTAACAATCTTTCACCCGGGAGACAAAAAGCAAGACTTTATCTCCGGTTTAGTCCTCGCAGTTGGCTGTGAGAACTACCAAAGTGACGCTTGAGGCTCACCCAGATTTTATGTCGCCACACGTCCACCGTCGTGTCTCCCGCTGCAAGGCGACACTGCCCACCACAGTTTGCAGTAATTGAAGTTAACACAAAAGGTCGAACCACAAAAGAAAAGCACACAAAAAGGTGCATTGTCATTCACACTGCAGCGCTTTCCTGCCATTTGGACAGCTCCGGAGACAGAAAAGCTTTAACGACTGAAACGACCGGTGGATTTGTCCCATAAATCAGGCGGTTCTACTCACGCACCACGTATAAAATGCAATATGGTTTATTCGCTTATTTTATCTGCAAGCCTTAACTCCCGACAAGCTCACGAGCTACAATACCCAACTTTTCTGTGTATCTACTCCTGTAGAGTCTCAGGTCGAGGATCCACGAGAGGGTTGTACAGAAACTCATTTACGACCTAATGTTGCGTAACACTGTGTAACACCTTTCATTCTCTGCCTCGCTCTCAGATTAAAGCCGTCGACAATGGACGTCCTCAGAAGTCCTCCACTTGTCGCCTGCATATCGAGTGGATTCCCAAACCCAAATTGCCGGCCGATGCGGCTCTCCTGCTTTTCGAGGAGTCCCCGTTCACCTTCTCTGTGATGGAAAGCGATCCTGTGGCGCACATGGTGGGGGTCATCGCCACCGAATCCTCTGATGTCCCCGTGTGGTTTGAAATCGCAGGTATTTCTCGTTCGAATGTTTCTCCTTCAGTGTGTGTGTGTGTGCATATTGTGAATGTCATAGATATATGTTGTAGCTCGACTTTTTTTCAGGACCAACATAGTGCTTGTGTGTGAAATTTCGGGGGGAATTAAATGGAAAATGTATTTAAAAGTAGTTCTATAGAAATCTTGACTTCCCCATGAGTCTTAGCGGCCTTGCAGGCCAAAACGCAGTCACTCCCTATTTGGTGAAAATACCAATTTTTTTTTTCCAATTTTTGCAATTTGTACAAATGAGGAATAATTATGTGATATCAATCTGAGATTTTTGTAGAAAATAAAGTATGTAGAAATATCTCAGAGCGCAGACAATTTCAAAGCTAGCTAAAAAGCAGGAGAGGAATTTAAATTGTGAGCTAGCAGGGACGATAACGTCTGCTAGCCTAAGCTAAAGGTGGAACTACATCAACTTTTTCTTCTAGTGATTTTATGTGAATTACTACGGCCTTTAAATCCTATATTTGAAAAGAGATATTAACAGTATGTTTCGTGCTTATGTAGGTTTAATGGCAGTTACTGTTTGTAAGATCTTATTAAACATAAAGTTAAGGGAGGATCGGTTCATTTGTTGAGCAGTTTGTTTGCCATCTTCAGAACTTCAATCCCTGTTTCTCAATGTCATTGTTAGAAATATATCATGAATGA
This sequence comes from Clinocottus analis, assembly GCF_023055335.1. Classification (NCBI taxonomy): domain Eukaryota; kingdom Metazoa; phylum Chordata; class Actinopteri; order Perciformes; family Cottidae; genus Clinocottus; species Clinocottus analis. The sequence continues at coordinate 2,908,308 of NW_027175954.1, read as the reverse complement.
TTCACTCACAAACACTAAATATTTGTGCTTTTACTCGCTCTTCTGGGCAACTGAAATGCAGAATATTTCCTTCCAGTTATAGTTGGCAACTCTGTTTTAAGTGTTAAAACTCAATTTGTCCTTTCTTGAATGTGTGTTTTGTAATTTTTTTTTAACTTCTAATAGGCATTTTATGCATGAGAAGACTTGAATTGACTGCCTTCAAAGATGCTCGCCTCTTCTTCCTTTCCTCCCAGCCCGTCCTCCCTCTAATCAATGTCTGACTGACACGTCTCTTTTCTTCTCTCCTCTTCTCTCTGTGCTCGTCTTTCCCGCTTCCTTCTTTTTCTCTGGAATGTTCTGTGTGGTTGGATTTTTGCAAGACGGCATAGAGGATGCAGAGATGTTTTACATCCTTCAGATGGCTTGTGACCACAACTGTACAGCAGAAGGTAGCTGCTGGGACCTCTTTTATAGGCTGTGGTTGAACCGTGTTGTTGCCGCTGGTTTGATGTTGTGCCACATTTCCCACCCTGAACCTGTGACCTGATTAAGATCACCCCCTCTCCCTTACCATGTGTGACTTGTATGCGTAATTGTATGTTTGAACATCATTATTCAGTATATAGAAGGATCTGCTGTGTTTTTTTAATTCATTACTTGTATGTATCATCCCATGAGTGTTAGGGGTGAATTGCATGAAATAGCTATCATGCGAATGGCTTTTGGATAAACAACAAATCGACACTGATGGGTAGTTACATCGACATTAGTGCATCCATTCATTCTCATTTTCGACCTTAGCACAGCAGAAAATTGATGTTTATAAGCCCATCCCAGCACCTCCATTTCGTGTTTGTATAACCTTGCTCCATGCGGACAACTAAAAGAAGAGCTGCCACTAATCTTTTGTCCCTCATTGTTGTCTGTTACAAAAAAAAAAAAAAAATCCACAGGTGGTAATTATGACAGCCGCTTTGACGTGGGCAAGGCCAGCGGAACCTTGATTGTTGCGCGGCCCCTGGATGCCGAGCAGAAATCAAATTACAACCTGACGGTGGAAGCCACAGATGGGACACGAACTGTCAGCACCCAGGTAATTGAAACACTAATGAAACGGTTGGAAGCTGATGAGGCAGTTGTCATGGCTCTGTTTTTCTCATGTGAGAAATAGGAGGAGGGGAAACGGGGACCGGGGGGAGCGTCGGCCAAACGGTTCCGTTTTGTTGTGAAATGTTTAATGTTGTGACGCTATCATCGCTCTCCACTGACAGTTTTCGGGGTCGGGGTTTCATTACATCCCGACATGACCTGACTTCCAACAGCGTAATGGAGCCGGGAGGAAAAAATGGACAGAAAACACACAAAAAAAGAAATATGGGATATGATCCAGTACGGCTGTTTTAAGAGCTTTTTTTTTCTTCTATCGTCTGGTGCTGCTCGTGGGGGTGTGGTTCAATTGTGTTTCACCACTTAGATTTACTGATGTATTTTCATTATCAGCTCATTGGACAGGGGAAAAAGAATGAAGACTCCTTTGTTGAGCAAGTTTTCAACGCCACGATATTGGTGGATTGTGTTCCCTGCTCCGCTGTCCTTTACCATCTCAGTTGAGTGTTGAGCTCCAGGAATCTTCCATTGTCTCATTCATGACGCAGAGCTGCTGTGATGATGGTGCCAGAGTTTTTTTTTAAACATTTTTTTTTATATACATTCTTGAGCCCCCTCCCTTCCTCCATCTGCTGCGTCTCTCGCTCTCTCTGAACCTGTAAACCTTTCCCTTTGTCTTTCTCCGAGAGGAACAGATTGCCTTGGTCTTTTTCTGAACATGCTCTAAATAACCAACGACATTACACTCATACATATACACACAGGTACGCTCATGCAACAGTGGGGAAACTGCAAAATCGACTGAAAAGAGGCTTTCATGCAGACGAAGAAAAGCATTAGGCGCTGAACCGTAAGACCCAGTGTGAACCATTCTGATGAAAGATGAAACTAAAAAGTAGCTCCCAAAAAAAAAACTTTCAAAGCAGTTGCATACTTGCATTTTCATACATTAATATGCTAATTTAATCCTTCTTGCGTATATCTTGCTCCCCAGCTGATACCGGAGCTCAAGCGCCACCATAAAAAGCTTCTAAGCACGCAAGTTGTCTTTGGTTTTTTTTTGTTCAGATGGTCATGCCTTGTCCATGAGATTCTGAAGGTTTTTACGTGGTAGTTTGGGTCGTATGGGGCGGTGGCATTCAAAATGTTTTGTCCTTTGTCCTCAAAGGGGGGGCTTCAGAGAACTGTAGCTGGAAAAGAATCCATTTGTTGTCACTCCGTATGAATAAAGCCTTTCATCATCTGGCTGCTGTGCTCCACTGAGCCTTGGATGAAGCGCCGCCTTTACTGGCATTTTGCAGCTCATCCGAGGAGGCGGCACGTCCTTTAGTTGAGTTCAGAACCTGAGAAACAGCCGCAGAGTACCTATTTTCACAGTGAGTTTTTCTCTGCTCATGAAGCACTTTCTTAAAAGCCCCTAACAACGGACACTTATTTAAAAAGCCTCTTACGAACACGACGCACGCTGACATTCTGAGTCCTTTAATCACATTCAAAGGTTAACCTATTCAAATGGTCTAATTCTCAGTCGAGCCCGACCACTGCAGGATGTTTGAAGCCTATTCGGATATTAGGGAGTTGGAAATATTCCGTATCGACATATCAGCCCATGTCATTAAAAAAGCAATGAGATGGTATCTAATTTACACCGTGACGCGGCACAACACAAGTGAGAGGAATCGCTTTCAATCCTCAAGATAAGAATCTATCTCCAAAACTATCATATCATACTTAACACAAATTGTTTTACCGGAAGCGCGGATTGATGATGAACAATTCCATCTCTTCAAGCCATCACAGCTTCATTTAACTATCAGTTTCAGGCAAGAAATGGGTCAAAGAATAATCAACGGGTACAGTATATCAGATGAAGCGTATCAGATGAGGCTTCTCCAGCACTGTTTTGCACCGTCTGCACATTTCAAACGTGCATATTTTTGAATGTATTAGCAGAGCTGTGTCTGAGAGGTGCTGTGCTCTGTTCACACTGCAGGCAAGCGTGATTTTTGTGTTTTTTTTGTGTGTGATTTTTTTTGTCAGAATGTGACCAGTATGAGTCTCACGGAATCGAATATTTTCAATTCTGACCGCTTTCATGCGTGTTTTTTTTATTTGATTTTGCAATGCCGCCTCATTCTGAACAGTCATGTTGTAAGTTGTACAACTTTTCAGTTCCCTAAACGGATGTGTCCACTTCTGGCTCCACCTGCGGTGGTCGGCCGGGTGTGCAGAAGGTAGCCGCCACTGCCCGACAAAGAGCCGCGCTGCAAGGCCAGCAAGTGCAAACGCAGCCCCAGTCCTGCACACCCGGCCGACCACTGTAGGTCAGCTGTTTTCCACAGAGGGAACGGATTTGCTGAATTTGTATGCTCCATAAACCCCACTTGTGATGTGATTTAGGCCAGTTGCCTGGGATATGCTGAGAGCCAAATAGGTGACTGCAGAAAGGGCACGCGGTATTATCAGAGTTGCGAAACCCCCCGAAACTTGTGTTGGCCTTTTTATGTCTTTTTGTTGTTTTGCAAAACGAGGCGAGGAAGAACCACGCGTCCTTCGTCGGAGTATCTCTCCTTCATATTTGATGGATCGCGTTCAGTGCCAGTCGGCCGACTCGCACATATTTGAGAGAGAGCCTTGAATGTCCTGAGGATTCGCCGCGCTGAGTGCTTCATGTTCCAGGAAAAGCCATCTGAGTGTTTTGGCTACTAACTTGTTTATCCGATAACATTGTTCGGCATTGACGCAGTTTGCTCTGCCTGCAGGGGTTTAACAGAAACAAAACAAAAAATGCACCTCTTGCTGTTTGATCGTAACAGTGTGTCAAGCCACACTGAAATGTATTAATTATCTTTTTGAGATGGGTTGCGGGCACGCGGTATTACCCCTCCAGCTCATCTCCTCCATTGTACAGAATTGGGAGGAACCCATTGCACTCTCGAAAACACATCTCGTTCTATAATATCTATGTTTTATCGCATGAAAAATAGATGAGGTGTTTTTTTTTTTCTTCCGTCGCCTCGCTTGCGACATGAAATGAACCCGTGACATAAATCCCCAGCAAAAAGAGTTGAATGTGAGTTTGTTCGACAGCATGTTGTCTCTTTAAACAAGTCAAACAGAGTTTCGTCGCAAATTAGATCTACCCGATCACACACGCGCAGTGCACCTCGTGAAAGCTCAAAGTTTAGACTTATCTATTCCTCAAATCAAAGTCATGTGGAAGCGGTGCAGCCAGACGAGCTGGCCTATTTTCTCTCTCCTTGGAATGTTTTTTTTTCCAGCTTTTTGTTCTCTCTCTCTCTCTCTCCCTCTCTCTCTCTCTCTCTCTCTTTCTCTCTCCCTCTCCCCCTCAGCTTTTTTTTCCAGAATTTTTCATTTTCTTTTCTCCTCTCTCCCTTTTTTTTTTTTTTTCTTCTGAAAATGCCTCTCACATTTACTGGCCAGCCACACCGGGTAATGATTACTCTGTTTGGGTAGAATAAATAGCAAACAAGAGCACTGGACCCTGTGTGGGTAGTGGGCTGTGTTAATCCTGTTTTGGGAGCATGTTGGAGTGCTCAGTGCCAGTGCCCTGCCTTTGCCCAGAACCTGCCACCTGGCAGGGGGGCTTCCTCTCCTACGCATGGCACAGGAGGACAATGAGTGCAGTGAAAGCCCCCCATGCGTCTTTTTTTTGGATACAGCAACACAAAAGGTGTTTCGTTATTCGGAAGGCTCCGTTTCCGCTGTGATCTCCTGAGCAGACTTTTGTTTTTCAATGTCCTATTATTGTAATAGTCTTTTTTTCTTTCAAAGAGCCGAAGATTGAAAATGATGTTAAATCCGGGCGTGCTTTGGACTCCACTGGTGTTATCGGTATTACGCTCATGGTCTGTGGGAGGTCTATGAGGAACAGTCGGCCTTTCTGTTGTGTGTTTTCCATTTGGCCATTGTGGCGCTATGAAGGCGCCTCTGACGGATCAGCTGATGTAGACGAGGGGTGCCGCATTCTCGCTCGGGCACCTCATGGGCAGGAGGCTCGGCTCGGCATGCGGCCCGGACTCCCTTCCCCCACCCCCAGCTATACGACATCCTCCCTTAGCCATGCAGAAGTACCTCAAGCTGTTCTGCTCACAATCTGTTCCCGGCCTCCCGTTTCTCGTGTTATCTCAGTCCGCATTACAATGGCTCCCTTTATGTCTCACTGGAAGGTTAACCTTGTTAACTCATACTTATGTTGTCTTGCCTTCAGTAAGTATCAAAGCTGACTATTGCATTTTTCTCTCTCTGTGTTTTATTCCCAGCCACGTCTCATGCACGTGTATTTATTTAATTCCCGCTCACAACCCGCACTTTCTAGATTTGACCATTTCCCTCAGCTGTCTTGTGTTTTTTCTCCCCCGTCACTTCTCTTTCATACTCATCTCGCCCTCGCAGCACTTTTTTTCTTCTGTCGTATCTCCGTCTGTCACGTCTGCGTCTCAGTCCTCAATCTTGTTCCTCTCCAGCATTCCCAGAGGAAGCCATATACAAAGACTACAGAGTTTTCTTCTGCAGCAGCATTTCAGATGCAGTCGGGCTCTATCAGGCTGCTTTGTGATGTTCGGGGGCAAAGTTCCTCTGAAGTGTTGTCGAGCCTCCTCGCGAAAAAAAAAAGAAGGGAAGGCAAGTTTTTGTGTGTGCATACGGAGGCTGAATAGCCTTTTGTGTACTCGCTAAACCATCTGAAATCGTACATTGTAGCGAGATGCGGATACCACTGACCAGGTTCAATTCCTTTTCTGCTTCTCGACAGCATTATCAGCTCTTGCCACCTTCCGCACTATTCACAAGACGTGTTATCTGACGCCGGCCAGATTGAGACACATTGTACGGCTTCTTTGTGCGGATTCATGCGTGGACGTGCTGCATTTTATGAGCCCGCGTATGTGGGTGCATGTATGTGCATCTGTGTGTGTGTGTGTGGAAAAGATGGATTGTGCGACACGGCGGATCTGGTGCTGTAGGATGTCTGACTCAACACGAGGAGACGACATGCTTGGAATGAAAAAGCTGAGGGTGCAACATACACCAGAGGCCCACACTTCCTATGCTTTCTTTACAGGGTTAATTCCTCATGAGGGAAATTGTATTTATTTTACATTACACGTCCTGATTAGCAGTGTGACACGGGTCGCTCGTGACACATGACTTGTGGCAAACCGCCAGTTCTGCGACGTTGGCAGACAGCATGCAGCCCACCGCGCCCCTGCAAGATGACATCTGTGAGTTTCAGCAGCGTTGCCAACATCACAGCACACAGCAGATTGTAAGTGTTATCAGTGCTGTCAGATTGAGTCTATATTTGTCTCTGATATAGGCTCACACCGCTCAACAAACACTATTATGAGGGAAAACAAAAGTGGGCAGTTGCCTTGACCGGAGATCTGACAAAATCCTGGTCAGCTGGTGAGCTGTGGCCCGGCCAGAGCGTCCCTGTTCCTGCACCGAACCGCTCGGCTTTGCCCGGATTCCTTACGGGACATCACCCCCTGGTGTTTGGTATGCAGGTGTCTAATCTGGGCTGATCCCTTTGTTCCCCATGTTTGGCAACGGTAGAAGCCCCTCACTGGTCTGGGAAGCAGAGATGGCATTCCAGCAGCTCTCCATAATCCTCTGTCGGAAGTCCAGTAGACGAGTGGCTGGTGTTGATAAAACATGCTCCCAGTGGAATTTTACAGTTTGGGGATGCTGGATTCTTTGTTGTGCGAGTGTGTGCGAAAAAGCACAGCGACTGCACTTTTACGCGGTCTGAAGCAAGAAGCGCACGCGTGGAGATTTGTTTCATGAGTGGGCAGTTTTTGTGATAACATGAGCAGGATATTGAATCTGCAAAGCAGTTGCACTAAAACTGCGAAACCCTCCTAAAACGTCGATGACTTTTGAGATGTGTTATATGTTGTTAATGTCCATGGATCGGGCTTCTAACTCCCCACAGCTGACAGCTCACCCTCAAATGTTTTTTCAGCCATGTCCTCTTAATTTAATCACCTGCTCCTGTGTGTAGCTCGCAGTTCATTTAGATGCATTGTGTTTTTCCCCCATTGATTTCCTGTTTTCATTGTGAGGCGCATCAAGTGGCTATTCAGTTAAAATATTGCTTTTGCCATCATACGCATCGATCTGTTCTATATCTACACAACACTGCTTATTACTGAAGAGCCTGGGAGAATGTGTGTGTGGATGGAGGAAGGAGGGAATACAAGTAATTATACAGTACTGAACACATCCATTTACACTCAAACTTGTATTGTTGTTGTTATTAGATTATTGCCATTTCAAGTGTTTGCACATAGGACCCTAACTCTTACATAAACTTGGCCCAGTATGCGGACCACTTCTTTCTTTTAAAATGCACATTCTCATTTATTTTTTTCCTGTAGGTGCTTATCCGTGTCATTGACACCAACAACCACCGGCCACAGTTCTCTCAGCAGGTGTACAATGTGAACGTCCCTGAAGATAAGCCGGCGGGGACCGAAGTCCTGCAGATCAGCGCCGTGGACAGAGACGAGAAAAACAAACTGACCTTTACGCTCCTGAGCAGCACCGATCCCTTCAGCCTGAGGAAGTTCCGGCTCGACCCGGGAACGGGCACTCTGTACACCGCTGAGCGACTGGACCACGAGACGATGCATCGTCACATCCTCACCGTCATGGTACGAACCAACCAACGCTGACAGTAAAAAAAAACAACCTTGATAAATTATGTGCTGTTCCTTCCTATATGCGGCTTAATTAAGTTATTTTTTTATTGTTTGCTTCATTAGAAATCAAAAAATCCATGAAAGTAAGATAAGCTAGTTCAATGCTGTGCTTTTCAAACATGAATAGTTTGCTAATTTACAATGTTACTATTCAGGAATGCATTATTGCTCGAGGGCTGGCAGACTCTTTTCTTCCCTCGCGTCCTCCCTCCCTCGTGTCTGACCGTCTCCTTTCTCAATGGCTCTTCTCCAGGTTCGAGACCAGGACATTCCAGTAAAGAGGAACCTTGTGCGTGTTATTGTCAACGTGGATGACACCAACGACAATGCACCCTGGTTCATAGGCTCTCCTTACTCTGGACGTGTGTTTGAGTCCGCAGCCGTCGGGGCCGCTGTGGTCCAGGTCACGGCTCTTGACAAAGACAAGGGCTCTAACGCGGAGATCGTCTACAACATTGAATCAGGTAAATGCACACAAAGTTGCTGTGCCCCTCTGTTGAGCCGCAGTTTCCATAGTTATTTTTTTCCCCTCTTTCTCACAGGAGAAAGCTTTCATTGTAAATGAATGCAAATTAAATCGTCTCGTAAAAAATGTATGAGTCATCTTGAGCCATGCTGCCCACTGGATCTTGATCATGAATGGAATACTTTTTACAAAGAGTAGGAGAAAATAAAAGACTTTGTCTAGAGGATCTCCCAATGCACGAGTAATGGGTAGATCCTGCCTCAGAATTTCCCACAATGGTTTTCTCCTACAATATGCTGTTGTAAGAGACATGCCAGAAACAGCTTTTTGTTTGAATGTATGCATATTTGACATAGCTAAGATGACTTGATGTAATTCAATTGTAGCTTGCTTTGTTCTGAGTGAAACTGATTAGGATGACTGGCTTGGAAAATACGCACTACAAATGCTTGTCAACCACATCTCCCTAGTGCAACACGTAGAAAACTTAGATACTTGATAAGTTTAGCATCACCAGGCACACATCATAAGTCATTCATATATTCTACTTTTGTTGTCTCTTCCTTACAGGAAATATTGCAAACTCATTTGCCATCGACCCCGTTCTTGGGACGATCACAGTAGCCAAAGAGCTTGATCGCAGCAGCAAGAACATGTTTGAACTCACTGTGAAGGCTTCTGATAGTGGAGTACCTCCGCTGTCAACTACAGCCACTGTACACATTTTGGTTACAGTTTCTGACAATGCAGCCCCCAGATTCACAGAAAAAGAGTTCTCTGCAGAAGTCAGTGAATCAGTCCACCCAGGAAGCTTCGTGAGCTTAGTCACAGCCGACAGCAAGTCGTCTATTTTCTATCAAATAAAAGGTGGCAACTTCAACAACGCGTTCAACATCAACCCCAACTCAGGAGTGGTTGTCACCCAGAAAGCCTTAGATTATGAGGCCACCTCCCAATACAAGCTCATCATACAGGGTACCAACATGGCCGGACTTGCCAGCAACGCAACTCTTCTGATTCACCTAAAGGATGAAAATGACAATGCTCCAATATTTCTCCAGAGAGAATTCAAAGGGGTTATCAGCGAATCTTCCCCCGTCAACAGCGTTGTTCTCACTCATGAAAACACCCCTTTCGTCATTCGTGCCTCTGATGCCGATTGCGACCAGAATGCCATGCTCATCTACCAAATTGTCGAACCTTTTGCTCATAACTACTTCGCCATTGACTCGAGCACTGGAGCCATCAGAATCACAACGCCCTTCGATTATGAGCAGAGGAGTGTTTTCCGCTTCACAGTCCAGGTCCATGATCTAGGAATGCCACGCCTATTCGCAGAGACGCCAGCCAACGTGACCATTGAAGTAATTGATGTTAATGACTGCCCGCCCGTTTTTAGCCAAGAACTATATGATACAACGGTCATAGTGCCAACATACAAAGGGGTGGAAGTCGTTAAACTCAACGCCACAGACTCAGACTCTGGTCCTAACTCCAAACTTCTCTTCTCCATCTCTGAGGGAAATATTGGCGATAAATTTAAAGTGGATCCAATCACGGGCATAATTTCTATTCAGAATGTCACACAGCTCCGGAGTAGATATGAAATAAAGGTCAGAGTTTCTGACGGTAGATTTGCCGCAGTTGCCACCGTAAAGATAAATGTGAAGGAAAACAAGGAGAGTAAACTAAAGTTCACCAGGGAGTCCTACAAAGCCTCAGTCCGAGAAAACCTTTCCGAGAAGAAAACACTCGCAGTCATCGCTGCCGTTGGGAACCAGGTGAACGAGCCCTTGTTTTACAAAATTTTGAACCCTGACAGAAGATTTGAAATCAGCCACACATCTGGAGTAATCTCAACTACTGGGATTCCATTTGATCGAGAGGCACAGGACACATTCGATATCGTGGTCGAGGTCACCAAAGAGGACCCGTCTGAAGATGGGGCTCACATTCTCGTAACTGTGACAGTGGAAGATGAAAATGACAACAAACCTATGTTTGTGAACCTTCCCTATCATGCCCTGGTCCAGATGGATGCAGAGATAGGCCAGGTCATCCGACAAGTCACGGCAGTGGACAAAGACATTGGCCCGAATGCAGATATCCATTATGACCTAAAGGATCATCAGGAGCACTTTCAAATTACCCCCCATTCTGGCAAAATCTCTCTGAAAAAGAAATTTGAGACCGATGCGCTCAACACCGACTTTGTCGTCGTTGTTGTGGCAAAGGATAATGGAGAGGCAGCACTCTCAGCAGAAGTAGAAGTTCCAATAACAGTTGTGAACAAAGCAATGCCTGTGTTTGAGAAGCCTTTTTACAGCATTGAAATCCCTGAAAACATCCAGTTACACACACCGGTTCTCCATGTACAGGCCAATGATTCTGAAGGCCCTCGTATCGTTTACACAATCTCGGAGGGAGATCCTTTCAAACAGTTTTCAATTGATTTCAACACGGGTGTCATTCATGTGATTCAGCCTCTGGACTTTGAGACGCATCCTGCCTATAAGTTAAATGTAAGAGCCACAGATTCTCTAACTGGAGCACACTCTGAAGTCTTTGTTGATATCATTCTGGAGGATGTAAATGACAACGCCCCGGTGTTCCTGTCGAAGGCCTACTATGCCAATATTTCAGAGGCCTCTGTCATCGGTACTTCCATTTTGCAAGTTGATGCCAAAGATTCTGATACTGCTAATAACCAGGAAGTATTCTTTCAGCTGGTTGAAGAGAAGGGAAAGAGTATTTTCACCATTGACCGTGACACAGGAATAATCTCCACTGCTCAAGTTCTTGATCATGAGGAGATCCAGCAGCACAAGTTGAGAGTCCGCGTTGTGGACGGAGGCGTCCCATCCCTTTCAGGTGAAGTCACTGTGACGATAGATGTTACCGACCTGAACGACAACGCACCATTATTTACAGAGCACACTTATAAGACTACCATTAGTGAACTGGCCCCACGTGGACACTTCATCACCCAAGTCCAGGCATCTGACGCTGACAGCTCAGACGCCAATAAGTTGGAGTTCTCCATCATATCCGGCAATGACGATCAGAACTTTTCCATCGATAAACACACAGGCGCCATTGCCATTTCCAACCACCGCAGGCCGCATATGCTGCCCCTTTACCACCTAAATGTATCCGTGTCAGACGGTGTTTTCAGAAGCTCAGCCCTCGTCATTGTAACAGTTACTGGTGCCAACTTCCACAACCCCTCCTTCTCTCAGGTGGACTACGTGGTTGAGCTGGTTGAAAACTCACCTATCGGTACCTTGGTAGCAGAAGCGAAGGCGACGGATGACGACGAAGGCATTTACGGTCAAATAACATACCTGATTGTGAACGACTTTGCAAAAGACAAGTTCTCTGTCAATGAAGACGGAGAGATTTTAACTCTTGAGAGCCTTGATCGAGAAAATACCATCGAAAAAGTTATTCCTATTTCTCTAATAGCAAGAGACGGAGGTGGAAAAGTAGGTTTTTCTGTAGTCAATGTCATTCTCACGGACGTCAATGACAATGCCCCACAATTCAGGGCAGCCGACTACAAAGCCACCATTGCATCAGACGTCCCAAGGGGAACCTCCGTGGTTAAAATTGCTGCTTCAGACATGGATGAGGGTAGCAATGCTGACATTGAGTACTCAATCGAAGCAGATGTTGAAAACGTGGAAGAGAACTTTGAAATCCACCCAACGTCTGGGGTTGTTACAACCAAAGAGAGTCTCATTGGACTTGAAAATGAGCTCTATGCATTCTTTGTGAGGGCGAAGGATACTGGGAATCCCCCTAAACATTCTGTTGTCCAAGTTTACATCAGGATTGTTGCACCGGAGACGCCCGTTCCTAAATTTTCTGAAACGCATTACCGCTACACAATTGCTGAAGACCTTCCCATTGGCACAGAGATCGATGTTATTCAAGCTGAGAGCGAGCAACCAGTCGTTTACAGCCTCGTGAAGGGCCACACTCCCGAGAGCAATGAAGATGAGGTTTTCGTTGTCGACAGAGACAGTGGCGCCTTGAAGCTTCAGAAAAGCCTCGACCATGAGATGACCAAATGGTACCAACTCACTTTGCTTTCTCAAACCCAACAGGAGAACTATGAGATAGTAGCGTCTGTAAATGTTAACATCCAAGTGAAAGACCTGAATGATAACAAGCCCGTCTTTGAGTCAGACCCTTACGAGGCTGTCGTTGTGGAAAACCTTCCGAGTGGGACGCAAGTGATCCAAGTCAAAGCCACCGACCAAGACTCCAGCACCAACGGCCATGTGGTGTACAGCCTCGACCCCAAGCAGAACTCCCAGGAGATCTCCGAGCTGTTTGCAGTTAACAGTGAAACCGGATGGGTGACCACCTTAAAAGAGCTAGACCGCGAAAAGACGAACAAGTATACGATCGCCGTCCTAGCCACGGACCAAGGCGACAAAGTCCAACACATTAATGGCACCAGGGTCGAGGTGACCGTCGCTGATGTGAACGACAACCCGCCCCGCTTCACTGCAGAGATCTACAAAGGCACCGTTAGTGAAGATGACCCTCCACCCAGCGGGGTTATTGCCATCCTCAGCACCACAGACGATGACTCAGAGGACATCAATAAAAATGTGAACTACTTCATCACAGGTGGGTGGTTATTATTTTGTGAAACACATAATCGGTTTGCCCAGAGAGTTTACTCGATACTTCGATGGAGCAGGGGGGAGGGGGGGTAATCCGTTTATCCCACTTAATATGATGATAATATCTCATCTTTGAAACATTATACAATTCTATTATCTGTTAGTAGTCTGAGTTATTGCCTAATCGGCCAAAGCTCAAGGCATATATTAAGGTCATCATAATAGAGAAATGTATAATTATGTGACTAATGCTTTGAAATAGACTGGGGGAAATACTTTCACTGGTGCTAATTAGCAAGCGTGAATAACTATGCCAAGTCTGGGAATATTTAGAGGAATCAGAATCCAGCATTAGTTCATGTACATTTTCCGTTTTTTTATGTAATAAACATATTTGAATTTGAAATAAGGATTTGCTTTGTGACGCAGTGATGAATTCTTAAAAGAAGATTTCAGTAATAATTAATAGATATTTTTTGGGGAATGCGTTTTAATATTCAGGCCAGAGTTTCATCCTTGGGTCTTTTTAATGACGCCGTCTGCTTTCCTGCCTCCGAGTTGTTGATCATTCTGAAGTGGTATATTTCTTTTTAACACCAAACAGGAGGGGACCCACTTGGCCAATTTGCCATCGAACACATTCAAAACGAATGGAAGGTCTCTGTCAGGAAGCCCTTGGACCGCGAAGAGAAGGACAATTACCTCCTGAACATTACAGCCAGTGACGGCATCTTTACTGCCAAAGCCGTGGTAGAGGTCAAGGTGCTGGATGCCAATGACAACAGCCCCGTATGCGAAAAGGTAAAGTCAATTTTTTTTCTCGACTTCATTTGCGTTTGTTGTGCCGTTTTCTTCCCGGTATTGACTTTCATTTCTCTCCCTTCTTCCATTTTCCTTCCCCCAGTCCCTGTACAGTGAGCGAGTCCCAGAGGACTCCCCCGCCGGCAGGCTCGTCTTGCAGGTCTTTGCTACAGATGCTGACATCCGCTCAAACGCCCAAATCTCTTACGAGCTCCAGGGAGTCGGATCTGAACTCTTCATCATTGACTCTGACACAGGTGTGTGTGTGTGTGTGTGTTAACAACAATGGATGCAAATGCTTACGTGCATGAAGAACAGATTGTGTGACTTTTATGTGGAACCCGCATGTTATGGTCTCTCATGAAACACTCTTGGTCCTCGGCTTGGAGCCACAAACTCACAAAGGCAGCTCAGCACGACAGCAGTCTTCCATTCTGCCCTCTTTGATTTGAGACTTGTGATGCCTCGAGTTTCTTTTTTGTTTGTGTTTCTGTATGTGCGGGAATCATTATTAGAAATGGAGGAGGCAAGGGGGTGTTTTCTTTTGCCCAGTTGTTATTTACTTATTCATTGTTAAAAGAGCCAAGAACATTTCCCCGCGGGGCAACTTAAGGACCCGTAGCGACACTAAAACACGGAGTCGCACACTAAAATTCAATTTATGGGCGCTATAGTTCTTGCCTGCAAATAATTTCTTCTTGGAGACCCTCTAAATCAGAGCTTCCATCTGGCTGCTGGGATGAAAAATAAGAGCACGGAGAAAAAAGAAAGAAAAACAAGTTTGCCAGTTAATCACCGCCAACCTGATTTTAAAATAACTGCCAAGTTAACGCATGAAAGGACAAAACAAACTAAGCCAGTAGATTTAAACAGCTATACTGCATGTCTCTGCTGCTGCATGGAATCCACAAGTAATGGTAAAGTCTTTTAATAATCTGAGAGACTGACATCGAGGCAACAATACCATCCCGCTGTCTTTTGGCAACGCTCAATATTCAGTTTCCAGCAGCAGCGCTACTGTTATGGAGAGGGGATGTTATTTATTTCTTTCAGTGCAGACAAGTAGGATTATTGCAGATGAGGACCGCCAAGAGGCTCTGGAGTTTTCCAGAGAGGTTGTGGTAATGTTGGCTGCCTCACATCCCAGGATACTTCCAAGCGGCTCTTAGCTGCCAACTCTGATGGTTTCCTTCATCGTTCCACTTTCTTCGCCATTTTCTTTTCCTGCTTTCCCCCGTCAATTATTTATTTATTCGACTCCTCTCACTCGTGAAAGCCGTCGGTTGTTTAGATGTGTGGGGTGTTCCACTGCTTTAGGATACATGGTTTCACCTCTTGAGACGCCTGTCTGGAAGTTGATTTTGTTTTATGTCTTATGCGTTTGTATATTTAGCTAAAAAAAATTCTTCTTTCTCACCTGCAGGCGAGTTGAAGACGTCACAGCCGCTGGACCGAGAGGAGCAGGATGAGCACAGGTTCAAAGTGCGGGCGGTGGACGGGGGAGGGCGCTACTGCGAGGCTGACGTCCACATCACCGTGGAAGACGTCAACGACAACCCGCCTCAGTTCTCATCTGATCCCTACACCATCACCGTCTTCGAGAACACAGAGATAGGCACATATGTGGCAAAACTGCTGGCCAACGACATTGATTCTGGTGAGTTCGTCCTCGGTCACGTTGTGCTGGATCAGTCCATGAACTTAAACAGATGTAATGTTCAGCAAGGAAAGTGACTCTATTACAATAACATTGGCTAAGCCCCGCCTCTTTGTTAATTACAAATATTTTGTCATTTAAATATTTCGGACAGCGGTTAAACTAACTAACCAACAAGCTTCTCATTTCTAGTGACTGGAGTTAGCGAGCTAGTTAAGCTAATGCTAATTAGAAGTGAATATGAGCTTCATGAGTCACTTAGTTGACTTGACTAACTTACTCGAGTAGTTACCCTGTTAGAAAATGATAACCGTATAAAAAATATGTAAAAATATGTCATCGTCATAAAGTCAGAAACCATCATGAGAATTTTTTTTGCGAAATGCCAAAAAAATCAAATGAAAAAACAGCAACAATTTACAAAGTCCTTAAATGCAGAGGGTAACAATTAGTGCAGCCCTGTGCACTAATTGTCCCTATGCAAGCTGAGATTTGACGTGTAACTCAAACGTAAAGAAAGGCATTATTCAAGGTAAGAATTCAAAAAAAGCACCTTAGATTCAAATAAATAACTTTTAATAGGGAGTTTATTATTAGGGTGTACACCATGCATATGCATCTTGGCCGAATGCTCACAATGCATGGGTTATTATCTTTCCTTTATGCGACTGCATTACACTAAATGGCAAGAGGGAGGGATAACAAATGTGGAATTTCATGAATGATCAACCCCTCAAATTAAAAGCTCCATTACACTCTAATGAAATTCCTCTCTCTGAAGCTGGATTCTCAAAAGGGCTGATTACAATTTTCCATTTGCTTGGTGCAAAGCCACAGGGCCACATATTTATCTGCGGCTTCTTCACCTTTCAGCAAGCATTGCTGACCACTGAGAGGCTCACGTGTGGATAAGACTGAGAACTCACACCTCGCACTTAAACAGTCATTTCAAGCTCCTTCAGGAAAGCATTGGACCTGCCGTTCCAGATTACACCTTTTAGTTTAGTGGAACACGAGCCATTCAACGGCTTCACTTTCCATTTCCCCTTTCGCGGTCCCTCGTTTTGGGTGGACTGACAGCTCGACAGGACGAAGCAGAGCTGGAGTCGGATCGCTCAGAGAGAAATCTTAAATAGTGAATGGAAAGCGCTGGTATTAAGACATCTCTTCCCCGAGGCTTTACTGGCACGAAATTTTGCTCACTTTTTGGATATCAAGGATAAGGGTATTTGAAGGCGAGGTAGAGAAAAAAGGTGCTTCCTCCAGTTTAGCCAGGGGCAATAATTATTAAGCGTTACACTGAGTGAAAGCAGAGCTCAATTTGATTAGTATTTCTCTCACATGGGGGTATCACACACATTGAGATTTCTTTGTGTGTGTGTGTGTGTCTGTCTCATATTTTTTTGGATTTAGCTTAGAATTTAAAGCGCAACTGGCAAGTCCCAAGCATTAAGTTGAGTGTACAAGAAGAATTAGATGTTGTAGCTTTGACCCAGTTCACTCAGGCTTCAGTCTTAGCAGGCAAACATCAAAGTGTGAAGCCTCTTTCGAAGAGGAAATAGATATTTGCCTGCATATCTCTGCGAGGATTTGTTCTTGGAGCTGGCTGCTGTGTGCCACCGCCTCAATGATCCACCTGTCCATTTGGCTGGAAGACGTCTGATACTTACCCGCAGTGCTGCTCCTCAGTTCAGCCGACGGTTACGCTCGGCTGAACTGTCGGCAGCACTTATCGGTGCAGAGTGGTTATGAACCAGACTGACGAACACATCCAGACTGCCGGCCATGATCTGATAAACTAAAGTTATGCCAGCACACATTCCTTCTCTGATTCTGCCTTATCCTTTATCACTCCTGCCTGGATCAGAGTGTCTCTCTGCACCGCACTCGCTGTTGTTATTTTCTTCTTTTATTGCCTCATGTCCCACCATTTTGGAGGAATGTGAAAATATTGTGCTTTGCCACCGGGGTGCCGCACCACATTCACGCATGTTCTTCACAATCTTGCCTCCAATGCTGTCGAGAAAGATGTCTGGACGTGCCAACTGGCCTCCAAATGAGATCTGTTGTTGTTTTCAGATTAGTGTGCATTTAGAATAATTGTGCTTGGCAATGTTACAGTGATATGTTGCTGTACAACATTGTCTTTACAGGGAAACTACATTTTCAAAATTCATACATCTTATTCCTATGCTCTAAGACAGTCCAAAAATAGTAGTGAACATGAACAACTCTCCAAAATCCAAACGCTAGCGTGCACTAAAGGTCATCAAGTGTAAAGTGTGGATCTGCTCCATAGACAATGAATTGGAAAAATTGGGTAGTTAATTAATTATTGCAAAAATATCAATAGGCCTTACTGTCAAAATAGTGTTTTTGATGATGGTGAAATCGATACTAGACGTGGATGTATCGATACATTTATTATATACATGTTTTAAACCGATTTAAAATGAAATGCTACAGAAAGTCATCGATAATACGACAGTAAGTATTTGGGTACATTTTCTATCACAACATGGAGAACCCTGCAAGGTGATTAAGCTCATGTTAGTGTAAAAATAAATGCAAAAACTCTCCGGGTTCACAAAATTGGTCTGATATTCATTGTCTATGGAGCAGCTTCACACAAAATAGGTGTGGCATCATAGATACGTATGGAAACAACACATCGGACTTCTTAATTGTGTTCCCCTTTTGGCTGCAACTAAGAAGATTTTTTTCATTAATCTGCTGATTTATTTTCTCGTTTAATCACTTATTTCTTGTTCTACTTTGACGGAAACATTCCAGCCGTTGGACTGAGACGAGCAAACAATCATACACATACCTGCAGGAGTCAATATAGCCAATCGAGAGTCGGCACAATTCAGCAAACTACCATTAAGCGATTGTCTCAAGGATGATCAGACCAGATGAAAGTGACGGGAAACCATATAAGCAGGGCTCCCCGCGGTGGTGCGGTCTCTGCAGCATCGTAATGAGATCCACGGAGGACGCGGGCACTTACCTGATAAATTGGAATATAATAGCGTATCGCAAATGGGGACCACCTGCAGAAAGGCATTATGAATATTATCGTGATCCGTCTCTGTCTTGTTGCTGGGAGCGTCCTGCTAGTGGGAGGACATGAGTTATGAGGATGGCACGGATCAGACGTTTACAGCTCCTGTTTATCAGAGGCTGTATAGAAGATGGATGTGTCGGAGTGAGAGTAGAGGGTGACTCTTTTAATCATTCAAGAATCGATACATCAATATATAAATCAATATGCGTGTTACGCTGTGTGCTCAAAGGAGTCTTTCTGTTGATGTGGCTAGTTATCTTACGGGTGAAGACGTTTCACTCGGTTAAATTGCTGAGATGTGGGGTACAGGAAGTGAGAGGTATCACATCCTGGCAGGGATTATTATGACAGAACTAGAAAAATAAGACGTTCTTACCTTTTTTTTCCTCTGTCTCCCCCAGGTCTTAACAGCGACATCCTCTACTCATTGGTCAGTTCCGCCGACGGCTTCTTCTCCATCGAGGAGCACAGCGGCGTGATCAGCCTGGAACGCGTCCTCGACCGCGAGGTGCAGTCCACGTACGAGCTGAGGGCCCGCGCCAGCGACCAGGGCTCGCCGCGGCTCACCTCGATGTGCCAGGTGGTGATCTCCGTCCTGGACATCAACGACAACCCGCCGGTGTTCGAGCACCGCGAGTACACGGCCACCGTGTCCGAGGACGTGGCGGCGGGCACGCAGCTGCTCCGAGTGCAGGCGGCCAGCCGGGACACGGAGGCAAACGGAGAGATCTCCTACGGCATCATCAGCGGGAATGAGCACGGCATGTTCAGCGTGGACCCACGCACGGGTACGTGGAGGCATTTAGTCCACGGCTTTTCTGCTATACATTACTTCAGCGCCGCTTTTTCTGTGCTCCGACATCTTTCTTGGTTAGTAGTGTAACAAATACTTGAGTATTACTTCTTATCCAAATTATTTGACACAATTTGATCCTGTTGCAGTTTTTTTTTTACCTCTAATAGTGCTCTGGAGCAATGTTCTTACAGGTTTCTGTTCTGTTGTGTGTGTGTGTGTTTGTGTGCGCGCACATTGCTGTCCAGGATTCACACTCATGCACAGATGGTGTCTTTAGCGTGCAAAGATCCATAATGCTGTGTTCACACCAAGTCTGCACACAGTGTCTGGTTTACTGGAGCGGCATGAACCCGGAATCAACAGATTTAGCTGCGACTTCATTTTAATAAAGAAATAATAAAGATGCCAAAAAAACTATTAATATTGGCTCCGATTTGTTTTAGGGACTTTTTTTTCTGAAGGGAGTTGCGAGGCTATCGTCACATTGTTGCTGTTTAATTAACACTCAAAATAACAGCATCACAGGCGCATAGATGCGGCTGCAACTTCACTGCTGCGGTTTATACACAACATTTAAACACGTCGAGTTTCTTTTAGTCTCTGTACCTCAGCGCTGACATGTTTTGCCACACTGTGTTGTCTGAATAACTCAAGTTTAAATATTTCAATACATGAATGACTCTTAGATGTAACCCGACACAAATGTACATAAATTCCCATCTTTCTCTGGCCCAAACCAGCAAACATTGATGTAAAATAAAACCATTCATAAGATTATTGCAAGAAAGGACGTATGTTTACCAGGTTTGTTTGGCTTCAAGGACACACAATACTGATTATTTTGTTTATCACAAAAAGTCCACAGGGCACAAATGAGTTTCAAGCACATCAAGAGCTTCATTGCCCCGGCCATGTAATCGTTGTGGAGTCTACACAGTCTGCATTCCTGCCTTAACATTATCATGGCATCGTGCTAAATTGCCTCGGGGAAGTAGTGAGTCACCAGTACTTATCCCTCTGCAAAGAATGCTTCAAATACAATGCATAAGAATAAAGACGCACAATGTTATTTGTCAAATTGACTCATGCTTCTGGTGTATTGGCGATTGTAGGTGTTATTTTTGTTACCTTTTTTTTTTTAGGGAAGCTCTCGGTAGTGTGAGCCTGTGACATGACGGCAGCGCTCCGCACCAGTCTTGACTCCCCGCTGCCTCTTTGCCGTCCCCCCAGGTGACATCTTTGTGATTGAGCCGTTGGACTTCGAGGTCTCCCACGAATACTACATCACCGTCGAGGCTACGGACGGTGGCTCGCCGCCGCTCAGCGACATGGCCACTGTGAACATCAACCTGACCGACGTCAACGACAACGGGCCCGTCTTCAGCCAGGACATCTACACGGCCGTCGTCAGCGAGGACACGGAGCTGGGAAAGACCGTGATGGCG
This sequence comes from Clinocottus analis, assembly GCF_023055335.1. Taxonomy (NCBI): domain Eukaryota; kingdom Metazoa; phylum Chordata; class Actinopteri; order Perciformes; family Cottidae; genus Clinocottus; species Clinocottus analis. The sequence continues at coordinate 2,887,625 of NW_027175954.1, read as the reverse complement.
GTAAGAGTGAACTACAGTTAGAATAGGTTCTTGTTGTGGGGCAGTAACCCTTAATTAATGCTGCAAGCAGGGTGAAAGCCATCCCTCTCTCTCTCTCTCTCTCTCTCTCTCTCTCTCTCTCTTTTCCTCGAGCGAGATCTGCCAGACTTTTCACCTTCTCACTCAGTCGTTAATGTATTCTCTTGCAGCCTCTGTCCTCTCTGCCCATTACTCACTGCATACACTATCACATATCTGCACATGTGGCAAATTACCATCTGGTGGCACAGCTAAATCAGGACCAATGTTCTTCATGCTCGCTGCACCCCCGTTATCACGCATTATCTGACACATATGCTCAAACTGTTTAATTGAAAGGCATTCGACTCATTAAGCCTCCGGCCGAGATAAGGCCTTCTCTACCTTTTTTGCATGTTACAGTCTCCCATCTATTTCTGTCTCCCCTCGCTGCCCGCCTCTCCTCCTCTCATAAAAGACATCTGCTTATGGCCATCTATATCTGTGTGTCTAATGCACCTGAATATAAATGATCCATCACACAATTTGATTTTAATAACTGCCATTGTCTCGTACTTCTTCACTGTCTGTTGATTTCCTCAGGGATCCCTATCTATATGTGACCCCTGGTGGGTTTTAAGAGTGTGTGTGTGTGTGTGTGTGCGTGTGTGTGCGTGTGTGTGTGTGTTTTAGATTAGGTTGCACAGGTGAAAGAAACGAGTGTATGCATCTGAATGATGTTGGGATATTAAGGCTGCAGCTAATGATTATTTTCAGTTAATCATTTTGGCTATAAAATGCAAGTCCACCACAGTATCTAAGAGCCCAGATGTCTTCTTTTGTAAGCAAAAACTAAAAGGTATTCAGTTTGCCATGATATAAAAACAGAGAATCTCTGATATCGGAGAAACTGGGACAAGAAAATGATTTCCATTTTGCTTGACATCACATTTCTTTTCTAACCGAGTCCCAACCCCTTGCAACCAGTGAAGAACCTCGACAAACACAACTGCAGAAACGATTCCTGTGATATAAACAGATTTATTCTCAATGTGGCAGGTAATCACGTGTTTGTGCAGTAACCCATCGATCAGAGAAGGCGTCGTTTTGTTAAAACGCATGTGTTAACTTAACACGCAAGGGCGTTCAATTGTCGTGCAAATCCACATTCAAAGGATTGCCGATGGATCGTCGTTCTGATTGTTTTGATTGATCCTTAGGTGGTGGCCGAGGATCTTGACGGGCCTTCCTTCGATCACGTGCGGTACTCCATCGTGGACGGTAACCAAGGCAGCCCCTTCACCATCGATCCGGTCAGAGGAGAGCTTAAAGTCGCTCGCCAGCTGGACAGAGAGAAAGTAAGGGAAACTGCAGATGCAATGCTGACTGTACACATATAGTTTAATCCACTGAGGGACTAATTGCACTCTATGCAGAATCCAATAAGAGGCATGTCAGGGCAAATCGGGAAGCTTGTTTACTGATCTCAGTTCCATTATTTCTCACAAATGCAGCGTTGCCTTTGGATGCTGACCCTTTCCTTCTCTTTCTCAGACTTCAGGGTACACTCTGACGGTGATGGCCTCAGACAACGGGTCCCCTCCTCTTTCCAGCAGCGCCATGATCAACATAGACATCTCGGACGTCAACGACAACCCGCCGCTTTTCTCCCAGGCCAACTACAGCCTCATCATCCAGGTGAGCGAGGGTTACAGGGGTCACTGTGGACGGCTGATTAGAGAGCATGAGAATGAGGTAGATGGGGAAAGGAAGAAAGGGAGGCGGAGGTGCAGAGGGGGGATTGCAGTGGACACAGAGAGAGGGATTAACAGCATAGAATAATGGGAGGCTGTGCGACTAAAATGTCAAGAGGCAAGTAGGAGGTTGAAGCAACAGAGGTAAGGACAGGGGGGGAGGCTAAAAGACAGAGGCTGCATCTTAAGTATAAGGATTCAGATAAGGGATGGAAAGGAAGGGCTGAAAGAGTGGACACTAAGCTGAGAGTGGAGTGGATGATTGACTGGTGTAAAAGAAAGACGTGTGAGAATGTGAAGACTCTGTATTCCTTTTTGGTAGATAAAACAAATAAATAAAACATGATACCAAAGGTAGGATGTAAGATGATTCGTTTTCATGTCTGTTTAGAAAACTGGGGAAAAACAGAAAGAAAGAAAGAAAAAAGCAATTTCAAAAATACTGTCAGGAGGCACGACACATATTGTGCACAGCTCAAGCGCTTCAGAAGGAAACAGTGTTTTGTCTCTCGGTGGCTTTATTTGACTTACTGCGGTTTCATGATCAAAGTGAAGCCCCGAATCACACTAAAGCAGAACAAGAAAGAAACACGGGTCACACGCGATGCACCAGAGTTGAGGACTTGGAAGACTTCAGAATAAAAGTTAAGTTTTTGAGTCAGGAAGATTCAACAGATGGGACCCAAAACACATCAGACAAAGCCTTAATTGTAAAACTAACCTGGTCAGAAGCCTCGCCACAGCAAGAAGAAGGCTTTAAAATGTCACTATTCTTATATACAGCAACATATGAAATGACGTGTAGTGTGGTGTTTTCTCAGTTTCTCTCACATCAGCAGTGTTTCATGGGTGTTTATCTTCTAAAAAAAACAAAAAAACACGTCCATTGTCAAACATTATAGAGCTGGAGCGCGCCGGGTGCGCCACCTCCTCTCATCGCCAACATTAAACATTCCCCTCTTGTATCCCACAGGAGAATCGACCAAAAGGCACGAGTGTTCTTCAGCTCGCCGTGACCGATCGGGACGCTTCCCACAACGGCCCACCTTTCACCTTCGCCATCGTGGATGGGAACGAGGGCGACGCTTTCCACATCAATCAGCAGGGAGCTCTAGTGGCCGTGGGGGCGCTGAATAGGAAAAGTAAAGAACACTACCTACTTCAAGCACAGGTGAGTCACGGCACAGAGGAGAAACCGCAGTTGAGAGGTTGTATTGATTTAACCGTCAAGCCACAGCCGCCCGATCTATTTGTCTCCTCCAGCTTCCCTTTCTGTACCTTTTCCCTGTCCCGCTAACTCATCGCCATCTCCTGCTTCTCTCCCGCCCCCATTAGCCGATGTTCATCTCTCCAACCTTTTAAAATATATTCTAAATAAACCTTTCACCACGCAGTCTGTGAGACGCTGGATTGAAGTCGGCGTGCAATAAAGCTGCTGCATCAGAGTGCGTCTCGCAGGAGAATCATAAATCAAAAGGCATTTGAGTTGGCACGATCACGTGCGCTGCCGGGTGTTGATGTGTCACCTTAGAGGAAAGAACAGGGAGGAGGAGAAGAAGAAGAAGAAGAAAAAAAACGAGTGGGCAGATGGGATATGAAATGTAAGTGTGATGTCTTGTTACACAAGATGCACACTCAGATTTGAGTAATGGTTTTCGTGCAGGACTGATGACAAATCCGCGTGCAAGTGTGAATGTAAAAAAAAAAAGTCCGTTCTTCAGATGTTTTGTTGACTTTAAAATCCAGTGCACCTTCAGTGTGTAGACGCCGCCAACTTAGTGAAAGGGATTTCAGTGAAAGCGCTTGATTGCCCTCTGCTGTCGGAAAAATGCTGAATCTCCACAGTGCACATTCCTCATCCGTGTGTCTCCCTTCTCGCGCCCAGGTGTCGGACAGCGGCAAACCGCCGCTCTTTTCCGCCGCCTTCATCAGCGTGCGCATAATCGAGGAGAGCGTCTACCCTCCCGCCATACTCCCGCTTGACATCTTCGTGACCACCGCTGGCGACGAATACCCCGGAGGCGTCCTGGGCAAGATCCACGCCACCGACCAAGACATTTACGACACCCTCACATACAGCCTCGCCGCTCCCTCCGCCGCAGCCTCGGACGAGAGCGGCGCCCTGTTCTCGGTCTCCGCCACCGATGGGAAGGTCATCGCCCTGCGGCCCCTCGACGTGGGCCACTACCCTCTCAATGTGACGGTGACCGACGAGCACTTCACCACGGCGGCCGACGTCACCGTGCACGTGAGGCAGGCCACCCGCCAGGCGCTGGACAATTCCATCGCCGTGCGCTTCGCGAACATCGCCCCCGAGGAGTTTATCGGAGACTACTGGCGCAACTTCCAGCGGGCGCTGAGAAACATCGCCGGCGTCAGGAGGAGCGAAGTCCAGCTGGTGAGCCTGCAGCCCACAGAGCAAGGAGATCTGGATGTGCTGCTGGCTCTGGAGCGGTCCGGGAGTCCATACCAATCTCAGGAGGTAACATTTTGTGTTTCCAGCTGATGGTACAACACTGTTGTTTTTGTCTTTAGGCTGCAACTAACCATCATTGATCTATTCATTATTTAGTCCATAAAGAAAGTTTAGAAAAGAGCCCACGGCGAAGTCTTCCGACCGACGGTCCAAAACCCAAATATAAAGAAAGCGAAAAGCTGATGTTCACGTTTCAATTGTCCCCAGGTCGTCTTCCATAAGTTGAACTCCTCTGCCGCTGTGATCGAGGAGATGACGGGGGTTCGCATCGTGCGGGTGGTGCAGAAGCTGTGTGCCGGTCTGGACTGCCCCTTGAGCTTCTGCGATGAGGTCATCTCGCTGGACAAGACCGCCGTGTCCACGTACAGCACGGCGCGCCTCAGCTTTGTGTCCCCGCGGCACCTGAGGACTGCGACCTGCCAGTGCGAAGGTGGGCCGATTACAACACAGACACAGACACACACAGAATCACATTAACTGTTTGTCAGAAACTAAAGGGAAGTATGTTGTCATTTAGATGGCAGATGTCCCGTGCTGAACAACTTGTGTGAGAACCACCCCTGTCCTGAGGGTCTGGAGTGTGTGGCAGATCCCAAAGATGCCGTTTACAGTTGTGTGTGTCCGGAGGGCAAAAAGGGCAAATGCTCCGGTAAGACGACCCGCCCGTCCCTTCACCTGTCTCCATCTTCATCTACACGTCCATGTGATGCTGTGTGTTTGCCCCCACCTCTCCTTGACTCACCGTCTGTTACTCCCTGTCAGACGGCCACTCGCTGACGTTCAGCGGCAGCGGCTATGTGAAGTACCGTCTGATGGAGAACGAGAACAAGGAGCTGATGAAACTGTCTCTGCGACTGAGGACCTTCTCCAGCCACGCCACCGTCATGTATGCCAAGGGAACCGACTACAGCATCCTCGAGGTGTGTCTGTGTGTGCAAACGCATTCATCCGGCCTCATTACTCGGCTGTTTATTCCTTCGGCGTCCCCCAAACTGAAATGATAACCCTCGCTTATCATAATTAAGTCTAGACTGACCGTCCGTCTGCATTTCTGAGCTTGTCTCTGTATTAAAGCCCGGCATTTCCATATCAGAAGGGCTTAATAAACACAAAATTGACCCGCACTCGCAGGAGACCATCCAGCCGTGTGTGCCAATCAACTGCGCTGAAGGGTTCAAAAAGGCATTTTAAAATCCCCTTTCACACGAGGGACGATGGGAATGTTGTGGTGGGTTGAAGAAAAAAAAAAAGGAATCTCGCACACAAGAGCTATTTCAGTACTGAGAGGGAAACAGAAAGCAGTTCTCAACACATTCCTTTCAGGGTCTGTCTGGCGTAGCAGTCTGCATGCCAGACTGTAGACTAAAACCTGGTTGGCTAAGAGGGAGTTATTGTTTCAAGGCTTTTAGCATCTCCAAACTGTTGCTTTGTGGTATTTAGAGGCATGAACAAGAGTCAGACTGTTAAGCGAGTATGTCTAGGAGACATTTGTTTGCTCCCATTAAGATGAGCTGGAATGATGGCATGGTGGTACATTGATGCACATTGTACTTTCTGATAGGGAGTGATTAATGACGGTGTCACACATTGGCGTGTAACGGGCTTCGATAGCGATTTCTCCGCCCAAGTTTGAATCTCGTGAATCGAAAAGGGGAAACGAAGACGAAATGAGTGAACCCTCCTCAGGTCTGGTGCACACAGATTGTTTGTCATGTTCTAACCCCGTAATTTCACGGCTCCGATAGATCGTGAACGGCCGCCTGCAGTACAAGTTCGACTGCGGCAGCGGCCCCGGCCTCGTCTCGGTCCACAGCGCTCAGGTGAACGACGGCGAGTGGCACGCGCTCACGCTGGAGGTGGACGGCAACTACGCCAAGCTGGTGCTGGACCGGGTGCACGCCGCCTCGGGCACGGCGCCGGGCACCCTGCGAACCCTCAACCTCGACAACAGCATTTACTTCGGCGGCCACGTGCGGCAGCTCGCCGCGGCGCGCCACGGGCGCAGCCTGCCCGTCACCAACGGGCTCCGCGGCTGCCTGGAGGCGCTCAGCCTGAACGGCCAGGAGCTGCCGCTCAACACCAAGGCGCTGCGGGCCCACGCCGTGCTGGAGGACATCGTGGACGTGACGCCAGGCTGCGCACTCGCACCCGTTGAGAGTTGTTCCAGCAACCCCTGCACCAACGGAGGGAGCTGCACCTCGCTGCCCAATGGAGGTGTGTAATGTCTTCATACTCATTGAGCTTATGAGGAGTTTGACTTGTGACTTTTATTTAAGAGAGGCTATTAGAGACAGCCGTCTTTCATCGTAGTTTCATGACGCCTCTCCCTGTTTTACTCGATGTGTTCCTGTCGTCGTGTTAATTTGCAGCCAGTGCCGTTTGCTAATAATGCAAACTCGACACTTCTGCATCTGTTTCACATTTTAAAAAAACCTGCCAGCGGTTCAGGGGATGTAATCCCTCAGCATCCCCGGAAGACTTTTTAGTGAAGCGCGTGCAAGACGTGTCGAATTTCACTCACATCAGCTCAAATTGAAGAAAGAACTCCAGACAGTGTGGTCAGCGTAACATTGTACTCGTGTAAATTCTCCAGAATTTAACAAGTGAACAATTAAAGTGAAGTGCCGTTTCATTTTGTACTTTCCCCTTCTCCCCTCGGCCTTTATGCATAACTGACCTTTACCTGTTTTATGAGACGACTCACCCCCAGTGATTCTTTCAAAACTGGCTTGGATTTAAGAATCAACAGCAGTTTAAAAATGTCACTGGCTTCATTTGGCTTTTTCTTCTTCTTTTCGTGACTTCCGCAGGCTACTTCTGTAAGTGTCCTGCCTCTTTCATGGGCACCCACTGTGAGATTGGCATCAGCCCTTGTGCCTCCAACCCCTGCCTGTACGGGGGCACCTGTGTTCCTCGCACAGACGACTTCTACTGCCAGTGCAGAGGGCAGTACTCAGGACAACGGTATGACCACCTCTTTCTACCTGCTTCTCATTTTACACGAGCCTGCATCCTTTACATATGGGAAGAAAGATGATGATGAGGTAACAAAGTTAGATAAAGGCAAACATTTAATTCCCCTCGTTGTACCACGAATATTGAAATTTAAACAAACGACATAAAATGTATATTTGCAACACAAAAAAATAAATGCAAGAAGCAAAGGAGCTTTCATATGTTTGTTTTTTTAAAGGTTTCTTACGTGAACTTGTTTTGAATTCAGGTGCCAGTTGGGGCCGTACTGCAGAGACAACCCCTGTCAAAACAGCGGGAAGTGTATCGACAGTCTGGATGGTCCAGTATGCGAGTGTGAATCGGGCTTCCAGGGAGACAGGTATGTCCATGGTGTCTTCGAACATCTCCAACGAGAGTCTGCTATTTTTGCACGGGCAGTTCATAACGCACATCTAAATCCGACCAGGTGCCTGAGCGATGTCGACGAGTGCATGAAGAACCCGTGTGCCAACGGGGGCCAGTGCCAGAACACGTATGGCTCCTACAAGTGCAACTGCTCGCTGGGCTTCAACGGGCAGATGTGTGAACTCCGCGCCGAGGTCCGCAACGAGTTCGTCTCCACCTCCTGGAACATCGGCCTGGAGGAGGTGATCGGCATCGTCGTCTTTGTGTCCAGCATCTTCATCCTGGTCCTCCTCTTCATCATCATCCGCAAGAAGGCCTGTCGCCGAAAGTCCAAGACCGGCAACGACGACAAACATCTGGGCGGTTCGGGCGTGCCGCACTCCTTTCTGCAGAGGCCTTACTTTGACATCAAACTCAACAAGAACATCTACTCCGACATCCCGCCTCAGGTCCCCGTACGGCCCATTTCATACACTCCCAGCATTCCGAGCGACTCGAGGAACAACCTGGACCGAAACTCGTTCGAGGGCTCGGCCATACCCGAGCACCCGGAGTTCAGCACCTTCAACCCGGACCTGCACGGACACCGGAAGACCGTGGCCGTGTGCAGTGTAGCACCCAATCTCCCCCCTCCTCCTGCCTCCAACTCCGTGTCGGACAGCGACTCCATCCAGAAGCCAAACTGGGACTACGATTACGACAGTAAGTCGCCGCTTTGAGCGTCCATATTAGCACTATTGTGACATTTATTGCGTTTAAGGTCGTTCAACAATGATCATGATTGCACTTTATTACACCAACGCTGGCTAATGCACTTTTATGGGTCCATTATTCCGTAATGGTGTTCTTGGAAGTTTCCTGGAAAGGATGACGTTATTTGTTGGTAATAATAACCAGAATCGGTGCACTTCTTGTTAAATTATTTCAGTTCATTACTAGTTTAACTTTGTCTCCATTTTCTCCATAATGTGTACCAGATTATTCAGTTCTTGGCAGGAAACTTGCGACCAAATACTGGAGTCCAAGTTCACTCCAATGCAAATAAAACAAAATAATTGTGGTTTTATATATGTGATAAGAGTTTTGCAAAAAGCTGTAACAGTGGAGCAGAAATTCCATGACAACCTCCACGAAGGACGTTATGTCTTCGGTTCTGTTTGTGTTTTGTCTGCAGGATTACGGGCAAAAAATATATTTTTTAGCAGACTTAATAAATCACGGGGCGGATACAAGCACTTTGTTTCACTTACGGAAAACGGCCTGAGCACTCGCTCTCCAAGTGCCCTTCCAGTGTTTTATGTGATTTTGCATATATTTGACATATTTGGTCCTCTTTTTCATCAATTTATATGTAGAAGAGCACTATAAAATCAAAAGCAGCAACGTCCAACAAGAAGGCGATGTTGTATTTGGTTGCGTATCCCCAGATTAACGGATTTCAACCACATTGCCACACGGGTTGTTTTTTTTTCTTTCATTTCTCATCCATGTGTCGAGGTTTTTTCCTTTTTTTTAACAATTTGTGCTTTCTCTTCCAGCTAAAGTGGTGGACTTGGATCCGTGTCTGACCAAGAAGCCCGTGGAGGACAGCGCCTGCCACCCCTACAACACCAGGGGCAGCATGTCCGAGGTCCAGTCCCTCAGCTCCTTCCAGTCAGAGTCCTGCGACGACAACGGTACGCCGCATGTTTGTCCACTCAGGAAAAGCTAGCGAGACAGAATAGTTTGAAAAAAATGCCACATTTTATAAAGCGTAACATGTATGAGATGCCATTTCTGCTCTTTTGTGATGAGTGTTTCTTTTGTCTGAGCCTTGCAGGGTTTCGCGACAGTTGCGTTTGTCTCGTAGCGCCTCGACGATGTCCACGCTAACTCTGTTTCTTTGCATGCTCAGAATGGATGGCCCAAATGGTGGCTGTGGGGTCACATGTTCTCTTCTCTTTCTCTTTGCTGCGGGGCTTCAGCTCCCATATGGATCAAATCAGTCCACAGATCCAGAACAAGGTTTTAATTAGGGAGGTCCAGCCTGTAAGTCCTCAATCACTACCGGTACAGACGGAAGCAATCACGAGAACTTGTACTGTGTAATTCTCCCGGGATTTTATATATATATATATATATATATATATATATATATATATATATATATATATATATATATATATAAAACATTCTGACCCTGTACTCTAATCAGTTTACCGGTGTTCAGAAGGAGTTTGATGACTTGCTCAGCGAGCACTTATGTTCCATCTTGAAAATCCCTCACAAGGTCATTGACTTTGAAAGACGCCTGCGTTTGCTTTTCTTTTTTTCCTTTTATGATTTACACGCATGCCTTTTCTTCTCTTTTTGTTTGTCTCTTCTTCTTTTTTTTTAAAGCAAACATCAAGGAACAATTCACAAGGGTACACACATGTAATGTTCTCCTTTTTATTTCCTTTTCATATCTCCTTTATTACCCTTCAAGTCGTCACTGGCCTGTCATGATGGGGGATTGTGCTGCTCATAAGTCATCAAAACCTTCATCTCTACTCAATTGAATTTTAAATTGATTATTTCCTTAACAAGCTACTGCTGTTTCCCCATTTCCTGCGTTGGTTTTCCAAACACACGCAGGCTTTCCTCCATGTGTTAGGGTTGGAAATGTGTTTTTATCCCCGGGGAATTTCACTGATTCTTCCATCTGTACTGTAAATGGCACCCCGTAGCATCTCAGTATGTTGTTGTTGTTGTTGTGTGTTATCTTGCACAAACATGACCAAACCCTCCCTTTCCCCTCCCACTGTTTTGCCTTCCGCCACCGTCTTGTGCCCAGTCATTAAAAAAAAAAAACCTCCCCCGACGTAAAGTGTTAAAAGAAAAAAAAAAAAAGTGTGTCCACTGTCAAGCAACAGCGACGTTTTTTTGGGGGGAAGTGTCGCTTGTGTTGGCATCTCTCCCACCCCCATGCACTCCATGTGGTTTGTTGTTTTTTTCTTTTCTTTTTATATCATTCCAGCATTTATTCTAATGCTGAATCTCCTCTTCCCACTCCTCCCTCTCACAAGCCTCCATAGTAAATGTACTCCACCGTGTCGACGCCGCTGTCGACACGGTGGAAGGAGAAAGCGCTCTTTTATTGCCTCCATCTGCCAGTAGCTTTGTCCTTGGTGTTGGGATGTGAAGTGCAGGTTATAAGCGCTGCCATTATCTTACACTGACGAACCTCTGCCAACCTTGACGCCTTCTCTGTTTTTAAGATTCGGCTGCTAATTAAAAAAGCGACGCAAATACTAAATTAAACAAGCACAGACGCGTCGCCTCCCAGTCACAGTATTGATCTTTGCCAACTTTTTCATTACACACCTCAGGAAGTCTGTCAAAGAGAATGGCAGACCTGTTGTCCATGAATTAACCTGTCACTCCCTTTTATCATTACGGTGTCTCGCAGTGTTTCATTGCCCTCATTTCATCCATGTTCTCAGCCGATTGTTCCTCCTTCTCAGGTTTTAATGTGACTTGTTCTTTCTCTCCTTCTCCTCCTTTCTCGCCTCATAAAAAGAGTCTTTTTTGGCTCATGATCTCAACAACCCAAGAGGTGACTTTTTACATCTTTGTTTGCCTGATGTCCATTGGTGTTCCCCACCCTGATCCCGCCCTCTTAACCGTTAACCGCCACTAACCCTGCAGCTTAATGAGGAGCTCTGTAAGGCCGAGCTGCTGTGGCACTGAGCGCTCTCTGCATCGGTGGCCTCTTAAGGCGTTTTGTCTGCCCTCCGTAGGATTATTATTCCCCCTACAAACATTCCCATGCATGGTTTTGATGCTGCGGCAACATGAAAGCAAATGTTAACCCAAGCATTATGCTATCAAAGGTTTTTGCTCAGTAACTAACACGGAATTGAACGGACCGGTTGTAAGTCTGCTCGTGCTGTGGAGAGTTTGTCACCATGTGTGCAGTCACTATCTTCAACACTTGAATCCTTGAACTTGACCGTGTTCAATTGGTTTAGTCATCTTGAGAGTTACATCACATTTAATATATATTTAAGGTCAACGATAGATGATTAATTAAACATATTTATTTTTATTACATCTTACAAGATAGAAATTGAGAAGTTTTGCTATTTTTGCACATAGTAGGGCATATAATAGGACATAACGGTACAAATAATACAGGTAGACATTTTTTTTTTCTATCACTGTGTCTTTAAATATGTGAATGTGTCTGCAGTGTGTTTAAAAAGTTGTTCTCACAAAGTGGTGTGAAGTGTTTATTAATGAACAAGTCCTCGTGTTGGTGTGCTGTATTGTGTTATCGTTGCATGGTGTGGGTTTTTAACATTAACATGTTGCCTTGTGGTGAATGCTATTAACTGTGATCTTTGGTGCATAATATAATTGAGTGTGTTTGGGCTTTCCCTCGTCAAACAGGCTACCACTGGGACACATCTGATTGGATGCCAAGTGTTCAACTTCCTGGAATCCAGGAGTTTCCACAGTATGAGGTTGTGGAGTCGCCCGCCCCTCTGTACAGTGACCCGAGTGCCATCGACACCGACTACTATCCCGGCGGCTTCGACATCGAGAGCGACTTCCCTCCGCCGCCGGAGGACTTCCATGCAAACGACGACCTGCCGCCCCCACCTCTGCCGGAGTACGACACGCTGCGGCCCGCGGGCCGAGATTTCGACCCGTCTGCGACCGGACCGGGCAGCCCGGCCGGCGTCCGCCAGCGCCCGGCCCTGCCGCAGCTCTACAGCCTTAACCAGTACCTGCCACAGCACTCCTACCCGGGCGACGGGGCCGAGGGGCAAGGTGCCACTTCCACCTCAGGCGCCACCAGCCCGTCTTCCACCATGGGCACCGGTGGCTTCCGAGGGGGCTATCCTTTAGGTTGTAGTCGGGACTTTGACTCCTCGGCTCTGGACAACATGTCCATGTCTCTGTACACGTCCACGGCCTCCTGCTCGGACATGTCCGCGTGCTGCGAGGAGTCCGAGGTGATGATAAGCGACTACGAGAGCGGCGACGAGGGCCACTTTGAGCGGCTGGTCATCCCGGCGCTCGACTCCCAACAGCACACTGAAGTCTGACACTGGATCCAAACAAAAGTGCCTGAAACCCCCCACAGCCACACGTTATGTCCCACCCTCACTAAACACACACACACAGACACACACAGACATACATTGACACACACGATTAATTGAATTCAAACACAGGGGTTGTTGAGACTGGTTGTGAAGGCCAAATCGGCAGAGAAGATCTCATGAAGCTAAGGGAGAGACTCCGTAGCATCTTAACATCGGCTCGGTCTAACTCCCGCCCCTTTGAGTCGCTTTCAGCGACGGTCATCACACAGGAAGCGGATTGTCTGAAGGGTCAACATTTCAATGTACAACATGAAAAGCATCATGAGAAGAAGAAGAAAAAAAAGAATATTTCACAACAATATCTCTGTTTCTATAAAAAAACAACCAAGCAAAATGTTTTTATACAAGTCCTCATTTTCAATGTAAATTTAAATGTACAGTTTTGATTTCAAAGTTTACTAGGTTTTGTAGATATTCTATGCTTTTATTTTCAACAAAAAAAAGAGTTAAATGGTGTGACATTATCAGCCTTACTGTGCTTACATTCACGAAAAAAGAGGAAAGCTTAAAAAAGAAAGAAGAAAAGAGCGTGGCTTTCCAAACACAGTGTACTCGTAAAGTTAATTGTCTCCTGCTCATTTAAAAAAAAAAGGGTCTTCAATGAACGACTGCATATTCTTGTTGTTTTTTTTTATTTGTTTGTCTGTAAATTTTGACTTTGGAACCTCTTTATTTTTCCACCAAGAAAATGGGACCCAATATATTTATAGTGCAGAGTTATCCATGGACACGTGACTTTTTCAGGTGTCTGTGTGTGTGTGAGCAATGCTATGGTCTTGTTAAGGTTTTTATTGAATACTGCCACGAGCTCACGCTTTCCTACTGGCAATAAATTATTCCTAAAAAATATCTCCGCTGTCTGTGTGCAATTATTTCCAAACTGAATTTACGAATTGAACCCAATTGTAGAACCGTCGCTGTGGCTGGAATTATTTCAGGGGGGAAAAAAGTAAACTGTAAACTGTTCGACAGGTCACTGTATTTTATTTGTTGTAAATGACATGTTCTAATCTATTTGAGGAGATTGTTGGCAGACTAAAGTATGCTAATCAATAATCAGTGGAGGATAATAACATGCGGTTGCAGCCCAACAATGTAATGCAACATATGTGATAAATTACATTTTTAAAAGTCGTATATTCCGAAACAATAAACATTTTCAGAGCAACAAAGCAGTGTTTATCTTCCTAAGCAGTGGCCAAAGGGTCAGACGCTCCACAGCCATGGCACGCAGCCAACACTGGGGCAATACTCAACTTCATTTATTTATTCTCGTTTTCACAGATTTAAAATAGGACGGAGGAGATTTGATGGATTGCTGGTTTTGAGAGTTAACATTGTGAAGCTTCAATTAAGCAAGTGTACAGCAGTATTAAAAAAAAGACCCCTTCAGTTAGTTTTTCACATTTTGTTGCAGGGTGATGCTGAAATAGTTTGAATTATTTCAGATAAATCGAAAGAAAGGATTTTAGACCTCTTTGCAAAGGTATCAAAATGTCATCGACACAGTATTTGACCCCTCGCTGTTGAACCAGAGCCTCTCCTTCCTCTTAATTGCCCTTGAGATGTCCCCGCCCCCTTGATTGCAGCCCACCTGGGCTCAATTAAACTGATTGGACTTGATGGAGAAAGGCACAGCCCCGACTCTGCGGGCTCTCGCAGCTGGCGAAGCCACAAGATTCTCTGGGTTTTTTTGACGAAACCGAAAAGGAACTGTGAACCCTCCGGGCCGCCGTACAGTCTGACGGCTCCGTGTCACCTCCCTCCTCCGACTCCCTGCGGCCACGTGTATCAATAAACCCCGGCTGTCTCGCACAAGGATGGTAACCTAACATGACCCCGGTACCTCCGGGCCCGCTGTGTCTGAGCGCCGTTGTTTGTTTTCGCTCTCTCTCTCTCTCTCTCTCTCTCTCTCTCACTCGCTGGACTCCGTGCACTGCGGGGAACGACTGTTCTTTCTCCTGGAATCGGCAGTGAGAGGTGACCTTTTGACCTTTCAGACCACGGCCGCAGAGTCGCTCCATAGCTGCCGGCCAACTCTGCAGACGTAACTCTCCTCAGCCTCCCTCCAATGAACACTGAATACAATCTCAGTGGCGCTTGATAAACGAGGCCTACGCACCTAACTTCTGATGTCGTTGACTAATTTATTCTAAATGAGACATTTATGAGAACTTTTTGGGGTGCATGTGTGTGTGTGCGGATCTATATTTTGTGATAGTGTCACTTGGGGACATCGCAGTTGGACATTTTCAAATTGCACACATCCATTTTGGGGCTTTAGCAGCAGACTTGATGGATTACTGGATTGTTCGCTTCATAATAAGGCTTTAATCTGCAGCTATAAATCTTAGTAAGACATTAATAAAGTGTCATTGATTTATCAGTCTCTAATGATTTGGCAAAGTCTTAATATTAAAAGGAACAGCTCACATTTTTAAGAAATACGCATAGGAGGCTTTTGGCTCAGGGACCAGATCCGAAGACTTAGTTTCCACAATCCCCTTGCGCACACTGGTTAGGTGTCTTTTATTTTTGATCAAATGTTAAGTTTTAAAAGCAGAACACTTGGTTTTGAATAGATTAGATCCTGCTTCCATCGCTGCGTTTTCCACCCCGAGAAGCGGCTGCTACTAAAAGATGTTCAGTGGGGCAATTCCCACTCGACATGTTCAGGAACAGCGCGATGGGATTTCCCGTGAACAGATATCCCAAACTCCAGCAGTGGTTTGGCATTCGAATCACTTTGCACCCATTCATGTGCTGCTTAATCTCATGCTTGGTGGATCCAATTAACTCTGGAAATGGCATCAGATGTTCTTCCATTAAATAAATTAAGATTTTCACACCCATTAATGCATTATTCATACTATGGAATCAGGAAACGCAGCACTGTGGGGAAAGAGGCGTTCCGCTTCAGGGGGTCGTGGTTATTAGCTCCCGCTCGGGGGAGGCGGGGGGGGGGATTTGCTGCTGCAATACTGCTCGAGAGCCACAAGATGGCGGCACACGACAGCTCGTGAGAGCAGGATGGAGAGGCCGGGCGCTTTCGAGAGGGCTCGAGGCGACGGAGACGTGTTGGGTCTCATCAAATGCTTTCACTCCGTGGATCCTTCTGGCTGGATGAAGGAACACAAATCAGCCAAATAAGATGATTCCCGGATCAGTGATTACATGATGTCAACTTCCCCCCGCACTGCTTTGTCTGCCAGTGAGAATCCAGTCTTCTGCCCCTAAAGCCAAACACACCAGAGTAGGGTCATTTACTCTGTAGATACATATGTATGCCATTCATGTACTTTTGCAGAACTTGTTCCCGCAGAAAGTTAAAGCAGCTTTTTTTTTCCACCGATCACGCTTCAAACTCTGATTCGCAGTTTGCACAAAGTGTGTGCACAAGACTTTATAGAGAGGCATGTTGAGGATCCCTCAGACACAACGCAAATACGAAATGCGTCAAATATCAAGTCAAATCAAACAGGAGTGTCTGGAGGGAGACGGCGAGGGCGATTAACAAGAAGCCACCGTGTTGTTTAAACATGTCTGCGGTGAAATCCGCCCAGTCATTCATGGGAATTATGCCTCCCCTCCCCTCGCCATGTCTGATCCATACAAAAGGCCCTGGAGCAGATCCAACACAGCTGTCTGCCCCAACATTGTTCTCCGAGGACAATGCAGTCAGGGGGAGAAACCCCGGGCCGCTGGGGAGGAAACAAAGACTGTTGTTGAGGCTGCGATGTTCACGACAGAAGCAGCAAATGACAGGGGAAAGACGAGAAGAAAAAAAAGAAAAGAAAAGTCCGGCGGATTCTCCTGTCGTGCGAATTTGAGCCGCATCAAATGTCCCGATGACACGTTTCATCCTGATGGGATCATCTGTTTGACAGTAACGACTGTGTCCCGGATGAAATGTAACACTGACGGTTGGAGGAACGGGCGGGCGGGCGAGGAGGGGGGGGGGGCAATTAAAAAAAGGAAAAGTGTAGTTAAAAGGGTCACTTTTTTAGTTTGAAAGGAGGATCAGTTCAATCATCACGAGGAGTCCCTCTTCCGCCGGTGGATACAGTTGTCTTCTGTGGCTTCTTTGGGGGGGGGGATTTTTTTTTTGTCAAGACATCATGAGGCGGTCATCGCCTTCTGCTTTGGAAGTGGCCAACTTTGCCATTTCCGATTTGCCAACTCCTCGAGCGACGTTTTCCTTTTTAGTTCCAGTACCAGCTGTTCATATTTTCTCAGTGAATGGAAAAGTTCAGCGCCGGAGAGCAGCAGCAGCAGCAGCCTGACAATGAGAGCTGTGAATGTGTCCACCATGCTTCCTGATGAACCAACACCAATGTCTTGTTCACTTCACTGGGCTGCTTTATTTACCACATGATTCACTTACTTGCTTCTTTACTTATAGTTCATATCCTGGATCACATCAAAGGAATAGTAGTATGACTAATAGCCAATGAATACGCTCGTCTGAAGTCGTTTTGTCAAGGTCTTCGGCTGTCCAATTAAAAGAAGGAAACTTCAACGTTTATAGAAATGTTCAGATAAAAGGGTGAAGGAGTTGTGTTTACATTTAGTTGTGTCTTTCTATGCTTGAATCCAGGTTTTTATTGCATTTTCTGTGTTGTTTTTTCCCTTTAAGAGTCTTTTAAGTGGGCATTCATCAGACATGGAGGGCCTAACTATAACATACAAGAGGGAAATGTAGGTTTGAGTGTTTTTCAAGCCGTGTTACGCAACTCCCTCAACTTTTTATGGAAGTTCAATAGTAAACCCACGGAGTCCCTCTTTGAAGGAGCTGAGAAACCTGATTGTGGTTTCAAACAATACAACAGACATCGACGCAACCACCGTGAACGTCAACCAGTAGAAAAGGTTCAGCTCAACTGGGTGGGGAGAAAATTCATTGAGTTAGCAACAACAACCACATAATTTGTCCGGCTCCATTCATGTTGAATGTGATAAACCAGTTACTGTGTGAGCCGGTGTGCTTGTGCATAATCATGTGCCCCAAGAAAACATGTGTGCATGTGCGTGAGAGAGAGAGAGAGAGAGAGGGAGGGAGAGACGCACACACACACACACACACACACACACACACACACACACACTCGGAGAACGCTGACCCCAATAATCCTCTTTCTGCCAGCATACACGTCTCTTTCCTGGGTGGAGCGCCGCTGTTGTCATGACGACCGGCCGAGTGGTGGTGGTGGTGGAGGAGGAGGAGAAGGAGCAGGAGGAAGAGGAGTAGGAGGAGGAGGAGGAGGGAGCAAACGGCAGATAAAAGCAAACACTCTTGTTTCTCTGTGGGATGTAGTGATGACCAGTGAAGCAGCAGAGACATGCCGGGGACACACTCGATGCCTTACTTCTGTGTGTGTGTGTGTGTGTGTGTGTGTGTGTGTGTGTGTGTGTGTGTGTGTGGTGGGGGGTTCCTCTCGGCACCCTCCTGTCCTCATCATGGGTGCGTCTGCCCTTTCCCTCCCCCAACAAATGTCACTCCTCTCCCACTTCCTCCCGCCCCCTTTTCTCCTTCTCCTTCCTAACCAGACTCCTAACGGCTCTCGAACCCACGACTCCATTTGGGAGTGATGGAACCACACGGCACCTCCCTCTCTCACCTCCCCCCCTCTCTCTCTCCTTCTCTCACCGCCCCCTCCCCCTTTCTATCTCTCTCTAGTTAGTGTCTCTCTCTCTCGCTCTCTCCAGGTGCTCTCTCTCTCTCTCAATAGTGTCTCACTCTCTCTCTCTCGGTAGTGTATCTCTCTCTCCCTCTCTCATTAGTGTCTCTCTCTCTAGGTACTCTCTATCGCTCTCTCTCCAGGTACTCTCTCTCTCTCTCTTTCTGGCCCTCTCTATCTCTCTAGGTTCTCTCTCTCTCTCTCTTTTAATTTGCCTCACAAAGTGAAAGGTTCTCATTTGTTTCTACTTTGTCGGTTCAATCCACATGAAATACAAAACAAAAAAAAGGAAAAGAAAAAGGAAAAGCCCTTCTGTTTCCTCTTCCTCCGCTCATGTTCTCCCGCAGCAGCGACTGGCGATGTGGCCTCGGAGAAGCGCGGCAGCGTCGTCCTGCTCCTCCTGTTGTTGGTGGAGTGAACCCCTGCGGCGCGCCGTGCTCAAAGGTCAGCAGGAAGACAAAGTGTCCCCTGCAGACAGACGGCTAGTACCTGTCTCTCACTGGCCTTCATCTTCTTTGCTCGTCTGCAACAGAAATGGTTTCTGAACCGCTTCCATGAGCCGTCTGGACCCACGCGCCGGAGACAGCAACTCTGGATTTACAGGAAGAAATATGTAGGCGTGCAACTATTGTATATATATATACAGATATATATATATATATATATATATATATATATATATATATATATATATATATATATATATATATATATATATATATATATATATATAGACTAGTATATACCCTCCTCAACCCATGCTTCTTCCTCCTCCCCTTTTGGCCGCAGATACAGACACCCAATCAGCCATTACTGCTTTTTATAGCACCGGGCCCACTTTAATAGACTTGTGTTGTTCTGTTCCTGCTTTGTTTATTTCTGTGTGCACGCAGACTGGGGAAACAAATCCCCCCGAGAGGACTATACAGAAGGAATCTGAATATATTCTTGTTTTTTGGGGGGGGGCTTCTGCTTGTGATTTTGTCCTAATGTACAACCAATTACCAAGAGGAAGAAACGTACGTGTTATACATCCGGTGCATCGTGGGTCACAGGATTCCTGTGGGATTTCATGTGTGTTATCGAGTGTCTGGGACCAACAGGAACCCACGATAGCAATATGTCAGTTTGATATTGAAATATGCAGTTCTGCAGCGAGGAAACACAGAAACAGGACTGGACAGGAGGAATTCTTCCACAGGGGGTTGTTGTTGTTGTTTTTTTTTAAAAAGTGGAAATCCACTCGTCACCCTCTTCTGTGTTTAGGTTCCTTAACAAAAAAAAAAGAAGAAGAATCCTGATGCTGTTTAACTCCCGCTAGTCAGTTTAAGCACTCACAGTAACAAAAGGGGAATGAAAGCTGCAGCTGCGGGCCCGCTAACGGCGGCACACACGGTGGGGTTGACGAGTGTGTTTCTATAGCAATAGTGGCCCCAAAATATCAGTCAACTGCTGCCATGGGAACCGCCCACCCACCTGGCAGCCGCTCGGATGCTGTTTCCACATGTGTCAACAAGGCTTTATCCCCTTTTTTTTTTTAAAAATGAGTAAAATAAATAAGCAGTTGGTGTTTGTCTGACAACGCGTTAATTGGAAGTCTCGACAGCATCCATGATTCACTGGTGGGTGAAGACTCCCACAATCCCAGACTTGCAACGGGTGAGATGAGGAGGTTGGATTTGCAGCAATTGGCAATTATGTGTTAATTATCGTCGACATCATATTCAGTCAATTTCCAGTGGGGAGAAAAAAAACAACAACTTCAAAACATCACCAATTAAGTCTTTGCAGCTCTGAAGAAGCAGCTGAAAAACGTTCCTCTTGTTCTGCTGACGCTGCAAAAAGCGTCTTTTATCATCAGGAGAACTGGGAACGACTAAAGATCAGCAAATGACCGGCATCCATTTTCTCCCCTTTTTCCCCGCTGCTGTAATTGGAATTATTTGGCATTATTTAGTTTTGGTATACAGAATGGCTTTCTGTAATGAAATGTGTGTGAGTGTGTGTGTGTGTGTGTGTGTTATGCACTAAAGCACGCAGTGGTTGCTGTCAGTGAGAGAAGTGAGCTGACCGAAAATGTCGAGACGAACGGAAAGAGGGAGAGGCGATGATCCTATTTTGCATGAACGCGATTTACCAATCTTTTTTTTTTGGACGATAATGAGCTCTTTGTGTCTTAAAATGCTCCGACAGAAGGCGACGAGACGGAGGGTGAAGGAAAGAAGGAAGGAGAAGGCGGCTCGGGTTCATGAAGGCTGAGGATTTGAGGATGTTGTTGAGCATCGTGAGATAATAATGTCGTGAGGGACAGAAAAGGGAAGTCGGGGTCTTCATCACTGAATTATGCTGCACTTAAACTAAATCAGGGAAATGTGCACACATGAGAGAGAGAGAGAGAGAGAGAGAGAGACGAGTGACTTCAAGAGAAAGGCTCCAGAGAAGCATCCTCGTGGTGTCCTGAAAAAAAGAAAAAAATGTATTTATGGATTTAAAGATTTGATAGCATAAAGACTAATCATGCGCTTGGCTCTCAACAAGCCTGGCATTCAAACACATGTCTTTCCTCACAGACGGAGCCATTTGGCAGTGACATAAGCAAAACATATTGAGGATCTGACTCGTTATATAAATGTAATGGATCTTAAAGCACATGCAGGGATCGACAAACTCATCGGTGTCCGTCAGGGACGAGAGGCTCGACCAGAAGGTCACTGAAAGGTCACGAACGGGAACCCGCTGGAGCGCGGTCTGCATCGCCATACAGACGTGCACGGAAGGAAGAAGAATCACAGAGGCGCTGCTGTATGTGTGTATCGAGACGAATGGCCGGAGAGGAAAGCGAACAAATAACTGCTGCACAAAATTAGATTCAGTGTTTTGTTTTTTTTCCCTCTCCTCTTCTCTCCTTTTGTGTTCTTCAAGAAGCATTTTAATAATCCCTTTTGGGGGGAGAATTCAACCGTTTTAACTGTTGTTATTTTCATTACGCACACATGTATGCAGTGGTGGAGCGATGCCAGCGTGACGGGGCGGCAAGTTAAGGGTTCAGTGCATTGCTCAAGGGCAACTGGGCAGCGGCCGCCCGCCGCGCTCTCCAGCCAAGTCATTTGGTCGGAGCGGCTGCGCCCCCTTCTCTCGGCAACGCTTCAATTTTAGACCTCCGACAAAAGCACTCAAATGTACTTTTCATCATTTTAAAGGACTGACGTGTCAGAAAGGTTGAGCACCCTCTGCTGCGTGAACCGCAGCACCTGCGGACGGAAGGAGAGGTTTCTTATTGTATTGTGAGAACAACAGTGATTTTTCTGAGACACCTCATGAATGGGCTGCAGAGGTGTCTGCATATGTGTGTGTGTGTGTGTGGTGGGAGGTGTCTGTGTGTGCGTGTATGTGTGGGTGGAGGGAAGGGTGGAAGGATGGGGGGGGGTGTGACCCATTTTTCGTGAACATAATTAACTAACAATAGCATAAAGGCTATTCTTTTGTATAGAAACTTCATCATACATTCTTGGGGATGCTCAACAAACTATGTAATTATTTCTATGTGTGTGTGTGTGTGTGTGTGTGTGTGTGTGTGTGTGTGTGTGTGTGTGTGTGTGTGTGTGTGTGTGTGTGCGTGTGTGTGTGTGTGTGTGTGTGCATTCTGGGAGACTGGTTTCACTGAAGCCAGGTAATATAGCCTTATATTACTGAATAAATTCAATGTTAAAATACATGCAAATGGTATTGGGCAATAATGCCTAATATTAAAAAAAAGCAGAATTGTGCCTAATCTGGGAATTTGGGAATTTAATATCTAGATAATCTTCCTGCCGAATCGCCTTCAATCACCTGCATTCATGCATAAAAATAAGTAAGTTCTCTTAATGGCGCCTGAAGTAGGTTATGTTTTTTTTTTTCTTCTTCCTGAAACAGATAAACCATGAATGATTATTCCAGATGATAATGAATGGGCTGCAGAGATAGGGCAAAGCGAGCGACCGCAAAGCCATGAATGAACGCGCATCCGGTAAATGGAGGAGAAAAAAAAAAAAAGAGAGAAAAAGAAAAGAAAAGTAGGACGCCTCCCGAGCGCCGTCGCGCTGCCGTTGCGCCTCTCCGCCAGCAGGCGGCAGTGTTTCTCCCGTCAACATAAAAAGCGCTCCTCTCCGGGGCTGCGCGGTCACATGCTGCGAGGGTTTGAAGTTGGCAGCTTCATGTCACACATGCGTACCGA
This sequence comes from Clinocottus analis, assembly GCF_023055335.1. Classification (NCBI taxonomy): domain Eukaryota; kingdom Metazoa; phylum Chordata; class Actinopteri; order Perciformes; family Cottidae; genus Clinocottus; species Clinocottus analis. The sequence goes on along the minus strand of NW_027175954.1, from coordinate 2,865,009 downwards.
CAAAGTGATATGGCACACGGGCGCGAAGTGACACCGAGGCGAGCAGCGCGAGGGGGACACTTCCAGAGCGATCCACGGCAGCCGGGCGAAGTCCACGCGGGGGGGGAGAACAAGAAGAAGAAGAAGAAGGAGAAAAACAAGAAGAAGAAGAAGCAGAAGAAAAAGGAACACGGAGGAGGAGAAGCGCGCGTGGAAAGGATGAAGAAGAAAGCCGCGGGAGGCGTTCGCACCCCTCCACCGGCGTGTCGAGTACCCGGCGCTAGGGGACGACCTCGGCGAGGGAGTCGCGTGAATTCGGGCCCGGTTGAGGAAAAAGTTCAGCGGCCGTGTAAGATGGTTATAAATGGGTCTCACCTGAACAGCTCCTCGACAGACCCCAGCGACGCAGTGCTGAACCGCCCGCCGTGGGTGACCACCACCTTGGGGTGCTTTCTCATCTTCACCATCGTGGTCGACATCCTGGGCAACCTGCTGGTCATCTTCTCCGTGTACCGCAACAAGAAGCTCAGGAACGCAGGTGAGCCGAAACAAGTGTCCGGGAAGAGGGGTGTGTGTGTGTGTGTGTGGGTGTGTGTGTGTGTGTGTGTGTGTGTGCCAAACAACTCAGTCAAATGTGTAAAACAGTTGAGACTCAACGCTGTTTTATATAATACAAGAAAATAGCTTTCGCAAGGTGACATAATGTTGCCTCCAGGCTCTGTGTTATGGTGTGAGTGTGTATGGTGTGAGCGGGTAGAGGTGCGAGTCTGCTATGGGGTGAGTGTGTCTTTGTTTTGTTTATTGGTTTGTTGTTGTTGACATTTGTTATGATTTCTCCATCTCGGGTATTTTAAATCCCCTCGTGAAGCTATAACCTTGTCAAAATAGCCTCCGACACCGTTTTCCCGGTAAGGCGGAGTTGTTATTGTTTTTGACTCCCGCCCCCTCTCGGTTGTATCGGTTTGTATCACACACACACACACACACACACAAAAAAAAAAACATTCTGCTCTGAAATGTGTGTAAGCTTCTCTTCTCTGGCTGATTGCAATGGACAGTTCCCATCGACCTCGACTTTTGAAGCAGATTTTGATGTCACTGACCTCCAAGCGAGCGCGAGAGGGAGAGAGAGAGAGGGGGGGGGGCGGGGGGTGAGGGGAGAGAGAGAGAGAGAGAGAGAGAGAGAGAGAGAGAGAGAGAGAGAGAGAGAGACGGGAGGGAGAGGGAGAGGAGAGGGGGGACAGAGAGAGAGATCAGAGAGAGAGAGAGAGAGAGAGACGGGGAGGGAGAGGGGGACAGAGAGAGAGATCAGAGAGAGAGAGAGAGAGAGAGAGAGAGAGAGGAGAGAGAGAAAGAAGAGAGAGAGAGAGAGAGAGAGAGAGAGAGAGAGAGAGAGAGAGAGAGAGAGAGAGAGAGAGAGAGAGGGGGGGGGGGGGACAGAGAGAGAGAGAGGGAGAGAAAGAGAGAGAGGAGAGAGAGAGAGAGAGAGAGAGAGAGAGAGAGAGAGAGAGAGAGCGTTGAGCCGCTGTGACAGAAGCCGCGGGGAAGAGCCTCCTCCCCGGCTCCTCCTCCCCCCATCGACGCGTCTCCAGCCGGACGACTTAATGTAATAATGATAATGTAATCATGCAAAAACATGTATTATCAGGTCGATGTGTGTCACACGTGCACGCGTGCGTTTGAGGCGCTTGTCATTTTTCTTTCTTTTTTTTTTTGTTGCACTTCACTGTTAATTAAAGGTTATGGGCCGGTGGGTTCAATTGGGCAATATTGACAATTGCTCAATAGAAGTGGCAAAACACGAAGCTCCTAATGTCAAACAGCCAGGACAGGGCAGGATCGGGTATGACAGGACAGGACAGGAATGGACAGGACCGATGCTGGGGAGAAACCCCGAGGGGGCTCCCTGTCGCGTGCTGAGACGCGCGCGGCCCCGCGCGTATCGTGGCTGTCGCCTCCTGCAGGCTGTGGTCCGGGGGATCCGCTGAGCGCACCCCTGACGTGACACCGTTTCACTCACCGCGGAACCGTTGAGGGGTCACGATAGATCTGCGTCATGTGGGCGGAGAGAGAGAGAGAGAGAGAGAGAGAGAGAGAGAGAGAGAGAGAGAGAGAGAGAGAGAGAGAGAGAGAGAGAGAGAGAGAGAGAGAGAGAGAGAGAGAGAGAGAGAGAGAGAGAGAGAGAGAGAGAGGTATCACGTGGCACCCAGGACGCGCACGAGCAGAGGGGTCGACTCTTCCTGAGATGTCGTGCAACCCTCCTATTGCTTTTTGATGATCAGCATTTGGTGAATGCACGCACATGCACCTCTGCAATAGTTGCCCTTGGATTTCAGTATGTTATCATTTGTGTGTGTGTGCGTGTGATAAAGCTGCTCACAACATACACACACCTGTCCTGAAACAGATTTTAAAAGTGATAATGTCGGAGTGATTTTGAAAATCATGCTGTTGCAGGCGACATTGCAAAAACCAAAGTATGGCACAAGAGAGAAACAGTTAGGACACTTTAAAGTTGCTCCTTTTCCCCATGACTAATTACATGTATACACACACACACACACACACACACACACACACACACACACACACACATATATATATATATATATATATATATATATATATATATATATATATATATATATATATGTGTGTGTGTGTATATATATATATATATATATATATATATATATATATATATATATATATATATATATATATATATATGAGCATTATGAGCATTACAAGCTGGAGTCATCCTCCATTCGTTCTGCTCATTTGATGATAAAATGTTCTTTTTGCCACGCTGAATTTTCCGGGAAGGCGTCCTGAGGAGAAGTCCAACGTTTGAGGATAATGAGGCGCTGATGGGGAGGAAAAAGAAACAAAAAGCTCAGCTTAATTGTGTTTGTGCAAAACTGGCTGTTGAACACTAACAAGTCCTCTGCGGACTGATGACGCTGTTGCTCAGGTTCATGCCTTTGAAGCGCCGCCGCGACTTTCCACTAAAGTTCGGAGAGAGGCGCGCATGCCTAACTTAAGCCTCTCACAATCGTCCGTTGGCAAGTTCAATGCAAGTTGGCAGACATATTGATTGACGTAAAAATAAAAAATAAACTTCTCTTCATTCTTTCATCACTGCTGGAATGTTTAGACGGCGTGCAGACTGCTTTTGTTTGTTTTACTAGCTCTCATCGAAGCCAATCTAAACCTTCAGGAGTGGGTTTTTAACTGCCACATTTAAATGTCCGGAGAGAATTCAATTTCTCGGTGCTGGATAGATGGTCTCTGTTCCGCAGAAGCACACGTGGGAATACATTTACCTGGCACGATCCAAAGCTGTTAGAGATTGCACGGCAGTGGAACAGCAAGAGGATAAAATATAGAAAGCAACACACAAAAAAAGGCTTAATGAAATATACTCGGTGGTGAAGCTGGCGGGCAGCGTCGTGTTCACACGTTGCAGGCGGCGGCGGCGGCGGCGGCCGGCCAAACCCCACGTCGGTTCACGGAGACCGCCGGTGAGCCGACGCCACGCGGCGAGCAGAGCGAGAGCTGAGAGCTCGGCGACAACACAACATGTTAAGTGTGCCTGTTCGGTTGGTGATGAAGGTAGTTTTAAAAAAAAAAAAAAAATGTTTTATTCACACTGAAAAAAGAAACTCAAACAAGCAGCAGAGGCCTCAAACTGCTCGCCGTCTGTCTGGCGTGAGACGCCCGCTGCTGGGATATGACGTGACAGGGCTTCACGGGGCTTTTCTTGATGACAACGGAAGGGAATACCAAACCCTGTCGGGCCGGGCGATGACTCGGTGTGATCATTTGTCATCTTTCGCTCGAATTGTGTCCTGGTGACATGGCGACATCGTGGGGATGAACCCCAATTTAAGTCGTCTAAATTGATAACGCCAATCACGCGACTTGGACTTAAGAGTTCTGCTCCCAGTCGTTCAATCAAACTATTCTCTTTTTCTTTGTTTCCTCCTTGAAACTGTTATTTCCACTAAACTTCTGCAAGGAATGACTCGTCAAGTATGTAATTAGTCTTTACCATGTCGTCTATTTGTTGCATTACCAGAGCTGTTAAAGGAACTTCACAGTGACAGAAGATGTCGACCACATCGCCAAGGCCACGCATTGAGATTGTGTTGATTTTCCTTTTCTTGCAGTCGTCCTTGATGGCCAGCGAAGCGCTTTCTGCAAGGTTGGGTGTCAGCAGTGTTCACGGAGGGGCAACGGCACGAGCATCTTCACCACTTACGTGTCGGCCCTTTAGTCGGAGACGTCGTATTCCCATGCAGTTACGGTTTTGAGGGAAACACTTTTTCATGTGGATAACGTTTGCTTTTGTACACAAATAAGTTAAAAAAAAAGACTCTGTGAGGGGGTGAAGGTCAAGGTGACGGCTCCAAAAACACGGGGAGATGTGCTGTAACCAAGTGGTTTTGTTTTGAAGTCAAACCATGATGTTTTTTGACCAACCCCAACCAAGTAGTATAGTGTTTTTTGCCTGATTTTCTTTGAATGTACATAAAACCGTTAACCTCCGGGTACGTATCCATCCATTTCAGACGTAGCTGCGAGGACAGTCTAGTTGTGTGGGCATGTAACATGTTGTCAACTTGATGAATGAGAGCAAAAATCTGAAGTGGTTTTTGTGTCACATCGTCTCTGCTTTCGTTTTCCTGATCGTTCTCGAGGCAGAAACTTTGCGTTTGAACTCACCTGCCGCTCCGTTCACAGTCTGAAGAGACAGAGCCTCCGTGTGCTGATACGCCGGCTTCTGTTTTTCTTGCTTTACCGTGACAAAGTTCATCCTTTTGTTGCTGTCTGTTCCAGTATTACTGCGATGCATATTCTGAGGCATTAATGCAGAATTAAGTGGCGTTTGCACGTGTCTCCAATTAAGGTTTCCTAAATATCCATCGGCTTTTGTCGGGGGATCCGAAGAGGAAATTGGCTCAGCGCTGCGGAGCTTAAATAAAGAGATAACTGTGGAAAGAGAAACAAATCCTCTTTTGTCGCCGTCGTACGTAGTCGCGGCATGTTGTTTTGTCGTCATCATGAGGGGGGAAAGCGTCTCTCTGAAAGACTTGTTTTGTGAGGAAGAGTAATCCTTTAGATCGGGCTTCATCGGCGCTGCACGCATATGTAACGTGATGCATGAGTGACGCGATCAATCAAACTGTGGAAGTTTCTTGGATAGAATTTATTATGGCGGTACGGAGCTCAAGGAAAGATTGTCCCCGTGTCGCTAGGGTAAAAAAATACTTGTTTTTATTACTTAAAAGGATTGGTTTAAAGTCACTGCGTCATGTATTATAGCATTGGAAACACGTTGCCTTCTGTCCTCTTCTTTCAAAACACCAACTCTCTTCAACTAAGTTCTCCAACTATAAAAGTTCCTCAAGTCTTTCTGTGCTCGGGGGCCATCTGTGTTGACTCAATACTTCTTGTACTTCCTGAACAACTTGTTCCCTGCAATAACAAAAAAAGCCATTCTTGATTGTGGAGTCGAGATGAAGGCTTCTGGAACACGTGTCCATAAGAAAAAGAGGAAAGAAAAGGACGTCCGCAGGCGTCACGGAGCTCCGTAAGCAGCGTAATGTATCTCCGGCCGGCGGTGTCAGCATCGGCTGGCTGTGTCATGAGTTCTCACCTTTGATGACACGCTGTCTCTTTGTGAACCCTGCTGCATCCCCCCACCGTCTCCTCTCCTTTGGCTGACGCCGCTGCAGTTTGACCCTCAGTGACTGAGGGACAGGAGTGTAGCGAGCACGCCCGCCGTGGCCGGGGAGTCCGAGCACGCTCGTATTTTGGAAGCGCCAACGAAAGTTGCCTGACGCGGCTCATTTCGCCGCGTCCTGATCAAAGTCGCGTTCTCGCTTTTTCAAGGCGGGAGAATTGGAAACAATGTCTTATTGTTGACAAAGCGTATCTTTGTTTTATCTTCAAAAACACATGGAGGGGGTATTTAGTTTTCTTTTACGCGTAAGGGCAGCTTTTCTGCAAAGTCGAACAGTATTTTGCAAGAGTTCGAGTGGGCCTCTAAAGCCATTAAGTCATTAAGGGGCCCTCAATAACCGTAAAAGGCCGCAGGTCAGAGAGCCCGCCGTATGCCGAAGAGGCACTCTTTATCCACTTTGTTTTTGCAAAGACACGGTCAGATTATACTTTGGGTAAAATAAACCCAATCCCATATTTGGTGCTTTTCAGCACAATGGAAATCCCGGGTTAGAATTTGAAGAAAAACACAAAGTAAATGAAAACGGGAACGTAACGCGGAGAACTTCATTCGGTCTAAGCCCATGCTTGGCTGACGTCGGGCGCGCTATCATCCCTACCAACAGGTATGCCGAGGGGCAGGGGTCTGGCGCCGCTCGCTGGGTTTGTCAGTTTCTGTGGCGATCGCTGTGATAATCATCGGAGCGGCGCGGTGCGGCGCAGTGTGGCGGAGAGCGGCTTATCGGCACCGGGACCGAAAAAGAACAGAGCACAGTGGGGGGAAAAACACAGACTAATTGGGGACCCACAACAGCCAGCAGGTCATGACTTTGCAATTCATTTACAGTTCTCCAGAGTTGAATAAAGCCGACACAACAGCCAGGACCACAAAAGAAAAGAGGTCAGTCTGCTATCGCGCCCCGAGGCTGCTTTGCACCTGATAACTGTTTCCTTTAGTGTTCCTGTGTGTCTTGGAACATGGAGAGAGAGAGAAGAAGAAAAAAAACGTACACCTTTTTAATTACGCCGTGGCTCGCAGATCTAATTTGTACAGATTTCCTCCCGTCAAGAGGGCTTTTGGCGCTCCGCGAGGATTAAAACCCCCAAAACTCGAGATCAGGCGCCGATCTCATTAGCTGGCGGATGCACGCGGGTGGGGGGTGGGGGTGGGGGGGGGTCCGTGGTTTCCGCTGCCGGGGGCCGTGTGGCCCGGTGCTGATGTTGTCTCGTCCCGCTTGTTTGCCGAGCTTCCCTCCACGACGGTCTACATGATAGCCGAGTTAAAGACCAGAATAAATAAAAGGGAGGACGCAGCAGATCGGTGCGAGCCTGTCATACAAAGTAGGCTCACATTTATATTCGGAGGAAGACGGATTGTTAGCTTGTTGCTCCCGTCATCGGGAGACGGGGCTTCTGTTTGCTTGTAACATTAATAGCAATGCCTGCACTATTTCGGTCTTAGCAGGCGCCCCCTTATCTCGCTGGGCTTAGGCCTCTTTCCAGGGCCATCGGAGCCAGCAGCAAGCGCTCATTTGGACTGACTCTTGCCAAGGTGCCTCCGCTTCGAGACGATTTCCTGATTTTCTAATATTTGCTGGATTATCTGCAAACACAAGGCCCGCCTGCAGTAATCTCTTCTCATATATGGCGTGGATGATAAGAATGTAGGCTGTGTTTTCCCGCATTTATCCTGCGAGAAAACACCTTTTTCCGTTTTTCTATTTTTCTGGCGTCCATTCGGGGCGGCATTTGGCATTCACCCTCGCCAGATTTTGCGCCTCATCTCAAATCACCCACCTCCTCTATCCTCCTCCTCCTCACGCACCCTAACATGCACGCACTCTTTTTCTTTTCTTTTTTCTTTTCTTCCTTCTTCGCCTCTTTTCACTGAAATTTCACCTCCCAGGCTTCATATTCCATGACACTCTGTCCGTGCGCATCACTCTGATCCGACACCCCCGTCGTCCTCTGAGGACGCTGTGTTGTCAGACCGCATACCTGTAGAGGAATCCCGCCAATAGCCCTCGACGTCAAGCCAGTCAGGCAACAAGACGGTTATCACACAAAACCCTGTGGATTCCAGATTATGCTACGGCTAAGTGGGCAAAATGAATCACGCTTGGTATTTGGATAAGAGTTAAACAACGACCAGCCGGACATGGCCGAATATAACAGGAGCAGGCGTCTGGCATCTGGTCTCCTCCGCCTCGACCCCCCCCCCCCCCCTCACCCCCTGCTCTCTTTCTGCCTGTCCCTCACCCTCATGGAGGACAGCACACTTTCACTAAAATAGACATAAAGAGCCTATAAATACTTATATGTACAAGAGAGCATATTTGCCGCCATTTAAGACTCTATCCCCCCCCCCCCCTTTCCTCTTTCCAAGCCTCCCCTAGCTATTTTAATCATTTACAATATTATACAGTGCAAACGTCTTTCTGCTCGATAGGACGCAGCGTGACGTACATGGGAAGCTTCGGGCAGCGAGATCAAGTAAGACCTCAATGCTCATCCGAGGGGAACTGTGCGTAACGCATGCATACTGTAGAGTGCTTACTGTAGAGCGCCGGGCGTTTGATTGGACACACATCCGCGAGGCGGCAGGAGCTCAGGAGGTTAGGGATGCTGGCTGGTGCTGGGAAAGGGTGCCAGTTTTAATTCCAGTTGGGTGAAACGGAACTGAGGGGAAAGAGGGTGAGGGGGTGGGAGGAGAAACACTCTCCTCTGTGCGCAAGGTGCCCTTGAACGAAGCACTTAGTCCACCATTGCTACTCGGTGGCCGACAGTGGAAGACCGTAGTCGGACTCAGCAGCTTCCAGCTGTGAATGCGTCAGATTGTATGACTGTTAAAACAAGGCACTGATGGGAACAAAAAGAGAAAAATATGCAGGGTCAGTCGATCCTACTCAGAGAAACCCCATTTTTTTCCAGATTCCTCCCCCCCCCCCCTTCGTCTGCCTCGTCTCTTTCTCTCTTTCTCTCTCGAGCCAATTCGATTATTACGGCAGACACATGAAAGCCATTTGACGTAGCCGCGTGAACACTGGCCCATTCAGCCTTGTCAGACCGCCGTTTCCGGGTTCAGCGACCTGGTTTGTCACTCAGACTACACACTCGAGACGACTGCATCCGTTGTACGGAAAAGAAAAATAACAATCGGAGTGACTGCAAGTCGAAGAAGTGAGGGCATAACATCCTTACAATAATCCCGAGGGCGGAAAAACAGCACGTTGTCACGTTAAAATTAACGAGCTTCCAGCAGAGCCAGGTCTCACAATATTCTTTTGTTTGATAAGATCTCCTAATTCTTTTGCAGGAAAGGTGTCAGAATTCTGGGAAACAAGTAAATGGTCTGTCAAAAAAAATGAAAAACAAGTCGTATGAATGGTAAGAGGCAGTTTTGTTGTTTTGGGCTACGGAAAAAAAAAAAAAAAGAAGCGAGTCCGACCATTAAATCTGTACTTCCTGAGACACTCGCGGAGACACACATTTGTTCCTTCAGTCTGCACAAGACGAGATTCATCCTGAATTTTTTTCCGCCGAAACCTTCTGTGAACGTTTGCGTTACGCAACAACTCGAGAAATGTTTTTTTTTCCCTGTGAGATTCAGCGCGGAGACGACTGAAGCGATGTATCGCTGCCGCCGCCGATATGAGGAGGGGGACTCTTTAATGGGTCCACAAAAAAAGTAAAGTACAGGATGTTACTCGAGGCAGTCGACGCTCGAGCAATCTTCAGTACAATCCGGTGGAAATAATCTGCACTCTGCTTTGTTATCTTACAAGATGAAGCCAACACTGTTCAAATGATTGAATTTTCTTATTTCTCATTTTTTACAGTTTTTATTAGCCTTTCAATATTAAATAAACTGAATAATAAGACATCACAAATACATGATGAGACGGGTTGCTAGGTTTTAATACATTTTACAAGACATTTTAAGTCCCAATTGAAATAGCTGAGTTATTTCCTCCCTGCAGTTCTCAGCTCCGCGAAGCTCTAAAAGCAACTTTTTAACTTTCACGTCCTGCAACTTGACTTTTTAGTTCCACTCTTGCCGCCAGTCAGCTTTACTTCCAGCGGTTTCACTGATAAAGCAGCTGCACGCGGGCAAAGTTAGCGGCTACCTGATGAACACGGTGGAGCGCCCGGCGGCTGAGATAGATTTATATTTCCCTCGGGAGCCAAGAGCGCATATTGGATAAAAGTCATCAGGTCGACACAAATGAAAGCTAATGTGTCTCTGTTTCATCTGGATGTGCATGGAAGCAATTGTGTGCTAACAGCCAATTCTATCATTGACTGCTTATTTGAGAAAACAGCCGCTCATCCATGTAATTTAGTCTAATCACCAATGAATATTTCCCGTTATTAGATCTCTATTATGCAGCTCGAGACCAATTTAGTCTCTTCTTTGTCTCTGTTTTGCATCATTTACGAGCACTTAACTCAATATCCATTTTATGTAACTGCCTCTTTTTTTTCTTTTCTTCCTTTTATTTAAAACCTCAGAAATCCCTTTTGAGGGTGAACCCTCGTGCTCAAAGGTGCCGTACAATAAATATAGATATAATTACAGTTAAAAGTCACTAACAGAATACGTGGCTGTATCAATAATAATAAAAAAAAATGCATAAAAGCAATTACAATACGATTGAAAAGATTCATAATTAAACTTTGGAACAGTCTGAGTGGTGTTAAAGAGATGAACTTAAAGTTTTGTAGAAGCATCTTCAAGTATATGGGACACAAAAAAGCAGATCCTCACGGTGAGCCGGTACAATGGCTACTCCATTCCCAGATAGTGGGCTTGAGAGCTTATGATAGCTTCATAAATAAATCAAAACAAATGCTGATCCCTCCTAACCGAAAGAGCCGGAAAGCCAGGTTTTTATTTCCGTATCGTGGCCAATGGTGTGTCCCACAACTACCATTTATTTTTCTCGAAAATAATGGAAAGCACGATGGATTTCTGAAAAGAAAGCGCAGTTGTTTTTTCAATCCCAGCTTTGATAATGTGTCACAAAGGACTTTCAAAGTGTGTTTTCCATCGGCCCGAATGCCGAGCTATTTATAATGTTGCGCTCTCTCTATCGATCATGAGAGATCGAGAAATTATTGTTATTTTGCTTAGCGCGCCAATAACAGTTGACCGAGCACAACCTCGGCACAAATAAAACATGTTGAATTATCGTTACCCAGAGAAGATTGTTCCTTTCTTTCTATATCTACTGTTGGGACTCGGGACCGTGTGGTGTAAGAGAGAGAGGCCTGCATGTAATTTCCAAAGCCTAGAATGTGAAATTGCAATAATAATCAATAATACAATTTTCACACTGGTGTAATTTGTGTTTCCAGACAGTCCCTTCCTTCCCATCCGGAGTCCTCTCTTCCTGTCTGCTTCTTAAAGTTATGTTGCCTGACGCCCAGCCATCAAATACACATCGTGACACTCGTGGTCGTAACATCCCTGGCGTTGCGCGTCTCTTGTTGTCACGCTTTGTGTTATTAACAGAGCTGATTCCAGGACTGCCATAGGCATTCAAAAACAACATCCATTCTGTTGTTGCACAGTTTAGACCCCGTTTTCAAATGATGGAGGTGTTTGCGAAGGAGGTTTAAATGGTAGCTGTAGATCTAGAGTGGCGGCGTGAAGAGAATCTGAAGCGCCGCATGAAAACAGACGCAACACAATTGTACAATAGAGGTATAATTGTGTATATAAATAGTCTATAGGACCGTTGTAAATGCTTGCATCGTTAAGGGCTCTTATTGTGGATGCACGGGTGTCGGTGGCGCCTACATTTTTTTTCCGTTGTCCCTGCAGAGATATGAGAGAGAATCCATCCATCCATCCATTAGCTGTAACCACTTATCCTATTCAGGGTGGTGGGGGAGGCTGGAGCACATCCCAGCTGACACAGGAGGAAGGCAGAGTTCACCCTGGACCGGTCGCCAGGCTGCCGCCGGGCTAATAGAGAACAGTGCTGGTTAAATAGCTTCTTTCAAAAGCCTTTATCGGATGATACGAGCCACCCTTTAGCAGTGCAGGAGGAGTGTGCACTAATTCTCAAGAGGCAGATTATCACACATTCTTCGTGGTCCGTCAATTTTTTCTTCTTCTTTCAAAGTAATTAGTTGAGTCCGACGCGTCCCCCCCTAATGAGCAACAGCTTAGCGCGGGAGATTTCCTCATCGCAGTATGCTTTCCTTTAATGACCCATAAACATGCTCGTCGCGATTATTGTCTAAATGAGTGTCTTTTGTCGCACTTTCAGAACTCGCTCGGGTTCAGCCCAGCGCTCTTTGGGTGCCGTCCAAAAGCAAGAGGAAATTATGCAGGAGGAAGTAAAATGTTTTGGCCGCTCGGTGCTCATTGACCTCGTCTGATAATAAAGTGAATCAAGTCATGTGGCGCTGCATGTTGTGAACAAGTCATCTGACACATTTAATGAGAAATATTGTACGCCGTGATAAAACTGAATATGTGAATAGATGTGGAGGATAGCGTCGCCGGGCCGGGGACGTTTATTAACACAATCTTTGCTGACTTTGCAGCAACAGTCGACCGTATATCTTATTAAAATCAAATCAAACTAGAAGCGCTGAGTGTGATTTCCGTTTTGTTGGGGTTGCTGTTCACCGACTTCAGCGGGAGGAGATACGGCAAGTGGAGTATATCACAAGTAAGGTGACAGCACAACACGCTCGGTTTCCTCTCTTTATGTGTACGTATTAATAAGAAATGACATTTATTGGTCCTCCACCTCTGAGCTCTCATGAGAGGATGGGAGGATGTGTTGATAGCGGAGCACAATGAGAGCGAGGATGAGGTCATTGGGGTCACACGTCGTCTGGTTCCTGAAGATGAATAAGCGCCTCCATCAAGGCGTGTTCATCGTCAGAATGAGGTGAGGGTGTAATTCGGGGATTTGATCTTTACACAGAGCAACATTAGAATGTCATCCTATTGGTGTCCTCTTTACAAAGTCACATTTATTTATTTTAAAGTGCTGTTTCGTGCCGCTTTCTTCATAGAATCTCGACTTTATTTACCAAATAGTTTACTTCCGCTGGAGCTAAATGACTGTAAAGCTGTGTTGGTTCACAGCGCGTTTGGCAGTTCTTATAACCGTTTTACTTTACGCAGTCATAGTTTGACTCAATGTTTGCATCTAAAATCTTCCTTTACGAAGCTATAATGTCGGGAGACTTTAGCCACGGCAGAACAGGATTTGTATAATATAGATATACCAGCGCTTCAGGTACATTTTACCCAACTGACGACAGCAAAAAAAGGCTTTTCAGTTTTTTTTTCTGAAAAACCCCACTTTAGTATACTAAATGCATTCCATTAAAAATAGATTAGTGCTGTTGATAATGGTGAAATGAGATGTTGGAGCACGTGGGTGGTGCAAAGAAATCCCACCGCAGGGAGAAGGAGACAAATGACAGTGGTTCAAGTGTATCAAACAAAGTCATAAGATAAGATGAAGAACTCTGATATATCCAGAGGGAGACGGCTCGGCAGCAAGTTCAACACAAAGGTTGAACAGTGGAAATAAAAAGAGTGCCTGTGAACACCCCCCCAGAGGCCAGACTTGTCCAGTTTTTGATTTTGTATTCGAATGAAATAAAACTAATTAAACAAAATCAGATTTCATTTTAGACTACAAATCAGTCATTCGTGACGAGGACCACAGCAAGTGGGAATCAGCAATTCCGGTTTCGGATGTAACGGAAGCATGTCTAACAAACCACGAGATAATCCCATTACGACTGGAATAGTGTGAGCCAAGCTGTTAAGTTATGAAACTAAAAATCTAGCAAAAGAATCCCCCTGAATTAGATTTGGTGATGTTACATTATATGGGTACATCAGAAGCATTTTGGCCCTGTGAACTGTTGCGGAGAGATGCAGAGTTGACCTTCAGGAGGCGTTCAGGCGCCTTCAGGAGGCCTTCAGGGGCCTTCAGAGGGGCTTTCAGGGGCCTTCAGGAGGCCTTCAGCAGCCTTCAGGAGTTCTTCAGGGGCCTCAGGAGGCCTTCAGGGGCCTTTAGAGGGGCTTTCAGGGGCCTTCAGGAGTTCTTTGGGTGCCTTCAGGGGCCTTCAGGAGGCCTTCAGCGGCCTTCAAGAGTTCTTCAGGGGCCTTCAGGGGCCTTTAGAGGGGCTTTCAGGGGCCTTCAGGAGGTGTTCAGGTGCCTTCAGGGGTCTTCAGGAGGCCTTCAGGTGCCTTCAGGGGTCTTCAGGAGGCCTTCAGGTGCCTTCAGGGGTCTTCAGGAGGCCTTCAGGTGCCTTCAGGGGTCTTCAGGAGGCCTTTAGGTGCCTTCATGGGTCTTCAGGAGTTCTTCAGGTGCCTTCAGAGGCCTTCAGGAGTTCTTCAGGTGCCTTCCAGGAGGCCTTCAGGTGCCTTCAGAGGTCTTCAGGAGGCCTTCAGGTGCCTTCAGGGGTCTTCAGGAGGCCTTCGGGTGCCTTCAGGGGTCTTCGGGAGGCCTTCAGGGGCTTTCCGGGCGCCTCTTGGGGAGACAGCGATGATGTAGCTAGAAGATGTGAACATTCCCCCTGCTGAGAGTGCTAAAAGTGTTTGGGGAGCTGTGCGTCAAATTGTGGTGAAAGCCCAACGCGAGAATCTGTCCTCCCTTTCTTTTGTAATTAAATTAGGTGTCAGCGCGGCCTGCAGCAGATGCTGTCAATTATTCTGTGCCGAGGCCTAAATACAATATCAGATCCAAAATGAGTAATTGATCATTTATTCATCATCTGTGTCCATTAATCCCACATGAGCTAAATCATCCTGTCAAGAGTCCCAATTACTGCCTGGACTGTAATTGTAGGACAGGTTAGTGTACTGTGTGTGTGTGTGTGTGTGTGTGTGTGTGTGTGTGTGTGTGTGTGTGTGTGTGTGTGTGTGTGTGTGTGTGTGTGTGTGTGTCCCTGTGAGGACCACTTTTATATTCAGACTGAGGACATTTTTGTAAAATGAGGTCATTTTGACCGGGTCTCACTCCTTTCACAGCTGAGACTAATATAATCAGATTATTAAGTGGATTCAGGTCAACATCAGGTGAAGGGTTGAGGTGAGACATTGAGGGTGAAGGATTACGGGCTTGGGAGGGATGGGGGGGAGTTGTTGTATGTGTGTGTGTTTTTGTATGCACGTCTGTGTGTTTTTTCTGATTGTTCCCAAAAATATATAGATATTTATTTCAAAACTGAAAGAATAAAAATCGCTGCTTTCTACGATATTAAATCCCTGATTTAAAAAAAAGAAAAGAACTATGGGACAGTACCAAAAGCCTAAAAAAAAACATTTTTGTCTGACCCGTGTACATTCCTGTTTTTTAAAGTCTTGTAAGTCTTGTTCATTTCTGTGAGGGTGAAAATGCAAATACGATATGTAGTAGTTATAAGTAAATTGTGTTGTAATAATTAGACAATCGACCGAAAATTACCGCATTAATGGGTTTTTTTGGCCAGTACAAGAAGAAATGTTCAGTTTGGAGTCGTGTTTCTGGTCAACTGGCAAAAGAAGCTCCAACATCATTCCTTGTGCACGTAGTTCTGTTTTGGACTTCACAGCCACTGAGGAAGATATCTGGCTGCTAAATGCTAAATGCAGTTTGCCAAAGTGGTTTAAGCAGCGGCTTGAAGTGAGCCTGAACCAAAACAGGAAGCCAAAAGATGCTCAAACATTCGATAGATCTGACAGGAACTGCAGCGTCCGTTGAGTTTGTCACTATGAGCGACCCCCTTTCACACGACGCATAGCCAGCTGATCCATTGGCAATATAAGAATATTGATTTCCGCAGTTTATCAAGCGAAGAGGCCAAAAAAATATTGTATTTCAGTTTCTCAAATAGAAGGGTTTGTCGCCTTTTGTAGTTTCTTTATATTGTTACAATTTTAATAACTTCGCACTGCTGGTCTGATAAAACAAGTCTTTTGAAGAGAACTTGTCTTCCGAGATTTCTTTTACAATATTTCATTGCTTTATTGAAAAAAATATATAATTTATTTTAATGAAAATATGGTTTGGTTTCCGCTGTTGTTACGCACACATGTTAGATCATTTGTTTTGCTTATTCCTCCCCACAAATCCTTCAGCTTGAGCTTCATAACAACAAAAGGATTGGAACAAAACTCATCAGGGTTCATTTGTTCCATGCCGGAAGATTCTAATAAAAACATTATATTATGCCTTTTCATATTACTGGTTTTGTTTGGGACCACAGGCTCATTGTTTCACATAATGACGATTATTTGTGAGCAGTCACGCACCGGAGGAGCGACGGTTGCGTGGCGAGAGCGGCCGGGTGACTGATGTGCATCTACGCATGGTTCTTATCGTTCTGTGTATTTACTGTCCGCTCACGAAGCTCCTTTCCACTTCGCTAATGCAGTTCCTGTACGCATATGATTGCGCGTTCACGCACGCACCCACGCTCTATGTTAAAGCGAACTTTTGATTTTGTCCTCGTAATTACGATGGGAATCGCCGCGCAGGACGTGATGCGAGGTTGAGATACACACGGATGTCGAATATGCCAGTGATGCAAAAAAAAATAAAAAATAGCGGCTTCTTAATATTGGGATTAGTGAGAATATGGCATTCGGGCTGCTCTGTATGTGACTTTGAAGCAGAGCTGTTACATGCAGCAAATAGGAAATTAGAGACTGTCCAAAGCTTACGCTCAGAGTGACACTCGAGGGAAAAAAATGGAAAGATAAGACGTTAACCACACCAATGAAATGTGTCTCATCTATTCTAAGCCTTCAAATGTATAGTATGTAAGTCTGAAAGCGCATTCAAAAGATGACATTCAAAAATGCCGAAAGAATTCCAACTATGGTTTTAGGAGATTACATTGAGCTCTTTCAGGTCAATTGGGGTCGGATAGGATGATGGAAATAACTGCTGCACAAACCAATCATATATAATAAAGCTCAACAGATGCTAAAGCTCTGGTATGACCTCAATTTCCCATGGGAACAGAAACAATATATCAAAATACACAAAGGATTGTTTGCTTTAGGACAGTTGCGTAACTCATTACGTTACATATTCATCACCTAAAACTTTATACAATCCTTTCTCTTCGCATATTTTTCTGACAACCGGCACAACAAACATGTAGCGTGGACGTTACTGCGAATGTCAGTGCAGCTCCTTACGTGCTCACCAGTATAGCTGTTAACGTGGGTGCAGTGTCACTGCAAGGTTCACAGAGACTTCCCCGCTACGCTTAATTACATGCTGACAAAATGTCAGTGAAGAAATGCACAGTTATATAAACAGGAGCGGAAAAAAAAAAAGAGAAACTGAACTGAAATGCTTAAGAACTGAAACGCTTCATCTGGAAACAGTTTTCTGTTGACTATGCAGGGCAACTGTTGCAGTCACTTCCTCCACCTCCACCTCCTCCTCCTCATAAATACAATTTGGTAGTTTTATTGTCATACTTGCCTCGATTAAATCACATCTTTATGTTAGTAGTTTTAATTATGTGTTATAAAGTAATATTTACCTGAATTTGCAAATGACAACTCCATTGTTCACTCACGCTGAAGAACTTCTACACTTTTGTGTGTGTGTGTGTGTGTGTGTGTGTGTGTGTGTGTGTGTGTGTGTGTGTGTGTGTGTGTGTGGCTGTACTCTCAACATCACTCAACAACCAGCCTACATAAGCAACATTTAAATGAACTTGGAGTGGTGTTTGTGTCCACCTGGTGTACGCAAATCTAATATTCTCTCTCTTTTAAACTCTGTTTTGTTCTCCACCAACTCCGATGGAAAGATCCAGCTCTATAGGTGCTAAATATTATTCTATATGTTCACCAGCTAGTCACTAACTTTGTCTATTTGGTGCTGAGTAAATGGCGTCGAGTACACAGGTGACTGATGCTGGACACAAGAACCAAAACAATTGGCTGAGAGATGCTAAAACGCTCCACAGAGGGAAACTGTAAATTGGGTTGATCATCCTCTGTCGCTGCCAGCGGCACCTTTTTAAAATATACTGAGTCGTGCAGCAGCTTTGAAGTACGAAAAACATCATCACACATCATCTACCGCACCATATGCAGAAACATGGAAGCCGTCCAAGCTGCGGCGACAGATGGCTCTGAGGTGCTGGTGAAAACGCTGAAATTATGGTTTCTAATATCAGGTTGCAAGTATTTCACCCAAAACAAGATTCTGAAAATTGTACAGCAGCTGTTGTGAGGAAGTGGAGCAAACAGCACACACACACACACACACACACACACACACACACACACACACACACACACACACACACACACACACAAACACAAACACATACAGATATGCACTCATCATCAGCTGTGCCGTGTGATAAGCTGAACTTCCACCCTGTATGAATGAGACGGCCTCCACAACCGCTGCAAATCACTGAAAATGCAGGCATGAATATGAGATATCGGAGATCCTTAAACTGTATTTAAATCATATTTTATGGCGATATAGTGTATACATTACTCCACTACACAACATGTAAGGTGATATACATTTTAGTCACTCTTTCCAGCCCCATATGGATGCTGTTTTTAGAGATTAATGTTCATTTTGTTAACACCTGGCAGGAAAGAGGATTTATTGTTTACATTACCATGTGATGCAAAAGTTCGATTTAAAGAAAATGGAACTCATCGTCATCATTTCACAGCTAGTGGTTTTTATTTATTGTTCCTGTGAGCAATAGAGTGTAACACGTGCCCTGTATTTACACAGAAATGAGCTAAACCCATTCAAATGGACACTACATGTTGTGTTTAATGTCTGCATGATTCATGTTTCCATCGTTCACAAAGCTTCGGGATTTTACTGTATCTCAGTTTGGGTTTTCATTGTACAAGAACTTCAATAACCTTGAAGCATGACGAGTGTGCTCATTTCATAATGAGTGGCAGTAACTCCTTATTAAATACTCGGTTTCCAGGGACCTAAATGACATAAATGGGATCAATCCAATCTTCTGACAGGATCAAGCTGCTTAGCGATTGGAAATGGGAATCCAAGCCAGCCTGTAATTGGTTGCTACGGGTTTATGTGTGTGCATGTGTGTCTGTGTGTGTGTGTGTGTGTGTGCACGCGACTTGGTGAAATGTGGTTAAATCAGGTTGTGTGCCAAGGTTATGGTTACTTTATTGTCTCCCATTGGATGGTATTGTCTCGACGAAAGGAAAATTGCTGTATGAAATCCAGACATGACGTTAAAACACACTGAACATGAACACATGCAAACATCAGCCTGAGATATAAAAAAAAACAACAATCCAATTAATCAAGAACCATCCTCTCTGCTCAAGGCTATCAAGGCATACATCTTAAAGCATAGTCAGTGTTTTCCCAAACTTTTTTTTTCTTCTTTTTTTTCTGGAGACACGCTATCTTCCAATCGACAGACCATCGTGACCCAGTTCACAAAATCTCCCATGAATCAAATATTTGTCTTATGCATGCTTTATAGAAAAGATATCCACGAGCAACTGTGTTATTAAAAAGATATACATGAGCAACTGTAGGGTTTCAATGTCTCGCTCAAGGACATTTGAGACACGCAGAGCTGGGAATCGAATCACTAACCTTGTGATTAAAAGATGACTTTCTCCCCTCGCTAAGCTGCAGCGGCCCCATAGCGTGTTCAGTTTAACACAATTCCTTCAATTTTGTGCCCACTCTCAAGCAAATCATGCTTATCACGCCATTCAACAGACCGGTTTCTTGCAGCTTTACAGCTGATATTGGATGTTACTGCTGCTGTTGGAGTTGCTTATGAGTAAACCGAGGACAGAATTTCACTAGAAACTAATGAGGTAGGTACACAGCCGTTTGTCCACGCAGTATGTTGATCACGATACCAATTCCTGGACTTTGGGCATCGTCCGATATACTGAGAACTGATCCGATACCAGCGGTTAAGTAATAAGTTGTGTGCCTTGGATTATTTTCAACGTGTAAGAGAACATCAGGTGTGACTTGAACATTGCTTTCTTAACGTCGCAAAATACATTTAAAAAAATCCATAGATGTAAAGGTACTGAATTGTCATTTAGTGACATAATGGTATCTGATACCAGATTGGCCGTTTGTCACCAATACAAGCTGGTTTAACTGGGTTTTATGAGAGCGGCTACATGGTCTTTGGCTGAGTCAGCGGTTAACACGGTCAATAGTTGAACCGAAACACCGGCTGCTACTTATTCTACACATTCACTAATAGCGCGCAGATCCCGAAAGTCCGTTTTTTCCGGTTGCATTCACGATCTTCGCCGTTTGCTGCCCTCGCATAGCTCGACAAGCTTTCTGCACTACGCTGTACTTCCATTGCCAAACTGCAAGAAGTGCACACTTTCATACGTCATCATTAATTATACATTGTTAAAAAAAAGGGTCTACATCAGAGAGTTTCACGTGTTGTGGCCTGTTTGACCAAAGAAAATACCACTTAATAAAAATTAAAAAAAGGATGAATAGTGTTAAAAACAGAACGAAAGCAGACTTGCACATGCAGCAGATCTTTATAAGTGCTTCAAGACATGGCGCACTATTGTGGAGATGGCATCATTTATACTGCAAGGTTTTTATGTTCTCAAATTGGTACTCATTAAAGAATGGCTGCACCTCCCTGCATAGATCCCCTCCAAGGAGCTTTGGCCTGTAATCATTATTTTCCTGAGGACAAGGCTTTCTGAGGACTAGCATTGGGAAGGGATTTGTTTCTATAACTCTTTATCAGCGGCGCAGCAATGGGTGTGCCCAGATGCCCCTCTGCCATCTAAATCTCCAGCTGGCACACCCAGCGCAATCATAAAAAATGTATGTGGTAGCAGAGCTTTCTATAAGCACTGGATGGTGGCCAAACAGCCAACGACTCATTTAAGTCCAGCCAGCTACTTTATGATATAAATGATTCATTCTAATAAAATAGTTTTGATCGAAGCCTCACGTTTCGCTATGTGCGCCTTTATCTTACGACCACGAGACTCCGCTTCTAAACTATACAAAGACGATGATGAAGTCTTTATCAGTCCAGCTCCCAAATGCTCTTTAAAAGTGAGTGTGTGTGTGTGTGTGTGCGTGTGTGTGTGTGTTTGTTCACTCAGTTGAGATGTTGTGTTCACCTCGAAGCCCTAAAGAGACTTTTTCAGTGTTTGAAAATATAAGCAAAATCGACAAAACATAGTAAGAATGGCGTCGTTTGCACAGACAGGAGACGTCTTCAGTGATGACGTCGCTTTGAGGTGTTTGCATGTATCCCCCAAAAAAACTTGCTCATAACCAAGTCTTTCATGATCTTTTCAAACTTGTGTGGTGTTTGGGTCTGTGGCACCCATTTTTTATTTTTTATCAAAACAAAAATAATATGATTCATTA
Organism: Clinocottus analis; assembly: GCF_023055335.1. NCBI lineage: Eukaryota > Metazoa > Chordata > Actinopteri > Perciformes > Cottidae > Clinocottus > Clinocottus analis. The sequence goes on along the minus strand of NW_027175954.1, from coordinate 2,843,905 downwards.
TTTTTTTCTAACTTAGACTTATTGGCCTTAGCTCATTTTCTGCGAGGAACATATGTATCAGACAAAATTTTAATCAACTGCACACGGTAGATCCCCCTACGTTCGGGTCCACTGGACCCGGGCTAATAAAAGTGTTGAAATTGTAGGTAACTGAATTCAATTATTAACCATATTTGCTGTTTATATTGCTTCTAATTGGGATGAAAAAAACATCTGTTCAGCATTTTAACAGAAAATTGTTGGATTGCGTTGAATTAAAAACCCAGCGGGTCCAACAGACCCACAACACCTGCTGAGTAACAAAAACCTGAACGCCATACAAAGGTTAAAGTAGCTGTTCCTAACGCTGATGAGAAATGTGGACGTCATTTCAACATAAAGCGCTCTTTACAGGTAATTTCACGTCGTTCTGTGAGAACAGGTTGTTTGGAAAATGTGTGATCGACTCGCCCGGTTCTTAAGCCCTCGATGCTCTTTGTTGTCGTCCACCTGCTGGAGGTTCAGCACAACTCTGAGCATAATGGGATGTTTCAACACCCTCCATGTGCAGACAGTCGCTTCTGTTCGTGCATACAGTACACCCTCTGTCTCCAGAGTTGGACGTCTACTACACTCTCGCGTAACTGAACCCGGCTTTTGCCGTCTTTCTCGCCAATATTTACTCTGTCCTCGGGAAATGGAGCAGGGTCTTGAAATAGAGACAAATAGCGGCGTCACGATATTGTTCCTCGTTCCGGTCGACGCTTACACGAGGAAAACAATTACCGTGGCAAATTCGAAGTGCGTCGCTGTATGAACCGTCGCTTCAAATGTCACAATCAACGCTTTTGCGGTTGTGTGTGGAGAGAGAGAGACAGAGAGAGAGAGAGAGACAGAGAGAGAGAGAGAGAGGGAAGCAGTGGTCACCATAACACTGTACTCAAACCTATCCCTTGTGTCCTGGTTGAACTTTAAGTCTGTCTTCCCCAATCTGGGTCAAGCCATCAGCCCCCTACCACGCTCTGCACCGCTCAGCCTTTCAGACAGCACTACTCAGACTTGAATCCCCCCGTGGAAAGAGGCAGAACAGAGGGGGGTTAAAAAGTGAGTAGGACAGGTGGGGTAAGAACAACCGAAAAGAAAATGTCCATTCAGCTTTTGCCTCTACTCTGTTATATAGAGTGTGTTTGTGTCTGTTTGATGGGATTTTTCACACAGGAAACAAACAAATTCCCACAGAACCGCTCGCCTTGACTTTGTTGGTCGTGTGCATGCTTGTGGGTTTGTACGCGTAAAGGTCAGTTTTGTAACAATGAGGCTTTTAGCAAATTGGGATTTGTGACTAAAACATGCTTTCAAAGCTAAGCCGAGCTTAACAAAACGGTGGTTTATGTCTGGAAATAATGTCATGAAAATGGATAAAGTTGTCTACAATAACAAAGGATTCACTGCAGCGTGGTGAGAATAAGAATTCAGTCTTAGAAAGTTAGAAATTTCTTTATAGGACATTTTTTTATATTTAAAATATTTCAATTTTTCTTCATTTACATGATATGTATCCATGTTAGCAGCATGATTTGGAAAAATTATTGGTCCAACACTTTGGTTCAGACTGAATGAACTCAGCTTGTCATGATGTGTTCTTGGTCTCGAGAGGATGACCATCCCTTTTACTCCACCTGCAGGTCAAAGTTATGACTTATCCTGTGAAACATATAAACATCTTTTGGACAAAACATTCATGGAGCCCTGACGATGACTCCTTTTGGCTTCGGTGGTCCACTTTTATTAACACCACAATTATAGTTTGACAATTGTGGTGTCGAGTAAAATGTTTCGATCGGTGTCGGATGATTGAACTTGAGTTCAGACATTCATGGTCTCCTCGGGATGATTGTTCGGTGTTGCCCTGACCTTTTATCTAGCGCCACCATCAGGTCAAAACTCCAATGTGTCCAATACTTTAGTTTGAAGAACAAGAAGAACGACATCCATCGTCTCTACATGATTATCCTGTTCAGGGTCGTGGGGGGAGAGGGGCGGGTGTAGGAGTTCATCCCAGCTGACATTGGGAAGGCAGGAAACACTCGGCACTGTTTGCTGACACATAGAGACAGCCCATTTAGAATCAGTTAACCTAAGCTGCATGTCTTTGGACTGGGAGAGGGGGCAGGGAGCCCAGAGACAGTGCAACAAAATGCCTTTGATATGTTTAGATTACATCAGCAAACAGGTGTACTAAAGCAGCAGAGTAACATATTTGACAACAAAAGCAATGCATCACAGTCTCTGACCAGCGCCTATTACAGATGAATCTGTCCCAGCGGCATCTTGTAAGTGGGGGGAAACTGTGACGCACATGAGACCAACGTTATTCACATGTCCTCGGTATGAAGGGAGTTAAAGTCACTCTGTGTTCTCGCGTCAGCAAAATAACCCGCACCTGCCACATTGACAGTTTGATGGCTTGACCTCAGCAGAATCGCCCGTATTCAAACAGCACTTACGTACTCTGAGATGGGCGTTTCTGCTGGCATTGTCCTACTGTATGTCCTCTGTTTTGTAGTCTCGGACGGTGAACAGAAGACACAATATGCTACACTGCATACACATGTGTTTTTCTAGTGTCTCTCTACTTCATAACAGATGCTGTGGCTGAAGCACAGAGTGTGGCTCACTGGGGAGCAGCTGCGGTACTGTAAATCTAAGCAGCACCAGCAGCTACAAGAGCCGTGGCCACATGGCTCACCCTCCCTACAGCTCCCCAGGGGATTTAAAGTACAGTATTCCCCATGCATTGACCTGATGCTAACCAAGATCAGTGTGATGGAAAGATCAACATGTGTACATGTACGACAAAACAATCGTTCCAACACAGATATCGGAGTTGCAAATCGAGGTAATTGTCCTGCCCGGTCTGACAAACAGGTTAAGTTTTGATATCTTGTTTTGCCACTAGTTCATGACACATGATGACTGTGTAATCAGATTGACAACATGACATTGGACAACTTGTCTAGAGGGCTTTATCTGGAAGACGTGACTGGACCTGTCAGCCTGTGTCAGGCCACCAGCTGTGGGGGTCTGGCTGACATCCAGGGTGACACCACCCGTGGTGTTTTGTCATCTCTGCTCCCTGACCAGAGAAAGTAAGTGTGCCGGACAGGTATTTTCACAACACATGATGCTCAAAATTACAGCGGTGGCTATAAGAAAGGGGCCCATCTATTTGAGATTGGAACTGCTTAGTTAGGTTGTTTTTTTTTTTTTTCAGGAACGACAACAAGGTTGGCCGTGTTTGAGATGTTCACATTTCACTCAAGTCACTTCCCAGTGTGAACACCCACGGGACATGATAACACTTCCGATTATAAGAGAAGATCATTAATCTCTCTCGAAAGAAAACAAAGACAACATTCGTACTTTAAATCTGTAAAATGTAGCTGCTGGAATGAACCGCGTGTCATTTGTTTTGCCATCAAAGATTTTAGTTATGTATATATCTGCGACTGAAGCTTCAAATGTCTGTCGTCGCTTTATGCCGCGATCACCCTTTAAAATAAGTAGGAAAAATAGATTGTTTTTGGGATTGTGGTTATATAACAGTAATTTACGCTGCTGTTAGATTGCTGCTCTACTGCTTCGATAATACAGATACTCTGGTCAGAAAATGATCTAAATTGCATTACTCTCACAGGCCTGTACGGTTACAAGGTTGGGTGACTGAAATCCGCCGTTGTGAAGGTACTCATGAAGGTTTTTTGTAAAACGCTATAATCGCTTAGTCACGTGAAGGAGTTTAAGGAAATATTAAAACTCAAGGTGTTTTTTTTTTGTGGATGAGAAGATAGGACAATTCTCTCATTTTCGGAAAAAGAGAAAAAGGGCCGTCGTGTTTATAAGGTTAAAAAAAAACCAATGCTTTCACTGAGGTATAAATACCCTATAAGCTTCATCCGGAAGCCTCAATAGACGCTTTGCATGTTAAAAGAAGATGTTCAGTAGCCTAAATTTCAAATTACAATACAACGCAGTTTGTGGGCGAGTCGTAAGGAATTTGAGTTGAGAGTGACATGAATTTTGAGTTGAGCACGGATCAATATGGAGCGGATGTGAACGGTGGAGCAGTGGGAATCGAACAGCTCCCCCCCTGCTAACAGTGGACATTCTCAGGACATCCCTAAATAGTATGAAATTAATACTATCAGTGTAGTCAAATTGGACATTGGCTGCAGCTTGAGAGTACCTAGAAGGAACCTCCGCCCTCGTGGACACGCACGCCTGAAAGACGCCAGTCATTCTTCAGCATTTTTCCTGACCGGCACAGTTATTGTGATTCAAAAGTTGATTTTGACATTTAAATCATCTTCGGGCTACTTGCGCCTGGCTGCTTTTATGAAAACAGCCGCGGTGCTCGATGCAATCTAGAATTATGCTGGCGGTGGCGCTTTCCACTCTGCAGGATGTGATTGGTGCTTCCCGAGGAAAGAGGCACTCGAGACCACTTTGTAAATCCCGTCTTTCCTCTGCCCCGCCAAGGCAGGCATAAACTTCTTCCACCTAAATCCACGATGAGAGTGCTTCCCTTCTCTCCCAAGCTGCGGAAAATAAATGATCTTTTCAGTGGCAGATGCTATCGACAGCATCCATGTTTTATTAATAATATACTGCGTGTTTTCTCTTGAAATGGCTTCTTTAAGAGAAGTGAGCCGATTAAACCTGCCGAGAGGCTCATCATCCGCACCCGTCACTGACTCATTCATACACGTAAACGCAATATCAGTGGCCCGAGGACGATAATCACTCTCTCTTTCTCTCAGTTTCTCCTCTCCACCTCTTTCTCTTTGGATTATTATTAATGCAGCGCGAGTAAAGCCCCAACATCACAGTTGTTTTGTGTGCATTTTGTCACATTTCTGTGCATGCCCGGGAGCTGCCACAATAATCCCGTTTTCTTTTTCTTTCTCTTTTTTATCCCCGGATGGCGTAGACTGGGAGATATTTTGAGTGGATTTCACAAGACCTCTCTAAATGCCCCCAACACTCAGTCACAGACACAGACCAAATGCATTACATCCTCTCATTCATCAGGGACTCATCTTTATTCAAGACTTTCCCATTTGTTGGCACAGTTACCGATCGCTGAATCATGTATGAGCCGTCAGTTGCTCAGTAATGATGAAAAAAAATCCACAATAATATATTTTTAAAAGGAAGAGAATAGGTGTAGAGAGTAAACCACTGAGGGCTTTGTATTTACCAACATAAGAGTACAACGTACTAGTTCATGATAGAAAGTGCCTCTGCTCTGGTTCATTCATGCTTTTTATTCTTTCTTTTACGCGTTACTGTATTTATCTCCTATTTTATTATCACTTAATTATGAACCTGGATTTGAACTTTTAGCTATCAGACCGCATTGTTTTGGCACCATTGTCGATGAATATACCTCCACGATGGTCTTTTGAGGTTGAATAAAATTTAAAGAAATTGTGGTGTTATGTGCAATATATTCCAACAGAGTGGAATATATTGTAATTTAAATGTGTGTGGGGATTTATTTTTACCCTCACATTACAGTCGTGCATTATTAAAATGGAAATAAGAGGAACATAACGTTGCTATTTGCGGTTCACAATGGCAAGATGCAAATATGTAGCATCAGAAAGAAGAAGAAAACCAACAATAAGCAAATGAAAGAAAGGCAAACAAACTTTTGCCATTGAACTACTCGGGGACTGATAATTTGTTTACAATCTGTATAAATGGTTTAATAAAAACCAATGCATCATGCCATTCATCACATGTAGTCTCATAAATCCTCACTCCAGGCATTTAACCTTGGATTCAATAAAGCTGGAGACTGATGGGTAATTTATGACAGAAACTTGACCTCTGCCATCGCAGGTTTGTACTTACTCTGAAGCAACAAAAGAGATAGCCTTGCTAAAGAGTTGTTCTGGCTCCTTGAATCAAAACTTTTGTGTAAATCTGTAGAGTTTCAAATAATATTTTCAAATAAATGTAAACTTTTAGGAAGATTATTCATTTAAAGAGTGTTAATCCTGCTTAATTTAACAATATATCTTCTATAGGTGCTAGTTGTAAAGCAGTTTGTGATCTTAACATGCGTGACCTCGTGACCAGGATTATTTTACTCCTCTCCTTTTACTAACTAGACTAATTAAAGATCGAGAATTGTCGATTTTATAACCCAGAATTTTGCATTAGGTTTTAAGATTACGTCAACGGCATACAGAGCAACCCCATGCTCCATGTGCACGTGAGTGTTCTGCTATTGCAAAGGCTCAATTTCTAAAATAAATAAATAGTGGAGCTGGAGGGCGGCCTTGGTGGCAGCCTCTAAATATTGTGATGAAAACTGAGATGTTATTCTTTTTATAGACTTACTCACCCACATCAACCAAGGACTTTAAAGAGATATGACCTCTTAACCCCATCACAGGCCTTTTCACGCAAGTTGAGAGTTGTAGCCATTTAGGTTTATCTCCATATTCTTCTCCGAGCTAATTATTTTCAAAACATATTGATGTCTTAAATTGGGATAATTATAGAACACAGATTTAACTGTATCATCATCCTCATCATTGTTTCCCCAGCGTTAGAATTAAAATAATCAATGTCCATCAAGTAGATGAGAGGGAGAATCAATTTGTGGAGCGGTTTGCCAAGTTTTTTTTTTTTTTTTTTTTTTACATTTTAGATCTCTAATTAAAAGGGTCATCAGAGCAATACAATGACTCATAAAATAATGTATTGATCTTTAAAGGGTCTTCTATCATTTTAAACAGAAAAGCAATACATTAACATGCATCTGTCCACTGTAGGTGTCGTGTAATATCTCATGTTTTAATGTGGCCCATACATAAAGCACAAAGGAAACATGACACATGTTCATTTTTCATCTTCACCAGACGGGTTTCCTCCAAGCGGCTTGGCTCGGCACCAACATGTGCATGACCGTTGGATCCATTAATAAAGGGCTCCAAAGTCAATCAAAAGTAAACACCTTTAATGCATTATTAGCCATTCTTCTGTTGTTGTTTTTTTTACTCTTTCACTGAATTCCTCCAGTCAAAGGTGAAGTGTCCGTCTCAAAGGGTGTCACCGCAAATGTGTTAATATCCGATTCATAAGGCGCGACCTTCACTCGGCCATCTCTGCTCTTTCAGTTAATTCCTTAACGGCCCTTTCAAGTGTTTGTAGTTGCGGTTTTAAGGGGGTTGATGCTTTCTTCACTCCCATGAATTACTTTCTCTGACCGGTCAAGTCTTTCTTCTAATGCCTTTATTCAATTCTCAGTGGCTCGCACAGAAGTTCACACATCATCCACATTTACGTGCGGTTCTGCCTTCATTTCAACAATAGCTTTCGTAATTAGCCATTCCCGGGGCTAAGATGACTGGTTAGCCTTATCGTGCTCTTCTGTGAGCACAGTGGCTAGCTTCAAAGAATCAACAGAGGGGATTTTGTGGCTTCTTCGTTCTGGCGTGAAAGACTGAGCTCTCCGCTAACCCATTCTTGGCATGTGGGCCACTTCGGGCAGTTTAAGTGGCAGTAAAAGTGGAGATTAGGAAAGGATTTTGGTCAACGATCCAGCAGAGCTAAAACAAGCGACCTCTCAGCAAGCAGTGTCTCTATTCTACATTTAAAGATTGATTTCTTATATTTTCCGATTTTTTTCTGTGGTTAATCTATGTGTCAAGTCGGTCTCACGACGTCGAGCATTAAGCAGGGAACTAACAGGTATACATTTTGATGTAGAACTGGAGTCATTGCAATGTGTTGCAGTGGCTTTAATCAGGAAAACCACACATCACCGCGCGCAAGAGCGCTGCACTTTGCCGTGGCTCTTTCCAAATGGCTTTCCTTTGGTGGTCGTAGAGATTTAGGGAGAGTTTTCCTGTATAAAAGCAAAACTATGAATGCCGTGCATCTCTTTGTGCCACTTCTTCCGTCATGGTGTGAATATACCAAAGAAGAAAGTACATTTCAAGGTCAGGGAAAGACACGGCTTCTAGCTCAGTTTACGGCAGTCTAAACACGGGCATGAAGAGACATTTAGAATTGAAATTCATGTCATGGGAAGAGCATTTCACTCTTCATGTCGTGTAATTAAAATGTACATATTTATGGTGTTGTTTTTTCACATATTAACATACATTAAAATCAGCGTTCTGCAGTATGCCAAGTGTTGCGTACTAAAACGCCTCACATGCTTTATCAGCACATTCTCAATGACCTCGGTAACTTCCCTTGGAAAGGTTTGCAGTTCAACTTGACCTGTGAGCGTGCTTTTTTGAAGGACTGGTTCATTAGTGCATGAGGGTACATTGGCCCCACCTGCATGGAGCCTGTATACCTATTACAATTAAATTAAATTGATCACCTACAGTCTCATTATTGTTGAATTATAATCAGAATGTGTTTAAATCCACTTCATTTATTCACATTAAACTTTCATCAAAGGTTATTGGGCTGGAAACAAGTTAGTGGGACACAAAGTTTAGTTTAGATTAAAGTTTACAGTTTGTTTAAGTAGTAATTACATCCCACATGTTTGCACAAGAGAATTCAGAGACAATATATGTGCGTAGGGAAATAAAACAACGTATGAAAACAGACTGTAGTCCACCAATACATTAGCATTTCTGCCTAAAAATATGACACAAGACTAATATATTTAATACTAACATCTCCCAAAACTGCAAAACTGGGCAATGAGAGCCTGGATCAGAATCACAATGGACCCGAGGACCAGTGACAGTGACTACAGTCTGCTGAGCTAGCACATTTCGAGCGGCAACAGGAGGCGCAGAAGGAGCTAGATGTCAAAAACGACATAACTCGGAGTACAAAACATGTATCTGCTCCAATGGAAAATGTAACTCTTGTTGTAATCCCAAGCAGTCGCCAGGAAACAGACAGCTAACAAGTCGTCTTAACAACGTCCCTGCTGTAAAGCGTGATGGCGGCGGCCTCATCCTGCGGCTGCTCTTTTCAGCGCACGGGGACTCGGGATTTGTGAGGTTGGAGGAAGAAAAAGCAGCCAAATGGGGGGAGCTCTGTGTTATGGTGACAGCTCGTGTTCCCACACGGAGGGACATAGAGTCGGTAAAGGGAGACTCCCTTTATGAACCCAAAGTCTTTATTGAACAACAAACAAAGATATGTTCTCAGTTCGGACTTTATTTGAGGGTTAATGTACATTCATGGGGACTAGGTCGGTGTTTGTGTTGTGAGATGGAAGTGGGGATGATCATTTTATACTGATTAGTGAGTGGATATAAGGAGTTTGTTTGTTTGTGTGTTTTTATTCAGTCAATCATTATAATACAATACATTATTATACTATTCTATATTATATACAAAAAAAGAGACTGAAAAAGTACAGGTGGAAGCAAAACATGCTTATTGATTCCTATCCTAAATTGTTAAATCTTCCATATAGAAACATTTCTTTTACACCTGTAACTCTCAAATATTGTTTATAAATAATCCTCTTGACAACCAAAAAAGAGTTTACCGCTCTTACATCCATGTTCGCGTTGTTCCATACTCTAACTCCTACAATAGAAAGACATCTTCTTTTTATCCCTTTTTCTTTTAGCTTTTTGTACAACAAACTTACAAACATGAAATGAAGTGAAGTGTGACGCTTCTTTGATAGAAGGATGTGACTCTAGATGGGGAGGCCTCTTGGATTTTTACCTGATTGGATCCTTTTTATTTCAAAGGCAACATTTGTGATCAGAGGACGCGATTCAATGATGAGATAAAAGTAGTCGATGCACAAGTAAAAGCAGACGATTTATGAATAAAATTGTCGCCCCCCGACTGCGCTTACGCTAAACTGCATATCAAATCAAAGCCCTTCCATATCACTGCAGTGGCTCCAGGACAAGAGAGTGACAGTCCTGGTATGACCCAGAAACGGCCAGGTCTTAAATCCCTTTAGTAAATCTGTGGACAGACCCCAGTAGAGCTGCTCACAGACACTTCTTCAGCTTGACTCAATCGGAGAAATTGTGCTCTGGAAAAAAAAGAAAAGAAAAAGGGGACGAAATCCTACTTCAAATGCTCCAGGCTGACAGACTCAGTGGTGTCATTACTGCCAGCATCAAGGAACCATTCACTAGCTAACTAGTTTGGATGTCATGGCTTTTGTCTTAAAACACAAAAAGATAGAAACATTTTCACCATATTGCATGTTTTAGAGATTACACCGCAGCAACATCGTGAGACATGTGGAGCTGGCCCTGAGACATGTCCGGATGCCCCGTTTATTATCGTTTCAGCTCGCCAGCGAGTGTGTCAAAAATTGATTGCGAGAGCTGCAGTGGGACAAATGCTCCGACTCGCACCCAAAACGGTTGAAAATGTGGGATTGCAGAAATGGAAGAAGAAGAAGAAGAAGGGAAAAAAAGGGCACACAGCACCAGGCCATATCTCTCCTCCAGCCAAATGGAAACTCAGAGTGACGCGTCAAACACAGAGCTAGTCACAGTGACAGAGACAGTGAGGGCGAGAGTCCAACAGCCAAAAGAGCCAGCTGCCTGGAGGCTTTTTTTTTTTTTTTTTTTTTGTGAACGAAATGACCTTGTCAAGGTCAAGGCTGTAAATACTGAGTGACTTGAGTTTAAAATCCTGGACCGGGGTTTGTTAGTAAAGAATTGCCACGGGAGGGAGCTCCTGAAGATGACTGTTTGCGTGTTGTGTCAACAACATCTTTGAACACGGAAAACATGTTCTCATTTGGCAGAATGCATGAAGAGTCCCTCACAGCGGCCAGCCCTCATCTCTGCACACACACACAGACACACACACACACCTATTTACTTGTTCTTGTCACGTAGGAGGACAATAATACATCTCCAACACTAAGCTGTATCAATAGCCCAGCCGAACCATGAAATGTACTGGTTTAATCTCGTGGTGTTCAGCTGGTTGTCCACAACTGGGAGTTTAGTAGATTAATACCACTAACGCAAGCAGACACTTACCCACATTCACCCTTAACTCTAAAACTGAAATTATATTGTTTTATGTTCACAACGAATCAAATGACGACTGCTAATGTGAAGGGGGAGGAGGGGGGGGGGGTCGCTCAAAGAGAACACCCGCAACTAATTATGACCGGCCTGCCACTCACCGTGCATTGTTTCCAGTCGCGGCTGGCAGCTGCTTTCAGCCAAAAATGATTGCTATGTTTATTCAGAATTCAGTTGGGCGTCCAGGTAGAGCACACAGTGCATCGTGACCAATTAATTGGTCGGCGGAGTTTTGTTTAGTTGACTCTCACCCTCCTATGGGGCGGCGTTTTGATGATGTTTTGTTTATATGTTGTGCTTTACCACACACACACACACACACACACACACAAAGATCTACATGTACGAAATGAAGAAAAGAAACTCCACCCTGTACGTTTAACCCCGTTGCGACTCACTAAACGTGTCCTTGCTCTCAAGGTCCTCACAAAGATAGATACCTGTGATATTACGTGAACACACCCAGTCACACACATACATGGAGTAAAGCTCCCCGGTAGCCACGGGACCTTGTGTCTACAGCAGGTGTGTGTAATTCCCTACAGAGGGCAGCTGAATGAGAGATTTAAACGGCACAAAACTTTATTAATAGTCACACGCGATCCCCCGGCAGTGGGGCTGGTCGGTGTGTTCCACGGGAGATAACCGGCCACCGGGCCGATCAGCGGTGCGCTTCTTCTTCTCAGGTGAGACTGACAGGTCTGCCGGAGGGTTGGGGGAGTGTGTCTGAAACTGACAGACCAAATGTCAGCGCAGGAATGAAATTGCTCTGCAGCGATTGTAGAGATACGCGACGTGCTTAGTTCCCATCTGACATGCAGTAAATGCGTCCTGTCATCTGTGACAGGGCGTTTAACATCGGCAGCTGGATCCGGACTTGTCATTAGGCCCCATACTATGGCAGTCACTACTATACATAGAGCGCATTACACTAATGTATAAGTGACAGCTGTGGAGATGCTCTGTGGCTCGACGTTGGAATCCTCCTACATCCTCATGACAGGCCACTCGGCGGTAAATAATGATGGAACGCAGAGGTTTGTGTAATTAGGGCCAACAGGAGAGCTGACTCACACAATGAGACGGTTTCCACCGAGAGCAAAATGTTGTTTTTTTTTTGCTCTTTGGTCTCTTTCAAGTGCGTGTCGTGGATTTCACTTGAGAGAGGTCGGGATCACATCCGCTGACTGTCAGCTCTCCGTGTGCAACAGCGTGTTCAGTGTTCGGTTTGGGAGGAACTGATACTCTCGTGTGCCCTCCATTAGCTGTCGGCCTGTATATCGTGTCCTTACTGCAATTTAGAGATGAGCATTGTGAGGCGACGTGGGCCCCCTCCCTCTCGTTCCCTCTCATTATTCACCAACATCTACGGGTGACAACTGAATGCATGTGGGAGTTCACACACGCTAAATCATTGAGGTAAACTGCCAAATATGTTTATGCATGCACACAGGCACATATATATGTATATACATAAACAATACAAATTTAGCAGATGCATTCCCTCTCAACATCAACCTTGAGGCCTTCTCCCTGTGGCTTATATAATGAAGTAGGAACAAAAACAAATGGATGTCTCTAAAGGATTGTGCCGGAATCTTTTGCATTTCTTTGCATATTTACGAATCATATACTTCAACTACTGCCAGCCATTTCCAGAGCGTATTGCTTTTGGGATTTCTAAAGGACGGTCCCTTCTGCTAGACAGCTTTTTCTTTTCATTTCTTTTTTAAAATAAGGAGCCTTGAACCTTTTGATCATCACATGGAACATCGTCAGTGTGATATTTACATTTGTCAAAGTTATTGCTCCGTGATAATACAATTACCACAACACTCCATTGCCCAAATTAGGAGTTTCTGGCTTGTATGGCAGTGAACCTTTACCCAAGCTTGAAATTGCCCCATCAGAAAACACCTGTCTGGCATTACGGCGTTTTTTTTATTATTTTTTTTATATTCAAGTTTTTCTACTACGGTCTATATAACAAGCAAAATACTGCAAAAAAATTAGTCAGGCATATAATTCCCAAATGTACCGTTGGCACTCTCCTGGTACATCACTCTCTCTATCTCAGCAACCTCTCAGCAAGTGTTGTTTTTAATTCTACATTTAAAGATTTCTTTTCCTCCCATTCTCCCATTTTCAGACGTTTTTGGTGCATAACCTTGATTTGTCACAGTTTTCCAAATCCAAACTGTCAAATGAAACCTCTCCCCTGTCTCTCCCGTGGTTGTGCGTGTTCTGCCCGTAGGGAACATCTTCGTGGTGAGCCTGGCGGTGGCCGATCTCGTGGTGGCCATCTACCCGTACCCTCTGGTCCTCACCTCCATCTTTCACAATGGCTGGAACCTGGGTTACGTCCACTGCCAGATCAGCGGCTTCCTCATGGGCGTCAGCGTCATCGGCTCCATCTTCAACATTACCGGCATCGCCATCAACCGATACTGTTATATCTGCCACAGCCTCAAGTACGATAAACTGTACAGTGACAAAAACTCTGTGTGCTATGTGTTGCTAATATGGGCGCTGACTGTGGTGGCCATCGTGCCCAACCTGTTCGTGGGCTCCCTCCAGTACGACCCACGGGTCTACTCCTGCACGTTTGAGCAGTCCGCCAGCTCGGCGTACACCATCGCGGTGGTTTTCTTTCACTTTATTTTACCCATCATGATTGTCACATACTGCTACCTGCGCATTTGGATACTGGTCATACAGGTGCGAAGACGGGTCAAGCCAGACAACCGGCCGAAGCTAACGCCGCACGACGTGAGAAACTTTGTCACCATGTTCGTGGTGTTTGTGCTCTTCGCCGTGTGCTGGGCTCCGCTCAACTTCATCGGCCTGGCCGTAGCGATCAAACCCGAGGTGGTGGTTCCCCTCATCCCCGAGTGGTTATTCGTGGCCAGCTACTTCATGGCCTACTTCAACAGCTGCCTTAACGCCATCGTGTACGGCGTGCTCAACCAGAACTTCCGGCGCGAGTACAAACGCATTGTAGTGTCTGTGTGCACGGCGCGCATCTTCTTCCAGGACAGCTCCAACGATGCCGGGGAGAGGCTCAAGAGCAAACCGTCGCCACTCATGACCAACAACAACCAGGTCAAGGTGGACTCTGTCTGAACCAGAACGCCGAGGAAAAACTAAGCAAATGTGAAAAGATGTGCTGTGACTGAGCGTGGAAAAAAAAAACAAAAGAAAAAAAGAGAAAAGGTGAGGAAAAATACCAAATATGAATATAAAACAGCTTCTATCCTCTGAGCTTAGTCATATGGTGCTATCTGACCTCTGAACAATCGTTAAAAACAGGGGTGCATATTATCTTTGTCTTTTATCAAGCACTCATGTTTGACTCTGCAGTACCTGTAGTACAGTAAATATATGATGTCCGTTTGGTTTTCATGTTTACAGTGATGATATAAATGTATCATGCTATATAAGTATTTATTTTGTATGAAATGTCATGTAGATATATGGTAAGATATATCTGGTTCCAACTAAATGAAAACAATACTTTATCAGGCTAATAAAAGAAAAAAAGAACTACAAAAGTTGGTGGGAAATATCACCAGAAGTTTATCAATTTAATTAATTTTAACCTCATTTGTGACACTGTAACACTAATTGAGTGCAAGCAATGTGGGTTGCTGCTGTCTTATTATACCCCGCAGTACATTAAGTGGAATATATATTTGAGTCTCTCTCGCTCTCGCTCTCTCTCCCTCTCTCTCTCTCTCTCTCTTTCTCTCTCTCTCTGCCATCTTGTGAGCTCATTATACTGTATGCATGGATATGCAGGAATCGTTCTAATGCAAAATAAATCTGATATTGATGGACGATGTGCTTTAGTCCTGTGTCCAATTTTTCTACCAGATGCAGGTTTATTGCTGCCCTGTAAATGCATAACTCTGGTCATTTTTTTTAAATAGTTTGAACTATCTCAACTAACTGTTATCGGGAGAATATTCTCCCCGAAGCAATTGCTGAGATGTCGGCACGCAGCCCCTCTGAAGACAAGTTCGACAGGGAAAGAAAACACCAACTGGAAGATGACTTTTGCAGAATTATCCCTCAGCGTCCGTAGACAAAGTGCATGTGAACAATTTCAATCATTGAATTAGATTAAAGTTGAACAAAGAAGTCTGTCTCTTAACTGTGGATTAATTATTACCGATCGGCGAGAAAGCCCACAACTATGAAAAGAAGATCCAAGTTGTAAATGTCATAACCAAATGTCCACTCACACTAATGTAGCTTCATACAACAGAGGTATGTATTCTAATGTGACTATGAATGACACATTTTTTTGAAGTAGAACATGGCAATTGGCAATACATTTCAACCAAACTGGCGAACATTAAATCAGCATCTCTCTGAAAGGTACTTCAACAGAAACTGAACATGATAACATCCACTACAGGTTTCGTACAGGACTTGGTGGCATCCAGCGGTAAGCTTGTAAATTGCAACCAAATGAAACTTCTCCCATGTGTGAAAAACTACGGTGGCCAACAGGAAAAGGTGAAGAGCAAGTGTTTGCTTCATAAAGATATAAACGGCTAATTTGAAAGACATGTAAACACAATTCAAATGGATATGATTACACACTAAAACAAAAGGAACATATTGATATTGCATTCCAATAGATCCCCCCAAATGCTGATGCTGGCCCTTTAAAATATAATATATTGCAGAGTTGTTGAATCAGAACAGTACCTAACAAGCTGTATCCATTTGCATTGTTCTTTTTGCCAAAACCAGTTTGTTTCAGGACATAAATGCCTTTAAATTATGTAGTTTGGCGGATCTTCCAGTTAAAATTATGCCAAAGATCAACTATGACAGTTCCTAGAAATCTGCCAAAGTAATGTAATTGTATCCTAAATGAACAGAACAAATGTCACAGGGTGTCTTGAGGACGCACCTTGGTAATTTGGACGTGTAACCAGGAGGCAAACAATGGCGTTGTAATGTCAGTCACATGTGCTGTAGTCCAACACTCAAGCCATACATTTTGTTCTACACACACATTTCAAAGTGAACACATGGATGTAAGGAAGGCATCAGTGTCCTTGTGCAGTGCAAAGGAGGCAGGGCCTGTGGATCCTACTGTACATCGTTGTTGTTGTGTGTCGCATTGTGTGTACAACCCGGTTAGTGGAACACGCAGACAAAGGCATCATGCATCACAGGGGAGAACAGCTCAACTACGCATTTGAAATCCACTTGGCTTACATAACGCCCGCTGACCATCATCCTCAAAGCGAAAAGCTGAAAGAGCCAGCTCCCAGCAGACTCCCTGCCCCCTTCTGTTTAATCCCAAGAGCTGTGTGTGGTAGGAAAGGACGGAATGGGTTGTGGATGAGCAAATGTAAAAATCCCGGGGATTTACACTGCCCCGAGAGAGAGTTATACTGTAATCTGGGCCCAAAGATGTTTAAAGCCCAGAATGTAGAACAATAAAGAAGAAAAAAAAAGTCAGGTGTTGCATGACTAGTCACACTGATTTAGGCCCATCTTCTGTAACCAATTCAATACCGAGGAAATAAAATGAAATGTGTCCTGCACGGCGGCGAGGGCGTAGATCAAAGTACTAGGAGCTAATATCCTTTTGGAAAGCTGAACACAACAAAGCCCACACGGTCTTCAATAAAGCTCTGCAATCTGTGAAATTCTGACAGGAAGGATCTTAATTTCTTGAAAAATGTGGTTGCATTGGACACGTCAATACAATATTTATTCACTGGACTCTTAGCCATGTGCTACTGTTGATCTATATATATATCACTGAACACACACACACACACACACACAAAACATATGTTATTCATCAGCTATTCTCAACCGCGGGGCCGGGCCCCACTGGTGAGCCTCATCTAGTGGGCTGCGGAGGAACTGCCGAATGGTTTCATTAAATTAAAGAAATATTCTTTTTTTTTTTAAAATATATATAAATGTGTACAAGGATTCACAAAAAAAAAAGGATTTTTGATGACTTTCAGTGATCAGTTATTTGAAAATCACGAAGCCAATCTCGACACATCATTAGTTAGTCTGACTCGTCTGAACGCCACCAAATTGTTCATGGTTTAAAGAAATGGAAACAAACCAGAGCGTTTTTACTTTTCCCCGGTTCCAAAACAAAGTGCTGTGGCGTGTTTTGACATTAGAAGCTAACCAGCTGACGTTCCCTCGGATGCATTGGCACAAAAATGATCACATCTTCAAAACGACAAAACCAACCCAGCATCTCCCACATTAAATTTGCTCTCCTTTTTTTTGCCATGTGTTTTTTTTATCTCATTTATTTGGGTTTTAACAATCAGACATGTACAGCGGGGGTTCTTCAATCTGTCATATTTAGCTGAATATAAGCTCAACAAGCTCACATAAGCTCACATCAACAAGACCATTGATGTGAGGTCTGTGCAACCAGGACATTGTTCTCGAAGTGGCAGGTGGCTATATAGAATCTTTCCAACATAATTTTCAGTTCTTTATAACTACCACAAGAAAAATACATTTCAGCTTTATTATCTTGAGAAGGCGGCAAACGTCTCAGCTGCAGATTAAAAAGAAAAAGTAATCAGACAATAGGAACATAAATGCACTCTTCATTACTGCGACGCATAAGAGTGGGTTTCAATGCACGCTGAAGATGCTCTTTGTACGATAACAAAGATGTCAGAATGTATAGGATACGGTTTCTTCCTACATTCAAACAAAAAACAAGCATTACGCACCTTTTTTTTGCCACAATGGAGTTAATCCTCCTTGTGCTCAATGCTTTCATTCATAATCATCAGCGAACGTTGAGAGTTATCCCATTTAATTTAGCTCTGAAACACCTGGCATGTGAAGTGGCAGGAGGCTGTTGCCTCTTCATAACACGGCACCAGAATCCCACGGGATTACCATCCATCCAGTATCTTTAAGCACTTCTCCTGATCCATTTAGAGTCATCAATTAACCTGAGCTGCATCCTGCATGTCTTTGGACTGTGGCAGGAAGCAGAAGAACTCAGAGAGAACCCACGCCGACAGCCCCCCATGCCCCGTCATTTTATTGTAAATAACTAAAATAATGTTTGAATGTTTCCAGTTTTCTTGCATAAAATGATCTACCGGTACTTTGTTTAAACCAGAGTCCAGCTCTCTGGGTTTAAGTCCAACCCCAAAGTATGTTTGTTGAAAGTGTTGTAGAAAGAAGCGGTGTCCAGACTTTGCTTTCTTTCCTTCGGCGTACCTCAAGGATTGGTGCTTGGGCCCTTCCTCTTCTCAATATACACAACTCACTTTGTCAGATTCTCTGCTTTTATGATTTCTTTCTTCCTAAAACTGTTCTTGGCCATCGGCACAAACATTTTTAGAAGAATTGAAGGTGGAGAAGAATCAAATGTTTAGATGAAGCCTGTGGAAGATGTATAGAGAGTATGAAACTCAATATTTAACTATGGCAAGTCTGGTTATGTTATCTATAATAATAACAGTCCAAATGATGGAAATTACAGAGTTTTAAGTCAATATCTCCTCAAATAATATATGTTCTTTCGATTATAGGCAAAAAAAAAACATTGCTGTGATGGGATCATATGATTAAAAGGAGTACAAGCACTTCCACGACTGCATAAAATCCAGTTCCATCCATCCCTGCCGCTGAAAGCCCCAACCGTATTTCTCTCAAGCGCTAATATAACCAATCAGCAAAGACAGCTCACTCCGGATACACACTTCATTCTAATGGTTCACTTCAGCAGCATTGAGTTGAAGTGGGTTTTGTTTGTCTTTCGAATGACTAACACACAGGGCAACAACAAAGATGCTCAGTGTGTTTTCCTGTCTCCAACCTCCTTGTGTTTTATCAAAGATTAAACTGGTTTGGAAGAGCACGCTCTCTCCGTTCAGCCCATGAAATCTGATTACACTTGTATTGAAAGATATTATTGATTCTCATTTTAGACAATATAGAAAGTTGAAGTCTTACGTTCATGACAATTCATCGTTGCCACCAAATTAAATTAAATGACAATACCTGTACATAATAAAGAGAATGTTTTCTGTTTTCACAAGATACTTTCATGAACATCGTGATGGATTGAAGAAGACTTTGACCTCGCAATTGAGGCCATAAACTCATGTTTACTGAGGGAATAATTCAATTGAGAAGTCAAGCCATTTTCTCATAGACTTCTATATAACCAGACTTCTTTTTGCAACCGTGGGAGTCACCCTCTGCCAGTCGGTGGAGAGAAAGCAAGTTTTAACACACTTCTGCATTGGCTTTAACGCGACAAAACCGAGATTCACAGTGGGATAGTTTTCTCTTATCAGGAGTAGAAAGAAACATGACACTTCTCATTTCAAGAGACAACGGTAGACAATGTAGTCCCCTCAATCGTCCTATGATTTCATTATAACTCGAGAGCTACAGCTGGCCTTTGGGAGTTCAGAATAAAAAACATAGTTTGCCTATGCAGAGACATCATAGGAGATTACATATTGTAGGAAAATAACTTTTAGGGGACAGGATGGGTTCCAAATTGGAGCTATATCAGCGGAGAATCAGTTGGCATTAAGCGAGCGGCGTCTCTCTTTTTTTTTTTTTATTCGTGCCGTGTGTGAGCCCTGGATTATTTCAAGCGAGGATGCTGCCAGGAGAGCTACCAAGATGACTCATGTTTGAGGAGCTGTGTTTCAGTTGGCTCTCGGACAACACTGGCATCCTTTCGAGCCCTCGTCCTTTATTACTTTGAGGTTTTAAAACATCCTGCGCAACACCCGTGTGCACACGGTTTCTTTGGACAGGAACTCGGTGCTCCAGTCACGAGTGCATGTGACTGTGATGAGGTGAGCCACGCAGCGCTCTAGGAACACTTGCCAGGGGAGCGTGAGGCCAATATACCAGATTGAGGTGAGAATCATGTGCCCTAATTAGTGTGATACTACTTTTACTTTGTGAGATAATTAGATTTTATTAAAAAAAAAAAAAAAGAGAGAGAGAGAGAGTCAGATTTGCAGATGATATCGTTTTCTGCCACGAAACACTGACCCTGGTGTGTAGCTCAGACACGCACACACACACACACACATACACACACACACACACACACACACACACACACACACACACGCACACATTTCTACAGGTTTCTGGAGGCGGCTGTACTTCACCAGTACACCAGACTATCTTCAGCGCCAATCAACCCACACAACCAGAGAAAAAGACAGAGGGAGGATACAGCAAAATAAATCCATTATTGATAAACAGCACAGCGGCTTGCACTGTCGCGTCACAGCCAGAGGGTTCGATTCCCGGGATGGAGGGCCCGGTTTGTATGGACTGGGTCAGTTGAACGTTTTACTGGGAGCGTAATAAATATACTCATCAGGTGTGTGTGGCTACTTTTACCGTATGTGTTGTGTTGATATTGAACTATGACACGGGCCTCAAGTCTGCAGCTTCTCTTTTCATGCATCAAATCATAAAAAAATAGGTAATTTATTTCACTTTTAAAGTGGGTGAATTATTTACGAGTTCAACAGGCTGGAAAATAGTCTGTATCGCAAATCAAAACATTTTTTTCTCCAATAGGAGGTGCAACAAATGGAAATAAATCATTTTTTCGGAGCCGTGAATATACGAACAGCCCGATAGCCTAGATGTCGACGTCTTTAACCGCTCATTGCATTATTTACATTGAAGGGCAGTCATATTTCATTTCATGTTAGCAGCTATTTTTAAAAGCCGGAGAAAAGAGCACGGAAGGTTATCTGGGTCGCATGTGATTCCATGTACGTCTTTGTGTGTGTGTGTGTGTGTGTGTGTGTGTGTGTGTGTGTGTGTAGATAAAAGGTAATAGACTCACGTGGTTTAGCGGCGCGCAATTACAATCAGAAGTTGATTCCGAGCGTTTAGGAAACAACATGAAAACGGAAACTCACGTCAGCCTGATGAGGACGAACGACTAATCACCTTTTTGTCTCGCTGGCGTTCAATTCAATGTCAAATGAATTTTTCCGAGATGCAATAATGTTTAGGGTTCTCCTGGTTACATGGAGGACACATTAAACTGTCACAAGACCAGCAGGTTCCTCTGAAATCCCATATGTACTCAGGCCGTTTCCCAAATTCAGAGGGCACATTGTCACGAGTCCTCATTCCTTTACCGAATATCAGGTTGATGACGACCGTTCCATTTCAGTCCCATTTCAGCTGAAGGCAACCTGAACATGCAGAAATGCTTATGTTGCACAAGTTGGATACCCTTTTTAGTCCCAAATGTCTACGATGTGTTGAAACGAGAGACACAATTGAATGCCGATTTGATGTCAACGCCTTTGCATTGTGTTGGCGACTGTTGAATGTACCCAAAGTGTAAGTTCAGCTGAGTGCAGGCGGGGCCTTGCCGCCTGGCTGGGTTCGTTCGCTGTGCGCACCCAGGAGTATGTCTGTGTGCCGGTTGGTTGCAGCCGACACAGTCGTAGTCTTGGCGCACTGCGAGTCAATGAACGACACAGTAGCCTGCAGTCGCTGCGATTAAAGAGGTCAGTGATCATTAACTGAGAGGCTGGTCTCAAATAAAGGCCGTGAAACTTCTGAAAAGCGCTTCAGTGGAGGGCAGCAGGGAATACTAGTGCGACATCAAAGGATACACAAACCACAGTGAGCAAACTTGGTTCACATCATGAGCTTATGGCAATTATTTGGGTAAGATAATCTGATTTAAAACGACATAAAGGGAAAGCGCTTCTGTCTCACGGTTTGCCATCAAGCCTGAAAACCTTTCTTTTCTCTTTTCTCTTTTTTTTTTATTAACTTCACAAATAACCGCCCTTGGCCTTTGCCAAGAGACAAATTAATGAAATAGGCATGGATAGTGGAGATAAATAAGTGACTGAAAGTGGTGGGAACACAATGTCCCTGGTAAATGTCAATGTTAATTAATGTGTACTGTCTCCTATGAATAAATACTTTAATACAAATTGTATTTTGGGGAAAAACCATGGAATGTAAACCTGGCAAGGCTGGGAAATGAAATGCTTAAGATATCAACATGAATTTCAATATGATATGTGTAAAACAATCGTATGACCCACGAACTTTAATAAACTGAAGAAGTTATTAACAGCGTATTATGAGCTGACCTTTTGAGGCAACCAACAGTATCACATAAATACAGCAAATCCTGTTTAGGCTTCAGCAAAGACAGCAGTCTTATGTCGCAGGTTTCATTCGTGCTTGTTCAGGGCGTCCATTTTGTGTTCATAATATTAATATTACACGGATTTAGTGCCAGTACAGGGTGTTCAGTTGGCGTGAAAGCCAACGGAACCGTGAAGGTCATCATCACCCTCAAGCCAAAAAGTCAATGACTGCTATTAGATCATAAGAGGGTCAAATAGCCTGAATTAAATGAGCTATTTAGATAGAAGGAAGTTCACACACACACACACACACGCACGCACGCAAACAAAAAGTCCCCCGTTGATCTGAAACGACAAATATGTTTACGTCTATTGTCTTGGATGATTTCCCTTTTGCGACGGAGTTTGAGTCGGGCCTACCAGCATCTCCACAGGTATGTTCAAAGAAAACACAACAACAACAAACATCGCTCGTTTTGCATTAGTCATGCAAATGTGACTGTTGTAGAGGACGTTGGAAACAGAGTGTGGTTGTGTGGCAGCTCAGCCTCTGACTGACTGACTCACCAGTTCTTTGTTATTTCCCTCCAGACTCTCTGCATTTCCTCTGGTCTCCGGACATCTATCGATTACATGTGTTGTTGTTGTTGTTGTTGTTTGTTTCACTCGTGATTTAGGAGGAACTACAGTCACACGGAGGTACCAGGAAAGTGTATCGTTCACGCTGAGCGAAGGTAATCGCCACCCGACGCAAGCTCTTCATGTGACGCGTTGATATGAGAGGTCAATCTTCTCGTCCAACGCTCGGAAATAGAAAGTAGTGTCAGTGATGTGTTTCCTGATTTATTTCAAAATGTCCAGTCTGTCTCTCGCTTCATATGACTTCCCATCCGGTCATTGGGTGTTTCCCGCCCGTGTGATCGGCTTCCCCCCGCCCCGATCAGTTCCACTTGTGTCTCCTCACCCTCCTTTCCTTCCTCGTGCATGTACCCTCTGTGCTCCCTCTCACCTTGTTTTTTTTGTTTTTTTTAAAGTTTACCTTTGCATCCAGCGTGTAGCCGTTTCCCCCCAAATGTCAGTTTGGCTTTGGTGCCAAATTTGAATCAAAGTGTATTTGTGAAGCACGTTTAAAAGCAACTGTCTCTGCGGCCGTGTGAGCCGTCGTTGAATGACAGCCCGGCGTCCTCGTGACCCTTCTCGTCCAAGCGGATGATGAGGTCTGAAAACAGACCCCCCGCCGTCCGTTTCACGCTCCAGGTGTTTGTGTCGGATACTGTTTCACAGCCAATGTGTTTTTCTCCCTCCCTAATGCTTAATTCACATGGCAGCAGGCAAACAGGAGACGGCACTCCGGATAGCATGGTCAATGGATGTGCGGCTGGCCAAGAATGACGGGCAACGGTAACCGTTGACTGCGTTGCCGTCCAAAGATCAAACTATCGAAACTTTGCACGGTCCCCTGCCACGGAATTTACAGCTGTTTATGTTGGCAAAAGAAAGCTTTTTTTTTTTAAAGCTATATGCATGGCACATTTTGTAAAATGGAGGCCACAAAACAAGTGCATTATTGCATATCGTTGCCATTGGCACAGCGTCCCGTGTGTATGGTTTTGCAGTGCTTCCTGTTTGTTTGTTTTCCGTGCCGTCCAGATGGTGTTGTCCGTCTGCCGTCTGCCTGATTCATGTGAATGCAACATGAACCTGAACCAACCCGTATCGCCGACCTCGACCCCTACCGGGGGTCAAACTGTCCCGTGACTCACTGCGGTTGGGGATTCCTGCACCCGCAGAAGAAATAGATGCACTGCCTCTGTGTTGAAGACTCACAGATCATATCAAAACGTATGAAATGGAAGTATTTTGGGAAGTTGCATGACTGGGTTTCATTTCATTACAAGTCAAGGTTGTGTACACGCAAGTTTGTTTGACTGCGTCAGCAATACCGACACCATTTTACCGCCATGCCATCGCTCGCCCACACGTCCGCAGACCTGGCGTCAAACAGACGGATACTGTACGAGTGCATTGGCATGTCAAAGAGAATTAGCGAGGAGGTCTTGATGGTTTTACAAATGAATGAGTCAGTGTATTAAAATTGAGCGGGCCAGTTATTTCGAGCTCTTTTCATTATAAAGTTGCATATTCAGACCATCCGATCCATCCCTTCGATGGAGGGGTCGATAGAGTCTGGGTGTGAATCAGCGCATGTCTCCACGGCGTCTTTGTCCGATTTTTCACTTTTAATGACTGCACTAATTAAGAAGTCCTCCTCCGGTTCGGGATAAAACAGGGAAAGCGATGATGTCTGGGTATAAAGACAAAGACAGAGAAAGGGAGTCGAGAGAAAAGAGAGAAACGCTCGGGGGGGGGGCGGAAAAAGGGATCGTGGTCCGCTATGTTTCAGTTCACAGCCGGGGGTCCCTGTGAGCGAAGGTCCAGGCAGTGACACGTTCTGCTAATGAGGGAGCGAGACGCTTTTGGACATGCTGGGAAGCCATTAATAGTGTTAACATGGATAGCTGAAGGAGAATGCATCCTCCATGACGTAGCACATATTTCTTTGTGGACGTCTTACACACACACACACACACACACACATACTGTGCATACATCAACAACCACATTTTCCATTTCCCTTTCTGCCCTGCCTTATTTTCTAATGTGATCATTTCCTGTATACCTTCACTTTACAATGTCGCAAACCATCACGGATAGTGATCAGTCAACAGAGGCTGCTGTACGGATATCAAATTATAATCTTACAGATTAAATACAGCTGCTGAGTATGATTACTGATACTTAAAGTCTTCATTGGCAGTCGTTACGTTGTCCTATAGGCAATAATGTGACTGTTAATGTCACTGAGTGGGAGTGATTTTTCTTGAAATGTCATCCTTAAGAACTGTATCAGATTAAAACTTCAGAAAATAAAAACAGATTTTTATTTGCAAACATTTTGAAGTTTATACCCAATTTTGTTGTTGTTTTCAATTGTATATTTGACACAAATGTTAAGGTTTACATTTAGAAAATGGGTCAATTCCATTTAACTTCAACACTAAAAGTATGATTTCAAACTAAACGTTTCACTTTTACTTTTCTTCTCACCTTCCATTGCATTTTCTAGAATGTTACCGGGGGCAGGAGCAGGTGTAATCCTGTGTGCAAGGCTGCCAACCAATCATGCCTCACAGATTGAGAGCTGGACATGACAAGTGCATGAGCCCGATTGGTCCATCAACTTATTCCTGCTCGCTTTATTGTCGTCGGTCAAGTCGACTGATGGCGGAAACCCCCAAACCCTCAGGTCACCGGAAGACGCCCCCATAATCCCAAAAAAAACGTCCTCAAGTGCTGCTCTACCGTGGAGTAACCTCCAGACAGTCACCGCTGGGACCACACGGCACATCTTCTACCATCAATTACAAGACAATTAAGGAAACTCACACAGTCACACAGCCGAGGTCGGCAAATACAACAAATGTCAACACGTCTGGAAGACAAAAGGAAACAAAAGTAAAAAATCTTGCCCCGGTCAGGGTCACAGACTGAACAAGAGCGTTTCCTCAAAGGGGCAGGATACCAGTGTGGCTGCCAACTCCAAAGTCCTCAACTTGGCTGGTTGTGATGTGTTACTGGGTTTTGTGACTTTAAAAACTTCATGTCCGTGTGTCCGCTGCTCAAACTGCCAGCCGGTTCTCTGCCCTCGTGTTGGAGCGCATATCTCGCCCGGTCTCTCTGTCACCCGACACTGATCTTAATGGAAATAATGGGCCTTTAAAGATCTCATCTGTGAATGGGAGTTGAAAGTCCTTGCAGCTTTTGCGGTTCGACGTTTGTAAAGCGCGATGACATTTGACCCAGCTTCACTTGTCACACTCTTCAAAATCTGTCGCCTAGATCGTGTGAATGTTAATGCACCCAAAACCTCTTGTAATAACCAGTCAGCAACAGAATCCGCGCAGATAATAGGGGCTTAGATTTTTGTCACTTGAGCTGAAAGGATCCGCGCCAATATAAAGCACCTTATGAACAACTTGGGTTGTGAAATACAGACCAAAGTACATTCAATGATATGCAAATATTCTGGTGTTATAAGAGGTATTTGCATTTTTATTGTGTTCTATTGTACTAGCCCCTGGTCTGAGATTGAACCATCATTGTACAGTTATACACATGAAATGGTAGGTGGCCGTGCATTGATGTTGTGGTCGCGTGGAGTTGGACCTTCTGCTGCAGGGGATTGACGGACTTTCTTTCGAGCTTGATTGTTCTGCTCACGGAGCTTAATCTATGACCTGAAACTGAGTCCTGAACCCTGTTGGGTGAAACTCTTTGGCTGTACACGGCAGCAACAACCCGATCTCACAGAAATTTGCGTAATGACCCAAATTTACTGGCGCACTCCGTGTCGCTGCAGCATCGCCGCCACCGAAACTATTTCAATAGGTTCATGCAGAAAAAAAAGCTGACATTTGGTTTTGGCAGCCAAACCACTTACTTAGGCAAAGGGAAAACATCACGGCTGCGCTTAAAATAAATATGTAAACCAAGTTTTTATCTTCCTTTATCTTCACTCAGGAATGGCCTCAGATCGTTATTCAAAAGATGGTCGTGTACTCTCACAGTACCACTCAGACACATTCAAATTGGTAAGAGGCTGCTTGGGGTCAAATGTTTCAGTATAGCTGGCATTGTGTTGTTTCCATCTCAAAGTCCTTTTGAAGAGGAATGGAGCTACTCAAATTATTACTAATCTCACAAGTATGGAAGAATACTGAATGAGAATGAACCCCCATTTATATATAAGGTTATGTGTGTTGTGTGTGTTTAAAAAGGGAAAGAGTGATATATCCCCACAACAAGTCATAAAGGTTAATAGCCATGATGATTACATCTTATTTTCCTTCTAAGGAATGTCAACAGCTAATGCCAAACATGACAATAAAGACAGTTTAAAATATTAAACATAATGCAGTGTGTATTGATTAGACTCGTCCAAATGAAGTCATACATATTTTCCTGGTAAAATGTCAGGCAGAGTGGACACTGAGAAGGATGTCAAAAGCCGATATAAAATAATGACTGAAATTGGTCATTTTGTGATTTGGGACTATACAAAATAAATGCTATTGAATTTCCCGTGAAGTTTATTTCACCACTTTTTTTCTGAGCAAGTTGTTTTTACGACTCCGTTTCACGACATTTTAAAAGTGTGCTTAATGAAGATCGCTTGAAGATTTGATGAAAAAAAAAGGCACTATGATTCAGACCGGTCGGACAGAGCCCACTTTTCCAGCCATAGTATGTGGAAGAAGCACTCTTGACTCCGTATTGGAACTGGTCTAGTATGATGGAGATGGTCATGTCTCCTTTCATATTTAATGGCAGTAGATTACCACTGCTGTCAAGGGAGCAAGCACACTCTCAGTCAAGAGAGCGAGCGAGCAGATGTAAGTAGACTTTTAAACAAAGAGGTCCAGTGGTGTGTACAAGCTCTTAAGTGTGTGCAGTGTGAGACACAGGGCGATCCAAATTGATATTATGGATCATATCAACAGGGTTATTCCGGGAGACATAAAAAAAAAATCTTCCCCCACAGTCTATTCAATATCAATTTTTCATTGTGCACGCCATAACTCTGTTTTTTGACACAATGCCTCTCCGTCTCCTTCTCTTGAACCGACACGCAACTTCAACAAACGCTCATCTTTTGACTGAGTTGAGAGAAAAGTTTGTTCCCTGCCTGTGTTGCGAGGTTGTCCTTGCACTGTGCGCCCTTTATGCTTCACTCTTGAAACTGTCGACACATCTTTGCAAAAAAAAACCCCGGAAAGAACACAATCGTCCTGTACTGCAGTCACATTTCTTCTCCTCCGTCTCTTTGCGGCGGCGTTGCAGCTGTGCCTCAGGCTGAGACAAAACAACTTTTTCACGCTGTTTATTACTTTTGAATAGCTCGTGGTGTCCATTTTGTCCATGCCCCAAATATTCAGAAGAACAGGAGCTATGGCTTTGCGGCTCTGACCCAAGCAAATGGTTCTTGGAGGGCTGATCAAGTCATTTTGTTATCAGCAATCACAAGCAGATTCCCTCAGAAAATACGTCTTTACACTCTTATCTAACTTTAATCACACATTTCTCATCCAGCACTGATTCATCCCCCAAATGTCATATTTGTTGTGAGACTTATGTTAGCTCAGTGGTTAGTGCTACGTCATCAAATCATGAGTTCAATCCCTTTCCAGACCTCTGTTTGAAGCCACACACACGCAAAGTTAATACATACTCTCCTTTTACATTACATTTCATTTCGCTGATGCTTTTATCAACTTACGAGAAGTGCATTCGAGCACGAGTACAAACTCAGAACAACATCAAGAAAGTACAATTTCTTCAAGAAGGCCAAACTACAAAGTGCTAGAAGTGAGTGCCACGCCAGTGCGACTAAAGTGCTAAAAAAGTTCATTCAAAGGGCAAAGTGGCATCGCCTCGTATTCCCTGTTTTTTGGCTAAAGGTTGGCTAAAACAAGATGGTGGTAGCCCCAATTTCTTTACTACACATGTCAGTGCCTCACACATTGTTTTTTTGGCACATGTCTGTCAAGGACTGTAAAACAAATGCTGTGTGCTGCCCAGGTGAGACGGTCATACACACAGACTTGCATCCTAAATGTGATAATTGGAGTTGATTGATTGATTCTTCATGTTTTTGTTTTGTAACTATTAACTTAGTTTATCATTTTTTTTATGTCCATACACCTTGTGGTTGAGGGCAAAGGTCAAAATATGGGAGAAGATTCATATTTAGTCGTTGAATTCCTCCCGGAACAGTATATAGAAAAGTTCAAGAGTGTTTTTGTTATGTTAACACTACACGGGGTGAAAGGACGTCCTCCTCCTTTTCAAAACATGGCACCACATTTACCAAAAATGCCACTTGACTGCTGAAGATTTGGCAAGAAGGCGAACAAGAGAAGTCATATCGCTTCATATCATTGGAGCACAACAACATATGCGCAGGAAAAACTGCTCTGCACTTGCTGAAAGGCTCAATAGCTGGCAAACACTACGCATCTTCTTCACACCCTTAACCTTCACAGCTCCCACGCAGTATCAGCCTTCATTTGGGTTGGAATTTCAGGGTTGTTATGCTCGTAGCAGCTAATGTTCCCCAGATCTAAAAACAGACAATGATGGTTTAAAGCACGGTACTTCCCCTTAAAAGTCCAATTTGACTTTGTATTTAGTCTAATACATGTGTACTAAATGGACAGAACGTACTCCAACACTACTGACACGAAGACCTGGAAACCTCACTGCCTTCTGTCACACTTACTGGTACAGTGTATATTATCACACAAACTTGTTAAAGTAATCAAGCAGGACAGCCTGGTTATTTACAGACTGCAGAGAGAGAGAGAGAGAGAGAGAGAGAGAGAGAGAGAGAGAGAGAGAGAGAGAGAGAGAGAGATGGGATCACAGTGTGTTGAAAGAAGAAAGATCATCTCTGATGGGAGGTTGGGACAAAGTGATAGAGTGTGAGTGTGTGTGAGTGTGTGTGTGTGTGTGTGTGTGTGTGTGCAGTTGGCTTGCTTGCTGCATGGTTGGCATATTCACAGTTGGATGAGAGGACATTTATGTGATGTCGGCACGCATTAACCTCTCTGAAAATACATCGGAAACAAACAGGGACACATATGCCCAGATCCCACCAGCTCTAAGTAACAAGCCTCTGGAAGGAAAGGCTGGACAACACAGAGCGGTCCAAAAATAGAAATGGGAAGATTAAAGTGGAAGGCTCCTTAGTTGGAGAGGAAACACAGGCTTTCTTAGATTCATGTCAGATATTGCGTGGTATTTCAAAATCATAAGTAAGAAAGTCCAACCAAATAAATGCAGAGCATATTGACCAGAGGACACAGCTGTTCCACCATTTGTAGCAGCAGACTTACTGGCTAATGCCGATGAAGGATAGGATGCAGCATTTATAACAACAGGTTTCCCTGCTTGCACGTGTAAAGCCTATATTTAAGTCAAATTGTCCCGTGTCGATGGAGAAACATCACAATGGACGTTTCAGCATGGACGTTCATCATTTCCCAGAGCTTTTGACGACATCTCAGGGTCTTCTTCAACCGTCGTCACGTGGCCCGGGGGCCGTATGTCAAGGGGAGGGCACATTATCTAAAGGCATGCCTAGGAGGCGGGAGGGGCATAGACGTTGGCCTACATTGCTGATGGATGAGTATTGAGTAATATCACAGAACACTCTTCGACACCCAGTCCACGCACTCAGATGAAATCACTTGGTGTCGTTCAACGTTGCGCGGTAAAGAAATGAGTGAAATCTCCGGTGATTTGACCGTGAAATAGCTTCATGAAGGCTAAATAGCAATAAGGACACATGGGCACCCTTTCAAAATCAGAGAATAGGTTCAGAGCACTTGCATAAGACCGTCGCACTAGCAGAGGGGGGAATATTTTTTCAACTCGTAAACAATCCTCTATCTATACCAGCAGCAGGAGACGCGTAGGAACAGCTGTTCAGGAGCTGGCAGCGCTCGCTCGCTCGCTCTCTCTCTCTCTCTCTCTCTCTCTCTGCCTCTCTTTGTGTAACAAAGCAACGCGAGCAAAGAAGCCAAACTAAGTGATGTGTTCTGTCTGTCTGTCTCGATCTCCTCGGCTCTGTTTCAGTACTACGGACAGCACCACACCTACACACACACAGACACACACACACACACCATACACACAACACGGATACAATAGAGAATCTTTCTTTCGCAGAACCTACTGCAGTGGTTCCCGATAGTTTTTTGTCCAACACCCTCACAGCCTCTTTCGTCATCGACGGGACGGTACCTGTGGTTGGGAATCACTGACCCACACTAAGTATGCAACTTTGGTTCCATTATAACAGGGAGTGTTGTGTTGTTGGTCGCGACATTGACTGGGAAAGTGTCAAAATCATCAACCAGAAGGCAGTGGACCGCCTTGTGAAAGATTAAGGAGGCCATATACTGTAAATCCAGCAAGCTTGATTCGCTAACGAAAGCAGTGACAGTTTGACGTCTTTCCTCTGATAAACATGGATGAATGTATGTGAATTGTCACACGAAGCATCATTGTCCAATACATTGTTGATTGCTTTACTATTTAATAGAAACTTAATGGAACTTTCTGAAAAAAGGAAACATTGGAAATCCCCAAAGACAAATTATTCTGCTCTGACGCTCTAACATCATGAATAATTCACGTCCATAATTGATTATGCTCTTGTACATATGCATAATTGGAAAAATCTGGGCTTGTTGAATAATTGAAGTGACCTCATGCATGTTCAATGGATGTGATTGGCTCTCGTGGTAATTTAGCTTTTTCTCTTGTAACCGCAAATCCATTTTGAGTGGCCTACTCGGATATGCCTGGCAGCGAATGTGTGGGTTTGAATGGCTGCTCGGGTACTTAGGTGTGCTTTTTCTCACATTAAGTAATCAACTCAACTCCGCTCTTCTTTAATCGTTAACCACCACCCTCCAGAACTATTTGGGAGAGCACCCTGCTTCCCCTCTTTTCCTCACAGGGATGAAACGGTCCACCTACTCTATCTATCGCTCCCACTCACCCTCCAAAACCTCGGACCAAAGGCAGTGAGGGCTGCTCGGGCCCTCTGGGCTTTGTCAGCCAGCTCCTGGCTCCCACATTACAGACAGTCCAGTGTTTTCCTAGCACTGCCCTGTGGGCAGAGATGCTAATTTGAAGTGTTGCTGGATGAGACAGCTCTGTGAGAATATAAGCCGTAGTCCACAGAGAAGGACTTATAATGCCTCCATGCTTTAATGCTGCTCTATCACATGCAAAACGTGGGAGCTGGTTTGAGAAAACGCTTCAATGCCTGCGCGGTCTGTATTGGGAAGCCTAATAAAGGAAGCCGAATTTTACATGTCGAAATTAAACAGTGTAACCTGAGAGATTTAACTGATGAACTCCAAATGTCTGTGTCTCCGGGCTATTTCTTACACTGTGTCAGGATTTCAACCAAAATAAGTAAATACTTCAGATTAAAACATCGCTTTTTAATACAATTTCCTGTTAGAACTCAAAAGTATGGACGTTTGTGTACTCTATCCAAGCTAGCCTCAGGTGTTAACATATATCATACAAACAGAAGACTGCAGCAGGATTTATGAGATAAACTCCTCCATAACTTTTCTGTCTATGTTAAGTGAGTAATGGCATGTGCCGCCTGGCCTAGTTTTTCCAAAAGTGTTTTATTGTTGCAGACACGAGAGAAGATGTT
The DNA here is from genome assembly GCF_023055335.1 of Clinocottus analis. Lineage (NCBI taxonomy): Eukaryota > Metazoa > Chordata > Actinopteri > Perciformes > Cottidae > Clinocottus > Clinocottus analis. The sequence continues at coordinate 2,811,407 of NW_027175954.1, read as the reverse complement.
CTCTTTCCTGACCACGAATGCATTCAATGGTGACAACACGGGCTAAAAGGAGACGTGTCCTTGTCTATTTTTCTATCTTTTCTCGTTTATATCAGCAAAGTGAGGAGAACCTATTGTGACATATCTGTAGATATGAAGCGTACCCGCTGGTGAGCTCAGCTCTTCCAGGAAACAGCGTACAACCGCTGGTGAAACCACAAATTCAAATCTTCAAACTTTGGTTTCTCGTCACATTAATCAAGCGAGACATAACGTGTTAACCAGGGAGTTTCAGAGGAGCTTTGGTTTCCTTTTGTGCGGAGGCAGGCTGCTTCCCCTGCTGTCAGTCTTCATGTTAAGCTAAGATATTCAACTGCTGGATCTAGATTTATGTTTTAAGCACCGTCTTGGAATATTACCCCCTCCCAAGCGTCAGGATTTAACAACAAAAAAAAAGAAAAAGCTTTACCTAAAATAGTCCTCACATGCCGTGGTATATGCTCACAGAAACACCGGTGGAAGGTGTCTCGAGATGACAAATTCGACGTCAGAGACACTTTGATTTGGTTTGAGCACTAAGCCTCGCCGAGTCCCACCTCCTCTCGTCCCACCGCGGGACCGGGCTGCTGTCCCGCGGTCCGCCCCGTCAAGTGCACCTTGATGCCGCCAGGTCTCTGTCAGGATATGGGCATAACAGTCACTAATCTCCCGTTGCTGCATTAGCCCGAAGTCTTACGTCACCCATCTTGTTTTCCTGGGAGCGGACATCAGCCAAAAGTCGGCTGGCTTTCATCCCGGCTGTCCTCCCGCTCCTACTAGGGCTTTGGGTGGTGTTTTTTTGGAAGATGCCGTGGGTGGCGATCGTCTCAAGGTTCGCCGCACTTTATCCGATCCCGGCGCTTCCTTTTCCGACGCTGACGAGTGCATCGCTGTCATATGCCACACATGCGGCATTAATAAAGACAAAAAGATGACCGTTTACAATAACAAATGTGGCAAAAACTGACATAAACAGACTTTACCTTGCTGAAAAACTGCAAGCCCAGTATTCTGTATCTAATCCTCTTTAAAGATTAGCAAGCAGAGTAGTAGACATCTACCAAAGAGCAAATAAACAAGTTGGGATTTGGAAAAGTGAGACAAGACCTCAAATTAAGCCCTATCTGTTAAAGCAGACTAACTGACGGAGATAAAGTCCACGGCTTTGACCTGAGCCCAGTGCACATGCTGCACTGGCCCCAGTGAGCCACTCGATACTCAATAGGCTCGTAAAAAAACCCCCAAAAAACCCGATGGGAATCTGAAGAGGTCAGAAATCAAAAGGGAAATAGAAGTGTCAGCCGTCGACAACGCGGCCAATCTCTGCTGGATTCACTTTGCTCGGCGCTCTTCGTGAGCCCGGCCGCGGGTAACAATGGATGGACGTATGGACGGACATTTTTTTTCCTCTGCCTTTGCTTCTGGTTGTGCGCTGTGCTCCCTCACAAGATAGCTCTATTATTAGTTGCACCGTCGGCCTGCAGACCACCGCGCGCCGTCGGTCCACAGCTCCTAAGTTATCTCCGGATATAACTCAGGTTATTTCATGCCCACTGCGTGGTATCCACCTTGTGCGTCTCACTCTCGTTTGAAGACTTGGATGCGTTTATTTTGTTTCCCGGGCTGTAGACCGGCAGAGGCGGCAGGATACCTTGTGTGCTCTTTGCGGGCATATTTGGCACAGACATAGGCTGTTTTTTTTTTTGTTTTTTTTTTCACTCATGTAATCATTTGTTTGTAAGCTTTGCCAGCTCAGCTCAGGGCAAGCTGTTGTCATGGCAACACCTGTCCCTTCGGATTACAGAGGCTGCCACTGCAGCCAATTCAGCAAAAAGGGATTTTAGCCGCCCGCTAACATTTACAGCTGTTTTACCAGCATCCTCCTGGTAGAAAATTGATGGAGGAACTAACAGGAAGTCGTTTGGACGGACGTGTCGCATGCGCTCGCCCAGACTGCCGGGGTCATGAGTGGCGCACTGTATTTTAATTAGGGGCCCCTGCTCCAATAATCAGAGGTGTAATGAGAAAAAAAAAAGCATCGATATTTCGGCCCCTGACATCTTTTAGGGTTCTAGGTGTGTTCGTCCTGTGGGATGAGTGTGCGACCTTCGACAATCAGCCACGTCATCAAAAGATTCAACATTGCGAGACGCTGTACCTCCTTTCCTGCATTTAGAAGATCAAATCGTACAACTATCACGTTACGTCATCTGATCGGGTGCCGTATCCAGAGATGTACCAACTAGCGTTTCCAAGAAAACACCGACGGAGATTAGAGGATGTGTGTTTGTATCTGTGACTCTGAGAGTGTTGAGTGGGTTTATTTCATTGTGAAATATTAATTGCAATACCGCGTGCCGCACGCGCTCCGTCACGTGTCAATAAGTTAGGCGTTCATTTATACTGTCCTGGAAAAACAACGGATGTGGAAGTCTGTGTGCAGCGAGTCGACGCCTTTAAAAACAATGCTTTGTCACTCAATAAACAGTGGTGTCTGGAGTGCTTAATCGCATGCATATTCAATGAGGAGGTATTAAAAACGCGCTCACTCATATTAGAGCCGCGTTTCTATTTATAGATCCTCCTTCGACTGTTTCTGGCTCCGCACGTGAGGGAATGTCAACAGAAGGCTGCAGATAACAAGATGGAAAATTGTGAAATGTCAGAGATGACAGAGCTGCTGTGGGTATCTGTGTGCATTTTTTTCTTCTTCTAAAAGTTGTCACCATGATTAGCGTCAGGCTTAGAGGTGAAACGTTGGCCTTTTGCCTGTCAGGCAAAGGCATGGTTATTTAGATTTAACGCTCCTTTTACCCCGGGAAATTATTTCGGGGAAGACTGCTGCTATTTATAGTATAGTATAGTCATGTGTGGACCGAAAGAGATAAAAAGAGAGAGACATGCTGAGTGATGAGGGATATTAGTGCCTTGGTTCATTAGCAAGATGTAAAACTTTGGTAAGTATATGGGGTCAAATACCAAACTCGCCTTTACTTTATGGGAGATATCTATTTTTACAGTGGCGTAATGAGCCTTTCTCTCAGCTCAGGTGTGAAATGAGGCTGTACATCTTGAGAGTTACAATAACATTTCTCAAAGTCTTTAAATGTACTATTTGTTATTAATAAACCATGTTTTATCACAATAGAAGTAAGGGGATTCTGCAAATGGGATGAGATCATTATCTTCGCCAACACAGTTCACTTTTCTTGTCCCTCTCTTAGCAGGACATTTAAAGCTCCACTAATCAATAATTAATTCAATTATCGCCAACGCCGCAGTTACGTAAGCTCTTCACAGAGTGTATAACGTCTTTCGGTCCCATTACTTTTATTTTCTTGCATTTTCACTCCTCATTTTCACTCCTAGCGACCGACAGGCAGCTGTTTTTTTTTTGTTTGTTTTTTTAAGGCAAAGCTTTTAGAAACCTACTGCCCAGCTTCAAACGGCTGACAGACAAAGTTATAAACTAGCTGGTGAACATAGCGACGAATAAAACATCTATTCTGAGATAGATAGTTCAGTCAGGAGTTGGTGGAGACCAACAATTAGCTAAAAGATTAAACTTGCATTTGGTCATAAACAGGACTGTGTAAGTGTTAATGTCATCTGTTATGTATTTATTAATTACGTGATGCTATGAAGGGGCGTGACCTGTACGTAGGGTCGGGACGTGAGAGGAAGTTACTTTCCATGTCAGTGATCATCTATTTTAAAAAGAACTGTGTATATACAACCATTTCTATCTTTAACACTGGACGTGTTGCTCGCTAGCTTAGCAACATTTCCACTGACATTAAGGCACAATGCAAACACACTGCTAAATGTGATCTATGTTTGCAGCATAACTATAATACTATGAATGCCACACCATATTTAATTGTCCTCCCCCCCCCCTCTTAATGTTTCTCTACTGACCCGTTGCAGTAAAACAACATTTTGGCAACTTAACGCTGTTTAAACAGAACAAACTGAATCTATTATTCAGAGTCCTGGAGCTCTTGGCTCATCCTGGTCTTATTTGCATCAGCTTTGTCTCTGCATTGTACTCGTCCTCCATCTTTAGCTCGACGTGTAGAACACTCATGAACTTAAGCAGCTGTGTGTCGTATGTGGAGAACAGGCGAGTGCATCCGCTCAGGATGCAGAAAAGCAGAATATTGCTCCAATTAGTTAGACTTCCACCGGCCCATTGTTTCTTCCAATCCTCCCAATTGCCACTCCGCTGGTAACCGGGGCTTTTGCAATTCATTTAGTCTGAATATTGCTTTCTAATGCATGCAAGGATGTTGTGGTCTCAGTGATAGCACTGAAGCAATCCCAGGCCGGATGAAGAAATTGTATTTGTGTGGCCGCTCTCTCAGGAGGTCAAAAGCTCATGTTTTCAATTATATCTGATGCTTGTCTTCCATTGTTGAAATCCTGAGACCAGATATTTGTTTCGTATTGAAGCCACGATTGAACCCAAATTGATTGCAAGTTGTGATCTGGTTCGTCGGGCTCTTGTGAAATCGGATCCAATACATGGAGCAACATTTAAATGGTGACATTGGGTCATTTAGGACATGGCATACTTTGGTTAGGATAAAAAGGTCAAACTTGTATAATAATCAAGAATAACTTTTTAGATCAGAGGTTAGATAGATTGTCATTTGACTCCCTACCTTGTTAATATAGGGGTTATTTGGGATTTTTAGCCCATTCAGCACTCAAAATGATTGCTGACCATCTGCCAAAGCACGCCTTAAGCAACCTGACTGCCTTGCTTCAGAGCAGCCACATGGTCGCTTCACTGCGTTGTGCAAACCGGGTTGGAGAGACCTGAAACGGCCTTTTTGGACATCCATCGCAATAAATATTTCATGGCATCATTGTCTTATCGAACGTGCATTATGGTCACATGCAAAACAAAACCCCTCTGTCCTCGTTTTCAAGTTCAGGTGTGAGAGACAGGTATCTGATCTGCAGCTGACTGACACGTCGGGTGTTGGCGCGTCCTTTCAGAATTAACATGGGATGGATTAGATATCCCTAGCAAGTTTGAAATCTGCATGTTAATACAGCCGCAAATGATCAAACGCTCTGATGGTAAAAAAAAAAAAAGAAAAAAAAAGAAAAATCACACCATGAGAGTTTTTGGGTTTTGGCTTGACTGTTTTAAACACAACGGCGATGTCACAAACTCTGTCAATTCACAGGTAAACAACAGCAAAATGCATTTCTGAAAAGCACAGATCCAGTAGCATCCTCTTGATTCATATCTGATCGGCGCTGCCTCGCTTTCCAGTTTAATTTGCTCCACCAGCGGTGATTGATTGGTTGTTTTTCTTCAGGCCATTAGGAGCACTGAAAGAAGGAAGAGGAACCTGATGTTTTTCATCACCGTCTCATGTGAAACTGTCAGCGAATGGAAGTTATTTTTTATTAAAGTTGCCAACTGCAGCTTTAACACTTCAAAGACCGCACAAGGACTTTCAAGTCTGTTACAGGGCAGTGATGAGGAAAAATAAAATACATGAATATGTGGTTGATTTATGTTTTCCTTCGCTTAAATAGCTGCTAATTCATAACTGTGTAAGCAGAACATCATTCTGACAGTGTGCATTATTTCTCGTAAAAATGTCTTTTGCTGTTGTTTCCCCCCTCCCCCCCCCACCCTTCCGATCGGCCTCACTTGATGTGATGTGATGTGAAATGAAATGAAATCGACTGAGTGGTGATGTCATGATTAGTGTGTGGAAATCAGCTCAGCCTGTCAATCATTCTGCCATCACAGAAGCCATTAAAGCCCAAGAGAAACGAAAGCCGATAAGACTTATGGAGAGGGGGGGGGGGGTAGACGGGGAGGAAATGGGAAGATATGAGGGGAAATTATGAGGGGAAAAAAAGGAAAACATCAAATTCTTATCATATTACAGAAACATTAAAGAAAACAAACTGTGCCAACTACTGATGGAAAATGAAAAGATATAGTGATTATATGAAATCTTTGGGGCTTATTATACTGTCAGTCACAGTGGGCTTCAGCTGCTAATCTGATCCTAAATAGAACCCTAAATCCAGTCATCTTTATTCCTCTGCTCGCTCACCGATGTAGGCCACTAAGGACCGAACGTACAGACGTACTGCTGGCACAAGTCTTAAGCAATGATCGCCGGTGTCCAGTTAATCTCATTCCTCAGCTGGAAGCACAATGCACCTTTCAGTGGATAATTTGAAGGACATGTGATTGGAAAAAAAAAAAAAAGAAATCTGCTTTTCTATGGACCAGATGGAGTCAGTGTATGTGCCCCCCCCCCCCTCCCTCCTCTAAACCGCGTGTGCTTCCTTAGGTACACGCTATTTCTTACACGGGCCGCCCCCGTGGGAGGCAGACAGCACACCGTCAAGTGAGATGACACAATGTGACACCGCACTCCCGACTGGTTCAGAGGAACACTGGGCACACGGAGAGTGCGAGAAAATGTGTTAATGTGCTAATTTTGACTTTTGTCTCCGCTTCATGCGGTGCGACTGCCTCTTTTGGTGGTGAAAATGGAATGGCCTCGTCAATTATCATTGATTCTTCATGAACTCTTGGTGTTAAAGTTGTTTGCTGCAGTTTGAAGTGTCGGACTGCTTCTATAGATGTGTGTCTCTTGAGCTCATGTTTAAATCCAATGTCATACAGGCTGCACCATATAATCAGACTCTTTATGCTCGACTGGTCTCCCGTATGCAGCAGTGCACTGCACATTTGCATCCTATATATATATATAAAAAGGACACCTTGACACTTGGCTCCCACTTTTATTACATTCAGCAGCCAAAAAAAGAAAAATTTCTACAGGCTTACGGTCATGACCTCCATCTCAGGCCTTTTTTTTTTTTTTTTTGGCCCTGACTGTTGGGTCTCAAAGCAGAGGCTGAACTTCATTTGTTTAGCTACATTAGCCTGCAGCTACCTCCCTCTCTCTCTCTCTCTCTCTCTCTCTCTTTCCCACTGGGCGGCTGCAAATTAAAAGCCCTCGGGGAGTTGTCACTCCCCTGCTCTTGGCTTCTGTAGGTCAATGATGGAGCCGGTCGAACTGGACCAGAGTACAACGTTGCATGAATCTGAAATCATTAGTGTAGCCATCTAGATTCAATATGCTTTTTTTTTGTTGTACTGTCATGTGCACCAAGAGTTATTCTATACAATGACAAGCTTATTTTGCTCAGTCCTCCTATAACAGAATTACAATAACGTTGAGGTAAAATAAATAAATAAAATAAGGCAGAAAATATAAAAGATAAACCAATATTGCACAATAATAGGAAAACAGTATTGCTGTATGATCAAATATAATAGTATTGCTATAATAATTATGATAATTGTATTGCTTATTGTATCTTTATGCACTGCTACAACATTGCAATTTGTCAGAAAGTTCACGTGTCGATGGTATTTCGGCAGGACACTCTTGAGTGTCTTGATCCAGCTATTAGAGGTGAATCACCTGCTCAACAACACATACTGGGGGCGATTTGGGCCAAAAGGGATGAACAGAAATCACTGGAGGCAGCACCCTGACGCTCGAGACCGAAGCACTGCCGAATGCGCCAAAACTTCAGCCTCAAAACGCCAGTGGGCCCGCGTCAGAACCCGAAAACTGTTTACGGAAAACTCTCAAAAATAGTGACGACGTTGGCTACAACCTAATCCCCGTGTTGCCGACAACAACACAGTTGCACAAGTTGTTGGAGGGTGGACATGTTTTTAACTTAACTCTCTTCTCTGCCTCCTACCAGACAGGTCGTTGAGGATAATGCGCCGGCACCCGGAAATAACGACTCTTTAAATCAACATATTTGATTTAATCAATGTGAAAAAACATGTGAAGTGAAGTGCTCCTCACAAGCACTGCTGCTAGCTCAACTGAACATACTTCATTTTTACTTTCAGCTAAAAATGTCCACATCAGGTTGAATCAATGAGGTGAAGTGAAATGGCGCTTATTATCGGACTAAATCAAGTGCCGACGGTTCTGGCGAGGGGAGCCTCTACGCCTGACCGTCTTTTGTGATGCAACATTGAGATCACACATAAAAAAAGAAATGACAACACCTCACAGTTCACTCACTTGTTTGATCTTTCGTGGCTCACTCGTCTGTTCAAAAGAGCGCGCTTTTGCTAAATGCTCTCCAGCGGTTGTGCGAGTGAGGGACACGGTTGGTTGACCGCTCTGCAGCAACTGCTAGCCATTTCACATTTGCTCTCATCGCGGCCATGCCGGTGCTTATTACACTGTCAATCCTATGGAGAAAGGTGGAGCGCTCCTCTCAGCCAGGTCACGCCTGTCGATCATCACCCACCTTGCTGGAGGTCGAAGAAGCGCCGATGGCTATCATCCTGACGGTACCACGCTCCTCTTCTGTCATTAACCTCCTCTGTCCTTGATGTATGGCGCTGGCTGGCTCATCAGAGGAACTGCATTTTAATCAAATTGACAAACTGTTGAAGAATGATTTATCTACGAATCCTCACAATTATAGTGGACAATATCGTCCTTTCACACACAACGAACTCTGATTGGATTTCTTTGAAAACCCCGTTCTTACAAAAAAAAAAGTACATCCAATTGATGGAAGAAAATGCTGATATGGAATTGCTTTCCAAAACAACACCTATAACCCACAAAAGGTTAACTTACAAAAAACTACTTGGTTTGGGCTAACGAAAGGTCACAGTTTGGGTTCGGGCTAAAATTATTACGTGGTTGAGTTCAGCGATTAGAAAATGCTCAGTGTGGCCTGGGAAACAGGAGGCGAACCAGTCTCCCGTGCCGCAGTCCATCGTCACAGACGAGTCAACAGCCCATCTATTCCTTCAGGACTTTGTGGGTCCATAATAACGTCACTTAACCCACGTTGTTACTGACAGACAACTGCACGAGGTCGTTGCCGCTTGCGCGTAAAGGTATGTCAGTATCGGGCATTTGCTCAACAAGTGATGTCATTTTCGATAGTCTTGTTTATTCGCAGCTGTGACAAAAACTATAGTAAAATATCATAGAAAAGGCAGCGTGTCCGTTAAACCAGAGTGTGTGTGGCTCCCCTGTGTGTGTGTGTGTGTGTGCTATGATTTTTATTGTATAGCTCTTTTGTGATGATTTGAAACGTTTGTAAAGTGAGTATTTTGAAAAGCGTTGTATGAATCTATTATTATTATAGTGTGAAAGTGGAAGAGCATTGTCGTATTAGCGCTTTAAAGCACGATTCTAGTCAAATCACACTTGCACAGTTTATTTGCAAAGTGTTATTATGACTCATACCCACGGAAAGAAATATTCAGCACTTCAAATGTCTCACAAATATTCAAAGATAGCTTCTAGGTCACTGTAGCCTGCACACCAGGAAGTGAAACTACAGGAAATGTTGAGTTCAAAACATCCAAATGGCAAAGAAAAATCCCATAATCTGCTGAACTGGCTCAAACGGCTGCTGTCTGGAGTCTTGTAAGTGCAACAAAAAGGTTTTCATTATTTCTGAAGCCTGAGGTCCCAATAAAAATATACTTGCAGTCCTGCAAGTCATAACAAAAAGTAATTTAGTGCATTTTGAAGATGATGGTTGATAAAGATAGTGCTAACAGGAAATTAAGTGAGATAAGATGTGATTGCAAAAGTTGAATGATACACTTGCATGATTCAAAGGGAGTGGAAATGATTATTGTTAAATTAATTAGTTTGTTTTTATCATTTAGAATAATGGGTAACGCGTGTCCTAAAATACTGTGGATAACACGGTTGATTCGGGAAAGATGGCTTCTTTATGACTGATCAAGAGGAAGAGGTCAGAAGATACAATCGTATGAAAACTCAAAAATCCATTAAAATACGAGATGAAATCACACACCATCTCACAGCTTCTCTTGTATTCTATCCAGTTAGACAACTTGACACAGTAAACATTATCTCTCTCCTCGCGCATGCGAGTAAAAGGTAGACTGCGGAGGCTTGTTTGAAATGCCGGATCTCAGTGTTTGTTTCAGGGAGATGGAAAAAAAAAAAAAACGAGTGGGAGAGAAAGAGATAAAGATGTATTTAGGATTTACAGCCAAGGGCTGAGCCCAGTTCATTATCCCAAACAGCAAAGCCACAATGAGGGAAATACAAGCGCTGTGATCCTCCAAATTAAAATGTGCGTGTGAAGCTCTTCGCTATTTAACTATCCCTCTATTTTGCTTTCCTCGACATTTTCTACTAAAGTTAAAGTTCTTTGATGTTGTTGTTCTTTGCTATTGGTTTAAATTATTTTTTTTTAGCCTCATAAGTCTCCACTCTACACCCCACAATGACAAAGTGAAAACAGGATGTTAGACACTTTTGCAAATGTATACACAGAAAACAAATCCTGTGTAACACATTTACCATTTAGACTCTGCTTTGGAAGTCGATCCCCAATGTTTCTCCAATTTCTCTTTGTCACCTTTAAGTTGTTCCTACACCTCGATACCACTCTGGTTCCGCCAACCAAAGTCCTCTTCTCTACAAAACATGAACGTATCAAACCCATGGACCATCTACAGCCAACTGGAACACTTTCTGTTTCAGTGGGTACCTTTTAAAATGTAAAATGTAGTATTATTATGGATCGGAGTCCACCTGAGGTAAATTGATGATGTAGAAAAGGCACACACACACGCACACACACACAGACACACAGACACACCTGCTTGTATAGTCTCACAGCCGACAATGCGCATCAGAGCAGAAGGGAACTATCTGCAGAGCTCAGAGACAGCATTGTGTCTCAGCAGAGATCTGAGGAAGGCTACGAAAACATTGTGCCGCTTTGAAGGTTCCCAAGAGCGCAGCGGCCTCAATAATTCATGCACGGGAATAGTTTGGAACAACGAGGACTCCTCCTCGAGCTGGACAAAGTGAGCACGTGGCGGTGAAGAAACGCGGTAAATACGAGGTGACCAAGGCTCTGAAGGTCACTGCGGAGTCCTCGTGTGGACAACACGCCACCGACATGTGAAAGCCCGCTCGCGGTCGACACACACAAAAAAAAAGCACTCAAAGGGCTCTGACTGTCGCAAAGATGATTATCTGCTCAAAACGTCATTTGAGGATGTGCGTAAGAAGTTTTTTAATCTGAATGTCCTCTTTGCAGTGCTGCTTTTGCACTCGGTCCTGATGAGTTTGATGTTTTTACATAAAGTGCTTTGTTGCCGAAATGTGCTATATAAATCCACTTGCTTTTCCTAATAAGTGGCATTTAAGGGAGCGACTGTGTGCAGACCTTTTTTTAATATTTCCATTACCTCAATTGTAGACGTAATGTCTGGAGAAAACCAGGCGGCGCTAACCACCTGAGCACGACCCCCGTCACCCCCAATGGTGAAGCCGGGTGGTGGCCGCCTCAAGCTGTTTGTTTGAGAACGTTGGTTTGTCTTGTTTTTCCAAATGGAGCATTGGTAGTTTTATAAAGACATATTACACAAACGGCCTCCTTGCCTATGTTCTCTACAGACTTCTCTATAGACTCTTAAATCCGTCTGTAGCTGCAACTTTGAGTCCTGTGGACACATGATGATGTCATTCCTCAAAACCAGCACTTTAGCCGACTTTTTGGTGAAAGTGCGTTTTAAGTTGTGCACGATCTTCTTTGTGTTAACAGCCACAGCGACACTTTCTACTAGAATATTTAATATAGTAATGGGACGTGAATGAGGACGATTTGGCTGAATTTTTTAAAAGTTTTTGTTGGTTGAGGGAAAGATCCTAGAGGTCTGCTGTCACAGTCATGGGATGTTATTATTTATACAGTATATATATATATATATATATATATATATATATATATATGGTGGGCAAAGTTGAAAAGATTAATCATGATTAAGCAGGAACCGTTTTCTCTATATTTGTATGCCTCTGCACCAGCGCCGGCCAGCTGAAGGCAGACGTAAGTCCAACGTCTGTCCGTCTCATCCTAATGAACGAGCTTTCTCAGGAACTCCGTGAGAAAGTTTCTTCAAACTTGGTCGCTGTAACCTCACACATTCCTGGCATCTCTCTGTTGTCAATCTGTTAAAAAAAAAAGGCATAAAATAATTAAATAAATAAAGTTTCCCTTTTTTTTTCAGATTTGCTGAAGATTACAATCTTCCAAAAACCTCTCTACAGGATGAGTGTGGGCGGAGTCTCTTTGGGGCCTGTGCTGCTAGATGCAAATACAGAAATGCAAGAATCACGTATGTTACCACAGCTCGTCAATGTGTGAAGGATTCCTTGTGCCTTGTTAAGCTTAATTGTGTGTGTGTGTGTGCAAGACTTGAACATTTAAACCCATGGAGGTCAGTGCATCATTTTGTTTCCCCTTCCACACGACATTCGCCGCTGAGGTTGTGTTCTCCAGCACTTTGTCTCTACCTATGTGCCACAACACGAACACGCATAATAACAATCTGCGCCGTGTTAAGTTAATTAGCGGCGACATATTCAGCCCGTGCGGTCATAAACGTGGTGTTCATTTCTATTCTTACTTTGAGTGATCTTGTCGTTGCTCTAAGCAGCACTGCAGACATGTTCGCTCTCTGGCCCGTGAATTAAATTACCCTGCTGCCACTGTTTGAGGAGCTCTATTTAAGGTTGCCTGTCTCTGATTTGTCGTTGCCATGAACACTGGAGGTCACGTCGAAACATCCGCGTCGGTGTAAAAGACACCGTGTGACACAGCGCTGTTCATACTTGGGGCCCGCTTGCACACACGTGGATGTTCCTGTCAGCTACTTTTCTTTTTGATTGTCAGTGTCGCGTCTCAGAGCTGTCCATCAAGAAGAACACGGGAGATCACATGAGGGACGGAGCCCGAAGCGATGGTGCAGACCACTGAGATGCCAACGGCTTTTGGCATCTTATTTATTGTATCTTTGATTGAAAAGAAAGGTCATTGTATGTTCAAATTATACGCAAACAAACTTAAAATATTCATGGGAGCAGGACCACTGCCGGGCCCATTTGTTCATCTGTTTACTGCAAGAAACATACACAAAAGGGCAAAAGGATGATCAAATACAAGCCTACAAGACCCAGAGGAGCCTTGTATCATTTATGTGGCATCTAACCTTTGCAGAGACGATGTCTATATGTGGAAGGAAGACGAAGTATACTTAGCATAAACCATAAATATTTCAAGCATTGGCGCTCCGTTCGAGCTAAATTTGGCATACCTTTTTAAAAATAGCAGCATATCTGCAAACAATGAATAATTCAAGAGCATATTTTTAAGCCGCGCACATGCATGTTTTAGCAATTGAGGTATTTCGCCCGTTCTCAAGCGACATTCTGTGGTTCAGTGTGTCAGTCACTGGCAGCGCCGCGACCGTAGGCTGCATGCGAGGAAATAGCAAAGGAGGGTGAGACGAGATGAGAGGCGGGTTGAAATATTCTCTATTTAGACTCGAAGGTGCAATGTGTACAGAATTATAGCATGAAACATTCAACAACTCACATTGACAACGGAGTGCCACGAGGTTACGGCGGTATGTTCAGTCAAAGACATCTTTTGGTATTGTGTCGCCGAGACGTCCACCGAAATGAACACGCTGAACAGCTGGCCCCGGCCCGTCCTGCCTCGTTAAACCGCTCGCTACCTCGAGAGGTGACAGTCAGTCACAGTAGTGTTTAGTCTCCTCTCGGTCCAACATGAGAGGACGAAGAAGTAGAGCTGCCCCCGAGGGCTCGCCAGTAATATATCCATGATCTGTGTACAACTTGGGCCCCCTGGCCCTCATTTCTTTGGAGCAGGTGGCTCAGCAAAACTCAAGGGCACCTTTAAAGCTTCTCGACAAGGAATTTGGTATTCCTCGCGTGTAGGGCCACAACCGTGTCTACAGTCATTTGAACATATACACTATATAATGTCGTTCTTTTTGCAGCACTAAAGTGCGTTTTGCAATTCAGAGCTTAAAACATTGTGCTCACTGGACTGATATATAAGCGAGGCCGGCAAAATCCCAAAAGAATCCGTGGTAAGCCTCAATAGTCGGACATTTAAGTTCAGCTTTTCAACCTGAAGGAAAGAGTTGCACACAGGGTATGATAAAAGCCTCTTGTTGCAGTCCATTCAAATGGGCAGAGGCGCGCCACGTCTTTTATTGCTCCGAAATTGCACTGAGAAATTGTTCCTGTTAGGAGAGGCATGAGATAGGGTTGTCCAATTTCTGAACAGTTTTACTCCTTTGTAATTTAAACTTTTGTTATGCAGATTTGGGTACGGAAAAGCTGGATTTGCCTCGCTGGGTTTTTCCAAGGTTTTACTGCTGGTGTTTGCTACTTATGTCGATTATATCACTCCTTTTTAAAAATAAGAGGAGGTGTATATCCTGTTATAGGACTCAATGGATGGAGTCATCCTCAGAGGCCCCTTGAAAACAACTTAAAACCACACTTGTGTGCCGAGTGTTTGATGTACAGCCTCAGGTTGTCAGCTGTCTTCCCTTTGTAGGCGACTATCAACTCATCCACAGACTGTTTGGGGGTCTGTGGCTCAAGCAGGGAGGCGGGAGTGAGGACAATTACCATACATGGTCACTTGTACGATAAAAGGCTACGAGGACACTTCAGTGCATACTAAAGTGAGACGCTCCAGCTGGGGCAGAAGATGAAGGTGTACTTTCCAGGAATTCAACGCTGGCGCAGGAACGAGTTCTTTTAACCTCTTAAAACAAAGTCCTTTAGCTTGTGGTCGTGTCGGTGAGTGTCGGGTAACGGACAGAAAACATGCTTTGAGATTGCTGCACAGGTTGGAGAATAGTGTTGTTACTTTCGATTGTTACATCACAAAGTAGTTTTGTTGCCCGACGTTGTGGCGTTGTGCGCCTCTGCAAGCGCGATATGAGGCTGATATGAAACAAGGAATGAAGGAATGTACAATGTCGTAATTGTTTTTCTGTCCACTGTTTTGTTATTCAGCGTGACTTGGGGAAAAAAGACCATAGGTGTAATATATTTTGAACGTCTGTTGAACTCAACTGACTCCGCCTCCTCTTATCTACGGAGATCCCGGTGGTAACGTTGTTCTGCTTTTAGATGGGAACGACCTCACAGTCCCCATCCATCACGTGGTGTATGAACACCACGTTTCATTGCAATTTTAAATAGCAATTTGTAACCAGTGGATGGAAGCAACAGAAATTCACACTTCATCTCCTGGTGAAAAACTGCCTCCGGTCAACCCATCAGTTCTACTGGGGTCAATTGATGTTGTGGGGCCTGGAGCAAATTATATATACTGAAATCCATTTTTCCTTGTCCTGTAATCTTCCTTCTGGCCTTTGAGAAGCCAAGGCTGTCACCGTTTGCTCGAAGGTAAAACGCAGGACATGCTGGCCACTTAAAAGATATTAAAATGCACGAGTCGTTCGGACCAAGGAGGAGGCGGTTTTGGGGGGTATCTTGTTGCTGTTGACCCAGTTCCTCCGTTGGGTAGCAGCCATGTGACGCAGTACCTGCTGCTGTGCAGCTGCCTGGGCTTCCTACATCTGGGTGGTTTCCTGCCGTTGACTGCATCTGTTCACATTGATTGTCTGGGCTGACAAACATTGGGTACAAATTAGATTAGTTAGGACAAATACAGCTATTCATTTGTTGAACTATTAGATTAACAGTTTCTGCACGGGTTCTTTTCAACCAGTCATTTTCAAGTAGCTGCTGCTGCTGGTGTAATTACGGTATTTAGCCTGCCACTGAACATATTTAATGCTTCATTCATAGGCAAATGGATTATTTTTGGATGATCTATTCTCCACTCCTTCAGTATTTAGAAATAATTAGCTTAATTTCCGCATATTTGGGGCAACGGCAATCTTCTTCGTTGGAGCCAAGCGTTGGGTTGTGTTGAGATGTAGTTCTCCTTTCCCTTGCCTTCTTGCTTCTCCGTTCACGAGGCAGCGGGACAAAAATCAATCAGCGATCCCTATCGGAGACGATCATGACCTGAAATGGAATAAAGTGAGGATAACTAGCACAGTGATAGAAAGTCTCCTCAGAGAGATGACACACAAGTGCCTCCATTGTAGGAAGTATTTTACTGCCTGGAAACATCCCATCATTGGAACACTATCAGTGAATTGATTTAAGAGTTTGATTGCAGGCGCCATCTGATAAGACTTATATGGCAGATTGCCCAAAACTAGAGGCCTCAGTCATTCCTACCGAGACTACCAGCTAAACAAAACATGACTAATCAACCATATTTAAGAGAATTTACTCACTGTTGCTGTTATAAATATAAAATGTAAGGCTGAGGATGGTTGTATGACATAAAGTGGAATATAGTGGCTATTTTTTTTTTTAGGTGATACACAAAGTGTTTGTTTTTTTGAGGATTTTTTTTTTTTTTGCTTTTGGGCTGCCTGTATATTCTGAAATATTCATGCAGATTGTGATCTCGTCCTCTCATAAACAAAAAGTACTCAGTCGAGGTCAAAGTACAACATGCATAATAGAAGTTCCTATGAAAAATTCAGGAAAAAACTAAAGCTCCTACATTGGTCACATGATTAAATGTGTCCTTGATATCCTCCCCCTTCCTCTTTGGGGCTACACTTTCTAACCTCCAGGAGTCAGAAATCTGTGACCACAATGTGACGCTTCATCCATCATGATGTGTGATTTAATAAACTTTGGAAATGGTGGAGACTCTTATGCTCTTCAAGCGTACGGACTTCTGGTGTTAAATGTTTGCAAATTACAGGGATGGAGAGTGCAGCCGTTGCGCTATCGTTCTTCATCTCCCGCTCGCTGTCTCCTCTTGAGAAGAGGAAGGCAACTCCACCGGGCGTCTCCAAGAGGGTCGATGATGGCCGCTTATTTCTTTAATCCACTGGCTAATCCGTGTTCTCTTGAGATGAGGGTTTTTGAGAATGATAAATACCAGCAGGCTTTTAGTTTTTTTAGCATCATGTTTGTTTTTTTTGTATTGCATTTTATAAATCAATACAGTAAATGTATTATGTTTCGTATTGATTTTGCATTAACCTTGGATTGTAAAATTTAAAAAAAAAACCTCCAAAATAAAACCACAGGATGAATATATATATATATATATATATATATATATATATATATATATATATATATATATATATATATATATATATATTCTTTTTTTTAATTTGCCCTGGCAAAGCACTAAAAACGGGTTGGGAATCACTGCTCTAATCTATACCTGTAGAGCCAATATCCGTATCTCTTCTTTCTGATTTGTCTTTTGCCAACTCGGTCTCTTTATTTTCCCCCTTTTGGGCTTATATCGACTCAGTCTCTCTTATATTAGGACATCACTATTTTTTTTCTTCTTCGTTTTATGGTTTTTCTCCTCAATCCTGAACTCTTTCTCCTCCTGTAGCATTTTTCAGCAAACTCATCCAGTGTCAAAGTCATAGACACTAATGTTCAAAAGATTGTAGCTGATGTTTCTGGCCTCCAGACAGCTCAGGAATGATGAAATATTGGTGTGTGTGTGTGTGTGTGTGTTAACATATTATTCTGTATCTCAACAGATTGGGGCAGATTCATTCTCTGAAGCATTTTCTGTGAGATGTAACAATGTATCTTTAATGACAACGACAACAGAAACAAAGTTATGTTACAATGCTCGGGTTGAACTTCCGCGAGATTGGCTAAATTGTCTGCCGTCGACATATTTATAATCAGTGTTGTTTTGGCCACAGCTGACGTCAACAGCACAGACTCTAAAAACTCACTAAACACTACCTTCTCAGCACCGAACAGTTAGACCCTCCCTTTAAGAGTGACAAGTTGACTTGTGCATTGTGTGTCGCTAACAGCCACACTCCAAGTAGTTCTTGACTTATTGTGTCACTGTGTCAACCCAGAAAAAAATGCATGCAAGCAAGCACACACACAAACACACACACACACACACACACACACCTTGTCAGGTGGCACCGGCTTGGAGCAAGGCCTGCGAGGGACAACAGACCAGGGGTCTTTTTCATAACCATCGCAAATACACAAACCGGGGTCTGAGAGGGTAAAACACGTTGAATACATTCAAGGCAACACGTCTTGTGCTCTTTCAATCAATGCACACGACACTCGTATGTCTTCCATTTGTTTATATTTATGGATAACACAGACAAACACATAATCCAGTCGATACTAGAAAAATTGCCAAATTCCTCATTGGACCCTCTTGAAGCCCACGGTATTTCTTTTTTAATGTACAGCTTTGTAGTTTATATTTTGATGGACTCACATCATCAGATTTGCTGAATTTGTCTCTCGTGAGCTATACTTCCTAAATACCGTCTTTTTGCAATATTTCTAGATTTCCCAGACTTCTTTGGAAAAATAAGAAGGCTTTTCCGACTCTTCGTATCCTGCTCATATCTCTGGTTGTGTTGCGGTAAGAAAGCCGAGTCAAGGATTCTTTCAATCTCGCAAACTGATTGAATCATGATTCGGACGAGGCCATTACACCCGTAGTGCTCCTTAACCTTTGTGCCGCGTTGGAGATAGTTGACCATAACATTATCTTTAAAAGATTGAGGTGATGGCCGCATTGTGGCTCAGAGGACGATCGGTCGCAAACCTCCTCGTGTTCGCATGTCGACGTGCCGTTCAGCAACACGCTAAATCACAAGTTGCTTCCTGGATGCTTTTAACCCACTGCTCCTGAAGATGATGAGGATGGGTTCAATGCAGAGGTCTAAATGTAGGAATGTAGCTGTGTTTAGATGATAACGTCAACAACTGCCTCACTGAAGTGGAGTGCCTCAACGCTCAGTCCTTGGATCGATATCTTCGTATACAATACGTGGTCACAGGAATCATAACTTGAAGGCTCAGGTAAAGTTGGGGCTAATCTGTGTAACCACTCCTACGTATGATCTGCTCCTCTCAATGTTCAAAATGGACTATTTTGCCATCATGATTGGACACTTGAGTCAGTTTCTTAAAATCTCAAATATAAAGAAGAATGGCAGATTTGCAGCCTGCAAAGCAGCTTTTGCAGACAGTTTTTTTCTTTCTTCTGGAATACATCAAAGCTCAAATTAAACCTTCTTTCATGAAAAGTGCTTTTGGGTGAAAAAAAACAACTATTCAAATCCTTGCAGAATCCTGCAGTGGGCACACTAAAACTCTCAACATTTATAATCCATTATGGTTCCATCTCGTGCTGTATTTGGAGCTTCATCAAAACACTGTTATCTCATTAATGTAAGCTTTGTATTTTTGCAACACAGATTTTTTTTTTTTTTTTACTTGGAACACATTTGTGATGCTCAGACTTGCCGGATGAGATTCTGTAACACGTGAGGAATGACAAACGCAGCTTTAGATTTACTGGAAACCTCGATCACGTTGATGACAACGTGTCTCTATACGTTGGTCTGTCACCCTCCTTATAGATGACACATGCTGGCTTGGCTTGAATCGGTTTGATTGGGCGTGGCCAAAAATGCCACTTTAAAAGCCGCATTCGGGCCTCATTGTGTCTTTTTCCTGTAGAAAAGTATTTCAACCCAGCGTCTTGACAAAAAAAGGTTTTTCCCTAATGTTTCTCATGACAATATATCTTAAGAATCACCACTCTAACCACCATGATATGACTAGCATCACCCTTTGCATTGTGTTGTCTTTTTGGGCCGCTATCTAACCATGAGCGTCAAATGGAGGATCACTGCTCCATACCTTGTGTTGATGAGTCACCACTGGTCTGACAGCCGTATTGCAAGGCCAGCTAAGGTGTACGGTAATAAAAAGCACAACTCCGTGTCCGTCCGGCTTCCACAAATGGGCGTTTTGGTCTTCGTTATAACAGTGTTGACCGAAATATAAAGTTTAGGATCAGCCAAAATGAGCTTTCCCTCCATTTACTAAAGTGACATCACCAGCGCTTTTCTGGAAAGTTTTTTTTTTTTTGACTTTAGCCGCACATAAAAGACAGAGCAAACAGAAAAAAACGTCGCAAAGTGCCTTTTCTCAGACGTCTACAATTGATAAAAGAAGCTGGTGGTCAGAAAAAGGCGCTATGTGAACACTTTTCATGTTATGAAGCTGCCCTCCACTGAAATACGTGAATCAACTATTTAATCAAATGTCTAAAATCTAATTTTTGGAAAACGTGACCTCTAGTTGTAATGCAAATTATGACTGTTGTCTCTGTGACACATCCGTCTGACTCAAACACGGGAGATGATGGTTCACATCCCAGCATTGGTGTGTTTTTCGTGATCATGAAAGCTATTGTTCCTTCCCCATGACTCAGGCCGTGGTTACAGTTGTCTTTTCAATGCAACTTCATCACCCGATCATGCCAGGACCGTCAACTGTCAAGACCGTACGCTCCCTGATCGGATCTTGCTTGCACAGGGATCTGATCGGCCGGACCACATCCCGAGGAGACCTGGTTCGCCCTGAGTTTGGGTCTCTATGAAGGGGGAGGAGGGGGGGGGGGGGGCAGCAGCTGGCTCATTGGAGACAAGTGTAACCACGGCTGAAGTCGCTTTAGCTAACTCAAACCAAGCCAGCGATTAGCATTTGAACGTTTTACCAAAAAGGTTGCAAATTCCTCCTCAGTGGTTTGTTTAAACAATGTTGCTGTTCGTGTAAACTTCCTTGTGGGAAGACATTCAAAGAGACGTTCCAAATCAACATCTTTCTCCACAATTCATCACACGAGCACATCAAACACCAACGACCCGGAGAAGAAATTCTCAGAGTCGTTGGTGTTTTCATCAGACTGTTTTGTCGGGTTTGTCTGGATCCTATGGACGATATGAATGGACACCAGGCAGGTGGATAATGCACATTTAGAGTGTTATGTTTATGTTTTGAGAATATTTTAGCTATATTCTACATTGCCTATTCCTTCAAGATAGCATTATATAGTCTTTCAAACTAAATCGTATTCACCTTCATTGTACTGTTGTATGCTTTGTATTGGGGTGGTGAGATTTTTGGGCGATACAATCCCCAAAGCTATATTTGCTACAGCTGTGGTTCTTTACCTTTTTCAGTGATTTACCCCCCGAGGAAATACTGATTCAGCCAAGTACCGACTAACCAACGCAAAGTGTTTTGTTTGTAAAGAAATGTAAAAGGCAGCGCTTAAGCTATCAGTGTCTGATTTAATATAGCATACATACAATTCAGTACTTGTATCTAATTATTTATTAAATAACTAGTTTTAAAGGATTTTTGAATTGACGCTGATTAAAAAAAAATTTATCTCAAGCGCTTTCATCACTTCACTTCTTTTGAGCACCACTACCTCACAGATGACGTCACCGTTGCCGTGGTAACATCACTTATGATGTCAGCTGTTTCCATAGTAATATTACAGATGATGTCAGCCGTTTCTATAGTAACAGTGTTTTGATTGCTTGATCAGTTCATGCTGTGACATCAGAGTCTAAATATAGAAGTTTCTCACTAGGCTAGTTAGTCGAGAGTCGACCTGTCGGAGGCGCGCTCACCTCTCTCTACTGCTGCCAGTCCAGCAGACTCAACCTGCCACTAAAACCACTTATTTGAATTCATTTAGGACCTGGTTAGGTTATGAACTGGAGGTTAGATGGGTAGGTAGCTACCTACACTCATATACAATATGTAATAATATGTTTGTTCATTCTTTTTTGTGTTGGGAGTCGACATCAATTACACACTTGCAGTTTTTCAGAAAATTGACATTGCATGTGCACATTTTTTGATGATTCCTATTTTAGTCATACACATGTAGAAGAAGGGCGGAAAAACATAATAAACAACTAAATAGAAATTGAATGAATCGAAGAACAAAAAAGGGAGCGATCTATTCTCTTTACTACATTCATTTATTCATGAAAAAATAATCAGGTCTATGGGGTATTACGTATAACCCATTTTTCCCAATACGCCAATGTTTTTCCCCCAGTTTGTATCTTCTCCATGTTGTAAATGCCCATCGTAATGTCCACGTATCCGGAGTTGGACTTTCTTACGACAACCATTTCCTGGTGAGTCCTTTTGTCGTCCACCAGAACGACATTTATTAAATATGTGTCTCTTTTTGACAGTGTTGTAGATATTTTGAATAGCTATTTTTTGTAAAGGATTTTTGAACTGTTGCTAATTTTAAATATATTATTTTAGATCTCATGCACCCCCTGGAGGGCCTTCAGGTACCCCGAGGGGAACACGTACCTCCATTCGAGAACCATTGTGCTCGACAGCCCAAACAGGTAAAAGAAAAGTGTGTGGTTGTGTTCTTTTTTAATGCAGTTTTAAGTATATCAGGTTTACCATTGGTCCAGTAATTAGTATTAAATGTACCATCTTTTTACGTTGGTTATGTGTCTTGTTTTGTTTGATATGGCATGTTCTGGTGTTCTTGTAATGTGTTTTTTGCCTGTTGTTCTCTGTATGAGTATGTTGCTGTCTTTGGTGACAAATGAGTTTCCCTACTCGGGATTAATAAAGCTATCCATCCATCCATCCATCCATCCATCCATCTACTGTCTTCCTCCAATGATTCCTAAGTGTTGCTTCTTACCAAGCGCTGTCCTTTCTGCAAAAAATAAAACCTTCAAGTCAAGGCTCAAAAGCTATTTAAACATCCCCCGTCACCATAATCCAAATTCATCCTCAGGTTACACATCTTCAGTAACTCGGCGTCAGTGATGGTGGCGCCTAAAAGAAAACACAGTCAGCCGTGAAGCCCGAATCCTCGTCGTCTGTCTCTCGTTTTCTTCATCATTTTTAGTAACGTCAACTATATACGAGACATGAAATAGGCACCATAAATATACCTCGTTCATTCTGTCCTTTTAGAGAGAAGAATCAGACCATTGTCTATTTATATCGCTCTATTTTTAGACACAATGGTGCCACGGAAATTGACAAATTGAGAAGCGCTGCACGTGACAGACTGAGCCTCTGCAGTTCACTGCCTCCACCTCATTGGATGTATCAGTCTTTTTACCCTCCCTTCGCCTCGTTGACGTTTGTTTGTTGTTTTTCCTCCTCTCCCTCCCCTTCATTAAGTCGAGCACACCCCCCCCCCCCCCCCCTCCTCGCCCCATTCTTATTTTACCTGCACTCCCATTCAAACGCTCCATCTCTCCCTCTCCTCTCCCCTCCTCTCTCCATTCAGTCGTGAAGCTCTGACTACACAGTCACGTTTTGCTTCATACTTTCACAAACCCCTGAAGGCAAGCCATTTCAGGATATTTCACAGCAGAGCAACACACAGACTCTGTCACTCTCATAGAGACGTGGGCATACAAGCCATCCCTCTCACACACACACACACACACACACACACACACCAAAGCACACACATGCTTCCTTTTGCTTCACACGTGACCTCAACCTGCCACATCTGATAGGGTTTTACCACACCAAGACGTTTTGTGTGCAGTTTGCAAACAAGCCAAGCAGCAACAAAAGCAAAGGATGGGATTTGCTTGAGGCAAGGAACGATGCAATTCATATACGGATTCATAAATGTATGAATGCAGCTGAGCTAAAAATAAAACTAGGCTTTATTTTCTGCATCAACCCACCCCCCCGCCCCCTTACTCCCACTCTCAAAATCATTCAGCTCATGCCTCTGCGCTGCTCTCTGAGGAGATGTGCTAAAAATAGAGGTGTTTCCCATGCACGTTTCAGAACTGTTTCCCTCAGTCTCTAACCCGCTCTCCCCCTCCCTCGCTGTCTCTCCTTCTGGCACGCAACCTCCATTCTCTTGCAATCCTCTGTCAGCCAGATACACAGACACACACTCTCTCTCACACACACACACACACACACACACATGGCCATTTACGTTGGCTATTCAATTTATTCAGCTGCATGGGCAAGGAGTTGTGCTCTTTATCTCCACACAAGCCTTCATTTTTCTGTTCATTGATAAAGGAGGCAATGTTGTTCTGCTTCTCTTCACAATAATACAAGACTGCGTTGCACGTGTGTGTGTGTGTGTGTGTGTGTGTGTGTTTATCTTAGTTTGTATACCTCAAAGACTGTATCAGCAGCTTTACAAATTCAGGTATCTGGAAGGAAAAATGGTATTAACGGGGTTTTTTTTTTTTTCTTACTCCATTTTATTTGTATAGCCATAAAATATACTTATTTGTGCAATCTGTACATATGTGACATCGTCTATGCTTGGACCGTGAGAGTGGATGAGGATACACTACCACTAAGTAAGAAACCTCAAGAAGAGGCAACTGAAGAGGGATCCCTTAGACGTGCATTATATCCCATGTGTACAAAATTATCAACATAATAGGATTACATTACAGACAATTCATGACATAAATTATATATATATAATGAAAGTAGTAATAGCTGTAGGACTACTAGTTACATAAATAATACAAACAAATAACTAATTCATCAAATATAAGGACAAAGTAATAATAATAAAAGCAGCAATGGAAGCAGTAATAGTAATAGAAATGTGAGTCATAATAATAATAGTATTCAGGCAGGGCCAAAGCAGACACAAGCACAGTCCAGGTAAAACCACGAGCCATGGAAGCCTGCGAGGGGAGAATCCAGGGATGAAAGCCAAGTTGGTGGCATGCATTAATGGGACATGAATATATACATTGGATGGAGAGAGAGGCTTAGTGTGTCATAGGAAGAACTCTCCCCGGCTGTCTCGGCCCAAAGCATCATATCTAGAGGCCGGTCCGAGGCCAGCCCGAGCGTAGCCCGAACTATTACCGCTATCAAAGGGGAAAGCCTTCAGCCAGCTCTTAAATGTGGTGCGGGTGTCTGGCCCCGGACGGAAACTGAAAGCTGGTTTTAAAAGTGGAGGAGCTCGATAGCTGAAGCCTCCGGCTCTCCGTTCTACTTTTGGAGACTCGAGGAACCACAAGTAGCTCGGCACGGCGCCGGACCATTTAGGGATTTGCGGCGAGGAGGAGGATTTTAAATTCTATTCTGGATTTGACAGGGAGGGCGGCACAGCGGTGTAGTGGGTCGCGCCGTCGCCTCAGGAAGCTGGCCGGCCCTCCGATGTGGCGTTTGCACGTTTGCCCCCTTTTCCCTGTGTTTCTTGGGGTTCTCTGGCTTCCTCCCGCAGTCCAAAGAGATGTCGGTACGGTTCATTGAGATCTCCGTCTTTCTCATGGTGTGAAAGTGTGTGGTGAATGTTTTTTTTTTCTATCTCAGAGGTGTCCTTTGATTGATGCGATTGTAATGGGGGTGGTGACGTTCACCTCGGCTGTCTTTGTGATGATGCACTCTAAATCCTGACTGAAAGTAGAACGCAAAAACGAAAATTTGCAACTACTTTCAAGTGAGTTTTAGATCGAGAAATACGTCTACAGTCAGCCAAAACCTCTGGATCAAGCCTGGTTTGTCATTTTTGCCGTCACCATCTTGATTTGTGTCCGTCTGGGCATAATGTAGAGACGCTGCAGGCGGCTCTGGCAACAGCAGCGACCTGTCAAGCACTTTTGTCGCCAAGCCTTAATGCATATCCTGCTTCATCTTCTATTTTACTCTTAAATGGGACCATAATTTACAAAAATTGACATCATGCTATATTGAAGAATACTTGAAAGTAGCGATTGAGATCATAAAGTCACATTGTTTACTGAAGGTAATAAATCAAGTGAGGAGTTGAGTCGTTTTCTGATAGACTTCCATGCAATCAGGATTCTCTTTGCAATAAGAGTCGCCGCCCCCCCCCCCCCCCCCGATGACCTTGGAAGTCATTTATTGAGGCGGCAGCGAATCACACTGTCGACTGCAGCTGTGTCTGTTTGTGTAAAAGAGTTTGTTAAATCACAGCAATAAGAGTCATTGGTTATAAAAAAAAAAAAATGACAAGCCACCAGAGTGCATTGAACATGTAGTCCATTAGCAGGTCAAGCTCAAACCTAATGACCAGAAAGCCACAGCTACAGTTCACTCTGTTTGATGGTATAAAAGACTTTTGCCACTTTCATTATCATTGCTCTCTTCTTTTTCTCATAATAAAAAGGAATTTCGTGTGGTGCGCCCACCCTTCGAGTAGGTTAATTACATTTTCTCTTTGCCGCCACAACCTTCCTTTAATGTAAATTTACAGCCGTTCCGTGGGCACACACGGCAAAAAAAAAAGATGCTCTTACATTACATCCACCTTTAGAAATCCTGCAATGAAGCAAAATGCACACTCAAACAAACATAATCCAATGCAATTGGTATTTGTATGATCCCTGTAATGCATAGGTAATGAGGAGTGGTGCACTCAACTCATTACTCTCAATATACTCTCCTTGTGTGGCAGTCCACATCAAGTAGTCGGGGCGTAAATTTCAATATGCAGATGATGCATTGCAAGTGGGTGGTGAGGATGCCCAAATTGAAGTGTAAAAACATCTGAAATTGTGCATGACCTTGTGTTGTGAGTGGTTGCTAAAGGTTTACGCGACAGCAGGTCTTGATTTGAGAGCAAATGCAGAAAATTCCATGACCACAAAGACAGTATGGGGGCGTGCGAGGGGAGGGGTTATTACCAAGCCAAGCCATAATCACATGGCTTTCTTCTGTGTTCTTGCATGAGGTGATATCTGTGCAGACTGCCCGTGCGTCCGTTACGCCTTCATGAAATGCAATATCTCGGGGACGCGTTCAGAGAATTTCTTCAAACTCTATGTTGCCTCTTTTGGTTTGTGTCCTGTATGTGAGCGAGTTTGGGTGTATTTTGTACATGTTGTTTTTGTTCAATCTAAAATTGGAAAATATAATGATTTGGCAATCCCTTAAAAAAAAAAGACTTTAAACTTATGATCCAGAAAAAGTGTTGGCTCTCTGCTGCACGGCACCAACGGTGGAGAAGAACAGCCCATGCTGACTTATCCAAAGGCACGGTTTCAATATGGCCAGAATGTTGTAAAAATAAATAAATAAAAAAGGGGGAGGTCATTAAATCTATTGGTATTGACCACGATACTTATCTTCGGGAACAAAGGATGAAGAATTTGCTCTGAAACACTCAGACACAAATGTGTGCAAAAAGCATTGTCGTTTCACCTAAAAACTTGACCCCCCCCCCCCCCCCTCAAAAAAAAAAAAAAAAATACAACCCTGTGCACAGAAACCGACAGCTCTCACACACAACACATCTTAAATCATCAATCTTTTATTTTATTTACAAACACTTATGGTTTTGTCGAAAAAAAAAAAAAAAAGCTCAAATAGCAATTCACATTTGTAATCCTGCTGAACTTGTTGTTTCTTTTCAGCGGGCGCATGGACCCTTTTGATATTTCACTCTCCTATAGCTTTTTATGAGCTGGAAATTGGGCAGCCTCGACGACGGGCAGAGTAAACTCAAGTTGCTGCCGGAGCCCCTTAGTGCCCTTTAAGTGTGTTCAGGCATGTTTGCTGCTGGTCGCAAAGTAGCGACACAGTAACCTGACAACAGTGTTAGCTCGGAGCTAATGGAAAGTCTATGTCATTGTGAAGCTGATGCCCATGAGAAGAAATAAAGTGTGATGAATGATTCTGCATGAGCAGATAATAGTGTATATATATATATACACACACATCCATACACAGGCTATATATTCAAGGGTGTTTTTGTACTTCCATCACTGTTTCTACTGCTGGTAATATTACTTTTACCGAGAATAAAAGCATTTTGTAAAACTAAAGTTCCAGGTTTTTTTTTAAGTTGAAATAAGTATTTGTTAAATTATTATTACTAATCGTTAATATGCATCTTCTGCTTCTTAGTAATAGTATTACTCACAAATCCTAATAATGACCCTTAATCCTCACCTGTCGGTGAGGATTAAGGGTCATAAGTACATAAGTACAAGCATTATGAGCTACATATACACAAAGTATTGATAATAATGACACCTGACTGAGATATTATTACTGAAGGCCTATATATTACAATATTGAATTAGCAGTCCGCCCGACAGGTTACAAGATAAATCCGGTAATTTAGTGAAACTTGATATGTGTAAAGATTTTAATAAGAAACTGTAAATGAATATAATATAGGATTATATTAAAGCAAGATGTAAGGTAAGTGCAATTTGTCAAGGCTCATCTCTTCTGCATGATCTAATCTAATAATAGACTTCTCATTTGCGCACGAGAGCTGTTTCAGGCCGGCTCACCGGTCTTTGCATCACTTTAGTCAAAGTAGACTTGCTCAAACCGTTGCCAGGCTTTACATATAGACGTGCTAAGATCAGACACAGAGTGAAACATTAAAGCCTAACTGAACTGCATATGTAACACCTGCTAACCGTCACTAAAATTGAGCGATGAAGCTGCGTGGTCTGAGTATAATATTGAGTCTCTTTAGTGGACGCTGAAAGTGCTTAAGGCGCTCTCCCTTATTCCCGCACAGTGCTACAGGAGCACCTTGGGCACTGTTTTATACCATTAGCCAGTGGACTGGACAGCATTTACTGCACAAATGGTCTCCAGAGCCACAAGTTAGGAGGATGTTAAGGGATTATGGGAAAAGGGGTCCAGCAAGGGCATTACATCTTTCACAAATACAGACATGGCACGGAGATATAGAAGCGCTGAGCAGGAACATATCAGATCAATGAACACAGTCCAGGTCTCTTGGAATCGTCCCATATTAAGGTCGTCTGGCATCTCAGAAACTTACCGAGTTTGGTTTCTGCACACTCGGGGTGGACCAGATGCTGCCAGTTAGTGTTGAGGGGAAAGAACATCTGAGTGTTTGCAGGGTTGAAATGTCAGACTATTGAGCCACTAGTAATTGAAACCCAATATCAGCAAATGTGTAGTGGTCTGCGTCTGTGTTTCTTTTATGTTCCCAGTCTTCCTCGTCTACATTTTTAGGCGAGCACTAACTGACTTTGTGCAGAGTTTTTATATCACAAATTTCCTTTTAGTGTCACGAACAAAAAGTCAAATACACATTTTAAAGCCGCATTTACTGATATTTCTGTCCATAAACATTGAATCAAGCGACTTGTATATTTTGAAAACTACATTATTATAGTTGGCTGCATGGTCCTCATGTTGGTAAGAACTAAAAACTACAATTGGAGGATTCTGGGAAGACACCATAAAAATGCTTCCTATATAAAATACTGAGCATAACGTAATGGAAATGTGCTATTCTTAATATTTTATCTTTCTATTTGTGAGGTGGCCCACAAACTCTATATGCAAATCCCTTTCTCTCCTGCAGTTTACAAAGCAAATGCCAGACCATCCCCCGTACCTGGTATCACATAATCCATCACTCGTGTGGACAGGTCATGAATTAAGGTGCAGGACGAAGACCTTTAGATGTTTTGATTCCCTCGCTGTCCCAATGCCTTTGTTCTCGCCACGACCTGAAACAACGCTTTGAAACCTGTAACGCTGTACAGCCAACAGTCACGAAAGAACAAGTATGTATTTATGGATCCTTCTCATGTAGCTCAAAGGGGAGTGGTTGTCCTAAAAGAACAAGGTAGCCGGTTTGATCCCCGTCCTCCTCATAGTTTGCATGTCAAGGTGTCCTTGAGCAAGACACTGAACCCCGAGTTGCGACGTGGTGAGCAGGATCGTCTTTCAATCAATCAATCAATCAATCAATCAATCAATCAATCAATCAATCAGAGGATTGGCGGTTCGATCCCCGGCGCCGCTAGCCCATGTCGATGTGTCCTTGAGCAAGACACTTAACCCTTAATTGCTAATAGCTGCGCAGACGGAGTATAAATGGTTGATGATACTGATGTGGCACGTTGCATCCTATTAGTGTGTGAATCATGTCAGGAAGTGTTAAAGCGCTTTGAGTGGTCGGAAGACTAGGAATGTGCTATACAAGTGTGTGTATATATATATATATATATATATATATATATATATATATATATATATATATACATACGAGAGGGTCAGGCCCCACAGAACCACTGCAGTAGGCATTGGACGTAAATCATGCACTGCAGATGGACATGTACTGGGCTGTGCTCTTTAACTAAAAAGGAAGTCAGATTGATCGTCTTCCCCTCCTGTTAAACTTGTGCTACAACTGAATTTGTGTCATTTTCACCAGCGGGTGACCCCGATGAGGCTGTAAATGTCTTCATTAGCATGCAACCCAGTCAGACCCACAAGCACCAAGTTAATCCGCTCTCAGATAAAAGCAACAATAAAAACCTTGGGTTGTGACCCTTTTTGTTGCGCTACACAATCCATTATTCACTGTTCCATTTTTTTTTTTTTTCTCACTTCATTAGTGTCAGACAATGAGATGAAGTAGGGATATACTGTAGAGGACACTCATGATTCTACCATTGACTAGCTGATCCCCTTATATTGGATAACAAATTAGTTTTTATGCTTTATGTGCCCTACTTGTTTGATCCTGCGTGTCCATTAAGCCTCTTGTGAAGTATTAGAAGTTTACTTGGATAACCCACTGAAAAATAGGAAGAGAAAACGACACAAATTTGTGTTTGTTTTGTGTTCCCATGGGGGAATGACACACGGAAAAGAGCAACATCTTGTGCACCACTATTGACAACAGTTTTGCCATGGAAAGAAGACAAAAAAATGGGAAGGGCTTTTGGCATCTGCTGCTTTTATTAGCGCCAGCGGGCAGAGACAAAGAGCGCTCTGCAAGGTGCCGTAGCAGCTGAATCTACCTCAACACATGCTGATGACAGGAAACCTATGCCAGCTATCTAAATCAGGGGTGGGCAAACTACAGCCCGCGGGCCGTGTGCGGCCGGTTGGGCGTTTTAATCTGGCCCGCCGAGTATTCTATGTATTCTAATATTAAAAACAACAGATTTCAAAACAATTGTAAGTTCCATTACTTTTCCAGGCATCCTCCGCCCCTCTGTAATTTTATCCATAGCGCCAGATCATCGCAGGAGCTCTCCTGCTTCGGATTCAATACAGAAACAAGCCAAAGTGCTCATTTCTTGTACCCAACAATGAGCCCGCTGGCTACGTTTGCGTGTTCATTGTGGCCCAGACATTACGCTATTCCACAAATTGAAAGCATCAACGTCAGCCATGCTAATGAAACTCGACCTCGAAACTTTGATGCGATCAAACTGAATAAGCGTCTTCAGCAAAATGTCCAACGAGCGCGAGTTTAACAACAAGCTACAAAGGATTTGTTTTTACTGACTGCTCATGTGAGATCTTCCGGTGTGTTGCACTACAGGCAGTACACAGAGTCAATGTTGAGTTGTTCTGTCAGAAAAAAAAAGAAAAGTGAAGCAAGACTTCTCAGCTTGATGTTGACTTTTTGCTCGCTTTCGTCACTTCATGAATTCTGTTGAAGTGTTCTATAAATAACATGTTATTTTATCATTTACAAGACACGCTACGTTTTGTTTATTTTTTTGTTTTTTTGGAAGCCGAAACTGTTCTTTATTTCCATCAGATCATGAATCTCACTCCAAAAAAGTAGCTTCAAAAGATTAGGAGCAAACAAAACGGCTTACGTGTGACGGAAGCCAATTTTGCTCCCGGTGCACGAGCTCGATCTGGCCACGTGCACGTGCACCTTGCACACACGGACCGCAACCTAGATTCTTCCGATCGAGGTAAACGTGGGCTTAGGAATAATATAACTCGGCAGACAGTGTTCAACCGAACGGTAATGGAATTGTGAAGCCACCGTCGGATTAGGGATGCCACCTGCCTCCGTTTCCGATTTTACTGTAAACCTGTCCGGCTCGGCCGGCCTGCCCCCGTTGAACTAATCTTCCGGCAATCACTCCATTGATCATCCACCCCGAGTGAAACGGCACGCTTGTTAACACTTCAATTAAAAACATGCTTTCACTGCAGAAAGAGAGATTAGGAGGTGAATTTGGCGCAAGGATACTGTAACTGTGAAAACACATTTTCAACTCTAACACAGAGGCTTAAGCCCGACTCATCAGGAGACTCAAGTAATTACATTTTTTTTTGGTCTTTATTGTCATTATCCAACACAGGGTTGCACAACCAACTGTAGTTGTAGCGTTTTTGTTACACAAGACAAACAGAACCCAAACAGTAGGGCAGTCCTCAAGTGCATTTTTTGAAATGTAGATCAGAATTGTAAGAAGCAACAAAACAGTTTTCTGGGCAATATCGCTGACATTTTCACATTAAAAATTAAACATCAGGGAAACATGGTCCATCAACTTTGGCTATGTTTGAGCAGCAAGCGTTAGTGTAAACACAGTCTGTCTCCTCTTCTCATCCCACCAGAGTCATAAAAGCCTTAATTTAGGCCTTTGTAAGCTCATGAGGTTCCTTGCACTGCTGTGATTTTTTTTTTATTTTGACAAGACAATATAGGCATATTAGTTCAATTACATTTTGAGGTGCTACTAAAATATGGAATCAATTATTTACAATGATATGATTTTACTGGTATCAGATAGATGTGGTCATTGCAGCTTTCTGTCTGTTTGGAGGACTAAACCAGATTTATAGACGATGGAAAAAGCAAAATCAAATGACCAGGTTGCATTGTAACCTTACATATACATTGCATTTTGTTCACTGTTTCACTCAGCATTTTCACACTCAAAATGTAAGGAGCTGAACGTATCGAGAATACACAAAGACTTCACTGAAGAAGTCAATGGATTGTCATTATTCGGGTTAGATTTCTCATTTCGCAATCAGAAAACATGTATTGTACAGGAAGAAAACAGGGTGAAGAAATGGGTTTAATTGCGCACTTTCACTTTTAAGGGTAGTAATGAATTGGATATGGACGAGAGCTGAGAGGCCGAGTTCTCGTGGCCTCGTCCTCTCGCACAGCTAATGCAGCCCGAAGCCTTGGCCTCTCTCTGCCGCATTACTTCTGTCATAACTCTGGCTGGAATAAATAGGGTCGTACTCAGCCGAAGCTGTAATAAATATCGTCTTCTACGGCGTTCTCTGCACTCGTATTTTAGGATGCCATTGCTCGTCAATATGGTACGCACTGAGGAATGTATTGCTTCACTTAGCATCAACACTAGACAAAATTTACAATTGTTCCTTTACGGTTTAGTTTTTTTAGGAACGCTTTTGACTGGGAAAGTCATCGCTTGACCTGAAGCCAACCGAATATCTGAGCGGAGCAACATCAAGGACGAATCTAAGTGTTCGCTGATGATTGGCAGTTATTTAGTGTGAAAACCTCCTTCACAAGTCTTAAATAACGTATGTAAATGATCTGAATTCATTTTGCGCCATTCAAATTCAGTGGAAAAAGAAAAGGTCTTCAACACCAACGCGCTCCATCGTGCGCTGTAAAATTCAGTTATTAACTGGCAAGTAACTTACTGTAAAACACACACACACACTAGATTATTAGTTATGTCATTTTCTACTGTACTTTTTTGGATATAATGATCTTTTACATTAGATTCTTGATTTCTGTGATTTGCCACAGCACTTTTTATGTTACTGTGTTTTTATCCAGCACTATTTATTACTGTGAGTTTTACAGTAAAGCTGTGACTACTGTAATATTTTAATGAATACACAGTATTTTACTGGGAAATAGTTTACAGTAGGTTATTGCTCACGAGCAGTGTATGTGTTCAAATTAAAAGGAACAGTTTAGCAACTTGGAAAGCAATCTTACAAGTGTTAAGGATACGTGTGCTCCTCTCAGTATGTATATATATATAAAAAATTTAAACTTTGGAGCCTGAATCTTCCTGCTGAGCTCTCGACAGAGGCTCCATACTTGATGCAGGGACATGAATGTGGTAATATTGAGTGCAATAAAACAAAACGTCTGGAACATGTTGGCTGTAATGCACTGCAGTGGTGATTTTACAGATCCTGTTGCATGCATTGGTGCACCTCTCCAAGGAAAACATCAATTCTTAACTGCACTCATCTGTCTGCCGAAAGCTCACCAATCACACCGAGATATAGCTCGATGTTTAATTTCCTTCTGCAATGTCAAGACAGCAGGCAATCTGATGAACAATTATCTGTTCAGTCAAGCATTGGCATTTAATTTGTCGGAGATTTTGTGTGTTATAATTAAGGTGATCCCCAGCAATCTGCCACTCATGTCTGGATGTCATGTATTATCAAGTGACACCCAGGATGTCATAGTTATGTACACTTAACTTAATTAATTTGCTTTCACTGGGTATCTCTCGAGTCACAAGTAGAACCAGGCCAAATGGACATGCCCATCAGATTTCTTCATATTTTAGTTTAGACGAGATAGAGGGCGTGTTGGATGAGGAGTATGACATGAAGTCTGAAGAACTGCCGGCTGTTTTCACTTTGAATATTGCTCCGCCTTTTTATTGTTAATATTCATTTTAACTGTTTAAAGGATGGCATTAATTGGTCAAAGACATTGTCGGTTAACTATACATCCCTAATTAACAGAAAACAAACGATCATATTTATACTATACAACCCATGGATCTGCATGTTCACAGATTTGCCTTTGTTGAAGCCATCGTTTGCCTTAGTATTAAAAGCATTCAAATCAGTTTGCATTTTTATTATTCCAAATCTGTGGGCCGTTAACTGGAAAAGAGCACTGACAGAATCTTGAATGTGCGTTTTTCTGGTTTGCAGTCGCCACTGTTATATCTTACAATCATTTGACTGACCAGCCCTGAGGAAAGGCCACGAACAACACATCAAAATCAATTTAAAAACATAAGAGATTTACAACAATCTCAAATGATACGCCTGCTGAATTCTAAAAAGGGTGACATCTTATTGGCTTCTGACTCAGTCTTTTTCTCAACTTTGGAGAATGACATTGCAGATGTCATTGCTGATCGAGTTGCCTGGCCCCCGGATGGTTGCGCAATAACAAAGATGAAATAAAAATCATTGAATGGACAAGAGCTTGTTAGTCGAATACAAGGTTAGCCTTGTCGTTCTTGGACACTTTCCTCATATGTGCGTCACCTCTTAATTGGGGATGTCGGTGTTTTCTGCGGCGGCAGGGGTGTGTTTAGGCTCGGCAGCAGAGGGGGGGGCGTGGTGGAGCGGCTCGGGGAACAGGTGGCGGGAAGAGGCCTATTTGGCCTCAGCTGAAACTGATCAGGTGTTTTGTTCTTCTATGAAGCGCAGTGGTGTTTGAGGTGAGGGACAGCAGCGCAGGGAGCACAGGCTGCGTTTATGAAACGATACTTCCTCGAGTGTGCGTGTGACACTGGTGCTGGGGGGCAAAGTCACAGGAGCTCATTACATTCACCTCGTTCATTTTGCGTCATCCTACATTTGGCATCCAACCAGTTTACAGCTGGATGGTAGCTTTTTTTGTTTTTTTTAAGTCTCTAACTGCGGCCACTATTTTACCAACATCAAATGTCCTAGCTCTAAAATAAACATGTAGCCATTTCTGTTGTCTTTCTACATCGGAATTGATTTGCATGGAGAAGCTGGTTTCTTTCAAGAATATTAAACCACCGCTCTAACTTTGAAGATAGCCGAAGGGATTGTCTAATTAAAATCCCGGTCAAGCTATTGGGTTAAGAATGCGATCGTTTTGTTTGAATATTTTAGTTTTGGTTTAAATATTTTAAGTAACTCCCCAGAATTGATGTATAAACATATGTATAATGGGCATTTATATTAATTTAAACCTTGTGCACTCCAACCCTCGCTGCTGTAGGGGCTGAGTGAGTCGGGCTGGGTAACTTCCTCTTGTAGCCAATAAGCTTCGTTAGTTCATCTGGGCTGCATGCCTCGCTGCTTCACACACAGCAGACGTCCTGCCTTTAGACTGCAGAGTGTCCATTTTAGTTTGTTTTTTTCCTCTCTAAAAGTACAGACTTTTCTAAAGTTCAGAGGATTTCAACTTTAACCCCTCACAATAAACTCAGGGGGCTGGAAAGCTCTGAAAAATTACTTTCCTTTCCCCCCCAATTTTGTACAAGGCTAGTGCTCAGAGAAACATTTAAGATAACGGGGTTAATGGGGAATTGCTTTATCTTGCATCCCAAGATAATGCCGACTTAAAGTGATTTATAATAGTGGTTTTGTGAATACAAAAAAAAACTTGTCGTTGCAACAATGAATCAAGTAAACTCTGATTATTTTTTTAGATTATATGAAGTAAAAGATGTTGTAATTGAAGAGAAATATGAGATGGTATTCCTGATTTTCCAGCAGTTAAATGTAAAAAAAGAAAATGCAATAAAGTAACTGGTGCCCTATAAATGTCTAAACATTTCTGTCAAATGTAATTTTAAAATGAATTGTAATGTTTCCAGTCGCCATACAATGCAGTACAATCTAATAAAATGTGGGCAGTAGTATTTCAGACGGAGACCACCCAAAACAATTATAATTTTGACAGGAGCACACACACCCTGACCTCGGCCCCAGTTGGTCTTAGCCCCAGACCTTCAACTCATGGAAAAGACAGCTGGGTGAAAAGTCAAGCATGAACCCAATTAGCAGGAGAACCAATAGCTGTCAACTCGTATAACTAGTCTGCACAGAGCAGGTGGAACCCATGCAGCCAATGTCATATTATCCAATGATGAAAGCAAATGTATTGGAGTGAAATATCATAAGGAAGCCTTCATTAATAGACTACGGCTCACATTTGTCAAAATTGCAAACAAAGAAAATTAAAGCCAACAGAGCAGACTGGAATCAAAGTGATTCGGTTCGCATCTAATTTATCACAATGGATTAACGGGGCTTCTGAGAGACTCAATTCTTGGTGTGGATACACCAGTCTGAGGGTAAGTTGTGTCATGTGGTTGTAATTAAATACCTTTTTTACTGCATTTTTTTCTCCCTCTGTTCCTCTTTTTGAAGTTGTCAATTCTCTGAATATATATCTTGGGAAAAGCCATCAATTGGAAAGATACAATTAGTGACCTTCCCCGTTTAAAAAAAGGGTGGTCTTTACTATATGTATGAACATGCAGGTGTGTAACTCTTTGTGTAACGTCCAGAGCGTCTGTGTCGTTTGTCACCCTCGGGTTGTCTGTTTTTCTGTAAGCCACCATGTTTCTTGTTTTCAGACCCCTCCCTCCTCTTGTGTCCTCCTCCTGTGTGATTGCAAGCCCCGCCCTGATTGTTTCCAGCTGTGCCTCGTTGTCTTCCATCCCCAGTGTATTTAGTTTGTGTCATTTTTTTGTTCCTTGCCAGTTTGTCTCGGTCTGTACCAGTGAGCTTATCAGCGATTTTTCCCCGAGTGTGGTTAATGCGTCCCTCGGCCGGTTTATGTACCAGCGAGTTTTTGTCTGCCAAGTCCGATACCTTTGCTTCTGTATACCAAACCTTGCTCTAGTAAAACAGTTTTTTTTAACCCGACTACTTCCCGACTCTGCATTGGAATCCTGATCCTTCTGGTTCCCAGTCCTTAACATTTCAATATAAATCTGCAGCGTGTTATTAATAAAGGAAACGTCAATCTGAAAAGGACATTTTACTCTTCTTTTTTTTTCACATCTTCTAAAATGCCGCTGAATAAATCTATTGCCAGTTTGTCTTTATTAATACAGTGGCAAAGAATTTAAGTTTGATATCATTGGAGCGAGACAATGTCAATATTATAATTGTTTGACAGGATATCCTCCTTGGCACCTCCCTTTTTTTTGAAAAGTATTTTGGCCTAATAAGCATAAAACAGGTTATACATTTTGTTGCGACCACAAGAGTAAATTCTTTTAATTCTCAACTTAAACTGGAATTGTGTTTTCTCCAAAAAATGAACATACCCTTGAATGAATGTATACTTACTGCAAATAACATGACAATACAACACAAGCCCCACTGCATGTTTGCCTATGTGCCTATTTGCTCACATGTCAAGTTCAAGAAAAACCATATTATAGTGTAAAATGTACGACATGCAACTTGCATCACTGTTACAAAGATTTCATCTGAAAAGTGTTTCCCATTTACGTCACGTACTAATGTGTATATGTGTTGGATGCGTATTGTGCAACTCTTCAAGCCCAAAGATGATTGTAACACTGGATATGACATATTTTGGTTGACACCAATGTAAGCAAACATACAAAAAGTTATTGTAAAGACTTGCTCATTTGAATGAAACGCCTTCTGTTTGGATATTTTCCTTCCATCTTGCTATACGTGTGCTTTGCAGGGAACACGCATACCTTTTTTTTTTTTTAAAAAAAGAGGCAAGAGCATTTCAAGGTCAAGCAAGAAAATAGCAATTTATGTAATGCTCCTTTTGCCGATCTCTGCGCTGCCATGAAACTATAACCCATAATCTCATTACAGGTGATCTAAAGCAGTGATGCATAGCAAGCATGCATACAACCTTGTAAACACATGCTCAGACATGTAGAGAGAGACACAAGTGATTTACCCCAGTTACTGTGAGTAATGGGACATTGTGGTAGGATATTATTAATGTTAGCACTCATTTATCACAACAACAATGTCTCTTTGGTCGTCAAGCTCGTTATCCGAGAGGAAAATTGCACTTAATAGCGAAAGCAAGAAAATGTAACCCGTAATCACGTACAAGTAAATTATACAGTGAGGTGGCTCATTGCAGGTCATAAATGGTGACTGAAGTGTGTTATTGTTCTCATTCAATCCCTAATTATTATGCGCATACTTGTTGATCATTGAGGATGATCACTTTTACTGCGAGAATTCTCTTGTATTACGCCAGTTGGAAAAGAAGAGGCTGCACTTATGAGGGTTTGGGTAGTGGAACAGTTTTTTTTTTTCTCCTTTCATCCGTCAGCAGCCATTAAGCACCACCAGAACACTGACTAGCTAAACAAGGTTGGCACTCAGTACTCCCTTCTCGCTCTATGCAAATTGGTCCCTTTGATGTTGAACCAACAGCACAGGGAAGGACAGAATGAGGAAGAGAAGACCAGAGAGGGGAGGGGAGAAAACGAGGATGACGAGATGATCTTGTTTTTTTAATCAGCAGCTGCTTCTAATGAGGACCTGTGTCAGCAAAACAACACAGCCATGCTGCGGACTGACCCAAGCTGAATTTTAAAATTGTATTCATAACCCGGGAATTTAATTCAAATGGCAGCCAGACTTGTTGTTTTTGCAGTTATAATTGCTTTTAAGTTGTTTTGGGCCAACGCTGAGGGCGAGCTTTAGAAGAACTGGAAGGTTTTATTCTGTAAACAGAGGAGTATTTCCTCAGACCGTGCCGTGTAATGACTTGACTTTGGTACAAATCGGTTTGGTTTGTTTTTCAAGAGAGAGGACGGGAGAAATTCTGTTCCACCTCAACATTGTCCCAAAAATGGGAATTTCTGATTTTTTTTTAAATTTTTTTTTTTTATTTCCCCTCCAATACTGTTTTATCTTGGTTCCTTTTGAGATGGGACAGAGTTCCTGTAGAGCACAGGAACATCCACTGCTTTGACATGCCCCACAAAACCATTGTTTTCCAATGGTATGTTGCTTTTTCTTTGCGTTTTCTTCATTTTTTTTAGACATGCAAACACCATTTTAAATATTCCTAACTTTTCAGTGCCAGGCAAAACTAACGCTGCTCGTCAATGTCGCGCTCGGCCGCAGCAGCCAATCAAATCAAGCCAAATGCAGACCAGTAATACTGTGAAGCTGGTAATTGGTAGGAATGGACAGTGCAGATAGAAGGTTATATAAGTAGTTTGTGATTTCGATAAATTGTATCATCTTCTCCTCCTCATCCAACAGTACATCTTAATGTTAGTTATTACTGTTACAGCACGTACTTCAGTCACAAATAACTGTGTATAAATTCATTCAACCCAATTCCACTGAGCATGTTCCTATCAGCATCACTGTATTGCTTGCCAGAGGCTATGTATCTTTGTTTAGAAAGCTAGTTGACTTCGTTAAGATTTTTGCAAATTGCTTATGTGAGTGTAACACTAATATCAATGATTTACATGTTTTGCTTACAAAGTCCGTTAAATTGTACACCAATGCATATACAATAGAATATTCTGCTGCTCTGGAGCGATGCATTGGCACACTTTCGGTCATAAAAAGTGAGCTATTGAGCATCCTGTTCTATGTAAACCAAAATTCAATGTGCCTGCTGCAGCAGCCATCAGAATATACGGCCTGCCTTTGGGTGGTACTAAGGTTACTTCTGTGTATTATTAAATGTTCTTTCTATTAGGCAGCCTTAATTGTAAAGGCAAGGGGGCAACACACGCACACGCACACACACACAGTTAGCATCTCTATTGCATATGCAATTACACACACACACACGCTATCATCTAACTCTATCAGGTAAATGGTTGCCGGCAGTTTTTTAAATTAAAAAGTCAGAATAACTTGAATGAATGCTGCTACTGTGGATGCAACTGATATACTGTAAGTTATTGCAGTTTAATTGAAGGTTTAATGAAAGGAGAACTCAATTTTCTCCCGGTTAAGTAGTGTGCAGCTGCAGGAAAGTGGTCTGTATGTGTGCCACTCATACATATCTGTTGTTCAGAGCGGAAGACGTGACTGGTACAGAAAACTGCTGTTCATTGTCCATACATCCAATGTCACCTCCCGCCACTTATTATTATAGACATAATCAGTTGTGCAACAATCACTAATGGTGGTACTAATGTCTACCAAATATATCACATCATTAATGTTTAATACAAGCTGGGATGAAAACTACATTTATTTCTTGTTCAGTAGACTTCAGATCAAATGAATCTGTTCTGTTGTCACATTCAGACAGTGAGACAAATTTCATGCCGATCAGCTTTAATTGAATTGCCCAATTAAATAAATGGATTAAGTGAATTTACAACCAAATGAAAAAACATCATATAAATTCAATTATGTGCTGCTCCCGCGACAGGTCATTGGATTAGTCATCATTTTACATGAAAAGCACATAACTGATATGTAGTTAGACAACTCTACGGAAATAGTGCCATTTCTCGAATTGGCATTATGAAACATAGCATTCAGGAAATTGACATTAAACGTACTCTGTGAAGAATAATAAACTTGGCGCTGTCAATAATGTGATTTCGAGTCCAAGTTGAACCGACTCAGGAAGTCTCAGGATAATGACGACAATTGGGGGACATGACTGACGTTTCTGTGGCGTTACGGGATTCATTCAAGACGCAAGGACGTGGAACTACTTATTTGAGCGCATACAACTACAACAGCGCTGACAAAGCAGAACCGTAATCTTTTGGGAAAACGGTCTGGTAGGCATTGCACTACCACAACAACACGGTTCCATCATCGTGGGTCGGAAGAGTGTTGAGTGAGAACAGCTGAATATATATAAATATTGGTATTGTCATATGCACAGATGACATGCAGTTACTCCGTACAATGAAAAGCTTATTTTGCTATGTCCTCCTCACACACAGAATTTAATTCCCATCACGTGAATTGAATCCGTGGGTCTTGCCAGATTCTGCACAGCTCATTCCTTTTTTTTTATTTTATATTTCTTCTACTATAAGCATTTGACTGTTTTTGTATTGCGTAACTGTTTCTGTCCAGGTGCAGGCAGGCAGAGGGCATCCTCGCCCTCCTTGCATTTCCATGTTGTGTCCTTTTTGGCCTTCGTTTTGGCAGCGTTCACACATCCTGTGGAGGCTCTCTCTGTGGCCTGCTGCATGGACATCAGTGATAGGCAAAGCTGGATGACCTGCAAGTGCCCGCACAGGATCTGTGCAGAGAGGCTTGCCAAAGAAAAAGCTCTGTCATTGGTTTTTGCCAGTTATGGCGAAAGCCCTCCCCCACTACATAACTGGACTAGGGATGATTTGTTACTACTTTGTTACTCCAGGAAACTGGAGATGTATCAGGACCATGCGACTCCGTGGATGCCAAAGGTCATCGACTGGATCCCACCAATAACTCGCGCTCCAAATTACAATCTGAGAATCCTCACCCAACGGAAGATGAATGGTAATGGTTGGGGACGACATTGACTTTATCCATCTGAGGGCCTTCATCACTGAGATGAGCAAATTCATGGCCCAGTTGAAGCTCCAGAGACATCTGCCGCTGTCCAAATTCACTCTGCCCAGAGTGAAAAATGTGTTCAATCGGAAGCTCTATGGAGACATACCGTTTGCGTTGCGACATTTATTATTTTTAAACTATTTTAGTGAATCCCTTGGATTCTCCCTCACACTCATGGAGAGGCCTTGAAGAATTTGGGATTAGAATGAAAATTGTCCATATAAATGTGGTGACCTGTATTAAGGTAACCTGGTTGCATCCCAACGTCATAGGAGGAGCCGTGTCCAGAGAGGTTTCCGCTTTTGCAGATGTAAAAACTAAAAAGTCCACTGTCGCCATTCTTTGAATCAGTCAAGACAAACAGCGTGAATCCCCACTTGACTTCATAAAGTGGGTCATTCCCAGCTTAATCTTGGAGGCAACTATTCTTTTATTCACAGCCTGATCTCTGGTGGGATGGTAAAACGACTTGCATGCATTTTTGATGGTCATCGGGGGTTTTAGTCAGAACAGTTTGTCATGGCGGGCTCTGTCCCTTTTTTTTCTGTCATTGTGGGCAACCTCATCAGGGTAAAATAAAAAAAAAGGTTAAAAAAAAATAGTTCTGCATTCTGTGCCATGACATGATCTGCAATAGGTGGTAATGTCTCCAGTAATTTGCATTACTGTCCAGTTTTTCCATGACGGTGCACCAAAGCAGCCTAATGTAATACATCCAAGTCTGTCCATTTGTACTTCTCACCTTTAAGTCTCTTATTGCATCCGTTTCCCTCACTTGGGTTGAGTATTATACTATATGATATATTGAGTGTTTATACTGTGTATACAGTGGTTCCTGCATGCGCTCAGTCTCTTTTTTTCAAGTAACTGCTAAGATTAAGTACTTGCGTAACTCCTTGAACTTGCTGGTGTGACTAACATTTCACTAAACTTGTGATAAGTACCTCTTAACAAAGTCTGAAGTTACTAACAAACACATCCACGTAACCGTAAGGCTTGTGCGAGTCTAACAAAAATTATGTAAGCCCTGCAAACCCCCTATTTGTATCTGAAAAGTCACGAAACGATCGCAGCTTCTTCGAAAGTTAAAATTCCCTTTTTTCCTCCCTCAGATTCCCAGATCTGCACCGTTACCGCACGATAAAGTCAATGGCCAAATCCTATCCACTCATCTCTACTATTTGTAAGTAAGGATCACTTTTCACTTTTACAAAATAACTGACTTTTTTTTGTCAGTTCTGACAATTAAATCGAAAGTACTGCTACACAAATCAGTTGCATGTATTGTGCAAAGTTATTAAAATGGCCGCGTTCATATAACAGTGCACCGCAAACTTCTTTGTCATTTTTCAAGCCTCTCTAACGTCGACTGAATGAAAACAGCAGTGACTCTAACGTGATGGGAGTTATTTCCTGAGTGTCAATGGGTTAGTTTCATGATGGACACACTAATGTACTAATTACACGCGGCGAGAGGCAGATGACTCTCCTCTGCTTCATAGCTTGCTGTGTGAGTCATGTACAAGCTTGCGACGAGGGCTTGGAAGTGCAGAAACTACTGCTTCCGACAACATTTAGCCCGTATTTGAAACGACGTTTGCCGTCCCCAGAAGGTTAACCCATGTTCAGTCATGTGGACTCAAAGTGGCAGGACTTCTTGCCTCTCACCCGCTGGATGACTGGAATTACTGTTAAACATGTACTCCTCCAATTGGATACTCCTGTTGAAACTACTACAGAGTTAATTTATCTTAATACTGATCAAAGATCACTAATATTATAAATCAACTAAACAGCTATTCCACAATTACAATATTTAAAGTCCTTGGTCAGCTTTTAGATGATGAATCCAGAAGGAGTAAATTATTCCTTCCCTTTTCCATTACTTTTCCCCCCCCATCCATTTCATGTATTTAATAACAATTAAACCGTTCCGTGGTGGCAACTGAGGCAACGCAAGCGGGATCCACAACATCATAATCTCGGAGCATTATTGAACGTCTGACCTGTTTATGACCATCTGCCTGTCCTCTGCTATTTATCACATTCCAATGGTGGCCATTCATAGAAAATTGCTACTCCCCTTTTCATGATGAGCCGATTTGTATGCGTGTCACCATATTGTCTGGTCCCTGCTCTCACTGGGTAATGTATTACCACACCTCTTTGGCTTATAGACAGGAAAGTGGAGCAAATAGGGCATCAACATTAGGGGCATGTGGGTTTGAAAAGTTGCTAAAAACGGAGTCAACAAGCAACCGCCGGTGCTGCCGACAACGTAGTTTGGCTACAGCATTTGTTACATCTATCGGCTGGAGCTGTCCCGAAGCCAAAGCAGCTGCAGATTATCTGGCTGAACGACCTGTGAGATGGTGGTCGACAAACACAGAATTGCGGTGAGAGAATTTGTAAAAGTATATATATTTATTAAGATTATGCATCAAAAACTCTTAAGCGCTAACGCGTTAAATTTCCATTTTTTTATTTTAAATACACATTCATCTGATTAAAAACTAAAAACTTGTGCAAACACCAACTCTTCCTCGATCACAGAACAATGTTTTTAAAACACTAACATTGTTCTGAACCCTGGAGTCCTTCGTCGAACCTCTTCATCGTTCGCCCATGCTCGACCAGTCCAAATAGGGCCTCTAGTGTGATAGAGCAACCAAAAAAAAAGGCTCATCCTGGCTTTACAAGTCAATGTTTCATGTTTGACACTATTCCACAACATATATATTAGCATAAACCATACGTATGACTCAAAGGGACTCAAGAGTGACTTGGTAAAGCGCCTCGTTTTTTTTAAATGACTTCATACTTATCGCATGAAGCTTCACACACCACGCCGTTTTGGAATACTTTCAGCCGAACCAACAAACAAAAAACAGGGTTTAAATACCAGGAGAAGGGAACGCACAATCACAGGGAACACAGGACACACAAGACAAGGACTTCAGAATAAAACAGGAAACAAGACAAACCAACATCATGACACAAACAAACGCATAAGAACCCGACAAACCCCACTGCACCCAGTCGCACAA
Organism: Clinocottus analis; assembly: GCF_023055335.1. Classification (NCBI taxonomy): domain Eukaryota; kingdom Metazoa; phylum Chordata; class Actinopteri; order Perciformes; family Cottidae; genus Clinocottus; species Clinocottus analis. The sequence goes on along the minus strand of NW_027175954.1, from coordinate 2,766,472 downwards.
ACCCACCGTGACACGACGCTACACACTCCATCACCACTAACGCACGCTCTCAGCTCTCGCTCACATCTTATTGAATAATCGGCACATCGGGGCAAAGCACTGTTCTTACGACAACAAATCAGTCACTTCACACTTTGCGAAAAAGGTTGCATTAAATATTAAATCGTCCCCAGACACACAACATATTGAATCCCGAGCATCATTTCTGAATAGAGAGAGGAAAGAGCGTTCACGTTATCATCAATACCTGACCGTGTACAATAGGCAACTTCTCTCCCTCTGTAATTGTCTCAAAACCTCATGGAGCTTTTCTCGCGCAAGTTACCATATAAGGTCATTTTAATGAGTGCCCTTCAAAGGGTGTTAAAGCTTTGCAGGTAAAAAAAAAAAAAAAAGACATTTTATACAGCCCGAGGGCTTGACGCTCGGAACAAATGAGCCTGCGGGGGCAACACGCGAACGGCGAAGACCTCGAGCTTAACGCCGCAGACGGCCACAGCGCCGCGCATAGACAACGTTATCGCCTCGGAAATGCATCTGGATATCAGTTTGATTCAGAGACTCTGCCAAGTCGCCGCGGCCCCGCAGTGCCGTTTCACATTTTCCACACAGTTTAATGCCCGGTTCCCTCCACTTGTCTGTTGCGCTGCTCAATGGAGCGCCGGCGTGTGCGCTGTCAATTTGGGCAGTGACATTTACACGTTCAAGTAAACCCATTTTTACGACATTATCCAGATGACTCCCACTACTCATGTTTTTTGCGTCCTCTTAGAAAGAGGCTCCAAATCCTTTTATAATCCATTGTACAAGCACTATCTTTACCAAGAAGCAGACCTGGAAAACCAAAGACTGCCTTTTTTTTAATGCTACCATTTTAGGCGACATTTTCCTTGAAAACCACAAGCCAATTCAATTTGGAAGATGAAATGATGCTGTCGTGGGGCTATCGGCTAAATTTGTGTAATCTACATTAAATACAGACTCACTCTGAGCATGCTTATTCATACTTTCCCATGATGTACAATGCACAGGCCTGTGACGAAACAAGAACGCCGTCTGACTCAGCAAGACACTGGTTAATTAACATGATGACCACATTCAATCTTGACACTCTGGATGTAATTTCGGGAAGATGGGTGAGCTTTGAGAATCAATAATAGCATAATTTCTATGCACAGTTCTCTCCGACGATAACCGGTCGCCGCCGGCTTAGAGACGGTTCAGTTGCAAGAGGAGAAACGCACATTGGTGTCGAAGGATGACAAGTCAGAATACAACTACAGATGTTCAAGGTTGTGTGACATTTCTTGCAAATGAAATTATGCATCTGTCAATCATCCTGGCCAGTAGCAAGAGGAAGTGTCACAATTTGTCTCTGTGGCCTCTGACTTTTAGCATGAAGCCTGGACTGTTTCCCGCCTGGTTTTACCTCCCTGTCTTTGTATGTTGTCTTCTCTCCTTGTGGGTATGTTCACCTGTCTCATCAGCCCGACAATCCCCAGACCTTCTAACCCGTTCCCCACATCCTCATTAGCCAGTCCAACAAATACGAGCCCGGTTTCTTTGTTCTTTGTCCGTTTTCTGTACAGAGTTCTGGTCCAATCTGCCCGCGGGTCTGCCTGCTGTTTTGTTGGACTAAACTTTTTTTTAGATTTAAATCATTACTGCTGCCTTCTCAACTTTTTTCTGCATCTCTAAAACCATCGCCCGAAGTCTGCTTTCCAGACCGTGACAGGGGGAAGTTGTAAATGACGCAGGGAACGGGTTGGAGGGTGAAACAGTTCATCCTTTTACTTCAATTCTGTGTGTTTCCATCAGCTGACATGGGATCATGCAAACCAACACATTTTAATTTGATTACGGCATTAATACCAGCCGGACAGAATACAGATTGATCAGTGATTCTTACCAGCTCGGGTTTGCATTGCGATGTGAGCGAAATGCAAGACTTTCACCAAATCAAAACCAAATCAACGGACTAATTTGTATTTAGGTTACTTCCGGACTTCCGGTTTTACCTAGGAAAAATACTTATTTTATCCATGATCTTTTCTTTAGCCTACCTACCTTTTGATGCCTAAAAAGGTAATAAATGGTGGAAGTTCATTTTAAAAACACATGTAATATGCAAAACCATAAGTTTTCTGTGACCACAGAAGTTTATTTTGAAAAGACATACATGTAACAAACGGAACATGACACACATCCAGGACTCATGATGGAGGCGTACTCTGAGCGTCAGGGTTTGAGGTGAAGGGCCACGGACCAAGTTCCTCAATTTGACTGGCTGAAAAAAATCCCAAAGTGAATTTGGCACGCTTCCAACAACAATAAAGCCTTAAGGCTACAGACAATCCACAATGCAACCCTTCTCTCAGAGCCGTCTTTATTATCTCCATTCAAAAACAATATCTGCTCTCTCCGACAGATCAAACGAGACAATAGCAGAAGGATTATTGGAAGTACCGGTTTACTTAGAAAAAAAGGCAAAAGTGTATCACTTCCTGACCCCTAAAGTTGAGGGTAAAACACAAGGTCATTAAACCAAAGAATAACCATCTAATTTGAACCGAGTGTATCCAATTAAAACTTATCCGATCCCATCTGCAGACTGTATTCTTTCCTCCCACCCGTTTCAAACAACAGCCTCAGGCTAACAAACACATGTGAGTTAGTATTCAGATAGGACTGAAGCCAAACCCAAACAGCCATCAGCTTTCTGCCACCATGGTTTAACACAGAGCCGGTGACGCGAGCACAACTCAAACTCCGTTGTGGCTGAAATAATGGGTTGCGGCGGTGTCTTGAGGCTCTTTCGGGCACAGTTTGGTGTTTACGATTGTGCTAAATAATTGCTTAGGTCTCCACAAAAGTATTTGAAGTGAACTTCCGAAAACGATGCACACTACTCAATCATTAAACTACCGGCAATACCACAAAAGGATGTTATCGCTGTTGCTTTCAAAACGATGCACAGCTTTAATGAGCATCCGACAAAACCTGTGTATAGATTTTCGCGAGCGGTCTTTTCGCAGCGAAAGCTCCCCTACAGCTGTGAGCGAGATCCAGAACGAGCCGATCTCTCACTGAAGACGCTTGGCGGTACCGCACCGTTCTGCGATGGGCGTCTTTTTCAGCGCAACTTTTCGATTTTGATATCCCCCGTCTACTCTTTGTAAACCAGATGAACAAGACATCAAAGCGTCGCAAGCCACCAAAGTTCGAAACATAACCAAAGAGCTGTAAATATACACGTTCAGCTTTGGCGATGAGTCGGATGTTTACACTGAAGGTTGCCAATTATCTCAGCGTTTCACAGAAGAAAGCTCACACCTCCACAGCGCAGTCGAGTAGCCTTTATGTGAGCAGTTAGATGTGTGACGTGAAAGGAAAACGGCATCAGGAAATGGTAATTCAAGTAATTAGCACAAAAACATGCAGAGACGGAGACAAGTTGCCTGTGTCGTTAAAAAAGGAGCTTTGTCGTGACATAATGGTTTCATCAGCATCTGTCACTGAAGCGGTAATGCCTGTTATCCTCAGTTTCAAGAGGGACGTTGCTCCCGAAGAACAGTCTCAACAACTCATGCAATTCACGTCTCCAGTTGCTCCCAAAAAAGTTTGTCTTCATTTTTCAAAACCAGCGCATATCAAACGGAAAATAACTTTTGCAGATGCTCCTGACAGCGGAAAATCCCTCCCCCACCCCCCTTCCTCCTCACCCCTACGTGCTGTACTTTCAGATTATTCAACGGCGCTTTGAATCCACATGAATCACGAGTCGATATGTGAACATTCTTCGCCTCCCTTCCCTCCCACGGGCTTTGGCTTTTGACGTGCGATGGACAGGTTCAGTAATTAGGTCGTTAGACTGGCTGGCCTCCAGTGTGACGCTGACCAGCGCTCCTCAAGAAGTAGTGCAGGGGAGAAGCCCGCCTGTTAACAAGAATAACATCATTTCATCATCTTGTCTCATGGCCAGTGGTGTGCACAGTGTGTATTAAGGGCAGGGTCATCAAAACAAGAGGACCACAAGGTGGGATGTTGTTGGTTCGGAGCAAAGGTCAACAGGGGTCACTTAACTATAACAAAACTTAATTCTTTCCTTATCCTTATTGCTGAAGTTACGTGGACAAACATTATTAAATGCAAGCCATGTTCCCTCTGTTGGAACAATGGCTACTTTTGAGTCTGTATCTGTGCTGAGAGACAATGTCCCAGCATCCTATTTAACACTATTATTTTTAATGTCACAATCCAAATCATAGCCATGTTAACTTCTCTTAGGGAGCGCAGATTAAGTTGTGTGTGCAGGCGAAGGAGAACAGAGACTTGGGGCGTTAGATAATGAGGAAAAAAGGACATGAAATCCTCATTGTTCACTCTGAACTGCACTGTAATATTTACATTTGCACTCTTTATTTGCCGCTTTCCCACTTAATACTGTAAGTTGCTGAGCCGGCATTTCTCTCAGGATAAATAAACGTTTAGTGGATTTTTCCAGTCCATCCTTTTGTCCCAGAATGACAGACAGTGCATCCAATAAATGTCCAATACATCTGACCTCGATGCCGTTGTTTTTCTCTTTAGCTGTTTCGTATGCAAGTATTTCTGAGATGTCGCCGTTTTGCGAAATGTTGATACGTGTTGTGACATGTCACCGTTTCGTGAAATGTTGATGCGTTCGGTGAAACGTTGATATGTTGTGAAATGTCAGAGGCAGCTGAGGAAGCTGTGTTTGAATATAATTTCCTCATAACTAGGAAGCTAAGGATTACATTTGATATGCAAGGGAAAGCTGCAGGGTTCAGAAACTGTCAGGTAAGCATGTCAATATGTGTCACGTGTGCATGGCCATGTTTGGCCCTGCTGACGTCGAGTGTTTGGCATCTTTTATTTCTGTCCACTCCGGGGGACGAAAGGACATCGGTGTCATGGGTTTAAAATGTGACGCATTCCTTCTGCTGGTGCACACAATCTCACATGCAACAAGGGAATTGACCAACGGGACATTCTGCGAAGCCCAGCTCTCTTTTTATTTTACGTTTATACTCCCTTTTTTTTTTTTTTTTAAATAAAGCAGCGCAATTCATATCATAGATGAATTACTTGGACTCATTGCAGAGTCGTGCTTCAGAGTCTGCTGAGCCAAATAAACTGATGAATATATTCAAACAATTTCTAGGCACAAGATATCTCATGGCTCCAGGGCTCTGGCACAGGACTTGGTATGGATCTACTTCTGAGAGGCCGTACTTGTGTTTAAGTGTCTGTGTGTACGGCATTAGTGTGCACGGGCATGCATGTGCACGCAGCGGGCCAAATTAAAACCCATAACGGATAGAAACTTGGCTTCAGTGTTGTGCCGAGCTTTGAAGAGCTTGTATCTCAAACAGATGAAAGCTATAGTTTTCCATGCTGTCAAGAACATTTTGTAAGTACAATACCTCTCTATCTTTATTTTAAATTAGCTGCTTACATTTCTATTCCGTAATCTCGTTTGTGGCTTCCCTCCGAAAGATTACATTGACGTTCCCCACCCCACCTAAAATTCAATTTTCTGATGATGGATCTATATTCTTCGGGAAGAGGATTCAAAATGGAATACTGTGAATGACTGGATAGCGATGCCGCCAACATGCGCTGCATCCAAAACGGTGCTGCTGTACGTTCACAAATTACTGATCTGAATCTGGAGAATTGAAGCCTGGCCCTGCAAACAAACCATCACAATGTTGTGCGAGGCGCAATATTCAAACCGTGTGAGGAAAAACAGGGCCATGATTCTTATTCTTTGTTGAATTGGTATCCATCAATCTTTTTTTTTATATATACATGTCCTCTGCTGCAGAGCTCTGGATTATAGACCAGGATTATTTTGATTGTGGTACTATAGGCCCCTCTACAAGGGATGCCAAACACAGTATCCAGCCATTAAAGGAATATCTCCCCTAAAAGTCTCCCTTCAGGCTTGAAAGATTGAAGGCTTAAAAGTTCATAGTTTCATCCTCCACAGCGCGGCCGTTCTGGTCAGACTGAATTTATGTGGGTTTAAATGGTAACGAGTTTTCACGGCAGAAAAAAGGATCAAAACGTCTAAAGAAACTCCTCAAACCATTCCTGCAGCATAATCCATCCCTTTGCTGCACATATACGTAAACGCTCAGTGTGGCCCATGCGTATAAGACTTGATGTATATGTTTTTCTGACTGCGACCTTGATGTGTGACTTTGACTTTGAGTAATCAACTAAAACTGTAAACTGCAGCCACGATGTTTTCTCTGACGCCAGCTTTTTTAATATGATGGATGTTTCCCCGGACTTGTGTGTAAGAATTTTAATCAGAGAGGTTGACTTTAACAGCGCGCAGCTTTCTCAGGTGATTCAAGCGCACGTCTGGATGTCGACTGCGTAGTCGACTCTGTGAAGCTGCAGAACTAATGTGCCATGAGTCAAGCCCTCTTAAAAACCACCGGAACATCATTCAGGCATTCAGATAATAAACCACTTTAAATTATTAACCATTTATACAGCTTGAGAGCTCAGTGTGATTTACAAAGTGGTCCAACACCCACGTAATGCTGTGCTTGCAACACTAGCTGCCTATAATGCTGTTGCAATGTTCCTTTTTTTTTTTTTTTTTACTCTTCTCTATCACACACATATGTAACGGTTACTGCATGGATATAAAAAGCTTGGCACCTAGTTTCATCTTTGATGTATGTCACAGTAAAAGCAGATAGCAGATAAGAATTGACATTAACTACTAAAGCCCATAATAAAGCAGCAAACAGATGCAAGGGCAAGTGCAGCTCAATGACGAATTCCCTGCAAAGGATGGAGGAGGCGACTGACAGTGTGAAGCAGTGGCGGCCGTCAGGGCCTTCTCTGGTGGCCTAAACCGAATCAGTCATAGCTATTTTATAATGTAATTGTTTTTCACAAATAAACCATGTATTTTTGTTTAGCTTATTTTCTGATTGCACTGCTGTCTTTATCTGTTATTTTGCTCCTTCAGGCTTCGGGTATGGCTTCTTTAGACTTGGGTAACAGCGTTTTTATCCAATCACCTTTCCCCTGTTTTCCTCTATGAAGGAGCAGCCTGGTTAAAATACATGAAACAGAGCCTGTGATTGGTCACAGGGCTCGCGTGACCATTATCATGCGCTTTGTAGCTAGCACCTCGAATCTCAGGATTTACTGATGATCCCTTTTCCACAAAGTTATGTGCATATGGTGAGTGAAATGCTGATTTGTTACTGTTTTTTTTTTTTTACATTTGCGGTCGTATTTAATCATAAACAAGCCACAGCGCTGTTGTTGCTGGTGCCTCTCCCGTCTGTGCTAAGCTAGGTTAGCTGGCTACCTTACCATACAAATATCTCAAAGTGGTAAAAAAATACTCTCATCCCACTCTTGGCAAGAAACTGAATATGTTAATACTGCTCTTCCTTTCACCACACTGGTTTGTGTGTACGTAAAAATACACTTACAACAAACTGGCAATGCACATTCAAATATGTTATCATTGGATATAGTTCCTTTTAAAAGCAGCTGTCTGGAGAGTGGTTTGTTTTGTGTTCAAAATGATGTATTTGTACCTTGAAATGCTAAATCATAGTGACACCAATGGCTTTCCAGTGTCAGGCAGGATGCTTGGTTCTGGTGAGCTGGTCAGATACAGGATGGACGCACCATCGGTTACTAAATGTAACTCTGTGGTTGAACTCCAGCTGTGGCTCTATTGTTTGCTCATTGTGCAACACTGACTGTAGCCAGAAGGAAACTTTTCCTGAGCCACAGCGATGCTCATCTCTGCACATTTTATTATCTTGTTTTTCTCACTCTGTGCACCGAAGTCGAGGAGAGGTTATTGGTGGGTGTGTCATGTGGGATGCGTCATGTGGACACGATCATTACCAGGGTTGTTTAGTTCGTGCATGCATGTAAAGATTATTGACTCACTGGGAGTTTGACGGCAGTGCGAGTATTCGTGCATGTAAACACGGCAACGTCAACGATCACATTTTTATTGTCAGTTGTTGCGTTATATCAGTTGCGATTATCGTGTGGATGATTGTGTTTTCGGCTTCAGCAAACTGTAAAAAAAAACTGCAATTATAGTATGACATTGAATATGAAGATTATGAGCTCGACGAAGTTTATAAACTTTGAGTCACGAACCACACAGTTGAGAGCAGCTCACTGTTGTGTGGCGCTCTCACCGTGTGTGGACTGGGTGGAATATGGTCTACGCAGTCTGCTGGTCCGCCATCTGCTGCTCCGTGGCCGCATGGTATTATGGCTGTTTGCTCATCAGCCAACGTTCAGATGTGACTTGTATGTACTGAAGCAGGATATTACCGGATGTGCCCTGCAAACACCTCATCAGTTTAAGGATGGAAACATCTTATATTATGTTATCTGGTTTCATAAACTGTGTAAGTAAGAAATTAAAAACACAATGGCAGCATTTAAGTACACACTGGCTTTGGGCTCTTAAAATCTGCACTATAAACTTAATGGATCTGATAGCGAAGGTGTTTATGCCGTTTGTGAATAGCGCTATTAAGTTGAAGAGCACCTCATTGCAAACCATTAATACACAATTGTAATGTATTTATGGACATAATGCATGTTTTATGGTTTGCTTACTGGATCCCCATGAGCTGACGTCTTAGCGGCTGCTCCTCTTCCTGGGGTCCACAGAGAAGACAACATATATTACAGGTATCTACAGGCACATTTGTGTGCAAAACATAATGTGAAACAGTTAATAGTACAAACTGAATCAATATAAAAATAGTGCAGTCCAGGACTAGGATGTATATTGTGCATCCATAATCTATACAAAGAAAAATCCGATGACTAAAAAAGAAATGGAAAACATCAAGGGGTTCATCAGCATTAGCAGAGAAACATCTGCTGCACTTCCTTTGCTGTCCATCACACACACTTACATAATGTGTTAGATAACAAGCACCGCCGGGCTTCTTTTCTCAATATTGGTTTCTGTCAATCTAACCAAATCACTGTGTCTGTTATTGTAATTTAAATTATTAAAGGCTCCTTTGTACACAAAAGGAAGAAGCCAGTTCTCTGAAGTTCGCCTCTTCCAAAAGGACACAGGGCAAACAAATCAGCAACCGTCTCACTGTGAGGCTGTAACAGATGCTGTTGAGACACTGCCGACAATCCATTTTTTATTGGGAGCGGCGAATCGCTGAAGCAGAACATGATGGGATTTTCAATGGTATAGTTGGGTGGGGCAGGAGGAACATGTTTAATTCATTGAATGGTGACCTGTGGCATGGTAACCAATTACATGTGAGATCCGACATGTACTTTAGTGCTTCGCCAAGGAATATCGGTTGTAGATCAATTACGTGTTGCCATGAAGTGCCTGATAATGAGAACGTGAATCATCCTCAAAACATTCCATACCTGCAAAAAGGTAAAGTCAATGTTTCCTCGCTGAATAAAAAGAGGGAAATCTTGGGAAGTGTGAAATTTAGCTGAATTTATTTAGTTTTGGCACGATGTAGAAATAAGCAGATTAGATGTGTGCAACGCAAACCTCCCAATTAAATGTATTCTTAGATGACATCACAAGTCGGGGGGAGGTCCTGTTCTGAGAGGCTGGAAGGTCAGAGGATGTCGTACGGGTTGTAAAGCTCTTTAAGGAGAATTATTTTTCGGCCTTTCCCTTGTTCCGCGTCGACTTCGGTGTCTTGACGATGCGTGAGGAAAAAGTGACTTTAGGTGAGACGACTCGCTCAAACTGTTTTTTTACACCATATCCCTAAAATAGAGATATGGTTGAGCATCTTCACATTTGACCTTAAATCAACTTGAAAGTCTTCTTTAACTGAGATTTTCACCTAAAATGTGTGGAAAAGGAAATGCATGTTAACGCAAGCAGGACAGTGTTGGGTGCACACAAAAAAATGGATCATAGCGCTGAAGCAGCGAAGAGTGGAGTGGGAGGCTGGACCAGACTTACACTCCCTCCCTTATGGATTCAGTTAAACTGAATAATACAAATTTGTCAACAAGAAAAGTCCAATAAGCTGCAGCCTTGATATCTGCATAGTGCACGTGTATCAGACTGGCAAAAGATCAGTGAGCTGACAGGTGGTCATTATATAAATGACCTTTTTTGTTTCAGTGTGCATACCAAGCCGCATGAGGTCATCGGATCATCTTCTGCATGCGAGCTTCGGGGCCTAAATACTAATGCCGCTGGTTGAATTCCAGCTGTCTAAACATGATGTCACGCGCCAATGCTCCGCTGCTTTCCCAAACCGATTCCTACCCACTAACCCTTCACTATGGCGTGTTACTCAGAATAAAGTCAGTCTTGAGGGTGTAAAAGCAAGTAAACTGTTGGATGAACTTGCCCACTCTCTGCCACGGGCAAGAAACAACAGCCACCATGGATACTGCGAGACAACTTGCACTAACAGAAGCCTCGCTAATTCAGTTACTTCATAATATTTTACATAAGCCTGACGTCATCCAAAACAGTCGGCATAAGCGATAGAATAGTACAATCTTTTTTAATTAATTGATGGATTGAAGGGCTTTATCTTTGAAGAAGATGAAAGGAAAGCAGGGCATTAGAGATTGTTGTTCCAGCTGCTTTTTCTGAATCACATTTTCCAATTGGCTTTACAGAGCTTGTAAGTCCGCACCTGTCCACCATTTGCTCTAATAGACTTTTCCACTTCTGGATAAAATAGAGGAAGAATGCCATTTGACTAGTACAAAAGAAAATGATGATTGCTATTAGTTATAATGATGGGGACAGTGTTCCCCGGCCCGCTGTGAAAAGTGGCTGCAGCTACGGAGACGGACGGCTGGCTCGTTTGATAGATTGTCCTTCTCTCGAGAGGTGGAGGGTTGGTTAGCCTGCGGTTTGGCTTGCTTTCTGTCACCAGTGTGCCATTGAAGCTTGATAAAATTAGCATGCTAGCTTATCCATGAACTTGCTAATTCCACCACGCGACACTGATTTAAAATGAGACAAGAATGAAAAGTTCTCACTCATCTGACAATAGCAGCAAGCTTTTACCTATATACTAAGAAGAATGTGAAGTATCTCGTTGTAAAATTTGACTTATTTACTCAGGCTCGCTATGTTTTATTACATTACTCCTCCACTGCTCGTTTCATCTCAGAGTCCACGACTGACCCGTGAGGCAGTTTACACAAGTTCTTCCAACCCAAAGTACACAAATATTGCCGTCACTCCCATTGTGTTCGTATGGTTTCCCTCCTTTGCCACCTGATCCTGCTCTTCCCTACACACCTGCCGCTCATTACCCGATTAGTCCCACAATATACGTACCTGCGTGTTTACTGCCACTGCACTGATTTGCCAGATTGTCTTTGTTAAAACATGTTGTGTTGCCTTTTGTTTCACCCGTGTTTTTTTTGTTTTTTTAGCTTTGCCTCGCCCACCTGGAATTGTTTTCTTGTTGTGGAGTCAAGCTGGATTTCCCAACTTTTCCAGTGAGCGTTTTAAACAGTGGTCAAAAGTGGTTCGAAACGGTTTTTTTTCACAGACCATTTCAAAATGTTGATTGAACGTTCACATTTAGACCATCAGGATTTGCAATAGCACATTTTTTCATCCTCTGCATTGTGCTAACAATAGTACATCGCCGAAACTGTATAGAAGCGAGAGGTTATTTGAATAATTTAATAAAATTGTTATCAATTTTCAAGAACTACATTAACTAACAGACTATTAGGGAGTTCCTCGGGGCACTACCCTTTTTAACAAAAGGAAACCATCTTGTCTAATTTATGATTTAACCTTTATTTATTCTCAGAGCAGCTGGAGCGGTTAGGGTTCTGACGACCTCCCGGGCAGCATCTCGGTTGTCTAACCTTTAGGTTGTGAAACCTTTAGGCCATAAATGCCTCAGGGGTGGGAACTTAAAGGTTCCTACAACATCGAAGTCAATGTCTACCAAAGGAGCCAATGTCTTAGTCGACATTTTGATCAGACTTAGGCGCACATTATATATTCATCGTTAATGTGGATCGTCTCATGGGAATTGATGACGGAAAGACAAACGTACAACTTCACCATCCTATAATTACAGCTCTTTAATCTGCTTTTGGATTCACCTCCAGCAGAAGTTTAATGAAGATTATTTAACTTCTGCCGTTATCCAGCCCCCACGATTCCATTTACGACATATTTAAGCCTAACGTGAAGCTCTTCCTGGAGCTTCTGCATTTCTCCAGCAGAGACTGAGTGTTGAACTGAATTGGATCAAAAGGTTATTTAAAGGAGTCCAAACCCCCACAATTTGAAAGACGCTCCTCTTGATTGTTTATGGGTAAAATGCCTTCTGGTCCATTGTGTGTCCCATGATGAACTTTGTCTCTATACTAACTGGTTTGGACAGCCCTTAATATGACAAACCCTCCCTGCCAATGTGCAATCAGACACGGAGGGAATAAGAAGAGTTAGTAAGGCCCTGAAGTGCCGTCTCTTAGAGAAACGCATCCAGGAACTTTATTATTTCCCCTCCCTGAACACCTGTTAGCAGCAGGAACAGCGTACATGCAAAACAAATAGTTTAATATTCATGTATTGTGCAGCTTTCAAGGACCATAACATATGCAGATTTTGCTTATCAATACATATAGAGGATGATTTGTGTGGCAGAGAAATTGGTAATACACTCATTACAAAACAGGTGGCAGAAATCTCATTAGTTTTGACCAATTAATTAGACAAGGGATTTATTATTAATCAGGCCATTAAGCATGGAGAAGCGCGGTCTTGACTGTGCCTCTCTTCCGTTCTCCATCCCACAGCTCCTGTTAATATGGGCTTGATTGACATTGACAGGGGTGTGACTGTATCAAAGTGAGATCTCTGTTGCATGATCCTACCATCTGGTGAATACGGAAAGGACACAATGCATGCATGGGAATCCAACTTCCTTGACACTGACCAAAAAGGATGTGCTCACACAAACATAGTGGAAAAGGCCGGCGTCTCCACCAAAACCGTTAACAAACGACAATGTATCCAAAACTCAGCCGCTCGTCGCACTGCCGCACCAGAGATCGCCTCACCCCAGTCCTTCAAAACCTTCACCAGCTTCCCCGTACACCAAAGAATACACCATCATCCACATTGTGTAACGCCCTGTGTTTTCTATGCGTGTGTTCCCGGTATTGCCTGATTGCCTTCACCTGTTCTCGTTCCAGACTCCTCCCTCCTCGTGTGCCTGTCCCCTGTGTGATTGCAAAGCCCCGCCCACATTATTTTCACCTGCGCCTCGTTACCCGTCTTTCCCTTTTCAGCTCCTGTCTGTTTTCTCTGCTCCTGAGTCTCTGCCGCTCACACATGGTCGTGACACATTGAATACAAAGCCCCTCTATACTTTTTTAATCTCCTGCACCGACGCGCTCCCGCTTGTAAACGACGGCAACCTTCTTCTCAACTCGGTTTTAGGTCTTTGCTGCATTATGAATAATCTTTCTCAGCTGTCTGACCCAGAATCTTCCATCCCTCGCAGTTCACTGCTTTCTGACCTCAGCCATTTGTTTAATCAGGGGCCATTGTTAGCCCTAAGTGGCCTTTCACTTAATGGGTCTGAAACCACTCACTTTTATAAATGTCCATCAACTGCAATTGTGCCACACCACCAGGTAATGAATGTGTGCTCATGTACTTCCACTCCATTATTTGGTCTTCTCTGCACCTTCTGATTAAATGTTATTCTTGACTCCACTCTCTTTTAATCAGTTAAGTCAGGAAAGTTTTTTTTCTTTCCTTTTTTACAATAACTACTTTTCTGTAAAATGGCAAAATTTGTGTCTGTCATCTCATGATATAATTCAGTCAGCGCTTCCAAATAAATTCTGCCATTGAGAAATAAATCCAGCCGCTCTCGACCTCTTCCTCGTAGATGCAGAAGAAGTGGAAGACAGTTGCAATTTAAACTGATGGAGATGCAGTGTGATGGTCACGAAAGAATCAGCATCTCTCCCTACCTGAAAAAGGCCAAATTTCCTTTTTTTTAATTTATTTTTTTTCTGTTTGTTCCTTTCTGTGAAAAAAGTTTGGACACCCTTTTTGCAGATTAAAAAGTAACTCTCAAAGCCAGAATACTGTCGTTTTTGTCTGCTGGGAGTCTACAAACTGTCAGTCATGATGTTTTTACTTGCAGATGTAACTGTTTTCTGTTATTAAACATGATGACTATTTTAGGAGGAGGCAGAATAATTCTCTGAACCTGTAAATTAACGTTTGGTAATGATCGGGATAGTCAGCGTTACGTTGTGACAACCCAATCATGGCAGGGTCCATAAGAACAAACTGTACAAAAGCAATTTAATCAGAAGCTATGACTCATTCACAATGTTCTGTTTTTTTTTTTTCCAGTTCCAAGGAAAATTGTTTTGCTGTCAGTCAGTCAACCTTTTCATCTTAAATCTCCAGAGGTAATTTTCAGAGGCGTTTCCTGAACTGCGCTCATCACAACAAGATTGTTTTTACTGTGAAAACTGTGATAAACAGCATGTTTTTACATTAGAGAAAAGACACAGCAGTTTGCCTGCAACATAACATCCAGATACATTAAGGTAAGGTACTTTTTACGTGCCTTACTGATTAAACAGCTCATGCTCTGCAGCTCTGCATTGACAACAGCATTATGCTTATGTGATCATTGTGGTAATTTTTCAAGTGCTCTGTTTTTGTTGACATGTATTGTGTTTGAGGAGTGAGAGCATGCCATTGGAACATGTTCGAGAGTCAAGTGTGAAGGCAAATCACTGTCAAAAACCTAGAGTGCAATTGAACTCCACACCGCGCGCAAAATGTACTTTTACGAGCACTTTTACATCACTCAGAGAGCAAAAGTCCTGCTCGTGCATTTTTAACCTGCTTTTAACAGTTTTTTTTTCTTTTCTTTTTGACACTAAGTGAGCGGACCCGCTCAGCTTTGTATCTCTACATGTAATTGGACTAAAGTTGCTAGTAATGGTAGATGATTGGGACATGTGGCGACCGTGGCGCGGCGGTAGTCCTTCAGAGGATCGGCGGTTCGATCCACGGCCCGGCTAGCCAGGGTCGATGCCTCGTTGAGCAAGACACTTAACCCTCCAATTGCTCCCGTAGCTGCGACTACGGTGTATGAAAGTTAGATGGTTCTGATGTGGCCCCTTGCATAGTATCTCCTCTCATCAGTGTTTGAATGATTCCTATGTAAAGTGTCTTTGACTACTCAGAATCAAACCGTTATTATTACATGTGCTTGTCCAGTAAGCCATTGAATGAAGCAACAGACAGCGACCATGTGTTTCTCCTTCATCTCATCACCATCAGTCTGCAGTCTTTTTCTCTCCGTTCCACATCCAACTCTATGATTACTGGTAACAATGCTATTACTCTTATCCCGACTGGCTTCAGCTAGAGTTTGAAGCACTGTGGTTTATCCAATCACCTGCCAAGTATCTGTTGAATGGGCCTGCCCTTTTCCAAACTGGTTCCAATGACTGTTTCTAAGTGTTTCTAAGGGGGTTGTGTGAAATAAAACACCTGGCACGTCAGGTTAATCATGTGCATCTCACCTCCAAAAAAAAAACATGGCCGTTTTGTCACTGACTTCTAATCTTCTCAGTCGACTAGAAGACTTTCCCTTTGAATTTGCAAAAGGCAATGTAGGAAGTTCTCCTTTTTGTGATGTATATACTTAAGGGATCAATGGAAGCTTGAAATTAAAGATCTAAATTAGATGAATAGCCATCACTGGTTAATCATCACTTGATCGAGTAAACAAAATCTAGGCGTTCTGTGATCCATTCTCCTCCTCCTACACTCGAATGCACACTGGTATCATGGACGTTCACACCCCCACTATATAGAGCTGTCTGGCTGGGATTAGCGATTGAAAGGCCGAGGCGTGGGAACCACTGCTTCTCGTAGTGTTTTCACGCTGAAATTGTCTCTCCTGAGGGAAATGACATCAGTGCAGTTCAAAGAATGATCTGTTTTGAAACAAAGGAAGTGCAGCTCAGGGATTTGAAGCAGGCTGTTCCCTAAGCCTCAACTGGCTGGAGGTGGACAGGTCTTCACTGATGAGTACAACGAGACAAACTCCTCAAAGAGTTTCAAATGGCCATGTGTCTGCGTGTACTAATCCTAATCAATGACAAAGTTGAAGCCAGTATAAGTTTGTTTTTTCGTCTGGGTTGTAGGTCTCCAGAAAGTGATGTTTAATGTCTCAAGAGGGGGACCACAGGAGGCGAAATGAGACCCTTGTGAAGTGAAAAGCAATAGAAAAAAAGCTATTGTTGTCACAGTGGGGTTGCCAGGTTAGTCATTGCTATCAAGTGTGTGACCTTGACACATCACTGGAATAAAATAACTAGCAGGGCTAGACACCTCCTGAATCTATCGGTCCTGAATCGGTGCACAGAGAAGAAATTGATGTTGAGCTTTTTTTAAAGAGTGAGGATTTATAAAAAAAAAAAAAAGAAGTCTATTCCCAGAAAGTCTGACTTTCCCTTCAACTCCCTCGAAGCTTAAAGCACAAAAATGTCTCGGTAGCGAAGAGAAAGTGTGCACACATGTAACCTCTCCATGACCCCTTCATCTTCTCATCCATCAGTCGCAAAATCAACCTGCCATTCTCAAAATCTAATCTCCTGCTTTGAAACGCTACAAACATTTACACCCTCCACCTAGCCGCTCTCTTTCTCCCGAGGATTTTGTAACCTACTTTTGAGAAGCAGCTATCGAGGCTCTTTGAACCGCCTTGTCTCTGATATAACAACTCGCAACCTCCTCTTTAAACCCTGCAGACTTTGACTCCACGTGTCAGTCAATAACCGTTATAAACACCGTTTGCTAATTTCCTGCAGCGTGGTTTCTGTCTTTTCCCTCAACCCTCTCATATGCTCCCACTGTTTCTTGCTTGTTGCCAGATGCAGCGGTCCAACATAGCGAGCACAAGCTGTGATACATCTTCCCACACAGTGTCAGCAAGTAAAAGGACACCTTTCTGGATGTATGTTGCTTGTTGTGTTTCTAGCTTCTATGACTAAGTGCCTCAGTTTGTTCACATCTATTTTCAGGTCACTGTAGCTTTGATCCTTTTTGCCTCTAATGTAAATTAATATGAAAGCGCTATACCGCTACCCTAATTAAAGGCAAGTCTTCATAAGAGAAATAGGCTAAACTTTGAAGGTGCCTTTCAATTACTCACACTGTCTCTTGTTTACCTTTTTTGAAAAGTTATTTCAACAAAGAATGAGAGAAAGCACTGACACAGAACAGCTTCAGGATGATGCTTGTAAGCTGCGTTCAATCTTGGCTTGTCACTTGAAACGAGCTGAGGAAGGGAAACAGAGGAGGGAGGAGAGAGTGGAAACTGGGACAGGGACACGAGTGAGAACGCATCAAGGCAAATACGCCACTAGAAAGAGAAAAAAAAATCTCTCAGAACTAGCAATGGGTACATGTCTGTTTTGGAGTCTGCCGGTGTCACGAAGATGGCAGAGGAACGAGGAAGGCCTGACTCGAGTGTGATCAATTGATCGTGCCCTGCGGAGCAGCCCTTGGTGGAGCTTAGATGGCCAGATCAGGCTGAGCGAGAGGACGAGAGCAGAGCGAGAGAGAGAGAGAGAGAGAGAGAGCGTTTAACGATGGCAAACAGGGAGTCGCTGGGCAGTAATGCCTACGACTCGCAATTGCTCTTGTAACCAGTCAAAGGTGCAGCTCTGAAGGCTGTTTAGAGCAGGAGGAGAGGGGCGAGCATGTGCTGCGTCCACCGGCAGACAGCAGAGCCCCAAAACTAGCAGGACCGGTGGAGGAGAGATCTCCCCGTGTGACGCCGCACATCTGCTGTCGGCCTCATCGGTGTTAACGACATGTATGTATGCAGTGCTATTCATGCTGCCATGCGATATATATCAGGTGCACTAATTACATTTTATTATATTGACAGCAGAGGTTACGGTATTTCATCATGTGGCACTGAATACAAATTGTCTGGGGGCTTACGCCATGTGTTTCAGTTGCAACAGAGGCACTTCAAACACTGATTATTGCTTTATAGTGTGGGACATTTGTCAATGGGTATTACAACCAATTACTGTACTTAAAATAACAATATACGAAGTGATTAATTAGGTTCACATGTAAAACCTCTATGTAATAAAGCAGGAAAATGTGACAAGGATGTACAATAAATATATCAAAATATAATGGGAAGGCTGAAGTGTTTCAATTGTTAGTTCTGTTGAGCATTGTGTTAAAACACTTGATGTATTATATACAGTTTGTCCTCTGCTTATTCTTACGTCATGCAGCAGTATTATTGCTATGGTCACCAGAAGTTTCATTGTTTAGTTGGAGGAAGACTCGTGTGGATAATCTTCAGGTTCAAAAGTCTCAGGAAAAAGAAATGTTGGTATGTGTAACATGAGTAACTTTAAATGCAATGAATGGCGCACCATGGTGTCCAATTCTCTTCAAATCTGAACTCGAGCCAATGCTGAAGTGACGTCTATTGTCTTACTCCTTCTGGCCAGTAGGCGTTGACTGATTGTGTAGCGGTGTATGAGAGGATTAACACAAGGATTCATTACCTCGGTAAACATTGTGAACATGACTTCATGGTCTTCATCACTAGTTTCAAGTTCTCGTAAATACAGCATGATCTTCTGGTTGTGAATGATCCTCCCATTTAGAGTTGAATAGACCAGAAAGTAGGGTATGCTTTAGGGTGGGGCTACCTTGTGATTGACAGGTCGCTTCCAGGACATTGTCCGATTTTGGGAGTTGTCTGTTCTTTCCATCTTGGAACTTTAACCCTTTCACACGAACATTTTGGTTGCCTAAAAGGTTTTACTTAGCGTTCATTTGAGCTTAGCTCCACCCTGTCGTGTCACTTCTGATTGCAAAAAAAAAAAAATGCTCAAGGCTGTAAAGTGATTATCCACAAACCAATAGGTGGCGCAATATTGAATATATCCACCTTGCTTATAGTCTTTGACTGAACTGTTGCTTTGGGCGTCTTGTGTCGTTTTAACAGACATTGCTTCCTGCGGTCGTGTTTGAAGTTTCATGCTTCCCAGACTGAAACTGATGGATGTGCTTGAAAGCATGTGTAAATTTGATCCAGCATGAGTCTGCCATCTGGCAGACTGAGGAATGATCATCAGATAATAGCAGCCCAGTCTGAAATTAATTCTTCATAATTTTCCAATAACTGCTCTATTATCGGTAGCTGGTTGACGGTCACTGTCTCCAAATGGAGGCCCATGGGACATTTTGACCCTGGTTCGATTTAATCAACTGAAATACAATTTGAAGGAGACTGTAGCTTATCTCTGAAATGTTTTTTCTTTCTTTTAAAAAGGTTTTTAGATGATCATATTCTTTTGAGAAACAACTCGTAATATCCAGTTCATATCAAATGTTCCCTCTGGATTGAAACAAAAAAAATTATTTCAGTCAGTCATAAGCAGACCCTAGTTACCAGAAAACACATTGCTACTGTACATTTCTGCAAACCACAGGATACGTGGAAGGTTTTCGATCAGAGAGATTCATTTCATATCAGCCTTGTCACCCTTATATAAACTCTCAAGTCCAACGTTGTGAAATAATTGGTTCGGTTTAAGTAACGAAACTGCTTTGGGATCAAATAGCAGACTTACGTTTGTAATAAAAGTCTCTTCACATGGGATACAGACAGTGGACTCCTGAACAAATCCCCATGTTTGTCTGACCCATCATGTGGGAAAAGCCCTTTAGAGGTAAGAAGTTAAAAAGAGGAGTTAATGGTTGAACGTTAGAATTGGTACATTCCCTATTAACCTCATATCAGACACAGTGTCACAGGCTAATCCCCTTCACTTGGCTCATAAAGAACTCAATTAATATGACTTACCCAATTCCACTCTGGTCCGCATGTCCCCTGTACATGTGTGTGTAAGAAATCCCAGAAGCAATTGCAACATTTATATGGTGACTGCAATTATCGAGTCGTTCCACCACCGGGGAAATGGAGATGACCTGATCCCTTTTTTTCCCAAAAGCTTATGAAGCATAAGCTGATATCAAGGAACAAGATCATCTCTGTCTCAAGATGTTTTTAGGCATGAGGGCACAAGAAAAGGTCTCAAAGCCAGTCAAGTTGCCCCGTAGGGTTGGATCAACAACACGTAGCATCAGGCAAAGTTGCCCGTACACTCACCTTGCAGGCAAAGAGCAAAAACAAAGAGTCCAATCAGCCCTCTTCTTCAGTCTTTACACACTCCTGAGATAAATAAATGGCTCATTAACTGCTGCAATATGTTCACCAGCGAGCCGACATCTGCATTGTTGCTGGTCAGGGAGTGTATAATGTCTTCATCAGAGCTTTTTCGATGCAAACGGCTACCGACTGTGAGACACAAGCACAAAAGACAAATAGTCAAGCTTAATACATAACATTGTATTAATTTGAAGTGTATTGTTTCACATTACACACACTTTCGGATCCTATCAACTGTCAACTTTTTAGCGGTCGGAGGCAACGGAACGGACAATATTTCTGGTGTTTCCGATGTCGCCAACCGATATCCGGGTCAAGACCCCGATACTCTTGTGTGCCGGTCATTGTTACAGTCCGATGAGCTAAATTTAAATGCAGATTTGGAGTTGAGAGACAACTGTATCTGTGAGTCTACGACCCAATAGTGTATATACATCTGCATGCATATGCAGTTATCTGTTGATAAAGACTAACAAGAAGGTACATCGTTAGCAGACTATCGCCGAAGTGTTGGAAATTTCATTACAGTGGGTGCATTTCGTCTCTTTTCCTCTCCACACAGACAATTTACTTGAAATCGAAACCCGCTCGAACTTGATTGGTATACTACTGCGATCCTTTGTTCTCTGGTACTTTCCTTTTCCTTTTCCTCATTCATTTTAGCTGAATACAATGATTGCCCTGAGTTGATTAGAGCCTTATTCAAATCACCTGTTGTGCAAGGTGCGAGGGCTGGCTCCTAATTAAGAATTGAGAACAGCTTGGTGCATTTCTTCTCTTGGCCAATCAGAGTGTGACAACGGCCTTTCTTTTCGCGCTAAAGGGAAGTGGGAAACTGTCAATGTGCATTCTGATCCTTCCTCGATGTCAACCTTGGGTGAGCAGCATCAATCTTTAGACCGCTTTAGACACCTTATCCACTCGTTAACCTATACGAGGCCAGACCTTTGTGATATCCAGGCAGGAGTTTGTGCTTGAAACGGAATGCCCTCACACTTTACTTTATCAAGAAATACTGATAAAACACTTTAAATGTGGTGAACTCTTTCAATCCAAGAGGCTTGTTTTGGCATTTTTGTTTGTTTTAGATGTGAAAAAATACATTTTGTTTGCTTTACTGCAAACACAATAACAGTCGATGGTTTAAACATGCGTGCACATGTTTTAGTAATCCAGTCTTAAAGAAACGGTTCCAACTAAATTGGGGCAGAATGCATTTCCATGCATGCGTGTATGAGGGAATACTGCTCATGTTTAGGGCTATAGAGATGCGACAATTGTGCTCGTGCCAATTTCCATACTGAGTGTGGTTATGTCTGGTATTCATGAGGGGAGGACAATACCATATTTCTACAATTGAAGTCACGACATAAAGGCTGAGGTTGTTTTGACAAGTTTTTCTTTGACGTGATTGGATACGGTTAATAAATGAAAGTCAGCCTTTGTGAGGTTTTGTTGCCGCAACATCAGGATCAGAAAAAACTCCCCCTGAAAATCTAAAAAAAACAGAATCTTTCTCCCTGGAGGAACACACGCAATATGTCATGTGTACAGAATACAAATAACAGTGTTAGAGCACATGCAATGCATATGACACAAATTATTCATATAATGAGTAGTAGGCATGGACTACTATCCATGTGAACAGGAGGTTGAGAGGAGGGGCGTCAGGAAGGAAGATCCCAAAAGACTCCACAGAAAAGCATCCACTTGCAGAGATGACACAATAATATTGAGTCGAGTGAGTTGTACTTGATGCTGGAACAGCCTGTCCTCCCATTGGTGTTTACGCTGCGATAACACACGTTGTAACTGAACTGCGTAGGTGAGAGAACTCTCCAACACAACTCTGCGAAAGTGCCCGACTGCCTGTGCGGTAGCTCCAAATGTTTTAGCTGTAAGAAGTCTCCAGTGTGCTTACATTTTCAAATATGTAATAATGTGCACAAGCAGAGCCTCTAAAAGACGTGTTTGGGAATGAAAGCGGAGCAAGTTGTATTTGTGGCACACTTGCATACAAGTTCGCTCGAGGCAGAGAGTGCATTGAGCCAGAGACGTGTCCTCGAGTTTAACATCTTTCAGCTCGAGCATAAAGCCTGTGTGTATCCCTCTGCACCACCCAAGCAATGTGTTTCGCAAACAGTGACGGTTCCTTTCTTTTACACCCCCGCCCCTCTCCCCACTCCCTTTTTTTTTCCCAATTTCCTTTTTGACTATTTATTTTTTAGCAAATAAAACATGAAATGAATGTGCTTTTTCTGCATGTTGGAGTCAACATAGAGCTGGTGCTGCTCAGCTCTTTTTTTTTTTAATATGATAATTTAAAACCTGAGGGATGCCTGTGCCCTTACCTTGTACGTAGGTGCTGGGCTGCACTGGGGCTCATATTTGGTTTATAAAAGAAACATATTTTTCCAATAAAGAAGAACAGGGAAACTTAACTCAGGAAATTACAATTAGAGTCATACACATACCAACAACACTTTCTTCTGAGTTGTTTCACTCGACAGCGATTCATAATTCCGTCACATAATCCTTTAATGCTATGGAAATTCACAAGGACGTTTTGCTCATTTCACAAAACACTTTTCAGTGCAGCCGCTGCTGATTAAAAGGAAAGACTTCTCCGTGACTTAAACGAAAGTCTTTCTTGTTTCAAAGGCATGTATTTTTCTAAAATTCCTCCAAACTTTCAAGCAAATTCAAAAGAAGAATCCTTTCCACTCACCTGCATGTCAGCACATTGTGCGCCTGTTTATCTGTCTAGACAATGGAGGACCAGGCAGTTGTGTTGCTGAATTTAGGCTCTCTCCAAGTCCCACTTCATCAAAGCACACAGATGAAAGCAGCCAGCTGTCTAATTCACCTTTTTTAGGAGCACATTGCTCCTCCACGCTTCTCTTCAGAGATTATTGACAGTATAAAGGTATAAGTAAGTGCCGAATAACCACGTTGAATCGTTTTTTAAATAGAGTTTCCACATATGGTCTCCCAGTAGGATGTATTATTGAGTGGAAACATCTGTTTGCTTAGTTCTTGCCTTTTTAAAATGTCTTATTAAATATATATATAAATGTTGTGGTGTGTTTATCGGAACTCCGGATGACCTTGAAGCACAAGCGTTCTTCCTGACTGTGGAGATGCGTATCACGTATAGATTTCTGTGAAGCCCTGCAGTCTTGCGATCATCCTCAGTAAAAATCACCCGCCTTATCATAAGTTAATGCTTGAGTTCCCATGCGGTAAATCGGATATGGGCTCATGCATTCGACCCTGAAGTGATCAATGTGGGAGTCACGTTACAACGGTGTGTGTGTGTCTCCCATCACCCAGAAACGACACGTATAACACAACTAGCACACGGCATTATGAACAATTCAGTTTATGTTGTATAGCCCAACATGGCAAATGCAATATTTGCCTTGGAGGGCTTTACAATCTGTGCACATAACGTCCCTGTCCCCAGGACCTCACATCAGATCAGGGAAAACTCCCCCAAATAAAGACAGTAAAAACCCTTTTACAAGGAAACAAGGGAAGGAACCTGAGGGAGAGCAACAGAGGAGGATCCCTCTCCCCTGATGGACAGAAGTAATAGGAGTCATGTGACTAGAATAAACACATAAGTCTATTTTTTCATTTTGAGATGCCCATGTGCAATCATTATCTATCACTTTTACTACTTTCAACTACCACGTTTTATTATATACAAGTATATAGTAGGTGTTGGTCCTCTTTTATTGTCTTTCAGGTTTATTAAGACCAAATAAATACATCTATTGAGTTGTATTGGTGGTTGTCATAGCTCCGAATGGTAAAGTATCCCACACTTTACAGGGGCTGGTCATATAATTAGAATATCATCAAAAAGTTTGATTTATTTCACTAATTCCATTCAAAAAGTCAAACTTGTCTATTATATTCATTCATTATACACAGACTGATATATTTCAAATGTTTATTTCTTTTCATTTTAATGATTTATAACCGACCGAATGTGGTCGCTTCGTCTCTGTGGTTGCAATAATAACTGCACGGTTAAGGTTATGTCGTGATCGTGGTCATGCTTGGTCTCCATGTGAGACGGCACATCTCTCGAGACTCTTACATCTCTAACCTTCTCGTTGCACTCCGCCCATTTGTTTGTCTCCAAAGATAAATCTTTCAAAGAAAAAGAATATATTCTTACAAAAGGCCTTATAATTTAAAACGGCTGAATAAATATCAGAGGAAATTAATACTATTTTCAGCCGTGGATTAATGCACATTGAACTGCAGCCTGTGTTCCTGATAATGAAGGTCTTTGGCTGGGAGGATGCAGACAATAGGCGTACTTGTCCTTGTCAGTTTTGGTCTTTTATTTTGTGTTTCCTGTATCTTTTATTTATTAAATCTTACAGTAACTTTGAGGAAACAACCATAAATGTGACAACACATCATTTCACTGGTGTTAGTGTTACGAATGTGACAATTAAAATATTGTAACACTAACTACAGTCGTGAAGAAATTAGTCTCCTCTGGAATTTAATGAACAGGTTCAGAGGTTTACTGTGACGTCTGTTTTCAATGAGTCATGTGAGTGTGCGTGTCTGTCTCCGCTGATGTTTGATACTGTCTCTTTGAATCAAGCCAATCTACCCAAAGCTTTTCAGCATCAATCAGCTCACTGTTTTGGTCGTAAAGCCCACAACTTTCTTCAATGTGATTGAACAGAAAGATGAGAAACGACCCTAAAAGATAAGTCAATAAGGATTCTTTCTCCTACAGCGATATCGACAAAAATCAATTTGCCGTAATTCAAAGAAAATCCCACATAATCGATCTGTATATAAACCACGTAAGCATGAACGAGACAGTTTGAAGACTGCTAAAACCCTCAACCCAAGTTGTTACCTGAGAAGACTGAACTTTATTTTGAAAAGACTATCGGAATGTAGAAATTGGCACAAGTTGTCGGACTTTTGTAGGAGCTCGTGAGGTATCGTATGAGCTGTTTGTGGATAAGTCGAGTGAACATAACTTGAACGTGCCCATGTAAATATGCAACACAGCTGGAGGCTGGTTTCAACAGTGAGAACGAGTCAAACAAATACAGGACTCACTGGCGTCTCAGTCCCACAAACGTATCTTCTCGTTATTTTTCGAGAGGAAAAAATAACGAGAAGATATGTTGTTTTTTTTTAGAGAGAAATAAGACGCCGTATCTTCTGTTGAGTCACGTGACGCGTCGTCCACTGTGGCACGGCTGAAGTTCATGAAGAAGTTTCCCTTGAGGGTTTTCTGCAATTTCAGTTTGAAAAATATATAAATGAATAAAGAAAAGTTGTCGTTTCTTGACCCAAGTGTGTAAAAAATCAAGTGGTGTTCTTCCTCCTCTTTTTAAAAAGTCCATCAGGCCCCGGTAGGCATCATCCTGCTCCGTGGTGGGGCAGCTTCTTGTGCCAGGCTGTGCAGAGCCTTCTTCCTCACATGCCCGGCCGCCAGTCCAGTAGCTCCAGAGGACCATGAGCCACTGGGGGCCGCGTCAGCCACAGGCTCATGGTTCCCCCCCAACAGGAGTCCATCAGGGCCGAGGGCTCAGTCGAGGCCTCATGCGTCAGACCAAACCTCGGCCAAGTAGCGGCCGGTGCCTCCGTTCCCTCTGTTTTTGTGCTCTCATAAAATATCAAATGAGATTTCAGTGTGATGCAGACACACTAAAATCACTGGCAATGGAGGCATTGCATCGGCACGAATGCTTTACGTGGAAGTGAGCTGAGTTCATGAATATAGGAGACCTGTGTGGAGGTGAAGCGTCCCTCCAGGCCCATTAGCTTGACGCGCTCGCTGTAGAGCACAACAAAACATGTCAACACACGGCATTCCTGTTCGGATGCCCGACACACGCTACACATGTTTTAGAAAAGGGCATCTGTTAATGTGGCCGACGGATACGAGATCTTTTTCACCTGGGAAACTGTTATTCAAAGTCTACGTTGTGAGTAATGTGTATTCTCATATGCGAGTTGTTCAGTCCTACATGCAATGTGAGTGGAAGAACCGTGTGAATGCAAGCATGCGTTTCATTGATATGTTGGATTTTCAAAGCATAGAATTACATAAAATAAAGGGCACACTTGTGTTTCTCATAGAAATGAACTAGATGTCAATTGGAGCCGGAGGCGGCGGACCAGGTTGGCTTTTGAAGCCGCGCGTCTTCCAGGGAGGCTGCTCTCGCGCTTCGCCGCTCATGGCTCCTCAGAGATCGCTCCTGGTCGCTCCTCGGAGCAGAAACGAGAGCCTCGGGACGCTCGTCAATATGGCGGCGCGCGACAACTTCAGGTCCACGTGAGGAGATGACAAATACGAGACGGGATGTACCCGCTCCGATCGGTGTCCTTTTCTTGAATCGTATCAAACAGTCTTAATTGAAAAAGCTGCATAAACTCACCGTGTACTATCTGCACTTAGTCTACAGGCGGATATACTAAGTAGTGACTAGCTGGGGAACACAGATGAGCATTTAAATGGTGCAGGCCTTTCCGTGGCAGCATCAGCATCATCGATGTCTGAATAGATGAATGAGAGGGAGAAATTGTAAAGTGCCTTGTCCCTGGAGGTAGAAAAGTGTTGTATGAATGCAGCCCATTTCCAACATTTCCATTAAAAGAACAGTTTTCAGATAAGTGTGGAGCTATTCTTTCAATATTTAGCAGCTGTACACAATTAAGCCCATTCGCAGGACCAACAAATGGCTGTCAGCATGGCGGTTGTTAAAAGGCGTATTTGCTTTCTTGCTTATGATTACATGAGAAGATGAATACTATCATAACTGTAGCGTAAATATAATGTGCATGAGGGCATTTCCTAAAACGTAAAACTGTTCCTTTTGAATTTGTAACATTCATATTTACTTTTACAGTAACAGGAGTGACAGTCGACGCTTCTTTCCAGCTTTGATGAATTTGAATCAAACTACATTATATATATATATATATATATATATATATATATATATATATATATATATATATATATATATATATATATATATATAAATACCTTTTTATGGATAGAGGATTGGCGAGATGGAGATGGACTAATTTATTTAGTTGGTGTATTGTGTCATCTGCAGATGACCCGACACACATAATCTCAGTATATCTAATATTATGTGTAGTAATTTCAAAATGAAGCCGCTAAGGTCACTCTGATTTTGTCCACACAAGGTGAGGATGGGCAGAGCGTTACAAATACACACAAGTCCCCGATAATCCAAATAAACGGGTCACATTTGCCTCCCCGTCATGCACAGTTAATATTTGGGCAAACGTGGCTGCCAGAATAAATATTCCATGGCAGTTTTGGTTGTTTGGTCGGCCCATCACGCGTCATCCTGCATCCCCGCTATGCGCAGGTTGTACTTCCCCTGCTTATCCTTTAAAATCAGGCAAGGGAAATGGAATGGATCAAGTGACTTAGTAGGATGTAATATCATTAAATTATTGAATTATTTGTGTTCACATGAGTGGCCCGGTGCTCAACAAGGTCCCGACTTTTAAATAAGTGAGTTCAAAAGACAGTGAAAGCGCTTGAGGACAAGAGATCGAACATGGGAGCAGTTATTCTAATTCAACCTCTGTGATTAAAGAAAAACAAATTGATTGGCACTGGTTCGAGGGACCGTGGAGCTTAAGATTTAATATCCATCTTTGGAGAACATGTTGGAGAAAAGAGGTGCGGAGTCATGCTTTGTGCTACTTCTTCTTCTTCATATATGGAGCTGTTAAGGATTCAGTCCTGCTTTAACCTTGATGAGACTTTAACCTTGGCCCGCTTGTGCGTGTCCACCCTGCTAATGACTGTGCCACTTTGCTTCTTAACACACTGCTCTGCCCTCAAAATGGTAATGCACTGCTCTCTAGTTCAGGGCAATTTTGGATGTAGCGCCATCCATTCGGCATACAGTTCATCTCTCCCTTCTGTTTTCTTCTCTCTCTCTCTCTTTCTTAATCCCACGGGGCACCCTGGGGTCTGGCAGAGAAGCCAGTCGGAGAGTCTGAAAAGATGTAGGGTTTGAGAAGCATGTAAATCCCCCCCCTTTTCTCTCTTCCACTCGAGTAAGGAGAACTCCTACAGAGGTCACTTATCAGATGTCCCAATGCATTCGTCACATTTCACATTCAGGTTGGCCTGACAGCTACTCCGACTGAGCTTTTGTTGCAACGCTGGAATGACATTTTCAACACGGTAACTGATAACGTTTTTGACTGAATTTGCTTTCCAGGTTCTGTCAAACTGTTAAAACCGTCCTCGATATCCCACCACATCTTGTGCGATGTATGCCTGCGTTGTGATGTAGTTGTCATGTTCTGAAATGCAATTTATTTGAGTAATAAGACACCGACACTACGCGTCAGACCCTCTATTATTTTGATGTCCAGTGTACTTGATGAATAAAATGCATGGTCTCTCTGCTCGACAGTGGCTCCACCTGCTGAGGCATCGCCCATCTCCTCCCTGTCTGGCTCATTTGAGAGACACATGGTCTGGTGATCCAATGAAAAGGATGCAATTTGCTTACTGATAAGATTCAAACCTTTGGTTAGTTCAACAGTTGCGGTAGCGAGGAGATGGGGGGAGGAGGGGAGGAAGTACTCCTGAAATATTAAACCTCAACCCACATCGGTCCCACTTAACTGTGACAAATATGTTTGTACAATTTTCACACTGTGTCCCCAGTGGGGGGATATTGTAATTATTCATGGGAGTAATAAAATGTTCATTATCACTGAAAGAGAATTATTGAGTTTATCGGTTTATGCGTAACGTGATTATTTATGGAGTATTTTTTTCTCGTCACTCAAAGTGCTTTACAACACAAGCCAACACACACACACACACACACACAGTACTCATTATCGGGCAAATAACCATATATGGTAATTTTCCACGAAGTGTTTCAATGAGTGCCTGATAAAGGGCTACTACACAGGTGGCAGAGTCTATGAGGTGGACCACCTGTCTCTCAAGAGATAAGCGTTTTTTTCACCACTCGCCACAGGCTCGGTGGTTTGATCCCCTTCTCCTCCTGTCAAGATGTTGGAGTGTCTTTGGGCGAGACACTGACCCCCAAATTGCTACTGATGGTTGCCCTTTAGATGAAAGCACAAGGTAAATGCAGTCCATTTACCATGATTGTATGATTGCCGTGTCTATGTGGGTGTGTTTTGTTGCTGTATACTTAGTTTTTTTTTAAAACTCTTTCTTTGAAATTTGAGAGCTATTGAGAACGAGTCAAGTTCCTGGCATGGGCAACGCTGTAGTTGCCCAGTGAACTTTATTCTGGATCTTCCCATATTCCTGTAAGGTGTGTCATGATTTGATGTTTGGCAGATTCTTTTGATTGAATTCTCAGAATGAAATGATCAAACTGAATTTGAAATGACACCCCAGCACAAAGACCATTCGGTCCCTTTCCTTCACTTACTAGCACTCTAAATCCTCTGCGACGCTACTGCTGTAATCTTTGACTGAATGAAGACAATCACGGGTTGTAAAGTCTCATTAAACACACTTCATCAGAATCAGAACCCTTCATTGCCAAGTGAGTTTGCACAAATAAGGAATTTCTCCTGGCGGAAGTTGCACAACATTTGACAACCACAACAACAGTAACAATGAACATTTAACCATATAAAAAAAAAGAAATAATACAAAATGAAAGTATAGACATTTAGATAAAACAAGTAAATAAGTGCAGATGTAAAATACCAACAAAAATAATAAGTGAAGTAAAGTGCACGGAATGAGGTTATTGGCTGACGGGGAAAAAACAGTTTGTGTGGCAGGAGGTCTTGGTCCTGATAGACCTCAGCCTCCTGCCAGAGGGAAGGAACTCAAAGAGTTTATTTCCAGGGTGAGAGGGGTCAGCCACAATCTTCCTTGCCCGCTTCAAAGTCCTAGAAGCGCAGTCTGGCCAAAAACAAAAGTAAACTCACCAAGCTATCTGCCCACTTAGCAGGGGCTGAGTTGTGGCGAGGGACGGCGGTGCGTCTCCCGCTAGTTCTGTTAGCGGTTAGCCGAACACTCTGTCCGAAAACCGAGCGGTAAAAGTGAGCCACTGTTCGCGGCCGAGAGGCACTCGACAGCGTGTGAACTGTTAGAGCCGTTAGCCGGTGAGTTGACCAAACACACCATGCAGTTCATTAATCCGTTAGCTACACGCACTGTCCAAAAAACTAAGTGTTCAAAAATGTTTCTGTGTGTGCAGAGCAGTGGCTGTGGATCGGTGAAGTACTCGGCTAGGTTTTCACTATACCGCCAAAGTTTACATCTCAAATTATTATATTGCACTCAATGTCCATACTGGACTATAATGCCTTCAAGTGTACAGTGTAACGTCATTATATATGTTCCAATAAAGAAGCTGATTTTCTTTTTTTTTTTAAAGAAGAAAAATTCATTTATAATTCAGTCGCACACAGTTTATATGAAAGTGCCTGATTCTTCTCATCAGCTGCTTCAACAAATTGTTTTGACTCCAATCCAACACCTTTGTTTACCCGCGGCTACTTAAAATTGAAACCTAACGCGAAGCATGTCCAGAAAGTCTTTCGCTTAATGAGAAATGACTGTACGAAGATTATTCTGGTGTCAAGGTACAAGAGGGACGAAGCGCTGATATGTAGAGCTCTGGCTGCATTTCGACTGTCGTCAAAAAAATTGGAGCCATGACCCACATTTCAAACAATTTAGCTGTGAGATTAAGTATTCGTGTACTTCAAAGGAAGGGAAGAATGCGTGGCCTTGGTGCCTTCAGCAATGCGCACCCGTCCACCTCAAAGTTTGGGGCCAACTGGCTCACATGTTTCTGGGAACAGTAAAGATGGCCGGCAGATGGGTTCATTTTAACCCAGAGAAATCTTTTCTTGGCTGTGACCGCCATGTCCCTCAGCAGATAGTTCAAATTATCTGGTTTGTGTGATCATTGGTCCTCATACTTTCAATTTGTTCTTCCTCTTACGCCATCAGTCCGCTTGATACCTCATTTGCTTTCCCTCTGTTTTATCTCTTTGTGTGTCTCTTTCTCCTTCCCTCTCTCCATCCACATCCCCCTGCCTCGTTCCACATTGGACGACACAATCCCGATTTGAGTTTGAACCCTCGTAGGGGCATTCATTTGATGTGAGAATAGACTGAATTGAGGTTGGCGGAGAAGGGAGAGCAAAAAGGGAGAGGGGCTGGAAAAAGTTGTGTGTGTGTGCGGGAGACTGACTACAAGCAACCAATAGAGATAGCAGTGTGTCATGAATCTCCCGCATGGTGCTCAGTCAGATTCAGGGATACTGTCACATCCGATCCTCCTCAACGCTGGTGTTGCTCTGTGGGCCAGGGAGGTCTATAAGACATCACAGAGATGTAGATATGAACACTACAACGTCCCACTACTCCTCCTTCTAGTGTCCAGAGGCAGCTGCAGCGTCTACTCCGTCGATCTTGATAGCTCATTAATAGGGATTCGCCAATTGTTTTAAGCTAATGACATCAATAAACGGAAGGTCACGGTTCGTGACTCGCATTAAATGGCTTGTTGGTATAATAGTGTCACGCAAAACGGAACTTTAAAGCACAATAAAAACCATGAATAACAGCCCACAAAAAAAATACACAAGTTGTTGTTCAGATGGATTTTGGAAGACAGATTTAAAAAAAAAAAAAAAAGATTTATTTTTCATCAAATTCTCCGTTAAGAAATTAGTGTTTCCATTTGTCACGTCAAAATACAATTTTCTTTTTTGTTTCTTTGAACATTGATTTATGTCTTAATCATCTCTGTACAAGTACAGAATATGATTTTCTTATGTAAAAGATAAGCGTGGAGTCTTCTTTGTCAACAATTGCCATTAATAGACCAAAACTAGTTGTGTTAGTCTGTCTCTTGTCCCCTTTCTGTGGAACGACGTGGTGAATGTGCCGCACAGATAAACTCTCCAACACACAGTCACATTTGAACTCAAATGTAATTTAATGTAATTAGAGGAACAATGTGAAACATTGAGGGGCATCAATTAGCAGTAATGAAATCTAATATTCATCCTTGTTTTAATCAGTTTGTAATCACCAGAAACTAACAATCGCAGTGTCCTAAAACAATGTATTTACATCTACATATGTAGCTTTTCCACAGAGTTTCTACAGCAACCCGAACGGACACTGGCTCTGGCTAGAGAGAGCGTTCTCGTTTTATGTTATCTTCAGGTAGAGATGCGTTCAGAAACCTGGCATTAAACGGGCCCCGCTGCTAAATGATAATAAAATGTGTATATATATATATATATACATTGTTCAGGCCCAGCCTTAATGGCCTATCTACACGAAGCGAGAGCAGATCGACTGCTGTGAAGTGAAGAATGAATAGACGGCAACTACCCTTGTTACTGTATGTGCAATAAAACATGTGCGAGCAAAAAGCAACGTGAGTCATGGGCTGTGAGAAAACCTATTAATCACGGTGGATGAGTTCATTCTGTACAGATTTATTCTATACTTATGTGCGCAAATGACAGCCAGCGGGTTTTGTTTCCACCGTTTGTCTCGTGGTCAGATTGATCTCGTCACGTGCAACTCAGTGTCAGTATTCTCACTTTGGGATGAACGGAGAATCCAGCGGGAAACGTTCCTCAGAATGAACGTGTGTTAATTAAACCGTTTTTGAAAAGGGAGTTTGCACATTTGTCCTGTGTCATTCAAGTGTCAGAACAAGGAAAATCTAAGACTCACAGGCTATAAACTACACATGCTAAATACAGCCGTCACTCAAACATAAAGCTGGCGGCCATTCAGACCGAGAAAAAACACATTTGGACCGGAAAAAGAAGAAAAAAAAGCTGTAGATATATTCTGCTGTTTGTGCCACACACACACACACACACACACACACACACACACGCGCACACGCACACGCACACACACACAGCAACACATTCAGAAACGCATACACTGCTGCCTCTCTCTGGACATCAACATGAACTACACCTTATTTTTTTTTTAAAAAGCCCAACAGTTTAATACCGATCATTTTATACTGTACAAGAAGGTCATTAGAGCATATGGTTTCATGTTATCCCTGTGGAGTCACAACATGTCATAGTCCCTTCAACACAAATTTCAATTTTGAAAGTGAAATTGGAAATCTATCTTCATTTGGTGCTTTAAAAGTGGTTTCATTCAATTTCATCACAGAGCCCTGGGGGCCTCTGTGCATCTCGGGGGGAAAGCAGCTGGCGTTAAGGTCTGATTTTAAAGTCTTTCATGATGTTTGTATTGTTATTTCAGAGGGTTTCTCATGTGTCTGCTGGCTTGTCTGAAAGGAGATGAACACAGTCAATGTTCAACAATAAAAGATGCATGAAAGATTAGACTTGTAAGAACATGTGAGGCTTGAAACTTCTCCAAATTCAGAGATTGTCTGTGATGGTAGAGATGTAACGCCACTGAAGTCACAGCCTCAATGGTTTTCTCCATAGAGTTTGACCCAGAAGCAGGTTACTTATTATAATGTAAAGCTATAAATAGCTGCAAATCGACGTCATTTGATGCAGTGTCCCCAAACTTGACAAGTCAAAAAGGAAAGGAAAACATTAAAAGAATAAAATAATTTCGCCAAAGACGAAACTCTTGAAACTTTAAAGTTTTTGGTTTGCTCTTTTTTTTGTTCTTCTTCTTTTTCATAGTTTTAGGATCTCCTTTAAAATGTATCTGGGCTGCAAAAAGCTATGACCACAAACAAAGTAAAAGTTACTGATATATTACTCACAATGATTAAATAACCACAAAACACAATAGAGCTGAGGCGTGAGAGCGTGCAGGGCGTGACGGGGTCAGTCCTGTTCACCACCAGCTTTTTCCATTTGTTGCTTTTTACATTATAAAAGTTGATCAAGTTGATCGTCAAAAATTCTATTGCAAGTAAAGAGCAAATCTGTGTCCACGACATTTGCCAAAAATAAGTTACTGATGAACCATGTGAAATGAAACTCTAGAAAATGTAGATACTCAAAGAATTTGACACAGAAATAATTCTGGACCCATGCACACACTGTTTAATAGCCATGTGCACACACTGTTTGTACTACTTTTGAATTGACGCTTGATCATTAGAAACTATCTGCGTATTGGGTCAAAACTGACCGGAACAACACAAAGGTCAGAATGTCAACCATAGCATTTTCTAATTTAGTGAAACATTTTTTTTTATTTTTTATTTTGTTGAACTCGAGGTTCCTGACAAAGTCAAAAGGCCTTGATGCAATAAACAAATGTCATGTGGTTCTTTCATGCCTTTTAAAACCTAAAACGGGTCAGTGCCGACCCGAACACAAGAGGAAGGTTAAGGTTTTCAGATAAATGTGCTCTTCCTCCTCCAGTTGGAGCTCGGGCGCCTCGGCTCGACCCGGCCATTGATTAGAGACGTGCGCAATAATTCAAATAATGGCATCGGAGAATGAGCATGCGCTTCCTCATCAGTCATGTCGTTTTGTTAGGCAATGACCCTTGCAGCCATGCCAGCTAAATCATCCTGTGACATTATGGATGGGGTCATTTGTAAGTGTGCCATGCTATTATTACTGCTTTGTTACAATGGATCCTTCTGACCTCAATAGGATTCAGTGACTAAAGAGTTCTGCTCATTATAATCTTCAACCTGAAGAGTCCCAGCCAGCAGGGTGACGAGAGGTCAGGAGCTTTGACGAAAAAGGTTATTCAAAAGGACCAAAGGTGGATTTGACGATGCGCCGAGTCGCGCGGCAAGTTGTTGTCCCTTGAAATTACAATCTGTTTTATTCTCTCTGGCATTTCAAATGTGGTGATTTTGGTCGTTCTGTTGCAGGACATAGTTGCTGTGCGAGCGACCTTATAGTGAACGATATTAGCCGTGGTGATTGCGTGATACGCTGCCTTGCCAAAAAAAAAAAAAAGTCGCCACCTGGATTTAACCACTACCGCCTACTGTACAAGCCTGTTGGGGCATGGCTATGATCTGGGGTTGCTGCAGTTGCTCAGGTCTAGGTTCAGCAACGACCAGATTATTCCATCAATGGATTTTTTTCTTCCCTGATGGCACGGGCAGCATATTCCAAGATGACAATGCCACCGGCCTCAAATTGTGAAAGAGTGGTCCAGGGAGCATGAGACATCATATTCACACGTGGAGTCCAGACCTCGACCCCATTGAGAATCTTTGGGATGTGCTGGAGAAGCTTTGTGCAGCGGTCAGACTCTTCCATCATCAATACAAGAGCTCGGTGAGAAATGAATGCAACACTGGATGGAAATAAGCTTCTGCAGTGTCACAAGATTGATCAAAACAATGCCACAGCGGATGCATGCCGTAATCAAAGCGGAAGGCGGTCCAATGAAATATTAGTGTGTGTGACCTTTTTTTTGGTGGCGACTTTTTCTTTTGGCCATGGCATTGTGTCTCGTTGGCTATGAAGCGTGTTGCGTCGGTGTCAGACTCCCGCATCACACTAGATGAAGGGGATCCCCGATCGCCTCCGGGTGTTTTGCACACCGAGCGAGTCTGTTGCGTTAGCGCCGCCTCTCTGGTGGTTTACGTTAGTGTTTCTTTAACTCCACATTCCTCCAGTTCCACAAACTTTTCCAGTCAGACGCACACAAGAAACCAGAGAGCGATGAACAGCAGATAGATGACCTCATGAACACATTAATGAACACACTTTAAGATCTCTACGAGGTCCAACGAGGAAGAAACTGCAGCTCGGGGGTTTGTAATTTAACCTTCAGAGGAAATACTGCAGAAATAAAAGACTTATCTTTTGATGTGTTTGTAAATGTAATGAATATGTATTGAACGTGTTTGTTATTAGGTCCTGCTCTGCACCGCTGACTTTAAAGCTTAAGGCTTTCATTACCATCTAATACCACAAAAATATGCACAGGATCATATTGATCCTTTATCATGCTCTCTTTCTACAAGCATAATTTCAACTCATTTGTTTTTTGTTTCATTTGGTATTGTAGGTATTAACAAACAAAAGATACTAAACCAACATAGTTTTGGATTTCAGAATATATTCCTTCCTTTTCTTAAAACACGGGACCTAGAAAATGGATGGTACAGCGACCGATACCAGTCGAGTAGCACCATGCAAATCATTCAGTTAATAATCACGAATGTGTTTCATAACGATCAGGTACTTGTCTCAAAGCAATGCACAAATACTCATTCATTTATTTTCTTCGCTTTTTATTGCAAAACCTATTTGTACACTCTTTGGGCAGAACACATGTGCAGAGTTTTTTTAGCCAGACTAGTGAATCACAAAGCTGTTTTCTTAAAAAAAAAATTAACAATGTCGAATCACGAGACCTCAATTTATATCACATGGCATAGATTATGTATTTGTGAAGACTATAATGATGACAAGATTCTCAGATCAAACACTAACGTCGCGACTCTCCCCGCCACCTAAGAGGCCATTTAGAAGCCATTACAGATCAGAAAGGAAGATTTAAATAAGCAGAATTCCTCTGAAAACCACAGCGCAGGTGCCGACATTTGATTACGTTTGGGGTTTCCTCTTTTCCAGTTTGATCCGGATGCCGTTCTCCGGTCGCAGGATGAGCTCGCCGAGCGGCCGAAGATCTTCACGCTTCTGACAAGCTTCCACGTTGAAGTTGCGCAGAATGGACGCCAAGATCACCTTTTCTTCCATGAGCGCAAAGCGTTGACCTGCGGACGCATGACATCCGTTACGATGGGGTCTCTGTGGTGAAGGATGCGCAAGGACACGGGTCCAGTTCAACGCAAAAAAAATGAAACCTGTGCCGTTCTCACCGATGCAGTTGCGGAGTCCAGCGGAGAAGGGGACGTAGGCGTATGGAGGCCTCCCCGCTGAATTCTCGGGCAGGAAGCGGTCGGGCCGGAACTCTTCGGGCTCGGGGAAGTATCGCGGGTCGCGGTGCAGGGCGTAGGTAACGATGATGGCGTTGGCGCCTTTGGGAACCTTGAAACCATCTGCAGGTACAACGGAAACGTAATTACTGTCCGTGCTCATCATCACTTCACACCGTTTGTGGCTCAAGCCATTAGATATCGTCACAGACAAGTGAAGGCTGTTTAATGCCCCAAACAAGAAGGCTGAGAACTGGTGGATCACATTTTTATTTGGTAAAGTCTAGGAAAAGGTGAAAAGTCCAATGACCAGCTCGTATCTGACCGCCGGCGCCCTTTTGAACTTCTCTTTATTCATGCCACCATATTCTCGGAATTGCTAGATCTATTTACTTAATTATTTACACCATTGAGAGGAAAGTGAGACGGATATCCTGAAAAAAAAAAAAGAAGTCCCCTGTCGAATGTCCATTTGCAGCAGTATAATGCTCATAATATATGTGCAGCCTGATGTGCAGCTGTGCAGAAATGACAGGTTGAAGCATAAGAAACAGACATGCACAGCATATAAAGTTGTTTTAGAATTTGAATGTCAAAAGTATGACGTGTTTATCGCTTCACTGTTCTTTCACAATTCTGTTTTTCGTAAAGAGAGATAATCTGTTTTAATTAGTTTCCCAACAGATTCTTAATGTCAACTCTAAATATGGTCAATCCCAGACTTCAGATCTTTACAAGGAACTCATTTTAATCTCATCTCCACTGACGAAGCAACGCGTCTCATCTTGAAATCCAAACATAGGGTCTAAAAATACGGACATAAGTGGAGTAGATTACTGGCTATGGAAGCCCATCCAGTGGCTGCCACCCGCTAATATCACAAAGATTCAACAATCTGGTTCAGGAGAAACGTTGATGGCCGACACTCCTCCTCAAATCTTACAAAAGTATTCAATGCTGCGCACTCGGCCCGGTTAAAGTGCCCACAGGTAGTGGTTTCTCTTAATGCTGGGGCGGGTGTGGCTATTCCGAAAAATTCATTTCCTGGACTAAATGATCCTTTTTAAGGCAATACTCTCAAACTGAATATACACAACATGTACATATTCATACATACACAAGTAAAAAAAAAAAAAACGCAGGGAGCCTCGGCCGTTCCTGGATTCTTAGGAAATGCCGCTGCCTTTGGCGATTTGCACTCAGCGAATGAATGTTTCATTCAAGTGTCATCACTCATCTGTAACTCACTGATGTGGCAGTCTTCACCGATGTTGCGGGCGAAGAAAGGCACCGAGGGAAACAGTCGCAGGGCCTCCTTGATCACACACTCCAGGTATTTGAGCTTCTTCAGGTCCTCCATGTTAGCGGGCCGGTCGGATGCACCTTTTTTTTTTTTTTTTACATGAAACAAGAAACACCGTTCAACCCTTCAGCACAAAATACCGATTAAGAACGGAGAGTAAACGAGCTGTTGAATCGGTTGGTAATCAGATTGACGAGTTCAAAAGTATGTACATCCTACCTAGAGACAATAAATCAGCGATTATTAATTACATTACCCGCTTCGAGGGAAGTAAGTCATCTTTTTACATAAAGAAAACAACACATCCTCACTAGATCTTGTGAAAACGTGGCTCACGTCATCGAGCTCACGTCATGGAAAAGATCGCATTGGTGGCCGCGGCAAATCCACGGAGCGGTGAAAATAATTCAACTGTTCTCCGTGTATCATGGCAAGGACTTTCACATCTATTACCCCTGAATAAGCTCCCCTCGAGCTGTGAAGAACAAAATCTGAACAAAGATGAGTCAAAAGGCCTTTGGGCGGGAAAACAAATGATGTCATGGAAGTTAGAAGATGCGGGGTGTCGGGGCGGAGGGCATGTTACTGTTACCGAACACCTCCTGAAGCTCGCGTTGAACTTTGCCGTGCGCCTCGGGGTGGGAGCCCAGCAGATGTAGCGACCAGTTCATAGAGGCCGCTGTCGTATCATGTCCCTGCACGGCGAGGGCCATGAAATACAGAAAAACACATTGTTTATGATTTCAAAGCAGTTTTTTTGTTGTTGTTGTTGTTGCGGTAAGTGAGAGTATTTTAGGAATTCAAAGTGTGTTGTGTTAGTGTGTCATATATTCGTGCAACTGTAACCAGAGGAATGAGCGAGGGCGAGACACAAATAAACTCGAGAAATGAACTCCGTGAGAGCAGATCTCTGCCCGGCGTGTCTCCCCCTCCCGAACAAAAGACGACTTAAATCTCACTCAATTGCAGTTACGATGGCTGCGACGATAACAAAACCTGGGATTTATTCGTGTCGCTGACTTTAAATGGATCATAACGCCTGGCGGAGATCATAACGAGTTGTATTTCACACCACCAACCCTGAACATAAAGGTGTCCACTTCTTCCTGAATGTCCTGATGACTCATTGTGCTGCCATCCTCATATGTGGTCTTCAACAGCATGTCCAGAAAGGCCTGTCTTTTCTTTGTGCTTTGTTCAGAATCCCCCTTCGACTCAGTATTGGAAAGGATCTCCGCTCTTTCTTTTATCACCTGAGACGGAAAATTGAGGTCAAGGTTGAGGCTCGATGCGGGTTCTGGATCATTTTGAATGTAAAAGACGACTGAACGTCGACTGGTTTTCAAGCCGCTGGCCCCGTTACTCACGTCGGATGTGAAGGAGTGCAGGATCTCGAGTGTCTCGTCGTGCTCCCGGCCTTCGCCAAAGTAGTTGTACAGAAAGTCGGGCCAAAACCACGGTGACCTCTGTCTGCGGCTCACGATGTCACTCATTCTGAAGGAGAAATAAGTCAGGAAAAAGACCGAAACATCAAGCAATTAATCATATCAATATTCCTCTTTGTGTGACGGAGAAGCGTCTAAGTCGCTCACTTGTAAACCCTCTTCACATACTCTGAGTCAGACTGACTCTGGGCGTGAATTTTCTTTCCCATTGCAGTTTCTGGAGAGAAACAAACAAACACATTGTATTCGCTGTATTCCGATCATTTCAAAGTGCAACCAGGGATGAATGCTCAATTCATGCATTCGCTCATTCGCCGCACGTGCTCTCTCACTCACCACAGATAATGTCCAGCGCACTCAGCGTTATGTGACTGAAGCAGTCGAATTCACCCTTCCCCGCCTGCTTCTCCAGCTTCTTCACCAGAATCTCCGCCTGCTCGTTCATCACGTCCAAGAAGTCCGTCAGGATGGAGAAGTGGAAGGTGGGGGTCAACATCTTCCGCCGCTGCCGCCACTTGTCCCCAGTGCTGACCAAAAGCAGAGGACATCAAGGAGAACTTACACAAGGCACATATCCTTGAAACAAATGACAGAAGAAGCAGAGATGAGAGCTTTTATGTGTTCTAAATTGAGCCATTGGATCAAGAATTGACCTTTGACATTTCGGTAACACTTTGCCGGAGTGGGGAAGGGGCACAGTAAGGGCAGCCCTCATACACACCTCCACAGCTTTGAGATTCATTGAAGTTTGCGTCCACGCTTTCAGTCGTCCATACATGCGTTACATCACTAACTCCATCCGTATATCCACGCTCCATCTTGTAACTTAATTTGGACTCCATCTTGTTACAAGCCCGAGACAAAATGCTGTAACAGTATCTTAAACACTTTGCTGTGGACCTTCATGATCACAAGCCAGTGACTCTGAATGTTTTGGCTCCTCCATCGGGCCAGTATTTCCACTGGAGGAGATTGTGAGGACTTTTCGGTGTTCCCCAGATGATGATCCTATTGTGCCACCTTGAGGTGGAATTAGGAACTGATTGCATATTGATTGTGGGGACCCCTCCACTTTAGTCCCACCTTTTAGCCCAACATGAATCATTTGAAAAAGTAAATCCCCACTCAATTCACTTCTTACACTTGTATGCTTCTAGCACCACCCTCTGGCTGCAAGGACACACACCATTTTGTTGTTTTTTCCAGTGTGATCACAAACTCAGAAGGGGCTTAAGCTTGGTCGACAGTATGCACATGGGACATATCTATGGGTCTTATTATTTGTATTATTGTTTTTATGATGTTGCCGTTGATTTCACAACTGCAGTGGACATTGTTTTTCTTTTCTTTAACGCAGGAGTCTTAATGTTACAACCTTTTCTGATCGCTTTACTGACAAGCTTTGAATATCAGTCAGATGAGCTCCACAAGTAAATACCTCGTGAGAAGGCCAGTTCGAAGCCAAGGGTGGAGGAAGTTGTATGCATAGGCTTTCTCCATGTGGACGGAGTTGGTCAGAATCGCCTACAAACGACAATTAGGGGCAAAATCCAAAGTGCAGGAAAGAATAAGCAATCAGAAACAGCAAAGTTGCGATTTAATAACTGGAATGGGGAGCAGTAGCAGTTACGGAGGCTGTAGTCATACAGATGGATCCAAATCTAAAACGATCACAAAGAAATATACAATGAAAGAGACAATATAACTACAGCAAGTCTGTTTGTCGACTGCCATCCACTGTTGACCATTGTCTGCTCCTGTTGTGCAATGACATAATAGAAAGACCGTGTTGTCACAAGGAGTAACTGAGGTCAACTCTGGTTGTTTTGCTGAATTTATCTGTTGTCCCTCTGCTTCACAGGTTAGTGCTCTAGGTACATCTGTGCAAACACATGGACCGTGATAACTTTACATTAAAAAAAAAAAAGACACTTTCTACTCCTATTCACTCCCTGAGATAACACATTTACAAGATAAAGCATGTGGACAAAGCAGTTCCACCTGCTGTCGGCTCAGTCGGCGTGCTGTAAATGGGCAGTTGTCGGTCAGTGTACCTCGACGGTTTCCGCGTGAAACAGAATCACAAATGGGATCGGTCCGATCCAGAGTTTAAATAGCGGCGCATCTCTGAAGTCACGGGTTAAATCCTCAATTTGACGAAAGAAATCTGAAAGAAAATACGTCTGCATTTACAGTATTCATACAGCAATGAAGAGGCAACGACCTCATCGGTCATGTCAGTCACCGTGAAGTGCTGGAGCCGCCTGCGGGGCCTCCCGCGGCAGCATGCTGATGTGGTTCTTACCGCCTGCGTTGGCTTCGAACTGCAGTGCATTTCCTATGAAGGGATACGTCCCCGCCGCCTCCGGTATGGGCTTCATGGTGAACCATTTGTGCAGGTAATCGCTGAGCAGCCTGTAGGTGAGGTAGGTCAGGATTGCGACGAAGACGCTGGTTCCAAGCAAAGGTATCGAGTAACCGCCGAGCAACGCCGCCATCTCTTTTGGCTGTGTGTACGCACGTGTGTGTATTTGTGCGTGTTTAAATAGCAGTCCGAGGCGGTGAGCCATGTGAAAGGCTCCTTATCTCTGCAGGACGCCCTCCCCTCAGCTCACTGGGTTAAAGTTATGCCGCCATAGTTATTCATTGCTGTTCATGTGCCTATAAAAATACGTTGGGCGGTACCGAATGTGGGAGATATGAGGTAGATAAACAAAATGAAAAAGATTAAGATGGTAAATGTTGGTCCAAATGATGTAATAAACATGTTAATTATTAATGATATTCCACTTGTCCTGATCATGACTTGTATCCTATCCAACCTCTTGTCACGTTAAGCCTAATGATTAATAAATAACAGCCGGTTATGTTCATCCATTGTTTTGTGTTTTTATTGAACACTTTCAACAAAAAAATGTTTCTCCAAAAGTACTTTATTCAAAGCCTTGTTATTTGTGTTGTTTGAGGCTATGTAGTTTTGGGTACCTTTTTTAAAATGGACCTGTTAAATTCATCTGTGG
Source organism: Clinocottus analis (assembly GCF_023055335.1). Classification (NCBI taxonomy): domain Eukaryota; kingdom Metazoa; phylum Chordata; class Actinopteri; order Perciformes; family Cottidae; genus Clinocottus; species Clinocottus analis. The sequence continues at coordinate 2,723,503 of NW_027175954.1, read as the reverse complement.
CGTAATCTTCAGAGACTGAGCATCAAGGCGGTAGATGGCACACTGACGTCATGTAGAATATATTCAATCTTTATGGATTTGGACGTTTTGCAACCTGGCGAGAGTTCACATACTGTAAAAACATTGGTTTCTGTTTTTTTACTGTTAAGCCAACAAAATAATGAAGCACTTCAGCATTCCTCCACCAAAGTCTTTAATTCAAGCCTTTCGGCCTTTCGGCTCGCCGTTCAACCGTAAAGTGAATAAATAAAACCAGAACAATTTTGAAACATTTCAGATTTAATTTCTGCATTTAAAGTTACCAAGATTGATAAATGCAGTACTAGCATTTGATGAAAATATGAAAAATAACTGCAACAAGACTTTTGCCTTGTATTTACATTGCAGAGCAATGCAAATACAATATTGTGTTTACTCAAAATATGCAGAGGGCAAAACAATCTGCAATCACTTGCAATTAATTGAACAAACATTGGTAAATACTATGCCAGAGTGAAACGCATTCACTCTTGCAATCGATTCGTCATGCCAAGTGCGATGAGGAGCTTCTGGTGGAAGGCCGGCACCCTCTCCTTATGGACGGGCCAGTCCAGGACGCAGCATGAGCGCAGCATGCCCCGCCGGAGGAAGAGGGAGCGAGACAACTTGTAGTCGTGGACGTCCTGCAGGAAGACCAGAACCACAGAGTCCCTGCTGGCTTCAATGACCTGGTGAAATGCATGATGGGCTTTAAATCTGAATAGGAGATGGGAGCAAAGAGACAACTGTGAGAACTCAGTATGCAACCAAACAGAATATACTGCATGTCGCAATATTCTAAATAACCTCATTTGATAATTAATTAACCTTTGTTTCATTTACCTCCTACACCAGGGATCTCTGAGGAGAGTTTCAGTGACGACAAACAAGATCTTTCTCGACTTTCTCATATTATCCACGATGGATTCAAGTCGCGACATGCCGGGGATCGAGTCTCGATCCTCCAAACAAAACTTGCAGTTGTCGTTCTCCAAGGGGACCATCCTTCTCTCCACCCAGCTCGCGTCTTTCTCCGCGTGGACGACGTAAGCGTCGTACTCAAATTCCTGGCCCTCCTCAACGTTGGCGTCGCTGAATCCCAACGTGCGATTGATCAATATGTTGCAATAAAACTGGATCCGCCAGCCGTGGAACCGCACCAGAAGCGCGGTTACTGTCAGCATGACGACGGCAGTGCTGCTCAGTATGTAAAGGGCCTGAAAGGGGGTCATGTCTTTGCAGGATTGGACGTCAAAATCCATGATGGAGTTGTTAAAGTACGCTAGTGGGGTGTTGCACATATAGTGGTCCCTGAGACCGGGCACACTTGTCCCATTTGTGTTGTTCAACCACGTCACAAACCACAGCATGCTCTCACACGTGCAGTCGAATGGATTGTTGTCCATGAGAAGGAGGCTGAGGTTGCTCACGGGTGTTTTGAACACGTTGGGCCTCACAGCTGTGAGCTGATTCTTCTGTAAATTGAAAACCCTCAGTGAGCGCAGGTCATCAAAAATAGCGTCCTTAAGACTATCGAGGAGGTTGTTGGCCAGGCTGATTTCACTGAGGTTACTCAACCCTCTCAGAGCCTCTGCCGGGATCTCATCCAGCCCGTTGCTGTCCATCTGTAGGGTCATCAACCTCTGTGTGTGCTTGAGATACAACACTGGCCCCCCTGGGTTGCCGCTCTTCCACAAGCGAGCTAAGTTGTTATGCTGGAGCTTCAGCGCCTTCAGGTTCACAAGCCCCTCCAGCATATTCTCTCTAATGTTGGCAATGTTGTTGTTGCTGAGGTCCAGGACGGTGAGGTTGGGCAGCGGACGGAAAGGAGAGGGATCCATGTTCACTGCTTCGGCTTTGAGACTCCTTCCCAAATTGAGGACCCTCAGATTGGGAAGATTCACAAAGGACGTGGAGCTCAGATCGACTGTCTGGTGGTTATTGGACATGTGCAATTCTTTAACTTGGTCCAGGTCTTCAAACTCTTTGCCGGTCAGAGTTTGCTTGATGAAGTTGAAATCCAGAAGGAGAGTGGTGAGGTTTCTCAAAACGGAGAAGCTCCGAGGATTAATCTGCATTATAGCTGCCCCTGTTAGATTGAGCTTTCTGAGAGGCGATCCTGCAAGTGAGACTAGCGTCTTGCTGTTGATGTTTCTGAGCGAAATGTAGCTACTCCAGCTCATGTCGAGCTCCTGAAGACTTGTCAAGCCTGTAAATGTGTGCTCTTTAATTTCATGAGCGGAAGTTCTCTGCAATATCAAACTCTCCAGGGCACTCAGTGGTTGGAAGGAGAAGTCCTCGATGATCGGGGTGTTGTGACCTTTCACAAGAGCTTTTGTCATTTGGAGTCTTCTCAAACTTTTCAGCCCCTGAAATGTGTCCTTGGTCAAGAGCTTGAGCTTGTTGTCGGTCAAGATTAGACTCTGAAGTCTGGACAACCACCTGAATGCACCTCCTTCAATTTTACCCATTTCATTACGGGACAGATCCAGGAAGGTTAGATTAGTTTTCTGCAGGCCCGTAAAGGTTGTGTTTGTGAGTGTGATCAGCGTCGTCTTCTGAAGAAATAGGGCATCGATGGCTGTCCCTGACAACTCCCAGCAGAGTTTGGAAATAACAAGCGTGCCCAAATTGCTTCCATCCATGATCAAAGTACGTAGGCCTGAAATGGGCTGAAAGCAACCGTGCTCCAACTGCAACGAAACATAACACAGGACTTGCGGTGAGACAAAAAAAAAAAGGGAAACAAAACAGACAACTGAAAACAAAGTGCTTCAAATACTACTTTCTAACACTTGCTACAATTTTGACAACACCATTTCATTTCCCATTTCTGGGTAAGTCTCTTACCGTTTTCAGCGACACGGATGACATGTTGAGGACTTGCAGAAGCGACGAATTGCTGAGGAACAAGAAGTCGTCTTTCTTCAGAGTGGCGACGTCATTGAACGCCAGATTGAGGCTCACGAGGTTGGGCAGCTGAGGCTGAGAGCCGAGCTTGGCCGACTGCAGGTTGTTCATCGACACATCAAGAACTCGCAGGTTCTGTAAACATCCAAAAACATAGGAATGTAACGCATGAGAGGCAAATCAAACAAGCTATTAATCCAGGTGTTGACCCACCTCATCAGTTTAACTGTACCTGTAGTGCAGAGAAGGTCTCCCCTTTAAGCTTTAACCTATTACTTGCCATAATCAACCGTGTTAGATTAGCGCAATAGCTCACGTCCTCCTTCTTCAGCGCAAACACTTGATTGTGTTCCATGTTCAGTGTCTGCAGCAGAGGCAGCGTCTGGCACAAACCCTGGTCCAGCTTGGTGATGCTGTTGTAGCTGACGTCGAGGTGGACGAGGCCCGGGTACGGGGCGAGTGACCCGGGGGGGAGCGTCTTCAGTCTGTTGTGAGACAGGTCCAGGCTGGTGATGCTCCTGGGAAGGTACGGAGGGACAGCACTGAGGCTGAGGTGGCTGCAGTCGGCTCTGCCGTCGTCGTGCACGTGGCAGGTCTTCTTCCGGGAGGCCACGCAATTGTGCCGGCCCGTCATAACATGGCACATGATGAGCACCGGCAGCAGGAGAAGGGAGCGTAGGGCAGGCATCGTTTCAAAACCTTTAACAAACAACCAAAATAGTTGTACGCATCTGGATGATGTAAGAAGTATATTTCCTTTTTTTCTCCCCTTTTTAGCTCTAGGATTTTTTTGGAGCTTTTTAGCTGTCAACAACATGCCTACCGATACTGAGAGTGACTCAAAACAGGAAAGTTGTGGGCCGTAAAAAAAAAGCAAAGAAATCAAGAGGCTCACACGCTTCAGAGAGGAGAGGGGAACTGAGTCTGGTCAGGCGACGGTTCGCTGTTCATCACTAGCAACATCTTTCATGTCATTCATTTGATTTGTAAATATAAAAATGCTGAGTGGTGCCACTTCAATATACATATTTGTCATTAATGTGTGACCCAATATTGAGGAAAATGTTTCCACATAAAATATCTCTTCCAAAGACACAACAAGTTATATTATTATTACTATCAAAAGTACACAAATATGAGGACTACATGATAATCAGAGCAGAGTCTCACTTTGACACTCCACACTTTAAAGTCTACCGGCTTTATATCTGTAATATTAGAGTCCTTACCAGATTTTGCCTTTTTACATATCAGACTTCATGGACTTGAAACCGAAGGCATTCACTTCCAGCACCACCGTCTCTTTTGCTTCGGAGCGCAGACGAGAGCCTGGAAGTCTGGCACACGGCGCATGCGCACTGCGGCCACAAAAACAGACAATACGGAAATAAGGTGCTGGCAACTGCGGTTTCACTTCCACATCGCATAAATCCGCAGTATAATTTAACTGTTTCATGCTTGACGACAAACAGAAATACATGGGAAGTTGGACAACATTCATAGTTGCTTCCTACAAACCAGCCTATTTAAGTGGCTCGTGCACTATTTAAGTGTCTCGTGCACTAAGTCTGAATATTGCTCTCGGCGAAGGTTTGCTCAGGCGTAGTGTAAACGTGTTATAAGGGAAAGTTGTTTTCAGTTGCCGAAAAAAAAAAAGCTGAATCTTGTTGATGTGTTTTTTAGCAGAGTGATCATCAATTTCTATATAAACGATCGTCTCTCTGAATGAGACAAGAACCGGAGAGTAGACGTGCCAGGCAATGTGGAGGAGCGACACTTGGGTGCAAGCTTGCTCCAAATAAGTTATTCTACAGCTATAACGCCTCTTTAAATTTGAAATAACCTATGTAAATGCATAGGTGAAGCCCCATCCGTCATTAGTTTCATCGGCTATACATTCTGGAAACAGACCTTATGTGCTCTCTCCACCTTTCCTCTTTTACGCGTCGGATTTCTGTGCCCATTGATGTGCTGCAGCTGGCAAGAAAAGCCTTTATCGTCTGTCCGTGAACTTGAACACTGGAGAGAAGAAAAAAAAAACCAGGTTGGCCTTGAAAGGTCTGGGCAGGTTTTCTTGGATTGGATTCAAATAACGAGTCCGCCCATTTGACTCTGATGTGTCACATATGCACATGACACGCGTGCTGATCTGTTTGCACAGGCTTCTTAAAAGTCACGTAGGAAGATGAGTGTGAGTTGTACATGCATGTTCTTGTAGAATGATATATCTAGTTGAATATACAATTTCAGCGAGTGGAAGTGAGTGATTTATTTACATGATGCTTTTGCTTCCCTAAAATACGCTCTGCAATAGTAAAAAAAAAATACAGAAGTAAGACAATGTCATTCAGACAACATTCTTGCCCATGTTAGTAGTAGAGGGTGTATAACTATTCTGCACTTCTTAAAGCTCAGTTTACTTGAGTACACCTTTAAATATTACATGACAACATGCACAGCAGGGATACATTACACAAATACTAGTATGTTCACAAACCACCATGTGGCATAAACACTGCCTTTAAAAAAAACAAAAACATAACATATTAGAAAATACAATTAACTGGGTTGTAGAAAGTCCTTCACAAAAACATCTATAAGCTTGATTATATAACATTACATGCTCCTATTGAGAACATCAGGGAAGTGAAACTTATGGGTGACAAACTAGACACACAAAAAAACAACAGGGTTAAGTTGACATTTCCACTAGAGGGCAGTACATTACTTTTTATTGTGCTGCACAACATCTCTGCAATAGACACTGTGCTTCTCCTTGAATAGCAAGTTTTGCATATTTATTTCAGGCTTTGTCACAAAAATAAACTATGCACGTGATATCTACTCCATACACAATGTAATCACATATGACCTGATATGTTGTTGCTCACTGTTGCAGCGTGGCTAATAAACGAGTTTAGGTATTTGTAGGATTTGGCATTGTATTGGACTTTTTCGAGGATTCTTGCTTGATTTGGAAATGGACAACTTCTCCCAGCAGCAATAGATGATGCTCTGAATATTGCAGTTAGCACCAATTTCCCTTTAGAAATACATTGCAAGTAATTAAATGAAACTAATTTATTGAGCCATATATATATATCACAACAGCTTTAGGCAGCGAGTGGTGTATTATTGAGATTGTCCAAACACCAATAAACCAATGGCCATACCCATTTGGAAAAGGTCAGCCCGAATGTAAAAGCTGAAATGACCTTCTGCTAAATAAAATAAATCAATTGAAACAACAGTTGATCAACAAACTGCACTCCTGAAAGCAAAAGCAATTAACTTCCTATAATTGATGGTTGGGTCATGTGTCATTTCCTCCTTCAGGCGGTGTTCTCAGTTGCAAGGAATGCCATTTCAAACCAATACATTTTTATTTTTTTTCCACGATTGCTTTGATACCCTGTTAAAAGTGCATTCACTGAGCACGTCTTTCACTGCAATATCCTCGGTGTCATTTAAAATCTTCAATCATATCACACCGACAGCCATTGTGAACCACAGTGTGTTAATTAGCTCGACATCAGCTGTCGCACAACGGAGCCTGTGTCCCATCAGTCCCGAGAATGCCATTAATCCAAAGCCGCACTGGCACCGTTCAAAGCCACTCTGTGTCAAAGTGCTGCTCAAACCAATTATTTATTGCATCAATATCTTTGGTAAACTTTGATTAGAAGTCTGTCTATATTTGTAGCTTGTTCCCACCTTACCACATACTGTACATGGAGCCATTATGTCATTGTGTGTTTCTTTTAAAGCCTCTTTAAAGCTAGCACAATGACCCATTGTTTATGTCCACCACTTTGGTCCAAACAGAAATATTTAAAAAAAAAAACAATTGGATGGATTGCCATGAAATCTGGTACGGCCCTTTTTTGTTCTTTTTTTTTTAGGTTGACTCCAAGCGCTTTTGGTAATTCCCCATGTTTTCTTCGAGTCCCTCTGTGATTGTGACATTTGTCCTTCAGGGGTTGTTTGCACCTGCTCACCTTGGTGCCCCCATGTTTCAGCAAAGTGTCTTGGAAGCTCTTGTGGCAGATAAAACATGATAAAGTGCCCTCTCGGCGGATGAAATGAGACGCAGCGCACTAATGGGAGTCCTTCAATGGAGAAAACGTGATGCAGTGCCATATGAGTTGCCCTACATCCCAGAATGCTTTGCAACCAGCATGCAACTCAGCATGCAGCTATTTATTTTACTACGTCCCAGCTCCTTCGACATTTATTTTCTTATACATGACCAACATCTGACACTCATATTAAATCATGCTTAATACTATAACATGATAATCTGTAATATTTGTGATCGTTTTTTGGATTGTACTTGTCATTGAATTTACTGCACAATATCTCTGATGTGCCTATTAAAAAAAAAGAAAAATCTTAACGCTTCTTTTGACGTAGCACACAAGCTTATTTCTCCGTCTACCCCTGCACACCCTGTTTGCTAATAGATTATTGATTATGTGGAGATTTATGGAGGGAGGACGCTGACCCTATCCCATTTAATTTAAGCACATTTTCTCTCTCGAATACCTGGATTAATAATGCGGGTGAGTACAATTGTTTTGCATGTATCTTTGTTGGTGATTCCTCAACGTTCATTGCAGTTTACCACTCATCCTCCATCACACACTTTTTTATCCCTTCTCTCTTTTCCTCTTCATCCTCTCCTCAGATTAATAGAGCAGGTCCGTCCTGGGACAGGCCTCAGGCCACCTGATTGGTTTAGCCCGGTGTTAAGCCGAGGCAGTTTACAGGCTTTGTGCCAATGGCTGGATTGCTGAAGACCAAAGCACTGTGGTAATGGTCAAGTAAGTAATGTGAGAGATTAAAAAAAAAAAAAAAAGCATCAGATTCAGGCGCTACATTGTGTTCACTGTCAACAGCTCATTGGGGGGAAGGAAGCAAATACAAGCATGAAAGCTGACAGGAATTAGCTGCATCAGATTCTCTCAGGATAAACACAACTTGGCAGCGGAATAAGGGGATTAAAAGTACGTTGACCCCCCCCCTCCCCCGCCCTCTCCCTCCTGCTGTACTGTGGACTGAGTGACAAGGCATTGCTGTACATGTTTCACTTGAGCCCGAGAGCGGCTAGTGCGTGCCATGCGCACGTGTGATTGAATGCGCTCATGCAAGAGGGATAACTGGGGGAGGCAGCGGCTCCATCAATGGGAGTGTGTGTGTGTGTGTGTGTGTGTGTGTGCCGCATTCTTCATCTTACCAGCTCGGTTCAATCTCCTCTCCCTCATTTTCCGACTGAATCTCTGGAGTATTGGAATGCCTCGAAACCAAAGGTGAGTTTGCCCTCTTGGCTCTTGACTGTTTTTACAAGTTGGATCTGATGTTATGTAACCCCCGAGCAAGGCAATGCCAATATCAACTGAAATCCTCACTTCACACTGAATAACACTCTCCTATTATGTGCCTGTGAGTTTATGTGTGTGAGTTTATGTGTGTATTTACCCCCATACGCCTTATGGCTGCTAATGGAGTTAATTGCAGTCTCCCAGCAGTGCATTGTAATTGTCTGACGTAATGGGCATCTGCTGTGTAGGAGCAGCTCAAAGTGGGAAAAAAAACAAGAGCAAGGAGTCCAAAAAAAAAGGGGGCTGTCTGTGCACTGATATTCGAGGAAGAGGGGAGTTAAATGCCTGGATTCATCTTCATCACAAGTGAGTAGATTTTAGATGTTGGAGAGGGGGGGAAAAAAAGAAGCTCATGTACATACAAGGAGCGCCGCAGGCAGCAGCATCAATGTTGTAGTATGTTCTCTCTCTGCCCTCTGCAGAGAAAAAAACGACACTGCAGTATATCTCCCCCTCCCCAGTTTGCTGACCAATGATGTTTGGAGGTCAGACGCCAAGCTCTGCTACCGGTGTCAGCCACTGACACACAGCTTGTGTGGTTGTTACATCTCAGAGGAAAGGCGGGGCAAATGTGCATCGTGTGATTCAATCAAATGCATGAGAGAATAGAAAACAGAACAGGAAATGGACCTATTACTCTTGGTGTTCCTTATCAGATTCAGTCCTTTTTCAAGGACACAAACACACCCAAATATTACATAGAGGACTCCACTATGTCACACAGCACACAAGCCTTTATTCCTGATGGTGATCAATGAAACCTTCATGGAAGAGTGCAAATTATAGAATGTCTTCACTTCAGTGAAAACACTCATTGTCAGCTGCAACTGTTGTTCAATTATATCATTGTGTTCTTTTTATTTGAGCATTAGCTGATGGTATGTGCGCCTTACCACTGGCTAGTGCTCACAAAGTGCTGATTCAAGACTCTTCTCACTATAAGTGGTCCCCAGGGGTGACAGGATATCAATAGTGAACTGGAATCAGCAGCGTGGATCTACTACTGTGCTGTTAACTCTCTGCAGTGCAGCTCCGTAAAATGCAAGGAGAGACAATTCTTGGTGCGGGGGAGCGCGGCTGGAAATATGGCAGATACAGTGAAAACCTTATTGGGATGATAACTCTTTGCAGTTGTTCAATTAGATAAACCAGTGTAGCCCGTAGATCAGCCTTACAATTTCCTTTTCTCTTGAAGCAATAGTTAAAAGAAATAGCATCTATTACATACAAACAAAGCTATCTTCGCATTAAGATGTACAGCATGACATGTATATGGTCTGTGGACAAATACAGGACGCAGAGACGTAAACCACCGTTTGGCCGCTCGGGGACAGCAGAAAAAAGCTGTAAACACAACATTAACGCAGTATTGTCTTCGCAAGTTGATATGGCTAGTGCGTTAGCAAACAGTTGACTAAAGAGTAACATCTCTTGACACTCAGCAAACGTTAGTCCAATATTACCTCTCTTTTTAGCTCTGTTTTGGTCTCCTCCAACTCCTGAGGAAAATATCTGGCTCTGATGCCGCTAAATGTTCCGCTATGTGCAGTAGCTATAATTGCTAACAATACTTTAGAAGCGCTACATACAAGACGAGCATTTCCATAGCCTTGGCTCTCATCATGGCGACTATGGACCTTGCGGCCAATGGTGCGAATAGCGCTAACAGTGCAAGCTATGGCAAAACTCCTGAGCTAGCAGTGTTTGTCTGAGGGGTAACTCGAGGGTGAATGCTATGTCTCCGCGACAAGCTGGAACCGCTGTATGAGGCCGTGCAGAGTGGTGGCCTTGAGCTTGCCAGTGGGGCACCCTCACATGCACAAACATGCAAGCAAACGCATGCCAATCCAGTTGGGCTATGCTTCATCCTCTGCTCAGCTAGACGTTACTCCATACCTTTTTTAAAGTAGCAAATAGGTGATGTTTGCTCGGTTTTAGTTTCTCGAAACCTCTTCCCGGGACTTTGTAATGAGATCTAATTTGTGCATGCAGTTTACACTGACAGTGCCTTGAGCACTGTGCCCCGCTTTTGCAGACACATCTTGTGTGAAGACTTGCCACTGCGAGACCATGTGCTGTGAAACAAGTGCCCTATTCAGGAGGAGATTACACCCTTCTAACACCAAACTGATTGCATGGAAGGCAGGCAAAGCGTTGTGCCAGCACCTTAAGCTTTGGCTGCAACAATCTGGCAGTACCAACACCCCTGTCAGTGATAGTCAGCAGATGGGACGTAATGCCCTCTTGATTTAAAAAGCCATATGGTTTGAGGGAATGTTTGAGGTGCACTGGTTCCTTTCAACATACAAATGGTATGTTCAGAAGAACTCCCGCAGAGCAGCATCAAGTCAAGTTTGTTTTTCATCTTCCTCATTCAGGAGTGTCATTATGTTGCGCAACACTCAGACGTATTGTTTTTAATTACCACCGGGTGCAGATTTTGAAAAAATTCACATGACTTGTATGTGCTGGTTGAATCTCACCACTGTTCAACAGAGCACGATATCTTCAACGAAACAAACAAAGAAAGAAACCAAAAAGAAGCGATGAGTAGATGTGTCCAGAGCAGATATGATACTATTTGATAGGATTTCATAGATTTTTAGTTTGAGTAGGTTTCAGCTGATGAATACAAAATAATAAACAATCGTGCCATTTTCCTCCGTCCACTAATAAGATCATCCCCCTTTGGCTAAATACACAAATATTTCTCTGGGTCATGTGGTCAAAAGTGATTTAGCGATTTAGGTTTCTTTTGATGTAGCGGAGCAGCGCTGTTACCAAAGAAGGAAGCTGGAGATTCATGGATCACATTCCTCATCCTAAAAAAAAATCCCTTTGCTTTGACCCGCCGCATGCAACACGTTCAGCAGGGCAATTTGTGACTTGTACATCTCCAATTGTCCCATTTCCTCTTTGTGCTGAAGCTGTGACACGACGCACTGTAACTTTGAAGTGAAAGCCTGTGAAGGCTTTGACCCTGTAGCAGTAGTTTTCTCTGCGGCACATCCTGTGAAGAAGTCAATGAGAACAGTATTTCATTTTACTCATTATGCTCATTGTTTTTTCACTGAATCAAATCAAGTTCACTTATTTGCACCTTCATGTACATAATTGCGTACAGCTATTGTATGTTTGGTCTGGATTAATCTCTTGTCTCCTCCTAATGAATGTCCCAACTCTCCCCTAGGGCAACGCAGGTCTGATAGGATTAATAAAGCCATTACTTAATTACAAGACCGAGGAAACGCTGAAAATCTATAAAGAGGATTTACAGCCCGTGGAATAAATCAAGGATAGAATTCTGATGCAAATCTTTCCTTTTTTTATTATTTATAAATGATTATTCCTAACAGGCTCATTAGCAAGTAGATGATGGCAACAGCTGAAGCGGTTGATTCTGCCAACTTTGTATGAGCAACCGCAGCTGGTTTCTCTGCCGCTGATATAGAACACCACGATAAATCTTCAGTCATGTGAACATAGTGGCTGCAGAAATACATCAATATATATGTAGTTTTTTCTTTACACACCTTTTGTTAAAACGTGGTTAATGTCAAATCAGGGTTCTCACTCTTTTCGAGAGATCATTTTAGCCCACTGTTCCTTAACCGAGGACGGCTCAAATGCAGAGAAGAATTTCCCCGAGGGGATTAATAAAAGGATGACTTTCTTTTTTCTTTTCTATTTTCATGACATAGCTAAACACAGCCTATTCAACATGCTCAGACCCATGAACCTCCATTTGAATGTTGACATGATCCAGAGCATTGCTTCAGATTGCAGGCTTTATCTCCTTGAGGAGTTCTGGTAGTTAAAGGAAAATAGGAGAACGTTGAAATCATTTTCGAGGACCACACAAGATTTACCAGTATAATTGACTTTTTCAGTGACTTGGAAATTGGTCAACTGCTTTCAAGGTTTGATGGTGAATCGTGTACCTTTTTAAAGATAAAAAAAACAACCTTTGGACTATTAATGTAAGGAAATTGAACTGTAGAAGTCCTGCTGAGATTTAGTGGAAACATATCTAGGGTGTCTCTTAGCCCTTTTTTTAATGCATTCTGGGATAGGCTACAATAATAGCATATAAAAAGTGGGTTGAACTGGATGGATAGATCAACTGAGACGGGACCTATGATGTCCTGTACGGGCTGGAAGCTCCATCTACTCTAAGGATAGAGATGTGTTTCAAAGCACAACAATGGCAAAATATTATATATCCTAGAATTTGACTTAGCAGCACAGATTCAGCTAAAAATGTAGGGACTACGAACATCTCAGGCGAGACATCGAGCATAGAGTTCATCCAAAACTGTGAGGACTCTGTGTGCTCTGCGTTTCCTCCAAGATAAGCAAACATGTTCTCTACCAGAATACAATGATCCCAATGTTAATCTTGCTATGCTGGGTTGTGGTTAGTTTTGTTCTGTGGTGTCACTGGCGTGGACGCTAAACCCACAGAGGAAAAGAACATAGCCCCAAAAAACGATATCTGAATTTGGGTCGACGCAGCTTTTTATGATGGTTCATAGGATTGAACAATGTTCATGTATAATGAAGATTGTTCTGTTGTAAACTTGTAGAGGTTGAATTGCATTTAATTTACAGGTCCTGCTTCATGGTGCCTTTAAACATTGTCGTTGGTTCTGGACCGTTAGCTCAGGTGAATTTAGTGGGGCGGTTGATATTGGATTGAATTGTCTTTGTACGTCATGAATCATGCCTACTTTCAAAGCACATTATGATGTGTTTTTAAAACGAATGAATCCAACAGTGTCACAATCATTGCACAATTGTAACTGTTAAAGGTTATACTTGAGGCCAACAACAATACTTCATCATGTATCGCAAACCAGAGATTCATTGGCATGTTTGAGTGTATAGTGGATTGCTTTTTATGCTAGATGTGCTGCTCTCAATGTTTCCCATATCCTTTACTTTTGTAGTCTTGGGACATAAAACATATAAAGTTTAAATCAAGAAAAAACTTTGTATTTGTATTTATTCACTATATTTTTAAAAATTAGGTAAATGCTGAGTAAAAAGACAATACGTTGACTAAATAGTTGGCAAATAAACTAAGAATAATTATGAGAACATCTGCTACGTGAGAGCATCGAAACTCTCTGCAATTCTACATGTGAAATCTTGCTGGATTATTCTAAGACACTCCTAAACGCATCTCTCCTGAGCTGACAATCAGTGTATTTTCTCACCAAACACCTGATAGTGTGAACCTCAAAGGTTCAGAGACTCTTGTGACACTGTCTGAGCCACCTGGCGCATCCACAAGTTGACTGGCATCACATCCTCTTGAAGATGCTCTTACTCTCTGTGACATCACTTTGTATTGTTCCCTGCGTACTGCCTGCCCCTCTTTTCACTTACTCATAGTCCATTGTGTCCTTTTTCTCATCTATTATATTTGCTTATCTCCAGCTCTCCTAGTGAGCATTCAAGGCAGACACCACATCAGCATCCAGCTCCGCAACATTTCATCAGCCACAACACGGCTTATCAATCCACTCGGCAGTCACACAGGAGAGGCCTGGCTCGACAATCATCAGTGAAGGGTATTGAGGCGGATGAAGTGCAGAGTAATATTAGAAATGTGTTGCAGGGACGGCGTCTATCAGTAATTGGGTTTGGAAGACACACGCGTGGGAAACATGAAGGGGTGTGTTGCATACCGAGCGTAAGCCGCTCTGCGTTCGCTCCATGCCCCGATAAGGAAAAGCAGAGAGGTGCACGAGGTCATGAGCTCCAGGAGTACGATTAGATGCTTCAATGCCAGGGTCATAATTTATGTTGAGGGATCATCAATGGTCTTAGTACAGATTTGATCAAAACCATTCGACATGCATATTGATACTGACTCAAAATAAGGTATACAAGACTAAGAGTCTTCAGCCCAGCAGCTCTGTGCAGCTGATGCTGGATGCTAATATTAGTACATTGATCTTTAACTTGCTGATGTTTAGCAGGTAGGATGGTTAACATCTTAGTTTACTCAACACAAAATAGAGTTGAGGATGATGGGAATGGGAATATGTACGTTTTGCAGGTATTTTCTGGTCAACGAAAGTATTGGACACACTATTATTAGTTATCACAGTTATTTTAGTTCACCCTGAGGGGGGAGGGCATGAATGTCTCAGCCAAATTCCATGGCAATCCATCAATTAATGTTTGACCATTTCAGGTCAAACCTGACAGAGGTAATGGAGGAGAAGACGCAGGATAACCAAAGTTACTTCTTCCTCTCGCAACCATGAATGTCTTGTCTCAAATTTCACGGCGGTCTATCCAATATTTGTTGAGGTATGTTACTGCGCAGCCTTAAAATCTTGGGGAGGTTTAAAAGCATGTGTGGAATGTTATTAAAGAGCCTACATCTGGCAGACACCACAATGTTTGCTTGTATTATTGTGTCAAGCACACGGTTTCAGGACAGATTCCACTTGAAATGGAATTCACACTCTCGAGTCCTCGGGTCTGAACACATTTGCTGTTTGTGTTTTAGAAATTAAGTTTCATCACCTCGTGTGGCTTCACACAGGAAATTGCGCGAGGGAGGAATGAGCAGATCAATTAGCCGTCTGGTTTCCTAAAATCCCCCTTGTGCCCTGCTGCTGTAATTACGGGGTTTGACTCATTACACAACGACAGCCTCTGTTGGTGGGAGCTACCCTCTGAACGTTAGACAGCTGCTGACTCCTCATCTGAAGGGAGAAAAACAGCAAGGCACGCCAAACAGCCGAGTATGCCATGCAGATGTGCTGAACATGAAATATTGTCACTAATTTGAAAGCAACTCCTGTCAGCTGACGCCTTGAAAAAGCGAGACTACTCGATGTAAGGAAAATGAGAACCTATTTCAGTATTTTGGAGTTTACAGTATTGTTGATGTTACTGTCACATTGAATGGGTTTTATGTCTACTAGCGTCTGTGTTGTGTACAGGACTCTAGGAGATGATGCTGGTTTCAATTGATGTGGCTGCGTTGATGACATTTGAGCTGACTTTGGTCTAGACCTGCTGAGAGCATTCCTGTTTAACTTTTCTTCAACAGCGAGGCACTATCTCTGTCTGTCTGTGCTTTGATTTGTGAGAATGGAATTTGGGGGCAGCACAACCAAAACAAGGAGCTAAAAGAGGCTAAATATCTCTCTAGCACTGCAGAGTACAACAAACTAATTTACTTCTGTCTCCTCTTTCGCTGCTATAGAGTCTCATCATGTCTAAAGTTTGACATAATTTATTAATGGCGGCATCCCTCACTTCGTATCTTTTTCCAGTCCAGGACGTTACAAAACGTGATTTACATTTCAGTTCATTAGAAATGACCACCCCAGTATTCCCTTACATTTTGTGTTGTGTTGCTGTTATGCCTCTTTGGTTGGTCTTTCGTTAGCTACAGATGTTACAGACATTAATAATTCAAAATGTCTATCTTCATTTCCAAGGATTAATTGAAGTCATATTATGTATTATCATGCAGTTAAAGGTTCTCGCGAGGTAATCGTCAGGTACACAAATGATGCAGCTGGTACTCAGCCTCCGGTCCGGTTCTCATCGTGCATCTCTGCTCCTCCGTGTCCTTCACCCTGTCATTTGTTATTATGGTATCCTTCATCTTCTCTTTTCCACCATTCTTCTCCATTCTGCCATGTCAGCCTCTCCAAAACATGTGTCAAAACAGCACAGCGCCAACTTCAATGCACAAACTAAAGACCCATGTGTGACACTGACACTTTCACTCTTTGATTGATGGAGCACAGAGAGGAAGGCAGAGGGCAAGGTGAGTCTTGGGTTTTATGGCGCGCAAAGTGTACCTTGATGTTTGAATGATAGTTGGCTGTCATAATTTAGCATGTCATCCCCTTCACTCGTGATTGAGAGGTAGAGATATTGACCCTGTTAAAAATTGTGGAAGCCGAGGATTCTTAATCCCGACAGACGGCTGGCGGTAATTAATCAAATGAAAATGTGTCTAATAAAAAACCAACAATATTGTTACCATGGCAATGTAAAGCGTGCAGACATTAACAAAGGGCAAAGGGTCAACTTGCACTTCAGTGACACCGCTAAATAGAGAGACGATGCAGGACTCTAAAGTCAGCAGCCCGGTTCTCTCACGGATTTGCTTCGGCATTTCACCTGGTCAGCTCTCAGACATCAAAGCGAGACTGGAATATAAGTCAAAGTGGCATTAAGTCATTGCCGGACAATGTCCTTGTGCACTCATGCGCCATCCACTCATTCAGCACCAGTGTGCCACTTTAACATTGGCCAGACGAGCGAACCTCAGTATCAGCTGTTCCAAATGTGGATCTCTTTGGAGAGCATCAGTGGAAAGATGTGAGCGAGTGCCACTGCTCAGATAAAAGAGCTATTTTCCTCACAAGATCCATGTGCCAGCCTGCTCTCCTTTTTTGCGGGCTATTCTAAGAGGGGCCACGGGGTGTGTGTGTGTGTGTGTGTGGTAGTATTGGATATTTGATGATAGCAGACATGATGTGGACAATGATAAGTAGCTGCAGCCATAAAAGCATGACACATGCCTGATGATGTCATGCTCTCTAAGATAAGGTTCATGTTGCCATCCTAAAATGGAAATACTATTAAGGGAAGCATTATTACACATTTGTATTTGGAAGAAGGTCTGACACGGATCCAAATTGTAACGTAGTGGTCAGCTTTAGTCGGCTTGTATCGTGTATCCAAGGTCAGCATCCGGATCGCATTCTCATCAACACTTGACTCCACTCGATGAGTGTCGCGCACTGGTAGCGCCTCTACTACCGATGCTTAGCGTGTCAGAGTGGGTTGGTGAAGAGGCCGGAGACTATATGTAGTGAAAGAGTCCAGGAGGCGGAGTGATGGCAACGTAGGCCTGTCGATCGTTCAGTTCACCGCTTTGAACCAGGCTGAGATAACTAACTATTGGTTTGCCGTTACATTCTGTAAAGACATTCATGAACCCCCGACACGTCGACTGACTTTCATGCTAGCGCCACCGTGAGGGTAACAGTGTCGTGAAATCGGCGGTCCCTCTGTGTGGAGTTTGCAAGTTCTCCCCGTGGCAGCGTGGGTTCCCTCCGGGTTCCCCGGCTTATGTTTATTGGAGACTCTAAATTGCCGTACACGTGAATGGTTGTCTGTCTCGATATGTGCCCTGCAATAAGCTGGCGACCTGTCCACTGCAGGGTGAGCGTAATGTCAGCTGGGCTCGGCGCCAACCCTAAATAGGATAAGTGGTTCATATGCTTTGGCTTATGGTTACATGCATGTACAGCTGAGTAAAGTGCATGATTTTATCTACTGTTTGTAGACTGCTGTATGAGGTTCTGGGACAGCGATGTTATGTGTACAGATTGTAAAGCCCACCGAGGCAAATCTTGTATTTGTGATTTCGGGCTATACAAAATAAACTGAATTGAATTGTATTGAGAGGGTCTGGCTATGTGTGTGTCTGTGTGCGTGTGAGACAAATGACAGTAAAACGCTGCTGACACATCCCCCCCTGTAGACATGTGTATCTTGTTCTGTAATTTGTTTTAATGTCCTAAGTATTTCTGCACCTGAAACACTAATGGACCACCGCATACCATACATAATGTATCATCATCGTCCTCTCGGCCCCGTCCGAACGGATTGCTAAGAGTATGTCTGTGGACAACATGTCCCCTATAAAAAGGCAACGACATGGCAACAGTGAGGTCAGTTGGGGCCGACTGTGCTGTGGACAAGAGCTGGTGATAAAAGACCAAACACATGCATGCGTGCGATTACACACACGCACAGATGTGGTCTCATCAACACTTTCAGAAAGGTCAGCTAACAATAACCGTCTAAATGTGTCCACGTTGATGCACGTGTGAACAACCGAATGACACTTCAGCTTTAATTTGACTCGTTATTTGTTGTCAATGTCTCAGGTTCTCTATTGGACATTAAGAAAATTATATAGCAGCAACCAATTATTTTCTATGTAACGATATAGTGGAGTAGTGATTACTCTCTACGTTGTATGAGTTGTAACCCGAGTTTCTCTGTGCTTAGTTGACATAGCCGGGCCGGCGGTGCACCCTTTTTTGTGCATATTATTGCGCGTTAGCTCGCCCACCGGCTGATAACGCCATGCCAATTAAGTGCATTGTCGCAGAGGCGTAAACACTGTCGGCGCATTTGACTTTGTTGGCACTTTTAATATGAATAACTTCTATATAAACATAAAACCAGGTAATAATGCATTCCATCGTTAAAAAAAAGCAAACAAGGTAATTTATCAGTTTATGTACATGCTGGTGGTTTGATTATTAGGATTTAAATGAAGCAGTGTTATGCCGCTCTTTGTCGATGATATATTTTTGCATAATCATGAAGCTGAATAGGTGAACACAGTGTTGACACTATTGCGTAAGCTTAAAAAGTATTTGTCAGATATTTACAGAAGAATGGATGCATTCCTTAAGATGAAAGGGTTATATTTTTGTTTTGTGTAGTTTAACCGAATATCAATTCACAGGACCGCCTGACAGCCATCTAGGTTTTAAGAATTCATGAGCAATAGGGCTTCTGCTTTCACTTTCTCCTGCAGATGCTCTGCAGTCTGCAGATCTGTGGCTCTCATGTTGTACTGAGACGTTACATTTTGTGATGAGTGCAAACATTAGATGGACAGTTTGATTTTTGTTTGTTCATCTGATTCTTGAGGTTAAGTACACCATATATGATTCAAAGGATTCATTATATTTCATTTGAAACAATGTGCTAAATGTGTAAAGGTCATGTTTTTTTTTTTTTTTTTTGCCATGGTCACAATAACAGCACATCGCTATAAAGGACTCCCATCCAATCTGTAAATAATTTAACAGCTTGGGGTGAGTGTGTGCAAGGGAGAGGGGGAGGAAAACAGACACAGAGAGGGTGAATTCCCAAGCTAAGCCATTAAAAAGCAAATAAATAAAGTCATGATACAGGGCAAGACTTAAGGAGAGATAACCACGATTCATTTTTTGGCGTTAAAGACTTTGCGGCAAAAGTTTTTGTTTAAAATGTGCATCGTAAATCACACCGGAGCCAATACAAATCAACACGTCTTAGAGTTTAACACAAAATAATGTTAGCTCTTCGTCAGCAACTGAATAAATCAACACTTGCAGGGTTCACGCTGAACTATTTCCTGTTTGGATGCATCACATCCTTTAATGGTTGGTGGAAGCTTAAAAAATTAACTAATTCATCTAAAACAGAGGTCACAGTGGTGTGTTATCCTATACTTTCATCAATTAACAAAATTGTTTTTTTCTCCTCTCCAAGCAATAACTTGTTGACAAACTAAATGTCTGCTGACCTGATAATCTCTACAGTGTAGCTATAATGAAAATATTAAAATAAAGTAAAATGCTTATTTCAGCCCATAATGCAGGTTAACTTGAGGTTTATCTTTTCCATGTTCTGTATAGACGTTGTAACCCCATCCTCAAAACACAAGCCCACCTCAAACGTCAAGCTATAAATGACTTGTCATTTATTAATAGCTCAACATTTGCCTTCAAACGGTTTGATGACAACACGGTATGCTGCCGGGGAAACACACAGACATGTTGGCACAGCTCTATCTTTATTCCCAGCATGGCTCTGTGGCTCACACACTAATCCCGACTGTATTATTGTCGTGTTCTAGCCTTTACTACACAGCGTGCAGCCCCGCGTAAACTCTCCTGCAGATAGAGAAGTAAAGTGTCACTTTCCTGTTTAATGGCTGCGAGCCGCGCGCGAGCACACACACACACACACACACACACACACACACAAACACACACAAGGCGCTACTTTGTGTCCTCTGTCGCGCGAGCACTGATTGAACGGCGGGCGTTGCCATGGCTACGCGAAGACCCAATGAGAAGCTCGCGGCGGACTGTTGCTGAATGAAAATAACAGAGGCCATTTTGCGCAAGAAGCATCATTCAAGGAATAATACAAGCGGAAACGGGAGGCAGGTTCAGTCCATTTCTGGATGGATAGACGCGGCGCGGGACTGCAGTCGCTTGTAGTGTAGGAAAAAAAAAAAAAAAGACACGCTGTAACTACGTGCACCGCCGCACCACCTTCTCCTTTGAGGTTTTGTGTCGAGAAGAAACACAGTGGGACCAAGCTGCTTCACACCGCATTGCTACCCAAGCCCCGGTGACCCCCGCGAGAGAGGGAGTTGCCTTCATAGCGAGTTGACCGACACCGGGTGCAACATCCGCGTGCGCGCGTGGCGACAAGCAGGTGTACGGTTTCATCACATCACAGGGAGACGCTTCGCACTCGTCCCGCCGAGCCGCTGCAGCTCACCCGTGGGCTGCGTCCCCTTTACGGTGTTGAGGGACTTCGGTCGGTCTTCGCTAAATGGAAGAGGCCGATTACCTGGCGAAATGTGGCGGAAGCGGCCGAGTGAGGCGGCAGTGGCTGTGAGGTGAGTTGCCGTTATAGACCGTGTCGGCATGTGTTGTTGTTGGAGGGGCTACTTTATGTCCTCCGCGCCGCTTTTAGAAACTGCAGCGGAGACCAACCCGGGACCTGACTACCGAGCTATTTAATAAGGAGGCAATTTAGAGTTTTTTATTGTATTAACGTGCGTTACGAGCAGCAATTACATAAAACCCAATTGTGTTGGGCAAACGAATCGGCTTATCCGGGATGCGGTGAGTCGCCTCTGCTTCCACTAAAGTGCATTCCAGGGTGATGGCTGTTTCCAGTGCGTTAAAAGGAAGATGAGGTCAGGTCTGGGAAGGATGTTAAATACCCCCCAACAAAACCACAAGATTTTAAGCTGTAGTGATGTTGCTTAGCATTAGTAGTAGGTTTGTACATTAACAGACATTGCTGCGTGGGGGCAATACGCATGAATCGGGATATCCATGTTTAACCTACATCCCAAATGCTCAAGATAATCTCTATTGTTTGCTGGCACCTCAACAGTGCAGTGCAGCATGTGTTAAAAAAAAGAAAAAAAAGATTCCGTAATCTTAGTTTGGTCAATTGTGCAGGTTTATTTTCATCAAGACTCAAGAAAAAAAGGACTGAGTTTTGTAATTAAGTTACTTTTTATGACAAACCTGCTAATACATGATGAAAACCACTGGGCCTCTGGTACTGCAGCAGTGGGTATTCTGTCGTATTTTAAGACACATCTGTCATATTCTAGATCTGACAAAAAGTATGAAGGAGTAGTCAGCCCCTTTTGTGTGTGTTTTTTTTTGTTTGTTCTGCTGCTGCCTGATAAACGAATATAAAGGGATGATGTAATGAGGAAACATAGAAAAAAAGGCCAGCAGCAATGGACGGTATCTGAGTCCCGATTGAATGCTGGGTGAGTGGGGAGGTGTCCAGGATGTACAAAGTGTAACACTATCCCTCCGGGAACCTCACACCACTCCCAGTGTAGCCTACCTGGCCTGTGTGTCTGTGTGTGTTTGTAGGCATTACTGGATGGTATCTCCATGTATTTCTCTGACTGAATACTTGCGTCTTGGAGAGAGGAAACGACACAGCGGGACACAGTATGACAAGCAACAGTTGGCTGCTATCTGTCTGGTGAGGGGCTGCGACGCCGATAAACAGGTTCTCATAGAGGCTTAAATATACACTCTTAATGGGGGATCATTGCATTTTGACTTGATTGATGGCCAATGAGCCAGAAAGTATGTCTCTGTTAGCGTCAACTCGGTTGCACCTGCCAGTTTAGAGTTACTGCAAGGGTGTGTGTGTGTGTGTGTGTGTAGGGAGAGGGAGGGAAAGGCGGGGGGGGGGGGGGGGGGTGCATGTTTGAGTGAGAGAGGAAGAGGAAGAGAGAGTAGGAGGAGGAAAGGGGGATCAGGGCAGGCCATCAGGGAATAGGAGACAGTGATACAAAGTACAGAATGTAACAGGGGGGCGGGGGGGGGTTACTCTCATAGTTGAGCTTATTGCTCTCTTTATTTCACTCCATCGCACGCACATGCACTTGTTATACGCCTCCATCTGCCCCTTCTTCAGAGGCTGATGTCATGGCTCAAAGTGTGGCGATTGAAAAGCTTGCCCAGTTCTTAGTGTCACTGATTATAGGGGACCGCCCGCGGGAAAAGTTTCCTCAATGGCCATCTATAATCAGGTCTTACTTTTGTCAAGTGCTCTAATTGCAATAACTTAAGAATGGACACAATAGGAAGCAGCTGACGTGCCTTACACTTGACACTTGCATTGCACCGGACAATGTACATGTTGACAGTGAGTTAATGTTTCAGTGG
This sequence comes from Clinocottus analis, assembly GCF_023055335.1. Taxonomy (NCBI): domain Eukaryota; kingdom Metazoa; phylum Chordata; class Actinopteri; order Perciformes; family Cottidae; genus Clinocottus; species Clinocottus analis. Next base: position 2,700,909 of record NW_027175954.1, on the reverse strand, counting down.
AAGAGACGGAAATGTGGATATGGCCGAAAGTGGATATCATCAGAGCTCACTCTTTTTGTGTGCGCTAAAAAAAATACATAAAAAACTCTTTCTGACATCCACCATCTCCACAGGGCGGTTAGTTCCACGATCTTTATCTTGTTTAACTATATCCTAAATACTATTTCTGTCCAGTGAATTGTAATGTCCTGAATACTATTTCTGTCCAGTGAATTTGAATGTATCTATTTCAGTGGGCTCCAGAGTAAAAACAAGTTTATCGCAGCAAAAAAAAAAAAAGGTCAATGATTTAGACATGCTTTATACTAATTAGAGTCTTAATGCAGAGGCATTAGGGACTCTTTCCACTCTGCCAAGTGTTGGAAAACTTAAGTCAGACTAAAGAAAATGCTGAGCTTTACATGATGTTTGACAAGTGTTTGCTGCCAGGTTCTTGCAGATCATGGCTAATGGAGAAACGCATGCAGAATTTGAACAACAGAGTTTTTCATAATTTCTCTTCATTGTAGCCAAAAGCACGCAGGTCCTCAACTCTTTGCTACTGCAGTGACCTGTGTGGGTGGGTGTGTGTGGGTGAGTGTGTGTGGGTGTGTGGGTTGGATGTTTTTTTTTTAATCAATGACTGTATGAATTGTTTTGTGTACTGGAGGGGATAATGCTTCTGTTTGACCTCAAAGGCCTTAAACCTTTTGGGATTATAGTTAGCTGGTTTGAAATGTATCATAAATGGCTTACATATTCTTCACATCTAAAAAATGTATTTACAATACTGTATCAAGAAAAAAAAAACAGGAGCACAGATTCCGCTGCATCGTGTGCCGCACGTTGGACGTTTCTTTCGTCTCTATTGAGCAATATGTTGGTGGATATATATTTCCCTTTTTTTAATCTGCTCCCGGGTTTAAGTGTTTTCCAGTAAGTGACACTTACTAATGTACATTCACGGCTCTCCTGCTTTTTATAACCTGCCACTTACTTAACTGGGAATGGCGGGGCCTTGCAGAAGCTGATAATGAATTAGGTGTTGAAACTGTACTGGCGAGACCATGTCGACGCGGCCCACTGTGGTCCGGAGTTGCTCATAGGTCAAAGTGTCAGTGTGTTTGAGTGCGAGTGTGTGTCGGCCGCTATAAAAATAGTTTGCTCTGGTACTTAAATGAGATCATTCCTAAGCTGCTGCTGCTGTGTCACGTCCGTTTTAATTGTTTTCATAAATCACTCCTTCGCACGGGAACCCGGACAGAAGTTGCTTATCAACGTCACGTTTTAGTTTTTATACGCGAGGGACGTGATCCAGAACTGTGAACCACATCAGTTGCTGGGATGTTGATAGAGATGTTGTCTTGTCATCTTTTGTGAAGTCACATGGGTTAAAGGGTAATGTCTGAAGTGAATGGATAACAACTGGAATAGTGAACTCAATACTTTATTAGGCTCCTGATTCTGGCTCTGAAGTTGCATCATTAGCACCTGTCAGTTATCAGCTTTTCACCATAGCTCCGTGAGCCTCTGCTCGTGAACAGACATTTCTGTGCGGGGGTGGGGGGCAGCTGCTTTTTGATCACGTCTGCAGGCGCACCGATCGCTGTGGTGTGCCGCTGACGGGTGATTGGTGGACATAGTGGCAAGAGCGCTGCTTATTAATGGATATGTGACCGTGTAGCTTGGATTTCTTTACATTCCTGCTTCCTCACAGGCAGGATGACGGCGGACAAAGGTGATCCAGAGCATCTCAACTAAGGCCATCCATGTTTGGTTTAAATGTCGACGCTTGACCGAGCGCATTCATGAGTTTATAATGTTTTGATTCGTGTGGATTTATATGCTCAAACTACTTGACCCTCATTGGGCCTCATGCATGAACCACTCATACAAACTGATTTGATCTCAGGTGGCTTTTATGGCTGATTTAGTAGAAACTAGCCGCATTCTGCAGCTTTCTTGGAATTTTCTCAAACACAATTTACAAGTAGTCCAGTTAGTCTGTTGTTATCCAAGCCAAGTTTTTCACTGCAATTTTGAGTCTCGTACAAATCACACTTAAAGATATGATTGTCATTATCCTGTTTGACTCGACTTGAAGGCTCTAATTCTAAATTCATAGCCTAAATCCCCATTAATATAAATTGGCTATTGCTGTTGTATAACACTCGAATATCAATATTCATCTCAAACTGCAAGATGTCCTGTTGCAGTCATCGACCGCCTTGCCGTGGTGAGACATTTTTCATATTCAACTCTCAGGTGGACAAATTATTAACAGCACGAGTTATTTTTTCCCATTTCCATGGCTTTAACAGGTCGCCTAAATCCTCTGATGACACTATTAAAAAACACGTCCTTTATTGATCTCTGAAAGCAGGACTTCAGTATAGGATGCATTGGCATGCAGGAGGGGAGGAAGCATAGCCTGATATGAGATATGGGTTAATTATGTTATTAATTCTCATGGGCACACACTTATTCAGGCTCGGCTGGCATTCATCATTCTTGTTTTTGCATTTGGTCTATTGTTCGTGATACACTTGCACTGATTGGTCCATTTGAGGTGTAGACTGACAGAAGCTGCTAATGGAGCCACATTACCATACATTAAAGGATTTCCTTTGTCGAGTTGAACTCGTCCCGAACCCGACTGCACAGAAATTTGTTGGATGTTGACTTTTGTGCCTGTTTTGTTTATCGTCAAGTATGGGTGTGAAGGAACGAGGTGGGAGTGATCTAAATAGCACGTTGCACAGTAGCTGGTCGGTTTTAGGTATCCATGCTCCAAATGTGAGATGCTAATAGCAGTTGTTACATCATCATTCTGGGAATAGCAGGGAGTCTGGGGTCTAGAGGTGCCTCTGGCTGACCTCGCTGCTGCATATATTTCGCCTGCGTGTGTGTGTGTCCGTGTGTGTGCGCGTGTGTGGTCATTTTCCAAATATACATTCCCATATGAATTACACAGCAGTAAGATTATTAATGACACAGGTGAGTGGACACATAATTACTCTGCATATATTTACAGCCTGATATGACACACCGACTGAACGCGGTGATAAAAAGAGAAAGAGTCGCTGTGTCTGCCGCTCCGTGTGTGTGTCTGTCTGCGTATGTGTGTGTGTGTGTGTGCTCGTGTGCTCATCTGGGAGCAAACCGTCGTCTTCCCAGGCGATCAAAAGATGTCAGCGTCAGAAAGTGATAGAAAATCTCAAGCCAGAAACAATTTGACACTCCTGTCAGTTGTTTTCTTTCGCGTGGAAGTGGCCCACTTGACATCGGCCCGCAATGACGACATCGGCTCGCTGTGTGACATTAAAAGCCCCAGAGGAGAGATGGCCGTGCGACACCCCTCGCTCTCTCTCTGTCTGCTCACTCTCGTCGGCATCCTGGTTCATTGAACCATGCAGAATGTGTCGGGAGACGTAACCTATGTACCTGACGCATTTCACGCCATTGAACTATGCTATCATCTCGTGTGTGTGTTTTCTTATTTTTTTCACAGTATGCGGATGTGGGGTGTGTGTCTGTCTCTGTGTGCACTTGTGTGGTATTGCATGCATGCATAACATGTGTGCGTGTGGTAAAATAGAGATAGTCAACCCTGTCGCTTAGCCCCCACCCATCTACGGGAGGGGGGGTAACTTTCCAGTCCCATAGACGAGCATGCCTTAGTCTGAAAATAGCCGTATCTGATCACTGCTTCACCCAAACGGGGGACTCTCTTTCCCCCGTCACTCCCACTCTTTGGCTCTCTAACTTTCTCCTCGTTCTGTTGTCTCTGTGCTCCCCAGGCATTAAACGGGGTGAGATCTGGGAATAAAGCTTGACCGGGAGGAGAGACTTATCCGGAGCGGAGGGTGGAAGACAAAAAATCTAAACAAATCAAAATATAAGAAGAGAAAGCGGGAGGAAAAGGGAAGGCATCTGGGCTCACAGCTCACCTATACCTGGCTCTTCTTAGCAGGCCTCCAGTCTATTTGGGTTTTATGACGGTAAGAGTTACGTTTCCTCTGCTTGATGGACCGTTGCACCTGCACTCTGCCGGGTCGAGAGGTCAGGCTTTTTTTGGGTTAAATGTCACAAAAAAAAACCCTGAACTGCAGGGTTTGCATGGCATGGGGCAATAATGTGCTCTTTGTGCATTTTAATGCCAAATTACAGTATGTATTATATACCAGATTGAAGATTTTGCTTATGAATTGACTCGCATGTTTAATTTACTGTATGGATCATTTGGGAAGTGAGTTTCAAAAATTGCTTTTTTTAATGAAACAATTGAAAATAAAACACATATATATATATATATATATATATATATATATATATATATATATATATATATATATATATATATATATATATAGCAGTCTGCTCCTTCGTTGACGTGTCTATATTTTTGAACGCATTGATGCTTTGAAAGGGACTGCAATTTCAAGAGGTTGGAATAGATTTTACAACCCAATAACACCAAAAGGGAATTGTATTCATCTGTTCTGCCAAATGCCACAATTATAGGCCGCGAGTACAACTTTTGTCTTTCGTGACAAGGAGCAGGGGAAATGGTGTCAAATAAAACAATGGTTGCCACCAAGGCCACCTCAGAAATAGCATCAGCAAATTACAGTTTTGTGGCTTGAAAAGTTTTATACGTAAACCCTAGAGGAAGAGAAGTGGATTTTGTATCTTTTAATTTTGGTATTGTGTTCATCTAAATGTCAAGAACGTTTTGGAATCGGTCCCCAAGAACTTCCTGTTCTTTTTCCCTTTTTACGTCTTACCTTTCCATAATTTGGCCCCGCGATCTCATTTTCTTCCCTCTGCCCCTTTTCTTACATACTTCCATCTCTTGTTACACACTTTTTCCTGGTCTCATCTTTCCCATTCAACAAAAGCCATGCTCCAATCCCTCCATTAGGCCACTCTCGGAGGTGTTGAGGAATGTCACCTTGACCCCTTGGGTACACAGTTAGGGGTGGTTCCCAGCCTCGGCCTGCAGCCCGGGCTCGCCGGTTCCCTCTCTCCTGGACTGACGTACAGTGAGGCACTTTGTCTGTTCACCCATAGGCTGAACGTCACGGGGCTGCCCTTACGATAACCGTCACATTATAATACTATAAATTATTCATTCCAGTCTCACTGGAAACTTCATGTGTTTGCAGAACTCGGTGGAGGTCCGCTAAAAACATTTTGGTTTAATAAAGCCACACTGTTTGAGACAGAGATGCCTTGATTGCTCGGCTGGATCTGTACAACTCTGTGATGTCGGGTTTAAGAAGTAGTTACTCTGTTGGAGAGAGACTAAAATAAGGTCGGGTTTGAACACAGATGTATTTATTTAAGACTTGAATACACTGGAATGTTTTGAGGAATGCATTTCCTACAAATCACGGAGCTTTAGAGAGCTGTACAGAAGTCAGAATCAGCTTTATTGGCCGTGTGTGTAATTTCACTCTGAGTACACATTGCTCTCATCGTACACATGATGTACAAATAAATAAGAGAAATAAAAAAAGGCATTAAAGACGACAGAGAAACTATAGCAGCTGAAACCTTTAATTCCGCCGTGACTGTCGCTCAGTTTTTCCCTCCTCTTCCTCATTCCTTCCTGATACGAGCTGTTTGTTTAAAAAGCTGATACAAAAGGACAAAGGCAAATTTGCCTTTGCAGAAATAACAGCAAACACAAGGCTCTTGAATTACAGTCTCATGAGAGTGTGAGATTCTCTCTGACATACTAAACACATTCATTACTTGCCGCGTTGCTTATTACCACAAACATCAGCAGAGCTCTGTCTTCATGCGTTTGGAGCTCAATGTCCTGTCGGTAGAAGCACAAGAGAAATTCAGCCCACGCATTAAATGAAGTCATTTTTTGATCTAATGCATACATGTTATTCCTCACTGTCAAACCTCTGACGACTTAATTTAAACTTCCTGTTGCGATGACGAAGATCGCCATTGAAATATGTAGACTGACTCAGTACACACATTCCTCAGATGGACTTTCGCGATGATCTGGACCACCTTAGAGGGTAAAGGGTCTTGCCTTTTGGCTGTAAATATAGCGCCCCTGCTAATCAAGTTCCTCTTATCTTCATGCTTGACACTTAACACTGGTACCTGCCTGGGGAATCCAGACTATGTATGGGGGGAATGTAATCTTAGCCGCAGCTGATAGCCCTCCCGCTTTAGCGTACATCTTGTGTCAAATGACTATTTTCAAAATGTTTGGATTGTTTTAATCATTCGAATTTGAAAGTGTTTTCAAAGAACGGCAAAGAAAGTTTTTACTGAACAAACTTTGGATTTAATTTGCACATGTGTTTCAGGCTTCATTTATAGTCAGCCACTCATTTCTTTCCCGTGGAAGGGTTTAATGATCCACAAAGCTTCTTTGCCGTCATGCAGTAATTTGCACAGAAGTAATTCCCCCACAAGAGTGATTTAATAATAAGCAGTGTGGTTGCCTCACTCTAAAAGAGTGTTTACTATCCCAGTGATGTCTGGAGGAGCTAATTTCTGCATTCCTGAATATCCGTTCTCCATCAGGCCTCTTAATGACCACATGTGCCAGATTCAGTTATCATCTTAGCCCGCATGCATCGAGTACTCGTCATGCTGGGATCAGCATTTGTCATACAACCTTTTTTCTGTCTTGTATGACCTGTCTAAGCTAGTTACTCCTCTTAGTGTGGGTCCTATATTCACTTGCATCAGGCAGTCGTGGCATTTACCTCCCGTAGGTTCCTGCTCTCAAGAGGGGGAAGTGCTCATAAAGCCTGTCATGCCCGTAGCATTTTAAATAAATGGCTTCATTACTAAAACGCTCAGTCGAAACGTCTTGTCAGGAGAAGCTTCATCTTCAAACATTGCTTCAGGCGTTCAGCACCTTGTAACACCACGTCCCCTCTATTTGCTCATGCTTTCATTTCATTGTACCCTTGGCTTTCAGTAGCTTGTTGTGGTTGTCTCCGTTTGTAGCCCGGGGGTTTCGATAGTGCCGCATCCTTTATTAACTGAGCTCCACATGCGGCGTACGCGTCTTGCAGAGGAGGAGATGAAACCGTGGCAGCTCTGGAGGTGTTGTTTACTCGCGATAGATGCTGTGTCCCCAGACGGCTTCAGCCAGACGGCTTATGTAATACTACATGCTAATATTGTCTTCTTTCAGTGTTCGGTCCGTGTTTTGTTTGTTTCTCTGTGATTCCCATGTTCATCTACATTTTTTTTTAATTTGTCCTGCTCGTCCATACTATTTATTTATTTTTGTATCTCTGTCTTCTCCTCCGTGAGCACCACAGCAGTATAAAGCGAATGCATCGCTAGTTCTGAGAGATGGTAAGATAACAAACCCACGGAATTGTCACATCCAATTCATCCTTCTCCCCCCACGGCCCGGGCTCACAGTGCCGGGGTTTGTGTTGCATAATTGCATTAGTGCGCCGAGGCCAGTGGCTGTGCTCGTTAGTGGGGTTGTGATGCAATCTGCAGAACACACGGGCCTCTGTTGTAAGCAGTATGGGCAGCGAGTGGGCATGCAGGGTCAGCGTATTGACCTCCCATATCCATTCATACGGCTGGAGGGGGGTCTGCTAATGAGTGGCAAGGTTGAACTAACAGGGCTGATAACGGAGGCTTTGTGGGATGTGGTTGTTCAACTAGCGGCGGCAATGTGGCGGTGGAGTGGTTACATGGAGCTGATGAATGACTGCTTCTTACAATGAGTAGCATTTATTTGTCTCAAAGAAATGTTTTTGTAATGTTTTTGTAAAACACGAGACTCATTTTTTGTAGAAATGCATTACAGCAACTGTATTTATTTTGTTATATACCCTGGATTAGTAGGATATCACACTATTTCTGAGTGGCTGGAGAGTGTTGTCTGAACTGGAGGGCTCTGGGTATTTCTCTGTTCTAAATTCAAATCTTTTCTTAATAACCTTTTGCAAAAAAAAATATATTGTTGGCATGTGACCATGGTATGAGCAGGAAAATATTTTAAATATTTTAACACACATTTTGGACACAGTGCTTTAAGTCAACACGCCTTGATGTAGATTAGAACTTCATGTCACATTTTTATTTCTAGTTCATTTTATTTACTTGATGGGACCATTATGGTGGACGTTTGTTTTCTTGCTAACTTTTCCAAGGGAGCATGAGCTTTTATGACAAGATTATGACATTCAAAAAATAACGTCTTCTTCTTCCCTTGCTTGTATGGAAACACAAATTCCACAAATCCAGATGCACACGGTCCCACAGTGCCAAGCAGTGTATGAAATATTGACCTTGGCTTTATCTGAAGTTACCACTTCCTTTTTAAAAAAAAAAAAAAAAGTTCCAACAGCCACATTATTGAATGATTGACATGAATAGGTCCACTGTGCCATATAGTTACGCTTCAGTAGGTTGAGTGGCTATAGAGCCAATATTATATTTTTTTTACTTTTGGGAAGCAGAGACAAAAAGTTGTCTTTGCTGCAGCTGTTGGAACACTTTTATTTACAAAAAAACATCTGGTTCCTTCTGCGTGTAGACTTGACAATCAGTGTTTGATAATCCTGTGATCAAAACATTAAAATGAACACGGATATGGATGTAATGTGCTTTCAGTTCATTGTTTAAATGTGCACAGCTAAACCCATTCTGCAGTAACCCTTCTCCTGTACTGTGGTACCATTTCAATTCATGTGAATGATATATTATTGAAATGTTTACTTGTTTGGCTGATGTCAAACATGAATACTTGAGTGTTTGAAATACTTGAAGCTGTAAAACGCAGTGTCCACTTAAAACGAGTAATATAACCGACGGCGAGACTCTTATTTTGATTCCCAAGCCTCTCTTTTTTTCCTCTCGCCACAACCCTGAGCTCCCAACCTTTTCGCCACAAAAATGCACCACTAAAATAACTTGGCTACAATTCAGGAATCGCGGAATGAAGCAATTCTGGATTCTGCCTTTTTTGGAGGGGGTCACTCTCTCTCTTTCTGTCTGTTGGCTTTCAGGCCAGCCGTGTCTTAACTGAGATTTATGTCGGATCTCCAGGGACGCCCTGTTGCCTTGTTTTAAAGGGATTTGTTCTCCTTTATCCCCCTCCTACTCACAGATTAAATATGTCTTCTATAATATTGCACCTGGTGTATATTTCTGCCATTTTGTAATGTTTCAATATCTTATCGAGCTTTCAACAGCTGATAATCATTGGTACACAGAACAGCTGAACATAAAATGTCTATCTGAGGACTTTTTGGTTCGGCCTCTAAATAGATTTTCTAAGGAGGTTAATCTGCTGACATCCTGTGAGTATGTCTCAGGCTGATTGACCACTCCCAGGGGTCAGGACCCTTGTAGCCATAGGCGGCTTATCTCGGATGGTCGTTCACTCTCTCCTGCTGTTCTCTCACATGCGTGCGCACGCACACATAAATAACTTTCTAAAATGAAACATGCCATTTCGATGGATTATTATTATTGTTATCATTGTGAGAATTTCTCATAGACCGATGGCGACATCTTTGTTTGTAGACACTTGTTTTGGTGCCAAGGCAGACTGCCAGTGACTAATGGCTTCCCGGCCAGTGCTCTTTGAGGACATTGTTTGTGTTTTACTTTCCTTCCTTTTGTGTTTCCATTGCACTGTCTGGTTTACATCTGCCACCGTGTTGGTGTTTTTCAGGACATTCTTTTAGCGTAAGGACCGAGCCAAGTGACCTTACTTTTGTTAATAAGGGCATGACATTTCACAACATGCTTTAACCTCCCCTTGTGGCATTTATTGAATTTTGCTTTGTCATCTTGGTTGCCGTTTGCGCACACATTTTATGAGATCATTTTAAGAAATACAGATATGGATTGACTCCCCACGTATTATCTAATGTCTTTAATAGTGAACCCGTGTCTCCAAGAGTCTTGTCGAGGTCAACAATATTCTTGAAACTCATAAAAATGCTGATCAGCTCAAATCAATAGTATCGTTTCTCTAATTAAAAGAACAATGGAGGATGAGCTTACTAACATACTGTAGTCAACACAGTGTCTTGTGTTTTCTAAAAGCACTCCGAGCTCAAACCCTTTAAGTCCACTGAGTTGAACCGAATAAGTCCCAGTAGGTCACTCAACAGACTAATGAGACCTTTCGGGCTTGTGGTGTTGGACATCATTGCTTTCTGTGGCTTATAGCTCTGACTTGGGTATTTGCAGTCCCATAGCTATTACACTCAGTAATTATACACACACACTGGTCTCCAGAGTGGCCCACCAATGCCGAAATTACAGTCGGCGGATAAACCGCGGCAAAATAAGAACGCAAAGACACTTAACATAGCGACGGCTTTGGCCAGCCAAACGAGGAAACGAAATTGAAAACAACTGTTGTTTGTTATCCATTTGTTGCGTCAAGATAAAACGACTCTCGACGTAGAGAAGAGTTCTGGGTTTAATTTAAATTAGTCATGATAACAAGTGCTTGGCATGTTCCCACTTGTACCCACAGTTTGTAAGCATTGCATGGAGCCCGGGTATTAATGGAAACATGCCGTGCCCCCTCTAGTAAACCGTACACTGTGATATGCACGCTGAAAAATGCACGAGCTGCTAATGATGTATCTCCGGCTTTAGAGAGCGCTGCCCATTTTGTGATTAAAAGCTTAAAAAGGCCTGAACGGATCGTGAGAGTGACTTGGAGGTGTAGAGCCCGGCGGGCTTTCCTTCAAGTGTGCAGCCATAACATTACACCACGGCCACAGCTGCTGTGTCGCCGCCGATCTGTCCCCAAGAAACATGATCCTGTTTATAATCTGACCATCATTTGGACGGCGACTGCCTGCGACGCCAGACCCATGATTTACCCCGGTGCGTGTGTGTGTGTGTGTGTGTATGTGTGTTTTTCAGAGATAGATTTACGAGCTTGCTCTGGATGAGGGTGAGGGTAAGGTCTTCAGAGGCTGAAAGTATCCCACAGTGTATGTATGGCTTGATGTAGCACCGCAAGTAATACTGTTTCCTCCTGTCTCGCGTTACCAGTGTTTGGAAACCCTCACACAAAGTTGTTGGAACTATACGTTGGTAGATGAGGTTTATTTTTAATTACTTATTTATACAAAAGGATGATGTGAGGTCCCTACGAGTTACACCTGTGCTGCTGTGAAACATTTTTCTGTCACAAACTCAGGACATAACATTTGCATTGGCTCGCGGCACTGCTTTGGCAAAACAGAAGCATACAAAACAAATTTTATTCCAAGTGCAACTTCACATGACCTCTTTATTAAAATAAACAGTTAATTCATTTTGTGAAGGGGTCATTAAGGGTTATTGACTACTTATTAAGGCAAAGTTGTCATCTGTTGAATATTAATCCAAATTGTTTTAATTAAACAATTAAAAGAAAAAAATGCTCTATAATATGAATGTACTTAGCTGTCATTGCTGGGCTTTAACATCAAGTTATTTTTCTTCACAGGGCTTGTACACAGAGAGTAAAGTCCATAAATATGAGATACTTAAAATCCCTCCTTTTCAAGGTGGAGCTTGGCTTATCACTTTTTGCCGGTTACATACCTTCATTCTCTGAGCATATCCGTGGGTTACATTTGTCTTTTTGATTCGTCACAGTTAATTTTGTTTCTACGCCCTCTGGCGTTTCGGTAAATAAAGCAGTGAACAGCTCGTAGAGTATAATACTCTATTACTAGTATATACTCTATTATAGAGTATATACTAGTATACTATAGTATAGAGAGCTTGCATGCCACCTGCAAAGGCTTCAAGCACAAGTGTATTCAGAGCATAACCCTGTCTGTTTAAAACATTTTGGATTTTAGATCTGTTTGTGTTTGTGGAGACTACATTTTGCATCAAGAAATCTTAGCGTTCTAAACGTGAACCAACCAATCAATGCTCAAGGTCAGCATGGAGACAAAGTAACGAAAGTAATAATACGGTGACCAAACAACCTTGACATGAAGATGAAGATGTTTTGAGGCCGACAGTGATAAAGACATCGGGAGTTTAACCAAAACAGATAACAATACATACAACAGATCCGTTAGATTAATTTATGTTCCTATGTGTGTCCACTGCTGGTCTGGCTGTTCAGCTGCAGAGTTTATAGTGTCCTGGCTTGATCGGACGACAAAAGACGCATTTGTGATGACAAAAGACGAGTGTGACCACAGCCATAGTTAAAGGGATGTTTTACAGTTGACAATAAACTTGCCAGTTCTCTCTGGGGGACAATTGGCCTATGGCCGGCCCCCCGGCGGCGTCGCATACCGTATACCCCGGTGAAATGTTAAGAAGGTATGAAAGAACACATACGTCTAATGTGGAGGCCTTTTTAAAATTTCCAGCATGGTCCAATGCGTGTCAATGTTATGCCATGCATCTAGCAGCATTCATCACCAGAGCCAACTGCTGAGGCAGTTTACACATTCATGTCAGAATACACTGGCATACCGTTTCCAAAATAGCCACAATTATCAGGACTTTACTTGTCAATGTGAAGCCCAAAAGTTGCCATAGTGTTGAAGCAAAAAAGAATCACTTATGAATGCATTGTCAGGTTTTTTTTTTTCCTACCCAGAGTGGTGACAGGATTCAACTCGAGTTCAAGCACAAGCGGTATGTGCTTTCATCGTCACACGGCCTTTATGTGTCGGGGGGAGATCGCTGCTCACAGAGATGCAAACACAATGTCTGCTTACGAATCCAGACGTGGACTTAAAATTGAATAGTGTCACGTCTTTTGTACAGATTCACCCACTGAAGGAGACGCAGCCGAAACATCTATTCATCTTCCTGTTCAACATGGGGAAAAAAAGGACATTCTGATTGGTTTTAGATGTACTTGTACATCTAAATTTGTACTTGTATGTACATTGCATGCTTGGATTAATATCCCAGGCATTAAATTAGGTATATGCTCTGCTCTATTGTAACTGAACATGTTGTTTGTTTATACATTATAAGCACCTGCTATATTATGAGTGGTGATTTGTAATTTGACAATAATATTCCACCGGAAAGTCATGTGACCATCTCTGTTGCGAAACGAGGAGCTCTCTTCCGAGGATTAAAATCACTTGATATCCCTGATCGAGAGAAAGAGTCGTGCTGTGTGTGTGTGTGTGTGTGTGTGTGTGTGTGTGTGTGTGTGTGTGTGTGTGTGTGTGTGTGTGTGTGTGTGTGTGTGTGTGTGTGTGTGTGTGTGTGTGTGTCAACTACAGCCATGAGTGTGTGTCAGGTATTTACATACCAGACATGTATGATCCCCACTGCAGTCACTGTCGGCTGTCACTCGCGGTGTACATCATGCACACTAAGTCCAGTGATGACACACATTGTGCACAGCGTTCAAGCGGCGAATGCGGCGGTCTGTTTCACGCTTTACAGTTCCAAGAATCAGAGCCTCCATATAGCGAGAGACGGGCATCACATATAGGCACATTTAGGTAAACATTGCATTCTGTATCTGTCATTTGCGTTATCTTTGTTCTGGGAAACGTCCGCTGAGATCATTAAGTCTTTCAGCTGGAAGACGTCATGTTCCCACGGTTGGATCCCAACGCTTTAGGCTTTTGTTTTAAACATCTTTGTGAACACGACAGGCAGTATGTGTTGATTTACGTGAATCGTTTACTTGTTTTGTACAGTTTCTGTATAGAAAATCAAAAGTCAATTAAAGACAAAAGTGATCACTTTTAGCTGCATCAAATCTCAGACAGTTGACAAACGTTGCTGTTCATCTAAAAAACACTTAGTGGACTTATACATGAAGATTGTACCTGTCATGTGTCCAATGTCTAATATTCTTTGTCTTGTCCTTAAAGCAGTTAATCAAAAAATAATTCTGTTATCTTTCTGAGGCTTTCCTCAACATCTGGATCAGTATATATTGGCAATTCATAGCCATGCTACATTATCCATGCATGAATTCTTTCTCTCTCCTATTTTGTGGCAGCACCTTGTTTGCCTGGAAATGCAATTAACGATTCAGTTAATTTCCTGATTGTCACCAGGAAGTCTGCAGCTTTTCTCACGGTTGGAAAAATGAGATGTGTGAAAGCTCATTTGCAGCACACAGCCTAAACATCATTAATCTCTCCAGACTTTTTCCTGCACTCAGATTTTGTCTTCTTAAGTCGTGTGATTTAAATCAAAGTAAACCAAGTGACCTAGTGGGCAGTGGGAAACTGGCAGATTTCCAAAATAAATGCTTATATTTGAGATTTGATTCACAAGAGTTCATGCCGAATACAACGAGATTGCCTCCTGAATAATTTATTGGAGCAGTTTCAGGAAAATCATTTTGTAAATCACTTTGCGTTGTCGTGATTCGCTTTGCTCCATTTTAGGGGTTAATGCGCTGTATCACAAGACATTTATTATATTTCTGAAATGCTTTGTTTTTGTTTTACAGGAAAGTGTGTGTCCCTGCAGTAGATCAGTAAGAAGTGCTCTTCAATATGAATACAGGTATTTAAGAATACACACACACTCACACACACACACACACACACACACACACACACACACACACACACACACACACACACACTGTGTTAAGATTGTTGTCCATTATTTTTGTTTAGCAAAGCAGAATAATCATGTTTTCTTGTGTTACAAATGAACTGAACATGAAACTATTGATTCCATTTGATACAAAGACATCAATAGACGGCTCGACTCAAGACATTTATTATATTTCTGAAATGCTTTGTTTTTGTTTTACAGGAAAGTGTGTGTCCCTGCAGTAGATCAGTAAGAAGTGCTCTTCAATATGAATACAGGTATTTAAGAATACACACACACTCACACACACACACACACACACACACACACACACACACACACACACACACACACACACACTGTGTTAAGATTGTTGTCCATTATTTTTGTTTAGCAAAGCAGAATAATCATGTTTTCTTGTGTTACAAATGAACTGAACATGAAACTATTGATTCCATTTGATACAAAGACATCAATATTGTTCCACATTTCAGACCTCGTAGCTATTTTAGAAGCCGCCATTTGCGCCAGTTCCCCTCGACCACAAGCATGAGTCTATAATTCTAACCCTGACCATGCTTCACCTCTTTGGTGATCGTCCATTTTGGGCCGTGTTAATAGTGTCTGAAAAGCATCAGAAGGGATATTAACCTTGTTGCTTTTCCAACACGGTGACGTATTCCTCCCTCAATACGTTCCCAAAAGCGTCGTCCTGAACTTGGCAGTCATCCCGGACAGAAGTGTGTATTGCAGCTGGAGAATCAATGAGCAACCCGTCTGAGCACCTCTCCACGCACCACATGCCACCGCTCTGTAGCTGCCAGCGACGGCTCGACTCATCTTAGTTGTTTGCCTGTATTTACAATCGAGAAGACAAACCAAACTAGCTTTACCGTGTGCTGAAAGGCAACCAACAAAAGCCACCAGAATCATACCAGAGTTTGACGCACACTTTCGAAACCAACCATATCGGCCAGTAGCTTCAATTGTAAAGTGAGCTAAGCGTTTGTTACAGAAGTGACATTTTTCACTGTGTTCTTCAATGTGCAAAATATGTGTTGAGACTTGCTATGACGAACAGCAAGCGTGTGTGCTACACCTTCAAACTTCTACACTTTACAAATCACTTGAAATTCTGCTGCACACCAGCCTCATCACATGTCCTGAGCTCATTTCTAATGCATGTGCACTTGTTTGCGTTTTGTTTTCTGCCTGGACGCATTTGGTGTGTGTGTGTGTGTACTCTTGTCTTGTGTTGGTGCATGTGCATGTTGTGCTCCTGCTTTCTGCCTCTGTGATCACTTGCCTGGCTGTGATTTCTCAGACAGCGGAGGATGCGCTCGCAAAAGCTCAGCCTTGTCACTCACGCTCTCTCCCATGAAGAGGGTCCAGAGCTCGCCAAATCTAGGCTCAGGTACTAACACTCACGCAAACAAACACACTACAAATGAACCCATTTGAATAAGGAGACTTATGTGAGTAGCTAAGAAGGCAGGCCACTTCAGGTATTGACTGGACTGAGCTTTCAAAGCACGTGGTAAGTCTTTAAAAAGTGGCTTGTTGCTTGGCCTTCATTACTCCTGACTTGAGCATTCGGCCACAGCTGCCTCTGTATGCTAAAGCATTGTTTGGACTGCAGGATGCTTTTTGTTTTTCTACGGATCAGTTCGTTATTTTATCCTTTTTAATTTTCTTTTGTTCAGTCTCTCCCGTCCTGGGCTTGTTACTGCACCGACCTGTTGCTGACTCTTCTTTTCTTTTAAAAGCTCTCATGTGTCATGCTCTCACACTGCTCCATCTTCATGGGTAGTTTACTCTGCTCTTCCCGTTGTCTCAGGTTGTTTTTAAATCTGCTACTCGTTCTCCTCCGCCGACACTGATTGGTTAGACATGACGGCACAGCTCCGTCAAGCACTTTAGAGAACGTGGATCAGTTCGTGGATGGGCTTGTGCGTTGACTAAAATGGCGGCATTCTGCTGAATTGTTTCTGATCAGTGAGCAAATTTACTGCAGATCTGCTCTATGCATGAGCCCCTCCATCCTGAAACTGAGGAGAGATATTTTGTACGTAGCAGGAGAGCTGAATATTTTCTCAGCTGGCCTTTACTCTCCTGAAAGAGCAGCATATCTGGACTCTGTCAGCATCTAGGTTAACGGCCACACCAAAGTCTGCATTCTAGCACCGTCAGCCTTCTTTCAACTATAGTAGGACGCTGTCTGAAAACTGATGAGCTGTTGTCCGATATGGAAGGTTTAAGAGCATAGTATAACTGATTAAACCACCACTCGGGAGGGCCTGGGGATCTTGTGTGAAGCTACTAGAGCGTTATTGTGCAGGCGTCAGCCTCTGAGGGACCCTCAGCCTTGGCAGGGGTGTACGGTACACTCTCCATTACTGTTTAGCATACTCTTACTCTTGGAGTCCCTAGAAAAAAAAGTGAAAGTAAGCTCTGGGATGGTTCCAACTGCAGACGAGGGAATAATGGAAGGGTAAGGAGTCAGTTCAGTTTTGTTTTGCTGTGGAGAGCCATCTCCACGGATAAAACTAGCTGTGCATATTGCTGCGAGCTGCCTGACATAACCAGCCTTGTGGAATCAATTGACAGAGACGTTCATAATCAGAATAATTATGACAAAGTGGTGAGTGCACAACCCAATAGCCACATTCTTTGGAAATATGCCAGTGTGAAATAAACCAAAATGGTGTGGCTCCATGCACAGTGGTCATTCTGCTGTGGATTTTAATCTTTATGTTCAATAATGGGGCTCGCATAAGTGTGCTCTGGAGGATTTTCTTCCTTTATTAGACCTGGGAGTGAAGTGGTTTATCAAGTCTCGATGTGCATGAAATATTTTAAGCTCTTCTCCCCTCCTTTTTTTTATTTTTAAACTGTACACAGCCACTACAGGCTGTAATGGAGCCAGAATCTGATAAACCATTTGCACCCACTGCACATAAAGAACAGCCTTCTGAGAAAGCAAAGACATAATCTATCTTTAATTGGTACTGGTAATGCGGGATAAGTTTTCACTTTGCCGCCTTTAAAAGATGATGGGAAAACAGAAACATTTTGTTACCATCCTGTGCTTTTACATCTTCAGTTGTGTCTTTTCAGAACTCTTTCTCCTCTCTTACCCCATCGTGTGACATGAAGACGACTTTAGCTATAACCTATACAGTCGTTGTGACGTCTGTTGTGATTAATGTGACCACGCATTCGCTCATGTCACTTATTGTTGCCGTGTCTTCTCCGTTCCACAGGGAGTGAATCTCACTCATCAGACTTGGGTAAGTCTCTGTTTCTTGTGTTCAATTGGTGGTGAGACTCTTTGGGCAACACCCCGTTGAAGCCCCAGCAAACTTAATCAAAACACTGCAGTCTGTGATGTTAATTTTACCAACTCCACTTCCAGATAATTGGCGGTCCCGCAGCGCAACAGATGGCTTTAAGAACGGAGACGCTAACAGCTCATCTCTTGCTGCCAAAGGCTTCCGCAGCGTCAGACCCAACCTGCAGGACAAAAAGTCACCAACACAGGTAAAATGTCTCAGACATCACACTGACAGATGTTGGCATTAAAGCTGTTATAGCTGAATCAAAACAGGGAATCAGTAATCTGTGTGGAAAGTGTCTTCTACTATTCTATTGTAGTTGACCATGAAGTGTTGTATTTAGAAGAACTTGATGAGTTGTATCAAGCTTTGCACTGATGTTTTTTCTTTGTTGTTCTTGTTTGAACTTATGTTGGTTGTTGCTTTCTAATTGTCCAATAAGGATATCAATCATGTGCCATTGCCACCCCCCAGAAGAGAGAGTTACCACTTTTCACCCACGGCCGCTAATCCGCCAGACTACAGCTCCCTTGTTGCCCTGGCTAATGATTTTACCCCCGGGATGCTAACATTCACGCAGAATGAGAAAGCCGCTTTGAAAGAGTCCTACACTATTAGTAGCACATCCTCTTACTCTTACTCGGAGAGCAATGCAAGCTCAGCCCAACAGGCTCAGCAGTTCACTCTCCCCGGTGACATCAGCAGCTGTCGTGCTTCTGCCTCCACTAATTCACAGGCCCAGGAGCGTAAGGTGTCTTCCCTCAAACTAACCCCGGTCACCATCCCCGACCCCCCGGATCACTGCGACTCCCACCTCGACCCCCAACCTAAGTCCCAGACCACAGGTCCCCCTTCACCTCCGCAAAGGGGTCCTGCTCCGACTAAACTACTGACACAGGCAGCCCCGACTTCCGTCGGCTTGGACCCAGAGGATCTTAAACATCCAGAGCGTCGGCCTGCAAACACCACAGCGGAGCTGAAGTCCCCAGATAGAGGCCCGAATCAAACCCCGAACCCGGCTCCAGCCTGGGTGGAGGTAACGAGGGATCCACCTGCAGTTCCACCAAGACCTTCTCCTGCAGTGCTGTTGGTACATAACTGACTATATCATGCAACACAAGTAATGATTGTGTCCATTTCAAGGCCACCTAGATACAACGTTGCTGGGTTTTTGTCATGACATCAAGGATGATGAAAGGGTAACACACTGGCTGCATCACTTCTTTTTTGGGGGGGATGTGCCAAATTCAGAGGATGATATAATTGCTGTTCCTTGGGAGTTTTTACGCATACGAACACTAGGTCGTATGACAGCGGTGTTCCATGAAGCCACCAGTGTTTGGCCCCATATAGAAAACAAGGTGTTTTGATGCACGTCGTACAGGATGCTGCTTGTTTGTGTTGCCCTTCAGTCCTTTAGGCTTGTTGCTGCCATCTGACCAACCAAACTAATTTGTGTTCTTCACATCTGTGAACTCATACTGTTTGTGTGATAACCAACTATTTAATGTATTTTTGTATACCACTGTTGCTGTCTGTCTCCTGTATTTGCAGCCTTCAACAGAGTTTGAAACTAACAGACCCTCTTCATTTCCCAGCGTTAGGCACCTCTCAGAGGAAGATGCTGCAGCCGGGGGGACACTTGAGTGCGGTGTCACGGCAGCATTTCATCTTCTGTTACGCTTCACGTGTTGCTTCCGCACATCTTGTGTGACGTTGTGGCAAATGAGTGACCTCACTAAGCGCTTTACTCCTTTCCTCCTTTTCCAATCAACTCCCTCTCTCTCCCCCTTCCCTCCTTCAACACCAGGGGCCTCCCTCCCCTGACCCAACAGCACTGCACTCCCCCTATCGCTGCCACAGCTCAGAGTCACTCGACTACCTGCCAGGCCTAATGCCCAAGGCTCTATTGCCCACCCCGTACGTTCCCAGTGGAGCTGGTGCAGCCAGCAGGCCGAGCCTCCCCACAGTGAGCAGTACGAGTGGCTGGGTGTCATCCTCGGCCTCCCCCGTGACGGTGTCCGCTCTCAGCCACTACTCGTCGTCCACGGCGGGTCTGCTGGACGAGCTGCAGATCTGTAGCCTGGACTCACCCGGCACCTCGCCCACGCCATCGCCCACCCTCAGCCATGTCTCTACCTACACATCCACCGCTGGCCCTGATGATGCGCTAACTACCTTTGTGGCCTCCACTGCCGCAGCCGCCACTGTCACTAACGTAATTATCCCAACAAGTCATTGCTGTAACACACAAATGGTACCCTGCCTCCCCACTCTCATTTGGATGGCTGAACCAAAGCTTCACAAAATGTTTTCACTACCGTATTTGTACCTTTCACTAACCTTCAACTACAACCTAATGATCCCTTATAATGTGAATGTTTCTCTACTCATGAGATCACTATGTCTTTGTGCTTGTCTATGTTTCTCTGTTATGCCTTTTTTGCAATCACATGCAATTGTACTGTCTCTTAAATAAGGCCCGTTCGTATCAAAAATTCATGACGTGTAATGGTCCCTGTGAAAGAGTGGTACTCCCAAGAAGTTAGAAGTAGGACTAACACTGTGCCGATGCAGGGGACTTAGTGTAACGTTAGAAGATTAGCAGCTTTAGCGTCTACACCAGGTGGAAAACCCTGCTTTTGACAGCCAAAGATGGCGATGGCCAGAATGCCAATGCACATAATGCCCGAAATAAAACACGAGCCATTACTTCTGTAATTAAAATATAAGTGTATCTGTTGCATCAAATGTATGAGACAGAAGACAGAAAAAAACATGTTGTGTAGATATTCCATACACTGGCAATAAGTGCTGTCAACAAAGTGTTTGTGTGTTGCTTTATTGTGAATTTATTACTTTAAAATGACTGCCTCAGCATCTTTTAATCGCCATTGGGTTTAGAGCTCTCATGAATCTTTGATCAACACTGGCCTTAAAATGAAAACGCTGTGTTTTTACCCCTTTTTGTCTAATGAAATCATATGTCCCTGTGTTGAATGGGAGAGCATTTTTTTTTTCAAAGGAGCCTCCCATTGTGTCTACCGTCTTGTTTGTCACAACTAATTGATTATAAAGTATATGTGGAATCTGAAAGACTTGCATTTGCTTAACGTCACTGTATTAATCTCTTCTGCCTTGTTTTTGAATCGAAGCGACTCAATAAGTGCCCCTCCCCCTCACTAACTTTTCTCACATGACACTGTCGCTTCAGATTCAGCAGATACTGAATCACATCAGCCTCAACATCTGTCAACATGCACATTAGTTTCCGGAATAGACTCCTCTGCCACTTTAAATGCAAATATGTGTAACAATGTAATGACTAATTATGGATTTATAAAACTAATCATTTTCTTGATTTTGCTATTTTTTGAAGAAAAAAAAAATAGATTTTCTTATACTTGCACTCATAATCTAATGTCATAGGGCAGAGCATCAACAGTCTCCACTATAAAAGTATATGTGAACATTTTGCTGCCATTTGTGATTGGTAGTGAGTGATTTTTCTCTGTTGTCTGGCTTGCGGGCCACTCTTAGGGCCAAGTCCTCTCTCACGCTATGAATGGAAGTGCTCCACAGAGGCCCCTCTCTCCTCTGTCCTACCCTCCTCCGCCCACTTCACTCCATAGCGGGCTCTACAGACAGAGCCGGAGTTCAGGTGAGTCACGATCTTCTACCCCTCCACTTCATGTTTTATCAGCAATTATTCGACAGGAAGACGATAGCAAAGAAAAGGGGGCTTGGTAAGAAAAGGCCATCCCAGAACCATCCATCGGATGTGTTATGTCATTTTGGAAAAGGTCAGGAGAGCGACATTTATTACATTGTGAAGCCCCGGTAGGTATATGACAATTTATGGATGGTGAAAGTCTAAAGTTGGATCTTAAGAGTCTGAAGTGGCCCAATGTAATGAACTAAGAACTGTAGTAAAATGATAAAATGTTCTAGATTTGGTGAGCAGTATTATGTCCAAGTTGTAGTTTGCTAATAGTTGATTTTGGTAAACCAGAGAACAGTGTATTCCACTAAATAAGCCGATGAGACAAATGTATGCAAAAGTGTTTTAGCATCAGCCATGGAAAGAATCGCGAATCTTATCAGTTGATATGTTGTTGATCTCTTCCTGCAACGATTATTGGGATCAAACAGAAGACAGATTTCTTCCATCAAAGCTTTGTTAAATGGTTCCGAGTGAGATCACAGAATGTATTTCGGATCTTCCGTAAATTAGTTTGATGACAGCAATTAGATCTTTTTAATATGTATTTTTACAGTTTCACCAGCTAATGCATAATAAGGCATAAAAAGAATATTTGCAAATTAATCTCTTCATTATTGCCCATAAAAATAGTTAATGGTACATGTATTTGTGAGAAGCCCGGGCCGCGATATGTGAATACCCATTAGTAGAAGACTGAGCCATCTAGATGTGGCGTACAGGATGAAATGAGTTGGAGATAAAGAGGTTGTTCCCATCAGGAGGTGTTCAAAAGAGCAGTTCATCTTCAGATGAGTCAGAGTTGACTTGTTCATTCCTTCTTGGATTTCTGTGATTATTACTGGATTCGAAGGACAGTGTGTCTATTCTCTTCTCGCTCCTCTTCCTCCTCATATGTAGAGGGCAGCGAGTCATTCACCACAGAGTCTGTGGCGCTGGGCCACAGCAGCCACAGCAGCCACAGCAGCACGGTGCCCATCGCTCGCTTCTCAGAGGAGGAGAAGAGGGTGTCCGTCATCAAGGCCCCTCACTACGAAGGCATCGGCCCCGTGGACGACTCCGGCATCCCCATTGCTATCCGCACGGTGAGGTCAAACATTCAAAGAGCTAAACACGTTGGCATGCAGCAGACTCTCTCGGTGAGGCACCCTAGAGTGTCGCACAGATGAGTCTTTTGACCTGTTGTCTTGATATCTGATCAGGTTCACGAGAGTGGATTACTTTCAGCTGCCAGCAGCTTTTGACCCCATATCAAAAGCACTTTCTCTCTCTCTCTCTCTCTCTCTCTCTCTCTCTCTCTCTCTCTCTCTCTCTCTCTCTCTCTCTCTCTGTATCTCTTTGACTCTCCCTCTGCATGCTAGTTTTACAGATGAGCTCAGTCGAGGTCTTTTTGCTTTAGCGCTGCAACGTCGTCGCTGCTCACTTGTTAAAGTGTGTGTTTGCGCGTTATCTCCGCTCAGGCTTTACGCGTATTAGCACTCCACTCCGTTATCCATTTCTTGAAGAGGTGACATTTCAAAGCGGACATGTTCTACTGCAGCGCGAGCGAGCCAGAGAAAGTAACGGGAAGAATGAGAGATGGCCGATTTTAAAAGCAAAGAGAAAAGGCGGAACGAGAAAAGAAGAAAAACAGACGCTCCTTGTTGTGAGAAGACAAACATTTTTGTGGGCACTTTATTTGGTCACCATGGAGAGTGAAGTGGTAATTGGTCCGTCTCCTGGCCGTGCCAATGCTCCATGCTCTGTCACATTCACTGGAGCCAAACAGCCTGTTCTCTGAGTCCAGACACGGTGTTTAGCGCTACTGAATAAAGGGGGATTAGGTCTGCCATGGGATAGCTCTTTTTTGAAGTGGCTTTTAGATCTATACTGTATACACAAAGACACGCATACCAGGGTTTCTCCTGGACTTTCCACGCTCCGCACCAGGAGCTCCCACTTGTTTTTTGTTTTTTTTGTAGCGACGTGGCTTCTGTGTCCTTCTGTGCTGCGAAACCAAAACCTGCTGACATTGATTTCTGAAAGCAAGCTCAATTAAAAACCAAAACAAACTGCAATTGTGGTTTACCAAGTGGTTCATTCAAACATACAGCTTACTATGATGTCATTCTGCTGGCCACTTGCAGCCCACAAGCTAATAGTCATGTGTGGTTTCATATGACGGGTGAGCTTGTCACACCCAATCAAAGTGATGTGTTCCTACGTCCCAGAGTTCAATGTGTCATCAAATATATTTCAATGTTTTACAGGAAGAAAATATTAAATACTTAAAAATGTAAAATCTTTGATACATATATAACATATAACAAGGAAATGACCATTTAACCCAGACACACATTTCATTTTCACTGTTTCTTCAATGTGAACGTGAGAACCACAGGCTGTATATAGAGCGGACCTAAAGTGTACTGTATACAAAGCCTATATAAAGCCATGCAAACTTTTGTTCAGACTTGTTTCTCATCAGTTATAGCTGATAAAAAGATTAAATATCTCACTGAGACCAATTAAGAGCTGGTAAATTAAATTAAGTGAATTATTCTGATGCAAATTACTCTTGACAAGATTTAGTCCTCCCCAAGTCATATGGGGAGTGTCTCATACAATAAATCTCGATAATTAACTTATTCATGTCTCAGCGTGAGTTATATTCATTGTGAGTGAAATATATATATAGATCCCTAAAAAGGCTGAGTGTTTTTTTTGCTCGGCTCAGTAAGGAACCTTTTCCCTAAAACAGTGGGAACCCCTCGTACCGTCTAACTGCAGATATCAGGTTTATGTTGCATTTCACGGTACGTAAAACTTTATGACTGTTTCTCTCTCCACAGACGGTGGATAGGCCTAAGGATTGGTACAAAACTATGTTCAAACAGATCCACAAGGTCCACAAAGCAGGTAAGTCTGAGCTGCATCACACTGCGAGGCAGAAATGTCCCTTTTTGTGTTGCGATTTGATCATCAGACGTTTAGAAATTGGCCATGCATGCTTGTCTGCGTCTTTGTGTGTGTTTGTGTGGGTGCGCACATGTCGATTCTTATTACACCAAAAGACCCAGAGAACTTCAGAGCCAGAACTCATTAGATGAGCGCAAGAGAGTCTGCGGAGGAAGAGGAATTGAGAGAAACCTCTAATAGACACAGAGCTGTCCTGGGAAATCTGTTCTAATTTTATGGGCTTGACAGCATCACAGTCGGTTCAAAGCTTGTTTGTTATGAACTGCTATGGCTTCTTCTACTGCAGCACACACACACACACACACACACACACACACACACACACACACACACACACACACACACACTGTTGCATGATTGTGTGTGGCTAAAGGCATCTTCAGGCCTCTTCTCTTGATGCATCTTGGAGCTCTTCCATGACTCTCTGAATCCTTGTATATTCTTCTTGAATTTATAAAGTAATTATATAGTCCCACCGAAGTCTACAAATCTTTCAAGTGAGCTCATGTAGATTTAAAAAAAATGTGTAGTTTCCGAATGTGGAGAAAAGAGCTAAAATCAAATACTCATAGCTATGCTACAATATGGTACACACACTGCCTCTGTGAGATGCTGAGCTTATTGATGGACGGAGGGGGAAGTGGTTCATGCTGCGTGGGTGGTTTTATAATATTCCGCTGTGAAAAATGTCCACTATTGGAACTTACTTTTACGACTGGATTCAAGCGAGCTAAAAGTGCTGTTCTCTCGGGAGAGCAAACTGCACTCTTGTTCCCTCTGCACCACAACGTCTGTTTGTGCATGAACACCAATCCTTCTTTGTTCCCTTCTCCTGCAGACGATGACTACTCTGACACATACAATGCAACATATGCTGTCATAAACAACGGTGAGTGATGCTCTAACGCACAACAGAAGTTGCTCATAAGCCATTTCTTCCCAACCCATTAGTCTCCTCCTGTCTGGCTCGCTCTGCCTCATTACTTCTCCCTTGTAATGTCTCCTCTGTCCTCAACAGACGACCACATCCTGTCGTCCAGCGCCACCATGGCCCACCCTGCTCCCCGGACACACACGTACAGGCCACTCGCCAAAAGCCCCTCGGACAACGGAGGGCATCCGGCCCCTCGCGAGCCGCCGCCGTCACCTGTGCCCCCACCGCCTCCGCCCATGCCATCTCTCCTGCAGCTGAGGGCCAGAGACAGCGACCGCGAGAGAGACTTGCCTGACGCGTACGAGCAGCTTTGTCTCCATCTCTCTCATCATTCATTTGATGATTCATTGGCTTTGTTTCTGGCGGTTTTCTAAGAAAGTATGTTTTTCTTTTTTCTCGCACCAGGAATGAATGGGGTCCTCCCAACAGGAAGGTGGACACGCGAAAGTACCGCGCAGAGCCCAAGAGTATTTTTGAGTACGAGCCTGGGAAGTCCTCCATTTTGGAGCACGAAAGACCAGTGAGTATATTGGAAAATGTTCTGTCATTTGATTATATTGACAATTCAGAAGGGATAGATGACGAAACATTAAGCAAACGTAAGTGAAGTAACACTGCAGAGGTAGAGCTCTGGCATGTAAAATAACTGGATGGTCAAATTGAGAAAAGAGTCACACGTACATTTAACTTTCTTGCCGTATGTATTTTCATATTTATGGACTTTTGCGTGGACTTCTTTCTGTCAGGCAAGACGTGGGCGTTTTAAAAGCGAAGGTTTCCAGTGCTGCATCCTTGAGTGTCTGCTGTCTGCTTTGTCATCCTCCCCACTCAGAACAGCCAGTACAGAGATAATTGCTGTGCAGAGGAAAGGGTTGAAATAATAGACAAAAAGGTTTCTGAGATGGAGAACAGGATAATGGAGAAGGTGTTGTAGATGAGGAGTCTGTCATGTGGGAGAAGATTAAACGGGAAAAAAGGTATTTGCAGACGTTTAATGCGACGACTGCAGAGAGCTCTCTCAGGGTAATAATGCATGAGTCAGTTCCTGATAAGGCAATAAAAGGAGAAAGCTAAAGAGTAGAAGTGAACCCACGCTGTCTAATCTGAAGCTCTGTTTTAGAAGCCTTTTCGCTCCACTGTCCATGGAAACAAATGGCTCCTGAAAAACATAATGTTCGGTGGTAAAGTGTCCATTTGTGTCCAATTATGAGCTGCAGAAAGCAAAACAAAAAAATGTCTGCCACTCTGTTTCTTTAGTTTCTTTTTACTTACCAGTTGGATATCTCTTCTCTCGCTTTTTTTTTTTTTTACGGGATGACTCATATGTCTCAAAGCTGTATTCTCTTTTCAACAAGAGAGATGCAACGCCGCGACGCCTACACAAATATCGCCTGGCAGTGTTTCACTTCCATGTGGGAAATGGGGTTAGAAGGAGCAGACAGTAGTAAACCAACGCATCATCTCGGCAGTTTAAATGACAGTAAAAAGAATACGCCTCGTGGCTGCAGTGCCACTGTGTAAAATAGAGAAAGCTGCTTGAGTTTAAACATCCAACTGAAAAAGAGGAGATGATTAACTTGCTTCACAGCAACAACCTGTTGTTTTGGCTTGTACCCGTCTAATTTTGTTGCATGCAAATACAGGCATCCTATCCGACAGTTTATTGCAGGTCGATTTGATATGAAAATGAATCCCTATGTGATACAACAGAATGGTTGTAATCCATCGTGTGACATCAGGAAAGGTAAACCTTCGCTTTCTTCAGGAAACTTAGGACACGCAGTATGATGTCAGCCAATAAGCAAATGACAAGGCGACATTTGATGGCAGCTGACAGGTCTTAATACAATAGATACATCTCAGACCTCAACTTTTAATTGATTATCTGTCGTTCCACCTTTTTAAAAGCGCCTCCATGAATGCATGAACGGGTTAATGGTGCTGATGGGGATAACTTACAGAGGGAGAGTGTGGCAGGACTTTAAGTTTATTGGTGTGGCTCTTTCTTAACAGCAAGGCAATTGACAGTGCTTTACATGAGACATAAAAAAGGCATTAAAGTAATATTACACCCATAAAATGACAATTTGTAGATGAATTACTCATCCCGTGTCACATTGAATTCATGAAGAGAACTTAGTTTATCTTGCACGCGTTCAGGGCAGACTAATAAAAATCCCGAAAAGTGAAGTCAGGATTTAAAAGAAAAATATTAAAAAAGACGCATAAATGTTTTTTAAAAGAGTAAAATGCAAATTATATGCTATTGACTGCACTGTCCTGTCTTGATGTTCATCGATAAAAGTGACTGTGATACTATGCTGCTCCCACCAATGTAGAAGGGAAGCTCACGTTGCACACACCCACGTGAACAACCCCTCGCGTCCTTTACAAACAGTTCTTCATAATGTGCCCCTCTCCATCTGAATGAGTTACCTTTACCTGCCCCTTCTGACATACGGCTGTGTACTATTTAATATTCCATCCACTGAGCCGGCTCCGAGCTGTGGATAATGAGGTTTGGTGTTAAATATGTAATGCTCAAAGTAACATCCTGATTTTCATTATCTGTCAGCTTCGCTAAGGCTTAGAATATAAGGCGGCGGTAATGGGATTCTGTCGTGGGACTCACAGCTCTGTAGATGTTCATGCGCACGTGAAATGAACGAATATCAATTTGAGAAGGGCCGAGGTGTTGAAACTGTCTGCCTCTTTGGTGTCCAGTGGTGGTAAGAGATGTCTTGTGCATATTTGATTATTCAACATGGCACTAGTGTACGCTGCCTGTCAAATAGTTTGAAAGGCCCTAATGGTTTGGAATAAATGTCAAACTAGTTAAAGCAGTGAAGCAATGATTTGTCTGTAATAAAAATTTTTTGCATCACTGCTTTCGAGAGCGAGTTAAAATCTTCATCCTGTGCCCATCTTCCCGCGCCACCTTCGTCCATTCCTAACCATGAGGCTCATGTCTTTCTTTGTGTGTGACTTCTTTTCCACACTGTCTTTCTTCTACCTCTTCTCTCTGTCACTGTCATGCTTTCCCAGACCTATGATGACATAGATTTAGAGAACGAGCCTTGGTATAAGTTCTTTTCCGAGCTGGAGTTTGGTCGGCCGGTAAGTCAGGGCCATAGCTACCCTCTCAAGCACAACCCTGCCATAGGCAGACCCCCCCCCACTCTCTCTCCACTCCACCCGTGATGTTTTATTTCTTTATTTTGAATGTCAACCACAATAGACCGGGTGGGGCTAGTTGTTTGGGCATGTGGTACTTGTTGGGTGCTGTGACCCCCCCACCCCCACCCTTGTGACCGGCTGTGTGATGTCTCTGCGTTGCTGGGTGTTCTCTTGGTCTGGTGGCTAGCAGGCACTGAAATGTTCATGCACACAACTAGATGATTTTATTTCAGTTTGGTGTCTCATCTTGCCCAAAGTTAAGCGGGAAAAAGATTAAAAACAGGTCAAAATGCTTAAGATGACATTCGTTTTAACTGGTAGTGCTGCTCAGAGAAGTAATTACATACAACATATAACAACAATATATATTATTTATGCCATTGATGATTTTTCTGAAGATGAAAAGTATTCTTTTATTCTTCAACATCTCTTTCACATGCTAACAAACATTCCTCATCCTTGTGTATTGCCTTAATCATATTTCATTCACTTGATTATTTATGAATTTTCTACTTCTTGTAGTTGTTTATTTTTACCATTGACAGAGCGATGCTCTGCACAACTACAAGGTAAATGTTGTACCGCCCTCTGCTGGATGTAGATGGTAATGACATCATAGTGGCCCAGGGCAGGGATTGCCTCTAGCTACAGATCTGGGATAACCCCACCCCTTCCTGACTGGTTTACAAAGTGCCATGCCGCTGTCTATGCAATAGCATGACTCCAGGTGATTGTTTGTTGGGCTTATTTCAAAATATTCAGGAGGAAATGTCACATCGGTTGCTGGCATGGCTTCCCACGGTCGTGTTTGCTGTGCGTTGAGATTTTCTACCTGCAATATTTTGAATGTTTCACACCACTGAATAAGCCCTTAGAGCATAGACGGTTCCCCGACATGCACAGAACCTCACTGTGTGACCAGCGTTTATTGAGTCACGAGAAGGTTTCGACCGACTGAGGGAACAATTGTTGATCTGCACTGGTAACCCAGCACTCAATCACTGCATCCTGGATTAAACACCACAGCTCGTGCTTCACACGGCTTTCTGCTTCACAGCTTGCTGTCACTCTGCATGTGTGTGTGTGTGTGTGTGTGTGTGTGTGTGTGTGTGTGTGTGTGTGTGTGTGTGTGTGTGTGTGTGTGGTACATGAGCACATTTGTGTCTGTGTGTGTGTATAAAGTTTGATTTAGAAAGCCCAATTTAACATTGACATATTGTAGTTGTGTTGATGCTGTAGGATTATATACGAATAAATAGATGGTGTGTGTGTGTGTGTGTGAGAGAGAGAGAGAGAGAGAGAGAGAAAGAGAGAGAGAGAGAGAGAGAGAGAGAGAGAGAGAGTCAGTCCATCTCTGGTTACTCAGATCCTCTAACGAGTGTCGCTCTCTCCACATTGTTCCTGTTTTTTTGGTTTCTCCCCATGATGTCACCAATGCTTCTCCTCCTTCACCTCATTTTCACCTTCTTCCTCCTCCTCCTCCTCCTGCTCACTGCTACTGCTTGGGGCTCAAGCCTCCTAAAAAACGGCTGGATTATAATCCAGACATCTCTGCTCGCCAACGTATTGAGGTAATCGCACATTCATGAGTGTTCCGGTGGTTTTAATCTCACAAGTTCTAATAAATCACAGGCATTAAAAAACTCTTTCATTTCAGGAAAATGTAAGACATGATTTCTTCAAATGAGTGTGATGTCGTGTAGCTTGATGTCAGATGTCACAGTGTCAGCCATCACGAGATGAGCATGATGGTTTGCTTTGTTTAACTTCTAGCTTTGAAGTGCTCTTCATTTCTTTGCATAGGGTTATACAAGGGTCTCTTAGACATTTTATGAAGATCTATTAAAATAAATATAGGTATAATTCACTGGAAATCTTTTTTTTTTTTTAACATTTCCAACATTATTGTGTTTCGACTTTACGGTTAGCATTTCCTCAGAGACACCATTGCAGTTAATGTGCATCGACCATTCTTTGCCACTGAGACCCATTCCGGCTGATCCGAGCCACATTTTGCAGGGCAACATTTGCCCCCTGAGCTCAGCTCATTACATCACCTTTTGCCGTCATCCTCCAGAAAAAAAAGCCCTGAAAAAAAGCCCAAAATAAGAGAGAGCAGGAATTTATCCTCACCGCTTACACCCGTGCGCCTCCTCGCCGCGCAGGTGTACCATGTGGAACCAGCATCCGCGCGCACCTTCCTGCTGGGGGAGCGTTTTGAGTGTGACACAGCAACAACAAGCGCATGCAAGGCTGTGCATCGTGAACTGCTCTGCCTGGAGTCTTTGTTCCTGCCGACCTCACTTCTCTCTCTTGTCGTCTGCCCTATTTCAGACATCCCTGCACATCGCTCCCGCTGAAAAGGCTCCTGAGAGACCTGCGAGGTAACCTCTGTTTCTTTTATTTTCATCTGCATCCCACCCCACCCACTCCTTTTCCCCCCTCCCCCATCCTCTCAACAGCAGTGGTCCTTGTTGTGATTCAGCAGGGAGTCATTTGCCTTGACTCTGGTGCAAATCGCCTCTGTGTCTGTTATTAATAATGCAAGGATTAGTGTTAGGCTTTATTTTCTTTTGCCACTGAAACGGGACGCTTTGCATCATTCTTTCACCAACCGAGCCGGAATAAATTAACCCTGCAAACCTATTGATTCCTTCATCTCCTATCCTTTCCACAACCTCCCCCTCTTTCTTCCCTTCCTCCCCTTGTCCTACTCCCTTTCACCGATGGCCTGCTTATTCAGTCGCAATTTCCTCGGTCAACAAAAAGAGCAGAAAAGGAATGAATAGGCCGTGTAATTCATGTAAGCATTGAGTGTGTTTGAAAGCCCATTTGGGTTTTTAGTCCTTTTGAATGTGAGAAGGTAAGGTATCTTTCTAGATACGTGGTTAATAGGCTAATTTTGTTGGATACGCTGCGTTGGTTTAGAAAAGAGAAAACCATCTTTTCACGTTGTTCAAAAAGGTAAATAGAGACGCTGATTATTTATTATATTTATTTTATTCTTTACAACATTTTGGTACAAGGTTTGTCCCGATGACACGGAAAAAAATTGTAAATAGTATGCCCTTGTAAGACATTCATAATACCTGAATTCAATTTCTGCAAACGCATGCATGCGCCAGCGGCGGCGTGTAGTGTCGTCCTTGACGTCCAGCTGTGTTGCAGTGCCGCCAGCGACTACAGGAAGAGAAGGAAGTCGGAGCCGGCAAGTTCCCAAGTGAACGCTCCGCCTCAGAGCCGAGCGGCCACTTCCCCGAAACCAGTGGATGCCTACAGACCCAGCAGCAGCCTAAAAAAACCTTCGGTTCGT
Source organism: Clinocottus analis (assembly GCF_023055335.1). Taxonomy (NCBI): domain Eukaryota; kingdom Metazoa; phylum Chordata; class Actinopteri; order Perciformes; family Cottidae; genus Clinocottus; species Clinocottus analis. Next base: position 2,668,966 of record NW_027175954.1, on the reverse strand, counting down.
TCCTCTCCATCCTCGCCCTCCAGACCCAAAGGTACACAAACAAACAACTCGTCCTACTTGATGTTTTTTGTTCTTTCTATTTCTCTTTCCCCTTCTCTTCCCCAGACTTTCATGTGTTTACTTACTCGCCACATTGCCTAAAAATCCTAGAAGATTTGTTGTCATTTGTGACTGTGATGTTTTTCATCCTACAATGTCTGTCTGGTGAGCTCATAAGTCTCCGTGATTCGTATTCGTGGAAGTCTGAAGAAAAAACATCAAACCCTCTTTTTTTTTCCCCCACCGTTACTCTTTTCTCTCCTTCTTCTCCCTCTCCCCAGCTGCTCCACCCGTTTGCTGGGTATAATTGCTAAACCTGCTTTCCTCCTTTTTCTCTTTCACCACGCTGCTTTTTTCTTGGACATCTGAAAGGTGGGGACGCATGCAACATGTATTCAAACAGTTTGACCTCCCCAGGTCCTTATCAAAGACCCCATCTCTCCCCTCTCCCCTCTGACCCTGTCCATTGCCACGAGGAGGCCAGCGAGGAAGGAAGCTCCTCCTCCAAGCAGTCTGTCTGTTGTAAAAACAGCTGGCAGACAAAATGCCAGGACGCTGAGACGTGGAGCAGTACCGACGAGGTACCGCCTCTTCCTGGCAAGCTCAGGTCGCGCAGCTGCGATGACTTACTCAATGACGGGCATTCTGGCCCGGCCGGGCGTAACGCCATCCGCTCAGAAAGTGCTGGGTCTCTGGTCTGCGATGGGAATCCCTCGGGTTCGACCGGATCCATCTCCTCTCGCTCGTTGCCGCGCCTCCACCGGCGACGGGCGCACGACTCGCCGGGCTTTCTCCAGCTCTATCGCAAGATGCACCAGATCGACCGAGCTCACCTCATCCCGTCTGAGGTCATCCGCTCGGTGCGCACTCGCATCCTGGAGCTCGAGCGCCAGCCTCACCTGCACCGGCATCGCCTCTCTCCTTGGGCCCCCTCCTGGGGCGTGGAGGTGCCGCGCGATATGGTGCCGACGCGCATTTCTACATACGAGACCCTTATTCAGAAGTCCAAATCCATGCCCAACTTGGGTGACACCGAGGTGCCTTCAGGCGCCACCACACCGGGCGGCTCGTCATCTAGAGCCAGCAGCACTGGCGGTGTCACGCCCAGCTTTCCAAAACGTCGGTTTTCCATCGAGTCTTTACTCGAGGAAGACAACAACGGCAACAGCGGACCAGGACCTCACACCATGGATCACCGGCATCGACCTCGCAGCCCACCCGAGGGTCAGCCCCGCGTGGGGCCGGAGCCTGGCCGTGGGCGGTCCTTTCCCGCTCCTCCCGTTCCTCAAAGCCCACAAGCCAACCCAGACTACTCCGACAGTGAACAAGACGCCGTTGCGTCAGACCTCAGTGACTTCATCCAGGTGGAGGGCTCCTCATTTTGCAGCGAGAGTGACTTTGACCATTGCTCGCTGACCTCCTCTGAGAGCTTGTACGGCTCTTCCACCCTTCAACACCACCTCCGTCACCACCACCATCACCACCACCACCAGCCTGGTCACCAAAGTTTAGGCCAGAGCCAGGGCTACCAACACCGCCACCTCATCAGCTCCTGCAAGGGCCGCTGCCCGGCCTCTTACACCCGCTTCACGACCATGCTTCGCCACGAGAGGGAGCGAGCGCGCCAGCAGCACCAGAGACCTTCACAGCCGAGCCGCAGCAGCCATTCCCAAATCCAGAGCTCTCAGTCCCAGCAAGCGATGTCCAAGCTGGCCTTCCTCGTCAGCCCAGTGCCTTTCCGCAGGAAAAAGGGCTCCCCGCCTACCTCCAGAAGAAGCAGTGGCGGCGCAGATCGAGGCAGCAGACCCAAGTCCAAACAGGCCATCTATGAAGCACTGGATGCGGCCTTGAGAGACATATATGAGCACATTCAAGCGGAGCGAGGCCACAGAGGAACTAGGGCGCCCGATGACAGCATCCTGAAGAGAATACTGGCCGAACTGCTGCCAAATGTGCCTGAGCGGAGCTCCTCTTTGAGGGGGAGGAGGGGGTGTTGGCACGGGGGTCTGTCCTCTGCATCTTTGTACCCAGACGGGAGCCCCACTGAGTACGCCCCACATGGAGGGGATGCCTCCACTCCGCGGCTACAGTCACCAGTCAGTGCCTGTTACGGACGCCACTCGGACACCTCAAACAATAACGAATATGGAGAGGAGCAGGGCAATGGAAATGGTCTCTGTTATTCAGGTGGAGAAAATGCACATATTACACCTTCATTATGCATGTGTACACTTTGTCATGTAGCCAGTGACACCAGCACATCATGTTTTTTTTGATTACACACACAGTAATAAACATGTACACATAATCCACAGACATTTACCTCAATGTCTCTTTCAGTGTTGCATGGGCTTGTTGCCCCGTCCCCATAATCGTTTCAGCCGATACATCCATTACTGTGTCTTTTCTGTGTATGAAATTCAGTAAGAATGTTTACAGTACATTCTCAAGTAAAGCCTGGTGTTAAAATAATTGACATTCTTTCGTTCTGTGATGTCAGTGAAACTAACCTCGTCCTGCTGGTGTTTCACATTTGAGGTCTGCAACTAAACTGGGAGGATTATTCTGTTTGAGCTGCTGGAAACCTAATTTGAAACATTAAAAAAGAAAGCTGGCTTTGATTGACAGTAGCTTAAAAGCTTGAAGAAAACAATGGCAAAGTGGGAAGAATTGGAATTATTTAGTCAGGGGGAACAATATTTCTGTTCGAAAGAGAAAATCAAACAGAATAGGAAGTAAGAGCAGATTTCTTCCAGGAGTAAAATATACTATATCTCAAATGAAGGCTGTTATTTGAGAATTTACAGTTCATCACTCTGGTTAAAGTTAATGCAGGTGAATATTTTTGTATGTTTTATTATTTGATTATTGTCTTTTGTTGTATGATTTTTCTGTTTTGCAGATTAATTTATGGAGTCGTCTTTCTATCCCTCAATCATGTTTTCCTTCAAGCCATTTGCTTGTATGTTCATCTTTGTACTTTTAGTCATTTTCGAGCTGTTTTCCCTTCGCTTCACGTTGTGCTTCAGCAATATTCAACTGCATGTTTCATATTGTTGTTTTTTCCAGTGAAATGGAAATAAAACAATCTTTTTTTGACCCCAGAGCTTTCATTCCCTCATTTACTGGTTGGAAAGCCGTCGTCTGATCGCTGTACCATTCAGTACTTCGCCGAAGCACATTTTGTTGTATTGTGAGCACGAGTCAAGTGATATGATTGTGGTTGCTGTGATAACTCCTGTTACCTTTCTCACGTGTCTCTGCTAACCACAGACCAGGATGTCTCCAGGTGTTATTCCACCATGGACGGACGCCACACGCCCCAGAGTAGAAGGCCTACTCCTGACAGAGAGGTACAACATTGAACACCAACATGCATTTCATGTAATGCAACAAACATACCACCTCAGTTTTATCCTAAATAAGTACACTTTAATCAGTAATGTGGTTGGCACGACACAAATATTTCAGATTTAGCATCACAATGCCACAGCACAGTTACATCTTCTCACAAATATTGAAAAAGCTTTTTTATTTTATGTTTTGCCTGGTAATGCTTGCTGGCTTTCTTTCTCTCACTCTCATCTCCTAGGTCTCCCATAAACAGATGACACAACTTATTCTGTTCTCTCTCCTCCATCAGAAACAGCCTGCGAGAGCCATTTATGATTTTAAGGCACAAACCGCTAAGTGAGTACAGTAAATGCACAGCGCGCGCGCGAGGAAGCTAGCTTTGAAGTGCGAATGCCTAACTGCATATCAACACATCTCGACTCATTGCATTTAAGTTACCATTTTGGATTTGGGTGCATTTCTTGCGTAAAGTTTAATTTGCTTCACTGTCACATCTCACCACCACACCTGGATGGCTTTAACTGATTGCTTTTATTTTGCAGTCTTTAAATATATGCACGAATAAAGCTTATTTTGGCTGCTTCAGTGTTTGACGTTCATATGAAATGAGCCGTGCTGGAATTTTTTTTTTCCCCGGTTAATGTCTTCTTCTCGTTTGTGTGCTGGCACTTTGATGACATGAATGTGTTGCAGGGAGCTGACTTTTAAGAAGGGTGATGCCGTGAACATCATCCGGCAGATAGACAACAACTGGTATGAAGGAGAGCACCGCGGACGGGTCGGCATTTTACCCATATCCTACGTGGAAGTGAGTGTGTCGCTGATGAACTGCATGCAAGCACGACGCCTGTGCACCTTCCAGGGTCTCGTGTGTAATTTGTCCCTCATTTTTCTCCCTCTTCCACACACACACACACACACACATTAACGCCAATGCACACACAAACAGAGGATGCCGTCCTCGGAGAAGCAGCAGCCGATTCGTCCTCCTCCACCAGCACAGGTCAGAGAGGTCGGAGAGGGAGTCGCTCGCTACAACTTCAATGCGGATACTAACGTGGAGCTGTCACTGAGAAAGGTAGCCTGTGTGTTTGTGCGGGAATAAAATGTCAAAGTGTCGTTGAGCAAGACACTGAAGCCCCAGTTGCTCCCTGGGCACTTCACAGCAAACCCATTGCTCCTAAATTGCTAAGGATGTCTTTAATCCAGAGACCAAATTTCATGTATATTATGCTATGAAAAGGTGCAAAAAGTTTTTAAATGAAGACAAAGTACAAAAATGTATTCGTTTCTTGATGTGTTTAAAGCTATTGTTTGTCGAATGGGTTGAAAGTAACGGATAGATTTCTCTGCGATTGTCTCGTATTTCTACAAACAAAACTAAAGCCGCTTAACAAATTTGATGATTTTGAAGTTGATGCTCACATAAACAAATCTACACAGTGTAGAGAGCGAGAGTCCTGTGGATTAGTGTTCAACAGTACTTGTGGCTTCAGCTAACGACCGTGTATATTGTGTGTGTGTGTGTGTCTGTGTGTGCGCAGGGTGAGAGAGTCGTCGTGCTACGGCAGGTGGACCAGAACTGGTACGAGGGGAAGATCCCAGACACAACCAAGCAGGGCATCTTTCCCGTGTCGTACATTGACATCGTCAAGCGCTCCCCGTCCAAGAGTCCCAGCCACCGCATGGACCCGCATGGTTACCCTGTCAACAGGACACCGAGCTCGACACCCATCAAGGTAGGGGAATCAAGGGAAATGCATCATCTGCGTGAAGGAGTAAATACAGCTCACATACACAAAGAACACACACTGTACTCTCTGTTCCACTTTTATAAATTCCACTGTTCCTTCTCTTCCACTTCACCTTCATGGAGCCTCTCTACCACCTACCTCCATCCTCCGCTACTCGTGACCTCCCCTCCCGTCACCCCCCGTTGAGAAGGCTTGACCTGCAAGCTATCACCAGCGAGTGGCTGTCCCTCACATTGGACCCTTCGGAGTCCGCTCCGGCTCGCTCCCTCGCGGCCACCCCTGTCCCGCCTCCACCACCCCCACTCCCCACTGACCTTGCACCTTTCCTCAAGGCACAGGAACCTAAGACACCCTCACCTGCGCCGTCAAATAGAGGCTCCGCCCCGCCGCCCCAGAGATTTCCCATAACTCCTCCGGGGAGACTCGCTTTAGTTCCCGTGCCTCTTCCTCCTCCTCCTCCTCCCCCTCTGCCTCATCCGTCATTTGCCGCTCCACTGTCTGACTCTTTACTGCGGTACAACACTGCAAAAGCAATAGCTCAACCATCACATATTTCTAAGCCGGAGATTTTGTCCTGCACAATGCGAGAGCCAATCAAGTCACCCACACAAGTTCCTCTGCAGGACAGGTCACATGTGGAAGTAAGCAAAAGCAGCACAATGCCTGATGTCGAGCTGCGGGTAAAAGATCCTTATGACGAGCTGTTGTCCATGATTCTGGACGGTTCCACCGGCACAGACTTTTCAAGATTGTCCCCGGTTGAATCCCCAGCAGCGATTCTACCCAGGCAATCCCACAGCAGGTTTAAACTAAAAGCAGAGGAATCCCATGAGCGGGCTGGGAAACCCCCGTCGGTGACTCCAACCGGCGACTCGTCGGGCGTTCGCTTAGAGGCGCAGTTTCACAAGCCGGTCACAGTGGAGCCACTGGCCATCTCTTGGGGAGGGCAGCCCAACACTCTGAATGAGCAACCAGCTGAGCCTCAGAGAGCACCGTCGGTGAAAGGAAGGGGATACACGGAGTTGTTCATTGAGGAAGATGGTGAAGCGAGAGAGCACAAAGGGGAGGACATTGAAGGTGTAAATGAGGGACTCAGTCCACAGGTAGAGCACCGTGTGAGCGTCAGGGGAAATACTACGAGCCCTGGCAGTTAGATGGAGGGAATGTTATGCAATCTTAAAAAGAAATATGCCTACGTTTGCCTTAAAAGTTTGATACAAGGTCAATGTACTCTGTGCCAAAATGCATTTGCAAGGAAGCGTTATGTTAAATAACTAAAACTATTGTCCATGGTGACCAGATAATAATGGAGACTGAGGATTGCATTGACGTTTTCTCGGTTGAGGTATATCCTCAACTACATCCCTCCTTATCATATTTAATATACGCTCAATAGTTTACTTTATATTGAGCAGTAAATAGAGATTTCTTGTGAATTGCCGTGTTACATTGTCATTCACGGGCCACAAACCATGGATATGCTTTTCCTGCGAGGACAAGGCCAGTGTGAGGATAAAGTACTGAACATGATGGGAGGTGTAGTAGTAGATTATTTGTCCATTAAAGTCACTACGAGGCACTTTTAACAGGTGATGAGGCAATCTCACTGTAATACTGGCTATTTGGCTGTTTTTATCGTTAATCTTAAATGCTCGTCATTTGGGCCTTCAAAATCACTCGATCATGCAGGCAAGAATTATTGTGCCAACTAAAAGGGAGGGAGGCGCAGGAGAGCCTGAGCCAGGACTGAGCGGGGCAGATGCTGCAGCAGGGACTTTTTCTAAAGGGACACTACCGCTTCTGTCCACAGGGGCCGCCAAAATCAACACAAAATAAAAGTTCCTTGTCGTAACTTTAATCAAAGAAGAAATATGCATTGACTCTAAAGTCCTAAAATATCACGATTGTATACATAAAAGTAGGTCATATTTTAAATCTTTCCCTCCATGTTCTTTCTGGGGCTCCATACAAATCTTCAGCATTTAGCTTTTGTGTTTCTTCTTCAGAATTGATGTGTGTGTCATTACCTCCGTAGGCAGACGTCTCTCCTTCCTCTTTGACTCGGCTCCTTCCCTCCAGCCTCCCCTCACCCTCAACACCACCCCATCTTACCTCCTTACCTTCCCCTTCATCATCTTCTTCTTTTACTCCCTCATCTTCGTCTACTTCTTACTTTACTCCTTCATCTTCTACTTCCTCTTCTACTTCTTCCTGTACTTCTTCATTTTCTACTTCCTGTATTCCTTCTACTTCATCTTTTACTCCTTCATCTTCTACTTTTTCCTGTACTCCTACTTCTTCTTGTACTCCTTATTTGTCCTCTACTCCTTCTTTTACTCCTTCTTCATCTTCTACTTCTTCCTTTACTCGTTCTTTATCTTCTTTCTCGCGGTCACAGCATCAGCATCATAGCGCCATCCCTCCCACTCCCCCTCTCTCCCCTCGTCCCCCATCCCTTCCTTACCTCATGACATCACCCTCGCCGCCTGTCTCACCACCTCCCCTCCACTCCTCTCACCCTCTCACTCCAAAAGTCCCGTCACCGCTCTCTGTCACTCACCCGTCTCATCTGGTCACCTCCGGCCCCGACTCAGGGTCGCCTATTCCCTTTCCCGCCCTGACTCCCCCTAAGCCCGCCTCTCCTCCCCTCGCCTCTCCGCGCTCTCCCCCCACTGTTCCTCCTCCAGGATGTAGGTCCCCCAAGGTGAAGGTAACGCTGGAATGTTGAGATGATGGCGTTGATTTTAGATCTTGTTCGTGGTGCCGATGACCATGAGAAGTGCTCATCTGATGATGCCTCTCTCTCTAACGATGTATGTCTTGGCCTTGCTGAAGATGAAGCTATGGTTGAAGTGATTAGTCCTCTAATCCATTAACCGTTTGTTATTTATTCAGGAAAATGCTCTGATAATGTGTTGCATTTTCTCTGTTTCATATCCTTGTAAATTGTCTGGCTGTAAGTGAAAAATGCACATCACAATTTACCTGGTTGTGTTTTTTTTTTGTTGTGTTCGACTATTTGTGGCCTTTAGATGAACTAATTGATTAACCAACAGATTAACACAAATGGTGGCTGAAACCGATACCAGGCAATGTTTGCTAGGAATGGTGCTTTTTTTTTTTTTAACGCAAAGTTGAAACCTAAAGTTAATTTCGAGTGGACTTGGTTCACTTCAAAAGTCTTGAATCTAACTTGCCTTAAGCGTTACAGCCTAAGTTAAACTGTAGAAGAGCAATTTATGGGTCCGTCATGTGACACCGTGGGGCCCAAAAGGACTTAAATCATGCAGCGGGAAAGAGACGTCTGTACCTCAGCGAGTACATTAAGTAAATCAACTTCGCAGGACGAACACTTAAAAAGCTCTCATTTAAATCACTAGGTCTTGAAAGTTTTAAAATGCACACTCACCAAATCCATAATTATTCTTTGTCCATTCATTGGCTCGAAAACCCTCGTCCTGTCCGGGACCGCTCATGCAGAAGCAGTGCGGAGGATTCAGTTGGTGTTATACTCTTGAGTCGGTTCTGTTTGTGGGTGTGGGGGCTTCATGTGCCACTGAGCGACTCGGCCGAGCCCCCAACGCTGTAACCAGACCTCTTTCCACCTCCGTGGTGGGAACCCTCGCCGGCAGACAACCCTCGTGTTGTTGGCTGTGGTGTGTGTGTTTGGGAGGCTGCTCCTTGGCGTTTGCATGTCGATGGGTGATGTTCTGCAGCATGCCATTTAGCCTTCGTGCTCGTGCATTCAGCCCGTGTCGTGGAAGCCGCTGACTCGTTTACTGTTGAAGATTACCGGTGTGTTGCTTCTGGTCTTTCTGCCTGTTGAGCAGGACGCAGTTGTTGGTGGTAAACCTCCCCGTAGCCCCATCTTGTCCCGGAGGTCCTACCTGTCCCACATTAAAGGTCGAAGGGTAGGAGGGGCATGTCTTCATTCAACCGTGCTCTGACTGTACTCTTGTCCCCGTGCAGGAAGGACGTCTTAGAAAATAACCGCATCATCCGTCACTGATCACGACACGTACAAACTACAGTGTGCTGTTTTTTCAAATTCAGTGTCGTTTTCCTTTTTCAAGAAAAGATCAATTGTTGTGTGTCTGCTGTGAGTGCTTGGTGTGTCTGTTTCAAAGAATTTTGTCACACCTCTTGGTGGGAAATTACAACTTATTCCTTATGAGCGGCAACCTGAGACAAGTCTCTGCGTTTAACATCTTCACACCCGATGCAAAAGCCTTTCAAATGTACGATTTTGACTTTGTCTGTTTCTGTCTTTCTCACAGCGATTGGTCCAGGATGTTCTCCATGGTGGAGGAGACCCGTAAGTATCTCTCTTATGTATTTAAATATTGTGCTATACTGAGTATGTGTGGAAATACTTTTTAAACAATGCCAAGTATAAGTTTTTGCTTTTTCTTTATTGGTATAATGTTTAAACACAAACAGGAAAAAAAAGGTGATCACAGTACACACAACAGAACCATTATTTCTTATAAATATGATTAATTCCTCTACACAGGTACCAGGCCGTGTACAACTACATGCCTCGCAACGAGGACGAGCTGGAGCTGAAGGAGGGCGACGTTGTAGACGTGATGGAGAAGTGTGACGATGGCTGGTTTGTCGGTAAGAGGAGAGAACGACAACCTTAACCCTGACCCAGTGGCTCTTAAACTTTTTCTGTCACGCCTCACTTTGGAGGAAGCAAAATGTTCGGGCCCCACCGCCCCAACAACATGGGAACAAAATGATCCAACTTTTTTAGACTCCTCCATCTGTGCTTTTTTAACTCATAGATTAAAAAAATAATGAAATCGCTTTCAAGTAAACCAGATTGCTCCATCTGACAAAAACTTTTTTTTAAAACAATGCAAATAAAGTTATACATGTGCAAAAAATAACTCATGTTTGGTAAAAAATATGTCCCTGTTTTCTCCCCATAGTTTCATGTTGAAGTGTCCTTGAGCAAGACACTGAAGCCCTACTGCTTCACAACAGCACAAAGCTCCTTAATTACTAAGGATGATGGGTAAAAAAAATAATAATCCCCCCACTGTGGGATTAATAAAAGATTCTTAACAAAAACCTTTTTTTTTTAAGAGTCTGCATCTCCCTCCCTCCCCCACCTGCACCCTACCTGTAATGCCTCAGTGTCCCACTAGAGGGTCGTACCCCACAGTTTGAGAACCACTGCCCTGACCCATGCAGTTATGGTATAATATGTCTCACCGAACAGCTGGACATCAAATGTACACTAAGAAACAGTCGGTCCAATAGAAGCTATTACCGTGTGTGCCTGGTTTGTGGTCCGGAGGGACTGTGCAAATGTTAAAAGCAGCAAAGACCACTAGGTGGCGCTGTGGTCCCACCACAAGGTCACGGACTTCGCCGTCATCCTTCACAGCTTAGCAGGTCTGATAGCCCTGAGAATCTGTTTTGTTAATCTGAAACATTCTTTTGGGGAAAACTTTGCCCTCCTAAGATGCTCTCATGTGACTGGGTTTGATCTCCGGGGTTTGGCGGCTCTCCAAGCCGCAGTGAGCTGTGATAATATCACTGACAGCCGCTGCCAAGTTTCAAGCACTGACGATCTCATTGTTTTGCCCTCTGTTCCTGAAGGGACCTCTCGACGGAGCAAGCTGTTTGGAACCTTCCCCGGAAACTACGTGAAGCCGCTATAATGATGATTCCAGACCACGCCCCTGGCTCCGCCCCTTTCTTTGCCCCTCAGCACAGCACCCGCAGGACGCCACCTCCCCGGAGGCCTGTCGCACACTCGCGTGTTTGCGTTGCTCTTCGGCTTCACACAGACACAACCTTTAGCTCTAACTAGCCATGTTTAATGGAAGACTTCTTTTCAAAAAATTATGTTTTTTTTGTTTTTGTTTTTTTTAATCTTTTCTTTTCTTATCTTTTTTTTAATCCTTTATTTTTCTATCACGGAGAACCCAAACTTCGTGCTCCAGTCAGCGACCTTTAGCCTTTGACTGTGACGGAAGCATATCGGAGGACACTTTGCGATCAGTCAAACGATAGAAAACGGGGCGCCGCTGTGACGCTTTTCTTTCTCTTTTAAAGGGCAGTACGGTCGCCACCATCACCTCCTTTCTATTTTTGTTTTCTTCGTCTCCAGTTTGTCTCAAACTTTTAAAACACTTGTTACATTTCATTTCAGTGTTCGATTACAAATATCCCCAAAGACGTCGAGTGAAGAGGGAGTTGGAGAAGCAGTATTCTGTTGCATACCGACTGTGTTGAAGGGATTCAGCCATGCAGCCGATGTTTCAGGTCAAAGGATGTCGAGTCCCACACGTACAAGTGGAAAAGACTGTGCATGTCTCAATGTGTAATGTGTCGCCTAATGTATTGACCGGTTGACTTTGGGGGATATGAAAGACGATCATTAATCACTATCGCGCAATCATTTCAAATATTGCAAATGAAAGAAGTGTGAAAAGTATCATTGATTCTTGCATTCGCTGTTTAGACCTGATGTAATAGTTTTTAAAGAATAAGATTAGGAAACATATTTTCGACCAGTTGGTTCTTCATCGTCTCACTAGGATTGATGCACTTTAACGAAACTTTTAACACAAGTTAGTGTTTGTTTTGATCTCAAATTTCACTTCTGATTTGACACACCAGATGTTTTTGACTGTGGACACACGACCAACACTTCGGGATGAAGTTCGATGTGCGAGGAGGTGACCGACCTTTTTAGGTATTATATTTATTAGAGGACAAGTGTCGGTCGTTACGAGACGTTTTTTTTCTTTTTTCAGAACGGTCGGAAACAACGCGACGCTTTTCTAACGTCGCACGTGTGAAGGCGTTTTATTTTACTATCGTTGTTCAGATAAGGCGATCAGATAACTGTTCATGGGGCTGCAATGGCGCAAAGGTGTCATGATGTTTTATGCCGAGCTATTTAAGTCAGACGCAGGACGGGAAGACGTTTCATCAAACCCTCCGGTGGTGTCTTGTAAAACCGGCCGTCACCGCGTTCATGTCATATACTGTTTTATTGTCGGCCCCTTTGTAGCTTGTCACGCTCGGTGAATATGATGTGTTTTTATTTTCTCATGTTATGTGTTTCACATGGACATCAAAACAATTGTTAAAGCACCTTAAGATATATCTTGTTTTATCATTCACCGTCCTTCACGTCACCCCGTCATCCACTATTTCAGTTGGTGTGAGGACACTGTGTGTGTGTGTGTGTGTGTGTGTGTGTGTGTGTGTGTGTGTGTGTGTGTGTGCGCGTGTGGTGTTTTTGTAAGCCTTTTGTATGAGAGCTGTAAAATGGCCAACATCCACTTGCTTTATAAAGTCAGCTTTTTTCTCACCCACCATCATATTTGGTTTCCTCTCCTTCTTTCTTCGCATTCTTCATCAGTGGTGCTAATTTCCACTTTTTTCAAAGTTATTATTGTAGCCGGGCGTGTCGGCCATTTCTTTCTTTTTTCTTTCTTTCCTTCTTCCTCCAGATCTGCGTTGTTTTAAAAGCCAGTGACATATTTAAACTGAAGTTAATGTAGATAGTGAGTAGAGTTGGTGATTGCTGCCTTATATCCAACTCACTAATTTACTAGCCATGTATATGTAAACCTCTTTTGTGATGCAAAAAACTTTAATTCATGCATACATAGCGTAGAAAGCATCAGGACGGTGTGCACAGAATGACCACACACTACAGTGTTGACCCTCTGGTCCGCCTTTGATACAACATGAAGAACAGATTTGGATTGAAGATTTGACTCCTGCTATGTTTATACATGTAATGAAAATGTTAATCTTATATGTTATTGGTGTTAATATCAAATTCGATGCACACTCTTGGACCTAAGTATTTCTACAATATCTTAGCATTTGTTGGATGATTTTATGGGGCTGTATTGCTAATAAAATCCAGCTGGTAGATGAAATATTTCTAATGATTTCGTCCAGTCAGCTTAACAGGAAGACGACTTCAATGGTGGATGACGGAAAACAAGAAAAAATCAAATTTGTGTGGTTTAAAAAGTACGATCCAGAGATGTCGACCCCTTTTCTTCCAATTCTTTTTATTTTAAGCACTACGGTGTTTCACACAGTTGGCCTGTTGGTGGCAGTGGTGTGCAAAAAGAGAAAAGCAGGTTATCTTTTAAAATCTAAAACCATGTTATTGCCGACCACCAGTGGTCCAAAGTACCAAAAAAACCAACAGTTTATTGGACCGTCTGTCTTGTGGCTTCGTGCCCACCATGAAACCGATCCGCTTGAAGGATCAGTCATGTTCTCAACGTCTTTGCCCCGCACTGTTTACAGCAACATTACTCAAACAAGAGTAAATCATGTATTTGTTGGGGACTATTTTCAGCTGTGCATTAAAAACAGGAGAGGACTCCCTGATCTGTATGTCCATAGCAGAGAGAAACAATCCACATCAGGCGTTGACGATATTTAATAGGATCAATAGATGTCAGAAAGTGTACTTCTAAATATGCTTTTGTTGCAGGTGTGAATTAGTCACAGAGAGAATCAGTCCAAAAAGTCAAACTGACTCTTTACGCAGGTGGTGGATTGTGTGCTGTGACTCTTAACTGGCACTTTGATTCAGTTACTTCATGGCAAAGCGATGAGCGGAAGCCTATCGCAGATGACGAGAGAGAGACGATGTGTTGAAACTGGATTGTTGGCGAGCTCGGGGGGGGGGGGGGGGGGGGGGGGGGTGAGAGTCCTGGGTCCCGTCCAGATCAATAGTGGCTGGAATGTGCCTGTGGGACGTCCAGGGCCTCCGAGTGGAGCTGCGCCTCCACACCAAATAAGGACAGGAGCAGCAAGACCCGTCAACCAGAAAGAGAGAGAGAGCGAGAGAGAGAGCGAGAGAGAGAGGAGGCCAGCCAGACTGTGAGCTGGTTTACATCCTCACTCCGTCTACGAGTGCCCATGTAGGTCCTCGCACACCGTGAGCCAACACTGGATTTGTTTAGGGCGACTGAAGCCTGGGTAGCGGCTCATTCACCAGCTGATATGCTGGAGTATATTCTGGGAGAGAACTAGAAACGGAGAAAAGAGGAAATAATAATTTTTAAAAAAAAAGTGTTGAAGAGAAATAAGAAGACTGGCATGCGAGTGCTGGTGGAAGGAGTCTGGGAGCCGGTTCCCAAAATCTGACCAATTACCTCGCTCGTGGGGGTGGGGTCTGTCCATTCTCCTCCCCCTGCTCCCACCCACACGGGTCAAAATCTCCATCCCTTTGATATCCCTTTGCTCTTCAACTCGCTTCCCCGCAGCGTGCAGTTTACTGTCGGTGCTGTTGCTCTCCAACAGCGGCAGAGAGGGGAGGGGTGGGGACATTTAAAGGGTCATGCCACTCAAAGTCGTGCTGAACGGTCCGGCCCCCTGGGGGTTCCGCCTGGCCGGAGGAAAGGACTTCAACCAGCCCCTGACCATCTCCAGGGTGAGTGAGTGATAGAAGGTCTCTGTGAACGATCCGCGTCACAACTTGATAAGAAAAAGCTTTTCGGCATCCTTTTACTGCCGGTTGATCATTTGCCTATCAAGGCCTTGACAATGTTTCTACTGTCAGAAGCCAGGTGTCTAAAATGGCATCGTACTTTTAGTCCAGTCTGTGATCCGGTCCGGAGGAGCCCGTGTAACCGTGAGCCTCGACGTTGCGTTTCCAGGAGGGTTCGTTGATCTAGAAAGAGTCTGTCCGGGCCGGTATGGGGCTTGCACCTGTGCCACAGTGAATGCAAGAGGCTTAGATACAAATAGCAGCTTACACTGTACTCTGACATGTGCACACACACACACACACACATATACACACACTCGCTCAAATGTGTCATTGAGTGGATTTCAGACCAGAGTATAAAGGAGCGCAGTGTGCTAGTCAACTGGTGAGGACTAGAAAGTTCCTTAAACATCGTTTTTTTGTTTTAATCCTTCACTCGTTCGCAGCCGAGTCAACGCGTGGAAAAATGAATGTGTCTTTCCTGGAGAAGATGAGCACAGTGCCACATGTGCATCACCACAGTGCAGCTGTTCAAACGCTTGTAAAAAGTCGGCGTGAGGTCACCACGCGGCGAGTCCTTATTGCGGCCTCGATGACGGACGACACGCGTAAAAACCTAAACGGGACTCACTCGAGAAAACTCTGAGGAACCGAGTTGCCGACCCTTTGGATGGTCGAGCGATCTCTCACAGTGGACGGATGCTGCAGATTCAGATGGAATTTAGCTTCATCTGTTGATAAAAGGATGATTTCCTGAGTGTAATTTGGTTTTTCCTGTTTAAACCACACTTGCAAGAAAAAAAAAAACAGATAGTAACTGATAAAACAAAAACGTATCCCATTTAAAGGAGTCGCTCGACACATTGATGCGCCTCTCCTTGGCCAGAGTTACGTGAGACCTTCAACACCACGGTTAGCCTAGCTTAGCACAAAAAAAAAAGATAGCTGAATTATTCGAGAAAAAGTACAAAGTCCGTTTATAAAGCCAGCAAACACGCTGAATATGAACAGCGGTGTGTTCATGAGCAGTCGGAGGTCACACAGGCTCAGATGAGAGGAGGCCCAGTAATCCCGCTCTGTCGGGCTTTTGTCCGTCTATATTTAGGAGAAGACCTCAGGAACTAGTGACTGAAAGCATACTTAGGTCTCCAAACCACTGGCTCCGTCCAATAACCCCACAGCTGTTGCGCGAGTGGACGTGTGACGAGACGGATGGACGAGGAATCCGGGAGGGTAAACGATACGCGAGCAGTAACACAAGAAGCCGTGTCTTAAAATGTACTTTTAAGGGCGGGAGAGATTCAGACCCAAAAAAAAGAAAAAACAGTGAAAAAGCTCTGCTATACCTGACGAAACATCTCACCGATACAGTCGCTGAACTATCGGGCTTCATTTAAAACACAAACGTCTTCCTTCACTGCCATTTTTGGTCAGGAACGTCCTTCTCTGTGTGACCGGCCGGTGTTCCCAGCTGGTGGAGGAAAGTAAACAGGAGCGATAATCATCTCTTCCCTCAGCGGCCTGAAAGAGGCTCGGAGCCAAATTTACACATCCAGATCAGTTTATTTCATCTTCCTGTCCTGAGCCTGTGGGAACAGTGGACTGTCTTCTGTTGGAGAAAATAACCCCGGTGATGTCATCGGAGTTATTTTAGCTCGAGGCTATACATCGGTAAGAATAAAATGTCTTTGCACACCAGAGGTGTGGCAAATAAACACAAAGTCCTCTCCTGTGAATAATTTGCATCAAAACTTTTCATATTGGCAGCAATGCAAATTTGCTACAGTCGCATAACTTTACAACTTAAAGTTTGAATAGATTCATGCCGGCAGATGACGTCTCACAGAGGATCCTATTGATCCAGAACACCCTGAGGGAAATTATTGTATAGCTGTATCAGCCATTTTTTTTTATTTGTGTCCGTTCCGCACACAGTGGTTGGTTGATGCCTTTTATTTGTGGTGCAAAAGTTACGAAACATGACTTTTTTTTTTGCCACGCAGGATTTGCGTTTGTGTGAAAGTACTTATGACAAAAGCAACAGTTCAGAAAACTATATTGACGTGACGATAAATCACACAAGACCCTGTGTGTAACAAACGGCGTTAGGCCTGCGTCAAAAACATGGTCCTTGATTGACTCAGTCAGTTACCAGGCAGGATGGGATTTTGCAATTTAGCTGTACTAATGGAAGCATATGACTCACCAATAGCAGACTGTGGATATGAAGCACGCAGTGGGCTCCATATTTCACACGCTCATCTCCTCCGCTATCTATTTTGCACGGGCACTGCCGCTGCTTTCTGCGCTTCACCAAAACAACTCTGATTGGTTGAAAGAAATACAATCAAGCCACAGTGTCATTCGTCGAGAGGGGAAAAGAACAACGTATGGAGCCAGACCGTCCTTTCACCTCTGCTGCATCTAGTTTCTAATCTGTTTGACTTTGAATTTGTATTAACTCCAACGTGTTTTTTTAAATAATTATTATCAGGGTTTTTTTCGCCACTTGGGGGCAGCGCTACAATCTCTAGACACAATATTAGAAAAGTCGTCGCCTGAACACATCCAGCCCACACGGAGGAACGTCATGATTCATTTAAAATGTCAGTCCGATCTCCTTTTAGCTTTGTTTTGGTCTCCGCCAACTCCTGAGGGGAGAAATCTGTCTCTTGAGCAGCTTCCTGCTCACCGGCTACCTCACACGTCTGCAGAATCAAGTGACAGGAGTTGTTAATTAGTTTGTCACGAACCGTGATCCCCTTTTACTTTACGCACAGTCATTTGACACACTGTTGAAATCATGATGAACGCCGCTTGAACACTGTACGCTTCACGACAGCAAACCTTGTGACCGGCCAGATGACTTCTTATTGGAAAGATTATTCCTGAAAGTGGATTCCCTCTTTCCGTTTTGAAGCCCTCACTTCATTCATGCTCACATCTCAAGTAACGACGCTGAGTTTTTCTTCTTCAGCTGAGGAAGGAAAGATGGGAGGAAAGAAAAAGGAGGGGAGAGCGGGGGGAAAGGTAGCGGAAGCAGCGGAGACAAAGGAAGAAAAAGAAAACGGACGAATGTTTGACTGATCTGAGCTGCGTGTAAACTGAAGAATCCAATAAAAAGCATAGTTGTTGTGCACAGAACCAGATAACAGACACTCGGAGCAGTAAAACATACAGTCAGACAGCAGCCCCTCCAACAAACGCTCCACTGTAAATCACTGCTCCCTCTTTGGCAGCATGAGGCATCCCCTCAGCACTTTCATCCACAGTTATTTATAGGCGGATGACCTCATTCAAGTTTCAATGCAACATCGAGCTCTGTCCCGTAACGCAATATGGCTGCGCATAGGTCAAGGCCAGTGCGAGTGCGGGAATGTTCAGTCGGGGTTTGAAGTTGCCTCCTACGGTATTTTTCGGTGACCCCGCTGGCTCTCTGGGAGTTCTTGTTCATCTCGGTCACTTCCTGGCCAGCAGCAATACTTATTCCATCTGGATGCTGTCACTTAGTGGGAAGCAGCGGCTGTTTACTTTATCGCCCTGACAAGGGACGAGCGGTTTACATGGACGCATACCAACCGGCTCAATCTGCACCTCACACAGCAGCTAGTGCTTGGCAGAGTACATGTGGTGGGGGAAATTTTTTTTTTAAAAAAGGTGGATTTAGGTCATGAATGGCCTGAATCTTTTCTGTTATGCGTTTCTACTGAGTAGCCGGGCTTCTTAGTGGAGTCTGTGTTTTGTATTTGGCAGCGAGACTCTCGTGATGAGAGCACTTGAGGTATGCTTAAAGAGATGAAGTGCCAGTGATGGAGAACAGACCACAGCTTCTCATCATGCTGCCCACCTGTTGTAGACACAGGACCGTTGGAATGGGAGTTTAGTTTTTTTTGGTTTCTGTCTACAAACTAGACGACTTTGCTTTAGATTCAGTCTGATGTCAGTAACTCTGAGGACATTCATCTACATACCTGTAGTGTGGAAGCCTACATACATTGAAAAAGATGATGGAAGAAGAACTTAACAATTTGGAGTAAACCAGCAAGCCAGAAGCCTTTATATTATTTAAATAGGAAGACATGAACCTATTAAAAATGGACTCATGGAAGATCAAATAGAGCCTAACACAAGATGAACTAACATGACCAAAATGACTTTAATAGGAAAAACAAAACGAGTATAAACAGACTAATTTCGTGCTAATCGGAAGTTTACATGACTCTGTTTTTAGATCCCAAACTTCTCACGACCCTCATCAATTCGAGATGCCAGTTGAATTTGAGCAAAGGATATTTTTCAAACTCTAAAAATTGACTCAAATCTTCATGGATCTTTTTTCCAAGGCCCTAAACTAATATTTAGTAACGTAAAAAGGAACCGCTTGGGGGATTAATTAGCAAAGAAATCAAAACAGAGTGTCTGTATTTCTGTTGAATATGTTTCTCCTTCTCCCGACTTCCAGATCACCCCCGGCAGCAAGGCCGCCGTGGCCAACCTGTGTGCCGGTGACGTGGTCCTGGCCATCGATGGAGTCGCAGCCAGCGACTTGCTGCACTGCGAAGCCCAGAACAAGATCAAAGAGTCCACCTACCAGCTCAGTCTTACCGTCGAAAGGTTAAAAGCAACAAAAAGCATTGCACACAAACAAACCGGTGGCGGGCACAGTAGAGGCGACACCTGCTAAATCCCAATAATACACGCTGGGACTGTGCGGCACTGGTTCCCAACCTTTTTGGCTTTTAACAAAGGTTACGAAAGTGTAACCCCAGTTTCTATGAGCACAGGCCGAGGCCCCGACTGGACTATGCGGGTAGTTCTCTCCTCCAATCAGGAGCTTGTGTCCGCTGCAGATGGGAGAAGTTAGCCTTCTGGGCTTACGGCCAGAAACGGTTTATTTTAACCCAAATCATGAGATTTCCCTGGGTCCAGGGCTCTGCCTCTTCTTTTAGAACTAGAGTTACAACATCGTAACCTTCGTACTCACACAGGCTCTCTACTGGACTCTATGGGTCCAGTGGGTGGAGCCCGATGAACGCACGCACGGCTGCGGCATAAAAATCGACCCGACGACACGGATCCGGACCGACGCGGTCGCGGCGGTCGTCACCAGAGGGAAGTCCCGGTGGAGCGATGTCGGTGGGGAGGCTCATCTACCGGATGACATAGTGCCGCCATCTTCACTGTCAAGCTGTGACTCAGCAGGATCTCGAGCTCCTCCTCGCTCCAAGCGCAGCTGACCGTGTGAATGCACGTGTGAAGACATGGCGGCGGGGGGGCGCTGGCAAAGATCTTGGAGCGACGACTCCATTTATAAAGAAAAGCAGCCACATCGCTGGTTTATCCAAGAGATAGAGGATGTCGAGCAGGGATGTTTCCTCCTGATTGGTCCGATTACGCTGATGCAAACTTTCAGTCGGTGAACGGACGCTTCTGATTGGAGGAGAGTGTTACGCAGCGCGTCCAGTAGAGGGCGGAGCCTGTGTGGGTTAATTAGAGCTCTTTTAAAACAAAGTTTTGTCTTACCATGTAAGTCTTCACCTTCCCTTGTGTGAGTGTTCATGTTGGAGGCCTGATGAGTCAACATTGTCCAGTAATGAACGTCCTAAATGCCTGTCAATCATCTCACAAACCCTTCAAATGTGTCTTTTTTTTTTAAAAATCAGGTGAATTTTAACTCTTCATTTACACTCAAACCCCACTTGACAAAGTTAAAATAGTTTCCTATAGTGTGACAGGAAAAGAGCAGATGTTTAAACCTAAATTAAGTTAATTTATAGGTTGGGATTAGACACAATTTATAAACACAGACTCAAAAACAGGATAATTCAACAGCTATTAATCAAGTTGTGGTGACCTTCTGACCAGAATCTGTTTTCATACTTTCCAGGAATGAATCAAGACTGTGGTCCCCGCGTGTGGTGGAGGAGGGTAAAACTCACCCATACAGGATGAACCTAGAGGCAGAACAGCAGGTTTGCGAGCGTGTTTGACAAACAACCTCACGTTTGTCAAAAGAGCACAGTTTCGCTTCACGTCCTTATCCCGCCGCTGTCTCCATGAAGACCTTGCTTCGTCTTCTCCTCCTCGCAGGAATTCAAACCCATCGGCGCGGCTCACAACCGGAAAGCTCAGCCGTTTGTGGCGGCGGCGAACATCGACGACACGCATCAGGTGGTCAGCAGCGCCTACAACACGCCGATAGGCCTCTACTCCTCTGGCAACATCCAGGACGCCATGGAGGGCCAGATCCGAGGCCTGGTTCTACCCAAGCCAGACAGGTGATGGTTCTCTCTCTACCTGCAGCCTCCTTCAAGGCCTTGCATCCATATCTTAAATAAGGAGAATCAGGATGATATTTTTGACATATTTGTGAGATATTGATTAAAAAAAAAAAAAGAGACTATTTTTTCCACAGAAGTGACCTTCAGCCTTCCCCTCGTACCTGATGTACAGCGTGTCACACGGACAACATATTACCACAGGAAGTAATCTGCCCCGGCTTGACCATGAATTCAGAACAAGACATATTTCATATTTTAATCAAAGATAAGTCACGTCGGCCAAAACAACGCCGACTCATTCTGCAGCACTCTGAGTTCACTGTGATGCATTTATGAGCAGCGTAAGAGATGATCATTATTTAATAGAACAACGAAGGAAAGAAAGTATTGCAATACGTCTGAAAACGAGCGTGTTGCTAAACTGCGACTTCCTCCTTCTATTCCTCAACTCGTGATTTGTCTCACTCGTCCCACATTCAGCATCCGGACCGTTCTTTCTCCTTTTAAGGCTGACTCAGCGTGTTGTAGCTCTGTAATCTCCAGCTGGTTCTTCTCACCTGATCGCTGCAGTTAAGATGGCAATGCATCATCTCTGCCCCCCGAGCATGAATCCCTCTTCATAAAACCGACTCAGTGGTCTGGGGAAAAGACGCTGCATTCGTCACTGTCGTATCGTATGTCAAGGTTGCTAGATAGCAGCGCTGCGGTAGTACAACTAGTATATTTATTGGTATGCTTGTGCTTCCATTTTATGCAACGTTACACTTCTAGTCTCAGTGAAAACCTTTCACTCCACTTTTTGTCTGACAGCTTTATTCGTATTTTTTATTAGTTTGTTTTGTTTTATTTTATTTTGCACAGGAAAAAAAATACACAAACCTAATAAAGATAAATAACGCCACAGTGCAGGAAGAGGCAGAAACCCTACTGGGCTTATTTGAAGCCTCCGCATTATTAACAAGATATAATATGTTATGACAACAAACAACAATAACTCAACATTGTTATGCAGTACATGTACCTCAAAGTTTGAGGATTTCTGAATGTTTCTGAAAATGTTAATCAGAGAAAATGTTCTTAAGCTTAAGAAATTATTATAAAATAAAGAAAAAAAGCCTCAGATCGGCTGAAAAATGCCCCTCCCCTCCGCCCAAAAAAAAGAAAGACAGCGGTGCCACAAACGTATATGCTGATCTTATAGAAAGTGTGTGTGTGTGTGTTTGTGTGTGTGTGTGTGTGTGTGTGTGTGTGTGTGTGTGTGTGTGTGTGTGTGTGTGTGTGTGTTGCTCAGCCCCAGGACTCTGGTCAGCATCGAGGACTCTGACGTGTACCAGATGTTGCAGAGAGACCAGGAGGAGCCCCAAGAGCCTCGGCAGTCCGGCTCGTTCCGAGCGCTGCAGGACTTCATCGACAGCGACGGTGAGCTCCTCGTTTCTCTCGGACTGTCACTTCCCCAACACAAAAACATCTCACAGGTCGAAATGATTACAGACGCAAAGTTTCATTCTTACTGACAGACAAACACAATGCCTCACAGATGTTTAAAAGTTAAAGGCCGCAGGAACTTATTTTCTAAATGAGCTTTTTATTATGAGCTCTGGGGTTCTGCATGAACACACACAAGTTAGACCTGCTGTTGTTCTTTCACATGAGAGTTTTGTGTTCATCTTTTCCTCTGATCTCTTCGGTTTGAATGGGCGAGGGCTCAGATTGATGAAAAGAGATGCAGTCATATAAACTTGATAAACAATACCTGAAGAGATTTTTTACTTGCTTACTTATGCATTGATGAGTTTTTAATGTCAAACAAAATACTTCAAATGTGAAGCAAAGTTTTCAGGGTATTGAATGCAATTTTCTCTTCATGAGCCGCAGCTCTTTTTGAAGTTTTTAGGAGTGTCATTGTGGTCGTGTGGAAGGATTTAGTTTAATTATACTACATTTCATATTAAAGCAATGAGGGCTGGAGCTCATCAATTGAGTCTGAGACATTTCATAAGGTGCAGCAGAAGAAAAAAAAAAACAGATTTCACACAGCTTACTTTTTTCAAAAAGCTATTTACAGTTTTTACGCACATCAGGATCATTTTGGGCGTTTGTTGTTTTGCCCACAGACACTTCCACATGTGGACAAGAGGAGCCACACGAACAACCCGCTGTAACTCCTACACACAGTTGCATTCACTGAACCACGTTGCTCATTTGATGACCTTTTAACTGTGGCAAACACAGTTATATAGATTCTATTTTTTTCGTCCACAGGGAACAAAGATGGAGGTTAACACCATTGTTTGAATCACTTATGCAACACGTTGACCCTATATGATTCATAACATACACAGAGTGCTACACAATATATAATTAAGGCGAGCCCTCATGTTTTACCCATGTTCAAGTAGTGTAGTGTTGGAGCTACACAATGCTTCGTTACAAAAAGCACTCCTCCATGTGTTTCCTCCGCTAATTGGGTTGGAAAACTGCATCCTGATAGGATTGAAGTTATGAAGTATGCTCATACCTGATAAGGAAGCATTCATTAGGACTTCAAGAGGCTTTAAGTGTCCTTGCCTCAATTCTCTGGAGTGCTTTGTTTGTTCGTGAGCACGGGGGGGGTTGTTCTGATGTGTGGTCTCTCTCCCGTGTGGGCAGGCACTCGTCCCATTGTGACCAGGGCGGTGAAAGCCCCGACGAGCAAACCGACTCCGCCCACAGGAAACCTGCAGAAGCTGCCCGTCTGCGACAAGTGTGGGAATGGGATTGTGTGAGTAAACTATAGGAGAGAAAAAAACGTAATCATCTGAGATGCACATTCCATTTATGGACACTAACAAAAGCAAAGGGACGTGTAGGAGCGCCACGGTCCAGAGCAACGCCACGAAACATCCCTTTTGTCTGAACACACGCAGGCTGCACATTAAGCTTCATGATATACTTTGTACTGCAGGGCTGTTGTGCATAATGTAACTGTTATAACACACGTTACACATATCTACGGTGTTTAACAGACATAGGAATCATTTTGTTCATTGACAACACTAACCTCAACCTTAAAGAAGCAATATTTATAATAATAAACCACTTTTCTGTTGGTATGATGTGCCTTTTAAAGTTCAAATAAAAGCTTGTCATTTCCTCGCCAAGGCTTTTTCCAAGTGGCAAACCAATAAAAAATATGAATGTAACATACACAATTACCTGTCATCAGCTTGTGAATAGTTCGTACATGTATTTTAATAGTGATATCACTTTGTAACACATTGTCATTAGATATCATTATGATATATGAATGTGTTACTGTGTACTCAAGTATTCCTGTTAAAACACCAGTTATAGATGCTTCATAGCATGAGTAACTTAGTGAGTTTATTACACAACTCGTACCATTCATATATAGCTTATATTATTATGATGTGTGTTGAAATTGTTTGTGCAGTCTCAGTGTCGCTTTCAGGTCCTCCTTGTCAGTGTCTAGTATAGAAAGGGTGTATTTATACCATCGTGTACTGTACTGGTTTTACCATTACTACTACACTGCACACATACGCCATTTTCTTTTGACATCTCCCTCTTTTGTCTTCCACGCTGCAGCGGGACGGTGGTCAAAGCGCGAGACAAATACCGTCACCCCGGTTGCTTTGTGTGCTCCGACTGCGACGTCAACCTCAAACAGAAGGGCTACTTCTTCGTGGAGGGGCAGCTGTACTGTGAGACTCACGCTCGCGCTCGCATGAGACCACCGGAGGGACACGACCTCATCACGACTTTCCCTTCTGCATAGATTCACAACAAACACTCACACAGACACACACACAGAGCAACAGACGCCTCTGTGTCCTACATCTGCTGTGTGCGTTTGTCCGCGCTTGTTTATCTGATGTCGTCTGTGTGCAGTAATATATATATATATATATATATATATATATATATATATATATATATATATATATATATATATATATATATATCGATAAGAACACACTTTCCTCTCTGATCTTTGCAGCAGAGTGTTTTCTCTGTGGAGGAATGTTTCACAGTTGGTTGTTTAGAGAGCCCAGCGGCAGTGGCTGCAAAACACACTGAGACTTGCCAGTTTCTCATAATTCGTTGTCTTTGCAATAAAGGGCTTTGCTCATACTGACTCGTAGATGACCTCTGTATGTGAAGTCTGAAGATGAAACGCACCACCTGTGGGGATCAACACACACAGCTGTCTGCATCGCCTTTTTATTGGACATCAACCTCAGGTTTACGAGCATTTTGTGGGGGACAAAAATGGACTTGAAGCCTAAATAAACGCTTCAATTTGTAGTTTGAGAAGCGTCTTCTCACGGGTACGTACTCTGATCCGACTTTGAATAGAAAGGAGCCGTCTTTAATGTTATTAATACCACCTGTGCTAAAAAAAAAAAGAAGCTTTTTGGAAGTGATTGGAGTTGAAGCTGATGCTGCTCCGACCAGTGTAAAAAAAACTTTCAAACCTTTATTGGGAGAGAATAAGCAAATATATATTTTGTATTTTTTTTTTTTATTCCAAAAAAACAACAAAAAGCCTGTTCACTGTCTCTCAATCTTTTGTGTTTTCCTTTTTTTCCCCCAATTCATTTTAGCTGAACTTCAGTTCCACTGAGGTAATCAGAGGGTAATTCAGATCACCTGTGCAGGGTGTGCGGGCAGGCTCCTAATTACACATTGAAAACAGCTTGGTGCACTTCTCCTCCTGGCCAATCAGAGTCACAACGCCCTTTCTTTCAGCGCTTTAGTGGCGGGAAGCTGCTCATCCACGACATTGTGATCCTCTCTCAATGTAATGCAGACCTCCTTTTGAGTGTTGTGAACCCTCGTCTGAGTAAATCTTGAGGAAAAATAAAATCTTTCCACCTGCATCAGGGCAGTTCTTGATTTGTGCACAACCCTGCAGGCTGTATTTAATTTAGTTTATTGGCCTATTTTCTTTGAAAGCCCTTTGTACACATGTCCTTATTATCAAAGAGGCCTTTTCTTCTGTGAGAGCACCGATTTTGCTTTCGCAGGCTTTGTCCCGATCTGCTATAAATTCAAGTCAATCAGTGCCGCCTAGGCACAACACACACATGTTGCGGTTCAACCTGACACACGGGGGGGGGGGGATTTGTCCGCCGCAGAATCTATAACCAATACATGTCTCTTCTGCTTTTAACACAATCCAGCCCCGGATTAGTTTTTAATTTAACGTCATCTCCAAATTACAACATGCTTCCAGTGAGATGGATCACATCTGGTTACATCTGGTGTTTGTGGTAAGTCTCTTGCAGCCTGGTCTTCATCATCTGTTCTTTCGGAGGGGGAAAATGCATCATCGCTGGCCAGCAGCCACACAGTGATGGACCTGACCACTGAGCGGACTGGTCGACCCGGACGCACAGAAACTTTGATGAAGTGACGTAATGTCAGGAGGGAACTTGCTGGCAACACGAAAAATACATCGTGAATATGAGCTGATGTTATCCACCTCTTTGTCACACCAGTATTGATCCTGTAGAGACGACAACACTTAGTATGAAGGGTCCTCTTTGGATTGCTTCAGCATCCATTATACAACTCAAACAACTATTGCAGCGCTGTTCCCTTTTTTAATGAGTTGCCGGCTAGATATTTCATTTTAATTAAGTGCAGATGAAAAGGACAGCGGGGATAAAGATGTGATTGATTAGATTAAGAGATTTCGACTCCTGTTTCTGCTCCAGACGGTTACACAACAGAGTCCGCTGGGGATAAAGCACACTCACAGCGTCCATCAATACTCATTTGTGTTGTGCTTTTCAAAACTAAAGAGCTAGATTGCATTGAAACTGAGGTAAATTATCCACCCCCAAAAAAATGAATATTTTCATTTGATGCTATGGTGCAGTAATTCAAAAAAAGATATATGAATAAATAAACCCCTCAAACTCTCCAGTGACAGTACTGCACCGTGGGATGCAAATGCATCCAAGTACACTGTTTAATACTTCTATTGCGGCTCAACAGCATCAATGAGCCTACACATTAATGGTTTAGTACTGCACACTGAGAGAAGTGAGTCCTGCTGCCGTGGTAAGACCCTTTTGACACAGCGGGGGGAGCTACAGTATCATTTTTACCTCTTTGAGCCTCACGTTAGGAACGGATATTGAACCGTATGTGGTGCCGAATTCACTCAAATAATGATTATTTTAATCATGAATTGATTTAAAAGGACAGTTTGAAATATATATTTTTCCTCTTGATCACCTCACAGCAGGGAGCTCGTGGATCATGTTATAAGTTTCTCGATAACGTACTGCTAGCTCACTGAGCTAACGGTGCAGTTACACGTTTTAGAGTAAACTGGACCATAAAGCGGGGAATGTTTTTAGGGAGTTGCTACCTTGTGATTGACAGGTTCATTACGTCACCGTTCATCGGTCTGGGCGTTAACAAGTTTTCAGTGTGTTTTTTTGGTTCATAAATGTTAATTGTAACCTTTTGCGGTCAAAAATGTCTGATTCAGGTGTAGTTTTGGTTGCTAAAAAAGCCAAGTTGGAAATGGTCAATATCAAGAAACAAGATCGGCTACGTCCACTTCTGGTGTACAGAGAGTTTTATTTTATTTTTAGGAATTTGATTTATACATTAAAAAGGCAAAAAACCTCTACAGCTCATCACTTCAACACTTATCACAACATACGCAGTCTTGATTTGATAAATAAATTGAGAGGAAAACATGTTTTTTTATTTTTTATTTGGGGGGGACTGTCTCTCTTTTTGAAGCTACATTAAGTCATGTTTCATATGCACATCAAATCAAGTGAAAGGTGTCGCTCACAGTAACAAACACACACAAGATGTTGTTTTTTTTGTTCCTCGGTTCAAACATGTCGTTACCTCTCAGCATGCTTGAACTATCGACCTCATATGGCTGTTTCCATGAAGAAAGTGCAAATAAACCCACTGCACACTACATGCTGGACCAAACTACAGCTACAACACCGATGAATAAATGCTTTCACATTATTCAGGTTCCAAAGAAGAAGAATGACTCTCATTCAATGGTAACGTTGCTCCGTGTCTGCTAGATGTGTCAGTATAACAGCCGATATGATGTTCATATATGACGAGCACACACACACACTTTCAAAAGTCATTAATACGACAGATAATCCCTAAAGAAGCCAGGAGCCACTAACCACATCAATAAGTGACCCCACGACTTATCATCTTCTGTCCTTATCCTCTACAATTTGAATTATTTCCCAATATGAACTACAATACATTGACCAAATCAATATGCTGGTCACTGACTGAATGCCATTAATCAAATGTGAATGCATGCGGATGGAAAGAGACACGAGGAGTGACGTAAGCTCTTTCTCTAATGTAAGCAAACAAAACATGAATCAAATTAGTTTCAAAGCTCTTGTTCATTTAAAATGATTATCAAGTATCCTCTTCCTGAGAGTCCAGCAGCTCAATAACGTCAGACTGGTGAAGAAAAGAATATAGATTTATTGCTGAATGCAACTTCAATAGCCGACTAAACATGGACATACGAAGGTAATGCATCAGCCCCTCACCACCTCACGTATGCACTAAAGTAAATCAGTGAAGACCTGCACAATAGGAAGGGCTCTTATGCAGCTCGCAGCAAACAAAGACCGGTCGGGGAGGGGGAGGAACTCCTCATTTGTCTAATAAGGATATTTGAATTTCCTGCTCAGCCCATAATACAAACATCTGCATCCCTCTGCGACCGCAGCTCAGACCCCGTAACGCAAAGACGGCTTCAAAACCTCCAGGTTGGAACAAAGTTAAATGTACTTCACACGACACTTTCTCCATCTCACATGTGCCATGAACTCACAGTTTTGCATGCAGAATAAATTACAACAGAACACAGTTGGCATTCACACAGAGAGATACAACGGGATATGTCTAACACACGAGTCAAAGCGTTTTGCTTTTTGTTCTCCTTACAAGGTTGTACAGCATGTGGACCCTGGTGCGCTTTCGCTTGATGAATGAAGTTAAGTCCTTGACTCGTCTTTTGATGAATGCACTTAACTCCTGATTGGTAAAGTTGTGACTCAGAGCATTAATGTAGCAGCACACCACTGTTAGCGCCATATTGATGTAGTGGAGTAACGTCTACCTGAGCAGAGAATTAAGTCACTCTCTTTGTGTGCGTGTGTGTGTTGTGTGTGTGTGTTTTTTATCCGAGCTACTTCTTTGTCGACGTAGCCGGGCCGGCTCATGGCCGCCGCTCTTGCATTGTCGCGTCCGCGCTCAGGTAAACACGATTAGCTGTCAGCTCTTTTGCAGCTGAGGCAATGCTCCCGATCTCGAATCCTTTTACAGCTGCGTATCTTACAAAATATTTCATTTGGCAATAGTTTCAGCATTGATTAGGCCTGTTTATTAATATTTACAAATATATCCTCCTGTTCCAAGTTATGATTTTTTTTTGTTTTTTTTAAACCGTATAAAAAAGGTAATACTGATTTCTTATGTTTTTTACTTGTTTATGTCTGAAGTGGTGTGAGACAAGCTTGCATATGATGCCATGTGCAGACAGGTGGGGTTTACTCTTTTATACTTTCTTTGTTTTTGTGTTTTTTTTTAAAATATATATTTTACCTTTTTGATGAAGGTAGTCTCAAGGACGTGGTCTTCAAGAGTGGAGGAGACGCAATTAAAATGAAAAACATTCTTTTCAACAAAGAAATGCAAATGCTTATATTACTCAAAATCATCATCTTTAATTTCATTTAGAGATGTGATATTAATTGATTCATAATACTTTATTTGCATCTGAACTACAAATAGCCAGGTAATATATATATATATATATATATATATATATATATATATATATATATATATATATATATATATATATGCAGTAGATCCAGATTTTTTTTTTAGGTAAAAATATCGATTCAGCAGCCTGAGAGGTTAAGCCAAGGACAAGAAAAGTAATAACTGGAGGCTTCTCAGAGAGGTGTATTGATATTTGTATCATCTGGATGGTGGCTGGACAATATGAGGAATATAATCAACCTGAAACAAAACAGGTGAGGGGGTCATGTGATTAACGGAGATCCAGAAGTTGAATCAGCTGTGCTTGAATTTAAGCTTTAATTGATTTGATACATTAAAACAAATATAAAGAAGCAAGCAGACTGGGAATACCCATAGTTCAATCATAATTACTTATGAGTTGACAAGCGTTGATTGGGATGAGGGTCACTGTGACCTTTTTTCTGTCACCCTGAGGTCACTGCCCTTATTTTAAATGTTTGAAATGGCTTCTTTCAACCATTTCTTTGTAATATTTCCACTATACCTCAAAATATCCACATAGAAAAAGCAACAGAAACATTTCCACAATGGATTCCCATTGAACCTTCTTCGAGTGCAAACTCAGACATTTGTTGATTCGCAATCTGTGTAAAAGATGTTCACTTTCTTCTGTGACTCTCTGTCTCTGGAGCGTCTCGACTTGGAAGTCAACGGCTGGTAACACTTGCACACGGAAAAAAAGGCCGCCCTGTAGTTGTCGTTCAACCACCCGTACAGGATGGGATTGACGAACGTGGAGCACATCGCCACGATGTGGAACGCGGTGAAGAGCAGCTTGAAGTCCTTCATGTACAACACGGTGCTGTCGATGTCGACGGCCAACTGGAAGACGTGGAAGGGCAACCAGCTGACGGCGAAGACCACCACCATGGTCAGCAGCATCTTGGTGGTCTTCCTCTTCTTGCGCTGCAGACGGTCGTTTCGACCGCTGGAAATCAAGTGATTCTTCAGCTTATTCCAGATGCGGATGTAGGCGACGCAGATGATGGCCAGCGGGAGAACGTATTGGACGAGGAGCGCCGATATACTGTAGATGCTCCCGTTCGTGCGGCTGCCGGGCCACTTCTCCATGCAGACCTGGATGGACTCTTCCGGCGAGAGGTCGACCGTCCTGTACTCCCTGAAGATGGCGAGCGGGCTGGCCAGCAGGGCGCTGACGGCCCACGTGATGGCGATGACCACGCCGCACATGTCTTTGGACATCTTGGTGTCCGTGTGGTAGACGATGCTCCTGTGGCGGTCCAGGGCGATGACGATCAAGGTGATGGTGGACACGTGCACCGCCATGCCTTGAGCACAGGGCAGCGTGAAGCACAACACCCGACCGAACTTCCACTCGCCGTCCAGAGTGTAGACGAGCGTGAAAGGCAAACACAGCGTGTTCACCAGCAAGTCCGCCAGAGCCAGGTTCACGATGAAGAAATTGGTGACGGTCCGAAGGGTCTTAAACTTGAAGACGACATAGATCACCAAGGAGTTTCCGATGACGCCAAACAATATGATTGTGCTGTAAGCGAGGATGAGAATAACTTGAACTCCGACCAGCTTCGTGCTGTCGTCTAGAATCCGAAAGATCCTCCCATTTTCGGTGTTGTCGGTTGAGCAGCAGTTGGAGGATTGAAGTCCAAGTTGTGGATCTTCCTCTCGAGTGGCGTTGACTTGACCTGCTGTGTCCATGGCGAACAGTCCCCAGAAGTCACCCTGGGAAAAGATGGACATCACTTTTTTTTTTTTTAATTGAATACAACATTGTGGCAAAAATCTTTTTCATTATCCATTTTAAAAGGGGGTATCTGAAAATGTTGTCTTTTGGAACATTTTGAAAAGCATTGCATTTAAAATATATGTATTCTGCCTTCAGACAGCAGTGACACTATTTACAATATTTATGTTGAGGATTCAACAGAGCCGGTGGGGGCAGAGTTGAAGGTGGCAGTCCCGAGTATGGAACGGACTAGGAATGAGCGTATGAGAGAAATGGGCTCGTTGACAGATGGTTGGGACATATGAAAAACTGAGCTGTTAGGTATGTGAGGAGATGGATGGTAAAGACGGAGCTGCCAGGCCAGAGGAAAGGAGGTTTATAGAGGTGTTGTATGACATGCAGGTGATGGATAGAGGAAGATGCAGAGGACAGGACAAGAAGAAGATTTCAATAGATTCTAAATATCTAAATCGCATTACAGTGGAATATCAATTATGATTTAAGATGTCCTTAAAACTATTAACATTAGATGGTGTATTGGACATATTAGGTGTTTTTAGTGCTGAGAGATCCACGGTGATCTATTCAATCTATACACATGCAACACCTGGAATATTGGAAAGCACATTGTTGATTTGTGAATTTGAAGTAAACAATTTGCTAAAAACACTGCAGGTCATGCCTGCAGAATGCTGATCCTAGAGCTGATTCACCGATACAACAACAGCCAGGACTCCCTGAAAGCAGCTGAGGGGATTGTTGCTGTAATGAACACATTTCCAATCCACAGATATAAAGAAATAAAACTCAAACAAAATATCTGGCAATACTGTCAGTCACTCCAACCTCCACTTGCAATATCAATAAGCACAATGCATATTGTTTTAAAGTGTTTTCCTTTTTAAAAGATATTGACATATCCCGCTGCAAGAATATGAACCACGGCTATTTCCTCCTTATATATCTGAGAAGATAAACCTGAATCTGAACCTGTATCAAGAGTGAGGACGAGTAACGACCTGCTGCTGGACAGGACATCTTAAATTAGTAACTAACAGGAGCTAAAAGACACGTAACATGGATCAGAAGTGAAACAACAGTTTTGTTTTGTCCGGATCCAGAGATCAGATGCCAGATCAAGACGCTCTTTACTCACCTCCATAGGCAGAGATGTTCAGATTCCTCTCATTGTTTCGTCCTGCAGTAAAGTTTGGGTGACAGCTTTTCATCCCCTTCTTTTCGTCCCAGTTGTGTCCACAAAACCCTAAAACAATATGAACCACTCAAGCACTAAGAATCGTCTTCAAGGAGGAACAGCGTGCGCTCAGCCGCAGCAAAGCGCGCACAGTGTGCCAGTGCGCGCTGCAGCGCGTAACGTCGGGGGCTCATTACTGTACCTGCCCCGCGAGGCTGTGAGAGAGAGCAACAGATGAGGCTGGTTGGGGAATAGAGGGGAAACACGTCCTTCCTAGTCCAACATCCTCCCCCCGAGAGACGATGTCCCGTTGCCTCACAATGGGTCGTTTAGGATCTTTAGCTCTGAGCGCCTCCGCTCGCGCTGGAATGGCCAATGACGCGTTTCAATGGCCAACACAGAGGGACAGCGTTCATGATGTCAAGTGAGCATTTGTGTTCGACTTTCTCTTAGTCGCCAACAGGGGAAGAAAAGTCAATCTAATCCAAATGGAGAGATGTTTGCAAACAATAATACAATGGGGTTGCCTGCGCAGAGCAATTCTTCCGTGAGGAGCAACTGGGGGTTGATGACAACTTCCTGCTGATTGAAAGGAGAAGAAAGAAACGTATAAGTCACAAATTGTTTCACGTGTCATGCTCAACTAATTCAAAACATGATTACATGAATGCATGCTTTTTTTTTCTAAATTTCTTTGGAGGAATAGTATGTATGGAAGTCCATTCCATATGAGATAGTAAGTGTGCATGCACTGTTGGTGGTAGATCCTGTGGCCCACAGCAGCATGTGTACAGTCCTGAATAAACCACACAATGAGCAAGATAACGTCTGGTAGCTTTCCTGACCAAGCGGCGCTACAGTATGCTTGAGACTCACTGCTGTTCTTCATTCTCTATCTGAACGGTGTCATGCTAACACACTTTCCACCGTGAAGTGCCCGTCTAAAACGACAGAGGACAACTCGGTGCACAGTTACAACATGTGCGTTACTTTACAACACACTGCATTAGCGTTAGTTGGACGGCACTTCTTGTTTTAAGGGCTGTGTGCAGTCTGTGGTAGCGGTCGCCCCCTTTGAGAAACACAGCAACAGCTACGTTACAAGCAATGCTAGTATTTGTTTAGCTAACACGTCCACAGTTAGCTTGCATAGTTAGCATGGCTGAAGAGACATGTGAAGACAGCGCAAGCAGCGCATGCGCCCTTACTATGTCATAATTTTCAGTTTTTATCTCATAATTTCAACTTTTTTATTATTATTTTTTGTCATCATTATGATTTGATTTTGTTGTCGACTTTTTTTTTTGTGGCGGAAATGGGCTTCCATAATTGTGATTGCCAGCAGCTAAGTTACGTAAAGGCCTGAATACATTTGACTCTTGAAGAGGGGTTAAATATGTGCAGACATGGCTGGGTTTGCTTCTGTCCAACAATTTGAGCACATGGGTCAAAAGTTAAACTCTCTGAAAGGACATCGACCCATCCCTCAATTATATTTAAATGTCTGCCAACGTTAAACATGTACAGTTACGACAAACTCTGAGTCAGAAATGTTACAGTGATAATGACAACAGTATAATTTCCTATAGAAGCTTCATTGACCCGCAATTTGCATAATTATTAAAAACCTCACTTGAAATTATACCTTCCCGTCGATGGCGCTGAGTGTTTTAAGAGCAGGACGGCGAGGCTGACTCCTTTCAAACTGTTTAGTCTGGGGCAGGTAATTGTGCTCATAATCTCATCACCACTGTTTCAAACCGAGACACCATGTGGCCATTGGAAATCGAGTTACTGTCATGCAGCCTCCTTGGCAAAAACCTACTTAGCCCATAGTGCAACTACACAGATGGTGAAGTAATGACAGAAACCAGGAAACCCTGAATAGAAGGGCTCGTCCAGAGCGTCCCCAAAGGTTTTAGAAGGTGGAGTTGACCGTACATGATGTCCTTGTTCATACGGATGTCAGCACACAAGCACATTATTCGGTTGTCACATGCACAACAATGTGATTTTAAGCTTTCAGCTCCTGAACATTATATGTTTGACATTTTTTGCTGATTACTTTCTCCACAATTTGACATGTGTTGTGCTGTGCACACGTGTGTGTTTGTTTTCTCCTTCAATTCCAGTAAGCTGTTGTTCATCAGTCATGATTTATGAAGTCATTTAACTGTAATGTAGACCTGATGTTCATTGTGCTGGATTACACAACCCAAGAAAGTGTAAAGAGTCTGCTAATATGTTCATACCAAAAAGAGAAGAATGGATGCCTGGAATGATTTTTTTTTAAAGAATATTATGCATGTTTGAAGCACAGCAGCATGACTTGTAACTGGAGCGCATAATATTTGTATTTTGTTGTAAATGAGATAAAACATGTTCCTCAGGGAAACTGTGATTTATTCATTCAATGTGGTTTAACTGATTAAAAACATCAGGCTGGGAAGGCAAATTGCCCTCCCGACGCTCTGCTCTCAGTGGCTCACATTACTCCGTCTTGGAAAGGAGGGAGTGAGCGTTCCAGTTGGTTGCAATCTGCAGCCACACCACTAGAAATCCTCCACATACTCTCCTTTTTTAGTCAATCAAAATGTTTAAAAAAAAAAAAAAAAAAGCAATGAGGTGA
The DNA here is from genome assembly GCF_023055335.1 of Clinocottus analis. Classification (NCBI taxonomy): domain Eukaryota; kingdom Metazoa; phylum Chordata; class Actinopteri; order Perciformes; family Cottidae; genus Clinocottus; species Clinocottus analis. The sequence goes on along the minus strand of NW_027175954.1, from coordinate 2,633,660 downwards.
AAGATATTAAGGAAAGGGGATACTTCTCTGTTGGTTCATGTACACATTTTAACACATGCATGACTCAACTCCTTTTTGGTCTTTCCCTGTGTCTCCCCTCTGTGTTCTGTGTGTGGCACCTGGCCTCATCTCCACACCTGCACGTCATCTCCAGCACCTGTTTTCAATCATGTCATCAAATCGTTCCTTTCAACGCTCTCAGTTTGTCACTCGCAGATTGTCAAACACTCTGTCACTGGCGTCTTTTTAAATGAACTTTGTCTTTATCTTTGCAAGAAGTTTGGTTTAGACAACAAACCCATTAAGTTGGGGTTAAGAACAGAGCGTGGTTGACGTTAACCTGACTGGCTCACTATTAAGGAACTACTGAGGAACTAACATCTCACGAGATTCTCGTGATTACTTACGCGACAGACAAAATATCACGGGTCTCCTGCATAAGTCCTGCGGTAGGTCGACCTCTCCACTCCACGCTCTCTATGCTACGTCTGTTGCGAAGACTTTCTAATAATGACTCAGGTGGGTTTACTTTGGACTCATTATAATCGGTGTTAGATGCAGATACCGACCGACTTTCTGCATTTGACGAGTTGGGGTCGATACCGGGTTGAGGGATCAGACGGTATCGTTTTAATTTACTGGTAATTCAAACCGAGTAGATTTATGTTAACTTCTATTTCTCTTCTACCGCTTTCTGAATTCAAATTTCTAGTATTCATTTGTAATCAAATGAAGTTCCTGCAAAATTGATTCAAATGATTTCTGAAAATGTGGTCACACTGATAAACTGGGTGATATTACTTCATGTCTAATGAGATTTTTATTCATGGCTTTTCCATTGACATGAATGTCAATGACTCCAAATGGATTTTTTTTCATTTTAAGGGTTTTCTTTCTTTAAATTCTTTTATTGATCCTATTTAGAGTAGAGTTACAGCTATCCTTGGCTTAACTTGCACCTTTATAAATTAATAGTTCTCATCCACTGTCGTATACAACGACATGCAGCGAGCTGACACCTGAACACGACCGCACACAGTATTGATAGTTATTGATCCAGACAGAACGATTCTTCAGCGATGCACATCGTGTCTGTAGACGACGTGGACACATTTTGTCGCGCTGGGCAGCAGAGATATTAATATACTTTATGTCAGGGCCTAATAGATCAAATAATTGATCAAATGTCACGTGTTCTTTATGAAACTGCAAACCCTTGCAGGATGCCCCGATGTAATGACCACGTGTCAGTTTGAAGATGAAGGGGTTAACTAAGGAAATGTCACACTCAATATTTATCGTTTTAGTTATGCTGTTCTTTTTATCACATTTTCAACGAAAAATAAGCATCCACACTATTTATTGCGAATAAGTTGTATAATATATTTTTGAAAAAAACCCAAGTCTAAATTTAAGTTTCATTGCTTTATCTGTTTTCTTGTGAGGAATTCAAACTATTTTACAAATGCGATACATGCACATAACACATTTACATGGACACCTCTTCTAAGAACAAATATGTCTATGTTATGCCAATAAAATGGCTTTGGAGTGTGTTTATTTAATTTCAGATGCAACAAGACATTAAAGGGGTGTTTTATTCATCTGGATATGCAGGTTTTACTTAAGCGATCCCTCCTAGGTGTGTTTACTTCAAACTTGATCTGTATTTCAAGACACACCGGAGTCCTTTATGAATCTAAATGAGATGATCATGAGGCAACCTGCAGGCACGCCTGCTGGGAATTTCTAATCAATAATATTAAAGCTTGTTGTTCCTTTTTGGGTTCTCAAAGTCCCGTGAAGGTGAAGATCCAGTAACGGCCTGTAGTATACTAGTACACAATCACACCCGACATTCAAAAGCAGAACATTTAAGGGGCAACACACACTTGGCGTATTTATTTTTAATCAGCCATTTGATCTATGTGTCTAAATAAAGAAAACACCATACGGGAATATAGAAATGAAAATCAGATTCCACTCAGTGAACCCGCGCTGAAAGCTCAACGGTGTCAATTTCAGACGTGACTGAACTCAGCGAGGCTCCTCAGCAGGACTGTGCACCTGCAGTCCTCTAATAGAACCCGGGGGCTTGAGCCCGTCGCACCGGCCTCCGTTCAATCAATACAGAGTGCTTCCCTGCAGGATAAGTGCCGAAGTGTAATGGGGAGGCAATTATCCATAATTGGCACTGGTCTTCCACCTGTGTTGCTCAGGTTGAAGGCAGAGATACATTTAGACAGTTGGACCTCAGTGACTTTTTACATCTAGCAGGTACAGTTGCAGTAAAACACCCTGACATCAGTTTGTTGGATCTGAGCTCAGGTTAAAGAGCTTCTGATGATTTAAGATATATTCTATACATGGAAATATAACAGACAACTCATTTTATTATTGTATTTATCGACCTATGTTTACTACGGTATGTTAGCCCGTTGAAAACTGTAGAATTTTGGCTCCAGACCTCCTTCTTCCTGTTTGAGTGTTTTTCCCCTGTGTTTGAGTCCTCGTAAGAACCCCAAATTAATTCCAATACTTGTGTTTATTGTATGTATTTGTTCCGCAAAGTCTTGGGGAAAAAGTTGTATATCTGCAAAAAAAAAGATATTTTCATTGTAACTATGAACATCCAGCATGATAAGAGCCAGATTCCCCCAAAATGCCTCCTCAAACGGTCAATAAGACACCTTCTTGGAAAGATTAGGACCTAAAGAATTGTATTCTTCAACAAAAATCACAATAAAATAAAGGCTTGGCCTGTTAGGAAGGAGTTTCAGTCAAGAAACTGTGTCGTTCGGTTTAAAAATGGAAGAATTCCATATTTTATTTTTCCAAAAGGTTAATGCATTTGCTACAATCCATTAACAGCATTAAAATACTGTAGTAAATAGATCTCGAGTTACTAAAGTATAAAACTTAAACTGAACTTTGATCACGTGATAACAAGATTGTAACTCCTATCTCTATCGAAAGATGGTCTTTGGGGCATCATAAAACATTTGAAAAGCCATCTCTTTGAATATGTATAAACCGTTTCCATCAATGTTTACTCCTCCACCTGTGCTCGAGCACTGCTATGTGGCCATCCACTGTTGAGAAACGACACGTTGAGCGATGGAATATTATACAACTATCAGCAGGAATGTGCGCATGAACAAGACACAAAAGATTCATCCATTCATTCACTGCACTAGTGGTTAAAAATATCAAATGGTTCCTTTTCATTTGAAAAAAAAGACGAGTAGAACAGGACGTGCATGACTACTTTCTTTACACAACGACGATCAGTCCTATTTCACACAGGCCTTGAACAGTCCGTTCTCATAGAACCAGGGTTACCTTTGTGTTCATCCGTCATGTAATGCATAAAAGTGAGCTCAACGATGACACATTTGTTTGCGGCGTTGCCAGGCTGAAGAATTCAAACCTCCCGTCGTCACAGAACCTGCTGATACCTTCCTGTGCGGCCGGCGTCCTTCATTGTTCTCAAAGTGTTCACCTCCACTTGCACACTGTTCCCTCATCACCTCCTCGGGTACACACATATACCTGCACTGTAGTTGTTATACCAGCTTTTAGTTTTCTTGTTCCTTCCTGCGATTTTTCTACTTTGTCTCTTTGTATTTGGTTTTCCACACTGATCCTCCGATTCTACAAATAATGAAAATGCAACGAAGAAAGGTTTGTGTATATGTGGTTCCTATAGGTCTTGTTACCATTTTCAAAGTTTCCCATATCGTTCATCGTGCGTATCTCAGTTGATCCATATCGCCGGGCGGTTTTGTTACTCGCTTTGAATTCTTAAGGGGGATGCTGAAAGACGCTTCAGGAACGTTTCCCAGTGTCGTCATGCGACTGTTGTCATGACTGACAGGAGGCGGACCCAATTATCTGCAGTCCTGAGCCAAAAAATGTAAATCTATTTAATTGTTCATGGCTATTTATTCCCAAGGCGGTATTCAGCTGGATGTTCCCAGGGACTTTTCTCAAATTGTACATGTTTTCTTTTTTCAATCCAGGGAATGTTGTAATAATAATGAAACGGGTAATCTTTATTTATACAGCACTTTTCAAAACAAAGCTACAAAGTGCTTGACATGGTTTCAAACAAGTCAGGACTGCAATGAGGCAAATCAGACACAAATATTACATAAACCAAACAGAGTTGATTTCACTTTGAGATAAAAAAAAAATAAATAAAAAAGATACAAATATTGAACACAAATATGACAGGAAGCAGGTAAAAATACATGTTTAATGGACTGACAAACACATGAAGTTAGCCGTTTACAATACATCAAAATGATACTCTATTCCATCAAAGAACTCATGGCACTTTGTCCAAGGCAACCTTTTGAAGTACAACTCAAGCAAAACATTCCTTCAACATCCGTCATGTCAGTTTCTACTTTCCAGATTTTCTGTCTCAGTCAAAAGTCTATAATCTATAAATTGCTACTGTAACATGAGATTAATGTTGAATACAGCCTGGTGAACATTAATAAGTAATTTAAACATAAAAAAAATACTGACGTTCCGAGTGAACATCTTTGTTTCCCAACGTCTTTCGTCGTGCAGCTGAGCCACAGGACTTGGTTTCAGCTTGTTAAATTAGTCCTTCTCGTGAGCCGTGCCACCCGAGGCCGTCAGGCCGCCATCCAGATGGTGAACGAGATGAACAGGGTCGCTAAAACTGTCAGTGGCGTCACACAGCCGGCGCACAGCAGGGCTCCCACACCACACAGTGCAGTCAGGTAGGCGCTCTTCCTGCTGCACACAATCTTCCGTACTGTTGTGCAGAACTACAAGAAGGAGAGTGAGGATTAGTCAGTGTGGTTTGAGACTCAAATAACCACAAATTGGAAGATCTGCCATGAAAAAGGGGGGAAAAGGGCTTCATCAGCTCCAGTAACACTAGGTGGAGCTACTCGCCTCGTGAATAAGTGGACTGGAGCAAACAACCTGTGAGATTTACTTGCGACAGTATGTCAGTAAATCTGAATTTCAGTGTTAACGTCATTGAGAAATAATCACACACACTATCGTAAGTACATTGACTGTGGATTAACTCTAATCCACAGTTCACTAAATGTAAACGCTAAATCCATGGGAGGCGAAAAAACAACTGACGGTGAATGCTGCACATGCAATGAACCAAACACCTTTTGGCTTTCGAACGTGACCTTTCTCATTTCATAGAAGACAAAGAGTCACACAGTTCTTTCGATTTCTCTTCTATAGGTACTTTTTTTGTGCAAGTCTGCTCCAAAATAAAACTAACTTCTCTTTATGACCCTACATTAGTAATTGGTAGAAGAGCTTCCTTCCTAAAGCAATGACACTCTAAGTGTTTGGGGACTTAGCTCAGCAAGAAAAGTTTGTCACAGCAAACAAAAAAAAGTACTTTCGGAAGGTACTTTCTCAGAATGACAAACTGAGATTGTTAAAGCCTCCCGTTAGCTTGGCTGCAACATTGCGATGCATTTTTATCACAGGATGAGGACTGTGGATTCGACGAGGAACAATATTCTAAAACGGATGATTCGTCTTTCCACTGAGAGGAGAACAGAGACTCTACCTGGTACGTCTGGTAGCTGATGGACATGCCGTATCTGCAGTACATGACATAGTGTTCACAGTTGTACCACAGTAAGCTGTATGTGACTGAACCCAGGAATTTCTCCGCCCTCCTGGCCACCTCGTCCCCGTCCAGAGGAGGCTGGCTGCACACTCTGTCCATGTGGTTGATCAGAATCTTTGAGCCGTACGCAAAATCTTCCACCGAGTCCACTCTGACGCTGGCAACCTTGGCGAGAACCCCCAGCAGGAGGCGGTTGTTTGTGATCATCTTTGCGATCGCAGATTCATTCGTAGAAATCACAGGCAGGATGTCCGGGATGAGGTGAGCCACGCGGTTATCGCCCAGGTAGATGCCAAAGTGTGTGAACATCGTCCTGGGGACTTCTAGTAGATCCCCGCGCTTGTAAAGAGAAAGGTCATGCTTAGAGGCGTTCTCCTCCTCCTCCTTTTTGGACGCCACGTAGAAAAGGTTGAGCAGCTGGAAAAGAAACATGGTGGCAGTGTGCTGCAAAGTGCCGGGTCCCCGTTTTATTTCAGTTGTTATTGGGAGGGGCGGCTTGTGGGATTAGATATTGGTCAACAGTTCAGTAAGATTCTGACCAAAATAAAGGAGCTTTCTCTAATCACTTCGCTGTGCGGTTGGTTTTTCCAACTCATGCCTCGTTGTAATAAGGTCAAAGGTCGTCAATAAGAAGGCTGTCTTGGCTACAAGTTAAATCCTCCTTTTGAAAAGGTCACTCATATTGAGCAATCACGCAAACAGCCTTGGGCTGCACGAGGTTTAGTGGCCATAGAGCGTATTCACGTGACGTCATCATCTCAATCGCGCCATCTTGGGGTCCACCTCGTTAGCCTGCCGCAAGTGGGAGGCAATGGATTTTGCTATGGGTTTTGCGTACTGGAGACAAGTTTTTACACACAGGAAAGTTTCAAGGCGAACAAAAGTCTGCAGGCTTATGCCGTATTCACACCAAAAGCGTAACGCTTGTTTCCCTGATTTTACTTGCTCGACACGTTATGCGGTTAACTCGTTTTTCGCTTTTTCGCAACCAGTTGCGGAAAACATGTTCATGGTTTTCTCCCAAGTTTCCATCCACAGTTCCCGTTGCGCAAGTGAAAGCCATTGATTTTCGCTCGGCGAAAAAGCAAAAGGTGATTAATTACAAGAGTGTGTGAATGGAAACGTGCACACAACCCGATGTATCAACAGAAACCCATGAGAACGGTCCTCACGCTCATACGCGAGTGAAACCGAAGTAAGTTAGACGCATTATTTGAGAAGCTCGACAAGTTGAAGTACAAGCCTGTCTTGTTGAGCTGATAAACTCATATTCTGAATCATTAGTCCCACATCCATAAGGCACAGTACAATAATCACAAGACACGCCGTTTTGAACTGAAATTGTGCCTCCTTCAGGATATAATGGTAATTTCTGAAGAAGAGCGGCATAAAACACAGCAAAACAATGCCGTGCATGGACCCCAACATGGCCGCCAAAGCTTGTTGTGGTCACGTGGGTGAATACGCTCTCTAGCGCCTGTCACCTGACAGCAAAAAGCTTGGCTCTTGGCTCTGGGTGGAGTTTACACGTTCTCCCAGCGTGGGTTCACAGTCCACAGACACGCAGCTCAGGTCTAACTTGCCCGTAGGTGTGAACGTGATCTCTATAAGAGCCCCATGCCCGTCCAGGTGAACCCGGCCTTCGCCTGTTGTCAGCCGCGGTCGGCTCCAGCGCCCCGCGACCCCGGACGGGATAAGCGCTTCGGATAATGGAATAAACAGCTTTTGTTTTTCGTGGATTGTTGCGCAGCGCTTTAAATTCTTGTCATCGTTATTCAGCACTTTCTTTGACATTTAGAAAAAGGGAGGGGAAAAAAAGCATCATAATACATGTGTCAGGCTGCACAGCCACCTCTGACCACTAAACACTGAAAAGCAGTGCAATGTAAATGCAATAAGTGCAATAAGTCATTCTGCTTGTGTTCATAATATTCAATTCAGTTGGATTTTTGTACTATTTTTTTTATTGCTTATTTATAAAACTTGTTTTTGTTTTGTCTCTTTACCCTCTGCTCCTGTAATCCTGTACATTTCCCCACTGCAGGACTAAGAAAGGATGCTCCCATCATATCGTATATTAAATATATATTTATTGAAATGTTAGTCAGTACAGATGAAGCGGAAAGACTCGGCAGTTTATTGACACTGCTTTGATGTGATTGACTGAAATATTGCTACTATTACTCATACAATTCACACGTAAAAAATACATTGTTTTATTGCACATGTGTCATATTTACAACGTTATATTGACAACACTGCTATAAAAGATCAATGATACTGTATATAAATTAAAATATTGCTGGAGTCAAAGCACCACTGTACATTATATTAACTTTAGTAGCGCATCAAATGTGAACAAAAATGTATTTGCCCACACTTTTATGAGCGGGCAGATGCAACTCATATAGCGAACTATTAATGCATTTATCAAAACATTAAACATCATCTTCACAATCGAATGAAAGTATAGTTGTAAAGCAGACTCATGAGGCATCGGGGGCGCCGAACTGACCACCTTTGGGTCAGTTTGGTGCCAAATAAAAGTTCAGGTGCAGGTTATTAGCGCTGAACTCCTTCAACCAGCCATCCACAGAGTGAAGGGGATGAGAACTGTGGGTAATGTAGTTGACGGCGCCATGCCGAAGCACACGATGGAGATCATCCCGAGGAGGCCGGTGAAGATCACGCTGCGCTGGTCTCTGATGACGGATTTCAAGCCCTCGCAGAACTACAAAAGGAAAGACATGCAGTTCACTATTTCACACGTTCCTGATGGACGAATGGCTGCAGAACAGAATCAACCTCGTCAAAACCTTATCATTTCATATCCCGATTATAGTTGGACCACCACATTAAATCAGTTTGCACGGTTAGCCTGGAGGGAAGCATATAGCAATAGCGCTCACCACCAAGTCATGACGGTTAAACTCTAAACTGGATTACAAAAAAAGGCAAAGCGGGACCTGCCACTTGGTTCTGAAGGGCAAAAACTGAGGACCAATTAGTGTTTGTTGCTTCTGCTAATCTGATTTGCTGATTTGCGTTGGAATGCGCACCACTTAAAGTACAATAAGAAGTCATGCCCTTCATTACAAAGGTCGCTTGCGCTACGTTGCAGCCAAATTGGAAATATAGATAACTTTATGCCAACACCAAAAAAAATAATGATTACGTTTTGTTTTGTTTTTTAATGCATTTCTTTGGAAGGAACAAAAGGCGACCCACTTGGTGAATCAACTAAAATGACAATTTACATGCAATAAAAACGTCGGTCTTGCTTTTTGCTATTTACGCCATGCAGTGTGCAATATAAACACATAGGAGTGAATATCTCTTAACATTTTTTTGGAGAGTTTTTCCTGATCCGATGTGATGGATGTCCTGTGTGTACAGCTTGTGAAGCCCACAAAAGCCAATTTGGAAGTGGTGATTTTGGGCTATACAAAATAAACTGAATTGCATACGTTGTGCTCAGAGCAACCCGGAGTATATAAAAGTCAGAAAAGTGACTTATGTGACATGATATACTTTTTACTTACTTATTTAATCCCAACCCTGTTGTTGTTTAAATCTTCTGAATCATTCTATCGTGACACAAGAAGTGTCCTTCACACGTCGTGCTATGTGCTTACGCCTCTGAGAGCAGGTTGGGTGGTTGAGGTTGTAAATGCGTTGAGACCATGAGCTCTGAAGTGAACTGATCCCGAGACGAGCTCTGTCAGGATCTGGGTCGCACGCCTCGGTTAAAACCTTCCTACGGCTCACCCTGACCTAAATGTCTGGACCCGTGTTGGAAAAAAAAACATAATTACTCTCTTATCCTCATAATATGAATCATTGTGCATGTTCTAAGTAATATGTGTTAGAAGGCCAGTGACTTTTCGTTGAACTCTCCTCTCATGGCAGCATCTACACACCAACTCTGAATCTCCTGGTAAGTCCTGGGACAGCAAGTGTCTCTGTTTGTCTAAACATACGGGCGCCTGTCTTTCTATCTAGGCCAGGACTGGCCTGATCGTCAGATGACTGTGGAGAGACCATGAAGACGTCATGTGGGCCTTTATGTATTGATAAACATATGTGTTTAAGGTGCTGGTGTGGGCCGGGCTCGGCACACGGTTTGGGAGATGCAATTTGCTTGTCACATTGTACTTCTGACTCTGTTCCTTCTCCGAAGAATAAATGTTCCTGGTTTAATGAGTTTACTCCACGGCGTCGAGTGAATCTTTCCAACAACCTGTCTGGGGCATTCCTGTGCCAGAATGTAAAGACCTTGTTTGTTTGTTTAGACATGATCTGCTCATGTGGCGCATATTCCTAAATAAAGCTGCTCAGAGTATAATTGTTGTTTAGGCCTTTTGTGAGGACTCTCGAAAAGGGAAGTTAGAGATATTCAAATACATCCACAGGGGCCCAATGGGGAAGTCAACAGGGGCCCAACAACAACATTTGCCCTGCAGGCCTCCACAACACATGTATCCACCCATGGTTATGCCTCCTACTCATTACATGTTATATTCATTGAATGTGCTGTAACTCTGTTACATTGTTCTTTCTGTACACATGACATCTACCCGGGGAGAGGGATCTTCCTCTTTTGCCTCGGTTGTTTTCTTCAATTTCTGGGGAGAGTTCTTTCTGAGCCGATGTGACGCCCCGGGGACAGGGATGATTGTTAACTCGACTGTTTGCTGTCCTGGCTCCTCGATGGTGGAAAGAGCTCCCCATTGACATCAGGACAGCAGAAAGTGTCTACATCTTCCGTCGCAAACTTAAAACTCATCTTTTTTCGACTTCACCTTGAATAAAGACAGCAGCAGCAGCAGCAGCACTTTGGCAGCACTCAGATGGCTCAAACTGATACCACTTTGTAGTTTGACTTTATTGAAGGAATTGTACTCTCTTGATGCTTGTTGTTCTGAGTTCGTACTCACAGTTGAATCCACTTATTGTAAGTCGCTTTGGATAAAAGCGTCAGCTAAATGACATAATGTAATGCAACGTAATGCAACTTCCTCTGAGGCAAATGTGTCATGTGTGTGTGCTCTACAAAATAAACTGAGATGAATTCAACTGACAAACGCACAGTGTAAACAAGTGAAAGCGCATTTGAACACAGCATCTTTCAGTATCGTGATGGCTGCGTCCGCACACGTATCCTCACAATAATCACGTCGTTTGCGTCACGTGTCATGACGATTACCTTCTCCGTTTGCCGGCTCGTCGCAGACCCGTATCTGCAGTCTGTCACAAAGTGCTCACAGTTGTACCACAGCAGGCTGTACGGAACTGCTCCGATGAGGCGCTCCGCTCTCTGCGCCACGTCTTCATTGGGTCGAGCTGCGTCGCGCGCCGTCTTATCCATGTGGTTGATCAGCACGTTGGAGCCGTACGCAAAGTCCTCCAGCGTGTCCACGCGCACCGTGGCGCTCCTGTAGATGCAGCCGAGGATGAGCCTCTTGTTCGTGACGACGGACCCAATGAGCTGCTCGTCGTTTGACAACACCGGCAGGATGTCCGGGATCAGGTGCGCGACTTTATCGTCGCCTAAATAAATGCCGTAGTGGATGAAAACGGTCCTGGGGACCTCCAGCAGGTCTCCCCTCCGCAGGGGCGCCGCGGGGCCGCGCTGCGCGTGCCGCTCGCGGTCCTCACCGGCGTCCGCGCAGCTGGACTGAAAAAGTTTGAAGATGGAGAATAGAGAGAGCTTCTCCACCACGAAGGTCAGCAGCTGCAGCATCTCGAGAGCTTCAAGAGGAAGTGGTCTGAAGTGGTCCAGTCAAAGGAGCTTTTTTATCCTCACTGGCACGAGGAGGCGAGAACGCTGCGAGCAAATCCCGAGGACAGGAGTGAGCATTGTGCACGTATTCTATGTTTTTTTTTTTTTTCTAATGTATTTTTCTCCAGCTGGAGGCTTATTGCTAATTAGACTAATCACCTCAGGAACTGACGAGGATGAATAGGAGGCAGTTTAGTTGTATAAATGTAAGTGATAGAATACATTGAATGCATGACATTGATGGAAAATATAACTCACCCCTAAACGGTATTTCTGACAGCAGCAGGCAGCTATTTTCAGAGAAGAAGCTCAGACAAATAGAGTTGGCCCCTGAAGAAATACTGCAGCTCAACAGTCCAAATTTGCGGTGGAGACCAAAACCAGAGCTCAGAAGGGAGTGAACACTGGACTGACATTATAGGGGCCCAATTGTGTTTTCCAATCCAAAATATCTAAAGTGTTGAAATCACATCAATAGATTTCTTGGGATTTTATATCATTAGAGCGTAAATATTTTCTTACAGCACGCTGTGGAGAACCACCTAGATAAGTGGACCCACAAATCAATATATATCATATATATATATATATATATATATATATATATATATATATATATATATATATATATATATATATATAGTTTTTTATTAATTGAAAGCAGATGCATTTCCTGATATTTTAAAGTAACAATTATGGACTCTTTTATAAGTAAATATCCTGCAGTACAATATTTCTTTCTTAAGTACAGAGAAGCAAAGAGTTAAAAGTGAAAATACCTTTAAAAGGTTCTTCATTCCAGTACCTAAGTAAATGTATTTAGTAACGTCCCACTATTGATCTTTACAAGCTCAAAGCACAAGTCCATAACAAATTCAAAAATGCAAAAAAAATATAAATAATTAATCAAATAAAGAATACAAAAGTACAATATTGCTTTCATTATTGCTAAACTGATGGTTTGTTTGTTTGTTTTTCCAAGTTTTTTGTTGTCCCTTTTGATGATTTGACTGCCTCTACGTGAAAGAAATGTCTAATTAGACTATTGAGCCGATTACGCTCCTGATGAGGCCGAGCAGAGGACCTGGTGGGCCGAGCACGTCGTGGACCCACAGTGGCCGGTCTGTTCCATCATCAAGGATCCCTGTTGGGGGGAGAAAACAGCCGTGTGCCGGATCGTCTGCACCTCCTCGTATGAGATAAAAACATTCCTTTCACCAGATTACCGTAATCCTGTCGGCTTCAGTTACACACATCATTTGACCTAAAAAAATTCTTCATTTGTTGACCAAAATCCTGGCCACAGGGATACATATTCGCTTTATATGTTTAATTTAGACAGCTGCTTTTTTTTAGTAGGAGAAAACTAGTTTGTCCGACAAAACAAAGCAGACGCGCAGTTTGAGAAAGTGTGTGTGATTAATGAGTTCACAGCACTATCGGCTCAAATCTTGAACATAAACATGCACTAAAGTGTCGTCCATGTTTATGGATGGTAAGTGTTAGCTCACGGCTCACGATAAGATGAATGGCACGATAAGCAGACACAAATGAATATACCGGTAACATGATGTGTCCCTGCAGGGCCAAATGAACACACCCACAAACTGGGTGTGAACATGGAAGCCAAGCAGAGAAGAATGACTTCATATGGCCGTGCTCAGGTATCCGGGTCATCTGAGTTTCATTAAAAAACCAGAGACGTCACTAAGTCATTCATGGTAGAAGGTGTCGAGCTCGCTGGATGTTTTTCCGTCATTCAGCTGAGTCGATTTACCGTCTGTGACCACCGGTTGAACCCTGAGGCGGTATTACGACAAACCTTTGCCCTCTGTCATGGGGGGAGATTTACACCACGGTCAAATGGCTCCAGACTTATAGTTGTGACCGACGGGGGGACCCTAACAAGGCTCTTTAAATGTAATTCCTCTTCCGACCACCATGTGAACTGTGCTGACTTTGTTCTTCGTCCTGGACACTGAAGTAGATTAACGACGGACGTATTCCCCATGTGTTTAAGAAATACAATACTGTCTTGCTTTTGTGTTGTTTTGCATCCTGGTACAGAATACGCACAATGTCAGAGTCGCCCCGGGTGCTCAGTGTCCGAATCGCACAACAGCCCAAAAAAATGCGTCTTCACATCCCGGACACAGTGTTCACAGAGAGTGTACCACGTCTTCATGGCACTTCGAGAATGAAAGAAACACTTTCCATCTGGTGTGTTCTCACAAAGACGCCAGTTCAGCAAAAGTTCAGCGCTGTTTAGCTTCACGGGCCCGGCGGTCAGGTCAGCGAGGCTGTATACCCGTCCCGGTCCTGTTTTTTTTTTCTCACATAATAAAAGCAGGTCACACAAGAGGTAGTTAAGGTACAATTTATCATCTTATGTCAACACGGGATGAAGCCTTATTGCGATATATGTTATGACATGTATCTCCACTGTGTATATGTAGCTACAATAGCTGTGTGGTTGTAGTCTAACAGTGCAGCACACTGGACAACCTGTTGGAGTGATAATACCAGTGGCCTTGGACAATTTGGAATGGCAAACATTCCTCATTACAAAAAAAGCAAAACATTAAACTTGATATCTCTCAATTTCACACAGAAGTGCTAAAGAATGAGAGAGAGAGAGAGAGAGAGAGAGAGAGAGAGAGAGAGAGAGAGAGAGAGAGAGAGAGAGAGAGAGAGAGAGAGAGAGACTTTCAATCTGTTTTATTATTATATTGTATTATTTTTGTTATCTGTATGAGTTGTATGTTTCTATGTGGTGAACATAGCAGTCAGGCTTCGCAGGTCCTGTCGTTGGATGCGATGTGTATTATATCAGCTAGATCCTCGTCCTCCACAACGCTAACAGGCTACACGCAGTAGCATCTAGGGCTGCAACTAACGATTATTTTAATAATCGATTAATCGGTCATTTATTTTTTTCGATTAATCGGATAAAAAAATAATAATTTTAAAGCATTAATTTGCAACCTTTTATTACAAAAACAGTACAAATTCACAGTGCAACAAATCTTAACAATAAAGAATTTATAAAAAGCAAATACAAATCAGAAACTTAACAGGATTTGTCAGAACTTGTTCTCTACACTCACAGACATGCACAATCACAGACGCACACACACCTGCACATACACACGCAAACACACACACACTCATAGACATGCACACTCACACACATGCAGACAAACATACAGACACACGCACACACACACACACACACACACACACACACACACACACACACACACAGAACTCAGAGAACAAGAGATGATATTCCAGAAGTAACCACTCAGTGTTTCAACGGATAACTTACGGACTGCACTTTATCTAAACAAAGGTTGTTAATTCGATATGGAACTACAAATCCCAGCAGCACTTCCTCTGCATGAAGCCACATTATATCAGACTATTGAATGCAGGTCTGAGTTCTTCACCTCAGGAGATATTTACGCGTTGCTTCTCTTGAAGCTGCGCGGTATTTTAAAACGAAGACGTTATCTAACCCAACAGCGCGGCTCAAACACGGAGAATGAAGGACTAGCTAGCGAGCTAACGACAACGGTTAGCCTAGCTGCTAAGTTATTGTACGCAACGCGACTATGCAGTGACATACGAGAAGGTACAGCGCGCTGCAGAAGCTCTTGGACCTCCTGTCTGCTGCGCTCCGCTTCACTCAACTGTTTTGTTCAATACGCGAACACCTCCGCGACTTATTGAGCGACGTAATTAATAATCGCGCGACACAACGAATCGATAATGAAATTCGTTGCCAGCTTTTGTAATAATCGATTTTATCGATTCGTTGTTGCAGCCCGAGTAGCATCCATTCAGCTTTGGCTGCAGTAAGTTTGTTCTTCGTTGTGGTGTCCATGTGTTTCTGTCTCAAGTCATCCGTTCGTGTCTGGCTATGACGAGGGGGCGCAGAGTTAGCATCAGCTGTGTGCTTGGCCATCGAGTGGTATTTCAGACTGAATAGCTACGATGATAGCTCAGTTCACAAGGACAAACGGCTCATACCACTTCCGTCTTGTCCAGGGAACCACGTCTTATTCATTTTGCCGTATCGCGCTGACCATTCATTCATTTCAACCCGTAACGTTAGTCTAGCTTCCAAGCACAAACGCCGTGCCTATTGTTTTGCTTCCGGGTGAGTGACATCCGGGTGAGTGACTTCCGGGTTTGTGACATCCGGGTGAGTGTCATCCGGGTGAGCGACATCCGGGTGAGCTGCGTACGTTGCAATAGAATTGTGTGATGTCACAGTTGTACCTTTGAAGATGTGCCTTTGGATATGAGTGAGATCATGAACCAAACTTTAAATAGGACGGACCAGACAGTGGTTAGCCTCTTTTGGACGAAGAACAACCCACGTGGGACTTCCCTTCATTTTCTTCACCTTCTGGTCTTTTTTTTGATAGTTTTACAGCAATGCTCAGACAAAGTGCTCGCCTCCGCGAATGCGGCTATTACTTGGAAGATGGAACACCAACAGTTTCCTACCGAGACACTTTGAGGAGAAAAGATACTAATAGGACTCAACTCTGTAACAATTTCAACAAACAATGGCAAAACGGGGTCCAAATTAAGTGTCGCCGCCAAGTGGCAATGCCTGGTGCCAGTCCTCCTGACAGAGGTGATTCTGTAAAAAGTATTCCCAAGCAGATCACTTCTGTCAGGAGGGAAACTCCAAGTTTCATTGGTCACAGGGTCGCTCCTAACAAGACTGAAACTCCAAGATTCACTGCTCACCGGGGTGCTCCTAACAACACTGAAACTCCAAGATTCACTGCTCAAAGGCTCGCTCCTAACAACACTGAAACTTCAAGATTCAATGCTCACAGGCTCGCTCCTAAAAAGAAGCAAACTCCAAGTTTCAGTGTTCACAGGGTCACTCCTAACGAGAAGGAAACTCCAAGTTTCAGTGCTCACAGGGTCACTCCTAACATGAAGGTAGCTCCAAGTTTCAGTGCTCACAGGGTCACTCCTAACCGGAATGAAACCCCGAGTTTCAGTCTGGTTAGGAGTGACCCTGTGAGCACTGAAACTCACAGTTTCAGTGCTCACAAGGTCACTCCTGACATTGAAATTAGCAGCGACACTCCTGGCAAGAGTGCAGGTGGCGTCCTTGGATGGATAGGCACTTTATTCCAATGGCTCATCGTCCTACTCCTTGTTAGTTTCCATTCTAGGCTGTTTCCAGGTGACGTGAATTCAGGACCAAGCGGTCCAGTGAATGGCACATTTTCCAACCATTGTGCCTTGCAGACACAGCAACCACTCTCTTTAGCCTGCACTGATTTGTATTAAACATCTCAATCAGGCCGACAACATTGCCAAGATAATGCATTTGATGTGATATCAAGTATGCAATCTAATGCTTGAAGCATTGTTGCTCACGCTCCTGTGACAGGAATGAAAGTAGTGCCATCACTCGATGGCACTACTTTCAGATTGTTCCTCCTTTTTGGTGATCAATCCAGACTATTTTCACATGATGTGTATTCAATACTAAGAGAACAAGCAGGCATTACAGGGTCAAACCATTCTCCCACGTCGACAAAACAGCCAACCTTTTCAACCTGCTCTGATCAATCTTCAAACATCTGAATTAGGCTTAAAACATTGTCAAGACAATGCATTTGACGTGATATCATGTATTGTCATGCAATGTACTTTACATCGGGCAGCATTGTGGTTCAGAAATTAACAATGTCTGCATTAGTTTATGCCGGGTGATCCGGTTCCCTCCCACAAACACACTCACTTTGAAATATTGCTCTATGTATTTTATTCAACAATAAATTGTCATTTTAAAATAATTTTTGCCGGGTGATCCGGTTCCCTCCCACAAACACACATGGTGTGTTTATGAATCTGAATTAGAAAATTAAGATTTGAGACTCCATTTGAAAAATTGCTTAAATGTATTTTATTCAACAATAAATTGTCATTTTGAAATAATTTTTGCCGGGTGATCCGGTTCCCTCCCACAAACACACGTGGTGTGTTTATGAATCTGAATTAGAAAATTAAGATTTGAGACTCAATTTGAAAAATTGCTTAAATGTATTTTATTCAACAATAAATTGTCATTTTGAAATAATTTTTGCCGGGTGATCCGGTTCCCTCCCACAAACACACGTGGTGTGTTTATGAATCTGAATTTGAAAATTAAGATTTGAGACTCAATTTCAAAAATTGCTTAAATGTATTTTATTCAACAATAAATTGTCATTTTGAAATAATTTTTGCCGGGTGATCCGGTTCCCTCCCACAAACACACATGGTGTGTTTATGAATCTAAATTTGAAAATAAAGATTTGAAACTCAATTTGAAAAACTTCTCTATGAATTTTATTCAACAATAAATGGTCATTTTTTAAATGTTCCATCAGCTAAACTGTTCTCTCTCTCTCTCTCTCTCTCTCTCTCTCTCTCTCTCTCTCTCTCTCTCTCTCTCTCTCTCTCTGTCTCTCTCTCTCTCTCTCTCTCTATCTATCAATCAATATATATATATATATATATATATATATATATATATATATATATATATATATATATAGCATTTCATCATGCATATATATATATATATATATAAATATATGTATATATATAGCATTGCATCATGCATCACAAGAATTATATATATATATATATATATATATATATATATATATATATATATATATATATACAAATATATATATATATATATACACATACACATACACACATACTGAATTGCATTAACATGTCCTTATTATGTCAAAGTGTTGGAATAAAGGTTAAATATTTATATATATCATATATTTATAGCATTACATATATATATATATATATATATATATATATAGATATATATATATATATATATATATATATATATAGATATATATATATATATATATATATACACACACACACACACACACACACACACACATACTGAATTGCATTAATAACATGTCCTTATTATGTCAAAATGTTGGAATAAAGGTTAAATATCTATATATATCATATATATTTATAGCATTGCATATATATATATATATATATATATATATATATATATATATATATATATATATATATATATATATATTCATCCATCCATCCATTATCTGAACCACTATCTGAACCACTTATCCTCATTCGGGTCGCGGGGCGCTGCAGCCGATCCCAGCTGTCAAGGGGTGAAGGCAGGGTTCACCCTGGACAGGTCGCCAGGTCATCACAGGGCAGACATATAGACAGACATTCACGCTCACATTCACACCTACGGGCAATTTAGAGTCCAATTAACTTACGCAGCATGTCTTTGGACTGTGGGAGGAACCCGGAGAACCTGGAGAGAACCCACGCTGACACGGGGAGAACATGCAAACTCCACACAGAAGGACCTGCCAGACCAGTGTCCGAACCCCACCCAGACCGGGATCTGAACCACAGACCTCTTCAGTGCTTGCCACTACACCACACACACACACACACACACACACACACACACACACACACACACACACACACACACACACACATATATATATATATACACACTGAATTGCATCATTAATGACATGTCTTTATTATGTCAAAGTGTTGTAATCAAGGTTAAATATTTAACTGCAAAGTAGTAATGTGTGATACCTTTTTTGCATCCAATCACACGGGGATGTTTGCTGAAATGTATTAAATGGCCCTACCAAAAACCATTCCATCAGCCGCCACTGCATTTGTATACAGATTTTCAGTTAAATGATTTATTCTATACCTAGTGTACCAATTATTAAGTTGTACATAGTCATATTTATGTTTATCTCATAGAAAATGTCATCGCAAACAATCAAATGTATTTCAATTCATTCCCCACATAATGCTGCATGTGTGTCTTCTTCTACCTAAACTACATAATTGGGGTCTGAATGTTTATAAGATCTTCAATCTGAAGCCGTGTGTTTTGATTATTGGGTATGCATGTTCGATTGATTGCTGTTCCACTCCCACTAGTGGCGTTACCTCGCAGTGCAGCCAAGTTTCAACGAAGAGTCGACACCATTCACCGAACTTAGAGAGCAAAACAGGTGAAGAAAGAAAAGAAAAAGTGTCACTCATAATTTCCCACAAAGAGAGTGTTGTTGTCAGTTTACTCTTTGGCTGTCGGTCTCACCAATGATACCTTTACTGTTTGCACGCAACTTCTTTGAGTGCTGGTGGTTGTGAAATATGTCATAATCTGACCTGGTGAAAAGAAAACAGACGAGTGGGAGGACCAGAAGTCTGCTGTGTCCAAATCCAACATGTTGTCCTGAAAGGACAGTTTGAAATGTTTTGACTTACTATGTAAATTGAATGACAAGGCTCAATTTACAGTCTCGTCATATGGCCAAACTCTTTTTTGAGTGATCTGTGAGGGGCCTGCAGATTGTTTTCTCTTCAGAATTGTTCCTCTATTTTAGTATTTGTTTTTTCAGAAATACATATTTCAGATGTCCTATAATGATATTTAACTCTGCAGGCCAGTTAAAGGTGTTTCTGTGGTCTCGTTTCACCAACATTGTGTCTATCCAGTTTTTGTGAATGGCGACACACTGAAGTTAATGTTTCACGGGCACAATGTGTTTTAATGACATTTCGTCAGTAAAGAATGACTCATGTTGTCATTTTCTTTGATTCATATGAATGGCATTGAGTGCCCCAATTGAGATCAACTCAATTTGACTGACAGTCAAAGTTCATTAGAATAAAATGCCATCAAATGATTTTTACCAAAACGGGCAACAATAAAACAAAGCGGAGTCGTCATAATTTTCAACTTCCTTTGTCACTGGGCTACACACATACATTTATTGAAGTTACATGACGCTGGGTCCCGCTGGCGCAACCGCCGGCCCCACAAATCCGGGAAATGATCAATACTTGAGTCACAGCGTTGTCCCCGACGCAGCGATTGGGTTGTTTGCGTATGAACCCCTGATCCAACCGTGACCTCGTCCAGATAAATATCCCACAGAGTCCAGCCGCTTGTCATTCTCCGAAGAAGACCAGATCACAACCGGGGGCCGAGGCAGCATGGCTCCATCTCTACTTGCAACGGCGGGAGGACTTCTGCTTCTTTTCTCCTTCTCGTCGGCAGTAAGTCACTGAATTTTAAGTGTTCGCCGCCGCGCTTTTCTTAAGCACGAGCACTGAGATCATTTCGTTGTTGTTGTTGTTGTTGTTTGTTTTCGTGCAGCAAACCCGAGGAGACAGCATTGCATCGTGCACACAAAATGACGGCTTTGTAAGTAGCTACGACTAACTTTGTGTTTGGGCTTGTTGGTGTATACATAAATTGGCTCACACCTGGCTTTGTACTCGCCCTGTGTGTATTCAGGGAAAGTATTGTCCTACAACATGCGGAGTGGCTGATT
This sequence comes from Clinocottus analis, assembly GCF_023055335.1. Taxonomy (NCBI): domain Eukaryota; kingdom Metazoa; phylum Chordata; class Actinopteri; order Perciformes; family Cottidae; genus Clinocottus; species Clinocottus analis. The sequence goes on along the minus strand of NW_027175954.1, from coordinate 2,612,809 downwards.
TCTTCCTGAGGTACATGCCAAATGTGGACCACGATTTGGATAGTATGCAACAGCAGCTTGACATGATTTCCAACTTGACCCAAGGGGCCCAACAAACCATTGACTACATGAAAGATACGACTATTCAAGTCCAAAAGAATGCCCAGCAAGGTAACACACGTCCCCGGACACTAATAGGACACGATCGTTTTCACTGTTTCAGATATTTACCGACTTTAAACTCCTCTTTACAAGCTCTTGATATATGCAAAGTATTTCAAACTGGTGGGAAGCGTTCTGAAACTGCGCTGAGATCAATACTGACAGACTTTCTTTCCTTTTTTTGTTCAGACTACTTCAAACAATCAACAAATATGCTGGATGATATTCTTCGATATGAAAACACCTACAATGCACAGGAACGGCAAATACAGTAAGCTACCAGACGCAATGAAATTAAACCACTTGACATAAACTATCGGTATGACTCGGCACATTCACTCAAGTGTTGGACAGATTTAAATGAATTCTTGTCCGTTGCATTTCTAAAAAGAAATGTTACACCTTTTTATAATCAAATAGACTTATTTCACAGATGTAGTCAAAAGTTACCTTTAAGACAGTGGTGTTAAAATATACACGGGCCAAAATGACATGCTATATTCTATAGAAAGGACCAAAACTATAAATGTGCATGTGTCGTTTATACAGGTATGCAATGATAATTGCTGGGTTGTGTGTGTGTGTGCTCCACTAGCTAGCGTGCACCTGGGTCATAACACTGTGTGCATAACTAACTAACGCCACTTTTGAAATGTGATCAGTGTATGAAACCATGATGCACTGTTATTAATTGCACGTGAAGCGATCTAACCCAGGAAGACATCAGTAATAATATTCTGATTTAGATCTAATGTCAATATAGTGTAGCAAAAAAACACCGTGTACTTTCACCTTTGGTACTTTACTGTCACTCGTCCGAGCCGCCCACACCTTCAGGTCAATGCACGCCGCCCACGCAGGAGTGGGCGTTCACTCCTCTCCCGTAGAGACACTGGAACTCACTCCTGATATTTAACAGAAAACACATCGCAATTATGTCTGTCTTTTTCCAAATGTGGTTCCTCAAGGGTGTCTTTTGTTCCATATAATTTTCATATTTTCTCATTCTTGTCCCATCTATTAAAGAATACATTTGAGCGTCTTGTACTTAGAATCATAGACAGGATATAGCTCGCACCACAACTCATATTTTCCTCCCTCTTCCCAGTGAGCTTCAGGATTTAGTTTCATCCAACGAGAGGAGGATGTCAGACATGAAGAAACTCTCCATTCAGATGCAGCAGAGATGCAGTGAGCCCTGCAAAGATTCTGTTGAGATCCAGCCCCTCACAGGAACAGGTGGGAAAAAAAAAATAATGTTATATTCATTGACCCTCTGTTCATTCCTGTTTCACAAGAGGTTTCTCAATCACGCCTCATCTGCACCACGTTTGTCCTTGCCCAGTGTTTAGTTAGGGACTGAAAATCAATACGCTGCATCGATGCAAAGTAAACAGATTTATTCCACGGGAAATCAGTGGAGACCGTATTCCAAATGAGTCAATTCTCAGTGTTCAAATTCAAATGGATTTGGACACAATTACTTAGAACATTACTCCAACAACAGGAAAATAATATGTGATGGTATGTGGAGGTGTTGTTGGGAAATAATCAATATGATGTTGAACTAAACTCTTTCTTCTTCATCTTCTTCCCTTTGCTTTGTCATCAGACTGCCAGGATGTTGCAAACAAAGGTGCCACCATCAGTGGCCTTTATTATCTGAAGCCGGCAACGGCCACTGAGCAGTTCCTGGTCTATTGTGAGATTGACGGCTTTGGACGCGGCTTCACAGTAATCCAGAGGGTATGCTTCACTGCGCGTGTCTGTCTCTTGTCTATTTTCACTGACTTCCTCTGTGGATTAATAGCGTTGAATCGCATTGAACGTTTTGGGAAAATAGCTCTTTGCTGTCTTCACCTTGCACTGGATGGTTCCTATCGATATTTTGTCGAGGAAGTAGAATTTAATACTCGTGAAAACAGCTTGTAATTTGCTAATCCTAAAAGCAAAAAAATTGATAAGGGATTATATGAAAACTATTAGGGGTCATAGGTTTCGATTTTTAAAAGCAGGAGGCCTCCCAAAGTGTCCTTAACACTTCCTTTGGATATACACGGTATAAAAAAGAAGAAATGATGCAAAGGCCGGATATGTATTTAATCATAAATCTGACCACTTCATAATAATTTCACTGAATGGAAGGTTAACATAAACTATAATAAGGGAAATTCAAAAGACTGTCCCCTGTGAGTCCCCTGTCCCTTCACACTGATCACTGATCACTTCTTCCCGTCCGCAGAGACGCGACGGCAGCTTGGACTTCCACAAGGACTGGGTCCAGTACAAGAATGGCTTTGGCCACCTCTCACCGGACGACACCACAGAGTTCTGGCTCGGGAACGAGAAGATCCATCTCCTGACGGCCGCCACCACCATGCCAACTGTGCTGAGGATAGAGCTTGTTGACTGGGAGGGCAACAAAAGGTATACGCGTGCACGCAAACGATAACAGATTATGTAAGCGGCGAGCAAAGGGACTCACTGACAGGGCAAACATGACCTGCCGAGGAGGTTCTCTTTGAAGAAGAAAGAAAATGACTAAATAGGTTACACAAAAAACAAAAACTAATCCTCCTCTCCCCCCCCCCCTTGTGCGGCATCTCCAGATATGCCGACTACACCATGTTCCGAGTTGGACCAGAGGTCGACATGTACCGCCTGACATACGGCTACTACCTTGGCGGCGACGCTGGAGATGCTTTCGACGGCTTTGACTTTGGAGACGACCCCAGTGACAAGTTCTACACGTCTCACAACGGCATGCAGTTCAGCACTGCGGACAAGGACAACGACAAGTACCAGGGCAACTGCGCTCAGCAGGACGGCTCCGGCTGGTGGATGAACCGATGTCACGCTGCACACTTGAACGGCAAATACTACCAGGGTAAGAACACGCGGCGAAAAAGCAGTGCTGAGTGTTGATTGATGTGAAGAAGAAGAAGAAGAAGAAGAAGAAGAAGAAGAAGAAGAAGAAGAAGAAGAAGAAGAAGAAGATTATAATAATTGCATTATTCATGATACTAATAATTATTAGTATTCTAACAATTAACCCACACACAAAAAAAAGATAAAACTATTTACCTATTTGCCAAATACATGAATAAGTTTAAAATAATAGTTTCCGCTCTAAACTGTCTGTTCTCTCCGTCTAGGTGGCCGGTACACCGAGAAGGACGCAGGTGAATTTGGCTTCGACAATGGCATCATTTGGGTGACTTGGCACAACCGCTGGTACTCCCTGAAGGAGACCACGATGAAGATCATTCCCCTCAACCGCATCACAGCGGGCGGCGGACAGCAGACGGGACACCAGGGGGGCTTGAAACAGTTTGGCGGACTTTAAGTTGCCTAAAACGTAGACAAACCGGCTTCTGATCTGTTTTCGGCTGCAGTTGCGGTGTTCAGCACAAAGGTTACTCAAAATCTACTTTTTTTTTTTAATTATATTTTTCCTCTTGCATGTAGTGCTATTTATCAACCTAGATTGTTTGGTTGTGAGGATCCTGGTTTTGGAGCTATCTGACATAATGATGTCTCTTGGCTTGAGGTGTTTGAATTGCAAAAAAAAAAAAAAAAAAACATTTGATAAACTCAACAACAATATCTCTTTCCATATATCATGACCCGGTTACTTGAGATAATCCGCAGACCTTGTTGTGGGCAGTTTAATGTATGAAGTTCCATGAAACTGCTCACAACGAGGTCCAGGGATTCAAAAGTAGCGCCACTTGTGAGAGGAAAAATGTCTGCCTCCATGACGTGTGATGCTTCACGTTTTAATGATCTCAAGTAGCAGGACACTTGTTTGTCTTCCGTGTTGTTTTTAGCACTAAATCATGTCTTTTCTTAGAATGATCATTACCTCATGGCCTCAGTTTGATACAACCAGTCCATGCGGCAAGCAGCCGAGGAGAGACAGAAACAGCTTGTGAAAATAAATCATTTAAGAACACCACAAGATATGTGACTGAATTGACTGGGAAATATACACCTGTACAATACAACAGCCTTGAAATAAATATCTCAACATCTTAAATGTAAATAATGTGTCCACTTATTATTTGTTGTCAATAACTATTAAAAGTATTAAAGTTTCACAAATGTAGCATTCATCTATGAGTATGGGAACATGATGCGCTACGTTGTTTTTCATTCAGATTTTTCCTATTCTTACAGATAAAGCACCGACCCACACACACACACGCACACACACACACACACACACACACACACACACACACACACACATATATACACACATAAACACACACACACAAGCATGAGAAAACAGCTGCATTTGCATTGTATCAAAATTAATTGCTTTTTAATTATTAATCTGGCTGGAGGACCTTTTAAGCAAATTAAATGGCCGGAATAAAGGAAACATGGCTAAAAATCAATTGTTTGTTTTGTGAGAAGCAAAACACAATCCATCACCTATTCACTCCATGAAATTAATAATTCAAAGATATCGACTTAGCCAGTGATCCTCAAAGTGCTTTAAACAAGCACTTGAAACTCCTGGCATAAGTTTAGAAAATATTTAATTTAATTATCTAAAATAAAGTTGAACAAAAAAAATCCTCTTCCTGAAAGAATGTTACGGTATTGTGCAGCTCGACCATAATCCTCTGACATATATATATCGCTTCAAGTATTGACCTTTCATATATTTGTTGAGCAGTTTTTTCCTCACTGAAACCCGAAGGTTACACTCCCTCGACAGGTTATTCACAATAGATCAACTTTTCCATGGCCGACTCTCCAAGACTAACTGCAGGTAGTAAATATGACCCAGTGTTACTCAGGACACCAAAAGATTGTGTTAGAGTTCTTATCAGAGCACGCCATGTTTATTTTGATCCACATTTGGACAGTTTATACTTTGCATTGTGTACTTGTCCTCATGCATCATCACACTCACCTCAACGACGATGCGTGGAGTCCAAATTCCATCTTCGTTGTAGACAGTTGTGCCAAATAAGAAATGACTCTGTATTGGGTCATTTACGGGAGAAAATTTGTGCAAAACGGCTGGTTTGGCCCCCTCACATTCCAAAATCCCTAAAGTAAATTAATGACGGTAAAAATTGCAAGAACAAGTTTAGTCCTAAACCATATTATTAGTTTGGTTATAATCCTACAATGCAACGGCATGGCCACCCACACACTTTGCACCAACTGTGTTTTGGCATTGAAGGACTGGATAAGCATTAATCAATGTGCTCTGTTGGGCAAATATGACTCAGAGGCAGGTAAACCAAACTTTGGCCTTTTGTGCTCACTGCAAGTTACACTCATTGCATCCAAACATAGACACAATAATTACTTGTGAAAATAATTATGTGATTTATTGAATCATGTCATAACATTATCAATAAGTGTGCAATACTTTGAATATATTAAGAGTTTGTAAAGAGAAGTTGATAGTAGGTACATATTTAAAAACAGAGAAAATAACCGTGTCCTTGTGTATTTTCTTTATTTGTTTTAGTTCTTTGCTAAATTGCATTGGTTCCCCTCCTGGCCGCTAGGTGGCGCCAACAAACGTTTATCTGCGGTTGTTGATATTTACTTCCGGGTTGTACGGTCACCGGCTTGCTGTGATGGCCATGTTTTCAGGATTGTAATACATTTTTTGAGAGCGACCAAACAATAATCTTAAAAAAGAGAAAGTAGTTTCTTCAGCTGTGGTGTTGTTTCCGTGTTGATATCACCAAGATGGCCGAGGTAAGCCGCGGTTGGAAGTCTTGTCCCGGTGTTTTCTTTCTCCCGCTCAGGGCTGCTCCAGGATGTATACCGTGTCGGGCCCGGCTAAGTGCTGGATCGCGTTACGTCTACGTTACGATTCATTTCCCGTATAATTGATATTTAAGGAGTAGAGCCATGTTGAAATGTTGCCGGTTTTGTGCGAGTACAATACCATTGTATCACATGTGATTATTGTATTGTACAGGATGTCCAGAAGCACTCAGTCCACACGCTGGTGTTCAGGTCTCTCAAAAGGACGCATGATATGTTTGTGTCCGACCACGCGAAGTCCATCGCACTGGATGACGAGAGGTAACTTCGGCTAAATGTGTCTCTGTTGCAAACCTTGTTTGAGCTCCATTTGCTTTGTTTGTACAATCATGCATTCATCTAAAACCAGGGTAAATGAAATACATTAAAGTGATTCCAGTCCGGTTTTGGTAAAGTACAGAGAAGAAGAACCAGTGACACGTTTTTCCACTTCCATGATTACGATGAATAACAAATATTTCGGTTCACGAACTTGTTATTATAGTAGCTGTTTAATAGCTATTTTAAATATAAGTGTAATAGCTTTTCACATAAAGCCTCAATGTTAGTTAACTAGTTCAAGACCAATTAATGTTAGTTTATAAGTGGGATTGTAAGGCTGTAAATAAGAGGCCTTTAAGCTCATGATATTGATAAAGAAAATGTTCTATTATTGTAAAATATGCTGCTGTCATATATATATATATATATATATATATATATATATATATATATATATATATATATATATATATACACATATACATATACATATATATTTATTTATTTATTGTCGGACGGCTGTATGGTAATATTGGTCTATTAATGTGATCATTAGTCGGTTATTTAATTCTTTGGCTTAACCAAATACAATAAACTGGTTTTGAATGTGTCAGCCATCTTAGTTGTTAGCCATTAGCCATGTTATTTATGAGCTAAAGTAACACACCAATAAAAAGCAAAGATTTTATCGATATTTGCCCTTTTTTTTTGTTTGAAACTGTTCAGAGAAATCAACCGTATATTTTTGCATTACATCGCTCAAAAAATAATGCTCCCTACGCCCAGTAGAAATCTGATGCACACTTTGTGTATCTTGTATTTGCAGCCACAAGATGAAGATGGGTGTGAAACTGAAAGCGGACTACAGTGCAGTTTTACACATGCCTGTCCTGAAAGAAGGGACGGACAGACTGTCGCAGCTTCCCGGCAGTCTGCACGGCCACCAGGGCTACACACAGCCTGGTGAGGATCAAACCAACGCAGTTCATTATGGAGACTCGCAGACATGCAGATGTTTTAATTCCATGCTTCCAGTATTGAGAGATGTTTTATTTATGTGGCCAGATTTGAAGAAATCTTTCTTGTTAATGCTCCAAAAACTAGCTCATGTGTGGGTCGTTTCCCCCCCAATATGTTTCAGGGGATGACCCAGAATACCTGATCACCGGGACACATGCGTATCCCTCTGGACCTGGTGAGCACTGTGCTACTAGTGTAACCAAGCTGCATGCATGAGATTGTGCTGAGTCCGCTCAATGAACAGCGTCAGCATTATTCACGTGTTTATTAGCATTATTTTTCTTCCAATAGGAGTGGCCTTGACTGCTGACACAAAGATGCACAGGAATCCAAGCGAGGGAGGAGTCCACTCCATGGCACTGACTTTGCCGCCGTCACAAGCCAGGTAACCCTTGCCTCCCTCCACAGTGTTGCTGGTCCCAATTTGGCGTAAACTCTTAAGTTGACGTTTTTATGTACACCTTTTCACATTCATTAACAATATCCACGTGTGTTTTTTACAATTTCAGGCTGGACGTGAGCCGCACTGCAGCCACTGTCGGCGACATACATCGACATGCCGGAGGAGCAGAGAGATCCCACCCCCCGTCGACTGCTGTGGTAGGTTGTGGTGTATTTACACTGGATGAGATATGAGATATCTTGTTTGCACGTGTTGGGAAGATCCTTGAGAGAAGTGCAAAGCTGACACCGAGTTATTTAATTTCTTCTAGTCGCTGTTGGAGGGAGGCGGCACCAGAAATTCTACGCTCGCTAGGAAAGCACCGACCATGCCTAAACCGCAGTGGCATCCACCGTGGAAGCTGTTTCGGGTAAATTCAAATACTTTCAACTCGGCGAGGCCTGCACCTGAGACGTGTCCTCTGGGTTCATTCTTTTAACAGTAGTGTGTTTGATCTGATAGGTCATCAGCGGTCACCTTGGCTGGGTGAGATCCATCGCTGTGGAGCCTGGGAATCAGTGGTTTGTCACAGGGTCTGCTGATAGGACCATAAAGGTGAGCGAAGCTGAAAATCATTGAATTTGATGAATTATTTGTGTACTAGACGTCGGAAACCATAACAAATGTCTCCCTCAAGGTTTTTCCTTTCGACTGTCATGATAAACCACCACAATAAAGCTCCTTTTTGACCACAGGAACAGTAATTTGACAAAGTAGTCATGACTCTAAGTCTTGGTTCTGTCTGCAGAGCTTTTAACTACATCTCATGATCTTCTTTAGCACATTTAAGTTTGCTTAGTTTGATGACATGATGAAAACTGAAACACTTTAAACACTGATCAAGACTCATTACATTATAATTAGCTGACGCTTTTATCCAAAGCTTACGATTAAACACCGTAGACACAGCAACGGGGAGCAATTTGGGGTTAACACTGATGTAGGATGTCTGAGCACCTTTTAGAATTGGTTTTCTACTTTCCCATCACTTACCCTGTTATAATCCTACTATAGTTAATCTCTATAAATCAACTGTGTTATTGATCTGGATCTTTGATAACAGAGTCTATGACGATGCTGCTTTTCACAGCTACATATTGCATGTTTATCATAACGTGCGACCTCAACATGGCCATCTCGACACTCCTCAAGGAAATGTTTAATAATGCTCCTGCTATAACACAAATGCTGTTTGTCTTGATAGATCTGGGACCTGGCCAGCGGGAAGCTGAAACTCTCCCTGACTGGACACATCAGCACAGTGCGCGGTGTGGCGGTCAGCAACCGAAGCCCTTACCTGTTCTCCTGTGGAGAAGACAAGCAAGTCAAGTGTTGGGATCTGGAGTATAACAAGGTATGACGCAATGAGAGGGAGGTTAACTGGGTGGAGTCCGTTACTGTCTTAAAGAGGGATTTCAGTTGGTATTGTCCTGATTGTGTCAATTTGTGCATTAGGTCATCAGGCACTACCACGGACATCTTAGTGCTGTGTACGATATCGACCTTCATCCAACTATTGACGTGCTGGTGACGTGCAGCAGAGATGCCACTGCAAGGGTAAGCTCACGCGGTGCATGTTTGCAATTTTTCCCTTGGTCTTAATGTAGTTGTTTTGTGGTCTGTGTAGATATAATTAATATCTCCCACTTCTAAAAAAAAAAAGGGGGGAAAGTGTCAGAATGAGCTGATGTTTAGAGCGACATCCTTTCATCAGACCACCGGAGTTGAATGTGTTTTGAATAGGCTGTGTAAGTAATTCATTAAACTGATTGGACTTCCTCTCTGCCCCCGCAGGTGTGGGACATCAGGTCAAAAGCCAACGTGCACACACTCACCGGCCACACCAACACCGTGGCCACAGTGAGATGTCAGGCGGCAGAGCCACAAATCATCACCGGTAAAACCCACACCTTACAAATTGTATTTTGTCACATCATGAACCTTGAATCTTTTCACTACTAATCTGACGACTGATGGACTTCTCGCAGGCAGCCACGACTCCACCATCCGACTGTGGGATTTGATCGCTGGCAAAACCCGAGCAACTCTGACGAACCACAAGAAGTCTGTCCGAACCCTAGCGATGCACCCCAGACAGTAAGTTTATACAACCCCGAAATGTAGTGTGTGATTAGTTAGCAAGACTGTGGTTCAACAGCAGCTCCATTCAAAACAAGGACAAGACCAAGACCAGGTCCAGAGTAAATGGAGTCCTGTCCAAGACCATCGTAGGCAGTAGCGTCTTTCCAACGCTCACCTTCTTGAACCTAACAGTGAAACCAGACTCTAGGACTGCAGCCCTGTAACTTAGTATTGTGTTGTCCTGAAACAATACGTTGATTACAGTCAACAGTTAAATATTTAATTAACCAATATTAAACCTTGGTTTTCATTTTTTTTTAAAGATTTGTTGCTTTTCTTTTGTATCTTTTAAATTAAATACATTTGGGACTTTGAATTTTACAAGAAAATAAGCAATTTGAAGAACTTATTTTGGGCTGTGTAGAAATGTAAACCTAAAATAATAAAAAATGATAGTTTGTCAAAGCCTTTTTCTCAGTTAATAAGAACATCAAGATGTTGTTTTCCCTTTTGGCTTCATGAGAAACACCTATTATAGCAAACAAATGAAGTGCTTGACGTGCTGTCGTCCTGTTCCCCGTCTTTCAGATACACGTTTGCCTCCGGTTCAGCAGACAACATCAAGCAGTGGATGTTCCCAGACGGCAACTTCATCCAGAACCTGTCGGGCCACAACGCCATCATCAACACTCTCGCTGTTAACTCTGACGGCGTCCTGGTGTCTGGAGGTATTCATAACCACACGGTCACTTGTTTTGTCTTGAATAAAGTCTTCAACTTCTCATGCGTGATAATATATATTTATTTGGGTAAATATTACAGGCGATGACAATATTGGATGAGCATCACATGATGATGATGATGATGATGATGATGATGATGATGCACTCTTCTGTTCTCTCTGTAGCCGACAATGGGACCATCCACATGTGGGATTGGAGGACGGGCTACAACTTCCAGCGGATTCATGCAGCGGTGCAGCCTGGATCTCTGGACAGCGAGTCGGGCATCTTCGCTTGCAAGTTCGACAACTCCGAGAGCCGACTGATCACCGCCGAGGCCGACAAGACCATCAAAGTGTACAAGGAGGACGACACCGCTGTAAGTTGTACCCTGGTATTTAAAGTTATAGGCTTCAGTGTTGGCTCGCGGGCAGCAGATCATTTGAAAACTCTCGTTTCCCTTTTTGCAGACGGAAGAAAGCCATCCAGTCAACTGGAAACCAGAAATCCTCAAGAGAAAACGATTCTAACCGTTGTGTCTATTCTCCGTTGTCACCGTAACGTTGTTAATTTTTATTTCTACCAAACCTCCTGATGTAGATACAAGTTTTGCTCACTACTGCTTTTTTTTTTTTCCTTCTTTTTTCTCATAACATCGAATGCGACCACATTGTCCCGTTTTTATTCCAAAAACCATTTGCAGTCTTCATTGTACGACGTTAGTCCGATAAAGTCGCCCTCTCGAACGGCGAGGAACCTCCCGGAGTGTTTGTTCTTGATGACGACGGCTCTCTGGTGGCTCTGGTCCGTCTGATCCACCAACATCAGCCACTCTTCAGTCGCAGACGGACTGACCTCCGAGTGCACCCGATTCCTGCTGCCGTCGAACCCTGCAGAAGGACATGTGGTGCGTTTCAAAATTGAAGAAAAAAAAAAATAGAATTAACTCGGTGTCCTTTTTTTTTTTTGGTTTTCAATGTGAAGCTTATTTTTGCTCTGTTTTAATAAAAAACAACATTTTTCACTTTACGTTTGTTTTGTTTTTTTGTTTTTTGTTCGTTCAGGAAAGACCAGTTTGCGCACTCACCCAGGTATCTGTTGGTGACCACGCTCCTGTAGTACTTGCAGCCGTTAGCCTTAATCTCCATCCAGTAACAATAATCTCCAAACGTCTCACTGAGCCCCACCGAGTTTCTGGTGCCACCAGGTGGGTGGATTACCTGCTCATCGCGCTCACCTGCCGAGTACACAGCACCAGAGAAGGCTTTACGTTTCAAAGTGCGAGGCTTAGCGCCGTTAGATTAGAAAAGTCCAAACCAAATTACAAGCGACCCGACGTTCCATCAGACGTGATAACGATACACACGACGCTTCGCTGTGTAGGAGATTATGATCGTTTGTGTGTGAATCGACATCATGCTTAACTGTCAAACTAAATTGAACCAATGGATACATGGATCTGAATGTAGTGAATTATACTTGACTGAGATGATGATCGCACAAATATCGGCATCGATGCATCTTGAGATATTTCAGCAGCATTTGCACCATGTCTGCCTGTAAGCCTGCATCTTTCACCCACATCAGTTTTTACTGTTATTGAAGCAACTTTCTACCAAACATGCAATGTGAAAACTTTACAGTGTCAAAACACTTCAGAGCTGTCAGTCGAACGCTTTGTCAGGAATACTTTCAATACTTTCAGGAATTTCTTCAAATCTTTGCGTCCCCAACGTCCCCTTAAACCAAAGCTTGAACTGAGTAGAATATGTTGGGCAATGTGACCTCACAAAGAAGCTTTTTGGCCGTTACGCAATAATTGATGTTTTAATTACGGCAATTTCACACACGTGCCAAACAGGACAAAAATGATAAAAGTGATGATATTTGGAGAGAAGTGGATGTAAACTGCCACCTGCCTGGTTGGCGGAGACACACGACCACGAAAGAGGAGGGAGGGGGAGGTGCGCTTGATTCGAGCGTGTTTTGGTGTTCACCTGACTCGTGGATGTAGAGCTGTGACACAGCATGGCGAAACCCTCGGCCCGGTTTCTTCTTCAGCCGAGGTTTGGATGCTTCTGGCCGGTCCACCACCTCTCTCGGAGGTTCTTCCACCGCCAGGAGGTGACCGGCGTTAAACATGATCTCCTCCTCCAGAGACCTGAGGCACATCTCAAAGTGCTCCTCGCCCTTCTCTGCATTTCTAAAAGGACACCATAGACAGTGAAACGTGCAACATCTTCATCCATTTGAACCTTTCGTGAGAGGACGAAGTGTCGCCTGTCACCTTTTTTTTTTCCTTTTGAAAAGGCCTCCTCACCTGAAGTCCACCCACAGCAGCCCTGCAGTGATCAGCCCCAGCCACTCGCTGGCCTCCCAGTTGTTGGTCAGCATGATGGGCACCATCATGACCTCCCTGGTGTCCGCGTAGTTGAGCTCTTTCTTACAGCTGCGGGACGCCTGGTAAGCCGGAGTCATGACCGGACAAATGATCACGGCCTCCTCCACGCCCACAGCCATCCTGAAAACACAGGTGCGCGTTGCTCAAAGGGCTCTACCTCATCTCGCTGACACAGTTGCCCCATCGGCGGGTGCGATACTCACGCGTCGTTAATGTTCCCCGTCACGCCTCCCTCGATATCCATCCACACCGGCAGGCCGTCCTCTTTGAGGCGGGCGTAGATGTTTTTCACCAGAGCCTGGTCGTCCCACTGGTAGGAGAGCATAATGTGAGACGGCATCTTCACTCTTTTTCCAAGCAATAATGTCTGAGGCTCCCGGGGCGGTGAGTTGTGTGGAGTTGCCGGACCAACTGAGACAAAGAGAGACGCCGTCGCTGTGCTGCTTGTTTGCGCAGGTACACCGCTCAGGTTACCTGTTGCTCAGGTTGCCCGTTGCTCAGGTTACAGGGATGGCAAACACCGATGGGAGGCTGCATGATGAAGACGAAGCCTCGCAGGACCAGGGAGGGCGGAGCACTGATAAGCAAGGTTTTACATGTAAAACAGGAGGATTCGTATATTTATTACACTCGTTCAGTGTATTTTCTTCAAGATATTTTTGGAATAATTAAGAAAAAAGCTTTTGACACTCTACCAAACCTTTTTAAAATGTTTTTGTTTTTTTCCAGCTTGATACAATAAGAAAAAAAATGTATTTATCATTCAGTTAATTTATTGAAAATAGATTTTTTTTAAACAAAATTGTCATATTACATTTTCTTCTTTCATGTATAATGATTTGAAATGTTACAAAAATACTGTCGATATATTTAAAATAAATCATATGATGTTGATGTTGTGTTTTCATCCTTATACAAGTATTATTTCATTATCACATGTTTTATTATGTGGATGTTTTGTTAGTTTCAGTTTTCTGTCATCACTTCAGTGGCGATAGCCTCAAACACATTTTTCATTGTAATTGCTTTCACAGGTTTACAGAGACAACCACAGGTTTTGAAATTATTTCCAAGCGACATTTCAGATGTTTAGAAAAACTTTTGAGCCAAAGCGTGCAAAAGGCCCCACCACCTCTCTCTTACACTTTATGATTATGAGGCCTTTTTTTGGTGTCCATATAGTCATTTCAGATATCTTTGTAGTTTGGTGTCTCTTTATGTTTCTAATCGACGCCTCATCCTGGTTGATGGGTGTCTCTCTTTGAGTTGGCCCCTGAGCTTTTCAGTCAAATCCATAATTTGAGCCCATAACTGTGCTGGTTAACGATATTAAACAACAAACAGGGCTTGTTGGTCTGCTTGGGGTTGTGTTGCATCATCAACTTCCACAGTGCAATGCCTGCAGTTGTCGTTTTCACCAGAAGAGGGTGCCACGCCGATACTCAATGGACTTTTGCCAAAAGTGAACCTCGTCAAACAATTTATTTATTTGATTTATTCAAATAACTTCACAAAAACCCGACTGGGCGAATCACAGATTGCATCAAATAGCTCGACTTTCCCTCAGCAGCTCACTCCGCATGAGCTCCATCTTTGGTTTCCTTCACTTCCCGGCTGCACACCTGAGGATCTCCAGCAGGTCAACCTCGAGCTACTACGGCACCTTTCAGCACGCGGCGCTGGAGGTAATCCCTCAGCCTCATTAAATCTTAAGCAATCAGGGCCACAGATGGAGCCGATCAGCGCGGGGACGTGCCGCCCGCCAGGAGGTGTGTTCAGTGCGCACAGTTGGTGCTCTGTGGCCACTCCGTGCCACGACGTGTGAAGAAAGCAGCCCTTGGGGATTTGCGCTGCTGGATGCGTGGATATCGAGCCTCCAAAATCACGGTCCCCCCACCCCCCCAAAAAAAGCTGCTGAAATATTGTGATGGAGAATGACTGCTGGCTGTTTCCTCGCGCGCAAAAATGCACGGTGCGTTTACCTTTTTTTTTTTGGTTTGGAGAAGTGCTCCGGAATGTGATTGAGAAGCGTGACTTTTGAGACGGAGATAATGTGGCCCAGCTTCGACTCACACACTTAAACAGGTCAACGCCGCATGTGGAAAGGAGCAATGGGTCGAAAAAGTGCCGCGACGTGGCTCCTTCGGACGCTCGCGCTGTCGCAGCTTTGCGCGCAGGCGCTCGGGCAGGTGTTCAACCTGACGCTGTCTGTCAAAGAGGGTCTGCCCGCTAAAACCATCGTTGGGGACCTGGGAGCGGGGTTAAGCAGGCCAAGCACCGGATTCTTTATCTCGGAGAGCAGAGACTCTTACGTGTTCAGGGACTTGGAAATAGACGCGGACACGGGGATCATCTCCACCGCGGTGGTCCTGGACAGAGAGAGCAGAGACAAATACGAGTTTGTGGCAGCCACCCTCACAGGGGAAATGATACGAGTGAAGCTCGAGGTGGAGGATGTGAACGACCATTCGCCCGTCTTCCCCTCGGAGGAGGTTGACTTGGAAATCTCCGAACTGAGCCCCTCGGGGAGTCGCCTCCAGCTCGAAGGCGCTAAAGATGAAGACGAGGGCGAGTTCGGCACCCGGGGGTACAGGATCACGCAGAGTGACATGGGGGAGTTATTCCACCTGGAGTACCGCGGTGGATCTGAGGACCACGCGAGCCTGGACCTCATCCTCACAAACCGACTGGACAGGGAAACGCAGGACTTCTACTCCCTCGCCATCGAGGCCTTCGACGGTGGCGTGCCGGCCAGGACGGGGACCCTGCGGGTGAACGTCCGCGTCCTGGATGAGAACGACAACCCCCCCGCGTTCAACCGGACCGAGTACCACGTCTCGCTGGCCGAGGACGCCCCGGCGACGTCCGCCGTGTGCCAGGTCCACGCCACCGACCTCGACCTGGGCGACAACGGCCGAATAAGCTACGAGATCAACCGGCGGCAGAGTGACCCCAACGAGGTCTTCTCCATCGACGCCACCAGCGGGGTGGTGACCCTCAACAAGCCGCTCGACTACGAGACGCAGGCTTTCCACGAGCTGATCGTCAGCGCCAGAGACCACGGGGCGCAGCCGGAGCACAGCAGCACGTTCGTGGGCGTGAAGGTGCTCAACGTCAACGACAACAGCCCCGCCGTCAGCGTGCTGTTTCTCAGCGAGTCGGGCGACGCCGTGGTGTCGGAGGCCGCGGCGGTCGGGGACTACGTCGCCCGGATTTCCGTGTCGGACCCCGACTCTCTGGGGCAGAGGGTCGCCGTCGCGCTCGAGGAGGCCGCCGGGAAGTTCACGCTGACGCAAACGGATGATTTCCTGTACGCGCTGTGCGTCCGCGCCGAGCTCGACAGGGAGGAGCAGGATCTGTACGAGTTGAAGGTGCACGCGTCCGATTTGGGGAGCCCGCCCCTGTACAGTGAGACGTCGCTCCTCCTGAGGGTCACCGACGCCAACGATTGCCCGCCAGCGTTTGAGAAGGACGCGTACGTCATCAGCGTGTCCGAGGACGCGCCTCGGGGGAGTTCCCTCATCCAGATGCGGGCCCGGGACGACGACGAGGGCGTCAACTCGGATGTCAGGTACTCCATCCCCGAGTCCAGCCGGGACGTCCCGGTCGGCATCGACCCGGAGTCGGGCCTGGTCACCACGGCTGCGGCTCTGGACAGAGAGACGCAGGCGCAGGTTTGGTTCCTGGTGGTGGCGGCCGATGGAGGGGAGCCGGCTCTGTCATCCACGGCCACGGTCACCGTGCTGGTGGAGGACGTCAACGACAACGAGCCTGTGTTCCAGCAGCAGCTGTACAACGTGTCCATACCCGAGCACAGTGACGTCGGGAGCTGCTTTTTACAAGTATGTGGGAGAATAGTTCGCTTAAAGTGCACCAAACCCCCCCCCCCCCCCAACATTTTCTCATTTACCCCCCATGCCAATAGCAGATACATGTCCAGGTTTTGAGAAATGCCCCATCACACCAGTACACTTTTCAAGTTTTTAGGGGTCATTTTGAAGCATTTGTTGAACGGTTTGTGGTTGAAAAGCTGACAGGAAATGATGATGAAGTAAAGACCACTTGGTCAACTTTCATCCCATCCTGTTGAGGCCTCCAAGCCAAGTGAAATGAAGGACTTGTCCAGACAAACAAGAGGAGTTGTTTTCGTTTACGTCAGCACAGGTATTTGAACTAGAGTTCTCTAATCTTTGCTTTTCATCCTGTGAAATGCTGGATAGTTTTATCTTTTCCGCAAGTAGGCATTGCTTTATTTTAAAGGGTCACGTGGCAAAAATTGTAAGAACTGCTGCTCAAGAACACACCTTACTCACACTTTCGATTTAACAATTATCACTAGACTAGTTTTACAAAAAGCTCAGGATTCAAGCGCAAACCAGAGCAATTAAGAAAAGTCTCCAGTGTGATCATTTCACATCTTATTCTTGCCGTCAGTTTTTCACATTGCAGACAAAAGTAGCCTTCAGTCTGACGACACAAAGACACCAGTGTTCGTCCTGAACGCACACAACACAACAAACACACCCTTCCCAGTTCAGCTCTGTGACTTTATTGACAGTTGCGATGCCTGGTACGACTCCCGCTGAAGCCCATCACACAAGATACATTGACCTTGTTTCTGTACTCATAACAAACGGATTAAACATTGACTATAGAAATATACTTTTTTGCAATTGCTGAAACACACATTTTGAAACTAGGGCCAAAAGCTCTACTCACAAAAACCACAAACATACTGAAATATGCAAATAACGTGCATCTTTTGGAAGAGGCAACGTTCAATGTGTGCCATAAGTTAAAGATTTGTCAAGAGTCTTTGGCAACTGGTTTATTCTCAGTACTCAGAACTGCATCAGACTACTTTACGTGCCATGAACTTGCTCTGAGTTATGATCTAATTAATAACGAGTGTTTTCACAGGTGCATTCTGGGTGCAGGTGGCTGTTTAGTGAGTGTGGTATCTCAGAAGCTGCAGGAGTTAGTGGTGTCAGTCCAAAATACAAAGATAATATGCACAGTACATCAGAATAGTTCTCTTGGCAGTCCTAAAGAGATATAACGCTGGTTGAAAAGTCGTCGTGTGAGTCAGACCATGACCCGCGTCTGTAAAACTCCCTCTGCTCAGAGTTCATAAACCCTGAGAAGATATTTATCTTTATGAAAGGCGGGACATGAAAGGATCTCCGCCGGATCCGAGGCGTGTCTTTGCCTCTGCAGTTTGTCCGCCGCTTCTTTTCCACTGAAGTGATACTCTTCCGCCTTTGATTATGAGGATTGTTTTATGCTTTTATGATGTTGACCCTCTCTAGTAGAACAAGACACGTATTGTGCCTCACGATTACGACAGGTTTCATCTTCACGTCGACAGATAACGCTGACTTCACACCGGCCCGTCTGCTTATAGCAGATGTGTCGCTACACTGAGTGGCTTAAAGTTGTGGAAATGGATTCATACAACATAAAAACATGTAATACATCATTATACATAAAAACATGTAATACATCATACAACATAAAAACATGTAATACATCATTATACATAAAAACACATAATACATCATTATACATAAAAACACGTAATACATCATTATACATAAAAACATGTAATACATCATTATACATAAAAACATGTAATACATCATTATACATAAAAACATGTAATACATCATTATACATAAAAACACATAATATATTATTGTACAAAAAACACATAAATCATCATAGTACATAAAAACACATAATACATCATCGTACATAAAAACACAAATTGTAGTACATAAAAACACATAATACATCATACAACATAAAAACATGTAATACATCATCATACATAAAAACACATAATACATCATACAACATAAAAACATGTAATACATCATTATACATAAAAACACATAATACATCATACAACATAAAAACATGTAATACATCATTATACATAAAAACACATAATACATCATACAACATAAAAACATGTAATACATCATTATACATAAAAACACATAATACATCATACAACATAAAAACATGTAATACATCATTATACATAAAAACACGTAATACATCATTATACATAAAAACATGTAATACATCATTATACATAAAAACATGTAATACATCATTATACATAAAAACATGTAATACATCATTATACATAAAAACACATAATATATTATTGTACAAAAAACACATAAATCATCATAGTACATAAAAACACATAATACATCATCGTACATAAAAACACAAATTGTAGTACATAAAAACACATAATATATCATACTACATAAAAACACATAAATTGTAGTACATAAAAACACAAATTGTACTACATAAAAACACATAATACATCATCATACATAAAAACACATAAATTGTAGTAGATACAAACACATAATGTATCATACTACATAAAAACACATAATACATCATAGTACATAACACACAATTCATCATACTATATAAAAACACAATACATCATTGTACATAAAAACGCATAATACATCATAAAAACACATATTACATCATTATAAATAAAAACACATACATCATAGTACATAAAAAGACATATTACATCATCATAAATAAAAAACACATACATCATAGTACATAAAAACACATAAAACATCCGACACCATCACTGAGAGGCGTTTGAGGGCAGAGCGTCTCTTCCTCTAGTTTTATTCAGTGAATCATTGACGGCAGGTCCAGAGGATGTTTGAGTGAAATCCATTGAGGATCATGTGAAACTCCTTCTTCCTGATACTTCTTCTAGTTTCTCCTGAATGCGCCTCAGATGTTAATAACGGTGTTTTATTCCTTTTTTTTTTAGCTCGTTGCCACAGACGCAGACGGCCCCGAGTTCGGCACGCTGCTCTACTCTCTGTCCGACGGCTTCGACATGCAGGACAAACACCCGCTCTTCAAAATCCACCCGCGGACCGGAGAGCTGTGCGTCTCCCAGGACGTCGACCGAGACTCGGGCCAGACGGTCCACGACATCCTGATCAAGGCCGAAGATCCAGTGAGTGGATTAGCTTTAACATCCCGCTCTCTCGCCCGGAGCGTCATCGTTTACGTCCGAGCGCCGTGGTGGTGACGAGAACCGCGGCGTCGCTTTGCTTTCCCAAACAAAACTCTCTTCTTTCCTCACTTTTCAAAACGCCAGGGCGGCCTGAGCGCTCAAACCTACGTGCACATAGAGGTGGAAGACCTGAACGATAACGCTCCGGTGTTCAACCCCGACGAGTACGCCGTGAGCATCAGCAGCCACGCGCAGCCCGGCACGGAGATCCTCAACGTTATCGCCGCCGACCGAGATTCCGGCGACTTTGGACGGGTCAGCTACGCCGTCCTTCCCGGGGACGTGTCCAGTTTGTTCACGCTGGATAAGGAAACAGGTGGGCAGCCATGAGAAAACACGGCTTTTTAGCATCTTCACTGTTTTGTAAGTGTTTTGAGTGGCTTAGAGGGGGGGGGGGGGGAAACAGGTGGATAGTTACACTTTAATTGAGTTTTTATCTGATTTTGACTGGTCACAAAGATCCATTCAGTCGTCTTGCAGTAACTTATGTGACTGCAGTGCGGCATTCAGGGATGAACGGCTACTTAACGTTGTGTAAGTCCTCTTGATCACCAGTGTCAGTGCTCAGCAGGGGTTGACGCAGAAGGCCCAAAGCTTTATATCCCCGTGAGGCCCCGAGCAACGCAAGATTGGCACGCGGCCGTAATGTAATGCTGAATAAAATACTGAATAAGACACAAAGATTTTCACAAGGTGTATCTTAACTTTTTCTTCAGGCTGCTGTTGTTTTAGTTGTATGTAGCACTGCTCACGTGAGACCTACTTTTTAAAAGGACGTTTTGATTCCAGCGGATGCAACTCATGTTATTTACTGATCAATCTGATGATTATTTTCTCAATAAATTGAATCATGAAACAAAAAATCTTCAAATTTGACAGGAAATATCTGTCAAGTGACAAGACAAACCTGTATTTTTTTTTTTAATTTTTGCTTTAAAAAATGATCAAATGACTGAAAAATCTTAGCACAAATCTTAAGGAAAACTTCTACCTGGTTAAATAAAGGACAATACAGAAGACAAATGACTGGTCATAAAGTAGTGGAACGTGTGGCCTCGTGTGAGCTTCATGACTAAAACATGTAACTTGTTTCCGTCCCTGCAGGAATGCTCCTGCTGACCTCCACGCTGACCCACCTGGGTGCAGCCAGTGTGAAGCTCTCAATAACCGCCCGGGACGGGGCGGGCTTGACCTCAGTCAGGCCCGCAGAGGTCACCATCCATGTTTTACGCAGCGCCCAGGCTCCAGCTGTGTTCAAGAGGTCTCGCTACACCTTCACGGTGCCTGAGGACGCACCGCCGGGTACTCCTGTGGGGTCGGTGGAGGCCATGAACCCGGCGGGTGAGCGCATATGTGGACACATTCTCGTTTTCTGGTCAAAAAGCAGCCGGAAAACAAATTTACCCCGTCCGGTTTATACAAAAACATTGAAATAAGGTGAACTAAATGAGTGAAACGCAGTGTTAAAGCAGGATTTGTCCTGACAGATGATAGTGACAAACACAATTGAGCGATCATTGTCATTGTTTAAATCTCCTTCCACACGTCAAGAGCACAGAAGTAAAGAAGAAGTTTAATCTTTAATCCTCATTAGCCACATGCAGAGATGATGAAGGGTCAAAGACGTTTTATATATTGTATTAGTATTCTGAGTGGTCAAAGACAGTCATAAACTTCAAAATACACCTGGACTGGTGGAGAATGGATCGCTATTACAAATGTGCGTATCATAGCATTTGTTTAGCAAGAGCTTATTTGATGTTTTTGAAAGTAAAAGTGAGTTTCACATATAACAAACACAGAAAGAGGAGATAAAGAAGTTTGCATTCTGCATAATATTTGATGTATCTTTAAAGCAGATCCTTCAGGATTATCTCTTTGTGGTCCTCGAGTTATGGGTCACTAACTCCACTTAGTCCCTCCAGCAGCTAAAGCGCTCCCTGACTCGAGACAGTCATTTAAGGTTGTCTAATCAATTAACAGATTAATGGAAACAACAGCTTTGGGCCTGTTTGACGGGGCCGAGCGCCCACAAGCTGTCTGCGTGTTTCAGTGTTTGGTTGGTCGCTACTGAAGAGCACCAAACACTTGGAGGGGATTAATGAGATCTCCTGATCTGTTCTGTAATTACTTGTTGTTGTTTTATTGTGTGTGCTGTGTGTTTATGTTGGGGTTCCTCTGGGCATGCTTTACCACATTGGACTGCGAATGTGTCGACTCATTTTAAGATTTTCTTCTTCACCCAACTCTCACACAAACCGTCTTGTTACAGCACCAACCGTCAGCGATGATGAACGTCTGGCTTTTTTCACTCATATCACAAAGCGGCAAAACTGGAGAGATAACAAAAAAAAAAGACCCCAAAAAAATCCTATTTCGTCCCTTACTCGTCTTGCAGATATTTTTGTTTTTTTTTTGTCCTGGATTTCTGTCTCTGACATTTCCACCTCTTCCCCAAAAATCAAAGCAGCTGAAAGTTGTTTGTGTTCTTCACAGCAATAAGAAATGACATTAAAAAACATGGCAACTATAAACACCTCTTGCCACAATATATAATCAGCAACCCAACTCATGAGCTGTTGTCAGCAGAACTACTTTCTACCAAAGAAATAGTTCCTCTGAAAACTGTTTGCTGCTGGTGTGTGCATCCCCCCGCGTAATGGAGACACAAGCTCCTCCACAATTTAATCCGGCTCAATAAATCTAAGCAGGAAAGAATTCTTGTGTTTTGTGCAGGGCTGCACATACAATTGAAATTGTATTGAAATTGCGATATGGACGACTGCAATTTTCAACTCACAGGAGGCCGAGTGTGTTTTTCAACTTGATATTGTTGTGCGGCATGTGTTGACTCATATGCTATAGACTGAAGAAAAAACAGTACAGTATATTTTTTTGGCATACTGACTGCAAACTATTGATTAATATGTAATAGATACTGTTTGTATCGGACTGGGAATTTTCATGAACCTCCATGGTTTTGGGGAGGTAGAAATATCTAAAACGTCCGGACCATTTTTAGTTTTTGACTTTAGCATTTCGTAGACCAGCGTTTACTGTTTTGATGCTCATCTATTCATAAAATCACTTCGCCTCCACAGACTCAGAATCAGTGTCCTACCGGATCTCCTCCGGAGACCCTCAGGGTTTGTTCTCCGTCCAGCCGAAGTCCGGCCTGATCAGCAACGTCAACCCTCTGGACCACGAGTCCCAGCCGTACGCCCTGCTGATGCTGCAGTCCTTCACGGACGCCTCTCCGGTGTACAGCACCACGCAGGTCAACATCACCATCGCCGACGTCAACGACAACGCTCCGGTTTTCCCCAAACCCGGCGACGCCATCACAGTGTCCCAAAACACGCCGCCGGGCACGGTGTTGTTCATCGCGCACGCGCACGACCGCGACAGCGGCGCCAACGGGCGGATGCAGTACCACCTGAAAAGTACCAGGAGTGGGATGTTCGCCGTGGACCGCGACCTCGGGACGGTCACGCTGGTCCAGAGCTTACAGGCGGGGCACCAGCAGAGGTACAGCCTGGAGATCGTGGCTAAAGACGAAGGGGAACCCTCCCTGAGCTCCACGCTGACCCTCGCCGTCAACGTGGACCGCACCGCCGCCGAGGACAGCCTGGCCTTCGAGACGCTGGTCTACCAGGTGGAGATAGGGGAGGGCTACAGGAAAGATTCCAGGGTCATCCAGGTGAGGGCGCACCGCAGCCGGGCAGCCCACGCGTCCAACTCGGGCCTGGCCTACTCCCTGGAGACGGAGGCCGGATTTCCTCCGGCCCCGTTTCGCGTCCACCCGACCACCGGGTGGCTGTTCCTCTCCCACGACCTGGACTTTGAGACGGAGTCCACGTTTCGTTTTCGCGTGCTGGCCGCGGCCGGGGAGGCCTCGCCGGCGAACATGACGGCCACGGCCACGGTGATCGTGCTGGTGCTGGACGTCAACGACAACCCGCCGGCGTTCAGCAGCGAGGTGTACTACTTCACCGTGTCGGAGGGGGCGTCGCCTCAAGGCCTGGTGGGCGCGGTCAAGGCCACGGATAAGGACTCTGGGAAAAACGCACAGCTGTCCTACATCCTGCTCACCGATGGGAAGTTCTTTCGCATCAACGCGAAAACAGGTAGACAGATTTGGTCGCGCTTACTATGGCACCCATGTCTACAATGTGTGTTATAAACTGCTAATAGCCCGGTTTAATCATAGTTATAAGCCATCATTATTATTCACAATGCGTTACACAAAATGCAAAACACATTATAAAGCATTTTATAGTAAGTGTCGTAATATTTCATGATAGCTGGTCACTAAATCTCCTTTTTTATCGTTTATAATGTGATTATTATGTGGTTAGAAGTATCTTTTAGTGGTATTTAAGTAAGGTTAATAATATATAATTGTATCTATTAAAAACAACACAAACGGTTGTGAAGTAATATTTGACTTAAAAGCAATTTAGAGTTACTCATAATCACATTTCAAGGCATTATTAATAGTACAACAGCGGAAATTATGATACACATGGGGAAAACAATGTCAGTATTGATACTTGACCATTACAAGTTATTATGAAAGGCTTTATAATGCGTTATGATTATTGTTATAAAGCATTATAAAGATGTATGAGTGCTTATAACTTTGATGATCCCGTGATATGAGAAGATTATAACTTATTATAAGTATGTTAAGGATGTTTAAAGTGTATCCAAAGAGTCACATCGATAACGCCACCTTGCGCCCTCACCTTTTTGTCCCTTCTGTGTACCCTTCCAGGTGAAATTATCAACTGGGTGGCTTTGGACCGGGAGCAGCACGGCCAGCACAGTCTGAAGGTGATGGTTACGGACCAGGGCCACCCTCGCCTCAACGCCACCGCCACCGCTCACATCCTGGTCACGGACGTCAATGACAACACTCCCCAGTTCACACACCTGCCTGCCAGCAAGGAGCTTAACGTGCAGGTAATGGCGTTAGAATCTCACCTGGATGCTGAACTTGAGCGTGTGTGGTCCTGCTAGACGGACAGACCTTGAATGGCTTTGATGTGTGAGGTGTTCTGCTCACTTTTTCCCCTTAATGACACGTCTGCATCATGAACTATTATATTTTCATCCGCTGAGATTATGGTAATGTACAATTAAATGCACATAGGCATCTTCAAAGTGTGCAATGTGGTTATATATGCAGTCTCACCCACTTGTTGCAGGTATGGGCCGGTCTACCAGCTGGCTCCTTGGTGACCAACATGTTTGCCAAAGATTTAGACGCAGGAGAAAATGGAACAGTCTCACTGTCTATGGTTACAGGTGAGTTGCACACACACACACACACACACACACACACACACACACGATGCGTGTTCCCTGTTGCAGGGTTATGGACGAGTTCCCGGGTAGCACCGCCTTGTGTTTCTCTCAGCTGACTTACAGGTCGAGGGTTTCGGACACTTTGAGATCGACGGCGAAAGCGGAGACGTCCGAACAACGGAGCTGTTCACCGAGAACACCGAGCCGCTCTACACCCTGAAAGTAACGGCCAAGGACGGCGGAGTCCCTCCTCTGGAGGACACTGCAGTCCTTCATGTCCAGGTGCGTTCATCGCTCCACTTTGTGCCAACACTACTGGAGGGAGTCTGCGTGTACTGATTCTGACTCAGAAATTAGTCTTATCTTGTAATTGTAATTGTTGTACAACATTGAAAAACATCGTTTATTGACTATGTATTTATTTCGAAAACATCCGCTTCTTCCTGCATGAGGGTTAGGGTTCATTTTGGATGCGGTTCAGCACGGGGTCATTAAATCTGTAATAAACACGGTGTCACATTCAGGCGCTTTGAACATTACGATGGAAGTATGTGACGGCCACTTCCATGCCCATAAATTGTAGGAGGTTTTGTCTTGGCGTCATTTGTTTGGTGTGAAATAAAACCATTTTAACCTGTAGAATGGATCAAAATGCTCAGAAAGGACTCCAAAATCCCACATGGAGACACTAAGACCTTGAGGAACATCATAGAAAGCGTCAGCTCTGGACAGATGCCAAGTACATTTCGTTGTCACAGTAGTTTTTTATTTATGACTATGTGCAATGACACTAAAGTTGAATCTGAAGCTTCTCAGCAAGCCGCTCATCGTCAGTAGTGAAGCCGTATATCCTCTGAATGCCCAAGATATCTAATCTGTGGTTGTAAAAGTTTGTGACGCTGTGTTCTATGCTTTAAACCCAGGGTTCTCTGACCTCAGGGATCTATGGCATATGTCTTTGTTCCTCCCTTCTAATTCTTCCCGGTGTTTTGGCTTGTAATGTCACATGGTAGCTGTGAGTTTTAAAAACAGTATTTCACCCGCAGGTCCACGGGCTGCCGGCTCTGTACGGCCGCGCCGAACCCCAAACCACGAGGCGCTTCACGGTGAAAGAGGACGCCGAGCCGGCGACCGTCATCGGCTCGGCCGCCGTTTCGTACCCAGCGAGAGTCCACTATTCCATCTCCGAGGGCGACGGGAGCGTCCACTTCGGCATCGACGGCTCCTCCGGGGACGTTTACGTCAACCAGCCGCTGGACTACGAGTCGGCCGTGCAGTACCTCCTCCTGGTGCGAGCTGAGGACGTCGCGCTCTCCCCCGGCGCCAACGTGACCGTGCCGGTCAGCGTGATCGTGGAGGACGTCAACGACCACACGCCCTGGTTCCCCGACAAGCTGGTGACGTTCGGCCTGCGGGAGGACGCCGCGGTGGGGTCGCTGGCGTTCGCTTTCCACGCCAGGGACGCCGACGGGACTTTCCCCAACAGCGACCTGCGCTACTCCCTGACTTTGGACGCCGAAGCGAGCAGGTCGTCCCCGCGCTTCCCGTTTCAGATCAACCCGCGCACGGGGAGCCTGACCGTAACGGCGCCGCTGGACCGCGAGACCAACCCCAGCTTCGCCTTCACCGTGACGGCCACAGACCAGGCCAAGAGGAAGGGCGAGCGGAGACGGGCGTCGGTGACGGCGCAGGTGTTCCTGCTGGACGTGAACGACAACCGGCCGGTGTTCATATCGGCGGACGCGGTCCAGGTGATGGAGGATGCGGGAGTGGGGAGTCTGCTGCATCATTTTGTGGCCATAGATGGAGATCTCGGGGAAAACGGGGAGGTCTCCTACGTCATTATCGCTGGAAACGAGGACGGATTCTTCACACTGGCGGAGAAAACAGGTAAGATTCATATATATAGAGAGATAGACTGGGTGGATATATCAGCAGGTAGTAGCTCACTACTGTTTTATTTGTATTGCTGTATATGTCAATAGATAAGACAAAGTCAATTTGAGTGCAGGAAATTTTGAAGCATTTTACTGTTTTCTAGCCATTTTAGTCCAACTGTAAAATGTCTCAGTCAGTAGATGTTGTGTGTGCACGTTCTTTAGAAAAAAATAAGTACCTTATAAATAATTTTGTTTGTATTGGATATACATCTTTACATTTAAATAGTCCTATTGGTATTTGGCTCTTCAGTCCACTATTTATTGGGAATCTTTTCATGAAATAATTTTCCTGCCGAACAAAAATATTCTGATTGGTCAAAAGATTGAAGCGCCTGAAAGCTTGACATTCAAAATAGTTCACGTTTGTGACCAAATGAGCAGAAATCAAGGTTTAAAGTGACATTAAAAACGACATGCTGAAAAATCGGTATGTGGTTTTGTTTGACTGCGTGTCGCTCTCGAAGGTTTAAAGCAAGATTACCAGACATCGTCATCCCATTCAGAGTTCATCTTCCTCCGTCTTCCAGGCCTCCTGCTTCTGTCGGCCCCTCTGGACTACGAGACGCGGCGGGTCCACCGCCTGACCGTCCGCGCGGTGGACCGCGGCCGGACCTCGCTCTCCTCCACCCAGACGCTGACGGTGGAGGTGGAGGACGTGAACGACCAGACGCCCGTCTTCAGCCAGAGCGTCTACAACGCCAGCGTGGCGGAGAACAGAGACCCCGGAGAACCAGTGATCCGGGTCTCTGCCGCTGACGACGATTCAGGTGATAATTCTGAGATTATGATGAATTATCAGCATGTTTGGTCTTAATTCTGTAGTTTGGAGTTAATGCTTTCATATAGAAGTAAAATAATGGGAGACAATGATTCAGTTTGTTTTTTAACACATAAAAAAGGTAGCACTCGTCGCAACCCTGGATTAAACGTTCGTAATAATAATTAATCTACAGTTTATCATTTCGATAATTGTAATAATCGTTTTGGCTCACAAATTTCCAAAGGACCAAGATGATGGGCTGACCAACATCAAAAGACTAAAGACTTTAAGTTTATTATCACGTCAAATACATGAGCTCACCAAATCTTTACAATTGAGAAGCTGAACTTTTTTTCCAAGCCGTCTAAGAAAAGTAAAGTTTTTATTCACTTTAAAAAAAAGGGCACTTGCATATTTTGTTTTTTTTATGTGTTGTTTTTTTTTACAAATATACACACTGCCTGTGAGAAAATAAAGAATGATCTGTATGACCCGACAACACCTGAGCTCCTGTTGATGGAGATTGTTGTCTTCTCTGAACATCTCGGTTATGTTTTATGAGGAAACTGTTAGACGAGCTGCGGTTTTCCTCCTCGAGCATTTCGGTTCAGCCTGAACTCCTTCTGTGGAGTAAAGATGGCAGTTTGCCTCCAAGGAGCCTAGATGGCAGCACTAGCTTGTCTCCTCGAGGCCAAACAGCCTCAAACCAAACAGTGCCACATAAATATAACATTAAACACATCAAAAAAATGTCTGAACTCAAAAAAATGTTCCTGTATTTTATCATCAATGATGAACACATGAATAGTATTTTTTTTTCTGTAGCATTTGAACCTGTAAATATTACTAAATGTCAAAAAGAGGAAATTTCCCTTCAACATTTCTCTGTTTTAAGCGGTAATAGTTTGTTTTTACTGTCTTTTAAAGCAAAGTACCACATGACAAATGCAGTGGAGCAGCAGCTCACTCTGCCGGGTTTTGTTGAAACTTTGTCGTCTGTTTTGTTTCACTCCATTAGCGGTTCAATCGGGAACCGACCCCCTGCCCCCTTTTCCTCCTCCTTCATGTGCTATATGTTCGCTGTGCATCCCGGTCAATCTCGCTCATCTAAACCCCACGGTCATATTCGCAAATCTACACATCAGTCCTGTTTATTTAAACACGTCGTGTCCTTTTAAATACTGAAGGTAGAGGGCATGAGGCAGGAGGATCTGCACAGGAGGGGTTTCGATGTGAACAGGGGGTGAGAATTGTCCAAGAACAGCAAGCATACGGCTCCTCTGGGAGATTTTGAGAGGTCCTCTCTCATGATGATTTCCATAATCCAAGCCATCTGTGCCAATAGGCGCCGTTGTTTTCATCTGTCTCCTCAAATCGCCTCGTCTGGCAGCTCAGCCCGCTCCGCCAGCAGTCTTATTTGATTATCATTTCTGCTGCGTCCCCCCACCACCACCACCCCCACCGACGCTCCCCCAAAAAGATGACCATTGTTTTGTGCTCGTGTCGGCCTCGGTATCCAGTTTCCATGTGTTGAAGTCAGTCAGAGGAGAAGTAGAACATCAACGAGTGTGACAGCTAACCTTTGTGTTACTCGCGGTTTCACTTTGCGGCGCAAATGTTCAAAACGTTCTGAGGGATTTTAAAAGAATCGCTGAGTCGTCCTCTGGGTCAAAATTGTGTAAAGAAATGAAATAAAATACAACCCATATCTTGGGAAAAGAGCAAATATCAAATACCATTCAAACGTTTCAATCCACTCATGGAACCATTGGCAGAAATGTTGGTTTACTCAAATTTCTAAAAGACACATTTTCTCACTTAGCGCCGGAAAAAAAACAACAACCATAAAACATCCACAGAGCGAGCAGCAGTTTTCATAGAGACTTGTTTCTTTGTGAGAAAATAGTTCCACTAAAAAGTGAAGAGAAGTCGGCCTTAATGACTGCACGATGCAGGTTTTTCTTTTCTTTTCATCACACCAGCTCTCATATTGTCTTTTCCCCCCTGAACACTGCATCCATTCATTGTCCAGTCCAGGTGAACGGAGGACAGTTTCAGGGCCGGTCGGCTGCGGCAAAAGGCCTCTCAGATTACAGTTTTCCTCCGCTTAGAGGTGATTCTGTGATTTACTAAACCCCCATGGTCCTGTTTTCAATATGGCATCTGTCTGAAAAGGAAGCCATAAACATGGACTCACCTGACGAGGTGCTGAACTCAACCTCAGGACCCATGTGACTGCTAAGACTGAAAGAAAACATGCATCTAGAAGTAGCATTGTCTTGTTTTATAGAGAGAAAAGAAAGCTAATCGATGTAATGATTGACTTCTTTTCAGGTCTTATTCATGACAGACAATATTTCACGTCTAATGCGCATGGAAAAATGATAACGGAAATAACTTTCAGTGTAGACTTTACTTTCAAATTAAACAATATTTCTATGTAGAGCCATATGTTAAATATACAGCCTGGAAAATTGTCTTTTTGGATGACATTTTTGCTTGATAGAGATTTATACAAGAGTTGGTGTCATTTCTTTCTCAATGTTTTTGTTACAGAACACTTAACTAAATAAATAACCATATTAATAATGTTGGAACCTTTAATATACATTTTTGCTTGTGCTATATTTGAGTAGTTTTCTACACATTTTTTCTGAAATGTAGTTTTGAAGCCTGTAAACGAGCGTTCACCTCCCGTGTTCCTCCCCCAGAGGAGAACGCCGTGGTGTGGTACAGTCTGCTGCCCGGCGCCGGCTACGAGCTCTTCAGCATCAACCCGTACAGCGGCCTGATCTCCACCGCCTCCCACCTGGACCGAGAGCAGCAGCGTCACTTCACTCTCAGAGGTACAACACGAACGCCCTTACGCCTGACAAGACACACAAGAGCGGATAGAAATAGTGCCTTGAAACGCACTTTTGTCCTCGAGGAGCGGTTTGAAGCGATCGTGTTTGTCTTTTCACTTTGAGGGGCGTGTGGTACTTGTAATTTATTACAACACTACCTGTTCAGAAACCCTGTTGAAGAGACGGCTAAGAAGACATTGAGGTGGCAAGCCTCTGCTAGCGTCACAGGGAGTTTCATGAATACAATTTAACACTCACGCTTCATTACACAGCTCAGGGCACCACATTAATTACTTTGTTACGTAACGTCAGGGCGCTAAAACTTTCTAAATATTATACAATAGGTACAGTGACCTCAATATCATCCAAAACAACCAAAACCAATGTGTGAATATTCATGGTTTACACAGTGAAAAGTCAAATTGACCCTAAAGAACACCGACGCGAGATATCATCGTGCTAATTTGGCGTTTACCCAGTTGTCCCCATTAAATGAGGAAAATTCATGAAATATGAAGCAAAAAAAAAATGATGTCAATCATTTATTCGGAGACATTAAACATTGAATGGGGTCAAATTGACCCCAAAGGTAATAGGAGGGTTTTAAAGAGCGCCATTTTGGAGCTCCGTGGATAACGGTGCAATGCGTCGGTCGCCTGATTCCCCTCAGATTGATCACATGGTACGTTGCCTTCGCTGAGCATCGTTTCATGACGTCCAGATGGGAAAAGAAAACCCTTATTTTTTTTTTACAAGTTAGGTGCCGATGGGTCAATAATCTTAACTCTTCGTAATCTCCAGATGGACACAGGTTTAGAGATTAAGTTGTTGTAGGTTTAAAGTTTGTGTTGACCAGCTACACCTACAGGACATCAGTCTAAGGGTTGTAGATATATATATATATATATATATATATATATATATATATATATATATATATATATATATATATATATAGGAAAAGTAAAGCTGCCACATAAAGCCAGTTTCAAGCGGTTTCTCTCCTTTCTCATTCCTCTACCTTCTCTCTTGGCACGCTTCTCAGCCAAAGTCATAAAGAATTCAGTCTTTTGTTTGACGGCAACATAATTCAGCCGATTTGATTTATGTCGAGGAAACGGTAGACCCTTTAACGGGCTGAGCTACAGTATGTCGAACCTCCGCTGACTGCTCCCTCTTCCTTTTTGAAGTGTTTGCTTTCACTCTCCCGTGGGCAGACACAGCTATTACATTCAAACTACTCCGCCGTGTTTAATGATAAACTGCTTTCAGATGTTTTTATCATAACATTTGCGCGGTGGGCGGTATGATGAACAATTAAAGTTAATAACAGAAAAGCGCAACGCTCTTGAAGTCGTGCCAGAATCACGCGAGGCTTTTGTTGGGAAATATTGAAATATGTGGGGACAATTTGCTCTGCCGACGGACGAATTTGGAAAGAAATACAAATTTTGTTCGGCGCGTCTACAAAGCTGTAGCAGTATATGTAACGTAGACTGGACTATTGTTTGTTTTGTATTATTCTTAATCCCCAGAGGATGAATCCTGAAGATGTTTTGACCCCCTGAATTTACTTCTAGCGCCATCATCACGTCAAATAACTGAATGCCTCAAACACTTAAGCTTTGAAGGTATTTGGTCATAGACTAATATCCTTTCCACCAGCCTCAGTGCTTTGTTTTATGTCAAACATTACACCCTTTAAGCGCCTGCATGTTAACAAAGTAAAGTGTAAGTTAGTGTGATTTGCAGTGCCCCTGGTTAAACAACTGATTTCCCCTTGACTATCAAAGTTAGATAAAATCCCACAGAGATTTCTGCCGTGAGCGTAAAGGTGTGTCTTCCTCTTGGCTCATGTCTGCAGTCCAGGCTCGTGACAGCAGCTCGCGGCCCCTGTCGGGCACGGCCACGGTGCTCTGCTCCGTGCTGGACGACAACGACAACCCTCCGGAGTTCATGCAGTCCTCCTTCCAGATCAGCCTGCCAGAAAACCTCCCTCCAGGGGTGGTCCACACGGCTCAGGCCTCGGATCCAGACCACGCAGAGAATGGAACTATTCACTACTCCATTTTAGGTAAGGAGCCCAGGGAGAGCGCTCCGTCTCTCACGCCGTTTGGGTCGCGATTTGGTAGTTTTGGCTGTCATTTCTATTGGCAATAAAACATTTCTCACCAAGTTAATAGCTGAGATCCGGGAACTCGTTGACATTATGAAAAAAAAAGAGGTTCAAAAAGGGGAAAGAAAGTGAGCGATCGCACAGGTTTTTAAACAAACGCTGAGGTAAGAAAATGGACCCAAACTGTCCATTGTTCACATATATTGCAGTTAGCAGAAGAACTTACTCGCTGAACTTTGAGAAATCATACTTTCAATTATTGTACTCGCAACGTTTGTCTGCGCAAGAGATTTCAGGTGGTTTAGATTATTTGGCTCAACTATTGTCTGTTTTACAGCAACAACGTTAAGATCTCATGGTGAGAAATGAACCGGGAACTTCCTTTTCATTTCTGTCTTTCAGATGAGGACTACAGAGGCCGCTTCACCATCAACAGCCGCACCGGCGCCGTCAGCACCACGCAAGTCCTCGACCGCGAGGAAAGGCAGAATTACACTCTCACCATACAGGCCCGCGACTATGGCCCCACCCCGCTCAGCTCCTCCACCCAACTGCAGCTGGTGCTGCTGGACCAGAACGATAACGCTCCCTCCTTCGCCCGTAAGAGCTACCACGCCTCCGTCGGCGAGGGCCTACCCGCGGGTGCCGAGGTCCTGCGCGTCGGCGCCTTCGATCCCGACGAGGGGTCCAACGGGGACCTGACCTACTCTCTGACGGAGGACAGCAGCCAGGGGGCCTTCTCGGTGGACGCCTTCACGGGCGCGATCCGCACCACGAGGTCTCTGGA
The DNA here is from genome assembly GCF_023055335.1 of Clinocottus analis. Taxonomy (NCBI): domain Eukaryota; kingdom Metazoa; phylum Chordata; class Actinopteri; order Perciformes; family Cottidae; genus Clinocottus; species Clinocottus analis. The sequence goes on along the minus strand of NW_027175954.1, from coordinate 2,579,095 downwards.
CCGGGAGAGCCGGGCGCAGTACACCCTCCGGGCCGTGGCCGCCGACGGCTGCACCCGGGGGCCCCTGAGCTCCGTGGCGTCGCTGACCATACAGGTGGAGGACGCGAACGACAACGCGCCGGTGTGCGAGCAGAATCCCCTCAACGCGTGGGTTTCCACGCGGACTCTACCCAACCAGATCGTGACCACGGTGGCGGCGAGCGACGCCGACCAGGGCGACAACGGGACCGTGCGCTTTACGCTGTCGGACGAGGAAAACCTGTTCGACATCAACGGCGAGTCGGGAGAGATCTCCCTGAGGAGACGAGTGAGAGCGGGTTTCTCTGGCAGGAAGCTGCAGGTTGTGGTTTCAGACAAAGGACAACCTGTCTTAACCTCCACCTGTCTGGTTTTCATCCATCTGAAAGGAGAGCACGAAGGACTACAGTTCACAAACAAAGTGTATAACGCTACCGTCAAGGAGAACAGCAGAGCTGGTAGGTGTTCCTCCTCTTTTTCTGTTTTGATGCCGTTAAAAAAAACCCTCATCGACCATTTTACTGTCTTCTTTACTCGTCAAGGCACTTGGATTGCCAAAGTGGAGGCCAGTGACCAAACCAACAGCAGACAAAGGACCACCTACACCATATTTAGTGGCAATGAGAATCATATTTTCTCCATCAACCGTCACACGGGTAAGAAACCAAACCAAAACATTGCTTCGGTTCCTTTTTTTTTGTTCTTGCCGCCCGTCCAAAGTCGCTGCTAGAGTTCACTGGTTATGATTAACAGATGGGATTCTTGTCATGTATTTACAGGAAACTCATGCATGCTTTCATCAATTGAATTATGCTAATAGCACAAATTCTCTTTCACTCATCCATTTTATTTTCCACGAAAGCTTCCAAAAAACAACTTTGGATTTCCAGTCTTCGCAATTGTTTTGTGTTTAACCAAAAAGAGCGTCTAATCCGACCATTTTGGGCTTTTTGTTATTTTCTGTGGTTCTTTTCTAAAGGTCCTTTCAGCTAATCTGCTTCATCTGGTTGTATATAGACCTCAAGAATTATGAGTGTTGCCTGAATTCATCAGATTCTTCAACAAAGTCTTTTTTTGGATACATGTTTCCATAAAGTAATGAGGTAGTCACAGTTACACTTAAATACACTTTATTTATTATACTGACATAGGAACAAATACTTTTTTTTTAGGGTAGCCACAAAGACTTGAACTGAAACGTGCTTCTATCAACACCTTTTTGTAATGGATGAAGTGATGTTTTTCTTTCCATTACAGTGACTACATTTTTCCCTGATATGATTTAGAAAAACAAAATCTTGAATATAATACAAGTCTCTAATGTGGTGCTTGCACAGTTTTCGGCATAAAGTGACTATATATATATATATATATATATATATATCCCTGTCGTCCAGGTGAGATCCGTGTGCAGAAAGACAACTCTCTGGACTATGAGGTGAGCCATGAGATCCAGCTGGTGGTGCTGGCTGACAACGGGCTGCAGACGGCTCACTGCCGGGTCTCCGTCCGCCTGCTGGACACGAACGACAACGCGCCGCTGTTTGAGCACAGCAACTACAGAACGGCCGTCTGGGAGGGGCAAGCGCACAACACCTACATCATGCAGGTAGACACTATTGTGTACGCCCCGTTTGCCATTGGAAATGCCGCGTGGTTTTTGTCGTATATTCAGTTCTTGTCAGATTTGATGAAGAACGATCACTCCACGTATGTTCTGCAGGTGTTTGCGTCCGATGCCGACAGCGGGGTGAACGGGCAGATCGAGTACTCCATCGTGTCCGGTGACCCCAACGGCGCGTTCGTCGTAGACTCTGTTCGTGGGATTCTTGCCACCAAAGTCTTACTGGACCGCGAGATCACTCCCTCATACAAGTACGCCGACCTCAAGTACTAACAAGTATTACGGAAGCATTTCCAGAATGTAGGATGAGACCGCAGTAGATCTGTAAGTACTTGGAGAGTCCTCTCACAGCTCGCCGCTCCGTTTTCCAAGTTATCCGTATTCTATCGGATATTTTCACTTTCATCATCAAGCCATTTAACCACAGTTACTTTGTTTGTGTTCAACAAACAACTTCCCATGAGTATTTCCCGTTGGCTCAGTGCCAAACCCTTGTGGAAGCTGGAGTTGCTGAGTGCAACAAAATAATCATTGTTTGTGAGCAGATAAAGTATAAATGGGAAGTCATTAAACGTGTGTGGGTGCAGTGAGACGGCCGTTATGGCACTGCGGGCAGATCGCAAATGGCTGCAGCATTTTTATCTATGAAGAGTCATTGTGGCAATCAAGATCTACAGTTATCTTCCAAATTCATGCATGATTTACTACTTTAATAATTGAAAGATGTCGACTAAAAGTGAGAGGACAATATCTTGTGTTGCAAATTTGACAGTGCAAACTGTTAAAATCGATTTTTGAAAGCTTTCTGACCGATTTCCTTTTTAATTTTTATGAAGTAGTTGAAAGTAATTCAGTGCAAGGGTCAAACATCTGCGAAAATGAAATCATTACTGATTTCAGAATATAAAGACAAAGTACAAATACTTAAAACATCAGCTTTATTCTATTACTGGGACTCTATATGTCATTCTTTTCCAGCCCAGTATGATACAATGATACCAAATCCTTGTGCAAAGCGTCATCATGCGTGTACTGCCTTGCAGGCTGGTTCTGCAGGCAGCGGACATGGGGAACCCTCCTCTCAGCAGCACCGCCACCTTCAGGGTCCAGGTGGTGGACGTCAATGACAACAGCCCCGCCATCCCCCCCATGGAGCCGGTGTTTATCTCGGAGAGTAAGACACGCCCCCTCTGCTCTCTGACTGCCTGCACTCATTCAGATATAAACACTGACTCTGTTCTTTATCTATTTGTGGACTCATTTCCCTGTTTTCTGTTTGACTTCAGACCTGCCGGCAGGTTACATGGTCACGCAGGTGACCGCGAACGACGTCGACCTGAGCTCAACCATCACCTACAGCTTTTCAGGCAACAGTAGCGCCAACTTCCCCTTCGCTATTGACCGATACACTGGTGTGGTCACATTGACGCGAGCCCTGGACTACGAGGAGCAGACAGAGTACACGTTGACAGTCTGGGCGTCCGATTCCCTCCACCAGACGACCGGAGAGGTCAATGTTAAAGTGCTTGACGTCAATGACAACGCCCCGGTCTTCACCAAGGTCTCCTACCAGGTACAGAGGAGATATTTATCAATCAATAGGTTCAAGGATGACAGGTTGATGTCAACAAGCCGTAAAAAAAAAAAAAAAAGATCATGTAGGAAATACGGCATGTGTTGTTCAGGATTTATACGTTGTGAATTACATTGTTTATTAAGAAGAAAGAGTCTTTTGGGCTGACAGGTTGTAAAAGTTGTTGCGCTCCAGTAATGTGCTCAGTTATGTCTGTAATGTTGGCGAATGCATATTTAGAAAAGAATAGTCCAAATTGAAGCAGAGCAGGTTGATACGTCTTTACTTTTAGTCCCTCGTGTGGGTCAATCCACAGAAACACTGGCTGCTCAGTTCACATCATGGAATTTGATTGCAGTGCCCCTTTTTAATAAAAGGTCACAAGGTTCTCACTTAGTTAAGTCAGAAGTTTTTAATTCCTAATGTATGAATTTGTTTCCACATCTGTGTTCCAGTAATTGTTCTCAGTTTAAATGTGGGAGTATGTATTTGAGGGGGTCATGAAATAAAGTGTTAACTAATGAGAAATTCTGCTTTAGAGATTTTTCAAACAACCCAAATGCTGAGTTAAAAGCATTATCTGGATATATAGATATTCCTTTATGATGGATTCCTTAATGTAGAACATGCATTGTGATCTTACTGCAGGTGTGACTCATTATTTTTTCACTCTTTAAGGTTGAGTTGTCGGAGTTGGTTTCAGCGGACACGCTGGTTTTGTCCGTGTCCGCTACCGACAGCGACTCTGGCCTCAACGGGAAGATCGCCTACAGACTGCTTTCCTCTCCTCTACAAGGCTTTTACATCAAGCCAGACAACGGTGAGAACAGCTTTTCTGACGGAAAAGGCATCCTGCAATAGATCTAAATGTCTCATTGACAGTTGAACCCCACTGTATGTATATCGAGTGAATTTATATATAGAAAAGTTGGAGGTAAAGAAGTCAGCAAAGGGAAAATGATCCAAGATGTATTGCAGTTCTTCTGTAAAACGCATTACCCGAAGCTTTACAAGTTGTATGACTTATGACTGTCTGTTGGTCTGATTTTCATATTCATCCCTCCTATTCTCTCCATTAAAATCAGTTTTTCTGGCATAGTTAAAGGGGCACATGCCAAAGAAAAGGGCACAGAGAAAGACTTTCTAAGCAGCATACAGTATCAGAGGTTACTAAAAGTTGTCCTTCTGCCAGCAGCACTATATTTCTCCAGTGTTTATATTTCGCTTGTCTTCGATGTGCGAGTGGGTTTCTTGGGCAGGGGGAGAGAGAAGCAGCAGAGAAGGCAATTAGAAAGCATTGAGATAAAGTGCTTCAGAGGAGCCATGCCTATCCTATTATCTCCCTTTTAAAAATGTCTAAACCAAAGAAAGAAGATAAATCGCGGAGAGCTGAAATGAAACCACCCCTCCTCCGTTCTGGCCCGTCTTTTCCACTCAAGTGTGATTTATGGGCTTCTGTCATGTTTGAACTCTAAAGTTTAATATCAAAGAAATGTTTTTTTGTCTATATTTCGCCATGAGGAGCACAAATGGAAAGTAAAAATTGCATCAATGTTGACCAAAGCTCTCTAAATCCAGAACTTTAATATGGTGCTTTGGTAGTCCGGTGTCTCTGAGTGTTTCCAAACCTATTTGTTTCACAGACAATGAATGGTGCTGCTTTAGAGCCTCAGAATTAATAAAGTCACCCTGTGGGAAAGTTTAAGTGGCAATGAAGTAGAACAATGACTTGAATGGACCAACATCTTATTGCCATCCAAGAAGAACAATTGTTATGTTAATGTTAACAGTCTGCATGTGGAATTCATTCAAGAATAGTCATACAGGAAATGATGTTGCATTGCGGTGTCTAATGACATAATTTAGATTAAACCGCCAGTATTTTGTCATATAGACAAACAGACATGTTTTATAGGTCCTTTTTTCCTGAAAAGAAACTAACTATTCCAGAAACAATCACTGCATTTGTTTAACCATGTGTTAAATCAATCGAAAACACTTTTATAGTTTTACATTGGTGAGACCAGATGTTGGGGCTTTTTGAGTTTTTCGAAAGAGTTTTATTGTAAAACAAAATCAACATTGTTTGAATGAGTATTTGATGTCTCGCCAATGTAATGGTTTTGTTGAAATTAAAACAGATTTTAGTATCCGACTTTTTTTTTTTTTTTTTTTTTACATTCAAATAAATCTGCCAACAAGAGAACTGTAACTTTAGTTGGACATGGTGGAGCGTTCATCGTGCCAGATGCTCCTCGCTGGTCGGAAAACATCATCAATTTGCTGAAATGTTGATGGTGTTAATAGTCTGTTGGTTTTGTCACTATCAGCAACTTTAACACTGTCTTTGGATCGTTTTGTACGATTGAAAAATGATTTAGGGCAGCTGTGCAAAAAATGATTGGCCCAATAACTCATGATTTGTCTTGCAGGGTCTGTTTTTACCAATAAGCCCTTGAAAGCCATCACAAACAGCAACCTGATCCATCTTCTGGTCGAGGCCCGAGACGAAGGCGAACCTGTGCAGTCTACTGTCACCGCCATAGACGTGCTGATCCTGGACACCAACGACCATGCGCCTTTGTTCCACCAGGACATCTACACGCTCACCGTCCCAGAGGACACGCCCACGGACACCACCCTGCTGACGCTGTCTGCAGAAGACCAGGACTGGAGCCCAGAAAACACCCACTTGGACTACGGCTTCCTCAAAGGAAATGAGGAAAAGCGATTTTGCCTGGAAGTAAAAATGGTTCCGGTTGAGAATCAGATGAGGAATGTAGGAAAACTTGTCCTGTGCAACCCTTTAGACCGCGAGACCACGGAGAGCTACGTGCTAACAGTTAGCGTGTCTGATCGAGGAATGCCTCCACTGAACAGCTCCGCTGTTGTAATGGTTACTGTGACAGACTGCAACGACAACGCCCCCGTCTTTTCAAGCACAGGATACCATGCTCAGGTGAGTGAGAACAGCCATGTCGGCACCAGGCTGGTCCAAGTCAGCGCTCAGGACCCTGACCTGGGAACTAACGGCCTGGTGCGCTACGACATTATCTCAGGCAACAGCAAAGGTCACCTTCAGCTCAACCGTCAATCTGGCCTCCTGGTGGTCAACCACTCGCTCGACTATGAGGAAGACTCAAAGTACACCCTCACCATCCGAGCGTCAGACGGTATTGAATCATCTGAACAACGTAAAGTGTCATTTACTGTGGTCTTCGTCACCGTGTTGGATGAAAATGACAACACGCCGTACTTCATGTTCCCGACTGTTAACTGTTCGGTGCTGGAGAACCTCCCAGCGTTTACCCACACCTGTTCTGTCCATGCTGTCGACAACGACTTAGGCCTCTACGGCCAGCTCTCCTACTCTATTGTGTCCTCCTGCTTCATGGACTACGGCAGCGGCAACCCTGAGAAGAAGGAGGCCTTTGCCATCGACCCCTTAACAGGCGACATTCACACCAGACAGACCTTTGATTACGAACGCGAGAGTGAGTACTGCTTTGTGGTGGAGGCCAGGGACAAGGGTGACAAAGCGGCTACAGTGAGAGTGCAGGTGGCCATCAAGGGAGCGGATGAGTTCAGTCCCGTCTTCACCCAAAAGCAGTACCATTTTCTCCTGCCAGAAAACGCCAAGCCTGGAGAGACCGTTGGCTACGTGATGGCGATGGATCACGACGGAGGGGTGGATGGGCTGGTGGAGTACTCCCTTGTGAGGTCATCGCCGTTCTTTTCAATAAACAAGACGATTGGCGCCATTTTCGTGTCATGGCCTGTATATCGCAGAAGAGGCAGCCACGCCGGTGACGACATGGTGGAGCTGGTCGTGTCTGCGGGTAGTCCCAGATTGGCCTCCAGGACCACCGCCTGCCTAGTTTTCGTCAATATCTCCAGCTCAGCTGAAGCGCTCACCGGAGTGCCTCTCGATCCGCACATGCTCAGTTTGAGTGTCTCGCTCATCATGTTCCTCCTTGTCCTCCTCATTTTTGTGGGCTTGGTTCTCAGGTACAAGATCAAGGAAGCGGCAATCAGAAAGGCTGCTGCAATTACCACAAACCTGAACCACGATACGGGCTTATTCGATAGATCTGATAGCCAGAGTGCAATCTCTCTGCAGGAGATGAAACAGCCCCCCATCTTGGTGACCAACAGGGATGTATCGCACCCATACACCCAGTCAGACTCAAGCGGCCGTGGATCAGCAGAAGGCGAGACTGCTGAGGACCAGGAGATTAAGTGGATTAATCAGTACCCCTGCCGTAAAAGAGACCAATCTCAAGGCAACCAGGCCACCGAGCTCCCAGACTCTGCTTTACCCGGGGACGATATCTCCTGCCACTCTATAGATGTAGGACCGGAGCACATTTTATCCGTCAAAAAACGTTTAGTCACAGGGATGGCCAGCACAGAAAGTCTCCATCACTTCAAAGAGGAGGGAGGCGGTGAGGGGCTACTGCCCGCAATACTCCGGGTGAGGGATTTGGAAGAGAGCATGAGGACAAATGGGTACGGTCCCCTCTCAGAAGCCCACGCCGCTGCAGATTCTCTCTCTTCACTCATGTGTCCTGAGGAGCAGGTGCAGGGCAGCTACAACTGGGACTACGTTTTGGACTGGGAGCCCAGCTTCCAGCCTCTGGCCTCGGTTTTCGCCGATATCGGGATGCTCCCTGACGAGGAGCTTCAAGGCGGCCGCGAGGACTTGGCGGCCGCCATGTACCCGCCGCCTCTCATCACAGGAGTAGCTCAGTCTGGCATTAGGACTGTACCTCCGCGAAAACCGGGGCGCATGCCGAGCCTGAGAAGGAAGCCGTCTTACCCCAAATATGTGTATTCTCCCTTAGGCAGGAACACAGGACTAACCCCTTCAGCCATGACACCCACTTTCTCCCCATCGCTGACTTCTCTCACCATTAGGACGCCCAGTGCCTCACCCGTTGTCTCTGAGACCGGGGTGGGGGGTATCAGACTTGACTCAGGACCCCTCACTGCTAGCCTATTAGAGGCAGAGATCCAGGTATAGGCACAAACTTTGAAACTTTTAATAATGTTCCTTCGCCATCTGACGGTATATCCTTTGGTATTTTAAAAGGCTTAAAGGGACACATTTTAAGTAAAAAATGTATTGACAACTTTTTTTTTTATTGTTTAGGCTAATGAGTTTAGTCTGAAAGGGGCAATATCAGGCAAAGTTGTCATTTGAACATTTATTAATAATGTATTAATTTAATTACTTTCTTACAATAAGATTGAGATTGATTTCATAACTGGCTTCTGTGATCAAGCCGGCAATTAATTATTTAATCTTTTATTGTAAACGTGTTTGTAAACACTGTGTTAATGCTGTTGGTTGCAGCTTCTACGTGAAAACCTTGGTTGGTTCAACTTTAATAAGCGAAGAAAGGCAATATTGCATTTAACAGGACTGTAAGTACAAAGCCAGCTTTGCCTCTCTCTTCTTTAATATCTTCTGCCAATAAACTGCCAGTGAAATTGCTTGTCAAACTGAACTTATTGTGTTCCTTCAATCAAGAACTGTTCTTAATTTTTGTGTTATATTCAATTCTAAGTCATGCAGACAAAACAAAATGATTCAGTGACGCTAATTCAGTACATATTCAATAAATCACATTTCATTGTCATGTCACTAGTCAGCATAAAAGCAGATTTTCATAAACTAGTACCAGATTCTGGTCGTCCTACTTTTTTTAAATATTTATTTATTTATTTATTTATTTAAACAGAAATAGTTTGTTCCCTTCATGATTGGTTTTGTGTGCGCTAACTCTAGACACAATGTTAATTAGACAGCACTTTATGGACAATATATGTACTTATTATACTTTATTATGTACTTTATGACATCAAAGTATTGTATGAATTTAAACTTTAAAACACTTACAAACAAGTTAGCAAAAAATAAACTTTCTTCTGAATCTTTCTTGATTAAGTAGATAATGGGTTTGTTTTTCACAATGAGTAAATATATTTGAATAATGTTATATTCAATAGACAGGATTTCATAATGTTCATTCAATTTATTAATTTAAACAACAATAATTTAGAGGAGAATTCAGAAAAGCAGGCCTCCCGCAGTCCTTGTCCTTTTGTTTGACTTTGGGGAAAAATAATAAAACAAACAAAGAAAATAGGATAATAAAACAAGAACATTTTACCACACTATATTTGCTCCATAAAATATTGGGATTGAACTGCCTCTCTTTAAAATGTATCATAATATTCTATGATATATTTGCTTATAATGAGCATTTACCCTGAATTAGCTTAGCTAAAGGTCACTCTGTATTTTTTTTATAAACAAGACTGCAAAGTGAGGCAATTCATATTGCTTTCCACATAATAATAGGTGGGAATGCTATGATTAAAAGCTTGCTCTCAACCTCGTGAACTTTGATGTTTTCCTTAAAAATTGTCTTAAAGTAGCTGAAAAGTTCCAAAAACATTCCCATATGGTAGAGAACAACACTTTATAGTGACCTCGTCGTTTTGAGGCTTCATTGAGGCCACAAAATAGGATTTTTTTCATATTGATTTCACTACTTTATCAATAATTTCACACCTTTTCTTTACATCAACGTATTATTGCAGCTCATTTTAAGAATCTCTTTCATGCAGTATTAATTCTCTCCCATCAATAATTGGTTCAATTTTAATTTATTATGAAAATAGCTGAGGAGAGTCTTCCCACTAAAGATACTTTTTATTTTTGCTGCTTGTAACAATTATCTGAATATCTAATAATTTTGCCTCAAAGAAATACAAAGTGATTGGACATTGGCTCCACTTGGTCTGCTGTTAATCCAAATGTTCTGGCCTCTGGGAACATATGAGCTGAGGAGCTACATTCTGAATCAGATAGTTTCAAGAAAGATAATAAACAACCAGACCCCGAACCATACCAGCCAAGTGTGTCCTGCATGTAGTCACAGATCGGTGCATAATTATTTATTGACTCTGTTCAGTCTCTCGGTGGGTTTTCACAAGCTCTGCGCTCCTCTGTATTTGTGATTTCAGCAGGTCCTTGGCCTCGGGATCGAGGCGAAGGAGGAGATCTCTCGCCGTATCAGGTGATCTGGCCAAACAAGCTTCTGTTTCTCAGCAGTCCTGTCTCAATGGATCAAACACTGAACGTCAGTCAGGCAACGAAATTTGCTGAGAGAGGTCAAGAGGTCTCGAGAACAAAAATATGTCTTCAAAAGACTGAGAATTTTTGCTATTGGCAGAAACATTCTTTGGGATGCCGACGTACCACCTGGCCCCGCGCTCGGTGCTCGGTAACTTATTTCTTCTTGGTCTCCTCTCATTTTGGCTCATTTTGTTTTTTTACTGCATTAAAAACCTGTAACAGGTCTGAACCATTCAAAAATAATGTTAGTTTGCATGAGTGTTTAATCTCCTGAAACTAAGAATTGGGTTTATTTTTGTTACCTTTAGAATGAGCTCTTTATATCTATACAGGAAGCAGGTCATCTTCACGGAGCCTAGTGTGTAGCGCCGCCATTTTTCTACAGTAGCCCAGAACGGACAAACCAAACAGTGGTTCAACCAAGAGCATTTCTGACTTTCACTGACCTGAAGTGTCGCCGTAATCCTCAAACACGCTTGTAAAAATGCGTTAACCGCAGTCTTGGAAAGGGAGGCGGGAGCGTTGGGGTATCCAACCTGCATATTGCATTTGAATTACTGAACAAATTTGGAAACGTGTGCTGATTTTAGAGGTTCTGACCCTCGTCACTAAAGCAGGAACAACCTTAAGGCCCTTGTCATGTTTCTTGACTTTGTGCTTTGGTGAAATGGATCCCAAACAAAATTGTAATTAATCAAATTACCACAAACCAGTTGACACACATTGAACCTGAGGCTTTTGGAGCTTATCGGGGTCTCGGGCTCCAGGGCAGATGCCCACTTTGGGCAGTTGTTGAACATCATTGAGCAGATGATGCCGGTGGACAGAGCAGTGTCAAACAAACGCAGTCAAATTGAGGCCAATATAGATCTCTAAGCTCCACAGTAATGTATACTCATCTGTATTAGATCATCACTTGTCAAATCTGATCGGAGGTGAGCTCATAGATTCCCCCTGAAGAACAGATTATCATCTGTTAGTCCAATCTGATAATCACTTGGAAGGGGAGCTTTTTGACAAATAAAGCACAGCTGTGTTCTCATCCTGGCTTGAATTTCACATATATCTCTGTTTGCATTATATTGAGATATGTACTGGCCTCTAAACAAGTTCTGCATTGTGGTTTCTGGTTTTGTTTCTCGGGGAACTTTAGGCGCCGATGAACTGAAAGAATTTAGATTAGATTCACTTGGCGGAGAATCCTTTGTTGGGAAGGTGAAGTCGGGGTGACAGTGGATTAAATAATAATTTGTTTTAAAATGCTTACATATGTGGTAATAAGAGTTTTGATGCATTGCTTAATTTTCCTCTTGAATAAAATATAATTTGAAGGAGTTAAAGACACACAGAAAAGTGGTAGGTGGTGGTTTTGTGTTACCTCACTACTCATTTGAGTTTAGCTGAACTGGAACTTTTTCCATTAATGAATGTAAAATCTAATTAAACCAATATGCAGAAGTCCAATACTGCTTTGTTATGGCTGGTGCCAAAGGAATAGTGGATTGTTAGACTTTTACCTGAATACCAGTCACACAAAAAATGTATATGTGATGCAGATTTGTGACATGTGCTTTTTATTAGAAAATTCCACCTGTAAGTAAAGCTCTAACAAGAGCCTCTGGGAACTCCTCTGAAGTTATCTTGCATGAAAGATGGAATAGATTATAGACTGAACTTAAACTGCTCTTCAAAAGGCATTTTATCTGTGCATATTTTCTTATATACTATACTTGTTCATGGCTAAAAAGCTGCATGTGTATTTTATGCATCACAGCCTCAACTCTTTATTTTTTTCGGGGCAGAATAATGAGCTTTTTACCTTTCTAGTGTTTAATGTTGGATCTATGTAGTGAAGCCAATGCAGGAGTGCCTTCAATGTGCATTCTTTCAAATGGTCAAGCTTAATTGTATAGACATCTATTTGAAAATGACTCTTCTTCTCACTTGATTAATTCATTAAGCATTGTAAACACGAGTCTCAATATCGAGCTTTAAGTCTATTCATAACAACATGATGTTCAATTTGTAAATTACGGTCCCATTTTGAGTCAAGTACAATAAAACAATAAAGCAGCTAGTGCTTTTTAGGCGTGGCTACCAACTCCGTTGTCCCGTCAGGGAGCTGTTTGTGATTTCATTTTACAACTTAACACACTTCACAGTGTGTTTTCAGTTCATTGTAACTTTTTCGATTGCCTAAAAATGTATTTTCCAGTGTTCGGTTATACTTAACTCCGCCCGACCAAGACGGCAACGTCCAAAATACCAAACTCAAAGCTTCAAAACAGCCAATCTACGACCAATGTATCTACATTAACCGCTACTGTTACAGGCTGTGTATTGGCAAAAAGCATGACACAAAAATTAGTCTTCAGTCATAGTAACTCCATTTTTAAAAGGCTCAACAAAAATAATGTTACAAGATTAATTCTGTGCTCAACTTGGTCAGAAAACAGTCAGAAAACAGACAGAAAACAGTCAGAAAGCTATGAAACTCGACTGAGGGATGTTGGGTATGACATAGTTAGTGGCGTAGCTAAAGGAGTATTTCAACATGTTTGTTTTCCACATCATTAAACACATCTTATTAAGTCTAATATGGCTCTTACAGCAGTGCTTAGAGCTTAATGTTAACATGCTCACAATGACAATGTTTCCATGCTGACGTTAAGCAGATTTAATGTTTACAATACTCATTATCATTTTGTTTCTTGTGTTCTCCGTGTCGACTAAGTGGTTGCAGGAGAAGGGTTTTTTTTTTCAGTTTAGAGGAGAGCCAGAATCTGTTTGCAGTCTGTCAGCAGCTTCGTGGCGAAAACATAAATCACCATCTTCAGTATCATAAATTACCACGAGGCCCTTTGACTCCAGACAATCAACATATGCGCAGAGTCTTGATATTTTCCCATAAATCTGTAAGTTCATCTCCGTTGTGTCGCTGAAAGATTGTGTAAACACGGTCGCACGGAGAGCACGCGTTGCGCTTCATTTGCGAGCTGGAAGCGATCCAAAGTTTTCGCTCCTTTCCACTGAAACAAAAAGAGCTAATTTGATAGCAGAAGAGAGGCATGTTATGATGTGTTAATAATGCAGAGCAATTTTAACATTTATTTATAATACTACTATTTCCCCTCAATCTTCACGAAAGAATCGCAACGCACTTCACGTAAAGAATCCCAGAACGAGGACGACTAAACTGCGCTGACCACAGCTTACCGCCGTTTTATCAGAACCATGTGGAGCGTCCTTTCTATCTTTTTTTTTTTTTTTCCAAATGTTTGACAAGTGTGTGGGATGATGTATGCCAGAGTAGTTGCTGTGGCTGATCCTGATGGAAATGAACACAGGCATGATGTGGGATATCTGAGCAGAGCTGGGAATAAAGATTTGAAAGAGTGGAGAAACTGGCTCGTTCTTCCAGGCTCTTATCAAGTTTATGTTTTTTTTTATGTGGCGTTTGCTTCCAAAGCACCATAAAGTACATTGGTTGAAGGAAAACCATACCTCTTAAATATGTCAAACCCAATTTATGTTATTTACCGTGAACCACAGCAATAGTGGGAAGTATTTAAAGGTGCAAAAATTGATATATTGAGCATTAATATTGCAGCGAACAACTATTTGTGATGCACAGATACAGTGGAGTAACGTCTACCTGAGCAGAGACGTCACTGTGTGTCGTACTCAGAGCTTCTCTTCGTTAGCTGCTAGCCGTCGCCATCTTTAAGAGCCAATTTTAAGGTACTTGTACTTTGTTTGAGTATTTCTATTTTAAGCTATTTTTAAGAAGACACATTTCAGATGTACATTTTGTACTTCTTCCTGCACTGCAATAATGCAATCGGTAAGCTATGATGACCTTTTAAAGTACGAATATAGTAGATTAAAACAGTTAACACTAAACAAACCGTCATCTGCTAAAATTTTAAATGCATCACTAATAATAATAATATAACAATAGGTTAGGCAAGGTAAAATAACAAGAAGCCTTCAGCATTACATGTATATTTTCTTTTGAATGTTTTTGTTTTTGTTAATAATTCTGTACTTGGTAGTAGAAATGCCACTTTTACTAAAAAAATAAATAAAAAAAAAGACCCTTCTCTGTGAACAATATTCCTTTTAAAGGGTTTTATGATGTTTTATTACTCTGTTATTCTTCATTTAAAATGTAATAGCAGACACCAAATGTGGTGTAATTATAGAATGAAACAGCTCAGAATTGTTCAGATTAAATCCTAAATATAAACTTTGTCAGTTTTCATCTTGAACAACAAACAGCAATAATCAACAATAATCCAGTTTTACAGGTGTAGAAAATGTCCTGAACAAAATAAAGTCTCTTTCTTTTTTAAGACATTTATGGATGTCAGTTGGTCCAGATTAAATATCTGCATATAACAGATACTTGACGGATCACCATCATATTTGGTAGAGATATGTCGGTTTCACCATAATGAGTTTGGCATTTGTGTGTTTCAAGGAAAATATTGCAGCAGCTATTCTCAGTTGTCTTTCGTCCAAAACTTTGGTTTGTGCTCAAATACCTGCATGAATAAAATATTCCAAAAATATTGGCTACACCAAACCGTACTTTTCCGAGCCACCTTTTAAGCCTACAGGTGGTTTGAAACCCTATAAGCTGCAACCAGACTCCTCATTCCCTCACACACACACACACACACACACACACACACACACACACCACACACACACACACACACACACACACACGTCGACAGGCCTGGAGCCCCTTGAACGAGACCGGTGGGGAGAGGGAAGCTTTGTTGGTGGAGGGCAGGAGAAGGGAGGGTCAAACAGGCTTTGGATGTATGAAGGAGCCTCAAGCTTCACATTTGGGTCCAATCAAATCAGTGATGTTTTTTTGGCCACGCTATATAAAACAGATGGACCCAAAATAGGAGCAGCGCAAATCTTTTGTATTTAAGCTGTTTTTAGTGAAGGAGTAACATTCGTTTTTGCTTTAGGGCGATTGATCTGTGCTTTTGCAGCACTTTTTTCTTTTTCTAAAAAATTTCTATTTGTTCATGTTCCATACTCATTTCTTTCAAGTGCTGTTTGGTAGTTTTCCCTCTCGGCGTTCGTTCGCAGCACTGAGTCACGTTTTTGTCCGTCGCTTGTGTGGCCTTCTGTTAACATATCTCAACCTTTGACCTGCTTGTAATATGAGGCCTAATGGATTTTAGAGTGCGAATGTCACCTTAAAAGAGTGTTTGTGGACATGCAAAGTTGTCTCACACCCACAAGTGACCTCTAACCCCCTCAGGGAAGCAGCGGGGGATGAAGTGTGTGGACGGGAGGGCGGGGGTTGTTTTAGCCACAAGGGTGAAGACCGGGCAGGTGCTCCCTACTGGGGCCTCCGCTCCCAGTAGAAGGGGGCCTGGTTCTCCTATGATGGATGGGTCTGGCTGAGATGCCAGGCCCCTTTGGGGCAGAGTCCACAGCGGGGGAGGCACCATCTGGGAACAGAATGTCAAGGCTGGGCCCGAGAGTGGAGATTTATGCCCCAACCTCAGGTTCAAACGGCTGCGTCTGACACGGCGTAGACGAGGTGGCAATGACAGCGTTTCTTCCCTTCTAGTGCAAAAGGAGTCCATCCATTTTTGTCTGTGGGGACATCGGACGGATGGAGGGAAGAGGAGGAGGGGCGGTCGGGTGGGGGTGGGATGGGGGGGGGGTCAAACACATTTAGGGTCAAGTCTTTCCAACCTTCCCCCTCGGTGTGCCTCACGTAGAGGAACTTTGAAACAGTGCAGGTAAGAAGTTTCCATCTCGCTGGTGGTGCTGCAGCGTTGAGTCTTTGCCCCGCTCAGCAAAGGAGAGATGATGTTATGTAAGCAGCCAAAAGAAACGTACGTAATAAATGTACAGACGGACCAGAAACCTTTTCCACCCCTCGGCCCGCTGAAGCAGCGAAACCCCTCTACCATCCTCCACTCACACTCACGTACTCAAACCAGCAGCAACAGCCATGTGGGATATACACAGGTGGTGAGTAGCATGAGTTCATCCACTGACCAGTGAAATCCCCGTCAGTTAGCTCGGGGTAACAAGCAGCAGAGGCCCCGGCAGTTTTTTTTTGTTTTTTTTGACGGGCCTATTAGGGCCTCAGCTGCATGGGGAGGTTGGAAGGGAAAGGTATTAAACAATTAGGGCCATAGACACAGATGTGGGAGACAGGGGGAAAAGATTGGTGTGTGTGTGTGTGTGTGTGTGTGTGTGTGTGTGTGTGTGTGTGTGTGTGTGTGTGTGTGTGTGTAGTGTTCCATGTGGAGCTCATTTTGTCCCTTCATTTTGAGGATAATCTGCAGAATGTAGACGCACAAAACATGTGTTCATTTCATCTATGTGGTTTACTGGCGTATGTAAGGATTGCGTCTGTTTCTTAATGTACTTATATACAGTGCAATATATATATATATATATATATATATATATATATATATATATATATATATATATATATATATATATATATATATATATATATAGTATAAAGATGTTAACGTACCTTTTATTCCCTGTCGTATGTACTTCAGTTCATGTATGTAAAATATTTGTCTGTTGAACCTGCAGCACAACAGTTAATCATCTCCGTTATCTGAGAGACAGCATTACATCATAATATCATCATTTCTGCCAGCAAGTACATCATGTTGTCGTGTACATAATGATACTTCTGGCCTGGGACAGAGTATTACACATGTACTACACCAACCTAAAATCATTTGAATCTGGGATTCTGGAGTAGTCGTGAATAACATTTTGATTTTCTCAGAATACAATGTTGGCTTTTGGTTTTATTATTTATTCTAAACAATGGGATATTTGATGCTCTTTTTGGCAGGGCAGCAATAACAAAAGGTTTTCTTCAACAACAACAAAAACACGGCAGACAAAGTAGTCGCAGCATCTTGAGTTTATCACTTCTTGCTTCCCATCAAAGTTGCAAAGAGCGGCCTTAAAACCCAGACATCACGCATGGAACGGATTAGAATAAATATCATATTTAAGCTTGTGTACATCTGATATGGGCATACGTAACTTCTGGCAGTATGAGGCCTGGTAGGCGCGTTATAGCTCTTTATGTATTACGCCATCACCCTAATTTAACCAGGACTGTCGAGCTACGATTTGCAAAGATTTAATTAGGCGCTAAGAGATTAGCACGGCCATGTTTACGTTCTGGTTGTGGTGCGCTGATGACGCTCTAAAACACTTTCCCAGAGCTTCTGTTTCGTTTTTCGGTGACGAACACAAGCGGAATGTCAAAAGATTACAGCCGGCGCATTGTGGATGAGGTCGTTTTTGTTGGACGTTTGAGGTTTCAAAAGCCTGCGTTGAGGGGAAGCCATCGTTTAGCTAATGTGAGGCCGGTTTTTAAGTGCAGTGATGTGTCTCCCTGAAGAGTTTAGGATAACGTAGGGTCTTTTCCTCCTTCTCCTCCTCCTCCTCCTCCTCCTCCTCCCAGCAGGACTCTGCAGGTTTAATGCCCACTGCCTCCGGCTTGTTCCATCTGCCATTAGACAAAACACACACACACACACACACACACACACACATGGTAATGACGCTACTGTTAGACAGCGCTAACACAAGTCCACTGAGGAATCATAAAGGGCTCGGTGATTCCCTCTGACTGCATTTCAGGTGTTTCCCTGTGTAACCACAGTCGTAGGATCCAGCATGGGGGGGTTTTAATGTTGCCTCCTTCTTACGAACGCAACAGGGAAGCAGCGATGACATGTTTGTGGGTCCATTAGACGATGCTTAGCATTCGTAGTTGGCACTCTTATAAAAGCACTTACCACTACAGAGGAGGACGTATTTCTATTTTTGGATATAAGCTATGACATCAAGTCTGCAGAGTAATGAGATGAGAATGCTCGATATTTTATGATGGAAAAGATGCAATGTGAAAAGATAAAGTACAGAAAATGAATAGTACAAAAAATGATGCTTGTTTGAGGCTGATTGTACAGGTTCATATTTTTCTTTTCATCATGTATTACAAACATAAACACTTGGCTGGTGACAAATATGGACATTTTTTTTGTCATGAAACTGCTGCCATTGGAATCTATTGCAACTGTTATGAATCCCATAGTGTATATTTGTCAAGTTGTGGGTCTCAGGATAACTTGACTCTTATTTATTTTAGTAGAATTGAAGGATCAGTCTTACTTGTATTACGATGGGAGAAACTCCAATACGTGACAGTGTCAGGTGAGATAAATTGTAGTGAAAAACTAAATGATTTCCTTTGGGATCTGTTTGCTCCACTGGTTCCTGCATGGAGACAGATATGTTTTAATGGCTCTGTCCCTTTCTTGAAACTCTAGAAACCAACTACAAGTCAAATCTTGTTTCACGGTTCAGAGTGGCCGTTTTGAAGTTTCGTGAGCGGAGGTTGTTCAGAGTTTGGGTTTCTGAACTCGTGTAAAGTCTCTTCGGAGCTATTCCTCCGAACTAAATGTGTCCCTGTTGCTGTGTCACAACTGTGAATGAATACCAAACCTTTATTTACACTCGAGTCCGTGTCTGGTATTCCAGAGGTCACCGTGGGTCACTTGCTGCCACGATCGCTAAAATTAAGAGGGGTGGTTTTTTCTTTTTAGTTTTTTCTAACCCCCCAAATTCCTCTGATGAAGGTTTGTGAGATTATATTTCACAACATAAACTGTCGAGAGGCAAATGATCCGTGGCTTCTGTCAAGGAGAACTCGTCTTTGCAGGAAGCAAATTATTTTGAAGACTTTACTTTTAATGTGTTTAACGATCGCATCATTTGTCTTTCTAATTTTTCCAATAAACATGTCAATTGTCATACAAACTATTGAATATTTAATTGAAAATGAGATCAAAAAGGATCCAGATCCCACATTTATAAAATGTACCTAAAACTCTAGGAAATGACACTTGAAGATGATTTAAAAAGTCAATTTAGGATCATAAATTGTTATTTGTAGAGTGTTATGTTAAGAATAACACACATTTATGAAGGCCTCACTTACAAGTAGAGTAATTTTTAACAATATATATGTAATACATATGTCCTCAGAGCAAGAAAAGTTACTCACAGACAATAAGGACTCCAGAAAATTCTACAAAAACAATGTAATTTTAATTTTAAAAGATTATTTTTATTTGAGCATAATATCAACATTAGCAAATTATTTAATCAACAACATTCTAGTACATTTATTTTAAAAAATGAAACCAAACTTAAGAATTTAATCCGACATTGATAAACATCAACAATTCTCCAGTCGTGTTGTTTCTGCCCGTGATTAATAAATAAAAAAAGGGAACAAAAAGTGCTGTAGCGTCATATCAAATGTTCAAATCAAAGGCAA
The DNA here is from genome assembly GCF_023055335.1 of Clinocottus analis. NCBI lineage: Eukaryota > Metazoa > Chordata > Actinopteri > Perciformes > Cottidae > Clinocottus > Clinocottus analis. The sequence goes on along the minus strand of NW_027175954.1, from coordinate 2,559,357 downwards.
ACGTAGCAGCTAAAAACCAGCCAATTTTAAATTGTGCAAACATATTATTCATCACAACCAATGATATAAATTTGTTATCACCTCTGTTTTAAGGTTTCACTCTTAAGGTCGTCATCGGGGTAAAAGTAGAGAATGTTTACTTGGATCTGAGTCTATACAGAGAACTTGACTTGAAACCTCTTCATAAAACCAGGAAACTCCCCTCACAGAAGATAAACATATAGTATTTTAGTTCAGTCTCGTTCGTCTCCTCACTAAGGAACAGCAACCGTCTCCTTGGAGAGGAATGTCGCGGAGGTGACGAGGGGCCGGACCGCGGGGCTGCCCGGCTCCGTACGGGGTGATCAGGTACGGGTCATTCAGAAAACACTCCAGTGACGGCAGAGCCGCTCGTACTGTTGTCTAAGTTGTAAAATATCCCCCGAGAGCCCTTCACAGGGTGAGTCTTCCAGCTTCGGTTTCGGTCAGGGGTCAAAGGGCAGGGCCCTACAGAAGGATCTGCTTGTCACACTGATCCATGAGCATCCTGCAGGCATAAACCCTCCGGGCTCACTGCGGTGTGTTGTGGGACAAACACACACCCGCAGCACAAATCTGGCTGAGCTATTGGTAATGTTTGAAATACTGAGCTTTTGTTCATAGTATTTAGCCGTATGGGGGTCATCATCAGCCAAAAGAATAATTAGTGAGACGCTTTGGGAAAATGCATTCATTCGCATTCTTCTACGCACATTATGTTTACAAAAAAAACAAACGAGTGACTCCCCGAAGTCTTTTTAGTTCAGGTTAGTCTGGCACAGAACCGCAACTTCTAACTGGCACACTTTGTTTTTTGTTTGATTTTTAAAAAAAACCAAGATATAACACTTTGATTTATGAATAAGTGAACTTTAGAGATGCTGCCAGGCGTATTTTGTTACCTTTGGACAAAGCTTGTTAGCGATGCTAAGCTAAGATCAAGTACTCATGGACAATGTTTGAGGTATTTGTGTGAGTTTTTTTTGTGAGTATTTTCATTTGATGCTATTTTCGTCTTAAACTCCACATTAGGAAAGCCAATGTTGTTCTTTTTATTACTCGTCACGATGCAGATTCAAAAATATTGATAGAAAAAAATATATATTTAAGTTTAGCTACCCAGCACTAACTTATATAGGCCTAAAGAAAAATATTTACAATAATCTCCACCTTTAGCAGCTGCAACATTCTTGATGCTTTCTCATCCACGCATCACTAATATCTTCTTTTACATATATTATTGTAAAATGGGGCATTCTGCTTCATGAGACCTTTTGCTTTTTGTACTTTAAAGGTGCTCAAAGGTGAGTCTGTATATAGTAGCAGACAACTATTTCCTCTGTAAAGGTATAGAAGAGTTATATAAGAGAATGAAGTGACTCATGCTAACCTCGCTACACTGCGACGCCATCGAGAGCCGCGTGAGGCGATATAGATATGCTCTGAATTAAGTACTGAGCGCTTTTAAGCAGGATTTTAGATGCAGGACTTTTACTCGTAACAGAGTATATTTTCACACTGTGGTTTTGCCACTTTTCTGAAGTAAAAGTTCTGAGATCTTTTCATCGTACTCTCTGCAAGTAAGTCAAACTGATTGCTTTTCATTACTCATAAATGGCTGATCACTCACCATCACACCATTAAATATTCCTATACTTCAACAGAGAATACATCTCTTCACATGTGTGTCCTTTGCTACGTACAGTGCCCTATATAACATACATGTGGTTATCCCAAAGTCTGGCCGAGTCGTCTACGTGTCCCACAGCTGCTCCGAAGCCCCATACTGAGTCAATTAGACCTGTACAATGGGAACATCAATTACGCCAAGCAGGCACAATCTATATGTCTCTGGAGCTCTAATGAGATTAATTCCTCTTGGATGGGATACATTCTTTCCCAAATGTCAATGCAGAAGGAGTGATTGAAGTTAACAAGCTCGTTAGTGCGCTTCAAGACGATGTTCAGCGCTGTACGGGTGATTAGTTGGCAGTCAAGGGGCCGTGGAAGAGGAAGACTTGGGCCTAACTGTGAAGGCTTGTGATTGTTTTATGATCGTGGGCTACTAAATAATCCCTAACATCAGGCAGATAACACCATCTTTTAAAGGATAAGGCTGGCCTTATTCTGCATTTGACTTAGCCATAACTATCTCTCAATGCTCTCCAGGCAATTCATTCATACTCAAGACATCCATCTTCACAAATGTAGTTTTTAAAGGAGGCTCAGTGATTTGCTGAAGCAGCTGGGCACTGAAGTTTTGAGTCAACATTACCCAATCAGGAGTAAATAATACATCTCGTGGGCACTGTTTTCATCAGCGGATGAATACACATTTGGAGCACGAGCGTGTTTACGGCGGCAGGATGTCGTGTGAAGGTCTGATTCAAAATAAACATGTGCGACATTGTGATTTTTAACAGCTTTTGTTGAAGAAAGGAGGTCTACGGTACGACACAGAGGAATAAAAAGTGACCAGACAGACAATACTCGTTCACTCCAATGTCGGTTTTGGATTTGTCGACGCTAAGACAAACACAGACTATCACCAGACCGATCTTTTAATCTGTTATTAGCAGATGTCTTTGCCTGTCTGTATAAATTGGGACAATGGGGAATCTACTAAGAAACGAGACTTTAAAAGAAGAAAGTGATGGTTCGGTTTACATTAGAGCTCTGGTGGCTTTGATGCTCCTCACACTGAGTCTTAATAAAATGATTCCTCCAAACATTCCCATTGGGGTTTGGCTTTCTTTTGAACCTGCACCATATATCTTCGGATTGTTTTTGACAGTAGTGTAGCCCTTGATTCTTTATTTTTATTTTTTTTCCAAATGAAAGGGTAAAGGGTTCATGGTAGTGGAGGGGAAAGACAAAGAACGAAGGGGCAACAGATGGACCACTAGGTCCGACAAGCTGCGTCTCATTTTCACACAGAGTTGTAATGAAAAGCTGCTGGGGTGACTTTAAGCACAGGCCTGGGATCAGCTTACCTCTATCCCGGGACCCTAACTGTCTGTGAAAGCATATATTGTTAATGAAGTCTGGATGCTATCTGTGTTTGGAGATATAAAGTCTTAAGCTTGGTAAATAGGCTTTATCCGATCCTAGCTGCAGTACATTTCCATGATTCGTCATCTTTGTTTCTTGTAATCATAAAAGACGGGCTGACGTACATCCAGAGGATCTATCACTCCGGCTACTTTAGCACAAATGTTTTGAATATGCCTCAATGCATGTCCCGTATAAGAGTTTGCATATACACAGCCCAAGACTGTGTTTACAGCTGATCACATTTAGCAGCCCAAAAAGGTTAGCATGTGACCTGCCACACCACAGTTTAGCCAGCTGACCCGCTGCTCGGCTAAAGGGAGTCCAGTTGCAGGTTAATAGGGGGCTCGGGCCCTTAAATGGCCGTATAAGTGTTTCTACAGAGACCTGAATAGAATTAACTCACTTTGAAGGAAAGGGGATGAGAGGGGGAGAGTTGCCTTATAAAAACAAACAGACTGAAGCCCCTCCTCTTGTGCTCCACGTCCACATTCAGACCCTCTCGTTCATTTGTTTCGATCTGGTGCCGCAGTGGGAAATCATTGTGACAAATGATAATTGCCACCGCGTTACCGTTGCAGAATGACATCATTCGGCCTCAGAGTACTATAAACGGCCGTGCCGTGTTTTGGCAGCTAACAATCCTTCAAACTCATGGACCTGTCACTCAGACTGCACTTCCTGGATCGTATTTCATGTCTCGCTGGTACCTGAAGCAACACGACCCCCACCGACGCGTCCCCCGTGTTTTCACTCCGAACGCCAGCTCAATCCCAATAAGCTCGGGAGACGTTTTTTTTTTTGTCTCTTTAAAAGAAGCTACGAGCGGTAGTTTTCAGAACAGCGGATCAAATCACCGCGTGGAGCCTGAAAGACGTCGCACGAGTTCAGCCGACTCTCACGTTCCTGCAACTGTTTTAGATTCACTCTCGCCGCTCTCGTCGCCTCGTTTTAAGCCCCTCGAGCTGGCAACCCCAAAATGTGACGCCGTTTCCTGCCGCAGAAAACCAGACGAGGCGCGGACAGACGCAGAGGCGCACACTCACTCACGGACACAATCGTGGCATGGTTCTCCTGGTGAAGATAATGAGTCAAAGTCACGCTGTTAGTAGGTGTTGAAGCCGCTTTGTGTCGGTCACCAGTTACAACACGTACACTTACTGCCGTAGTGTTGCTCTCATGTACAGGAACCTCGCAGTTTCGGGGTGTGAGCGATATATATTAACGATCGATGTCAACGGGCAATAAGGCGGATTCATCACGAGGCAGTATGATGCGTCAGGCTCCTTTGTGAGGGAGTCAGGAAACACTTACCGTACCTCCATTGACAAAACAATCCAACACCTCATTTGAAGGTGCAGCACTTTATTCCTTAAACACTATTTCTACATGACACATTCGCGATCTTTCTTGAAATACGTTCCGGCTTGTTTTCCCTACGGAAAGAAAACGAAGCGGGGCCTCTTTCCAGAACCAGCGTCTTTGTTCAGGTCTGCGAAAAGAAATTTGGCACACCTAGAAGCTATAAACTCTAATCACAGGTTCAATTCAGAGAAAATAAACTACGACTGTGTTGTCTATTCAAATACTTTCCCCCCCGCTACTTAAAACAAGTGACTCGCAGCCTTCGGTGAAGGACTGAACCAACAGCTGAGCAGCTTCTGAGAGCCTGGCGACACAGGAAACAACCATACTTCTCACACCAGAGTTTTTTTTTAAAATAGATGAATGCTGATCAATGTATTGCTGCTGGAAAATAGAATCACAATGTAAATGTAATACCGTTGCGTTTTATTGGACGCAGACGTCTCAACGACACGTGTCTCTACATCTGTGTAAAGTAAAACCCGAAATAGCTGAATGTCTACAGAAACCACAAGGGGTAACTGGGAAAATATGTTTCTGCAATTTGGGTGAAGTGACCCTTTTAGCAAGGAATTCCACCAACATCACATGCGAGATTTAAGTGTTCACTGGTTTCAGAGGAAGAGGGTCAAGCCTGAGAAGAACCACACTGGCTGTCCGCGGACCAGACTGTAGCTCAAGGGGGTCTGAGAGCGGATAGGAGCCAGAGCTGCAGATTTGGTTTCACCCCTGGGTGTGCTGAGTGGAGGTCTGCTTCTCACACCAGGGCAAACAATATTTCACCATGTGGCATGATGAACCTGCAGACCTGCCCAGAGGTCTTCGCCGCTGAACCCCCTAATGATGGAAAATTAACGCTCCACTGAACTGAGCTAAATGCCCCCACTGACAACATCTCCCAACTATTTACAGCACGGGGCTAAAAACAGCACGTTTAAATGGATCACTCAGGATATATTGCTGTTGATTCGGGCGTAATGAGGAAAACCTGTCAGACAGGTTTTGTTGTGATTTCCACTGAAGGCAGGAGATGAAATAGAGGGGGCAACTGTTCAGGAAAAACGCCTGGTGATAAAACACCATGAGCTTTAATTAGAAATCAAAAATACACGTGAGACCCAGAGGAGCAACCAGTAAGAATTTAGGGCCTTTTTTTTTTTTTTAGACACATTTATCTTCAGGTCCACCTGATATGAGGAAACCAAGTGCTGAATGGAGAAACGGTCTTTACGCACAGCATGCAGACTCCTCCCAGACACGCCTAGAAGAAAACCTCTTGGAACAGTAGCTGCTGGCCACTGACAGAGACTCCCTCCACGCTGACTGGTGCTCAGCAACCCCGACTGAGCGTTTACATTTCGCAGGTTTTACGCGCGTAAAATGAGGGCCTTTATTTCGACCGTGACAGTGCTGTGGGCGATGACAATACCTTGCATGGAAGCTATCCACGGATTGTACAATTTCGGACAGCATGAGTTATTCTACAAAAAGAACAACTGCAAGGCGATTCCGGCCAATCTCCTCCTGTGCAACGACATAGAGTACACGGAGATGCGCCTCCCGAACCTGCTCGGACACGAAACCATGAACGAAGTCCTGCAGCAGGCGTCGTCTTGGATCCCGCTGGTCCAGAAGCAATGCCACCCCGACACGAGGAAGTTCCTCTGCTCCCTTTTCGCCCCCGTCTGCCTGGACGATTTGGACGAGCCCATCCAGCCGTGCAGGTCTCTGTGCGAGAGCGTCAAGGACGGCTGCGCGCCCGTGATGTCCGCGTTCGGCTTCCCTTGGCCAAAAATGTTGGACTGCGACCGTTTCCCACTCGACAATGACCTGTGCATTCCGCCTGCAGGCCTCGAGAACTTTGCGCCAGTCACCAAAGAAGGTAAGCAGCAAATTTACCTCCAAGTGGTGTGCGTAAACGCGCCATTAAGTTCGTAGCGCACATACAAATCATTCGCTTATCTGTCCATTTATTGCCCCATCGTGCACTGTGGACACATCTGGATTTGTGTGTCCTACTTGTTTCAGCTCCTTACCGGTTACAATGTGGAAGCTGATATCATGTTCACTTCGTCTAACTTCTCTTTTAGTGCCCAGGGTGTGTGATGCTTGCAAGGAAACGGATGAAAATGACAACGAAATTGTGGACAACCTGTGTAAGAATGACTTTGGTAAGTCCAGCAAACTATTTTATTATAGTTCAAGGTGAAGCTCTGGGGGCCCTGAGAGGTCTTGAATGGAGGTTGGAGAAAGTTTCAGGAAAATTTCACTGTTAAACGGGAAAAAAAGTCTGTTAAAAAGAATGAGTATTGTGACCATGATTGCTCTATTCACTTTGTATTTAACGTATTACATGCATAACACTAAACCATAGGACTTCTCGTGCGGCTTCAATTTCGATTGAAAGATGATCTGTATACAGATTTTGTGAAAGCAAAGCCTTTATTTTCTCCCCTGTTTTGCATCCAGCCCTGAAGATCAAAGTCAAAGAGATCTCCTACATCAACGGGGACACCAAGATAGTGCCGGAGAACAAGAGCAAGACCATTTACAAGCTGAACGGCGTGACGGAGCGCGACCTGAGGAAGACGGTGCTGTGGCTGAAGGACGGCCTGCAGTGCATCTGTGAGGAGATGAACGACATCCACGCCGCCTACCTGGTCATGGGCCAGAAGATGGACGGCCATCTGGTCATCACCTCGCTGAAGCGCTGGCAGAAGGGACAGCGAGAGTTTAAGAGGATTTCCCGCAGCATCCGCAAGCTGCAGTGCTAGGGAGTGAGGGAGGGGAGGCGAGGAGGGACTGCATGTGTCACTGATGAAGAAAAAATTCAGTTGAGCTCATTGCAATTATCCCTTTTCAGTTGTCACACAAGTTGCAATTGTGGTTCATAGATTCCTCTCTAGACACGGGCAAAGATGTTTCTTTGGTCCATTTCCCAAAAATACACAATATAAAGCACATGTGCTGGCAAAAAAACCCCTCCAATTATAATTCTTAAGGATTTGCATGTTCTAAAAGCGACATTCGCCGTTGAGGCCACGCTATTCGCATTATTATTATAATTGTGTCCATGTCTTGTGAGTAAGGCACACATTTACATCTGGTACAGGTACAGGAGTGAGTAGGTCTGGGAGGAAGACAAGAAAAAGTCCTTTAGGACTGTAGTAAAAGGAGATTTTGGTTTTCATCCCATTGTTTTTGCACTCAGTGAGTAGTGAGCGCCCCCCAGTGGCCAGTATTTAAACTGTAGCGTCTTCTCCAGGGGAGCTTCGCTGTCACCTCATTAATTGCACTCGGCTGGCCTTCAAGGTGTAAAAGATCCCTCATTACACGGTTAGAGTGAAAACTACCAGAGTTTTGAATACAGGATTAACAAACGATTGACTCTGGCGGATGTGGCTTACTATTAAATCCTGGCCGGGGCTGATTTTAAGACGTTTTCCCTGGGATTTCTTTTCTGCTTTTGCATCATAACCTAAAAAAAGTAACCTTTTATGATCTGGCTTCCTCAAACAAGGTGACATCATCAGCAGTGGTTTTGTGTGGGATTATTCAAAACTACATAAAAGGAACAAATGACGTCACATGATTAAAAAACAAGGATGAGTTTGAAGTCGGCCTAAATAAAACTCTTTTCTCTCTTAGTTCAACATAAATAATTACTGATATCATATCGTGTCGTGCATATTAAGTAAAGCTGTGATGCCAGTGTGCGTAGTGTGATGTTCAAAGACAAATATGTTAGTGTTTTTGTATTCCTACCGTTTTCTCAAACAAAAAAATGAGAGATAGCTGGCTATATTCTCTTAATACTCTTGGTAATCTTTTTATAATTGAGTCGCTGCATACTTTTCTACCACAGTATGTTAAAACTAATATTTTTCTACTCCAGGCTTTCATATTTCAGTTAAACGTTTATGTTGAGTTTCGGTTTGCATCTTCACGCTGTTGTTTGATGAGTTTTTTTTCGGTATTATTAGGGGATGAATATCTGAGTTTTGGTTGGTAGCGTTGATTTGATGAGCAGTAACTTGCTGGGCGCCTATAATCAAGTGGCCCTGCGTGCGTGTGTGTGCAATGTAAAAAGTATGTTTGAAAGTATTACTGTGTAAATATCAAATACTGACTTTTATTCTTGTATAGTTTCCAGCTAAAAGCTGCCAACATCATGTTTTGAAGTGGCTCATTTCATTGGTGTGTGTGTGTGTGTGTGTGTGTGTGTGTGTGTGTGTGTGTGTTGCAGGAAATCAATATACTCACGAATAAAAAAATGAATGATGGCAGTTTTAATAATGAAAATCAACCTTGTGTATAATCTTGATGGAACATCGCCATCTAGTGGACGTCATTGGTCAAGTCATGGTAATAATTGGATGATAATTAAGCATTTGGTAGTGATGTTTTTGCAACACAATGTATTTATAAAAAATGATTTCTCGTAGCATATACCATGAACAATAGCATTGAACATATAGGCGTATAATAGTCAATAAAGCTCTAGCTTTTTCATACAAGGGTTTTATATTTTCACCATATTTTCAAGAAACATGTTGACACATACTGTTTGTTCCTGGTGCCCATTTCTTTTTCAGTACCTGGATTATTGTGGTACATTTTTGTATTGTTTCCTCGTTGTGTATAACAAATGATTATTTTCATGATTGAATATTCATATCTTTTTAGTAAATGTATGCAAATCCACACATATTTTATAAGATAAATCCTCATTTGCATATTTAAACATTTTCAGAAAACTTGTAAAATAATTGTCTTCATGGAATTGATCAATTGGGGAAGTTTTACCAGCGACTCTCTCTCTCTGGTTTTACACACTTCACACCTTGATTCATGTGGCAATGTCAATTGTCACATGACTGCCATGTGACCTCAATGACTCACCTATGGAGCCCTCATGACATTATTGTATGATTGATCCAGAAATATCTGGGACTCCCCACCGGCCAGCGGAGCGGGTGAGGCCTGAAGGTCTTTTACACGTCCACCTACAGTCTAGAGTCTAGACAGCAGTTTCAGTTTGACCTGATGATGATGATGATGATGATGATGACAGCGGTTATATAGTTCAGGGTCAAACCCTGATGATCAAGTCCTGCTCATTTATAGATGTGTATGATTATGTGCTGTGTGTGTTACACTCCTGCAAAGGCTTCAGTACAATTTCAATCCATGACTCAAGTATTTCTATTTTCTGCCACTTTATACTGCTGCTCCACTTCAGGAGGGAAAAATTGTGCTTTTGCACTTCACTCCATTTACTTGAGCACTAAATCGACTTCGCAAAATGCCAGATTGGACATGGAGTCCCTATATTAAATATGTATTATACCAAACTATGAGTAAAATAAACTCCAATATAAATCCATTTGATCATAAACATTTAAACCAGCGGTGTTGTTCGTGCCATAGCCATAACTACACCAACTTGTTAAGTAGCTGTAACTTGTACAATTGTACTGTATTGTATTGTATTATCATCATCGGTTGTAAAACTATAAAACATCCAAAGCAATCAGAGAGGCACAATAGTTTTTGATAATAATTTATGATACTGTGTAAATATCACTTGTGGTAAACTAAAATTGTGTGATAGTACAATTGGCTAATTCCCAATATAAATAATGTAAGATGGTTTATTCGTAACAGAAATGATGCTATTTCCCAAATATTTAAGAAGGCAGAAATATATGGAAATGCCCCCACGGGATTATCAGGACTATACAGGTCACTCATAATGTATGAATCATCCCATTTGTCCTAACTACACACACTGGTGTGTCCATAACTGCGCAACCCCAGACTACTTTGAAGAATTACTACGGGAAGCGACCGCAATTATGATGCCTTCAATGGGAAATGGGAAAAATCAACATCTCTGTGAGTGTGGGGAAATTTGTTGTGAAACACCAAAGGTACCGATTTGTCGTTTGTGGGGCGGAATGCGTGGAAACCCTGTAAACTACCGTTGGGAACATGTTAATATTGTTGAAATAGTATTGTTTGTACTTCTGTACAAAAAATTTAGCTAATACTTTGAGGGCTTAATATATATATGTGTGTTGGCAGCCCACAATCACAGCCTTTTTTAGGTGGGTGGGGGAAACATGTTTTAAGTTCCCTCTCTTTCGCTAAAATCAAACAATCTTTTATAGAAACCTTAAAAAAAATTTTTTTAAAAAGGCACGGTTTGGTTCAAGAGCTCAAGTTTACGACTGTCCTGAAGGCACCACCACTATTTCGTTCTATATTTCTTCCTTCTTCTTTTCCAGCCGCTCAGTGGTAACCTAACTTAAAAACTTCTTTTTTTTTTGTCGTATATTCCAGATTATAATGCTGTATTTTGTCTTGTTTGTTTTCGGTGACTCTCTGAGAGCAGGCAGGGCTCAGTTTGACGAAGCTTAAAAAATTCCGCGGGGAAGTTCCCTCTAGGAAATCCCCCAAGTCGGTGATATTATTCTGCTGCCAGTCGACACAATTGGCCTCCTCCGGTCACAATTCTCGAGTCGCAGGGCTTGTCGGCAGAGGTGTCAAATGCTGGATTACTAAAAAAAAAAAAAAAAAAAAAAAAAAGAAGAAGAAAAGAAACCCGTCTGTCAAATAACGCCAAAAACAATGGCCCACGTCAGTTTGAACTCCTCGGATAATAACGACGCGAAACTCCGGAGTTGCAGCACGCTGAATACTCTGTACCACGAGACGCGGCAGGAAATCGAGCTCCTCAACAAGCAGGTCTGCGTGAAGGACAATATTATTGCAGATTTGAAAGCGAGGCTGGGCAGATATGAGAGGATCTGCATGGCCGTGGGGGACAGCGAGTCCGTGGTCGTCGGGCCGTCCAAGTCTCTGCTGGAGAGCTTGTGCAAAGAGATCCGCAAACTGAAACTGAAGAACAGCGACGTGGAGTTCAAGGCGTCGAGACAAACCGAGGTAAAAGAATACATCAAAGTAATGATATTACGGTTTTGTAAACGCTTTTGATACGATGCTCCGTGCATTTGAGTGTTTTTTAGGCAGTGGAGACTAAAATGGAGACAAGTTGGGATAGTGACAGGTCTTTTTTTAATTGAAGATATAAATAAAGTCTAAATAAATACCTTTTAAAACTCCTCATATAGTCCATGTATGTCTATTTTCAACTGTAGATTGTTCTGATGTATTTTTTTTACTTCCTTATAGATACAAGTAGACTTTTTATTTGAAAGAAAATCAACCAGAACAAATATAAGTGGCAATGATCAGAATGACAGCTTTTGTTTCATCACTGATTTTTGTATGTGTAATAAGTATGTCATAAAGATAACACATGGCCATGCAACTCACCTCTCTGCCCCCCCCCCCCCCCCCCCCCCCCCTAAACAGGAGATCCAGAGGCTGACCGTGCAGCTCCGAGAGAAGGAGCTGGAGCTGGAGCGAGTCCGGTGTCAGCCGGACCACGAGAAGGACCAGGAGGTCCACCGGCTGCGGGCGGCCCTGGAGGACCGGGAGCGTGCCGAGGCCACCAGGGCCGTGCTCTGCACCTCTCTGGCGGAGGAGGCTGACCAGCTGCGTGGTCAGCTCGGGGCGACGGTGAAGGTGTGCCAGGAGCTGCTGGCCAGGCTGGAGACGGATAAGAAGGGAGGAGTGGAGGATGTGGCTCTGCAGCAAAAGTCTAAAGAGGTGTGTGTGTGAACCTTTGTCTCTGTTGAATATGCCTTTATTTACTTGTGCATTAGCTCTGTTGTAAGCTCTCTTTCCCGATTTTCTCAAAAGATGACAGAGTCCTCTGACATGAGTGGCGTTAACGCCCAAATCTGTCAACTTCAAGAGGAGAATCAACAGCTGAAGCAGCGGGTGGCATATGTAAGTCTTCACCCAGAACAAGTTCACAAGTTGGGGTCAAGGCCTATACTTATGTTCCCCTGAAATGAAAGAAACACATTTATACGTGATATTAACGTGGTGCTGTTTTATTATTACAAGAAAATGTATTCAACTTGTTGTCGTTCCTTCTTTTTAGGTCCAGAGTCTGAATACTCAGTGGCAGAAGTATGACTCCAGCAGGGAGGACTACATCAGAGGGTTATGTCAGAGGCTAAAGGAGACCTCTAGGCCGGGCTTGATGCCGGGGCTCGGCTCGATAAGCACCGGTTTGCTTCAACAGGAGATTTCCCGGCTCAACGACTTACTCGAGGAGAAGATGAGCGAGTGTGCACGGCTGAGTGAAGGAAGGGAGGAGATGAGGAGGCGGGACAAAGAGCGCATCCAGACTCTGGAGCAGCAGGTCTGTGCCCCACACCGGTGTTCTCTTTGCACATCTGTACATTACGCGAGGTCCAATCAGATTTCACAACTCGGATTTTGAAACGTCTCTTTCGGCTTCTGATGTGTGTTTCTGTCCCCCCCCCCCCATCAGGTCCTCATCTACGCAGACGACTTTAAGTCCGAGCGTGCCGACCGGGAGCGAGCACAGGGCCACATCCAAGACCTAAAGGAGCAGATTCATCAGTTGAAACAGCAGCTACACAAAAAGGTGAAGACGACGGCCCTCGAACACTGGCATGTATTCTATATCTGGTGTTGCCTTGTGCAATCCTAACAGTCTATGCACTGATTGCCTTCCGCAGGGAGCGAACAGAGAGAGCAGAGAAGTGGTTCCCATGTGCCGCGTGCACATCGGGCACAGGATCACCTCGAGGCGACACAAGGACTCTCCAGAGCCTCGGTTGAGGACCACGGCTGAGCTACAGCAACAGCCCGCAGCCGCCGCCGCATCATCGGCAGCAGCAGCAGCAGCAGCCGCCGCACCGGGCCCAGCATGGAGCGCTCAGCCGGGCCTGTCAGACCTGCAGTGCCCGCGATGCCTCGCCACGTTCAGCGACTCGGACGCCGCAGAGTACCTGAACCATTGTGAAGAGTGTGCCAGAATATAAACGGAGCGTGGCGCCTCGTTTTTCTTTTCTTTCACTACACTGCAAAAAAAATAAAATTAACCAGAGTGGAGTTTCCGATCCGGAGAGACTTGACTACAAATGAAACGACTGACTTGAGACGTTTGTTCATCGCGGAGCAAAACCGTACAACGCAAAGTTCCCCCGATGCAAGAGAAATGAGTTGACCGGGCTTTTTAAAAGTCTGCACAGCGAGCAGAGTCGGGTTCTGAGTGTTCTCTCCTGTGGCGGCAGAGCAGGAGATTTCTGTGGCGGGAAAGTGGATGTCAATGCAATATATCAAATATCATATACCTCAATGTGTCAAATTACAAACCTGTTTGCACTTTCTTGACATTTTAGCCAAAAACTGAATCGTGGAATCGTACGATATAAGACATTCATGACGCATAAGCTTCTTATTTTGGATAATGTGGTGCTATTAGTTGTTTATTTGTTTGATTGAACATTACATATTCTGTCCTGTAAATTATATATTCTTAATAAGAGATTAAAAAAAATATATATATATATATAAATAACTATAATAATATTTATTCATGTTGCATACATATTTGGAAAAGGCCATGAAATGTTTTTTTCCTGGTACACTTTAAGGATAAAAAAATGTTCATACATCATAACTGGAAAAATATATGTTTCATCCAATTTCTTTTTTATGTAACAGCATGTGTACAGATTGCATCCCAACTGACAATAATATACTTATTTTAGGAGATCCTGTGCCTTGTTCTCGAAACTGGCACATTATTTTTGTAATAAAATACTGTTTACCCACACTTTTTTTCAATCTTCTGGTGATTTATCCAGCTTCAAGTGTGCCACATTATCGCATGGTGCATTTTAATGCTTGACAGTCTGCAGCCTCGAGCTGTAACCACAGATCACAGCCTCACCACGAAAATGTTGGCGCTACTTAATCTAAGTCTGTGTGTGTGTGTGTGTCCATCTGTGTCACGTGCATGTGCTTGTGTGCACGGTGGAAAACCCCTTTCCGAGCTGCCTGAATGGGCACGCTGTACTGTCACAGCCATGTTCCCAGCTGTTGTGTGGCTACAGCAAAACACTACAGGGCCACTGAGAGGACCAGAGGAAGCCGCCACAGCTCAAGTTACATCCAACAACTGCCCTGCGTTTCGCTCGGTGACCAAAACATTCTGCCGTCGCACAGTCTCCGAAGTATCCTTTTGACACATTTAGGTCAACGGCGTTGCTCGGGTGATTCACTTGTCATGGGTTTTAGAGTAGTAAGCACAGGAAGCTGGACATCCCCTGTTTTAAAAGGAAGTAGGCTGTTGCAAGTGCACAGAACAGACTCAGCCAAACCACCGCAGTGTCTATGTGTGAATGAACACAACACACGTATTTGCACAATTGTTTTTTAAAATAAAAATATGAAACCTTTTAATGAGGAAGCTACACGTCCTTCTTAAAAATTATATGTTGGATCCATGAGCAATAACACGCTCAATTCAACACAGCGCTGCATTCTTACCGAGCTAGCGTGAGATTGCCTTGAGTAAACCAGTACTTTGTGCTGTTTGGACAAAGTTGCATAGTCTTACTTTAAATATTGTATCAGTGAATATTCCATTTCTACATGTTTGTTTTCTTGATGCTGCTCTGTATATATGGTAAATATGAAGCAGTCGGTTAGCTTAGATTAGCATAAAGCTTAGCGGCGGCAGGTGGTGAGATGTGGGTGGGGGTTGGGGGGGCGTTAGCTACTGCTAGCTTTTGGGTAAACAAGAATACAACTGGCACATTTTTGTACGACTTAAACACACAACATATAACTGTCAAGTGAGCTTTAGAGGTGCTAGGAGGAGGATTTGGTAACATTGGGCAAGCCAGGCTAGCTGTCTAGCTAACTTGATTGTGGGCACGAGCAACATAATTACTCCAAAATATAAAATTATTTTCATGTATATTTCGCATTTAGTCTTGGTGGTCTATTTCAAATCTTTCCACCAAAACCAGAGATTATCAAGCTTTATATTAAGAAACGTGTTTAAAATAAAATAAAAAGTACTTCCTCTGAAGACAAAATGTCACCCAACTCGCCAAATGTTTAAATGACACCAGGCAGCATCACATGCTAACTTACTCATCAGCTAACTGTGGAAGATCTTTGTGGCTGAATTAGTTTCAATAATGAATTTAATTTACATACAGCTTTAGTAGTTCATGTGCCCGCAGAACGATTGGTTCTTATTTTGGCTTTAAAGGGCAATTTGATTAAGTCGTCTATCTGCCTTTTTTTTCGGCATGGTAGCGATACACACAGCCCCTAAAAAGGCCACGAGTTGTCTGCTGGGGATTCTCCCCCCCGCCACCACACACGAACCCACGCATTTTTAACAGGGTCTATGAGTGACTGAACTTCCACACAGAAAGACGCGCTACCCACCGATCTGAGAGTGGAAAGAAATAGGTCACAAGTCTCCACCTGAGTGTCTGGGAACTTTTCTAAGAAACAAAAAAATTAAAAAGAAAAAGTCAGGTGACGGCGGAAGATCAGTTCCTGTTGGAAACTAGACTCAAAGCATCAGGATGTACCGCTGTAGCTGTCGTGTACTTTAACAAAGACGGAAAACTTCAGCCTGACACATCCAGACAAAACGTAGAATGGATGGATATACGGCCTTTAATCTTATGTGTATCCTAAAAGAACGGGAATTTCCCGCCATTCATGAGGGAATTCCCAAAAAAACAAGCAGACAAGTTTATTATTTGAAAATAGAGCGTTGTCGACTTGAGCAGATCATTTTTGATTTAATGTACAATCTGTCGGTTCAGGTCGTTTGTGTGAATGTTGGATGGGAAAGTATTTTTCTTGATTTTTTTTTAAAAGAAAGTCCAGGATTTCAACCATTAAAATTGTGGCAGATGTAGGAACAAGAAGAGGTTGGAGGTGTGTGTGTGTGTGTGTGTGTGGGGGGGGGGGGGATTCCCTCTGGAAGTGTATGTGATCCTGAAGCGCTCCAGGCAGTCGACAATGAAAAGATCAGCCTTCTGATTACAAGCTACAAGGCAGCTGTGATCCCTTCTAATAATCCTTTTTGGCACTCGGCCGTCATTGTCAGACCATTGTGTGTTTTCCCAGATGTTTTTTTAAAGTAACGGTCAAAACAAAGAAACATACTTGGAAGGACACATGATGGAAATTTACTTGGAAATTGTTGTCTTAAGTATCTATTATCTCTGCACATGTATAAAAAAAACAACAAAAAAAACAAATCTGTGCCGATGTCATGTTTTATTTAGATCACGGCCCACATACGTGTCGAAGACGTTCGGCTCGGTGTTTTTGGCACGTCTGCGTTAGCGTAGTTTTGCGGGGCATTTGCTCAAATGTGGTAGATCCCATCTTACATCACTGGTGACTGAGAGCGAGCGCGCTTGACAAATGTGATTCATACGTGAAATAAATTATGAGTCAGACAGGCTCTGGTGGCTCTCACAAACCAAAACCTTTTGTCTTTCCTTGAATGAAGTACTTTTACCACAGTTTTCTCAATCATCAAATTTGTAGGGGTGGTAATTTTTCAATGTGAAATCCCTCGGTTTTAAGAGATAGTCACCCTTTGATAAGGTGAGAGGAAGCAGTCTGAGGAACACAACTGTAACTCACTTCCTCTACACATCCATTTGGCTTTGACCATGAACATACTGTACTTTCACATATTTTAACTTTAGTTTTAAACCAGGAGCTCCTTATTCTAAGTTTCATTTTCTGTAATAATTCAAATATGTGACTAATCTGCATCTATACATGGTAGGTCACATCTATCTTTGTGCATTGAAGATTGAAGCTCAAGATTGTGAAAAAAAAAGCACAACAAAAGCGTTCACCGCTTCCTATGTCCTGTCAGGGCTTTAAAGTGAAACGCATGCAGGATCTCATCTACATCTATATAAGCCTGACCTCATTTCACGCTCACTTTTGCACCGAGGGAATGTACTTGATTTCAAAACTGTCTTAAATCAATTTTCCGGAGAGCTTCATGTGCATATATTGGGGCCGCTTATGTAAATGCCTGAAGCCGGCCCGATGGCAGCTGCCTTTTTTCTTCATTTCACGTACGTTGGATTTAAAACTGAACCTCGGGATCCACATGCCGCGGTTACGGTGGCCTTATAGATTGATTATGACCGTCAAATAGCGGATTTCCCAAAAAGGAACATGTATTTATTTGAGGGTGTGACTCACCCTGCAACCTTGAGTGACTGCAGACATGCAGAGCAGCAGGATGAAAATTCCCGCGCTGTCACCAGCAGTACATGCTATGTTCACCCGTCCCGCATGCGCCTGATGGAGGACCATGAAAGAAGTTCTCTCACATAAAAAAATATGTATTTAAAAAAAAGACAACATAAAAAAATGCGAAAATGGGCTTCGATACGATCTTTTTTTTTATGTTGAATATGAAGTTGCAACAAGTTAGCGTAGCATAACGACTGAAAAAAACAAAAAGATGGGCGACATCGTTAGCCCAGGTCTGTGCAATGTTACAATATCCGCCAGCCATCACCTCTAAAACTCACCAACACGCTACATCTCGTTTGTTTAACTAGTACAAAAAGAAGTGAGCGTAAAAAAATATGCCGTGCTACAGGAAGTGATGCGCCGGACCGTTTCTTTTCTCGAAACGTTTGCCAGATAAACCGGCGAAGACGAGAAGAAGCTGCTGGTCCTTAAAAACGTCCAACTGTGGTTTTTACGTGCCTTCTTTTTTGACAGATTAAACAAATACATTAAGCCATTAAGCTTTGTGAATACGCTTTCGTCCCAAAACTATGCATTTCCATGTATGTGTAGTTTTAAGTGTCCATGTCTGGTTATTGGAACTTTCTAAAGTGTGTAGGAAATAAGATTTGACACAAGACGCATAATCCTGCCATACTACTGTATTCCATCTTTCAAAAAAGAAAGACAAGATTTAATATTACTTAACAATATGTTAAAAGTAGCCAGTTTGGCTTCAGTGTTAATACAATATACACTCTATGACAGATTGATAGTGTGAGTATTGTTCTTTTTCGATTTCATTCTGAAAGTATTCTGATACAAGCTGGCTACAGGTCAAAAATAAAGAAAACAAAAACTGTAACTGGTACACTTTTACTCAACAGTTTGTTAAACAGAACTTAAAAACCAAAAAAAAAAAGAAAAAGAACATTGTCAAGTATTACGCTTTCCTCCTTTCTGTGAAACAGGGTGGTTGGGGGAGGCGGGTGTGGTGGTAGGGGAGGGGAGGGGACCAGCTGACCAAGCCCATTCCCTTGCCAATCATGTGGATGAGATGCCGTGCTAGGAACAGGAAACGATGGGATATTAAGCCACAATATCTCAAATACAGCTTTTAATTCAATACATTTCTCTTTTTTTTTTGGTGTAGTTTCCATTGTCTCTTTTTTTTTTGGAAGGAAACCATCCAGACATAGTAAGCATCTTTTGACTACAGGTAAGCCATTAAAAAGAAAAATAATTTCAGACCATGGCCTCTTTTAAGTCAAAAGAAATGCCCAACTCAGACTAAAAGCACACAAGCACGCAAGGAAAATTAAATCAGATGTAAAGTAGCATTTTGTGATTCTTTGTGTCATTTAATTTAATTTTTCAGTTCTGCAGGTGGATCGATCCAGAAGGGTTCCCCGTATTGGAACCCCACAGCGACAAAAACAAAGCAAGGCAGCGTGGGTGTGATTTGGGCACAGCAGGAGAGAAGTTCTGGGAGGACAACAGCTGAGTGGAGGTTGTGGGATGATCGGGAGGGAGGGGGGCGTGTGGGTTGGTATAGCCGTTAAGGTACTGATTGTGTCCCGACAGTCACTGACCAACAGCCTCAATGAGCAGCGAACGCAGCCTTCTTCAAACTAAAGTTGGCCCAGTTGATGGAAAGCCGTTGGCGGGTTTGCCGCGCAGAATCCAAGCAAAACCTGCAGGAGAAACAAAACAAAACAAAAAACATGAACACACTACATCATTGTTTGTATTTTTTTCTCTTTAAAAGGTAACCCGCGAAGTTTTTGTGCAAGATTTCTTGCCAGAACACATTTTGTGTAGCTATGAGGTTTAATAAACATGTTCAATTGCTTTCCTTATAAAATATGTATCTTTTATTAGGGAAGGCAAATCGAAAGATACAAAAAAAAACCCCATTGTTTATTTCCCTGTTTGCTTGCCAGCAGTTGTCTTTTTCCTCGTCTTTGCTAGCCAATCAATGTGGTCTGCCTCATTTCTATTCAACTGTTAATCAACAGAACAGGATCAACAGAACAGGGCATAACTGTGGTGCATTAATCCACTTACGACGACATTACTCCAAAGCGCTACTGGTGGCCTAAAACTCCACAGGAGAAAAGCTTTCAGGAATACCTCATCAGTATTTGTCACACGTGTGTGTGTACGTGTGTGTGTGTGTGTGTGCGTGCGTGTGTGTGTGTGTGTGTCAATACACATACCTTTTGAAATATTCCACCTCCCTCTCCGTTTCATCCATTTCAGTGGTATCCAGGTCGATGTCTTTGGGCAAGAATACGTCATCTGAAACAAAATAACACAAATGCAAGTTAATTCATGTTCAATACATATACGTTACTTTTCTATGTGCATTATGAAATTAGTCTCCGAGAGGAACTGAGGATACACATGGCTGATTAATATGCATCTATGATAGTACAGCTGAGTGCCGCTTCCGCTGGAAATCCTACACATGGTAGCTTTGGAGTTAGAAATTAAAGCGGAAATGTCCCGCACACTGTAGCAGCCACAAGTGAGACAATCCTCAATCCCCTTTTATTCCTCTTCATTCAGCAGATTCTGGACCAGATTGTTGTAAATGTTCTCTAGCCCCTCCCCCCTGCACTTGCTTGGTTCTCGTTCAGCAGGTTTAAAAAGGCTCGAGTGACACATCACTGAGATTGTGTTTGGGGCCAAGTTTCACCACTGGCCCCTTGTCAGTTGGGGGAAGGAAAAAAAGCTTTAATGCAACCAGACGTTGCAAATAAGGGCAACACTAATATTTGTGACATGTTGTAAAACTACTATCAAGCAGAAGCTGCTCCAGACAGTGAGACGTAAAAAGGCAGCAGCAATCTGCACAGTGCACACATTCACTGACAACGCTGCGATACCATATATACACATCACAGAATACCCAGGAGACAAGCCAGGAAATAGATCTCCCCGTTAAGAACACAGTGCGTATTTCCTGCACCAGCGTAACGTCTGGGAAGCCACACCTGTTATTTCAGGAGTGACACAACTACCGGACACAAACACACACCCGATTCCTGAAATTCTAACTGTGAATTTACAACAACCAACCTATTGAGGTGTTCATCTTGTCCCCCTTCTTCTTCTTGCCCTTCTTGGTCTTGCCTTTGGGCTGTGGGGATTCTGCACTGGGATGTTTGCCATTCTGCTCAGACTGCCAGGCCGGAGGGGGTGAAGGGGAAGGGTTGGACACAGGTGGACTTTGCCTGTCTTCCTTCGTTTGGGCCGGCGGTTGTTGGTGTAGCTGCTGGTGCTGCCTTTTCCCACCGCCGCCTCCAATGTGACACCTGTCCTCCCTCCTTGGTTCAGTGATCGGGAGGGGAGCCAGGGCCTCAGCAGGCCTGATTCGCATTGCTTTGATGTCTGGCGTAGTGGGGGCGGGGGTGGTGCCATTCGCTAGCTTTGCCACCACATCTGAGCTCTTGGGAAGCTCTGGGGCTTTCTTGACAGCAGCCTCACAAGTGGCCACCTTAGCAGAGTGCTTGGCCTTTACTTTACTGTTGACCTCAAGCTGGGATGTAGGAGTGCCATTGTGGAGGACGGCCTTACAGTTGGGGATGTTGGTCTCAGTAGAAAAACCCCTCTCACTCGTGTGTCGTGGGTTATGCTGCGTGTTGGGGCAGGGCAGGGGCTCTATTCTTGGTTCCTTCTTTTCGGGCAGCCTGATGAGGGTTTGAAGCAGTGAGTGTGACTTTCCGTTCTGTAGGTTATCTAAGACGTTCTGAGCTGTCTGTTTGAGGGGCTGTGGGTTGTTTTGTGGGGGAGCGGTGTTTTCCTTCGCTTTCTCTTTCTTTTTCTTCTTGGCCGCACGATGTTGCTGCAGCTCTTGCAGCCGGAGCAGTTCCTTTTGAAGCGCCGCCTCTTCCTCTTGCTGCCTCTGTCGTCGTTGCTGCTCCTCCAACATCTGCTGCTCCTCCCGTTCACGGGCCTCTATCTCCAGACGGGCCTTCTCCTCCATCTGAAGCACACACGGACATGCATACACTTTCAGCATGACAGCAACTTCGGCCCAAAACAAATGAAGTACGAACAGAGTCGCTTCACTGTAGTAGTTTAGACTGAATGGAAAATCAATGGAGTGCATTGCTGTCATTTGAAACAGATTGAGAGGGGCGCTTACCTTCTTTTGTTTATGCCTGGCCCGTTTGGCTGCTTTAGAACTGGAGGCAGGTTTATTGTCGGCACTATTGATGAACTGCAACAGGTCCTCCACCCGCCTGTGGTCCTCCACCCCTCCATCTCGCTCTATCACCGGTTGCTGCTCCTCCCGTTTAGGCTGCTCCTCCTTCCGCTTTGTCAGACGCAAGCGCAGCTTCTCTCGCATCTCTGCATAGTTTCGACTGGTAGGAGCAGCTGGAGGCTGGGAATGAAACCGAGAACGGTCAAATAAATTAGTACATTAGGCTAATAATCTACGATTCACTAGAATACAAATCTTCATTTTTTTTTTGTTTTACATTATGTTCAGGGGATAAATGCCCATTTAAAATATATGAATTTTTCGGTTAAAACAAACTAAATGCAGATTTGAAATTCAAAAAGTATTGTATCCCTCCCCCCAAAAAACATGCAAATTTGTGGTAAACATGATGACTTCAGTGAGTAATAAATGTGTGCCTCTTACCCCGCCATGCCCGAAGAACTCGCAGTAGCAGCAGTCACAGTACTTTCCTTCTTTCTGGTTTGTGGAGGTGGAGGTGGAGGAGCTGTGCTCGGAGCAGCTGTCCTCGTCCTGACTCTCCTCCCCATCGTACGGCTGGTGCTCGTAGGCCCCATTCCCCTCACAGCGATGGCCTTCACAGTCAGGATCACTGAAAAGAATCGTACTTAAAACTGGTCCCGAAAGCTCTTTTTTTCCCCATCACAAAAAAACTCAGATTTAAAATCGATCCGTCCCACTCATTAGTATTATGTCCTTCTTTGCGAGCCTGTAGGACATGCTGGTGGTCTTACCTGCAGACACTGGGTGGGGCACTGACGGGACCATCCGCTGAGGAGGTCGGTGGCTCGGCGGGCGGGAGGCACAAACCCTGGTGGGTCTCAATGAAGTCCGGGGCCGGGGCAGCCATCTTTGGAAAGGGCTGGGATCCCATTGTGGGAAGGTGCGTGGTGGGTGCTGGGGGCAGGGTGGGGGCCGAGAGTGGAGGGAGGGAGGTCAGTCCTGTAGGACAGCTTCTTGGGGGTACTGGAGCGGGTTGCCTATGGTCCTCTTTACCTAGATTGTGAAATACATCGTCTAGAGGAAACAAAGATATCTTGGTTGAGAGCATTGTTTAGTTTTTCTTTGTTCTTAAAAACACGTGCAGTTAATCACAAAGTTTACACATTGGAGTTATCAGAAAATTGTTCGTTTTGATTTGCGATCTATATTTTAATTGGAAGGTTAACAAAAAAATGCCTGATGGGTTTATACAACGAATGTCACAACCCTGGAATGACGGATGATTTTCTAAGCGGCCCGTGAAGCGATCAACATCAGTGTAAACCGAAGCGTTGCTCCTCGCCCATATTACCTAAAGAGTTGGGTCTTTTAGATGCTAGGTGGATGGGAGGGTTATTACTTGACTGGACAGTGGTGGCAGTGCAGGACACGGAGGACGTGGAGGCGGAGGTGGCCATCACTACTCGATTGGTTTCCATGAAGGCATCCTGGAAATTGTAGAGACACTTCTTCTTGGCGCCACTCTTCTTCTGCTGTTTGGCTTCTGAAGAGGAGCATGACGACGAAGACGACGACGATGACGAAGACGACGACAATGACGAGGAAGCGCAGCAGGAAGGGGGCAGAGGGGTGGGCAGCGAGGGGTGATCCCCTTGGGGGCCGATCGATGATGTTGGGGGGAGGGGCATGTCAGCGAGGGGCGGGCCGAGCATGTCACCTGTTGATAAATGACGACAGACAAGTCGTGCTGTCAACACCGTTTGACTCGCTGAATTTATCGATTATTTCTGCAGTGGCTGGGAGGCTCACCTGGAAGGGACTCGGGCAACAGGACAGAGGGATTCCAGCTCTTCATCACAGCAGCGTCCCAAAGGTTCTCGAACTTGAGCGAGAGGCACTGCAGCGAGCTGTTCCAGTCACCGGCTCCACATGCACCGCCAAAGCAGTTCTGGTAAACGTGCTCCGGTAACGACGGGCTGAAGGCCGGCTGCTTCGCCGCCGAGTGGTTTGATGTCGGGTTCGGGGGCAAAGGCTTCAGGAAAGAAGAAATAAGTTACAAAACATATCATGTCACTAGTTTGGGAGGATGAGAAACTGATTTGAACTGGTGTATGAATACAGTTTTGGATCGCTTTCAACTTGGATTGGTTCAGCCTGACCCCTTGTGGCGGACGATTGAAACTACAGGGAAACTAAGTGAAACTGGAATACAACTAAGCTCAGAATTGTTCCTGGAAACTTAAAAAAAATCCCCAGTGATAAGGAAATTAATAAATTTCCCCTTGAAAATGCTCATGTAGCTATAATTATACACACAAGATAAAGAAAGTATTCAGGAAAAAAATATCTCATATGTAGCCTTAGTGATGTATGGGCTCAATCCTCACCTTGTTATGTGTGAGAGGGGGACTGGGAGGGTAGAGTGTAGGGTGCAGCAGGGGCCGGGAGAAGTTGTGTAGGGGCAGGTGGCCGTGGATGTGGGGGTAGAGGTGGAGGGCAGGGTGGGTAGGAGGCGTCTTGCTGTCTGTAAAGAACTGGTGTCCAACAGTGGGAGGAGGTGCAGCGTGGAGGCGACTAGGGGGCAGGCATGTGGCAGGGACGAGGGTGGAGGAGCTGGGGTCTTGGTTGCAAACGTGGCACTCGCAGGCATGCTGGACCTGTTCTACCTGAGAGTGGGAACACAAATTAAAAACATGTTCTGCAGTGTGTGTGTTTCTCTATCCTGCCCGTGTATTATCTAGTTACATTCATGCTGAAACAATTAGTTGTTCAACAGATAATTTTATCAGCAGGGATTTTGTCAATCAATTAATCATTTCAGAAATCTTGGCAGAAACTTTCTGGTTCCATTTATTCCAATGTTAGGATTTGCTTCAACTTGGAAAAAAAAGATGAATTCATAATGAAAACTATAGTATGGTATATAGCAAGTCGGTAAGTTATCATACTATGAAGTAATAACTGTGTATCTGCAACAGGTTCATTGACTTTATGTTTGAGCAATTGCAACAAAGAAAGCTTCTTAAAAAAAAAGGTGTTATCACACCTGTTGGTGGTTGTAAGAAGGTGGAGGGCTGATGGTCTTTCCTGAGGAAAGCTCCTCCAGCTGGCTTCTGGGCTCCCCGCCGACCTCACCGTCAACTTCCTCATCGTCGCCCTCTGATGAGCTGCTGCTGCTGGTCATGTGAGGAGACTGCGATGGAAATTTGTTGAACAAAGACCAACCAATTAGGGAACAGGTAAGAAAAAAAATGACACAAAACTTGTAGCCCACTCATAACAAATATCAGTTTCATGAACCAGAAACTCAGCAGGGAAATCCACAACTAATCTTAGTAATATTCCACAGCACAGAACTCACCCCCGCCTTTAGTTCCACGTTTTCACAATCCCCATTGATGTCATTATGGAGGCCGTTGACAGCAGCGGCCACGACACGGTTATCCTCATAACCAGTCATAGGGTAGATGTCCCCGAACTTACTGGACAACGGAGGCACTTCGTCATCATCACTGATACTAAAAGAAGAGGGGATATGAGTCGTCATGTTAAGGGAAAGTGGAGGGGGCGGGGGGATTATTGTTTACAGGAAGAAATGTGCAATTAGAGATGTGCCTTAAAGGCTTTGTTAAAAAACCTTAAACAAACATTTTGATTGGGACAGTAACTTACAAAGTGCTGGTATCTCCTTCGGCCAGAATGAGCCTTGGATGCTGCTGGATGGTGATGGGAGAACTGGAGTTGGAGCCAGAGGCCGAGCTGCCGGAGGAGAGGCTGGGAGGGTGCACCTCTGCCAGGTAGTCGCGGGGCGGCTCCCCCTGCAGGGGCAGCTTGATGTGGAGGTCCTCAGCGATGGGAGAGTCCATGATGCCACAGGTCAGGATGTGGGAGAGACTACAGTCGTCACACGTGCACCTGTTGGCCGAGGTGGGCGACACGGACGGTCAAAATATTGCAAAAGTGACATCATTACCAGTGATATTGTTAGTATTCACATCGAGTAAAATAATTTTACTAAGAACTACAGATGCATCCATCAATGTAGAACACAAGCAGTGAATGCTAAATGTTCTCGTGCATTAGCTCAATGATTATGTGAGAGTGGCGTAATATAAGCTCAATTTAACTAAAATTGTTCATAGAATACATTTTCTTTCAATTTGTCAAAGGCAGTTTGAAGTATATTTTAAATTTGCTCTATATGACAGCCTCTTTTCTCCAAACGCGCCAAACACGGGTGATCTCATGCACGCCAAGGCCCATTTCCTCTCCATTGTCTCTTCTGGTCTTAGATCGCACCTTTAAGTAGAAATGTCTGATGAGTCAGTCATCAAAAATGTCAATTACGTTATGAAAGAAAAGCTTTTCACAAGTCACTTAGTTCTTATGATCCATTTACCATTGTTTCACAAAGCAGAACTCTAGGTGGGTTTCAGGGAAATAATGCGAGAGTATCTGTCCAATAGTAGAAAAGCAAATATTCTCCAATCTAGCCCCTAGCCATTAACAACGGCTGGCTCGAAGACGGCTCGAGGTCTTAATGGCTCGAACGTGGAAACGCCGGCTATTGAAAGTGATTTGATTGACTCACCGTCTTCGATAATTGCAGTTCGGGCAGTCTGGAATACTCAGACGAGATGAGAGCATCCTCATAGTGTCTGTGAAGTTGTGGTCTCCGGTGGGGGGCTTCTTACTGTTCGGTAACTATAAAGAGAACAACATTAAAAAAAACGCTATAAGGTGTCGGACTACACAATTATATCTGCTGTGACGGCTCCGTGACACTCTGGCGTACCTGTTCTTCTATAAATCTTCTCTGCTTAAAGAACTCCCAGTCCTCCTTCAGCATTCGCTGCTTTGTCTTCAAAGTCTGGAAATAGATAATTATAATGAGAAGCGCGCTGAATTTTCATAAATTAAAGGAATTACAATTTGATGATAAGATAAAAATAAAGAAACTGCGACTGTGTTTCGATATCATTTTCAAGTCTCTTACGTTTTTGCTTATCAAAGACTTGTGTGGCTCTGTTCTTTGGTTGGTGAGACTCTGACCCTCCACCTTAAAAAGCAGCTGCAAAAGAGTCATATTCTTAGAGCTTTAATTACACCATCTTGACAAAGTACCACCTTTTCTTTTTATTTATAAAAATACTCTCATTTCCTTTAGCAATTATGTTCATGCTTTGTCTCGGATGTATATACCTGTTCATCTACATAGTCATCAATCCTCTTCTCACACTCCTGCCATTCAGTAGCCACCGAAGCCATCTCCTGCTGCAGCTGATGGTAACTTTCTAACAAGGTCCTGTACATATCTTCATTGTATGAATCATGGGAGGCTGTGCCATGTCTAAAGCAAAAAAAGAGGCAAAATAAGACAAGCCATTAAAAGACACTTGTATCATTTAATGGACAAGAGATGTGTAGAATTTGTGTTCACAAAGATCAGCAATTAATGTGCAACTTTTATTTTTTTTTTAATTTCTGAAACACCTCGGTCCAATTTGGGTTAATAATAGCAGATTAAGTGATAACGATGTATAAGTAGCTAACCATATCTTCCACTATATCTTACTTCAGCTGTGCAACCAGTGCAGGTAAATTGCTGTGCAAGATCGGTTCAGAGAACACCAGATTCTCAAATAGGTGCTTGTTGTGCAGCGCCCACGTCACCTGGAATTTCTGAAGATGCTCATTTTCCTGGGTGAAAAAAACAAACATTTGGAATCATTGTCAGTAAATAACAGGCTATGAATTTCCTTTGATGCCACCTGCAGCGCAGCTAAAAAACGCATCTCTTTAAAGCTGTAACTCTGGCTGCATGCAAGATAAACTGACCAGCGTGAGCAGGAAGCTGCTGATGGTGCGTGCAGCTTGACAGAGGGCGTTGTACTCCTCCAGCAGCAGGGAAATGAACTGGTAGGCCTGAGGAGGACCCAGGGCTGCAGCCACAGTCCCCGCTGGTCCTGTAGTCTTGGGTCCTGCCGATAGGTGCTTCAGTAGCCGCACCTTCATTTCCAAGACATATTCACGCGCCTGCTGCTCCAACCGTTGATATAGCTGGTACGGGTCCTTCTCACAGAGCCTACGGGCATGAAAAATGAAGCAATCCATCTTAGAAAAGGTAAAAAAAAATTAGTGAGTCTGGACTAATGTGACTCGCCAAATGTAGACTGTGGTCGAGTATTTCATGTGGCATCCCCCCCCCCCCCCCCCCCCACGGCTACTCTGCGCCCTTTATTTTGTGAGGGCAACGTTGCATTATTCTCTGCTCAACACTGCCTAAGACGATGTGGTTAGCTTTCAGAAATGACGAAGCAAGCGGGTCTTTTCCCCTATACCTGGATGATAATAGATGCAATCAGACCATCCTTGAGGAGATATGTCTTGCTACGAGAGGTTCAGACTGAACAGAATGGCGTAAATGAAAACAATAGTAAAACGCTCAAAACTACAGCCATACGAAACTGGTTCTTTCCCTAATCTCCCCCATGTTTACAGTTGAAAATGTTCCCTCAGTGAGTCATGGCACAGCCGATGGTCCTGTTTCAAAAGGAAATACATCACGACAAGGAAATAAAGATGAGAGTTTACGGGGCTTTTAATCTGACTGATACAGTTGAGGTTGAAGTAGTTTCAACTTGTTGACATCATTCCATTCAAAGGTCGTCAAGCCTGACAAAGGCTTTTTTTTTGGTAACGCATCCACAGTTCAATAGAGACCCCTAGTGGACAAATACCGAAAAGAGAGAGATAAGACAATCGCTTCACCTATCGACCAGCTCCTTCATGCCCTCCTTGTCCCTCTCCAAGGGCTGGTCGTGGTCATCTGCTAGCGGTGTTCCTGTCTGACGGTAAATGCAGCGCACCAGGTAGCGAACCTCCGACCAGTGGTTCTGTAGCTGCTGTGACTCCCTCTCTGATTCAGCAGAGATCTCCCTGTTATCAGGAGATGAATTCATTAAAACATGTTTAAAAAAGTAAAAAAAAAAAAAAAATGAATTCCCTTTCCACGGCAATCCCTTTAAACTGACCGTCTCTCGTTGCAGGCTTCACAGCTGCACACTGTATCAGCAGGCATCGGTGCGGTGAGGTCCGGGGCAGGGAGCATGGGTAGTGTAGGCACAGCAGTGGTCAGTCTGTCCCCTGGGGCTGCCTCCTGACCCAGGTTTCCGTTACCCACGGGCATGTGCAAAAGGAAGTCCTGGCTCTGAAGGAAATATCACAAATGGCTTATTGAGATATAGAACAGTTTTCTTTCAAGCTTTCTTTAAGATGCAGGCGAGCAACGTTTTAAAGAAACGTAGCAACTTGCTGTGTTGTTTGTCAAGTCATAATTAGTTATGTTGGTTATGTTCATCGTGCTTTGATGTGGGCTGTGACGGCAAGCACGGTAACCTCACAGCAAGAGGGGCCCCTTTGTGTGGCGTTTACATGTTCCCCGCGTGACAGCTTGGGTTCACTACAGGTTCTTCTCAGTCCCAAAATATGTAGTTTAAGATGAATGGAAGACATGAAATAGTAGGTGTGAAAGTGGTTGTCTGTCTCTGTTTGTCAGCCCTGCTGCCACTGTCAGCTGGGAATCGTCTTCTGTGACCCTGAACAGGATAAGCGGTGAACGATAATGGCTGTTTTGATGTCTTAAATCCAAAACATGCTGCAACAACACAGCATATGACGAGCATAGTAACTCTTTAGCATAGTATCATGTGTAATCCAATGTAGTTAGGATTTTTCAAATATTATTTCCCCAATAATGAAGGATATCTAAATGAAGCTGGAACGTCCGAGTTCTGGATATTGATACACCACCTCAGCATAATCTTTCCCCTTATTCACTACGGCAGCTACAAAGAAAGAAATATCTGCTATGAGCAGAAGAAGTCCAGGCAGAGCAGCTCTGATCGGCCAATCCAAAGAGAGTCCTGCGTCCTAACAGGAGTGTCATGGGGTAAGCGTATTATTAATTGAACCATTGTTAAGTTACACACCTATGTAACTAAGAGAGGAGCCCGGCCGGTCTGGTCTTATCATCGACAAGCTACTGAAGCGAGAATGTTTCTGTTCAGGCAAACCTTCTGCGGCTGCTTCACAGTAAAAGCTTTCCAGTGGTTTGGCTCTGTTTGCTACGGGGCCATGGTATCATGACTCAGCATCAACCCCACTGCTGTGAGGATGCAGAGGAACAATACATTGATGAGGAAACCAAACCCAAACCAAACAGCCACGGCACACCCACTGACCCACAACAAGGAAACCAACCACTCCGACGTACCTGTCAACTTGAAAATGAAGCCTTATCAATAGTATATGAACCAGCTCAGCAACGCAACCGTTACAACCACTTGAGGTACCCAATAAGGTTTATACAACTTTGACTAGTGTTAAGAATTCACTTGCATATATACAAGTGTAAACTTAATCAACTTTGAATCACAGGTCAGTAATGCAGTGCGTCTTTGAGCCCATTTATCGTTGTTGTCGAGAAATCTTGCACCTAACACACTGTACGCATGCGTTACTTATGAACTTCTGCTACAATATCAAATTTGTTTCCTTATCCGAGGATATTAATGATTCAGGAACAAGACAGAACAAGTCAGAGACATGTCATCAACGAGCAAACAGCGATCCAGAATTTGTCTCTGTGTTAATACAATAATTGTTGGTAGTGGAGATGATTACGGTACACTTTTTTTTTGATAGACAAGAGTTTACTTGAGGCTCAGGTCACACAACTGAATGTAGCCAACACACAGCACCGCCGAGTGTCAGCAGCTGTATGTAAACAGTAACGACAATCAGCCTTTGGCTCTGCTTAAAAATTAATAATGGAATATGAAACTATTGCTTACAGTCTAGACAACACATAACTGCTCAGAACTTGCACTTAATCAAAATCACACAAGTAAAATCTACTCGCAATAAAAAATAAATAAAAGACAGTCCCTTCAGTATATAGTAATGACTTTGTATTCCAGTAAAAATTATGTTTAATCACAAGATATTTGCACTTCTACACTGGCGATGTCCTCACAAAGACACATACACAGGCTGTCGAACATAAAGAAGCTCTTTATATGAAGAGGCATTAGTCTCAGACATCATAGCATCATACAACATAGGTCAGAGAGCATATTTCCAGACATGCAAAGCTGATGTGTCAAGCAAATCCAACTACAAAGTGTAAAGAACATTACGGTTACACATACTGAAAAGAACATAGTAGCCGTTGAATCACGGTATTGTCCTTTGTTTAAAGAACTTGACAGAATTTGCATATTTTGGCCTAATTACAATTATTTAGCTGTAGTTCAAAGTGAAGCAAAGTCCAAAATATGAAATAAGAGTATGTTGTTTGTAACGTTTTTTTTTTTTTTTAACGGCAACAGCTGTTTCTTTTGGCTGCTCTGCTTTTCTGGCAAAGAAACGGATGTAAACACGAGAGCTACGCCACTGAAAGACCGGCTGCAGCTGTGCGAGTTAAACGGCAGATGTATCAGCGCTGAGACGGATGCCGATTGGAAACTGTGGAATCATTCAAAAAACTGGAGGACCCGCAGTTCCCTTGCTACACTCACAAATCTTTGTCTTTGAACTTCAAACAGCTTCCCCACAAATTTAGAACTCTCTCTCTGTACCCAGGTGCCTTACCCCCAAAGACTGCTCCAGAGCAGTGTGTCGGTCCTCCTTCTCCACTGTGCGCCTGCAGTCAGAGCACACCCACAGGGGCAGCTGGAGGGCGCTCGGCGTCTTGTTGGGCTGCGCCGTACCGTTAAGGCCCGAGATCCCTGCCTCTGGAGTCACGGAAGTGTCTTTGCGCTCACATCGGCATAAGAGGCAGCTATCGCCGGCCGTGTAGGGGGCCCGCTGGTTCAAGCCGAACGTGAATGGTGTCTGTGGCGAGTGTTTGGTAGGAGTGAGAAGAAGTAGCAAGAGAAAAAATAATCATAAAAAAAGGCACCCAGCCACATAAGCATACATTCAAGCAATCATTTAAGTCGTTTCATTATCATAGAATAGAAAAAACATAACGTGCTATTTTAATAGTAAAAATAAATATAATGAAATACAGTGCAGTTATTCGTTAATGGAAGTGTGACAAACATTACATCAATATGGACTGTCAAACTAAAGCCTTTCTTTATAAAATAATGTGCAAATGGAAAAAAATGGTCTCCAGGATTAACCAATACAGTAAAACTGTTTGATATCAAGGCAGGTCACACTCTACTCCTTTGTAAGCCATTGCATTCTGGGTACACCAGCTGTCTAAACCGCCCCTCTGCACGCCATTAAAACACAGGGAACGTGTTCTTAATGTGCAGTCTCCTCAGTGAGTGAACCACAGAGTGGCACAACACACATAATTACCAGTCAGAAGTTTCAATTAATGATCTCCACAAGGGCACAGTTTGTCAGCGCAAAAAGCGTGTTGCTTTGCATCTATTTTAGCAACATTTTATAGGTGTACCAGTAGTTTTCAGGAAATT
Organism: Clinocottus analis; assembly: GCF_023055335.1. Classification (NCBI taxonomy): domain Eukaryota; kingdom Metazoa; phylum Chordata; class Actinopteri; order Perciformes; family Cottidae; genus Clinocottus; species Clinocottus analis. The sequence goes on along the minus strand of NW_027175954.1, from coordinate 2,527,038 downwards.
TTCAATCTGTGGGTTATCCACCTTCAGTCACTCCTCCAGCAGGGGTATTTTCTGGGGATTTCTTATCTTGCTTGTATATTTTGGTATACTGCAAAGGTCAGACGGGGCGTAAAAACTAAAATAATCTGATTAAATCCAACATAATTGTGTCATATTTTAATACAACAAAAAAAGCAGTACCCTACAATGTTTCTCCCGTTTTGACATCATTTTTTTTTTTAGACATTTTATTTTTTTTGCCTGACCTATTTAGAGTAATTTCTTGTCCGCATAACATAAGCAGTGTGAACAACGTAACAAAAACAACCAGGTGTGGTGACAAAAACACAATATAAAAAAATTCCAGTAAAAGCCACATGACATATTATGGACAGGTGCAGGGTGCATTATTTGATTTGTTGTATGTGTTGAATAAAATATATTGTTGTCAACAATACACGCAAAACACATTGCTACAGCCCGAATGATTACTTACTACATTGATGCACGAAAACAGTACAACATATTTCAACATGCTTAGTCATGAACATGTCAATACCTTTGTTAGAGCAGTCAATAAGACTGAAACACGGGCATGGTTCCTTATATGCGGTAAGGTATACATTAAAAAAAGCACTTATTTGGCCATAATGTGAGTCATTAAGTGTCCTGATGCTGTCATATTCAGTTTAGCTGTTTATCTATGTTTGTGAATATTGATTTAGATCTTAACAATATGAAGTTTGGTTGAGGTCAAATTGTTTGTTCAAGAAAATGTTTCGATGACCGTCCCTTTACATATGGCGAGCTGCTAGCGTAGTGCTGATAACGCATATGCAGCTTTCCAACACTGCTGTCAAAAAAAGTGCTGCAGAGACTGAAATCACTGCTGTAATTGATCACTAAGGGCGGGCTGTCAGTACAACAACACTGGTTCAAGTCACATTCCAGATGTGCAGCGTAAATACAGATGTTGAACCATTTTGATGCCATGCTGCGGCAGATCGCACAACTGTTTTGGTGACCATCAGAATTCAATATATTCTTGATATTTGTGACAGTTACGTCACTTCAGACAATAAACATTTAAAATGTTATGCGTAAAGGCGGATAAATGAGGAGCTACTTAAGCCTTCTTGTAGTGCGCTCCCCCATCTAGTGCGCCTAAAGTTATGGCATAAAAGGTGTGAATATGTTGGGACGAAAAGGGCACGGCTTCGGAAGATGAATCTGTAACTGTGGCCTTACACAAACTTTCGGAAACACCTGATGTGAATTTACCTGAAGGACCCCGGAGAAGTCAGCATTCACCGGTCCTTCCGTAAACTGGGGTGTAACACTGTTGCTTACCTAGGGGACACAAAACAACTAAACGTTTACACAGAACTTCCACACTTGATTAATCAGGGTTAGTGTAATGGCAATTATTACGTTGTGAAAGTAAATGAGTTTACAATCTTCTAAAATGTGTGAAGTAATACCGTCAGGCCTGCTCTGGGAAGACAGGTGGACGACAACATAAACATAATGTGTCCTTAACAGATGGTGAGGCGTTTGGCCCACTTGTACTTAGCAGTGTCGACTTGAGGTTTTCTTTGCGCTTTAGGCAATACGTTTAAAAACTGATTGACCCCAAAACTGACCAACTAACTTGTAAACCTAAATCTTTGAATTGAACAATCAAAAACAGGTCGGTTGCAAATACATTAGCTCACATTTCATGGTGCCACTGTAACGTATGGTTTTGTGTACCTACTTTTGTGCCAATGGCGTAAAACTAAGCTACTTTGGACATATGCAGGTAGTTCGTTTGTTTAGCGTAGTATCTAATGAACATAACAAGATTAGACTCTTTATAACAGCAAGAAAAGTGGAAGGTCAGCTTGTACACATCGAGGCCCGACGGGGCTGAAGTTGTCAGTACTCCTCACTGTTAGCATAAGCTAGCATTAATGTGTATCTGCGTAAAAATAGCCCCACGGTCCAAATGTATGGAACCTTATCGCACTCCTAAATAATCTCCACCTAACGTACCTGGACTGCATTATCCTAAATAAACAAAACAATTAACGCTTCCTGGGTGACTGAAGTTGTTGTCGATTCAGCTGCGGTATCTTAACTTGAGCTAACGAGGGTAGTCACAGCGCATAAGTAGCCCTTCGCTAATGTTTACGACAGTGTAACACAGATATAACGAGGCCAGTTCGACTACACGGCTGCGAGACTAGCCAGCCGACACTGCGCACCACGAAGCTGTAAAAACACCCAGCATTTATCTGCATTTAAACATGTGCATTCACAGCTCCGCATAGGTCGGTTCGCTAGCTGCCCTCCTCGCATCGCTGTCGGGCCCAAATCAGATTTGTGTCGTTGATAACGCTGCTTCGCTAGTCGCCCCCCTCCCCACCCTCACCACCCCCGTTTTGACATCCGCCGGTTCACAACGCATGACACGCTCACCTCTCCGTTGATGCCCGTGATGGACCCGATATTCCCGCTGCTCGCACTGCCGGTTGATAAAAAGCTGACGACCGAGGCAGGTGTCGCTGTCCCCGCACAACCCAGGGCCGAGGCAACCCCGGCCTTGCCACCGCTGGTATTGCAGACAGCGCTGCAACTGCTGCCACCGCCCCGCTTGTTCTTCCTGCGTTTAGCTCCTCGTTTAGCATCGGTTGGACTCATTTTTTTCCCCCCACGAAATGAAGCGAGACAACGTGCCGTCCGGACGTGGCGGGGTCTCGAGTGGAATGTCTGGCGCGATCACTCGGGTGTGAATCCGGGACAGCGATTTAGAGACTCCCCAAAAACGACAGACACTCAGTTCCATCAAAGTGCAAACCGACTTCATAGATTCCAATATGGCCTCTAGCTGTGCTGCCTTCAACTAGGCAGCTTGCGTTGCAACGCAACTGTACGTCTCCCACGCGGGGGCTTCTGGGAAATTGAGTTTGTTGTGTGAGATTACGTTGTAGCAAAGTTAAGTGAAAAAAAGAAGGTACACCATTGGTTATAGCTGAGATAAACATTGATGACTAATACTTGACCCTGGAAATCATGTTCTCGATACATTCTAAAAAGATTTACATGATGTAACGGACTCAGGACATGTAATGTTATGGTTTCAATGTTAATTTTCAGTGAACGTCTCGCAACTTTCTGACGCAGGGTCGCTACAATATAAATTGTACCTTTTACCCAGTTCAACCTGAAACTGTGCCTCATCTCTTTTTTTTGTGCCTTAGTCAGCTTTGGGAAAACGTCTCAAAATGTTTTAGCAATGTTTTGTACAACAACATTTGCATTATTCTACTATCACAGTATTTGAATTATTTAGCTATGACAGACAATTTCAGGAAAGGGCGTACATTATACATGTATTGATCATGTTTCCCAAATTCTACATTCAGAATTGTAAGTTTACAAGCCAAAGACCCACTTTTTTATGTGTTTTTTTTTTTTTACAAAGAGTTTGAAATGATCTACAAACTAAATGTTAAATGTTGTTTCAACAAAAAGACCATGATAACAGTAATGGCATGCATTGCCTGTGATATTTGTCTGTAATTACACAATTAGAGTTTGTGTGTTGGTGTTTTTATTTTATGCTTAAAAAAATTTCTCTGCGGTTGCATGTTAGTTTAAAGTTTAAATGGATTTGACCGTTTCTTATTGAAAATGTATGAACTTGTACATGTGCAATTGTTGAATACATACTTAGAATAAAACACTATTTTAAAGACTAAGACTTGACCAGCATACTAGCCTGTTTATTGTCGTGTTTTACCTCAAAAGTTTAACTTGGTTATGGAACAATGTATTTTTAACTTATTTTAGACCTTGGACACAACCTTGCAATGAGCATATTTGAACAGCAGGGGGGGCTCGCGTGCAGCATAATTTTCGCAAACGATGCGCTGCGTGTCTGATGACAGCCGAGGGCCCGCACATTGGGTCAGTCTTTCCGGGGTTCAAACAGCAAGTCCTTCGTTTATCACGCAGACTGGACGACCATCGGCGGTGAATTGGTAGTATACACATACAGCATTAGCGCCATAGCGCCTTGTCGTCACCGAGGGTCTGAACCGTTACAGCGGCTAACCGTTCGCAGCTAACTAACCTACATAGTTAGCCACGACAGCACACAGGTGAGTTAACGTGTTGACCAAAGTTTTGAGCATCGTCGTTCCCTTGTGGCGTAGAGTTGCACACCTGAGGAAATAGTCTTATAGCAGCCATTTAAAGTGCTTTTATTGAAGTTTTGGTCCGCTGTTTAGCTAGCTTAGGACAGCGTTAGCGAACACGTCAACAGCTCTGATGCTCGTTAACTAGTGGACATCGTTAAGCTAACGGGCTGAAAGGGGTGGAAACTACCGTCACGTTTGTCCGCTGTTTGCTTTTCGAATAACCCTAACCATGCAATAATAACGATGGCACTTAATTATAGGACATTCATAAGTGTTTTTATTACTTTTTGGACGCCCTTGCTAGTCACGTGACCGTGCTGCAACAGGTAGGCTAGCTAGTTGTTTAAACGTGAGAGGCAGTTCCGGGGTGTGAAGTTAAAGAGAGAAACGGTGCAAATGTAGTGCATATGTCAACTGGACGAATAATAGCATCTACGTCGTTTCGTCACTAAAGTACCCAACCTCACTTAGCAATCGCTGTGTCATATTTTACTGCAGGGAGCTGAAAACCAGGAAATTCCCACTTCAGCATTGCCTTGCCAGCACTAAGCTCCCATGTGTTCACCTGTGTCCAAGGCGAGGGTTGCTTTGGTGTTTTAAGTGACTGCCGATATGTGTTTGTTTGTACAGGTCTTATTAATGAAGCATTGAGATCAATAAATCCGGCACAAAAAAAAGATAAAGTAGTCTATATCACAAAGAAAGGCAAGTTACAAAGTGATGAAACCAACCAAATGGTGTTAGATAGAAATAAGTCTTTGCAGGATGTGAGCCAAAATGATCTATCTATTTCTATTTGTACATGTTTTGTGTGGGTGGGTTTGGCCAGTGCTCTATGGATGCATATATACATTTCATAGGCATAGATACTGCAAACAGCAGTATCTAAACAATCAAGTATTGAATATGTATCTATTGTACATACATATCTTTTTACTCACAAAGCATAATTATTGTTAAACAAAATGAGCAAGGAAATACATTGTTTCCAGATAGTGTCACAGCATGGCTGGAATAGTCAAAACATATTTTTCTAAAACAGTCCTGGAACACTTTTTAAATCTAGATGCTCAGAAAAAACAGCAATAGCAATACCTGTTATTAAACGACCCTCTGTGCTTTTGAAATGAAAACATGCATGCCGAACAAGCACTGAGACTTTAATACAATAATTATACATTAACATACAGGCTTAACATGGGAGTAGGTTTGTATTTCACTCTTTTTTATTGTACTGTATTGGTGCAGTCCAAGCAGTCAGGTGGCTTGCTAGGACCCATTTATACCCTTTTATTTGTCTGTTTTCAGGTATGTCTGAAATTAGTCTTGAGGCTGAATCGGGGAAGAACTCAACCGAGGACACTGAGATGGATTGTGAGGGGGCTGAAAAATCGGATGAGAGTTTGAGTGAGGATGAAAAACCGGAGAGTGTAGACGACAGTGACGGGCAAAGAGATGACAAAGACGATGTGCTGTACGACATTGACATTGACAGCACTGAAGAAAATGCAGAAAAGAACGTTGACGAGGCGGATGAGGGCATTCAGAGGGGGGGTGCAGTGATGTGCAGTGACAGCGACGCTGCACACGCGTCTGACAGTGTAGAAAATGGGGGACAGGAGAAAGATCATCATGTTGAAACCGCTGAAACATCGGAGGAAAGTGGAGATTCTCACACTGAAACAAAGGTGATGTTTACCGTCACTTCGGACTCTCAACCTCTCTGAGCGCTTCCTCACTGTGCTTGTGTTCATGTTGCTGCTCCGATTTTTACTTGCCCTGATGGTGGTGGTCTCTTTTCCATACAACCAATTTATTATTGAATTGACTTTAGTTGTGAAGCTTTCTTTCACATAATCAACAACATGAACCTGAGTCATAGCTCAAGAGATTGAGTTTGTTTCTCTCCGGTAGACGTGCCTCAGATGTTCTTCTGCTTTGCTGGAGGTTTTAGAAAAAAAAATGTGTATCTATATATTTATATATATAGATATATAATTAGTTGATGTAGCTGTCGTCTGTGTTGATGGTGCAGTTGGTGGCTTTCTTTCTTTTACTTGTGTGTTGCTCTGTGAGGTGCCTTATGTGTTTGGGCACGATCAAGGGTTCATACATTTCTTCTGCTTTGTATTAATGCTGGCTTATCTCAAAGTGATTGTTGAGAATGAAATTTTTTTCTTTATTATCATGAAATCTCTATGGATATATGTATTAAGTATAGTCGGTAAGTATGCACTTGTATACATTTTGCATTGTTTTGTTTGTACCTGATGTGTAAATGACACCACTTCCTCCTCACAATGTTTCCCTGTTTGTAAGTTAAAACTCTTGAATTCTGCATACCGTCAAACGCGTGACTGGGTAAGTAAAACAGATTTGGAGTCCCGACTGCACATTCTCTGGCAGTCCCACAATCCTTGCGTTGCTGGAATGTGTGACTTCATGTGCTGTTGATTCACATTTTGTGTTTCAAGGCCAATATTACACATCAGATGTCAGGAATTTAAAAAGCAGACGTTTTTGTAAACGCCTAACCCTTCATTTCTAAGCTATAAATGCATCACAGTTGTAACCCAGACTTGTCAGGTATTACGTTCAGATGCGTTTTCCATCCTTTCCGTCTGCAGCTTAAACCCGGCATTGTCCTACTTGGCTGTGTCACGGTCGTCTGTAGTTTGAGAGGCAAGCCATGATTCTTTCCTCTTCAGCTGACGCAGCTAATTGGAGCAATTAAGTTATTGTTGTTGTTCTTCCCTCCCCCGTCATTTTCCCACGTATCCAGGATACAGAACTGTAGGGAACGGCACACAATGACTTACCACACCGTGCGTTTTCAAAGGCTTGAATCATTTGCGGCCACTTTGCTCCAGCAGGATGACATTATGAGCAAGCTGCCTCGCAGAATGTCTGTAGATGTTGGGTTGGGTCGTGTTGGCTTTGAGACTCCTGGTTATCCCCGGCTGAATCAGTCCCAATGCAATATAAGAAGCATCATAAATTGAGAAACAGGCTAGTTCTGCAACAGCCGCAGCTAATTTAAAAGAAAACAAGAGGTGCTTGTCTGCAAAAGTCATTACAATCGGATTTCATTTACACCCTGTTTTTAGAAATGCATGGAATCAGAGATGTGTCTCTCCCAGACGACCTGATTGTACTGGATGTCTGATGATTATCAGGCAGGAGTTTATCTGCAGGAGGCCGGACAAGCCTACCAGTGCATGTCTGCATGCGGGCGTCATATGGTCTTTTAAGTATTTATGTGTCTGTCACATGCCCCAAAGTGAAGTCTCTGTTGCACATGCAAACATGAAACCTTCTCTTTGGTCTTTTTTCAGTACCTTTTTATATTGTGGTTATACATGTAGGACTTCTTTTGCTTCTGGATTTATGAGATGTTGGGTTGGCTTCGAGAGAGCTTGATATCGGCAGGTTCTTGACCAGTTTTAACCTTTTTTATAAACACACACAACCGGTATCAGATGACACATTGTGATAAAAAAATGTTTTTGTCTGTCATTTTATGATCTCATGTCTCTACATTTTTTTTAAGAGTTAACTTCCTTATCGTCCTTTTCTGTGTTTTTCTTTAAGTTTAGTATTATTTAATAAAATTGAAAGCTGGAATCCAATATTAACCCAGTACTTTAGAGAATTTAAGCTGTCGCTAAATACGTCCTCCTAGCTGTGATATGAAATGTGTTATTATATAAACCCATGATTTAAACTTGCTTTGTGTTTTCCCTATGCGAGCAGCATGCAGAAACCAGTCGGTCAGTGTAGACGAGTCACAGATCTCGTTACCTGGTGATCTGGTAGCTATTTGCATTATTTAAGACACCTGTATCTGAAGGAGCTTGTTTAAAGAAGGACATTCTGATTTAATGATTTATTATACATTGTTTCTGTGTCAGCCTCGTTGGCTGGTGTGTCATTAATCCACATTAACCAGCTTTACACTCTCAGACCTCACAGAGCTCTCGCATGTAAAGCTTTTACAGTGTTAGGTCAGTGTCCTAGTTCCTAAGTCCACAGTGATTAGGCCGTAAATTGTACTAAAACCAACACAGCTGCATCTTCAGCCTGGAACTTTCAGACGTCTAGTTTATTATAGGCTGAACAAAACTCATCCACAAACTGTTGTCTCCGCCCCGAGGCTCGGTACGAGCCAACATGTAAATGTGCGTCTAAGTGAACTAGTGTGTCACTGTTCCATTTTAATCCACAAGCACAAGTAGGAGGAACTATGATTTGTATGTTTCCCTAAAGATTGTAGCTCTTTCCCTTTTGATCGTTGATTATATTCAAGGTCAAAGAGAATTTTGTTCCAATGCGTGTGGCTACATTACAGGATCTTTCTGAGTTGGACCACAAAATGACCAGTTATAAAAACACGACACACCGGGTTTAATGTGGGGAGGAGGGAAGTAATTGATGTCACTGTAAAACGTAAGGCCTTGTCTCTGCTAGGAAAGGCTGACATGAACGTGCCAACAAGGAAACAAATGCTGTCCAAAACATCGCTGTGGGGAACAGCAGATGTTTGGAAATAACAGCTTGATTCCCTTTTTTTTGTTTTGCATGGGTGGAGACGTGATGCACTAAAACCTTACAACGCATTATATCATGCGTTTACAATTCTCCACTAGATAAAGAATGCATGCTAGTTGTTGCACAAGAACCTCAGCTATCCTGGTAAATGATGTAATGAGGCATCACAACTGACTTGTACCTCACTACGCTCTTTGTCCTGAAAATTGATGACAGATATCAAAAAAAGAGGGCAGATTTACCAGAATACAGACTTGTTTATTGCAAACATTTTCTTGGGGGTGGCACAGTTTAGCTGAAATCAATTATGTTGCTGTCACTAATATAGTTACCCAGATATCACTTTCATGTCATCACTATTTGGAAGCCACAACTTTAATTGCCAACTGTGGTTTCCTGATTTCCGCCATAGCTGTGTCCACAAGATGGCAGGCCACCACTATTGCGTCCTATTGTGTGTCTTGGATCCTGAGTCCTCTTTTCTTAACGTGGGGTCTCCCTCTTTGACGTTGTTCAGGAAAGTTTTCCAGAATAACCCGCTTCATGTCACCCTGTTTGTTACAGGAAGGCACAATGACTGAAGAGTCCCATCGAAGCTCAGCCGCTGAGATCCCAGTCACCAGCAACGGAGACCTGGATCAGAGCCCTGAGACCGTATTCCAGAGGGTAAGGGCTTTGTTTTGAGAGCAGCATCTGTGTAATTGTCGATATGACTTCACTGAACTTTGACGAGGTCATTCAAGTCCTTACTTATGAAGATTGTGTTTGTAACAACAACAGAACCCTTGTTATGTCTGTCAAAGTTAAATATCGTTCACCTATCATTAAATTGGCTCATTGTAATATTGAAAACTCTGCTTCTGGATGAAACTGTACAGTGCAAACAAATGGGTACTTTGGCGTTGTATGCTAACTAGTAGGACTGCAACGATTAACCATAATTATCTAAATAAATCAGTTTCATTCATGTCCATGAAATATCAAAACACACTTCATTCAAAGTGCAAAACGTTTCCCGTCTGCTCGGAAACCACTAAACTTTGTATTTATTCATTCTTTTCCACAGGACTCTTTCCCCAGTGGCCCCGGGGCCCCAAACTTTTCAGAGTCCTGCGTCACCTCTAGCAACTTTGCTTCAACAACGGAGGGCATCATTGAGTCACGGCCGTACAAAGGTAACGCATCTCTCCCTCAGTGTGTGTGTGTGTGTGTGCGCCGTTTCCTCGCTCACCGTTTATCTGCTTTTCTTCGCAGCGTTCTGTGTTTTTACGAACGATCTTTCTCTCCGCGTACATGCAGCGCTCCACTTTTTTTTGTTTTGTTTTAATCTCGGTGAAATTTGAAAGGCAGACATTTGAATTTGTAAAGGTTGAACATCCAATTGAATTAAATGAGTTTCCTCTGATCTCCGCGTTGTGACCCTCCTCTCCTTTTCATCATCATGCCCTTGTTACAAATGCAAATAAGAAAATCTCCACCATAGACTGGGGAGCTGTTGTCGCCCGTCTACCACCATGTTGCCATGGCTATTTTCCATGTGATTCACACTGTGGTTGAGCTCGGCTTTTGTTCATTAACGCGTTCATCTCTGCGAACACGGAGAGAGCCACCGCGATAAGGGAAAACGCGCTCGGGAAATCAACGTGAATGAGAAGTTCCCGCTTGCGCTTGTGGAGGCCGGATGGCGACGTACTAATGAATCATAACTCTGAATATCTCCCAGGGTCAGCAAGCCTGCCCGCGTCCCCCGTGGCACCTGTAGCGCCCAGCTCGGCTGTTGCTAGCCGCCTGGCGCGCTCTCCCAGCGATAGTCAGGCTGAGAAAGGTACCGGCGGCGAAGGAGTACGACTCGGACAATACTGACTTGTCCCCCATGTGCACACACTGAACTCACTGAACTCACCGCAGGCCTGTCGTAGCTTTCTTTGGTTTTCATCAGTTTCTTACCTGCTCCTTGTTCCCACAGGCTGCACTCCATTCATAATCAAACCTTTCATCTCCTTCTCCTTCCTCGTTCATTGGCTCGCCAGACTCTGTCTTTGCACAAGTGTGGGCTAACTGAAGTAGTTTTCTGCTCTGCAGTGGCTAATGAAATGCCCTTCACACACCCCCGTAGAGTCATTTTTCCGAGGATCTACGTCTCAGGATTTCTTGGTCTGATGAAACCTGTTGGTGCCTAAAGCATTTGCTTGGCTGGGAAAAGCACTGCTTTCACACTTAATCACAGTGGGTTTTCCTGCTTGTAACCTTTGTCCTTGCAAAAGTTCGCACCCATACTCTCCCCTCGTCTCTCTCTATGGTGTCTCGAAAGTGACAAATATCGGAAAAGGTCGTCAGACAAAAAATATATAACAGAATACATCCATAGATCCTTTTTAAAAAGAAGTATACATTTTGTTTCACTCTGCCTTTTAACCTCCTTCAGTTGGTGGCAAAAATCAGTTGATAAAGTAAATAAAAATTTTATAAAAAAACCACAAGTAGCTAAACACATTGCGCATTAGCTTCCTGGCTGAATCCAACTTTCTTTAACAACCTTCAGCAGTCGGTGCTCACAATTGTAATCAACCATTTTTATCTGGTAAGGAAATGTTTTTTTTTTCTATTTTTAGAAACACACACAGTATTTTCATTATTTAAAAGGACAGTGTGTAAGATTTGGTGGCATCTAGCGGTGTGGTTGCAGATCGTGAGAGGCTCTAGTAAAGTAGGAGTCTGTGTTTGGTTTGTCTATAACTGTAGAAACGTGGTGGACTACGTAAAGATAATAGTGTGTGTATAGGTTCCCCGTAATGCTGCATACTGGCCCTTTTAACTAACTGTATTATCATGATTTATTCAGCTATATATATTTGACTTATCTGACAACCTTTTCAACTATATTTTGTCAGTCTCTACGCTCAATATATTCCAGCATTTCCCCTCTATGCCCAAACCTCATTAAAGCACTTTTCCTCACTTATACCATGACTGTTTTTTTTTTTTAAATGGTAAGTCATGACTAATTGTATTTTGATTGTTCATTGTGATTGTAATAACCATAGATGTCACCAGTGTCTTCTAATGCCTCAAATTCAGTGTTGAAGTTGTAGTGTTAACATGGAAATCTCATCACACTGTTTGATGATTATAACGCCTTGAATTGTACCTCCCTTCATTTCCACCACAGCTCTGTAGCCTGCAAACCCAATAACTTAATTACCCACTAAGTGAATGACTTTTAATTGTCCAGGCGCGATGAATGAACAGCCAAAGAGCGGAGCAGTGGTCCTTTCAGATGACTTAAAGAGCCCAGCCATGGAAAAACTGGACCTAGTGAGGAAGTGGAGCATCAACACATATAAAGTAATCCTCTCTGTCCCTGATTTCTCTTTTTTTTATGTCTCTCCTCACCCTGCTTTTTCTCTCATCCTTAGTCCCAATCTTAATCTCCTCTCAGTTCATTAGGGTGTTGGCAGAAAAGTGAACTGTGCCCCAAACTGAAATAATCCTTCTCGTTTTTTTTATTTTGCTGTAGCGACTCCCACCGGCCCCTCTTAATGTTTTTAAAAATCGCTCTGTCCTCTGCAGTGCACCAGGCAGATCCTGTCGGAGAAGCTGGGTCGAGGCTCGCGGACCGTGGACATGGAGCTGGAGGCTCAAATCGAAGTCCTCCGCGACAATAAGAGAAAGTACCAGAATGTGATCAAGCTGGCTCAGACGCTGTCCAGTCAGCTGTCCCAGATAATGCAGACGCAGAGGCAGCTGGGCGACGCCTTCGCCGACCTCAGCCTCAAGTCACCTGAACTGCACGTGAGTCCAAGTATTCAGACGCCTGGTCATCAATCAGATTGCTTTAATGGGAAGCGGCGCGTTCTCTTACTCAATTAAGTGTCCCAGAAAGAGTCCTAAAGTCATGCAGAACTAGGGGTGAGAATCACCAGAGGTCCCACGATACAATATCGTCCCGATACGATATTATCGCGATACATTGAGTTTTGCGATGTAATGCGATTTATTACATTTTTTTTCAACCGCAAATTGTCCCCAAAGGAAAACTTTGTCAACACAAAATAAGTTGATTTTATTATTCATTCTAGGACCAAAATGTTTAGAATTCATCAAATAAAAGATGGATACTCGGCTTCCGTGTATCGATACAATATCGCCACGCAAAATATCGTGATACTATGCTGTATCAATTTTTTTCCCCCACCCCTGTGCAGAGCGTGAATTGGCTTCAATGGCAGTAAAATATCGTGCTAAATTCAAGTGTGGATCCACTTCCTGAGTCCTCTAAGTATGTTAGATGATTTATCTTTATTTCTCCATTCAAATACCATTTTCGTATTTGATTGAGTGCCTTCGTAGTGACATTGTAGAAATATAAGTGTGTATTTTGTATCTTGGACATTAATGCTCTTCTGGGAATTTTGTGCATTAGATTTATTGTTGCAATTGTCGTATTTGTATTATTGTAATGTTTTACTGTTGCAGTTATTAATCTTTATGCCTCTGCGACAGCCGTTGCCGGCTGCATTATGCTTTTTGTTTGTCCATTCGTCCGATCCATTGTCATTTATTCAAAAGGGAATTTCATCAAATTTAAAACAAATGTCCCCGTGGACTCGAGGGTGACATGATCAGATTCTGAATTATTGTGTCACCCTTATAGTTTTGATACCCAGGACCAGTTATGATGTTGGCACCACTGAGGGCAACAATGCTAAAAAAAAAAAGCAAAATTCCCTAAAGCTTGTTTGACTTTGTTCTTCAGGAGGAGTTTGGTTACAACGCTGACACCCAAAAGCTTTTGTCCAAAAACGGAGACACACTGCTGAGTGCCATCAACTTTTTCATCTCCAGTGTGAACACGCTCGTGGACAAAACGATTGAAGACACCCTGATCAATATCAAACAGTATGAATTTACCAGGTATGTAATGCATGATCATCTCCAAACCACGAGATCGTATCTCACCATCAGGGGAGACGGTTTCAGCCCTGGTTGGATTTTTTGTGAGATCCAAAACATTTTGCCTTAAAAGATCCCTATAGAAACTCTACTGTCCTCCCCTCAAGCACTGTAAAGTGTGTTGATTGTGTTGTCTTCTGCAAGAACAAAACCTTATGTTTGCTTTCGTAACAAATGCCACATTCTTAACAACACAAATGCCCTCTAAGTCTTAATGCTAGCTAACATGTACACTCTCATACAGTCAGGCCCTTCATGATAATGCATCTGCACAGACATATTCAAACTATACATGTGAACGAATGCATATTAAAGCTGTTCGTTTGTATTCTTTCATACAAAAAATACATTTTTTCATGCAGTGTTCAGTCACATTTGAACATATCCTCGAGATCTCACAGGTCTCATAAAGAAGTGTAATGCATTTATTTGATTTCTAACAGTCTGGGCCCCGATAGTGATGTTTGTTTTGAATACCGCACGTCTAGGGTCGAGTACGACGCGTACCGCACGGATCTGGAGGAGTTGAATCTGGGGCCACGTGACGCCACCACCATGCCCAAGATCGAGCTCTCCCAGCAGCAGTTCCAGGTCTACCGCGAGAAGTACGAGAAGATGCGGAGCGACGTCTCCGTCAAGCTGAAGTTCTTGGAAGAGAACAAGGTCGGCTACAGAGTTGTTCTGCTCGACGTACCAGCGCCGACGCGGCGGCTTTACGTTCCAAGTCTGCTCACGGTCTCTTTATTTCCCATTCCTGTCCCCAAACAGGTGAAGGTGTTGCATAACCAGCTCATCCTGTTCCACAACGCCATCGCTGCGTACTACGCCGGAAATCAACAGCAGCTGGAACAGACACTCAAGCAGTTCCACATCAAGTTGAAAATGCCAGGTGGGGACAGTCCATCTTGGCTGGAAGAGCACTAATCACTCCGTTTGAAGCCACGGCGGCTCAGTTTGACAGGAAATGTCAAATTCTGCAAGATCCTTCCTCCTCTCCCCCCCCGCCCCTCTTCAACTTGACTGTAACTGCCTTTCCAGCTTTCACAATTGTAAATCTTTTAACTCAATACGCAAAATGGTAAAAACAAAACAAAAAAATCCTACAATCCTTTTACTCTTGTTGTTAAATCATCGTTTTCATCTTGCAGTGATTTGAAATCATAGGATACGCACTTTTTAAACTTGTTTGATACATCTGATGAACAGGAGTTGCTGCAGTCAACACGTTTGGAAGCTGTAAATGGCCTTTTGCAATCCAGCGTCTGAATGTTGTTCCTCAGCACAGCGGACGTGTTGGATCTGTACGGACAGCTACGGGATCCAAATGACTGCCGGCTCCACATAATTTACAGTACTCTTATCGGTCGACTGAGATCTCGACGAATACTCTATGAAAGTCTAATCCGGAGGCTTGAGGAGACTCTGAACATGAATTCTCTCATTCAGATGGATGGATCATGCATGCAAACTGGCCACCAAACTCTGCTTTAAAGTGGTAGTTGGATATTTTGAGGAAAAGCGCCCATTTGCTTTTTCTTGCTGAGAGTTTGTTCAATATAAAACAGACAGCAGCAGGTTAGCTTAGCATAAAGGCTGTAAATGGTTAGCTGTCGGGGTAACCCGACTCTCTCCAAAGGTGAACGACGTACAGCCTCCCAGCACCGCTTAGGCTCACCAATATGAAGACCAAAGGGTGAATAAGTGTGTTTCACAGAGACGGGCTAACGGTTCCCCCTCTGATTACAGTCTTTATGCTAAGCTAAGCTAACTATCTGCAAGCAGAAGCTTTATATTTAAAGTGCAAACATGAAAATGGTTGATCTTCTCGTCTAACTCTCGAAGTAAAAACAGATGAGTATTTCCCAAAATGTAAAACTATTTCTTTATATCGATATGTGAAAATCATGTTTATGTCTGTTCACAACAAACGCTGCACGTTGTGATATGATTATGCTGACGGGATGCTACTCCTAATCGATATTATTCTCTGTTTGGCATGTGACTGAATGGGTAAAAGTGTTCGATTCTCTTCCATCCCCAGAGAAAAAAAATGAAGGACCAGCCTTATGTGACTAAATGTGCCTTAAATTCTTGAATTTTTGTTCTTCTCTTCCCTCCTGTGCTTCGATATTTGATCTTATGGTTGGGGAAGAAAAAAAATTCGCTTTTACTTCCGGTTTTCATGACCAACTCAAAGGAAGAGACTGGACCAAACACACTCTCAGAGGACCGTACAGTTGGAGCCTGTGCAACTGTACACGTTTAAACACTCAACACAACACACATAGGATATCTGTGTTAAACACTCCAGCAACATTCAGAGAGTCTAAATGTGTCGTTAAGGCTTGCTGTTCTCAAAGATATTTATCCATATTGCACACGTGCACATTGATGCATTTCAGACTAATTAAAAGAAACTGTATATGTGAGGTGAGAACCAAAATATGATTAATGTTTTGTAAATTTGAAAAGACCGGCATCCTTTCGTCAGAGCTGCAGAACGGTTTGTTTCATTTCGGCTATAAAAGTATATTTTCTAAAGAGGACATGCGCTGTTCTGGATATCCAGCTGTCACGTCCTCAACTTTTGTGGATTTGTACTTTTCCTATGGCTCACCATAGCGGTTTGTGAGTGTGAATCTTGTACAACAATCTATTGTTTCCCTGAAATAGACTGATATATATTTGTAATTTTCTCTATTTTACCTTGTAGTTTACAATCAATGCTTTGTTTTGTTTTTTTGTTTTGTTTCTCCTGAAGACCTATAGAATGATGTGCTAGTACTAGTATTTGCTACTCGGTCTTTACCTTTTTGTAATGATAAAACATTAACAAATGTTGAGCTGAGAAAAGGATTTGGAATGTTGTGTAAACTCTTTTGGGGAAGATTAAAGTTTCTTTTCTTTATCATCTCGTGGTGTTTTGTAGCAGCTGTTTGTGTGGAAAGTCACCACCAGGGGCCAACAAAGAAGCACCAAGCGAGAAGACGATGTCACTGAGGGGGCAAGAAAAGCTTCTGATATGCCCCGATGAAATATTACAATTATGTTTAGAATAAACCTTTTGCATTCATCCTCATCCTCTTTTTTTGTTCAGCTGTGGTTTTATAGTCTGTTGACCTGTGGATTATAAATGACTTGTGTTTACTTAAGTCCAGGTGCTTTTAGGTTTCCTTTTTCCTTTTCTTTTTTTTTAGGTTTTCATGATCACGACCCCGCCGCGCCCTCGGGTATACACTTGACAGGATCTGGTTAATCCTCTGGAAAGCCTCGGGGATGTTGGTCGGCGACTGTGTTGAGGTACTTTGTCAATTAAATTATCAAATAGATTTCCTTTCATCAGACTCACAGCAGCAGGTTAATGTTTCTCAGTGGCTGCAGTCTTCAGACGTCAAGTCATAACGGCGATTTAAAAAAAAAGCAAAATGCTTTATTTGTAAATTTAATTTGGTAACCTAACTATTTCCATCTATTTTGTTGCTCAGTAATTTGTGCATGGATGGAAAAATGTACATTTTTACGTGGGAAATGCATCTGGTCCAATATTTTTTTTTTTTTTTCAAACGTTATAGTGTTTTTGATTTTGTGCCAACGTGAAAGTGAACCCCCTCGTCTCCAGCCGGTCAACCCGAGTGGACTTGTGAACCTTTTTTCCTGTGAGAGAAAAAAAGCTTCATAAGTTGTAAAATCATGATATTTAAAGCAGCGATTAACTTATTTAGGTCACTAGTGTAAAACAAAACAACATTTTCTTGGAAATTGACCTTTTCTTCTCCAGTAAACCCCTGAATCCTCTCCTGGTTATCTTTTTGTTTTACTTTTTCACAATTGTGAACAAGTTGTGGATGAAGAGTTCAACTCGTAACGTAAATTTATAACAATTCAGATTGTGAGTTAAAGGTTTAAGCAGTAAAATGTTCTCAAGTATCCAATATTTTGCTGCTTTATCTCAAAATGAATTGATTTGATGGATTTTTGCAATGTCAAAATCCTCCAAGCAGCACAACCTTCATATGCATGTGAAATCTCATAAATGTGATGTAATAAAAGTATATTTTTGCTAAAAATGAAAGTCAGATGAATAACTCTCAAAACCAATGCTGGAAAAAAACGTATTATAGTAAAATAGTACAGAGTAAGGTCCGCAAAAGTGAAACGCATCGACCCCATTCATGGCATGCTTTATATATATATATATATGTTATTGGATTCATATTACAGATGCATGCACCTGAACGCAGCATTTTATTGTTGCAGTTGGTCAAGTTGGAGCCAATCTACTCCAGCCAGATACACAGTGGAGTAAAAAGTACACTGTTAGTTGTCTAAAAATGTCAACACATGCCCTTCAAATGTATACTTAATGGCAGCACTCACGTAAAAGTACCTCGTCACATGAACTCACCTGATATCGCTGGCTGCAGCCTTAACATTGCACCAGTGGTCACAAGCAGCGTTTGGCGCGCGCAGGGGACACGTGAACGCGCCTGCTCCACCTGCCCCAATCACGTACGAGGAAGCTCTCCCCGCCGCTGCCGCCTGCTGCTATTGCTGCTGCTGCTGCTGCTGCTGGTGGTGGTGCTGGTGGTGCTGGTGGGTGTTTGTGCTCTGAGCTGCAGCCCGGCAGCAGCTCACCTGACCGGCCTGCTAACCTGAAGCGCGGCGCAGATTTTCTCCTCTGAAAAGTATCGACCACTAACTCCCGACGGCGTCGGAGCGCGTGACGTGTCCCGGCGAGCCCCTCTCACATCCCTCCCGGTAAGTCAAGCAGGACGGCACCGCCGCATCACTCTGTGTGTGTGTGTGTGTGTGTGTGTGTGTGTGTCTGTGTGCGTGTGTGTGAGAGAGAAGTCCTTGTACCGTTACAGCGGTGCCATGCGCGGCGCATCTTGAGCAGCGCAGGGCGTTTGACCTTCCCACCGCTGTGTCTTTTCGCTCTGATGGGGACAGCAGACGGTGTCCTGCAATGCAGGCAGGGTCCGAAATGACATCATCATGAAGATTTAGTGCAGTTTGAGGCCCCGGGTCTGTTGCACTACTGTGTGCTGGCCGTGCAAACACTCCAAGAAAACATTGGCTCGTTTGTATTGTAAAGATTGAATTAAATGATCGGACGTGTTGGAGAGACCACACATGCAAAGTATTACTTAAGAAATGAAGAATTTTCAACTTGTTTAATGTCTTTAAAACAACATTGTAGTGACACACAGAGAAGTCGACACATTCTGTGACAGTTTTCATGGTTTTTTTGTGTTACATTATAACGTTGAATTTTAAGGTTGTTTTTTTTTAACACTGAACAACAGAAAACGACAACATGCCATTATCAGAATACTTTTATTCAATACATTGTGTTGTGTTTTTCATTTTGTCACTTTCAGTCCGGACTGTCATTATGCAGATGACTGGAGCGTTTATGTTTGGCTTGATCCAAATAATGTTCCAATATTTGCATTATATAGTTTTGTATTTGGCAACCATGTAATGCTTTTCCCAATACTTACTTTCCCACAAAATCTTTGTTTTAATTAACCAAAACTCGCCAAAGTTCTCATATTTCAAATGCATTTTCACAGCCAGACACACAGGAACTTTTGCCAAAATACAACATTTATATTGACCTCAGAAACTATCTGAGCAAATAAACGATTCAACCGTTCCGATCTGTCGAGACATTCAATGCTAATTTTCCGTACTTTACAGTTTCTGATACTTCAGATGAACTTAGTTTGGACTTTGTATGTTTGATGGGCGTTTTTATCCCACGTTAAAGTGATGACTGCAGCAGGAAGCAGTGTTTCGGTGTTGGCGGTGGTTGTTGTGGATTCACTTACAGGACTTACAGCCCTTTTACTTCAGCATGTATGGCTTTATAACTCGACCCCTGTTGGTTTTGTTCTGCACCTCAGACCCTGGCTTCCTTGGCTTTTGTACCCGACTATACATGCTGGGATGAATTAGAGGGCAATCCATTCAAGTGTTGGGAACAATACACCCGTGGAAAAAAAAAAAAGGGGGTTTCTCCCCGGGTCAGGTCAAGGGAGAGGGCGGTGTCACCCCGCCACCACCCACCCCGGTTGCTGTGGAAGCCGAGAGCAACACGGAAAACTCAATTCTCTGACGTCATCCCCCTGGGAGGAAGATGTTGGGGTGCTTGATTTATTTCTGTGGGAGCAGGAGAGGTGCTGAACAGTGTGTCCCCGACTTTGGTCAACTCGAGTGGTCTTTATTGCCCGAAAACCCGTCCTCGTCTTATAAATGCTTCCATGAAAAACAGTAGGAGAAAAGCAACAAAAGTAGACAGAAAAAGAATCAAAGAGCTCTCGGTTGCATGCCTCCCTCTCTCTCTTATGTCACACCCCCAAAACTCCCACCTGTTACCTCCCAGGTCTGATAAAGAAAGTCCAAAATAAAACTGAAGAAAAGTTTGAAAACAAGGGTGCTAAAGTAAAAAAAATCAAATGCAAAATTACAATATCTGTCTTGATACATATTGTTTTGGAGATTTCTGAACATTGCTCAGTGGCGTTGGTGTTTCAGGAGCGTCTGCAATGTGACCCGTGTGCCTGTAAGGAGGGTTTCGCAGGTATTACGCTGTATTCTAATGAAGCCTGCCGTGTCTCTGGGCCCTTGGGCAAACACTTTTCCCCACCGCCATGTAAACATGTTTGCATTCCCTCCGTGTTTCCCTGCCGTTGTCTCCATGGTGAGCTGAACACCTGCTTTTATTCGTCACGTATCTATCGTACTAACCTCACTCGGGATCTGTTGCTCTCACCCACATTCGAACCAAACCAATCGGCCACGCGTGTCATCCTGCTCCGAACGTAAACTCTGTAATCCTCCGTGGCCGACGTCGGTTTAGTGGCGCACGAGACTGTGAAAGCCAAGAGGTGTACGGAGAGATTTGCCTGAAGCTGATCTCGGCAGCGTGGCTCAGATTGCCGGAGCAACAATCGCAGAGCCAGAGGTGCAGCGGTGTGCTGCAGGCCGGACACCGATCACCTGTGAACAAAAGAACAAACGGAAGAAGAGTCAAAGCTCTGTTTTTGATCCGTGGCTTCGCAGATGGTGTACTTTGTCCCGTCTCTTCCCTCCTCCCCGCCATTTCCTCGCCTGAGTGGGTTTTGTTTCACCTGGTTTGGTTTTTCTGTGGGTGAGTAATGCCTTTTGTATTTTTTATTTGGAGGTTCAGTGTTTGTTTAACTAAGATCTGAAGCGTAACGTGTTCTGGAAAGCTTCTGTGTCATGTATGCGGCAGTGTTGAAGTGGGTCATATGGATTCATTCCTCTGTGTTATAAAGTATAAAGTAAAGTTCAGAAAACACAAAATTGTTGTAAACCTGACAAGTTTTAGTACTAAGGTACAAAACATAGAAGACATGCTCTCTCCTCAAAGCCACCAGACTCAAATCATAGAAACATTTTAACTCACTTCATTCATTCATTCATTCATTCATTCATTATGGTTAGTCTCACTCTTTGAGAGTTTGAAAGAGAGACTGAATATGTAAAAAAAAGAAGTTGCATTGTAACTGTTACAATGTTAATTGCTTCTTCGTCTGTCCATTAAACACCAGTAAACAATAAACAGATAGTAATGTAATATTCAGTAATAGTAATGTAATATTCAAATAAATTCAAATTCAAATAAATGAGTGGAGAATGTATTTTAACACCTGTCAGTATTACCCAGGTGTACCTAATAAAGTGGCAACTGAGTTTAGATACTACGGTGTCGAAAAAATGTCTGAAAATTGACACATTTTGGCTGTCCTGTGTTATATATCATCATGCCCAACAATAGTCATTCATTAGTTAACCTGCATATTATTGTTTTAATCTTGGATTGATTGTTTAGTTTATAAAGTCTGAGGAAGTTTACGGCAATGGGAAAAAAAAAAAGAGAAAAGCAGCAAATCCTCACATTTGAGAAAGCCGAAACCATTTTTGCCGAATAAATGATGAATCAATCGAAACATGTCAATCAACTACAGTGAAAGAGTCCACTCCTCACTCCAGCAGTGTTAGAAATGCTCTCCGAAGTAAGTTTAAAGATCGATGCGTGTCATTAAAACAAGTCATTACTTTGTATTGTGTGGGATATTATCATCCTGAGCCCGACATACACGCGCAAAGTTCTGAACTATCAGCGGTTCACCATCAAAACTGCAATGAGTGAGACGTGTTTCTGCCTGCTCAGTCGTTAAGAGGATAAGACTCCTTGTTTGTTTGTGTCGGGTTTAGAAAGGTTTAACCGCTGGGTTGTATGATTAGATGAATTCCCTCCTCAGTTACAGGTTAGCCGGCTGTAACCGGTGTTACGGGTGAGATAGTCCTTCATATTAGTCTTAGCAGAACCCGTCTGAAGCTGTTTAAACAGTCATTGCCGGCGCGGCATCGCGTGCTTCTGCAAACTCGCAGCTTTAATCTTCAAAATCTGAGAACCTCGTTTCAGACGCGGGCTGTTATTACCAGATTTGTGCTAAGCTCGGGGGATACGTTGCGTTGGGGGCGACAGCGTCTGCACACAGTCTTTACGAGAACCCTTCCTTCTCCGGCCCTGCAGGTGTTGGCGCAGCAGGACGAGGCAGAGGGACGGCACGCTTGTTTTTCGTTTTGCAGTGGAGGGTTTTCCTTTTGCCGCTATGCATCTCTGTTAGATTGTTCCTCAGCATGCAAGAACAGCATCGATTACGTGTTGCTATGCGGAGCTGATGTGATATAGGATATGATTTGTGACAGTGTTGGCCCTCTTTGTGTTTCGGCCGATCTCCAGCTTTTAATTCCAATAGATCTCATATTATTAATAAGATCTTCACTTGTTGAGGCTCCTATAAGACCTGCAGTCTACAGGCTGCACACTGTAACAAAGAGTTTGATGTGCTGGGAGTCTTCATGTGTTAATAATTATGGAGGGAAGTTCCTCCATTAACTGTTGGTAAAGTAAATAACTCAACTTGTTATCTTTTTTTTTTTTTTAGCACCTTTCATACAATCATGCAGCACAAAGTTCTTTACAGGCCAAGATTAAAACAGCATGAACAAATACAATAAATTAACGACAATTACAACAATAACATATTAAGATAGATTAAAAAAGTCACTAGAATAGGATCAAGAGATAGAAATACAATAAAATCAGTGATTAAGACTTAAACTAAGGCAGGAACTGACGAGGCACCTTAAGATTAATCTAAATAAACAAAACATTGGCGCATATCAAACTTTTATAGCTTGAAGTCTCAAATTGATGTCAGATAAACTTTTGAAACCTTTTTTTTGTGGTTTTTATTCTTTTATCACTTGCATTAAATCACATTGGAGGTTTTCTTAATCTGACAATCAAATCTTAAAACTAAACCGATGGTGCTGCTCCATCAAACACTACAGTAGCACCAGAGAAACGACCGTTAAATACATATTACGGTGCCAGTTTTATGACGTATCAGTTTATAGGTCACGGGCATTCTTCTAAAACTGAGATCTCCGTCATTCCTAATGAAGAGAAGCTCAGTCAGGAGATGATGCGGTCGCACTTCATGACTCATTAAACAGGACTCGGTGCAGCAGCAGAACTGGATGCCATAATAACCCGACGTGATCATTAATCAGAATATAAGAGCCCGAATAGCCCACGAAGTGTACTTTGCAGACCGCACTACGTAAGCCAGAAACCCACATCGCCGCCGTAACAACTCATGGATAAAACTCTGTTGTTGAAGTTTCAAACGACTCGACTAGAAGATATTCGCCGTCGTCCAATTGTCCTCAACGATGAAACTAAATACCCGCAGAGTCATTTGTTTCAATCCTCAAGCGTCAACAATTCCATAATTGACGTTCAGAGGTTCATAATCAAGCTGCGAACCAAACTTTATGAATTAAACCGGCAGCCCTGTCACATGCAGCTGACAGCCTTCCTCCCACTCTGAATGGGACTTTGACGCAGGGAGCGATGGAAGAGAGATTGAGGACTATTTATAGTACCGCTCGTGAATTGTGTGCCAATTTTGAGACGGGAGCAGAGGAACATCAAGGACAGTTTTAAGGCCATTTTAATTGAGCTGAATATCAAGCAGGACCTGTATTTTAAAAAAAAAAAAAAAAAAATGTAGAGGCCAGCGCGCCGCAGACGTTTAAAAGAAGCTGTTTGTAGAAGACGTCTCACTTTTTAAGGAGCATTGTTTTTTCCCCCATATCTCTTGCCTCTTCACGTCCTTCAGGTCGAATGATTATTGCTGACAGACAGAGATCTTCCTCTGCTGACATTTATCAGATGAAGCTGTGACGCAGAGGTCCACTTTCTTTTAATAAAGCAGGTTTAGTTTCACATGGCATGAAGTGCTAAGTACTGTACCTTGGCCTCCTCACTCGAGACACATAACAGCCATGTAATAATCCCCTTAACGCCAGTTTTTGCAGATTTGAGGGTGAAGAAACTGTTCAGTGTTGCTAATCCCCCCTGCAGAGCCGACTGTATCGTTGTTTTGGAGGTTGTTGGCCTTCAGCGAAGCAGTCAGCCTGAATTCTTGATGGAGCCCGACTCTTTCTGCTAAGTTATGTTGAAGTTTCACGTCACATGCTGCAGCTTTAATCAGAGTCCCCCCGCCCTCTTCACCTCTGGTACCACATAATGACTTCCGGCTTTTATCATGGATTAAATTAGGGATGGTTTAGGAAACAAAGAGCCGGGTAGCAGCCGGGACTTGAACTCTGAGGTTTGAACAAAAAGCTGAAAGCTAAGCAGACTGGTTGCAGTGAGTAGAGGAAATGAAGGAGACTCCCTTGATGGGGATTATCTGATCGGAGAGTTCGGAGACAGAGAACTGACACGTTCATTGATGTTTTCGCTCAAAAAGTACAAATCTGGATTGCTTCGTGCCAAGGGAGTCAGCGCTGGAAGTGTTTTAACTCAGTCGTCCCTTTAAAAGGTGACTTTGAGCTAATTTAGCCCTTAAATATTCACCCACGCACAGCATTTATAAGACTGATACAGCATTGATTTTCAGTCATGTTGGTGTTGAGATGTTTTTGTATGTAATCTGAGAAAAGATCTGTCGTATGTTGACCTTGGATTCATTAGTTATTTTTTCAACTGCATGGTTTATCCATTCATCTATTTTTCTGGTGCTAAAACAGGCCCCGGGCGATTTTATAATACTGGGAAGCACAGACACATAATGTGATATGAATATCAATGAATCCATGCACTTAGTAAATCACATCAAAAAGTCTTCAATTTCAGGTCTTGAACGGCGCAGAGACCCCGACACAGCCCCAAACGTGTCCATTTTCCTCGAGATAAGACCCAGAGGTTGAATGCATTTCACCCTTCAACAGCATGTTGCGTCCTGCTTCATGAATCTTACACCGAGCCATGAAAGCACACAGGTGACTCGCTCCTGGCTCAGCACCGCGGAGTGCGTCTCCGCTCAGGAGAGCAGCGGCCGGGTCTGAAGAGGATGGTCGCGTTATTCACGGTGACATGAATCATTTACTCCGTCAGCTTCTGCCAGGGTTCACTCAGGAAAACACCGGCACAACGGTACCAAGCGCTCAATCGCTCAAAATATTTGACAAATCCAGGATTTCCTGAATAAAAGGGCCCCCTTGTCCACAGCGCTGCCCGATTAGACGACTGGTTCTGCTGTGTTTTTGTTCTGGCGTCGTGGCGCATTACACAACCAGGGGCACGGGGTACTGCATGACCCGCAGGTCACCAGATGTCTGACGTTTGGTGCGCCACTTCGGTGCATTTTGTCCGATTGTGTGACGCGGAGGCAATGCACACTTTATTTAAACCGAGAGCTACATTGGGTCTGAGGCCGGGAGCCTTTTGGTACTTCATGGCAGACCAGATGTATTTGCTGTGAATACATTAGTCCGTCGCCTCTCTGCTGTTGCCTAGAACCGCTCTGCTGTAAACGTTTGGCTCTGTTTGCCGCACGCACCTAAAAGGTGTCATTTCATTTCCTCTGAGCGTTTTCGGCAACACGGTCCTTTTGTCTTTGGTATCCAGGCAGTCATGGCCGTTTGTGTGTGTGTGTGTGCGTGTGTGTGTGTGTGTGTGTGTGTGTGTGTGTGTTTTGTTGCTGATAATATGCTCCGCTCTCTCTCTCTCTATTGTGTCCTCTATTGTAAACACGACATGGAAATCAGAGATAAGCCGGCGCTGTGAAGAAGAGCCGCGACGATTCGTCGATTTGTTGTCAAGTCTTGAATTTATCGCCCGCTGTTTTGATAGTTGAGTAACTTTACCAAAGAAAAAGAAAATAATATTGTAGAGTATATTTTTAAACTTAATATCTTTTAATTGTGGACAAAAAAAGACATTTGATTTTTTTTTCACCATTTTATGAACAACCAATTTATTGAAAGACAAATAAAGTAGTGGACATGAAGTCCCAGAAAACATCTGCATGTGTATTTAGTTTTTTATAATTATAATTAACGTACCTATAGGTTCAGTCATATTAAAGTAAATTCAATGATTTAATCTGTTTATCTGACAAGAGAGACACAAAACAAACAAATCCCCAGTGTAATAGTAAAGTCAGAAGGATTGTTTCCGGCTAAAACTTGTGCTAAAAGTCAATGACAGTTGTGATAATTGTTCAACTATTTTTAAGCTACCAGACAAAGGGCGACTCTGTGATGATGTGTGTCCTTCCCCCCTCCCGCCTCCTCACCACCGTTTGGACAGGCGGAGATCAAAAACAAACATGTCCGACAGCGACGTCCCACTGAGCCGACACAAAGCGTCTCTCTGCTAACGAGCGTCGCCAAGGTAATGATGAAGGAGCACGGCTGGGCAAATTCCTCCTGAACGCACCTCTTTGCCCCGACGGTGTCAGTGAAAGACCTCCGCTCTGCGGGGCGTTCACTGACCCTCAGGAAGCTGAGGTGGAAGTTAGCAACGCGGGGATTATCATAGCGGCCGGTGGCGCCTTGACCTCCAGCATCGCAAAGTAGTGAGTGAGAGATTTTATTTGTTTTGGAGCCGGTGGCTCCCTGCAAGCTTGTTGACAGCTACCTCCGGTTCAAATCCCGCTTCAGTTTTTTTTCTTTTTTTTCCCAGAATGTTTGAAAAAAGGAAAATAATCCGTCAGCAGTCAGAGGTCTCTGTGCGTCACGTTTAGTTTATTATGAAACTAAACAAGTCTCTTCACGCTATTCTTCTAAAAGATGTTTGCTCCCCAAATCTCACATGAGTGGATCAATATCGTGACTGCAAACAATTCACCTCATTTCCATACTCACCGGCCTCTTCATGAGCTGACAGTCAGATTATTAAACTGAAACCAATTTTGAATTATTTGATAAGCCAGAATGAATTGGTTTCAACCTCTATTATGACTGTAAACTAGACATCCTTGGGTTTTAGACAATTACACAGTCACAATCGCAATTTGTTGGGACTTTTTAGACCATTAATTCATTGACTGCTCAAGAAAAACATCGACAGTTAAGGAGTTGCAGTCCTAACTGACGCACAAACGCAAGACAAACGACAATAAAGAAGGGCCACTACGCAGACACAATAAGTGTGAGTATTATTTTGGGTTTGGGGCTCAGTGAGTGTCCTCCGTCTGAACCTCCACCTCGGATGTGTCTTATATTCCCTTGAGACCGCTGCCGTACATACGTATATGCATTCATGTTAACGTTGCCCTGCTGATCTGGTCTGTGTTACCTGTCAAAGACTAATGAAGTGGGATACCTCCTGTCACGAATGGAGACCGATAGGGAACGCCTCGGGGGCGACTGCAGGTGGGCCTCCATCCCCACGACCCTGTGTTCATTCATGGCAGCAGGTGGAGGATGTGGGCAATCCGGACCCACCGACTGCGTTTCTGCCCCTCAGGGCTTCTCCGTGTCGGGTTACTGACAGGTGTGCTTCCTCTGGGAATCATTTCAGGCAAAGGAGCAGTTAGGCGTCGACGCCTCGTGGGCTGGCCGAAATATAATTAAATGAATGTGAAATACCAGAAATCAATCACTGTCACAGAGCTGATTTCTTTAGAGAGGCAGGATTAATGTACCTGGAGCCTAAAACCCGGGAAAATGAGCTCCCTCTGGTTCCCTTTCTCAACGGCGAGGGGTTTTCTGAATTAGTTTATTTGAAAGTGGCCTGAAATGAGGTCTGTGGTTAACTGGAGCTGAAGATAGTTTAACATTTTGCTCTACGACGTTAAAACACGCGTTTGAAAGGGTGGTTGCTAACAAGTAGCCAAGTGGGACTTCTAAACATCATCACAATGAACACTGTTCTGACTTAAACTTCATGGTGGTAACGTGAAGTCATGCGACTGTGGCTTATTACGTCTGCCGATCCCATTTACGCTTCAAAGATCACGAAAGTGGTGTTCATTTGTGATCCTCCCGTTAGCTAGCGTAGCGTAGCCTGAGGTAAAAAGTTTCATAAATCTGCGTTGCAGCACCGCTGAAGCTCATTAAATGACACATGACGTTGTGTTTTGTTTGTTTAATTCATAGAAAAACTGGAAATAGTTTAAGATTGAATTGGATACCACCCTCATGCATCAAAAATAAAGCTATGTTGCTAATTGGCAATCACGAGGCTATGCAGGCGATTAGCTTAGCACAGCATGAAACTCAGTGGGAGTTAGCGTTTGTGCTTTTTGAAGGACCTCAAAAAGGCTTTTTTGGACCCTGCAAGTTTAAAAATCACTATTTGTTGTTTAATGGTTTGGTGCTGGACTATTTATCGCCCAGGCGCAGTGACTTTGGCGTCTCAGGGCTTTAAATTATTGCACTGATCATTTTGAAGCATGCTTCATGAATTCAATATACATTGTTTAAACTGCTTCACATTGTTTCTAGTATGCTAAATTAAATTAATCTCAGGAAACCACCTGCTAGCCGTAGCTTACAGACATCAGAGCTCTCTGCAAAACCACCAAATACATGTAAATCTCAAAATAGCAAACTATTCCCTTTTTAAAGCAGCTGAGATGACCAGAGTAATGAGAGAAAAGGTAACGAGAGAGACGGACAGTTTAACTGTTTTGTTCCTTAGTTCTCCGTCGCGTCTGTTATGTGTAGCCACGTTTTTAACACCACAGAAGAAGATGACTCGGCGTGAGGTCAGCTGTTCTCACAGAGTCTTGTGAATTAGACATGAGCGACGGTGAGGTCCAGTATGAGGACGGCTCAATGCGCAGGCTGATGTTGGCAACATGAGGCCATCTGTGACGTCTGCTTCATTCATAATTCACACTCCCTGTGTATCAGGTGGAAAAGGCTGATAACTAATCGGAGGGGCTTAATAAGATATTAAGTTGTATAAGGCGAGCGTTGATTCGAGGAACCACAAAGTGGCCATTAATGCAGTATTTTGTCCCAATTTATTATTATTTATATCATAACGCATCCCAAAGATAGAAAATTAACAAATTGCTGACAACAATTATCTCTCCCACCCACCACTACACCTTTTAATTTATTTTATTTTTTTGTCAGAAGCGCCACTCGTCTCTTTGTTCAGGCCAAGAAGAGTATCAGATCACTGCAGCCACGTCCAGTGAGTGATGCGTTGTCCTGAAACAGAATCAGTTTCCCTCCAACAGAGAGAGAGAGAGAGAGAGAGAGAGAGAGAGAGAGAGGGAGAGGGAGAGGGAGAGGG
Source organism: Clinocottus analis (assembly GCF_023055335.1). Lineage (NCBI taxonomy): Eukaryota > Metazoa > Chordata > Actinopteri > Perciformes > Cottidae > Clinocottus > Clinocottus analis. The sequence goes on along the minus strand of NW_027175954.1, from coordinate 2,497,725 downwards.
AGAGAGAGAGGTTCTCCTGTCGTCATTTATCACTTTATCGATGACAATTAAATAAATTATCCTGTGGTGTTTTTTCTGGTGCCCAGTTGTTTGTTATTAGTGTTTTTTTAGCGGCTCCAACGGCAACTGATGACGTTGGAGCGACTACGTAAGAGACCGCTGGTTGTTCCCCATAAAACGACAGTCAGTCCTGGATGCTGATTGGCCAACAGGATCTTCTTTGATTTGAATCAGGAAATCTTGAGTTGAGTTTTTAGTCGTTGAATTTCACTTGGTTACACTTGTACTGAAATAAGTTAATTGAAATAATTAGATTAACATCAAAGAGTCAACAGCCATAAATGATTGAACCGACACATTTTATGGAGAATTTATTCACATTTTATTTGTTTGTTTTACAAATTCACTGATGTGGCGGTCTGATGCAAAATTTACATTTTAAAACGAGACTTCTTGTTTTTTAACCTGCAATAACTTTGCATCTCTCTTAGTGTTTCCGCTACAGGAGAACTCCTGAAGCAGGAAAATGATACCAAACTGTGTAACAGAAGCTAAGCTGTGGGTGTAATGTCTCTCGACCATCACACACTCCAGAGCCCGACTTCAAAGCCTTTCAACAATAGAAAAAAAATAGGATTTGCCATTTCCCTCGTCGTGAGCCCCTTTGACCGGGGACCCCTTCTCTTTTGATCTGTCGCACACCTTAATTTCTCCTAATTTCAGATTGTCCACTACAACCTCGCATGACTACCTCCTGTATAATCCTGTCCGATGCTGTTTCTTTTTCTCTTTTTTTCCCGCTCTCGTAGCCTCATGGCCGTCGCCGCCGCCCGCCCTCTCCCCCTGGGAGGTAACCTTCAAAGGCTCCGCTCAGCGCGATGGACGACCAGCCGAGTGATGGAGACGGACGCAATCAAAGGACGCGCTCCCTTCATTGTGACCAGATGAAGGGACGTCGACCTTCCTCCGGCAGCGAGGGGACGCACACTGCTGCATTTTGATGTTCTTCAGAGCAAATTGACGCACGCCCTTCGGAAATGATAAAAGAAAGGAGGGGAAATATATAGAGATACATCCATTGTGTGCACTACTTCAGCATAGCAGCTCACATGCTGACTGCTCGTCCCCGTGATGCTCGTCATGAGTTGTCCGTCCGCAACCGATGAGCCGGAGAGCTGCAGCAGCGAGGGAAGCAGCCGCACCGCTTCCTCCGTCACCACCTCCGACCCGTCCCCCATGTCCGGAGACACTCGCGCCGCCCTGCCTCCCGTCGGCGATGCCCCTCACGCCTCGAAGCACCAAGCCCCCCCGCCTCCTCCCCTGCCGCCCCCGCCCCCGGCGACCCCCTCCGCCAACCACAACGCGCGGAAGAAGCGCCGCGTCCGCAGCTTCTTCTGGAAGCCCATACCGGAGGAGAAGGTGCGCGGGAAGCCCAACATCTGGACGATGGCGGTGCGGCAGCAGCAGTATCAGATCGACGTCCGGTCGGTGGAGGAGCTGTTCGGGCAGCAGGAGGACGCGGCGGCGGGCGCACGCGGGGGGGCGCCGGCCTCCGGGACCTCAACCCGTCTCTCCAGGACTCGCTCCTTCAAGGAGAGCAGCAAGGATGAGGTGAGTCTGCTGACGCCAGCAACGCGGGGACATCTTTGACTCAAGCAGAGACGACAGGTGCCGATGGAGTTAAGAGCGCTGACACAGCGGTTATACGTCGATCCTCTTAGAATTGAAGTGGCCCACGTCTGGTAAATAATTCCCCGGGTTTACTTTCGACCAATAAGATTACGAGAAAAGTGCCCTTATTTGTGCTTAAGTTTTCTTTACTTGCTGAACTTTTCTTCTCATTTGAGGAAGAAAATGAAAATCTAAAATAAGTTTTGCACACCTGTAAGTGTTATTCTCTCTTGAAAACAGAAATCGGTCACAGTCTGACCTGAATCTTATCAAATGAAATGCTCTAAAGCTCGTAATGGACAATATTAGATTATTGCAATGATGTTTCAGTCCCTAACGCTGTCATTACATATCTCAGCTTCAGTAAACACACAAGCTTTATTCGTAAAAGCATGAAGTCCTAATGCCTCCAAACTCTTACGTCCACTGCCATTGTTTTTGCGAACATGTGCATAACGTGCCGGCTTACCTCTGGTCCTGAACGCACCGCTGACAGGATCAGGAAGGCCCAGATTCACAACCATACAATGCTGCAGTACACAACTCTGCCCTGCTCCCACTGTATTAAGACATCAGGGCCAAGTTGTTGGCTGCAGTGCTCAGTTACATCTTTCCTGTGAGTGTAAGAAATGATTTGTGTTCATAAACATAACAAAAGCATGCGTGCGCCATATTGGACTCCTGGACAGTAACACGTGAACTGTAACTCAATACGAGATTCATGTCACAGGATAACTGTGTCCTCACAATGAGCTGGCTGCAGCTGGTCAACCCTCAAAGTGAGCAGTCTGCAGGGATCAATTGTTCCTAAACACTCCTTTGGGAGTTTGAGATCATGCACAAAGAAGCATAGTGTGTCTCCAGTCGCTTTGTGTGTGAGACAGGAAGTATATTGTCCCAATCCTTACATTGCTGTGACGGTCACAGAGGGAAGAAGATCTGCAGAATATTCATCATATTAGGGCTGCAGTCAAAAAGTCCAGTTTATATTGTCGGCAATTGATACACTGTCAATCAACTGCTAATATATCATCTCTATATTACATATCTTCAGGTATGTTTGCAGGTAGTTCTTCTTCTTTACTTGTCTTCCTCCTGCTCACCTGTACTTAGCATCTCTCATTCAAACCGCAAAAGTGTGAAATTGCTATTTTTAAATCCCTAATTGGGTCTTGTGAGGGAGCCTTTTTTTTGAAGCATGTCCTGTACATAGTGTACCGTCGCCTGTTGCCATTGTTGTCGAAGGAGGCGACAACCACTTGGGGCCCGGTGGAGTTTCAGTGTCCCATAGTGACGATGGGAGCGGGAGATGTACTGCAGGCAGCCCGAGCAACAACAAGGAGGAGTGGTTATGCGATGGGAGGGGTGTGTGTGTGTGTGTGTGTTTCATTGTGTGTTTGACCAGAACTTTCTCTCATGTGTTTTCAGATCAGCATCCTTGACTCCAAGAGGGGGATGAATGTTGGCATTTTCCTGAAGCAGTTTAAGAAGTAAGTCTTCCACTTGCTTCACTGTAAATACTAAGTAGTGTTTACAGATTTTGGACCAAATAAAATAAAAACCAGCCTGAAACGTCTCAGAAAGCCTCCAGAACTTTGATGCTCCTTGTTATAGATTCTCTCTGGAGTCGAATAAGATAGTTATTTCCTGGCTGGTGTTTTAATGACGGTAGCAGCGATTGCTTTCCGTAGGCTGCTCGTGTGTGTGACGTCCCGCACGTCAGTTGATGACCATACCACACAGCGAATGCGTCACACACACACAGAAAACGTAGTCATGGTACAGTTGCCGGAAGAGCAAATATGATCCGATTGCTTTTGATCTTTATGAGTCAACGCATCGACGATTGGAAATAATGCTCCCGAAGTCGTACACGGGCAGACGTGTCGGATGACAAACTCTGACCGTGAAGGAGATAAAACATCCGGCACACCCTGTCGATCACTCGTCCGCATTTTATTCATTCATTCATTTTACCCGGTGAAGGTCTGAGCACTGGAATTTGAGTGCATTTTTATCAATTTGATGGGACATGCCACTGTTTTGTTTCCCCCGTAAGTCAAGTCAATGGTATTTGTACAGCCCAATATCTCAAATCTGAAATTGGCCTGCGTCGGCTTTACAATCTGTACCTCATACGACACCTTAACCTCGCTTAGGATAAGAAGAAACATTAAAGCTAACACTTTTTTTTGTCATCTTTGCTTAAATCTGTGACTAAATCCAGACAGCATTACATGAGACTGATAATCTGTGGAAAACTCGGGTTCGTCTGCCTCCTGTAGGTGCTTCAACGCCCCCGAAGAAAACCAACCAATCAGAGTGGTCGAGTCTCTAAAGCAGCTGTCAATCACTGTTTGTGAACTCCGACCAAACTGTCAAACAGCTTGGCTAACTGTCCTCACGAGTACTGAGGAGAGAGATGTTCGAGGAGGGCAGTGAGGTGATGGGAAACTCAGGAGGAATATTTCTATTTTTTTTTTGTTCATCCTATTCAACGAACCACATTATTATCTTCTCACTTCTCAATCGTTAACAGTTAAATGGTTCTTGACATCTCAAGATGTGTTGGGCATCCGTCTGTCGTGAGGAGAACAAAAAGTGTGTCGGGCGTCTTTGTTTGCATGCTGCTGTATTTGCATGGCTCCCCACTGTATTTAAATGACATTTGAATGTCAGCCATACTGCACAGAGTTAAGCCCTCATCACTGGGAGGGTTTTCTGCTCTAATGTGAATGTATCTTCTGTTCTATATATATTCTATTAATGCAATTGAGGCTTTCAGCTGTTCAGCAGTGTGTTGGTAAAGGGTTATTCATTGGCATAAATGGAATACAATGCCCATGCTAATGTTTTCATGAGCATGCAGCCGCCTTATAAATGGACATTAATATCTTATCCTCTATTATATGTGTTTTTGTACGGAGTCAATCATGTAACAATCCCTTGATTCACGCTAAAACATAACACACAGCATGTGAGTAACAAAAGAGTGTTCGTGCTGAGCCAGTGTGCAAATCCATAGTGTCAAAAATGACGGTCCTACTGTTACGACGGTGAATGTTGATCCAACTGTGGCCTGAAGAGGTGGACCAACATGTTCCTGATATAACAAAGGTTGAATATCTCAAGCCTCGAAGGTTATCGCAGAGCTATACTGCATTGGGTTACATGTTGTGTGTGTGTGAGTCTCAGCTCACTGGATATTGTCAATGAAGGTTTTATTGTTGACAGCAGTGATGTAATTGGGTTTATGTTGCGGCACCAGTGACTCGGGTGTGTCTTAGATCAATGTCGCCACAAATAATAAGAAGATACATGGGGATTTGTTTAGTGAAACACTTTGGGAGGAAGCTTTAAAAAAAAGAGCACCTGTGCTGTTCATCCATTGAGTTTAACTTAAATAAACGTGAATGTGTTGTTTTTTTTTAGGTCCAACCGCTCCATTGTTGAAGACATCCGACAGGGAGACGGGAAGATGTACGGAGCGGAGCTGCTGAGGGACCTGCTGAAGCTCCTGCCCGACGCAGAGGAGGTCCGTGTCCATGCACGTCGATGTGGCTTTCAGAAAGAACATCCTGAATAGTGTCAAGATTTTGAATCGCAAAGACCAAACCCGATGATAACAGACTGTGAATGCAGACAGAAGACAATGCGCTGAGCTTCCTCTCTCTTTATTTCCCCTCAACAGATCAAGAAACTCCAGGCGTTTAAAGGAGACCCGGACAAGCTGACACTGGTGGATTCCTTTATGTTCCTCTTGATCCAGGTGCCTCGGTGAGTGGATTTCACTGCTGTGTGTGTGTGTGTGTGTGTGTGTACATAGCGTCGTTTTCAGTCAAAGGGAGAGTTGCAGCGTGCACACTTGCAGCGTGCATTTTGTGAGTCGGGATTTGCATCTCGTGGGAACCTCCCAACGAACTTCCTCATTCACACGTGTTCGGACAAAAGTGTCACATCCGTCTGGACGCATTTATTTAGCCGTGCATTTCTAATGTCATGCTCCAGAATTAGTAAAGATATTTGTAATCTCAAATGACCCAAAGTCATTGAATGCACCTCCTGAGTATCATGTGATTCTGAATTATATGATATGACATATTTTATTATAGAGTTGGCTTGTAGCCAGTTTATTCAACCGTAGTTGAGGTTTATTTTTTCGTTCTTTGTTTTTTACTGTTTTAACCGTTTATTATTTATATTGCTTTTACTTTGTCTCTTGTGTTCATTACTAATAAATGAATGTCTTAACTTATAGAAAATCAAACGATGTAGAAACGTTTCAGCCGCCTCTGTACACAGGTAGTTTCTTTTTGATTTATTTATTGGCAATAACTGGGTCCTTTTACAGTTTGCATTAACATAAACTTAGAGTGGTTGATGTCAATAAAAAAAAAAGGTATTTAAATCCACTGACAACTCGTATCGTTCACCATCTACACGTACATGAGGGTCACTCGTAGATAATGTTCCACTAACATTCCCTCCTGTTTCCGCATCCATCATCCTGAACATGGATCAGTGGAAATGCTGTCTCGGCTTCTCTGACCTCCAGATCCTCCTCAGGTCGCTGCTTTTTAAAGGCTCTCTGCTTCGCCTCCGACAGGTTCGATGTTCGGATCGAGGCCATTGTCCTCCGCGAAGAGTTCTGCCCTTCCTGCGCCGTGATGAGCCGCGAGATCGATGTCGTCCGCGTCGCCACTCAAGGTAATAACACACGACGCTGCTGCTTTCACATCGTAAGACACACACACACACACACACACACACAGTCAAAGGTGCTCAGACAGGTGACCCGGTTATTTGAGATGTCAGCGGTGCTGCTTCACAAGAAGGAAGAATGAGTCACCTGAGATACGGGGATGTGGGGACAGAAACAGAGACAAGGCTGTGTCATCTTTGTACTGTTGATTTATTTTTATATGTATAAATGACACTTTCTGTCTGATTGTTGTCTTTTTTTACTGTTCACATATGTATTATATATTTACTGTTTGAATACTAAATTAATATACTTTTGTTTTTTTACTGATGTCTCTTGTTGTTGCGCTGTAGTACTAAAGATCCCTCCGCTGTGGGACTAAAAAAGGATTATCTCATCTTATACAATATTTAAATTATGAATATTAACCAAGAGAGTTTGCCAATTATTGTTTAATATAAGTAGACACCTGCGTGATACCTCAGTCTTTATCAACCGTATTGCTAATGTTGTCCTGGAACAAAAATAATCCTGCAAAAAATGACACACAGAACACACACACACACACACACACACACACACACACACACACACACACACACACACACACCTGTGTCTGTATCTCCAAACACATGCTGTGTGTTTATAAAGTGACCTAGAAACTGTGAGGAAAAAATACTCCCCAGTGGCCCGTTTTCTTTTCTTCACTTTCATTTTAGCTGAGTCACACCGTCCTGCCGCTCTGTGGCTTATTGGATTTTTCTTAAACCCTTCTACAGTACCGTGACCTTTTCACTGCAATGCAGAGCCATCCGCTAACCGCCGCAAGGGACAAATTTAAGTTGAACTTTTGTGATGCCGTTTAATTAAAACTCTTTCTGTTTGTGCTAAACGGGCAAAAATATGTCGACTTTCTTTGAGTGGGAGTCATTCTTCCTGCCGACGGTCGCTCTGTGCGGCGCTGCGGAGGTGAAGAAGTGTGTAATGGGCCCTGACATCTGCTCTGGACCCTTTTAAGTGAGTTTCTATTGATCTGGTCATACAGAGCTGATGAGCTGCGAGGAGCTTCACGCCATCCTGCATCTGGTGCTGCAGGCTGGAAACATCATGAACGCCGTGAGTCCAGCAGTTATGTTCACTTCATTCATGAACATCATCCTCCTCTGTCCGATTTAAAGGATTAAGACGGCATATTTTACAAATATTTCACTTTTTTTTATAAAAAAAAATGTCCTCAATCAGCCGGGCACTGTAGTTTTTGTTAATTATTTCTCAAACGGGAGTAAATTGTTCATTTGGTAGGGATGTTTAGCTGAGCTTAGCATTAAGTCCACACTCTGAAGGTAAGGAATCACTTATTTTAAAGCTCACTAACATGTCATCTCTAGTTTGTTTTATTGTGTTAAGAAATATTGAATTTTAGACGATGACGGGGTCTTTTTTCTCCAGTTTTCATGCTAAGCTAATTGGTATCGACAAAGAAAACATTTGTATGTTCTTATTTAACTCCGGAGAATAAAAGCAAATAAACATATTTCTCAAAATGTCAACATGTTCGTTAAATCTTTAAAGGCCATAAATCCAGAATATCACCATCCGTAACCTTCAGCGTCTTCCTCTGTCTCTCTCTGATTGGTCCTCCTGTGCCTCTCAGGGCGGCTACGCAGGCAACGCCGTGGGCTTCAAGCTGTCGTCCCTCCTCTCGTTGGCCGACACCAAGGCCAACAAGCCGGGGATGAACCTGCTGCACTTTGTCGCCATGGTTAGTGAAGGCTCCAGGGAAACAATATGACGCACGCAATACCTTTTAAGAGCTGCACTATCTTCTGTAACCGGACACGGCTAAGTGCGGCGTCAGAAAATTACCATGTCGACACTTCTCTGGCAAAATGTCAACATGAAATGTAATGTTGAAAGCTTCCAGTGCTATTGATTGTTGCAGGTTCACTTAGCGGGACGCGTCAAGTCAAACCCTCTATTCTATATACTTTACTAGATAGAATATTATGCATTTTATTGTGTTTCTGAAGCCATTGTTGTGTATATTTAAAGTGAAGAATGCATACTTTATCTATGAGTTACTCATAATAGTCAATTTAAGTGCACTGTACTATAGAAACTCCTTCGGAGACTCTGAGAGAACGCACCATTGATTTCATCCTATTAATATTTCATAGTAGTCCATCCTGAACACTTTACTTTAACTTCACACACAATTGTGTGAAGTTAAAGTAAAGCGAGACGCAGATTGTAGTCCAATAGTCACACAACATAAATGTTCCTCGGCAGTGGTAGATGAGGACTGCAGGAGGGCAGCAGGTGGTGACAGGAAACAGAAAAGAGTCGAGAGAACGCCGTCCGGCCACTTACACAACCAAACACGATGCTGCTGAGTCATCACGCTCAGCAACAAATCAGTTTGGATGTACACCGTGTGATCTCTCTCTTTCTCTCTCTCTCTCTCTCTCTCTCTCTCTTTCCCCTCACCCCCCCACGCAGGAGGCAAAGAAAAAAGACGAGAAGCTGCTCAAGTTTCCAGAGAAACTTCAGGATGTCCAGAGCGCATCCAGGTAAAATTTAAACTAATATTTAATGTCACTCCAACACTTACTTTTATTCTCCATAATAGTCTCTCCTTAATGTTTTTACATGCAGCGACATGCATTTTTAAGTTCCCAGTTCTTTGATGTTTTATTTCTGTCTTCTATAATGATCTAATTTAATTAGATTTTTTTGAAAAACGCAGGTTTAACATTTGTGTTTATTTGACAACAATATCCGGCCTCTTGAAACACTTTGAGTCCTGGAGATCAGAAGGCAGTGTGATGGTGGCTGTCCGGCTGCATCAGCTTCACAAGGCCTCCTCCCTCCCTCTCTCCTTCCCTTCCTCCCTCCCTCTCTCCTTCCCTCCCTCCCTCACTCAGGATATGTGAATGTTTTTCTCACAGTGGTCACATCTTCCCCTCAAACCGATGACAGTCTGTCAAACAAGATCATGCTCAGCAGTATTATCAGGACAACGTGAACATTTTCCTGACTTGAATGTTCCCGCTGTTATGTCTTCACGCAGAATCTCCGTGGAAAACATCGAGATGGAGTTTTCCTCCTTATATGTTCGGATTAAAACCCTGGAGGAGAAGGTTCAAGGAGACCAGGAGCTTCTGCAGCAGCTGGAGCCCTTCCTGCAGGTGAAGCAGCAGTCATGAAATGCTTCATACACACAGGCACACTTACAGAAACTTGGATCCAGCCCACCACCGTACATTTCTGGCACTGCTGACTCAAGTGCTGGAGATAACGACACCCATAAAAGTGTAATGTTGAAAAATGCATGTGCCCCGATGTCTCAGAGTTCAGCGCGGACGCTGCAGGACCTGAAGAGACGCCGGCTGGATCTGCGAAAAGAGGGCAACGCTCTCATCGACTTCTTCTGCGAAGACAAGGACACCTTTAAGCTGGACGAGTGCTTCCGCATCTTCCAGGACTTCTGCATCAAGTTCAAGAAAGCTGTGAAGGTCAGCGTTAGTGACATGACGATTCTGGTTTAGTTCACAACTTTTTGTCGAGCCGTGCCTCATTCCAGCGGGTAGCAATAGTCTCACAGCCAGGTGACACAGAATCAGTAGGCTAGATACTGGCTAAAGTGTTGGTTATCTACCAGCTGACTATTTAGACTTTGACATCATTCAAACACTAAATGTTTGGGCTTCTTTCGTTAAAAGAAAGCCAATTTTTACACAGCAAAAACTTTAATTAAGATAAGATGAGATAATCCTTTAATAGTCCCTCAGTGGGGAAATTACAGGATTACAGCAGCACTGCTCACAGTAATAAGATTTTTAAAAAAGTAATCAATTAATATAAATAAACAGTAGAACGGTAATAAAAACAGATTACATTTTTTTTTAAATTGCAGTAAAAAAGAATATTAATTTACAGATGGATTAAAATATACAGATGGAATAAAATTATACAGATTGAAAATAAAAATATGGACAGGACAGATGGAATAAAGAATTTGTACAAAAAGTACTTAAACATACTTAGAGTGAATATACTATGATGTAAATGATGAATATAATCTAACATGCCATCTTTTTCCTTCAAAATGTACGCCCTTTTATGACAAAGCAGATTTTTCTACTTTTTCCACTACTATGAATATACTCTTGAAGAAGTTGACGGTATTTCCAGCAGCCGACTGTGTGACCTTTTGGGGGTCGTTGATGCCCTTTGCCTTGTTGGATTATTTCATTAATCATGAGAACCGAGCTTTTTTCCGGTTCTGTCCTATTCTGTCAACCAAAGCGCTGTGCCGTGCTAAATCACGGCTAATTTGATTGCAAGTAAAAAGATGCTTGGAATGCTGAATTCTAAAAGTCCTATTTGATATTAAGATGTATATGTTTGTCCCTGTCTTCCTGCTGTCCTGTGAACATTTCTCTCTCTCAGGACAACGCGGACCGTGAGTTGAAGGAAGCGGCCAGACAGCGTCGCCTGCGAGAGCTGGAGGAGAAGCGCTTCGCTTGGTCGGCCGCGGACCAGAGCGCCGGGTTCGGTCGGAGCAGCAGCGAGAACGACGTGGAGATGCTCACCAAGGAGGGCCTGCTGGACTTCTTCCAGCAGAGGTCTCAGAGTCCGCACAGTCCGCTGGGGCGCTCCGCCAGCGCCCGCCGCCACCGCCACACCATGACCTCCATCGCGGACCGAGATCTCCAAGGGTACCTGGAGCTGCTCGGCGGCACCGGGAGTCCCGCCGACTATTCCAAGTACAACAGCCTACCTCGGTCGAGCCGCGCCGCGCAGCGGAGGACGACGCCCTGGATCTCGGACCAGGACGACAACCGCGAGCTGGGCTGCGACAGGCAGGTGACGTCCCCGCGTGCAGACACCGAGCCCGTCAGCCCGCTGGCCAGGTTCTCCTCCTCCGGGCTGAATGATAACCAACCGCACGGCCACAACAACAACTACTCGTCCGTGTCGGAGAGCAGCGCTCTGCCCCGTCCCTTTTGTGTCTTTCAGAAATCCTCCCAGCTCCCCAACCCGGCGGTCGGCAGCCACATGACCGTGAGTGTCGAGACGCACACGTTGGTTCGAGGCCCTCAGGCTTTTGACCTCCCGAGTCCGAACAATAACAGTAATCCTATGCACTTCGCGGTCAACCAGGGGGACGTCGTGGTGACTGATTTGGAAAAGGACAGACGGTCACTTTCTGTGAATCTGGACATCCTTCTGCTGGATAACGGTTTAGAAAGAGAAGCGGGTCCCAAGGTGGCCTGGGGAGAGAAAATGGATCCTCCCACGCCGGCTGGCGTCTCTCCTGAGAGAGAAGAAGAGGACAACAGCACAGTTTCATCAACAACCTGCGATACACCTCTCCCACTAGATCCGCCTGTATCCAATAAGAAATCAACGGTTTATATAGTAGACTGCACAGAAGCGGACTGCTCCGTCACCTCCGATTACTCTGAGGTTGAAAGCTCGTCTCTAACGAAAGAGGGACTTCATATCAGGACGACCGGCCGCAGGAGATCCGACCAGGAGAGCAAGCGAGAGCCGACCCTTCTGTCCTCTAATTTGGAGTCCACGTCCCCCAAGGACCAGTCCGTCCCAACCAATGAGCTTTCGGCGGCCAAGTCTGTGGACGCGGCGTCCATGACCCCGGTGTCTGCTGCCGCAGAGGAGTGGGACACGGAGAGCTGTGACACGGCCGAGGGGAAACAAGGCGCGGAGAAAGATGCTCAGAGAAGCGGCAGGAAACCAGCAGCGCATACAAAGAGCAAAGCCAAAGCAGCCAAGAGCAGCGGCGGTGGCGGCGGCGGTGGCGGCGGCGGTCGTGGTGTGAGAACGCTGACCAGCAGCGAGAGCCAGGGCATGAGGAAAGTGGTGCCCATCAGCAAGATCACAAGGACGGGTGGCAGCAAGGCAGCGGAGAGGCCGGCGGCGCTCGGCGGCGGAGAGTCGCTCCGGCCCCTCCGTGACCAAAGCACCCCGGCGAGAGGAAGGAGCGAGAGGACCGCGAGACCTCCCCGACACTCCAGTCTGCCTCCCGAAGAGTCCAAGGACCAGAGGGGAGGCGTCACGGGCGGCGTCTCGAGGTGGGCGCGCGACTCGACTCCGAGGAAGGCCTCCATCAGCAAGCCGAGCGCCAAACCGCTGAGGAACATCCCCAAGCCGGCGCCCGAGGAGAAGATGTGCCGCTCCACCATGAGAGCGCTGGCTCAGGCTCAGGCCCAGGCTCAGGCTCAGGCCCAGGCTCAGGGTGGCGCTTCCTCCGAGCACAGCAGCTGCAACACGCTCGGCGCAAAGAACGCCTCCGATGTCCCCGGCTTCCTCCGCAACACCGTGGCTTCGACCTCCAGAACCAAGAAGGAGCTGGCCGTGCTGGCCGTCCCCTCCGTCCCCTCCGCCCCGTCCGTGCCCTCCACCCCGTCTCGCAGCCCCTCGCTTCAAGGTCGACAAAGCCCGGCGAGGCAGAGCAAGTTGGCGCCCGCGGTCCACGCCGGCGAGGAACGCCCACAAGGGACAACAAACCTGCGACGGGTGCAGAGCGTAAAAGCGACCAGTCGCACCGCCTACCGCAGCGGGACCCCGCCGCCGCCCGCGGCGCGGGAAGACGTCCGCAAGGCTAGCGTGTCTGAAAAGTCCTTCCACTCCAGAGACCTGGTGACGGCCAGCAGAGGCGCTAAACCGAGCTGGAAGTAAAGCTAACGTGGCGGGAAACGGAAGAAAGAGACACGTTGATGTAAACTTTTTAATTCCGCTCTTCTTCACTTCTTCTTCTCCAAGGCAGACGAAATGCAGAAGACAGGAATTTAACAAGTTGTAATTCCCAAACTCACGGTTCCTGCAGTCGCTGATTCTGTATCGATTGCTACGAGCAAGATGCAATGAACTGCTCCACGTGCTCCTGTTTTGTTGCCGTTACATTCACTAAACTGACAAATGGCAAGTTGTTCTTCATACCCAGGAGCCTCTTTGCCTGCTTAGCCGTCTAGCCACTGTATACGCTCGTGTCTGTGATGATGTCATCGTTGGACACCACTGACCGTATGATGCTGCTAATTAGCTCTGACAATTTCAGGCCGAGTGTCGTTGTCCGTTCCATTCAGGGTTTCAGGATTTGTTGAGCCTTATCTCGCTGCTGTTACGATGTCGTTTAGTTTCCTCCCGTGGAGAATCGCCTCCGTTCGCTTTTTGCTTCCTTTTGCTTGATACCTCATAAAGATCTCAGTGGCCTTGTACCAGCAGAACACTTAAGAGTTTGTTTCATTTGGCTCTGCATGATGAAGATGTAGGTCTGATAAACTGCAATGTCACTTTTTACAAATCCCCGGTATGTTAATATTACTACAATATATAAAATCACAGATTATAAAACAGTGTATACCGACTGCGGTACTTGTTGTACCTTGTGTGTGTCAGTAGTGTGTAAATGTGTTAGGACTCCTCCATAATCTCGTGGAGTAGACGTGCACGTAGGAACTGTTTCCTGTATACTGGAGGCTCATACACGAGAGAGAAAAGCATCGAACACGCCTGAAACGACACGGAAATGATCATCGGTCATGTGATTATGTTGACGGTCGTCATATCAAATGTTCTCCGGGTTAAAACAGTAACTGGTCATGATTCAGCGTAGCCCCAGTTTTTGTCTCTCATGTCTCTGCATTACATACGAGCCGCAGAGCAAATGTTAATCTGAAAGATGTTGGACAACATTTACTGCTGGTTTTGAAGGTATTTCCAGAATCGCTAATCTATTTGTCAAAAACAAGTTCAGACTTCATTTCTATCGCAGGTAGCTGGAAAATACAAATTGTGTATGACACAAGAGTAACACTAGCAGGTTATTTTGTATGAAAAATAATACTTAATATAATAACGGTTAAAGATTTTTGTACATATTGGGCATGAACGCATACTTTTTGCGTAAATGTTTCCCAAGCCAAAGATGGTAGTCGGAACCAAATTTAATGTATTTATTATCAGTTGTATTTGTGCATATTGAAGTTACATTGTATTGTTTTATACTTTTCATACAAAATAACTGGTTTACGTCTGTCGCAATAACTAGTTTTGTTTGACGGTATATTGTGCCAGAAATATTTGCAATAAACGATTTTATTGTCATTTTATGACACTGATATAAAGATATTACACCCTGTGAAAGAGCAATTAATTCTTGAAAAAATTTGAATTTAAAGAAAGAGTCATTAGAATATTCTAAATATAAAGTAAATCAAATAAAACAAAAACTAAATAAAATCAACTGTGTAGTGCTAACACAAATGATCAAAGTTCACAAGTCTGGTAATGGTGAAATAAAAACCTTGTAGTTTATTCTGGCATCCTGTTGGCAAAAATAGATTTCTTTTTATATTGTTCAGCTTCTTTACTCGTACGTTGAGGCTTGACATGAGATTCACAAACTGCAGCTCCAGCTCAGCCATGTTTACCATTTCACACCACTTGCCTTTCAAACTGCATTGTGCCATTGCCCTGATGGCAGCAGCGCTCACCACAGTGCATTGCCTTAAAGCTTAATGTAGCCGACACGTCACCAGTAGAAACTTCTCCATTGCAAAAGGATTCCGCTGGTTAGTGATACACCTTGTACATAATGTAAAGACATAGTATTTTTCTGACTATCCGTATGTTTACATGGCATTAAAACAATGAAGGGTAAACGAGTGAAACGTGTGTATGTGTGTGAGCGCACAGAGCTTTTAAAATGTTTTTTTTTTTAAAGCACCCGTATCCTGTATCAGTGTGTTGACAGGCGGCCGGTGTCTTCCTGTTCCTTGTGATGCAAATGAAGGTGATGAGCCGATGAAACAAAAGGCCCAGTGTGACGCGCCGCTGTGTGTGTGTGGCCTTAAAGGTCCATCAATATGACGAATACTTCTGCGTCGGGTCCGTAAAAAAGTCTAAAAATGAAACAGTGAAAAATGCCCGTCACAGAATAACATCTTGAAGACCGAGTAGACATTTTCTAAATGCTTATTTTATAAAAAACAAAAACAAAGGTATTCACGTTTACAATGATGGAAGGAATTTGATGGTTTTCAAAGCACATTTGAGAAGCTGTTATGAGATAATATCTTTAAATGATTTTTATTATGATACATCTTTAATTTGAGCATGAACCTTGGAAAACCACGATTAAGAGCTCTGGAGGGAAGAAAGCTGAAGTAAAGACTTTAAAAAAAACATTCAAAATGTTTCAAAAGGTGTGTCTTGAAAATACTCTTCTCTTTTAACAGTCTTAGAATCTACAACTTCAAACCAAGTGGGGAAAAAAAGTATTTTAAGCATAAATAACTCATAAATAACATTTGTTTTATTGACACTTGGAACATTTGCATCAGACTGTTCGACAAAGAGGACACACAACTTGTAACACAACTGTTGCTGATGCTGTTCCTCCGCCCTGGACACAACTCTGGTCCTTTGTGGATCCCACAATGCCCCCTGCTGCCTCCTCCTCCACAGCCCCCGAGCGTTACAATGGCTGCCCTTTTACTTTCCTCTACCGACCGGCCCGCAGCGGTTTAGAGCTGCTGAGGAATTTGAATACGTACTCGCCCTTTTCGCCACGACTTCCTTGTTACGGCGACGGTTGCCGCGGTAACAGTCGAAGCACCAATCACCATCGCTCACTCTGTAAACCCAAAAGGTCAATGGCGTCCGCAAACTTTCGTCACGTGACATTGTTTTCCCGCCGGTCTGCCCGAAGCTGCTCTCAATGTGTGACTTTCTGTTCTTTAGAGTGAATATTTGTTCGTTATTACCTGCAGAGTTTCTGATTTTCTAGTTGTATAAACATGTATTCCCTCCATGTATCCATCAGCAAATGATTAAATGTGTCTTTTGTTGGCATTCATTCACCCCCAAGGAGGTCTTTTGTACACTGAAAAGGAATGAGTAGTTTTTTTGTACTCTGTGATGATAATAGTTGTCGTGTCCGCTGTAGTTTTCACACCTGAGGAAAAACATGGCGGCGCTCCACCGCTCGGCTCCGCCCTTTACGACCTGAAGTCTCACCACGACACAGAAAACACTTCAATAGACCGCACCGGTGCAAATTGTGACGTTGCTTCTCTCTGTTTCTGATGTTGACGTCAAATAAATTAATAAAAATCACATCTTGCTGTGTAAACATAAACCTGTTTGTTTGTTTTACCTTATCCTAAAGTTGTCCCACTACTTTATATCTATCTATCAATAGATAGATTAGATAGATAGATAGATAGATATACATCAATTTTTTTAATTAATTTTCTAGACAAATACAATTTATTTTAGTGTGAAGTTTTGAAGTGTCATCCAAATTATTATCAACTAAGATGTATTGTTAACACGACAATATATTTGGAAAATATTTAAAGAAAGTAACCTGTGTACATGCACGCACACACACACACACACACAAAGAGACACACAGACACACAACAACAACAAAACCTCTTTATTGTTGAGCCTCGGCCTCTGAACCACCAGAGTGCAGCAGAGTATCTCGTGTGTCAGCCATCCTAAGACTCTCATCCAGTTCTCTCATTTGTTTTTAGCTTTTTAAAATGTAGTTTCAGCAGCTCCATACTTTACTATAATACAGCATTTTGTAGTTTTTTGGGTCAGTGTTTGACAGAAGGACCACATTTCAGCATCATGTTGCACTGAGTAAATGGAGAGATGTGACAACAGCTGAATTTTAAAGGTTTGACCTGGACTTTTGCACCCATTTACATTTATATTGCAGGACATTGTCTTGCATTCTCTCTTGAGCTTGTTCATTCCACCATGTCGAGTCCAATCGCTTCAATTTTACATTCACAAAATCTTGTGAGATTTTTCCTTTCAGAAGAAGAACTGAAGTTTCCAGACAGCACTAGACAACAGAGGCTGAGAAAAAAAGAGGAAGAGAGAAGAGAGTAAATCACATCTTATAATGGTTTTGTGATCCGATCAGCAGATTTGAGATCATTTGAGAGATCGTAAACTACAACCAGAGCGGAACCTCAAGGATCACGTGTGCTTTCTTAATAACTATTATAAATGAATGACTACCATAATTGACAAAAAGCTAGAATACCAAACATACTGTTGTATGATATTCATGATATATATGAACTGTGAGCGGCTGCTGTGACATCATGTCAAGATCGTACTTAATATTTGTAACAATGCATAGTGCACTGTATACACTCAGTGAAACTGTGCAATACTGTTCTCATATATGTGTGCCTTATTTTATATATTTTTCTTATAGTATTAGCTATTATAGACCTTTTTATAGATCTTTTCTTTCTTAATTCCCAATTCCAATTTTTTTTTAATAACTTTTCATTGTACAGGGTAGCTCTAATATGACAATAAAAACATCTATCTATATGTCTACTATTGTATTATGCATGTTAGCAGCATGGACCAGCATGCAATGTACAGCATAAGATGAACTCATGACTGGAGTCAATGGTCTCGTGACTTGGCCCGTTTACCTGCATGTGTGAGGGATTATATGCTCCTCTCAATCCCTCCTTATCCTGCAGCTCAACCTGACACCTGAGGGAGCAGGATCTTTACTTTCACAGGCCTTCTCCTTTTTACGTCATCCACAACATACATCTCCTCGTTTTTGTTTTTTTTAATGGATAAAAGAGCAGCTCCAGCGTGTTCTCCTGCTCGTCGAGTACGTCCCGAAGCAGACGAGTGGGATCAGACGGCGGCGAGGACCGGAGGGAGGCCTCAGCAGCAGCATTCCTAGAGAGAGTGAGTCTGTTTTTATGAGCAACTTTCACCACAGCGCTCGTCTCCGTGGGTTCAGGAAACACAAAGCGCATCTTGGTTCTGGTCACTTCCTCAAATCCCCCTGCTCTGAGCGCTTTTGTGTTTGCAACAAAATACTACATTGGAAAATGAGAACGTGACCTTTTGCTTCATGTGTTTTAATCTTGAGTTCACGTGAGTTCACGCTGAAGAGATGGTCGGTTTTGTAACATCAGGAGACATTCTCTTCAGCGTTTTACCGCAGTGTCAGGTTGATGACCTTTTAACTCCCTGCCGCTTCAAAGGACTCATCAAATCTCTCTGACCTTTAACAAATACACGATAGATAAATACATGTCAACACGTTGGGATTTCATACTCCTGCTACTACAGCTTCAGGGGATTATCAGCGTGAGATCCACAAAAGACCACGGAGATTAGCAGCCAATGTAAATACAACGGCCTCGAGGACTGTCCAGACTGTACATTTAAAAAGGAACATCCAATACAAATACTTTCAAAATACTCGTCGTGGTCTTCTTCCTTCTGTCTTCAGATCTACACGCTGTGAGAGTCAGCGAGAGGAAACTGGAGGAAGGAGACATGGGGTGAGACACACACACACACACACACACACACACACACACACAGTTTAACAGTTCATGTGATAAACTATAACCTTCATGCAGGACATGTTGTCTCCTTCTTTAGTTCAGTAACAATAAGTATTGCAACTATTAAACTATTTCGACATTTGTTTCCATCAGTTTTCAAAGCAAAGATGCCAAATATTTTGTGGCTTGAGAAATGTGATGTGCCACATTTTTGGGTTTTGAATTAAGAACGTGAAGATACTTGTTTCATTTTTTACACAATAAAATATATACACCTTATGACAACCAGAGTAATTGTTGGCTGCACCTCTGATATTGACATTTACAATCAAATGATTGTCGGTTCTGTCCACACAATATCACCGCCTGCAATTTAAATGAAATATTAAAGTGCCACTAACTGCATCACAAGTTGTTTCTGAACGCACGTAGGAGCCAGTACACGGTGTGAAGACGCGATATATTTCATACCTGCATTTTTAAAAGCTTCTTAGACACGACAATCATTCTTAAAAGTTAAAAAGCCTCTTCAATTTTCTACTAAGTTCCATGTACAGCACGAGGGTTGTGTTAAATAAAGGTTCCTGTTCTTCTTGCTGATTCTGCTGTCAGAACATCACATCAAATGTAAATTAAGAGAAGCGCTAGTTCAAATAAATTGCCTATTTTCTGTTCTTCCATGGTTACAGTCTCTTCATTGAGGTGCTAAAGTACACTCTCATTCGCGTTACCGCATCACGCTTTTTACTGTGATTCGGTTGTCGACATGTGTTCAATCAAAACGGAATGAATGACACAATTGACGGTGCTCAATTATTCAGCAGGACTTTTCTCTGCTAATCCCGCCACGCTCAACTGGACTAATGACAGCAGCAGCTGCAGGCGAGCTGCAACCAGAGCAGCAGGAAACGACAGTCAAATCATGGCCTGAATGCTCTGGTTTTGCCTTTAAACTCTGCAGCAGGTCGTATCTGGGTTTACTGGATCAGCATGCAGCTGTGACACATGAGGGGCAGGAGTGTCTGACTGTTTACATCTTATTTCTTTGATGCTATAACTTCTTCATCCAACTCTCTCAAGGCTAAATGCATCGCTGGTTTGTTTCCCATTTGAAGTTTAAAGCATGAGTATTGCATCTCCACGGCTTCATTTATTGTGTTTCATTCTCAAAACTAAAGCAAACCGCAGTTGTGGATCTAAACTCTTTGAATGGAGTCTAGGTCTGAGTTTTAGAGCAGCTAGTGTACCTGCTGTTGAAGTTATTTAAAGAAAAAAAGCCTGTGTTTGTGCACTGCATGCTAAGCAGGTGTCCTTTGACTGTGACACACACACACACACACACAAATAGTTGTGAGGCCTTCAGATGCGTCTCGATCACGCCTCCCCCACACATCCAAACAATAAACCTTGCCGCCTTTTTTTTTTCCATCGCAGAAAACTTGTAATGGAAAAGGAATGCAAATAACTTGTCTTTCATTTCTTTTCTTCTCTTTTCTTTCTTTTTTTAATCTGAAAAGAGTCTTTCATGGACTGCTGCATAATCTGGGGTTGTCATGGCAACATCCTCCCTCATAAAAAAGGGAGGGGCTCGACTGGAAACCACAGTTACTATACTGGTGCCGGGATGTCCCGTCAGGAGGAGAGAGCTTCACCAAATTGGTCATTTAAAACTTTTTTTTTTAAAATATAATTTGTTCTTGTTAATAAGAAATTATCTTGCAAAATAGAGAAATTCACCAGACATTAACAGAAAGCAGCAATGAAAATACAGTACAAACACTTCAGTCAAGCTTTATTATTTGCTTAACACAGTGCAAGGATTTCCCAAAAAATGACGTCATCAGTCAACTCCCACTCAGCTGCAGACATGTTTAAACCATTTGTTTAGTGGGCAATACTTTAAAAAAAAAAAGAAGAGACAAAACCATTAAAATAAATCTATGATCTACATTCTTAAATATGACTTTAAAAGTAGTAGTATGTATTTAGGTTGTAGGATACCCTTTAACTAGTAACCATCATGCAGTAGTTTCCTAACATGCCATGACGCAATCGGCCTGTATAACCACTGAAGAGGAAACCAGAAATAATTTACGACGTCTATTTTTACGCGCAAATATAATATTGATGAGTTGTTTAGTTTTTTTCGTGGCTGGATTAGCTCGAACTGCATCCGGCCTGCGGGTGCCTTTCCCTTTTACTGTCGGCGGGTCGGATCCCTTTAATAAGTGAGGTGGAAGTGAGTGAAGCGGCTCTCGGTGCGCGTGTGTGTGTGCGTGTGTGTGTGTGCGCGTGTGTGTGCGTGTGTGAGCAGAGCAGCAGGCAGGACGGCGGCGGCGGAGGAAGAGGAAGAGGAAGAGAGACGACCACAGCAGTTAAACTGGGAAAAGTCCAGAAAAGATCACCGCCCGTCATCTGATACATCCGCGTGCGTCACTGTAGTTTTCTCACCCGGCAGATGAAATAACACATAGGTGAGTGAACCGCAGCGTGATGCGCGTCTTCCATCAGAAAACGTGAGTTAAGATTAAATAAACGCACACTTGATTCTATGTCAGACTTTTGGATAAATGCACGAGCCAGAAGGGGCTTTTATAAAAAAAAAAAAAAATAATAATAATTCCGGATTAACGTTGAATATGCATCCAATCGTACAAAGTGCTACTCTTTCTGCGTTGTGCATGATAAACAGCAGTCTCTCTTGTGTGTGTCAGCATCTTAAACCAGTAGAAACTTGAATGGACCTCTGTACTGACGCACCTCCTGACTTCTGAGTCCAATTGGATCTCATGCATCACATGGCTTTGCCGTGTTATGATTGATGTGCAAACTCTCTGTATCAATACTTATTTCTATTTTTCTGTTAAAAAAGGAGACTTTGGCTATAAAGCTACTGTGAAGTAGAGCAATTGTGTGTTTTCTTGCATTTTAAAGAAGGGATATTTAATGTTCAGTGATCACTATAAGTGCAGTTAGATCTGATGTTAAAGTTGAATACATCTTTACACACAAGTGGAATAATTAGTGCATTTCAGCTGCCATGAATGGTTTAGTCACTATGAATATTGTTTGATGCACATGTGATTTGTTTGCGTCAATAAACATGCAGAAAATCCATACCTTGCTTTTGACTTAATGATCAATATACATGAGCAGAGTTTCTGTTGCACACCAGAAACATTCCTCAAAAGAAACATGCAGCTGAAGTTCTGGATGATGTTGAGTCGATCAGTGTCAACTTTTTATTAGTTTCTGCATCACTGTTTTGGTATTGTTATGGCTGAGGGAGTCGGGTGAGAAAGCTTGAGGAACCAGTGCTTCAAAAAGCTGTCGACAGGAAGTAGTAGACATGTTGGATGATACTGACTAGAAGAAGCTTACTAGCACCTCTAAAGCGCCCCACAGTTTTTGGACTCTAGTGCCAAATATTAATCGTATTATTATTATTAATCCTGTGAATTTCTCCACAGCGGGAAAAATAAAGGAATATCTGATCTATTCTGCTAAAGTTGGCTAATCAACTCCTGGTTCTTGCTTCGTAGGTAAATGTGGAAGTGGTGCCTTCTCATCGAACTTTCAGCAAGTAAGCCGAGAGAAACATTTCCCATAATGCAGAACTGTGAAGTGAAAACATAAAAGATGATATTTAGACCGGCTAATGATTCCACAAACATGATTAATTGATAGGAACAATGTTTTATGCATTACACAATAGAGACGATGTTTAGTTGCAGTACTGACATCACTTCGGTCCACCAGCAGCACATGACCGAGCCCGTATTCACACAATTAGATGGCTCCATTCATCCTCCGAGATGCACTTAAAGTGGATTAACGTCTCGTTGCATTTGGCTGCTTCCTCCTCTGCCTCTATCTCTGTGTCCTTCCCTCCTTTTGATGTCTGATCCCTCGTTTTCCTACCGCAGCTGTTTTTCTTTTAAGCCTTCGTGACATTGGAGGTGCTCGAGTGGTTCTGGGAACAGGAAGTGGAGGTGATTCAGAAAAAGGCTGCAGAACTCTCTCGCCACTGCAGTACGCTGTGCTGCAGATGCAGCGCTGCAACTGAGCGACTATTCGCCTGCTAATCTAGGAAGCCGCCCAGATGACGCTGTGCACTTAGTGATGCAACGTGTAAGTTTAATCTCACTGTTGCACACCAGGGTTGTCTGGTTAGTCACAATGCATGCAGTGTCCTACGTGAAGGCTGCTCAGGTTCTTTAATTAAACACGTGCGCTCTTATGTAACACCTCTTTAGTGAGTACTCCAGTCCAACAATCATCACAGACTGTGTCTGGTCGGAGATTTCTCTGGCATATTGCCAACAAATACTTAACATTACAGACTTGACGAAGGTCAGATGTGTCACAGTTTCAAGTATCAAAAGCTGGCACCGAATGAACCCTACGATTTATCTTCTTTACATCTTATTGAAACTATTTTGAAAAGTCCTTTTTGTGTGTGTGTGAGAATCCTTTTTTACAATAGGGTTAGGGTTATTGAATGGATATCAGCAAAACAACAAAACGCACGTGTTATCTCGCACCAGTGTTGCAATACTCGGTAGGATTTCTTTCAGGGCTGATGACTGAGTGAACGCCGTAAAATCTGACAAGTTGATCTTATTAAAGAAAATCTGGGAAACCGATCACCTTGAAAAAGATAATTAAATGTAACTATTAGTCTTAAGTTATAGGTACTTAATATCTTCTTACGTTTACTTTCATTTAGTTCTGTTTATGTATCTTTGAAGTTCAGCCAAGTTAAAAATGGCACTTTGGTCATGAACCGTTTCTTTCTAAGTGTGTGAAGATTTGTGACCGTCGTGTGTTACCGTCTCTCCTGCAGTAACGTTTTTGTTTGCATAGTAAGTAAAGTGACGGTGCGCATTTGGTCTCCCAGTTAAAGAAGCGCGTCTGTTTCCGTTGCAAACGTGCTCGAGTGTTATTGATGTTTTCATTCAGCTTGTCCAGTGCCTGGAGGCCGTGACCCTTTAACCTCTCAGGATCAATGGGCTCGGTGCTGTGAGCGCTACGTCGACGTAGCTCTGGTTCAAGCTAATTGATCAGCGCTGGTCATCAGCCAGTTTAGCGCGTCGGGACTGAATAGTAGCTCAGAGTGTCTGACTGTGAAGGATTTGGAGACGCCACAGTGTGCTTGTGTGTTCAGGGTCTTAACAGTTCCTGCTAGACGCAATAGGAACTTCAGGCCTTGACACTCTTTCACTCACACAGCTGTTTAGTCGGTGGACGCTGCACTAACGGGAGCAAAGCTCACAAGTCTGCTTCAAACACCTGAGTGCCACGGAGCATATGGTGTTAATCTGGTTAGCGCTGGCATTGTAAACACAATGTTAGGGGTTATTTCCTTGTTTTTACTTTTTGTCTTTATTGCTGTTTTCAGCGATTGCCTGTCGATACCAACATGCATACAATGCAATGACATTAACGCTGCAACTCTAACTATTATTAATAAATCAAGTCAGTAAGTCTCTTGTTTAAATATGTAAGGTGTAGTCACCTGCTCCAAACTAATGGGCGATGCCATCGGTTATGAAAAAAAAGAGTGTCGTTCTATAATTTATCGATAACTTGCGTTCTGTCTCTCGGAGGCGCCGCCCACCCTCATCCCACCAAAGTAGTCTCCTGGTGGCCTATTTCTTGGTAAATTGTGGCAGTGACTAGGTGGGCTGACAGAGACAAGAGGATGTTCCTCTACAAATATTTAAGGCACATGACTCCCCGAACAACATAAAATGTTGGCGCATTAGTTTCTGGATTGATTGGATGAAACAAGGTGCATAAAAGTTGGTATTATTAGGAACGCTGGAGACAGCCTGGCTAGCTCTTTCCCTCTGTTTCCAGTCATTATGCTAAGCTAAGCTAACGTCATGTAGAGTGCACGTCGTGCTCCAGCCAGCAGGGGATATCAGCGTTGCACAAAAGGAGCCCGGCCCACCCAAAGAATGACCATAAGGACCGACCAAGCTTCTAAAAAACTCAGATTTAGATTTTTTATTTTTATTTTTTCGATACAAAGAAAAGGCAGGTTGTTGACAGCAGCCAGCGCTGGTGTGCACAAGAGTGTTTGTGTCCAGGCTGACCTCTGTTTGTCTTTCAGACCGACTGTTTGCATTTCAGTCTTTTTCGCATCAAGGTCGAGCAACTCGTCTTTGTGTTCTTTGCTCAAGGGAACGAGTGAAAAAGTCGTCATAACAACATTGAGAAATCCACAAGTGGTGTTCTTGTTATACCGGTTGTCTAATTTTCCACTCACGGGGCTCCAGTTAGTTCCTCAAACTATCTCCTGCTGGTTCATGTCGTCGAAAACACCACGAGCCATATCACGTTTATTGGGCACCGTAAAAACATTTCTGTTCATTTTTCTGTCGTTTGTCTGCTTTTTGGTTTGTTTTCTTATTTTTTGATCACCTCTTTATGCTTTAAGCCAAAGGATCAAAGGGGTGTGTGTGTGTGTGTGTGTGTGTGTGTGTGTGTACGTGTGTCAGTCAGTCATTTAGTTGGTTTTCCTTGACTTGATCACATCACATGAAGCTAAATGGATTCACAGTACGCCTGTGTCCACATTGTCATGTTCTGTGCCGCAAGTAATCCAGTGAAGTGAGAGTGGACGCAGAGAGGGTTAACGGATGCATTCGGGTAATTACTTCAAACATGGTTTGTGGCCTGCCAATAAGATTAAAGCTCTCAAGAAACGGGGAAACTATCGAGTGGCATACGTCTGTGTTTCGTAATGTTTGTGTGTGTGTGTGTGTGTGTGTGTGTGTGTGTGATCGTGTTCAACCTTAAAAGACAGACTGACTGATTTTGTTATTGTTTCTCTGCCAAGATGGAAGTATGAAAAATGTGGTAATGAGGGGCGGGCTTGCTCTCTCGGCAGCAGGTGTCTGAACCCGATGCTCCTTTTGCCATCATGTGTTGAGATATTTCAACTGTTATGTCTCCAAACATTCAGTAATGATACACTAATATTAACACTATTGTGAATACTGCAAAAAGGCCCAAACTTCAACTCTGTTTTTGTACTCAATGATTTGATGGTTCTTGAGGTTAATAAACAGCCAGTTGTGAAAAGCTGCTTTGGAGTTTTTGATCATTTCACATCATTTCCCTCAACACACTGTTTGCTCAGTTGTTGTGGAATAGTTCTGATCACTTTAGTGCTCAGATAAAATCCCCATTGGACTCTGATTAAAATCACTTGGACCAACTGCTGTTTTACCAGGTCGAGAACACACTTTAACACACTTTACACACCTTTTTATATTGTGAAGACAAAGATCTGGCGTGACTACCTTTCTGGAATACAATTAACATTGTTTTAAATCAAAACATGACTATCAGTCGGCAAGATGCCCGCTCAAAGCACAGCTGTGCCTCACTCACTTCAGCGAGCAATGCTGATGTTAAGCAAGGTTTAGTGTGTTGTTAGCGTCCTAACGTTTGCTTATTCGCAACTAAATCTGACGTACAGCTGACGCAATAAAAGTTCTGCAAGTATTTGGTTATAAACAAAAATATCACGCCGAAAAACACACCAGATGAGCAGCGAGGTGCCGTGTGTCCGCTCTGAACTCGGCAAACTGCGGCCTCTTTGAATTTTTGCCGGCCAAAGTAAAAGTTGGGGATAGTTTAACTTTTAGCAGCAAAATGTGGCCAGAGAGAACGTGCAGACAGTCGGTGTACAGGATCCTGTGAGATGTTGAGCTTCAAAGAATGTCTTCCCGCCTGAAACACAAGAACACGCCTCCCAGCTGCAGAAAAATGTAATAATTGCAACTTGGGTCGCTGCCCGGTGTGTTTTTCGGCATTCGGAGCTGAATGAAGAGTCAAAGGAATCACCAAAGTCATGAGCTATCGTCCTCTGAGGACACTGAGAGTCTGTGCAGAGATTCTGGGTTATCCGTTGAATAGTCGTTGAGATTTTTAAGTCTGGACTGATGTTTTTAAATGTAAAAAAAAAAAGGGTTGTTTTGGTTCATCCTGGTGATTTCTGGGTAAAGTAGTCAAAGAGTCTTTAGTTCTGCTGAGTCATCGCTGTCTTGTTTACCAGCTTTGCTTCAGTGCAGCGAGTCCCCCGGGGCGAACGGGACAGACAGTAACACGCTTGCTTGTTTGAATCTTTGAACTCTCGCGTTGCGTTTATGACTCATAATTCAGAGGATTGTTATGGTTGTTGTGGCTTTCACAGGGGGGACCATCTTGATTCAATTTCTGGGACTTTGGCCGACTCCTAAATTCTCCCGGCAACTTCTCAGGAATGGACGTGTTAGCACAGTTTGTTTTTGCACTCTGCAGTGGATTGTGCAAATGTTCAACTCTTCAGGGACGTTGTTGTGCTTTAGCTTTGACAAGTCGGCCCTCTGCCTTTTTTCTTTTTGGCATAAAAAATGACGTCATTGCAGTTCACTGCCGGAAAAAGCTCATGTGCACTTGGAGTCTTGCTTAAAAAAATGCAGATACAATTGTGTTCATGACGTCCTCGTTCTGAAGTCTTCACCTGAAGTTTTACAAAAAGACAAATGAAACGTCTCATACGAGGGCCGATGCCTAGAAAGTTTCTCTTCCCCTTCTGTGTGATCCTCCGTCACTCCTTATCTGTTTCTCCTCTTTGTGCCTCTGGGACTCTTGCCCTCGCTGGCCCCGCCTCCTCTAGCCTCACGAGGCCCTCTGATTGGTCCGAGCGTCCCCTCTTCATCCCTCGTGGGGCCTCCTCCCTCCCCTCTCTGTCTCCGTCCACCCAGTGGCTCCCTGTCAGCCTGTTTGGATTATTGTAACAGCTCAGGCCTCTCACATGCACTGCCCACTGCACACAGGACACAGCTCATCAGAGATGAGGAGGCTTAGGTGACCGGGAGCAGCGTTTGTTTTCACCCCGGAGGAGAAGGAGGAGAGGGGAGCAGCCATGAAGCTGAGGTGAGTGCTTGCAATGTAAAGATGGAGAGGAGGATTGGAAAGAGTGGGTGATGGATGGAAAGAGAAAATGAAAGGTGGTTGGAGGAAGAGAGAAACTGTTAATATGTTGTTTGGGGAAAGTCCCTTATTTAGTGTTATTTAGTTCAGTCTGTAACAGGAAAGGATTCCTCTCAAAAGATGTTTCCGATACTCTAGGTTAGTACCCTGGAAGTCTTGTGAGCTAGAAATACAGGTTTGTTGACATGGTTTCAGGCGGTTACATGCTGAAGGTTTACTCTGTGCAGATGTGCTGTACGTGTGCAGGTGTATACTTTACTGTGCGCTCGCCACAACATATTTGCTTTGCTCTCATTTCCTGTTACTGTTTGTTATGCCCAGTGGCCTCCGCTGGTCTTGGAACCAAGAAGGTGCTGAGAAAACAAGTCCTGCTCATTATGTAACCCATGGACTCTCCTCCAAGGGTTTTAAAAGGTGTACGACATGCCGTAATAGACCTTCTGTGTGCGTTATGGCAGCTATCTGATCCGTTGCGTGTCATTCAAAGTGCTAGTTTTTTTTTTTTTATGAGTGTGAAGTAGAATATACGGCAATAAATTGCTGATGATGATCGTGCTGATGAAATATGACTGATAGCTACATTATTAAACAGTCAAGGTGATACGCATTGACTTATTTATCATATTGTAACGCTGGTATCCTTTTCATCACTTCCTGCTTTACAGCTGTTTTTAGGATTCAGGTTTAAAATACAAACTTTTTCACTGAAACTTTAATGACCAAGAAAGTTAGGACACAACATTTTAAACACAGAGTTAGTGAATTGAAAGACTCTGTCCACACTCTAAATGGATTTTAATCATATTTTTAACTTTCTTTTCTGCTAATATGAGTGTAAGTGCCATGCAGGAGGTTTAAAAATCCACTAATTTAAAAACGAAAACCATCGATGGTGCATTTTGTCTGAAGGTTGAGTCTCTGAGTTTTTGCTTTATTGACAGAAAGCTCCACGCCGGCACCGCTGCCGGCCTGAATTAGAAGTCAGTAGTTAACGTGCATGCGCTAACACACTCGGACACCCAGACAGGACGCCGCCTTATCTTGTGTCACCAGAATGCACGGCTGACAGATATATAGCCCAGTGACGCAGTGACATTTGTCATATTCACTCTGAGAACAGCCTTTTTCTCTGGAACATAAAACTTTAAAGAATGGGAGGGAATTCAGTTTTTCAACAGGAATAGCACAGAACATGTCTTTCTTTCTTTCTTTCTTTTTTTTGTACATGTATAGAGTTGTTTTTTAATCCCAAAAATCTCTTTAAAGCTGCCCAAACCAAATGGCTACAACAGTACTCACTAAATTGCTTTTTGAGGCCCGACCCCCGACTGTACCAGGACTCTTTCCTCTGTGGTTTGCAAAGATGCTGCAGCTGAAGGCTCGCTCTGCTGCTGTAATCTCTCATCATCCTGTCCACAGTGGATGCTTCAGATTAGCATGAGACTGTTCTTATAATTCAGGAGAGAGGGGGGGTTATGTCGCCCTCTCTCCTGAATTGAAGGCACACGAAAGCGCTGGATATACACTCCACTGTTTTTAAAGGCTGGCTTTTAATTATTTAGCTGTAACTTATTGGAGCTGCTTAATACGTACAACATCTGGAGAATGGACGACTCAGGATTCAAGTATTTTGTTATGAAACAGGTTCAGCGCTGATGGAAATGTGCGATTACCGGGGTCACCATGGACATAAGCCTTGTAGACGCACCATCTGGCTTTAGGTGCTGAGAGGATTTAAAATGCAATAACTGCTGAAAACAAACTGCAGCAGTTGTTTTATTACATCGTGTGTTTCTGCGGCCTTCAGTGTCAACGCAGTCAGTGTGGCGTTCAGTTCATGTCGTCCTCTCCTGATCACGAGGGCTTTATGCGGATCTGACTGTTTCCTGATCGGAAAAGTCTGTATGTCATGCATGTGGTTTAAGTTTGAGGTAGCTAGCGTAGCCTAGCTTAGCATAACAAACCCCTGAACCCACAGATTACAGCCATGACAGCAGAGTTTTGTGAAAATGACCGTAAAATCTTGACGTGAAATTGCTGATTTTAAAAAACTAAGCGGTTGCGTGAGAAGCGCAGCCATGAACGGCCAACTTAAAAACATGGCAGTGAACCTGCATGTGACCGGACTCTCGGACGTCTGACCCGACACAAACTACTGAGTCCTCCATCATGAAACATCAGCAGACCGATCGAACTGGACGGTGTCATTGTGCTGCGGGGCCACGTGGCAATATGTGTGTTTTCGAAACGGAGAGATGGCGAAAACCGCTGACGTCAGGGCTCTGGAAAGATGGACGGACACCAGAGGGAGACCCAGAGTAGCAAACGAGCAACGGCAGCCACAATGTAAACCAGATTATGACCCAAAACATGCATAAAAGAAAGGTTTGAAAACTGAAATAAGATGGTTGAAAAGTTGCAGCTGGCCCTGGATTCTCTACTTTCTGCACTTGAAGTTCGATGTTGGTTAACGTTGCGTTTCCTCTGCTGGAAGAGGAGTTGGGAGCGCCGTTTGTTTTTGTTCTATTACAGCGACTAAGTCGGTTGGAAATTCTGTTTTCGCTGCAGTCTTTGAAGTGTCCTGATGCATCAGTGATGATGTGGGTGTGAACAGCGAAGCAACAAACAGGTTAAGTGACGCGTTTACTCTTCTGTGTGTGTGTGTGTGTGTGAGTGTGTGTGTGTGTGTGTGTGTGTGTGTGTGTGTGTGTGTCTCATGCAGGCCTTCTAGTGATGGTCCTGCTGGCTACTGGGAAAGTAAGGGACTTAAATTATTGAGGTAGGCAATATATTTTTTTGCATTCCTGGGCAAAAATACAATACAACTCTTCAGCATATTTCCATTAGATCTTTAAATGAGAGAAAAGTTAACTTCTGCACCTTCTGTTTTCCAGCTTTACACCAACTCTAAAGCACCAAACATGATCTTTTTAGCCATGCGGGTATCTAAGAATGACAATGTCGATCCTGACTAAAACAACTCAACAACTATTCAACAGCTTGCCATAGACGTCCGTGGAAACATTCATGGTCCCTGATGGATGAATCCCACTGACTTTTTCCTTTCGTTGACATTTATGGTTTTGATGGAAATATCTCCACAACTACTGGATGGATTAAAATGTGTTGTATAATAGTTTAGTTTATGACCAAACACCTACAAAACTGACATGCTAAACTGAGATCATGAACATTATTAACGTTATAGGCGACTATAATGACCTTTCAGCTTTGTTTAAGTATATACAAAGTCGAAGCAGCAGTTTACTGAATCAGCAATTTGTGTCTTGACCGACTGTAACTCGTAAACAAATTATATTTTGTAAACACTGACGAAATAAAACCTTCAACGGCATCAGCAAACACTAATATCTGTGATTTAGCTGCTACGGATGTTATCATTGACCATCAGTTTGGAAGTCAGAGCAGCTTCCAGTCCTGTGATTTGATATCTTTCCGTGGAATTTAGTTCCCATTCAGATTTCAGCCAAATCAGAAACAAAGTGATGAAGAAGTGTGTTGTTTGTCGTAGAAGCTGGCGCCTCTGCTGTTTGCATAATCCAAATTGAAGGCCGCTGATGAAACCCTTCATTAAAGGTCCTGTGGCGCATCATGTGGGCTTTGAAGCAATGTGGTTGTTCGTAAGAGCACCTTCAGAGCAAGGCAAGCATATTAGTACAGCACATTTCAACAACAAGGCGACTCAAAGTGCTTCACATGAAACCATTAAAAGCAGCAGAACATAATGCATAAGAAAACAAGATTCAATGATATGTTAAATGTTTCTGACTGATCACGAATCCCATGAAAAGACCAAAACCCACAATGTGGTGGTCCGTCTCTGGATGTATTCGTCCATGTTGATGTCGACGCTTCCTGTTGTTTTGCGTCGCTCTCCTCTGACCGACTGAGTTTGGCAGACGTCGACTTGAGCTCACTGGACCAGCCTCCAAGCTGCCAGGCGTCAGGAAATGTCTGGAACAACTCTGTCAAGAGCAACCGAGGTTGTGTTTTAATTTTTTTTTAGCAATGGGAAAAAGTGGAAACGCTGCATTATAAGAAGAACTTCTTCGATGTTATCCGCTGATGGATGGAGCGGAGCCTTTACTCCGCATATGAAAAGATAAGATCATCATTTTTTTTTCTCATACTATTGAAGCCATTCGTGTCTGAAATGGAGTCCCCCCATCGAGGGTGAACATCTTCACTATTTAATGTTCTTGAAAGCAAAACAATGAAGACAATTCACCCTGATAATCCTATTAAATCGAGATGTTTGTTACACTCCGTACATTCACACTGACAATATTTTCAAGACGCGAACACCGGTCTCCTGCGTTGGTTGGACCCGTCCAACTCCCCTCCCCCACCCGTCATTATGCTCCGTCATCACACTCCCGGATTATTTTCTCTGATCGCGTAAAAACAACATGGATGGGTTTGCGTTGTAGTTCCTTTCAAGTCTCATGGGCCGTGTGTGTTGGTGTCAGATGCAGAATTTGATGCTATGGGAATGAGAACAGGCTGGATTTTTCTTTTGTTTTGCAAACGGGACACTTGTAAGCATTCAGTTTGTTGACTATCCTCCACCACACACAGCTCACAGTGTGCTGGGATGATCCAAAAATATACACACGATTGGCTTCAAGCCGAACGTCAATGTTCTCTATAGTTTAAAGCTTTTGTTTCATGGTTAAGGTGATCTATCCTCGTAAATGTAGAACACTTGACAGTATTCACTTCATGACGCAGTCGGCGATGTGATGATTAAGAGCCTTCATCTTTATCTTTTCATAAAAACCAAAAGAGTTTCTCATCTTTCATAGTCCGCCTCTGGCTTATGCTTTTCGGTGTTGTTTTTATTGCTCCGTCACTGCAAGTACAGTGAGTCAGCAGCATGCGTGCACACACACACACACACACACGCACACACACACACACACACACACACACACACACACACACAGAAAGAAAGATCACTTTGGCTTTAACTATATTGGTCGTGGCGGGGACCCATAACTGCTGTCTCTCTTTTTTCATGTTTTTTTTTTCCTCCCTCTTCTCTGTCCTTCCATTTGTTAGCTCACCATCCGTCAGCCAGCCCACGCTCGCACACTCCTGATGCTGCACATGCTCGCTGCGCTGCAGTGAGCCAGCATTTATTTCAGACAGAGAGAGAGAGAGAGAGAGAGAGAGAGAGAGATGAATAGATGAGAGGAGATGGACTGAACCACGAACGCAAGTGATGGCAGAGCAAAATAGGGAGAGGTTGGAAAGGATGATGTAAAAACTGAAATTCAATCTGGCTAAATCTCCCCCCGCAACTTCTCTTGTGTGTGTGTGTGTGTGTGTGTGTGTGTGTGTGTGTGTGTCCTCACACATGAACACGCAGAGGAACCGTCTCTCTCATACGCATCCCGTTGCCTCCCATCTGGCTCGTTGCTGCTACCGGAGTGGAGCATCCTTTCCCGTCAGAGCTGACATGGAGGCGGCTTCAGAGGAATTTTTAGTGCCCGTTTCAGTCACATGGCACCAGTGTATCGGTCAGTGTACTGGAGTGGATGACGCCTGTTGATCGGCCTCTAGATGCAGCACTGTAAGTCCTCATTAATACCGTTGTACGAGCCAAACATTTGGAATATCTGCTGTTGTTTTTAAGCTAACATTCTTGCACAGTTATAACTTCATTTCTCTGGCAGTCTCTACATGCTAAAAGGGTAAAAAATCACAGTCATTATTTGCTTTTTACTCTGCTGCGTGTTAGATGACCGCTCCATCCAGCAGAAATCCCTCCGCTGAGCTCAATCTGATTATGTAAGAGCAGGTCGCTGTGAGGCTGCTGCAGCCCTCTGCACTGTCGGCACTGGGCTGCTTCTGTTGTGGCTGTCGGCAGGATTTATTCATTTCACTTTAATAATCTGTGTCGTAGTTGATGCTTTTGTTAATCTGCGTAATCTGGCCGTGTGGAGCCAGGGAGCTGAGCTGGTGTGTTTGTGGCGTACCGCTATACCTTGTCATTTCAATCTCTCCTTCTTGACACATTTATGAAAGTGGTGTTTTGAACTTTGTGCTGCTCAAATGTGCGTGTGTGTGATTGTTGAGCTTTCGTTGAAGCCATGACTCCGCTTCTTGAAGTCACTTGTTTCTGTTTCACCAGCTTTGTGAAGCTGACCTGAGCTGCTCAACACATAACTATCTGGCAGCAAACGCATCACATACCAGCCACGTGACATGTTGGAATCGTTGGTAATGACCCGCTGACGGCATCACCGCTTCATTATGACTGTCATTTTATCCACCGCTCTAATTGCAGGCTCACCAAATCACAACATTGGAGTTGGAGCTTCTCTTAGCCGAGCCCAGAGAGGACGAAAGAGAGGATGCTTGTATAAGAGAGATTAAGAAAAGGGAGAAGAGGAGAATGAGAGCATGCACCATGGAAAGAAGTTCAGTCCCTGAGGGGCTTTCCTTTCAGCAGCAGAGGTGGCCCGTTTCTGTGCCTGTCTTGAATGCAAAGAGACAATAGAAGCACTGACACACTTTCTGTGTCTTAAGTTAGCTGCCAGAGAATGTTACCGAGAAGTCCAACATGAAAACACTGGAGCCAGTAAATGGACGTTTTGGATAAAACTGGAGACCAAGCCATGAAAAATCTGTGTACACATCCTTTAAGGGTGGTATTCAAGTGTTTTTTTGTTTTTGTAGGTTCAGTGTTTCCGTCTCTCGCCGATGAGTGCTGAGCACAGGGTGCCATGCGTTCACTTTATAATCAAATATTTATCACTCAAAGTGCCTTTTTATGAGGATCCTCCAGCCACAGCTGCAGCTTTGATTTACTCTGACTGTCTGCCACTGGCCTGGTTCGGTTCCCGACATCGGGGTCGAGAGCCAAGCAAGATAAATTCTGCCCTGTTTTATACTCTCAAATTTTCCTCCTATCGGGTCGGATGGTTTCACCTGGAAAGCAGCTTAGACTGTTTCTCAATGTTCCCGCCGGTCCGCCGGCGGGTCATACAACTGGACATCCGAGGACTTTCTTTTATCAAAGACACACAATTACGTCCATAAATATCCACAAACTGGTGTTGCATCATTTCAAATCAGCCGGCAGATATAACAAAAATAGTCCTGCATTTTCCCTCGTAATAGCCGGTTCTCATGTTCTCACTGACGAAAGCTCGCTATCAAAATTACCTTAAGTTTCCGATTGACACCCCCTTGAGCCAATAAAAGCGGCATATCCTCTTTCAAGGGCCTACATTAGCCAACGAGAATCCGCGTTGAAGGAAAGTGCCCGCCCCTCTTTTTCGCGGGTAGACCAGGTTCTGCCGGCGGGACACCAAGAGACAGAGGCCGTGGGGGGAGGGGGAGAAGCGGGTCGTCAGCCGGCAGCCCCGAAGAAAGATGGAGCGATATTCACGTTCAAGACATAACCCCACCGCAGCCCACCTTCAGACCCACCCACTCACCAGAACCACGGCTTGATCGTACAGCTACATACACATTTCCTGCAGCTGTTCCAGCTGTTTTTCACCACAACCACATCACAAAACATAATTCGAAACACCAAATGAGTTTGGCTCAACTCGCCGCGCGACACCCTCCGCCCCGTGGATCCACGTGACATCAGAGGACACGTTTTCGTTCATGTCCTCGGTGGTCTACATGCTGTGAATTTACAGATTACTGGCGAAGGGATCGGCTGTACGCCTTGCAATTCCCACGAAAGGTCATGACCGAAAAGAAGTTCCTCGGGATCAGCCGGTCACTTCATTTCAGCGGCTCGGCGATGGACGCTGCCGAGGAGCAAAAGAGAGGCACGGCGGCCTTCGATCGACTCGGCAAAATCAAACCTGTCTATGAGGAGATAGGAGAAGCCCGCCAAGAAATTGCTATCGATGAGCGAATGGTTTCCTCCAAAGCCTGCATGGCTATCAAGCAAAAAAGCTTTGTTCTGGTGGACTCGAGCAATGGTTATACCTGGGATTTTTTTTATTCACGGGGGAAACTTCCAGGGAAAGGGTGACAAGGGACTGCGTTATGATTTGGTGATGAAGCTCGTTGACACACAGTTACTGGGCACTGGCTACAAGCTCTATGTGGACACTGTCTACACCTTTTCAACGACCTTTTGACCCTTATTATTAGTATAGATGTGAATGGTTTGCTGTGTTGTTGTATGTATATATATATATATATTTGGGCTGCATGTCTTTTCTTCCATTGGCGACGTCGTATCCAGCTCTCCTTATTGTCACAGTGGACGCTGACATCACCGTGAGGCAAGAAGTTTAGTAACAACTACTATCCCCTTTTTTAAAGAGCAGTCTGTCCCTTTTTTAAAAAGTGTTTGAGGAATGGAAAACCGTCTGATGGAAGATTGTGTGACGGCCACTTAAAAGACTTTGTGGTGAGATTATAGTTTCCAAACAGCAAGAATGGACTTTCACTCTCAAAGTGTGAGCTCAGAGGTTGGTTTTATTCCGGCTGCTGGTCCCACTGACTGATGAGAGTAAAATAGAATATGTAAATGAAACCCAGCAGTCTCTAACTTTGAATACTTCTATGTTCATGAGTTGGAGTTGAAGCCTCGAGCCACAGGCGCTCAGCGGTGTGTGTGTTTGTGCGTTTGGCGTTGCCTCTCAGTGAGGAAACGGAGGATTTTTGCTTCAAACCTTTTGATCTTTTCAACCGCACAGATTTCCAGCGCGCCGTGTCGTTTGTCGCCCGGTCTCATCCTCCCTCTGTTTCTCTCCGCAGGGTGCTGGGTAAGAGGAAGAGGGACTCCCATGTCAGAGTTTTAGGATGGCCACTGAAGGCTCCACTATTCCCAGCCCCGTGGTCCGCCAGATTGACAAGCAGTTCTTGATCTGCAGCATATGTCTGGACCGCTACGAAAACCCCAAAGTACTGCCCTGCCTTCACACCTTCTGTGAGAGGTGAGTGGAGTCACACGGTGTTTTTACGGTCCATGTTTAATCCTGTGATTTATGAGCAGTAACTGGGGATGTGTGTGTGTGTGTGTGAGAGAGTGTTGAGGTTTAAATGTGCAAACGTGAATCGATCCGGTCTCAAATTCAAAAGTAGGATCAGCATGTGTTCTGTGATGAATGTATGCTGCAGATGGGAGATGCAGCAAATAATACTCGATCGATAGTGTTGTGCTTTTGAGTATTGTTTCGCACGAGACGCACCGCTGAACTTGGGTGTGTTGGTGCCATCCTCTCTGACAACCGGCCTTTTGTTTCTGACACAAGAGAGAAACTGTGGACTGTCTGTTGCTTTGACTCCGGCTGCTTCTGGAGAGCCATGAAGCTGTCAGATTGAACGACACAGCAGTTTGTCTTCTGGTATATCCGTTTTTTTACGGATAGATTTCTGGACTGTAAATTACCTTTTCCGGAGTGGTGGGAGGAAAATGGTTCTATAAATGCCTCACATTGTAATTATTGGGATCGGAAGAAATCCCATTTGTAGTGAATTTGGATTCCAAATTTTATCTTTAAAAAATAAATCTGTCCTTGGCTTTACATTTTTTTTATCTGCCTTAAAAACAGCGAGCTAAAACCAATATATTTAACCATAATTTATAGTTATTGCAAAGGAGATTCTACACTCCTATGCAAGATCTACCTGAATGCATACAATGCAGTCTAACAGAAAGCAGAGAGGCATCATGACACTGACATGACGTTTCCGCTGCCATAAAGCGTTTCTGACCACAGCAAACAGGAAGCTCAGTGTGGTCTCTGCATTTCTGACCACACTGGTCACCGCTGTGATGTTGCTGCACATTGCCTTCATGAAGTGCACGTGTACAGCGACAGTACATTCTCCTTAACTCCTTAAAACTCAGTTTGTAGAAAGCGTCCGTTTATCACTTTGCGCATGTAAATACTTTAACCAGCAGGTGGCATCAAATGCAGCATTTTCACCTCCGTTCATCCATTTTACAGGTCAAATGAGCTGGTTGATTGTGTTTTTGTTCAACTATTTTCACGTTAGGTCAGTTGTGCAAATAGATGACATAAAATATTCTGCATTCTGACCAAGTATCTTGTTGAAAAAAAAAAAGGCTTCCTCGATCAAAAATGAATAAATTGACATGTAAAAACTTGCTTTGTGGGTAATAATTGCAAACCTACTGTACATCACCACTCACTTTGTCTTCTCAATGCAAAACACACACACACACACACACTACAGTACACCACCCACGTCTTTCTCCAGGCCGTTTATTTCCCATAACATGCAACAGAACGCTCCCACTCTTTAATAACCCCTCCCCGTTCTCCTCCTCCCAGGTGCCTGCAGAATTACATCCCGGCCCACAGCCTCACACTGTCGTGCCCCGTGTGCCGCCAGACCTCGATCCTGCCGGAGAAAGGTGTGGCGGCGTTGCAGAATAACTTCTTCATCACCAACCTGATGGACGTGCTGCAGCGGGCGCCGGACAGCTGCAGCCAGGAGGCCGCCGCTCTCAACAACATCACCGCTGTGGCGACAGGCCAACTGCTCTCCTGCCCCAACCATGGAGGCAACGTAAGACCCGTCGGCCTGTTACTGTTGCTTAGACTTGAACATGAAGGGACAAGGGGCAGCACTGGTGCTAGCACGCTAATATCTGCTAACACTGAAGAGAGTACAGCTGATGTTGATGGCAATGTCCCTTGTTTTGGAGTTATTTTGCCATAAACCAAAGTATTGGACGCGTTCAAAATTTGACCTGGAGATGGCGCTGGAAGAAAGGTCAAAGGATCACAAAAAATATTATTAATAATAATAATGTCCTTTATTAATCCCTTTGGGGAAATTGTTCTCTGCATTTGACTCATCTTTGATAAAGGAGCAGTGGGCGGCCCTGTGAGGCGCCCAGGGAGCAATTAGGGGTTGAATGCCTTGCTCAAGCACACTTCGATATGTGAACTATGGTGAGGCAAGGGGTCGGACTACCTTACTGTTACGGGACGACCACTAATCCCCCTGAACAGCTCATCTTGTGAGGAACATATGTGTGCGTACCAAATTTCGTGGCAAATCCACCCCATTGGTGTCCATCCCAAAAATGTCAGGGGATCATCTGTGGGCTTCACCCTCCGGGGAACATGAAAAGCTGTACAAAATATCATGGGTATCCGTTCAGTCTGGACCAAAGTGGGAGACCAACCGATGTTGCCATCAGCCGCGCTGCAACAAGGCTAAAAATATACCGAGCCTTTACCCCCTTATCTTAGTTTAATCTTTACTTTTTCCTGTTGCTTAGGTCATGGAATTTTACTGTCCGCCCTGTGAAACGGCCATGTGTCAGGAGTGCACGAGTGGCGAGCACGGAGAACACCCAACTGTGCCTCTTAAAGACGTCGTGGAACAGCACAAGGCCTCATTACAGGTCCAGCTCGACGCTGTCAAGAAGAGGTACGTCAGCAGTATGACGACTTACTTCACGTTACACCATCGTAGTTATCATCAAGAGAAACACCATCCTCTTTCATGTGCCCGCTCTGACATGTGACTGTCGACTCAGTCTGTGAAAAAGTGCGTCTTCATTCCTCGGGTTCCTCCCAGGTTGCCGGAGATCGACTCAGCCCTGAAGACGCTGTCAGAGATCCTGCAGCAGCTGACCAATCAGAAGAGCTCCATCGAGGCCGGCATCCACAGCACCTTTGACGAGTTGCAGAAGACCCTGAACGTCCGCAAGAGCGTTTTGCTGATGGAGCTGGAGGTCAACTACGGCCTCAAGCAGAAGGTGAGACCAAGTATTTTCGGCTGACACCTGCAGAGAGTTGTGTGTCCTGCCTTTTATGTTTTGTTTAGGCTCTGGTCCCAATAATAAGAGTGGAAATCACTTTGCGTTCGCTATTGACCTCTTAAAGGGTATTTATAAACTCTGAGGCTCTGATTTATTTTAATAAAGGGTTCTTTAAATGTCCAACAAAAGAAAATAAGACAGAAAGAAACAATATAAATGACCATTAACCTAATTATAATCCATTTTTGGAAAGCTTTTAACAAATTACAGGCCCCTCATCGGGCTGTTTTTGCTGATCCGTGTCTCCGGCAGTAGGATGGGTGGGAGGGTGTAAGCTGGTGCCCCGCCCCCATCCAAACAAACCAATCCCCCGGCCCGGCCAGGAGCCTGCTGCTCCATCACATGGGTTGCTAACGATTTCCAATTTACGGGCTGGTGAGCAGTCAAAACACTGGCGCCCGGGGGAGCGTTGTGGCTGGTAGCTAGATGGAGCCAGTGCGCCGTGCGCGCTCTCTGGGTGTGTCGCGTGCGGCGAGGAAACGGCACACAGCTCTGCTCTTCATGGACACGCTCTGGACTCCTCTTCCTCTGAAGCTTGACAGCGTCAAGACTGTGAATTAGTTTAAAGAGAAAAGTGGAGGGTGAAACGTTTGACTCCGGGCGTAATGGCCTCTCTTGTTGGAGAAGAAGAGGAGTTTGACGGCCAGATGAGGGTGAGTCTGTTTTGGTTCTCTGAAGAGGGCGTGGCGGCGTCCCAGTAATGAGGAGAATCTGCTGAAAAAGCACCGGCAACAAAGAACCTCTTTTAAAACACCCAAAGCATGGCCGACTGAGTGATTTCATGATCTAAATGTGACTTTGTAATAGCCGAGTGTTAACTCCAAGAACTTTCTCATGGATCATCAATGAATAAGTTACTTTGTAAACTGGTTGATGTGAACAAATCTCGACAAGTTAACACAGGATGGCACAACAATATCTGACAGATATAACATCTGTTGCTGTCAACACAGAAAGTTGTTGGTTTTGCAGAATTACACGAAGGTGTGTGTTCACGCCAACATAAACCCAACGGAGCCAAGAGCTCACCTTCTGTGATGGTGCCAGGTCCTGCAGTTTGCCTGGTTGTTGATCTGTTTTTTCGGAAGCGTCTCTAACCAGAAAGTAACCCTGCTGCCCCCTGGTGTGTGCATGTGCGTATTAGGTGCTCCAAGCCCAGCTGGACACTCTGATGCAGGGCCAGGAGGGCATCAACAGCAGCTGCAACTTCACGGAGCAGGCCCTGAGCCACGGCACCGAGGCCGAGGTGCTGCTGGTGAAGAAGCAGATGAGCGAGCGCCTGGTGGAGCTGGCCCGCCAGGAGCTCCCTCTGCAGCCGGGGGAGAACGACCAGCTGGACTTCATCGTGGAGACGGAGGGACTGAAGAAGTCCGTCCACAACCTGGGCACCATCTTAACCACCAACGCGGTGGCGTCTGAGACTGTGGCGACGGGCGAAGGGTTACGACACTGCGCGGTGGGCGTCCCCACCTCCATCACCATCACCACCAAGGACAAAGATGGGGAGCTGTGTAAAATGGGCAACGCGGTCATCACGGCGGAAATGTCCTCGACCGACGGGAGCAAAGGCGAAGGGGACATTCTGGACAACAAGAACGGGACTTACGAGTACCTGTTCACGGCTCCGAAAGAGGGGGCTTTTAATTTATCGCTGCGCTTGTATGACCAACATATCAAAGGAAGCCCCTTCAAGATAAAGGCCACCAAATCCATCGACGTGTCGCTGACCTCAGAGGGCGTCAAGAAGAGGCTGAAGTCTCCCGGCAGTGGACACGTCAAGCAGAAGGCCATCAAGAGGCCGGCCAGCATGTACAGCACAGGCAGGAGGAAAGAGAACCCCATCGAGGACGACCTCATCTTCAGAATCGGTACGAAATATTTAAGGTCAAATATGCACTTGTATACTGCATGTACGTCTTTTTAAGATCCTTAAAACCGTATCAAACCATACCCTTGTTATCCTTATATTAGTGTAAGATTATATGACTAAAAAAAATA
The DNA here is from genome assembly GCF_023055335.1 of Clinocottus analis. Taxonomy (NCBI): domain Eukaryota; kingdom Metazoa; phylum Chordata; class Actinopteri; order Perciformes; family Cottidae; genus Clinocottus; species Clinocottus analis. The sequence continues at coordinate 2,456,171 of NW_027175954.1, read as the reverse complement.
CGAATCAATAACTATTTTAAAGAAGCATGATGTCACCATGCAAGTAATTTAACTAAAACTATGTTTAGAATATAAGCTTGACATTTAGTTGAAATCCAACGAGTCACATCTTCAGTCCGATGGACGAATGAATAAACAAACAGAATAATTGGCCCGTAGATTAAACAGCTTACACATTAGAGAGTGTCAGAAGAGATGCCCAACAATTTAAATAACTGCAAACGTAGTCCCACATAAATCCCAATATAAAGACGACAAAGTTGACTATAATGAACAAATTCCCATCAGTTGACACATTGCACCTTAATGGGAATTATCATGAATATTATCTCGTCTGTGATTTACTGTAAGTCCACTCATATATTTCATGTTCTTCAAGGCACAAAAGGAAGAAACAAAGGAGAGTTCACTAACCTGCAGGGAGTGGCTGCCTCTTCTCTGGGGAAGGTGCTGATCGCAGACAGCAACAACCAGTGTGTCCAGGTACAGACACCCACCGTCTACAGACACACACAACACACGCAACACACGCGACGTGTCATTGCTCAGTTACCTGACAGTGCTTCCTATGCCCTCCACTGCATTCGACTGTCGTAGGCCTTTTTGTGGAACCTTGTTAGTTTTCATCAAAATGATGATCCCTTTTCAAATCTCGTCTTTTTTTTATTTCAACACCTTTCACATTTAACAGATTTTCTCCAATGACGGCCACTTCAAAAGTCGTTTTGGCGTGCGCGGCAGGACCCCGGGTCAACTGCAGCGGCCGACCGGCGTGGCCATCCACCCAAACGGTGACATCATCGTTGCGGACTACGACAACAAATGGGTCAGCATCTTTTCAAGCGATGGCAAGTTCAGGGTGAGTCAGGATTGAAGGTTTTATCTTTCATTTGGTACCGAGGCGCTCGATGGGACAAAGTGTTTTAATGCGATACACAGTTAGAAAAGCTAAAGAACAAAGAACTGTGTGTGCACCCCTCACCGACATGTTGTGTTTTACCAAAGGGACAATAACAATAACAATGGGGCATTACCACAGCGCTTACTGCCATAAATACTGATATTACATATTATATCCCCCCCTTCCTCTATTGAATAACATGTTTAGAATAATTAAAATGGTTGGAAAAAAAGATTCAGTACTTTACATGCTGAGCCCTGATTAACATCTGTGAATCATTTGCAGATTTCACACCCACGACACTTTTCACACTTTTCACACTTTTCACACTTTTCACACGTTTCACTTCCTCCATTCGTCCATTTCCTAAATGCGAAAGCTTCACTGAAGAAAGTGCATATTTAATAGTGAAAGTCAACAGTTCTAGCCGTGTGCATGTATAGACTCTTGGAAATTGTCTCATTTTCCTACTTTTAGTCACTGCCGGGCTGAAATAACAAAATATGAAACGCTGCCATCTTCCATTGAGCTCAGCCTGTGATTTATTAACTAAATGAAGCTGTTCTCTCAGCCTCTGTTCATCTCTCGTGTGTGTGTATTCATAGGATGTCTCATTTTGCACTCTGTTAAAGTATACACATGCAAACCTGGATGTTGTATGTTTATATAAACTCTTAACTACATCTTAGGTTAAAATACACACACACATTTTACTCTGAGCCTTTAAAAAAAAAGAAAAAAGAAACGTAAAATCTTGCGATTTCTCCAGAACAAGATCGGCTCGGGGAAGCTGATGGGCCCGAAAGGCGTGTCGGTGGACAGGAACGGCCACATCATCGTGGTGGACAACAAGGCCTGCTGCGTCTTCCTCTTCCAGCTCAACGGCAAGCTGGTCACCAAGTTCGGTAATCGAGGCAACGGCGACAGGCAGTTTGCAGGTACACTCAACGGTAAAACGTGCACTTCCCCCGAGACTCACTGCAACCAGCTCATACCTGCATGTGGAATGAAGACGAATGCCGAACCAGGAACCATAAAACCATAAAACCATACAGTTCCCGTTATCCTTTGACTTCTGAGTTTTCACTGTGCCTCACTGATATCACTTAAAAACATCCAATAGACTTTAATCTACTAATAAAAAGCATGTCGTATCGCTTATGGTAAAACAATGATCTCGTGAGGAAAAATCTTAAATGGGAAATAATGAATTTGCATGTGAAAAATGAAAATCCTCCCGTTGGTTCGGTTGTTTTGTAAACGTGTGGTTTGTGACTTTGCTGTCTGTTCTTTTTAAGGGCCTCACTTTGCTGCTGTCAACAACAGCAATGAAATCATTGTGACGGATTTCCACAACCACTCAGTGAAGGTGAGCGGTGGAAGTGTGTTAAAGTACGCAAAGATTTTCTCCTCTGATCAAATTATTATCAACACAATTCCTTCGTTAATGTATCACTATTTTTTGGGGGGGGGTTGGGAAACCAAAATGTAGGTGTTCAACACAGAGGGTGAATTCTTGCTGAAGTTCGGTTCGAACGGCGAGGGCAACGGCCAGTTCAACGCCCCCACCGGAGTGGCTGTGGACGTCAATGGGAACATCATCGTGGCAGACTGGGGCAACAGCAGGATTCAGGTCGGTACAAAGTCTCCCCTGAACCAGACCTTTACCCCCCTGCTGTTTACCAGAGGTCTGGACTTCAGCACGTGTCTTTGTGGCTGATTTCTACACTGTATTTCTACACATCACAAATGTAATGTGATGTCATACAAATGTGATTTAAATTGAGTTATTATTAAACTCTTTAAAACTTCAATTGCTCTGGTGTCCAAAAAGAACACAAATGTGTAAATGAAAAAACTGCCATGAATTTGTATATTATTATTTTCCTCTTTCACTTGTCAACCAACTTCAGTCCTGATCATAACTACCAAATAGGAATTTATTTACAACCAGTCTGGAGTTTGTTAATGACTGGCAACAACGTAAAATGTTATGTATTTCTATTTTGTGCAGTGTCACGTAAAAAACTGCTGTCAACGTCACAATATATATTAGTATTATTTTTCCACTACTGACTACATTTTTTTTTTTTTTACATCAGAGCTCATAACAACCTATGTTTACATCATGCCACTGTTATGAACAAAACACAGAATTTAAGATGTCATTGCTTTGGCACAACTTTGGTTTTGATGCATTGCACAAACTCATATTACAGCAGCAATGCCCCTGCTGGAAAGCAGGGCAATGACACGTACGTATTCACCCCCGAGGCCAAACTTGAGGAAATGGTTCAATCTGTTGTTAAATAGGTCGAACCAAGATTTTAAGGAAAACTCACACCCATGCCCACATGTACACCGTATGCTTTAACACAGCAAACATTATCTAAAAAAAAGGAAAAAGACACAAATGTTCCTCGTGGGCAGCAATGGCCAAAATAGTGCACTTCTAGTCATTATATTACATTTTACAACAAATGAGTGGTGCTGATGACTGCAATTATTTTTCAGTTCTCACCACACTACAATCAACGATGTAATTACTTTATTATTATTATTATAAACGGCTAATGAAATGGGAGGCAAAGCATCTGCTGGTGTCATTCCAAATGCAAAGAGAACACTGACTTAGTATTTCCCTCTCTCCTTCCCTCTCTCCTTCCCTCTCTCCTTCCCTCTCTCCTGCCCTCCCTTCCAGGTGTTTGATGGCAGCGGCTCCTTCCTGTCCTACATCAACACGTCAGCAGACCCTCTGTACGGCCCGCAGGGTCTGGCTCTCACCTCTGACGGACATGTCGTGGTTGCAGATTCTGGCAACCACTGCTTCAAAATCTACCGCTACTTGCAGTAGCCCTTCTCTCCCTCTCAGCGCACAAACTGTACAGTGTATAGACGCACATGCACGCATTAGTATGGAGCGACCGGAAGATTTGCACTCACCCACTCCCACGTTCACCCTTGAATCATGCCGCCGCCGCCGCCGTCGTGCCATCTGTGTGACCGTGGCGTCCTGTTGGAGAGAAGAAGCATTTGTGGTTTTGAATGAAGTGAGAGGATCCGTCATGTTCACAGATGGCTGCAGCTGATTGGTGCTTTAAGGGGTCGTTCATAACCTTGTTCACATTCCATCTTAATTACACTGATTTTAAAAACAAAGCTTGAGTATTGTACATATGTCAGACCTTTTTTATTTGCTGTGATGTGGCAGGAAAACTGGAAAAAAAAAAATAAAGTTATTGTGCTTGTTCTTTAAAAAACACTGGTTAGACACTTAAGTAAGATGAAAATTAAAGTAAAGACGTATCGAAGTGACCTGAAAATTAACGGGAATTCAAGTTCCAGTGACTGCAGCTTCCGGTTAAATGCTCTTAAGAGTCCTCACATTTTGCCTGTTTCACTATATAAGACCAATATTCCACCTACTGTAGATAGCAGGGTATCTTAGAGCATGATTAGGCATCCCTGTGCATGTTGTTTTTTTTTTTACTAATAAAGACCAGAAAAGCTGCTGTGCACAATATATGAATATGTTTTAAGCTGACAAAATCACTGAAGGAAACGTTGAATGGAAGAACTGTTTCAATTAGTCTATGAGAACATGACTGGTCAATGTAATTCGTCATTAATTTAAATTGATAAACGTGTGGTTGTTAAAGCAAGATAACTTTGTAAAAACCACATGGTGTGCGTTTGTGTGTGCAAGACAAGTGGGATTGTGTTGTGATCACTTAAGGTACCAAACAAAGGCTTCTTGATGTGTTGACCTAAAAATCTGGAGTGACAGATTTCAACTTCAGAAATGCTGAAATAGTCTGTACCAAGACACATCAGTGAAATGCTTTGTTCATCAGGCTGCACTGCAGGTTTAGTCCTTTATCAGTGGTCACCTTCACACCTTTCTATGTGCTTTTATGTCTTTCCAAAAAAAAAAACATCCGTAGAACTAACAAGTTGTATTTCAGTAAAACACACAAAAAAAGGGTCTGTCCTCAAAACATGCAATATGTAGTTCAACAATTGAGGTGTGTGCTGTAAAAGATGCACTTTGCTTTTGTTAGAACACCTCTGTCACATTGTGTTTATCCTCAAGCAGACAGTTTTCAGTCCTGAATTTGGTCATCCATTTTCTACACAATCCTGTTACATCATTTGTTTTCCATTGTCTTGTTTGTATTTGTAATGCCAAATGGAATTAAAGTGCCCACAGGAAAGAATATTGTGTTTGTAATTGATTTGTGTGGTGTACTTGCTGCAATTTGTAATAAGAAGCATTAAAAAAAACATTGCCTTGTGACGATATGAAGCATTTTTTGTTTGCTAGTCAAGTATCTGTTTGAATAACGACATTAATCATGTTGGTAATGCAATTTGCATGTTCGTGATTGTAAACATTTGTTAAGAATTAGATATTTCTCTTTGCAGTGATGATTATTCAGTATTTTCAATATAGTTGCAGAAAAAGAGTCGTCACACAACACTTCATGTCGTTGTCTCAGTAAAACAGCAGACTTACTGAAATGAATAAAGTTTGAACGAATACGATCCTAAGTCGTTTCATTAAATCTTGTCCCTATTTGAGTAATGTATTTTTTAGGCAGCAGAGGGCATTAGAAAATCACGAGGCGAACTCAAACAAAATCGCTCCTCCCCGTTAAAGTAATGCTGCCTTCATGGATAATCGGAAATTAGGGCTACTCGGTCTAACACGACAAACACGAACCAAAAGGTAGCTGTTTTACTGCGGTACACCCTGTCATGTAACTTTGCAGCACAACGAACCCACGTGCCGATTAGATATTACAATAAATATAACTTAGCATATTCACCGGGGAAAAACTTATGTTATAAAAGTGCATCACCATATTCAACACGAAAACGTAGACGTTTACAAGGATCAGTGAAGGCAGCAGAAGCCCCGTGACAGCCTTCCGCGGGAAATTTCAGTACTGGACGAATTATTTATTTCCTATTTGGATTGGAAACGTAAGAGCAGCGCTATAAAATATAATTTTTAATCAAACCATTAATGACAGTGGACGTTGCTGGTGCAGACAACGTAATAAAATGGTAAGCAGATGTTCACCTTTACCCGCTTTTGATGTGATAGTCCGAGTGAAACCGACGCGCATTATCAAGCTAGCTCCAAGCTAACGGTCGATAACGTCACCACGTTATACACTTAACTTCTTAATTAATCAATACTGACCGTAGTTCAGGATCCGTATCGATAACTTGTGATTCATTCATGTTATTGCCAACCTAGTGACGTTAATCAATCACTCAATTGCGTCCATTAATGGAGGTCAACTTCTTTTTGTACGAGAAAATGACTCCCGATGGAGTCATTTTCTCGTAGAAAGTTAATATTATGAAAAAGATGACGCACTCAAATGGTGTTTGGGTAAAGTGCATCAGCCTGCAGCATTAAAAAAATACAATATATGTCATAATATGTTCCTCTCTGAGTACATTGTTGTGGTGGCCGTAAGCTGTATTGCAATAACAATGAGGTCAAATCAAATGTTGGAAAAATCCATCCCTCATACAATGTTTACTGCCACTTGCATAGGCTTTATTGCTGTTTAATATAGACTTTATTTCTGTGGAATATAAACTTTATTGCTGTGTAATATAGTGGCATGGTGGTAGCTGAAATTGTCCAGGCCTTATGTTAATTTAAATGTGTTCCAGTCAAAGAAGAAAGGACTTAGTTTGGAGGAGAAGAGGACTCGCATGATGGAGATTTTCCTTGAAACGGTGATTTTTTTTGTCTTTTTTTTTCTTGTGCAGATTTAAAGTTATGATCAATATAATGTGAGGCCACCATGTCCCCTCTGTGCTGGGTCCTTAACCCATAATATAATTATTCTAATAAATATTCATATTTTTTTCAAGCTAAAAAAAAGACAGTATACGTCTGTGTTCAGGAATTCATTTTGAAATATACTAGTAATAAAACAAAAGGAGAAAAAATCTCTACTACATTTTGTAAAAATCAGGCAAAAATTCAAAAGAACAGGAATGTACTATTTTATTTTAGGAAGCCATTCCATAACAGACTTGCAGATATGATTTGACATCAATTGAATAGGTTATTTCTGTATGATGCTATGATAAAGACAAATATAAATATCATTTTAATTTCTTATCTTTGTAGAAAGATGTGTTTCAGCTGAAAGACATTGAGAAGATCGCACCGAAGACAAAGGGAATAAGTAAGTAATGATCGACAGTTTTAGTAAAACAAAACATCATTGTGACCATTTTAAATGTTCTGTTAACTTTTAAATGTTCAGGTTGATTGCCTGTTTCAGAAAACTATAGGCCTTTCTGTGTGTTTCTCCAACTGGCTTCTATTAAATAGATTCAATAAATCAAGAGGTTAGAAGAGACGTTGCTCTATTTTAAGAAAAGAAAAACATGAATGTGGGAGCTGAGTCTGAACAGAAGACACTCGAGGGATTTCTGAGGAAAAAAGCATAGAGCACTAAAGATTTAGCTTTCTTCCCATGTTTTTTTTCTGCTGGCAGTTTTATCCCACTTGCCACACTGGTCTCATGTCGTCAATCAGCAGATATCTCAGTTTGAGTGGTTATCGACGGTAAACATAGCCTTTTTTATTGTTTCTACACTTTAGTTGTTGAATAGGAACATGAAAGTCTGCCGTTCTACACCCTGAACTGTCAGCAACAACTGAAAGGAGCCGTGTTTAGGATGTCGAGGCATCCAGTGGTGAGGTGGCAGATTGTTTCCGACTGAATACCAGAACTACCGTGGCGTTCAGGAAACGCAGCGCCAGTGGGTTGTTTGTTTATTCTTTGCTACTGTTGAAACATTACGGGCTACATAATCCAGCGTGAAGAAAAGCATACAACAATGACTAATTGGCAAAATAAATCACACCAAAACAACCCATTAGTCAACTAATAGACTCGAATGCTGCGGTCAGACAAAATATGAACTCAATGAAAACATTTAGGACTAATAAACATAGGTATGAATGTCTGTGAGACCAGCAGATAAGTTAGTTAATGTTGTTACCTCAATACATGCAAAGATATGAAAAGTATGATTTGTTTTATGAAATGATTAATAGAACTGCAGTGTGTAAAACGTTGATAAAAACCAAATGGTCTTGTAAGTCAAATGTCATCTGTTCATTTCCAAAGACTGCTGTTGACGCTGACTATACAAGTCAGTGTCAACACTCTTGAAGCATTCATGAAAACCTCGTGGTGACATGCTTGCAACATGGCGATGGGCAACCTGGGCACGCCGTTACCATCTTAACTATATTTAGTCTGCATAAGCCGAACCAGACATATCAATGGCAGCAACCTCAACATGCGCAACAGTTGAAAGAAAACGCATTCCCTCGATGTCAACATGGAGCCCGACATTACGAGTATTGAGGGAACAATTATTTTAAAAAAATAAAGCTGAAAAGTGGCTTTTTAAGATCTGTAGAGGAACAAAGCTGTGTTGTGTGCACGTGAAGTGAGAGTGGGTTTTTAGTTTGAAAGTGGACAACACATTAATCTGGAGAAACTGGATCGTGTTGCTGTGATTAAAAGCACATGTTTTTGTCCCCCTTACTTGGGCATGATGTAGTTAGTGATGGGGGAAAGGGAGGGGGGACAAGGGTTCTGTGTTATGGGCACATTTTTCTGTTGAAGGGGAGAACATGTGAGAAAAAGGGGCCACGGGAGAGATCTCTGCTAAATTGAATAAAGAGTCGTAATAACACACTGGCAACCATTAGAAAGCCAAAGTTGAAAGAGGGCAAAAAGCTATTTCCATCCCGTGAAAAGACCAAAGTCAGGCACACACAGAGTTTGGTTGATCCATCCAGAGTGTTTTTCCATTTTCAACCCTTGTCTTTTTTCTTTTTTTTTTCTGCTGCTGTTCAACATCCTCTCAGGAGTCTGCACAGCTCAGCCCCTTAACGCAGCAGATAAGACTCTTTCAGTTTCACAGTGGACCGGCTGAGCAAAACGTGTGGGAGTATCACATTTCACCGCTGACACTGTTCAAGATGGAACTCCTGCTCCATTACATCCTCTCACGCAGCGTTCTCTCAGATAAGCATAAAAACGTCCAGATAGGCTGCAGATGTGTGGGTTCAGTTGTGTGAACGCTTTGAGTGGTTTACGCTCTGCCAGTAAAAACCTTTCGCTGACTTGTCATTTTTAAATCCTCGCTATAGTGCAATATTGCATCCAACACCAGATACATTTCACATCGCCTAAGCTTGTAACAATCATACCTCTGCTGTAAATCAGCCGTCCTCAAAATCAAATCAATAATCCACAAATGGCATCAACTGCTGGGAAGGCAGTGTAATAATAGAAACTGAAGGATTGTGGGTCTTTAATGTGGGAGGTGTGCTTTAAATCTCTCTGCTGCTTTTAAGCTCCCATGTCTGTGAAGGACGTGCTGCAGAGCCTGGTGGATGACAACATGGTGGACTGTGAAAGAGTGGGGACGTCTAACTACTACTGGGCTTTTCCCAGTAAGGCCCTGAACACTCGCAAGCACAAACTGGAGGAGCTGCAAAGCCAGGTGACACTCCGCTTCAGTCTGGAAACCACTCCTCTCTTAAAAACTGCACGTTTCCATGAAGACACAATCAATGCAGCGTGTCATGCTCTGAACAGTCAGTAATGTACAGTATCTCTCCAGTCCTGCGTGTGTGTGTGTGTGTGATGTTTATATTTGAGGAAAGACTGATTCAAATTGTTTTTTTTGTTTTAAGACACAGCTCACTGTAGTTTACAGTAAATGAGGTCAGCACATGATGAGCCCGGATCAGAATGTGCTTCTAGTAATAGATAGCGACGAGAACAATGTGAAGTGGTAGCGGTTAAATTATAGATGGATTTTCCCTTTTTAAAATTTTTTTTTTTATCGCGTGTCTTCATTTTGTTTTCACATTTTTAATATTTAAAATTCACAGAGAAATTCTCAACTCCCCCCCCCAAAAAAGAAGAATAATCACTATTTCTAACCTAAAAGCTGAGAATCTGTCGTAGTCGTCACGGAGAGAGAAACACCGCTCGCCCCTCGAGCTCCTCGGTGTCAGTTGTGTCCCACTTACTCCTCGCTCCCGCTGCACGGCAGACAGATGGCGTGAGGGCTGCGACTCCCCAGAGAATCACGGCCACCAGATTTCTGGGACAGAAGTTAGTTAGATCCGACGTGTGATAATGCCACGAGCATTATACAATATACCGGCACGGTTTACGAGCCGCAGCAGATGATCATTAGATGAACCGTAGACTCCTAACGAGGAATGTGACGGTTACAATTATATTATCTGTTAACCCAGCAATGTCAATTTGTACGCTTTGTTATTACTGTCGGTCTGTTGGCTCTATATAACACGTATGGAAGAAAAACAAATAACGCAGCTTCCTCTCTTTCTGCCATAATAATTATAGAGCATTTTTAACGGTACAATTTACAGCACTGCAACTCCAATTAATGTCAATAAACCATTGGCCTCGAATGCACTGGTGGGCAGACATGAGCGATATATATTTTACGGTTGTGTATAACAGTTATGAGCTTCTGCTGGCCGATGATGTGCGAACCAGTTCAGGAGGTTATTTGTTGAAACTGTTCCACCACTTTTACCCTCAAGCGTCGTATTCATTTTATGGCAGAATACAAAACAATATCTAGTGGCTACATATTTTTCCTTGGTAGAAGTTAAATATGACTGATGTAATTTTATCATTTCATAGATTTCTGATGCAAAGCAGCGGAAAAAGTCTGTTCAGAAAGCGGTCGAAAAGATGAAAGTGGGACGTCAAGATACAGTAAGAGTATTTTTCACATGCTTCCACACCGTGGACAGAAAAATGTGTATTTTTAATTGAACATTAAGTTATAAAACACATAAATGGTCGGTGTCTGTGTGTAGAAGGAGAGAAGCGCTCTGCTGAAGGAGTTGCAGGCTCTGAGAGAGGATCGAACTCAGCTGCAGGCCGAGTTGAACAAGTACAGAGAATGTGACCCGGAGGTCATCGAGGACATGAGTGAGTACATATCCTGATATACAGCACGGCCGTTTTTGTTTTTTGAGCTGCCGCATCGACCGAGTCGCCTGAGATCGCTGACCGAGGAAGTCTAGCTCTGACTTCTCGGAGCCGTTTCGTCTTGTGCAGATCTAACAAGGTGGAATCGATTGTTGCCGCTGGATGTACAAGCTGCTTCTGTAACAGCGGTTTCGTGCGAGGGTTTGACAATCGATAGACTCAGCTGACGGGGAGCTTGTAGTTCAGCACTGTGTGGATTTTGCACAAAAAAAGGAGAACATTTAAGAAAAAGATGGAGACCGGAGTCCAACATCAGGTGGCTCACGAAGGCAGATGGTGCTTTTTTCTTTTTTTTTTTTGCCTGCGGTGAGATTATCTCTTATTCAGAAGAGAGGCAGAGGAAAACGTTGGGTAACGGCCAAGAAACAAACATCTTGAGCGTGACTCAAACTACCTTCAAATAAGTGGTTTCACACCCGATCATGAATACAGAATTGTACATTAGGAGCTGGTCTATTTCAGTGAAGCCTCCCACAAACTGTCAAATATAGGCGTGATAAACATAAGACTTTGGCACAAGGCAGACATTACCATGTTTATTTTTTAATTAAAATATTCAGCGCATTAATCACACAACACTGACATGTACTCTCGGGACATTAATAAAAAAGGATACTAGAGAAAACCTCTTATAACCAGTGTAACAATGAACTTGGCCACCAATCAAAATCGCCTACTTATAGTGCTAAAAAAAACATGAGCAGGATGTGAAGGAAAAAAAAAAGAAAAAGTCCCCTCAAATTCCCTCCTCACATGTAATCGTGGATGTTGAGACGGCTCTAAATCAGGTGCATTAAAGAGATGCCTGGCATGCAATTGCTTTAGAACATGTGACTCCACACATTATGTAGTACCACATGAATGCAAATGTTTCTCTAACTGCATTATGGGGGCTGCACAGTCGACTTCAAAGTCTGTGTGTGTGTTTGGAAAAACAGTTCTCCCAAACATAGTGGAGTTTAGTTCATTTGCTCGCGTCGCGCAAGTCGCGGCACGATTCTGGCGATGATTCACGAGTCGTCGCCGTCGTCTCTAATCGGCCCGCCGAGAACAGACGTGTATTTTGTCTGCTCGGCCGCACAGTTTCTCATGGTTCAAATCGAACGGAGGAAGTGAAAACGTATCGCAAGCGGTCAGTCGAGATGCGTTTCAGTACACCGCCATGTCATTTCTTAACTGACTGCTTGAAAACCACAAACTGGTGACATGTAGATACATGGCGAGTGTGAATAGTGCAAGCTTTTCTGCTGACACGGAGACTTCTTCTTGTTTTTTGTTTTTTTTCCTTTTCTTTTTCTGGTCTGATCTTTAGCTTGCATGTCAGTTTTAATTGCGGGCTGAAAGTAACCGGGTCGCCTCTGACCTCTCAGCTTAAAGGGTTTTGAGTTTAAAGTTTATAAAAAGACGACAGCAAGGCCACTGGCCAACGCTTATTGACACACCTCTTCGTAAGTATGCGCACACAATCCACACACACACACACACACACACACACACAGCCGGGAGTGGTATTTCAAAAACGCCTGTACCGCCTGCAGTTCATGTGACAGCTGTACTAAAGAAAGGTGTGTTACTTTGTGTACACATGACATTTGTGTTGTCATAAAAAAAACGCACACCAGTTTTGGTCCAAAAAAGATTATTTTTACTTAAAATTAAGTTTAATTTCATGGCTCAGATAGGCTAAGTTAAGATAGGATGACTTTAGGAATGAATGTCCAGTATACTGAGCATTTGTCCCAGTACATCTATATTATTATGGCCACATTTCCTGCAGACTTTAGTCTTCAAACCTTTGATTTAGGTGTTAATGGAAAGTGAACTTAGATCACAGCAGAGCAACCCAGAAAATACTAGAGCTGCTGGTAACTAAATATTCGACAGCATGGTCGATAGGTGAAATAAAAAGTGTTATATTTTTTGGCTTTGTGTCAAAACACCAGAGAAATAACTGCATGAACACATTGTCAGAGCCTCTGCAGTAACTCTGGTGATAAACGTATTACCAAGCTTAATCACTGCAACAGCTGTTGGGTTTTTTTTTCTTCCCTCCCACTGCTATTCCAACCAAAATAACATTGATTTCCCTTCTTGAAATGTAGATAAAACATTTAAATGATAAATACATTTTTAATTAAAGGTGCTTTTCAAAGCATTCACAGACACCTTTACAGGCACAGTTAAAAACAAGCAGCAATGTCTCAAGCCATATCAAATCAAACAAAATTGTCAATATAAAATAATATGAGAACCAATAGCTGGGTAGAAAATCCTCGACCGTGCAAAACTCAGTGCGGTTGTAGCCATTGCAGACAGAATTGGTCGCTCATGCGCCAACCAGAGGAGAAACAACGCTTTGATTTATCAAAATGTTTGGCTATGGTTGCCACTTCCATCAACAACTATAAGCATGTGGAGTTAGAAAAAAAAAAAAACACACACAAAAGAAATCTCAGCCCAAGGCATGTGCATGGCAGGTATGACACACAGTTGAACATGAATCATGTCATATTTACAACCGTATTGAAAGGAACAGGACAATCTTTCCCTTCCTTCGTTGCTCATGCTTCCTCTACACGGTGGCATTATTTATTAGTCGACGAGTATGACAGTTTTTTTTTTTTTCGCACGATATTTATTCTGTTGTCTATATTGATTTTACAGGATTATGTAACGAGGTGCCGTTTCAACATCGGACGACAAATAATAAAGTTAGTCATCTTGGCTAATGCAGTCTATGAGTCACAAGTTATTTAACTCGGTCCTTCCCACTTGCAGCTGCTATTTATCTCTGTGATCATCATTGTGTGTCTTCGTTGTTTACAATTTCATTAAATGCTGAAATGACTGTTGCGGAGATTCAATGACATAATCCCTGATCATGCCTTTGGACCAGAACGCTCTGGTTTATTTCTAAAGTGACAAATTGGGGAGAAATCTGCCAGACCTGCGGCCTAGTCTTTGCTGCACGGCAGCCAAATAATCGTCCAATGGTAGTTAATGTGGAGTCAACAAAAGGTTATATCCTAAAGTGGTTGTTTCCAGGTGCAGAGCCACTTAACTTGTTCCCTGCTGTTGTTCTTCGATCTTGTCTCAAGCATCACTTAAAACTGGAGAGCGATCCAGTCTGAGCACATTGTTGAGGTTTCTGGAAGGGCTCTTGAATTTACTACTTAACAACTGTTGGTAACCAACCATCAGGTCTGCTGCAGACCTTCAGTTGTGTCCACTTTCCCAGTTTGTTGTCTGTCGTGTGTGTTGCGTTACGAGGGTCACTGAACATTCGCACGCTGTAGATACGAAACACAAAATGGACGTTGATGGTCTGAGTCTCTCATCTGGAACGTGCAACTGTTTTCAGTCTTTAAACTCAGCAGAATTGAGTGCAACTCATTTTACTGTTGATCTTTTGAAAGGGCGTTGCTGTCCAGTCGGTGTCTTCTAGGTTTTAACCACAGAACCTGTTTTCAGCAACACTGTAAAACTATATCTGATCAAATCTGTTGGTGTAAATAATATTTCACGCTTGCAAAGTTAAGACACACTTGGCAGACAGAATGTATAATGCATTATATTGATCATGCATTTTGTTTCGCAGGAAAGTCAAATGTTGTAGCAAAAGAAGCTGTTTCCAGGTGGACAGGTGAGTCCTTATCTTTTTTTTCAATGCATGCACTTTCAATAAGTCTGGAATCGAGCTGCAACAATAAGTTGAATGCAAAAAAAATGACAAACATTTGATGGTTTCAGCTTCTCAAATGTGAGAATTTGCTAGTTTTGTCTAATGGTAAATTTAAGAATTGGGGATTTTGGACTGTCGTAAAGACAGAAGAAGACATTTGATATTTTCAGTGTGTGTGTGTGTGTATATGTGTCTATCTATCTATCTATCTATCTATCTATCTATCTATCTATCTATCTATCTATCTATCTATCTATCTATCTATCTATCTATCTATCTATCTATCTATCTATCTAATCTTTTACTCTTATCTGATGTTTGGTAGACCAAACAGTTGATTAATCAAGAAAATATTCAGACAGATTAAACAATATTGAAACTAACCTGCAGATTATTTATTTGATAGATATTTCATTTATTATTACATATGACAAACAAACTCATCAAATCATCTCATTTATAAAACAAAAAGAGACCTAAAACAATGAATTTTCTGTCGATTGATTAATGAAGCTCTGATCAATATGATCATTTGTGACAGAAATGGCCTGAGAATCCCAGGCAGGTCTAATTGCATCGATTACTCTTTAAAGCGCTCGCGCTGTAAGGGCACTTTGTGTCCAAAATGTCACCTCCCTGCAACACTTCGGCGCTCTGTGTGCATTCATTGACCTGAGCGGTAACCTTGGAGACCGCTGACCTTTTCGGGGAGCATGGTAACCTGCCCGCCCGGTGGTGTTTAGACTCTTTCGGGGTCGACCTTGCCTCTAACCGCTCAACCGAGTGACGCTGTCAGCTTTTATGTTTTTAGAATTTGACTCATTTCAAGAAGCTATGAGTCATATCTGACTCTTCCCTCCTCTGGAGTGGAAGCGGCTCAACGAATACTTGGAGTGTTTCCTCGCAGCGCCGTGAGCAACAGCTGTCGCAGAACAAGTACAAAGTTTATTTCTTTCTACGAGAAGCCGTAACGTCCTCAGCTGTCTGTTGCCACTAAAAGCTCAATGTCATCACCCGCTGCGTCCGCCCGGTGCATCTCTAACGCGTTTGTCGCTCTGCTGCATTCTCGCCAGAATCAACACCTAATCTTCTGCGCTGCATCTTCGGATGCCTTTTCTCCATTTTTCAAAACCGTTTAAGATGCGCGGCTGCAATTGCTAGGTAGCTGGCGTAATTTTAGCTTCTGGCAACAGACACCCGAAGGTTTTAAGGAACAACCGCACTAAACGCGCTTGCTTTTAAAAATAAATAAATAAAAAAAGAAGTTGGGTTGCTTTAACCCGTGGCCTTGTTGCGCTGAGACACACCCACACAGAACGACACACACACAGAAGCACTGACGCACTTAATCACTTGCACTTGAACTGTGTTTTGTCATATCCAAACTGGATTACAGTGATCCAACAGGACTCAAGTGATAGGCAGTACTAATGGCATAATTTCGAGTTTATTGACATAAGATGTTGATAGGACTTGTGCTAATCTCCAGGAAGCTTTATGATGTATTCTTTAAACGGGGGACACAGCCACAGCTTTCAGTTCGTCTCCTGACTCTCCTCAACGGCGCTTTGATTCACCTTCAATGTAGAGGAACTCGCGTTGGACCGAAACTTATGAACTGCAATTGTAATTTCTGATTACAGCCACGATGAAGGTTATCTCGGCTACTTGTAGACTTGATAGACTGGTATGTGAATGAAGTAGAGTCAGATTGGTTATGTACTTAAAATACTGATAAGTTTTATGCGTGTATGACCTGACTACTATCAGATGCATAAAGACATTCTCACATTCGACCGTGGATGAAAATTCACCATCATACATCATCCAATTCAAGAAATATTGTACTCTGAATGATCGGCTTTGAAAACATTGCATACTTCGCACAGGTCATAAGGAAAGAGCTTTGGCAGATTATATGCACTAATATTCAAGGTTTGATTTGAATCAAAGAAATGGCAGATATTAGAGTGAAGTTAATAAATAGACATAGTCCAACTTGTGAAACTAAAGTTTATTATTGTCTACAAATGTTCCACCTCATCTTGGTGGTTGTGGGAAGGTTTTATAAATGCTAATTGAAAATAAATGAATGAATGAATAAATAAAGTCTGCACTGAGCAACACGTTTATGCAAACCCCTGTGGTCTTTGCTTTGGTATACAATGCCCCCGATCTCGTTAAAGCCTTTAACCAGATTCACCTCAATTGCTCAAATGATCTCTAAAATGGTCACTGGAGGGAAATGGTCCGTGCTCAGAAAGCAGAAATCCAATCTTCAGCCAAAATTATTCGTCTTTCACCAAATGAGAAAGATCTTTGGAGCCAAAGAGCCGATGATTTCTTCTTGGAACCGACCATCGTGCTCAAGTCCAAGAGTATCCTCGTCCCCGACCGACGGCTCTGTCTTTCATACTCAAACACGGGAGGGGCAAGTGCATCAGCGTAATATGGCTCATTAAAGAAATCATTTCATTTCTTTCTTTTGCTTTCAGATAACGTCTTTGCCATCAAGTCATGGACGAAGAAGAAGTTCTCCTTTGACGACAGCCGCATAGATAAAGCCTTCGGGATCCCGGAGGATTTTGACTACATGGACTAAAAGCTGCTTCTTCTTTTTTTTTTTACCTCATGGTCACAGTAAGCCAAATAAGTGTTGACGTTTGAAGCCGGTTTACCTGGTTTCAGCCGTTTTATGTTTTGTGTATTCGAGTGACATGACATGCACCAGGACCAGGCCTTCAATGGGCTGTGAATAGGGACGGATATCAGTCATTTTGCCGTGTGCAGACGGACTTCATCAGCCGATATGTTGCTTTGGTGCAACCGGAGATGAGCGGCACTGGGCATTAGTGGCTGTGAAGGGGGAGGGGCTTCTGGGATGAACACAACCCAGTAGCCTGACTTTTGGGACACCTGTTTGAATGAAAACTGAGAGGCCCTGCTTTGATGATGGAAAGTAATCAACACTTAACACATCTGTGTAGCCAATGGTCTCATTTAAATGGTTCAAACAGATGGTTTGGAATCAAATCCTTGTCCTCTTTTTTTTCTTCTTTTTTCTACCTTCTCTTTTTGTCTGGGAAGAAAACAGGAAAATCTCCTTTTTGATATCCAGTCCTTGTTTACAAAAAAGGGAAGTTAAATTACAGAGGATATGTTCAGGATATGTTATGTTTACAAATGCTGTAAATATTTAAAAGTACGTTTACTTTTTTTGCAGAACCTCTTATGGCGCTGCGAATAAATCTGCCCCCTTTGAGTTGAACAAGCTGTTTTCTGCAGTTGTTTTCATTTTAGTGTGCAGTTTACAAATGTATTTACACCAGGCCTCCTCTCTTTTGTGCTCTCAAGTCTTTAGAAATGACCCCTGAAACATGACAAAATGTGTCACAAATGCACATTCTTTTCAGAGCTATGCACTATGAACAAAAAAAAAAGGAAAACTGTTGTCATGACATGTCGAGAACGACGATCGCCCCACTTATTTCTCTCGCTCTTTTTCGCTCTCAACCCAGATGCAAAGCGGGTAGTTGTGTGTTCTGTGCATAGTGTTTACTCTGTGACCCAGTTGACAAGGCCAGCGTGTCTGGGTTTGTTGATTTACATTTCAAATGCACTCCTCTCATCTTACACACCAGTTAAGTTGTCTTTCCAGAAGACGGGTGACATGCAGACGTATTGTAAGTTCTCGGTTGAGTCATGTTTTTAATTATATTGTTGCTCAGTGCAAGTTATTATCTGCAGGCCATCAAAGAAGACCTTTGTATTAAGTGACAAATGTTCTGTGTCCTTGCAAACACAGTGCATGTAGTGTTTAAAGTGCTAGCAAGAGTAGTTCTATATCTTGATAAGGATAATCTACGAATAACACGTGTAGTGTTCTTACATGGTGTTTTTTTTTATTTTTTATCCTAACCTCCTCATTAGAAAATGTTCTGGGGGCTGATGCAACAATGATTCAGCCAAACAAAATAAAAATTGCCTAGCTGCAGTTTTCTTAGCTTGAACTGCCACACCCACAGGAGGCTCACCTAAATGTGTGTTCATGTGTGTACCTGCCCAACCCGTCCTAAGTGATTCATGTGTTCGACATGCTGAATGTGGAAGCTCTCCTAGAGAGCTGTGCGTATTTTTTTTTTTACCTCACTGTCACTCAGTTTGTCGCAGCTTTTTGGCTAAACATGTCTTGTGCTCACATGAGATCAACAATGCCATAATTAGCCCAAAGTAAAGACTTTCAATTCACCAAAAGAATAGGCCTGAGGAAAGACATGAGATTATATAACACTGAAATGATGCATACACATTGCTTGCAAGGTATACGCAAAGTTCAAGTAAAGTAAATACAGATTTTAGAAGTACCTATCAATCCATATCAGTAAATATTTTGTAAAAGTATTATCAGCCATATGTATTACATATGGTTAAAGATAATGGATGGATAGTAACTAAGTATTTCACGCTTATATACATAGTAACTAATTACTTTTGACATTAAAGAAAACATGATATTCTAATATGATAGGAAGCAGTACAATCAAGTATATTTTGATGTTCATTCTATTGCCCTTTTTATGGGGGACTTATACTTGTAACAAAGTATTTATGCACCTTTTTCTATAAGAAAAAGATAGAAATTTCAGTAAAAGGTACAATATATCCCTCTGAAATGCTGTGGAGTATAAGTATATAGAGTATCATATAATGGAAAGTACAGGTGTGTCAAAATTGTACTTTTTTGTGGAAGTAGGTGGAAATACTCAAGTAGATTAGCAGTATAATAATGCATTATATAATACAGGCATGTAATGTGTTTTGGAGTAATAAATAACACCAAGTGTAAAAAAAACCGTGTAATATTTCCCTCTGTAATGTAAACACGCGCAGTAACTTTCCACCACTGTAGGGCACATTATACATTACATGTGTGTTTGTTTTAGGTAAACTTTGTTTTGTTTTACCTTCATCAACAGGACACGATAACGTCGCTAGTGTCAGTGTTGTCTGTCCTCCCTGTCCAATGTGTTTGAGCGGGCAGGGAGGGACAGAGGGGAGGAAAGGAAGGAGGGAGGGAAGGAGGAAGGAGGGAGGGAGGGAGCGAGCTGCTGCGGCTGCTGCTGCTGCTGCTGCTGGGTGAGAGAAAGAAAGACCAACACAGCGAAACACAAGGCAGGCTGCTAGCTGAGAGGGCAGCATGGCGGGGCTTCAGGACTTCCAACCAGGCAGCCACTGCCACAGGAAAACGTGGATCAATATACTACTCGGAATACTACAATTACTTTTACCCTGCGTACAGCACGGAGGGGCTCAACTGCAAGGTTTGCGCTTACCTTCATGTTTGTTCCGCTTCGGGGGGATGTAACGTTTAACGCGACAGTTGGAAGAAAAAAAAATGTAACGTTAAAAAAAAGAAGAAGGTAATTTAGCCACAATGACTTGACAGTGACGAGTTATTGTGTACAAAACAGTGTGTTATTTTAAAACGGGCGAACAAAAAAATGTAATAATTCATTTTTAAGTAGCGATAAAAGCATATTTTGCTTATTTTTTTGGAGTGCTAATGTTTTGTCAGCCTGCTAGTTCATGCTAGCTCCCAGTTCCCGTTTGCCGTTTGGTGAAACACACAATAAAAGCTCGTTCTGGCAGAGACGTTTCTACCGGGACTTTAACGTGACTTTAACGGTTCCAGTCGCCTGTCTGATAAAGCGACATGTTGTTGTTTGCCCGGTTCACTGGACTGCAGTGGCAACAGCAGCGGCGATGTTGCCCAAGTCCGTTAGCCGCGAAGCTAACGAGGCAGCTAGCTCCAGCCTTTTGTGAGCCGGAGTCATTTCCTCACTTGTCTGCGTGATTCTCGTCCGCTTCAGTTTATTCATTTGCTACAACCCGGTGTGAAAAAAAACAACCTCGTACACACACTTGTAGTTCAAAAATGGTGCATTTGCAAGTGGTTGTCTTTTTCCTCCATGTGACCCAACATCACATTGATACATATTGTATTTATTGCTCCCACAAAGCCCTGAGTCAGATGTCCACCAGCGTGGTCGAGGTCTGGCAAGCGGAGGACGCAGACCCCTTAGTCCATCTTCAGGTAATCATCTTTTTTTTTAAATTATTATTTCCTGCTGTGCGTTTTTGTGTGGAGAGAGATAGAGGATGATTTATGTGCAAAAACACAGTTTTGCTCAACCAAAAAAATAAAAATGCAGCCAGGATGCACGAGCACGTGTGGTCAGTGGGTCCCCCATTGTGTTTTGGCTCCACTTTGCAGACACTGGAGCTGTGCATGTTGCGTTTATTTACATGGGGGGGATATCAGCAAATATACATGTATGTGTGGGTTCTTCTACTGTGTAAATGTTGCAGTTATTGAACTAATTTACACAAAGTAAAAAGCAGAGCGGGAGACCACCTGCCATGTGGCTCCTCCTTATTTTCTTTTGTACATAGTGTCCATTGTGGAGTTCAGTCAGTAGTACACACTGAGCGCGTGTTGGAGAAGAGGAGGTCTTTTGGTACTACTCTGCAGTTATTTCCTGCATTGCACTTTTAAATTACCTACTGCTTATTAAGTCTGCATGCCATGCTTTCAGTTGTGTGTGCGTGTTTTTTGTTAAATTTAGGATCTGAGTTCCAATTTTCCCTGATAATTTTCAGGTAGGCAGCTGTGAGAGTGACGTGATCATGAAGCAAGGCAAACACAAACAGCCCAGTGCTTACTGATAACCTGTCATGAGGTCACCAGCTGACTGTCATGTTACCTGAGGGGTGTGAGGAGAGGGAGGGGGGGGGGGGGGGGCAGCATTGTTTGCAGTCGTTTGTAAACAAATGTGAACACTGTTGATAATTAGGACTACTTTAAAAATATGTCAAACCAATAATTATGCTCGTTGTACCAAAGCAGCTTTGATTAAAGTGTTTTATGTGATGAACGGTAGGCTTCTTAAAAAAAGATAAAACCTATGAAATAAGTAAAATGCATTTTGTGATTTTCCATGTTATATTTCGCCCAGTTTTTGAAACAAGTTTTTATATTTTGCAGTCATTACCCACAGACATGCCCAGACTAGAGAGGACACATCCTTGATTCAACAATGAGGATAATTTTTATTTGTTGGATTGATTTAAAATAGCAACGCAGTTTAAATGTAGGAGGCAGGGGGTCATGACGGTGTGCCAGGTGTTTTTTTCTGCAGACCAATTGACAGATTGCCGAATTGTGGACATTGTTTGGTGTCATGTTTAGGTAGGCAGTGGTGAATGGAGTAATCGTCTCAGTTACATGGGCTGTGTGAAATAGAGCGTGACATGGATGTCTTTTATCTGCTTCCCAGGGCTGCTGCTGGTCAGCTGGATAAGTAGGGTACTGTATGTTGCTGCAGGCACACTGAAGTGGTGAAGCAGGAGGCAGATGCTGTGTCACAGTATGCCATAAGGCATTGTAAAAAAAAATCTAACCAGATCCCAAATTTGGGGCAGCAGAGTTCATAATTGAGCAGATATCGTGTGTATTGCAAGAGCTTGTAATTGTTGCCATTTTCATCGCATGCCTTTTACTTTGGACTTGTGTTTTTTACTTCAGGATCATGTGTTGGTCTTCATAGGTGAACTCCAGTCTCCAAGTGATTGTTAGATCGTTGTAGTTCAGGTTTTCATCTTTTTCTTTTGCATATTGGAGCACGCTCTTTTGTATACGGGGCCCTGTAATGGGTTTCCAATCCCTGCTTTGACTTTAAAGTCCCTCCAACTAGAATCCAGTTAATTTACAAATGGTGCTGCTTTTGAATATTCCTTATGCTTTAAGGGCTCACCTGCGGCAACAGCATGTGTTCTGTCATTGTTGTGCTTAATCAGCCGGAAGATGTGTTTTGTCTCATTCACTTAGACCATCAACATGCCAAGCTTTAAACCGCTGGGGGCATTGTTGGATATGATGCAGAATAACACAACACGAGCATACACCAGCTGGAACTTTTCGAGCTGCAATCAGTAACTTTTAGCCATGTTGAGACAGATGTGTGACTACGGATTAAATAATACATTTCTTAATACTGTGCAGTATATATAAGTTACTTACTTACTTATAAGTAAGTAAGTAAATTACCCTTAAGGTTAATTTAGATACTATAAATAGATCCCAACTATAAATAAGGAATATCAGTGATCAATTATGACACCTCATTTCTCACACGTTGATAAATCCTATTAAAAAATGTGGTAAATCCAACATTTCCATTAACCAGTCCTGATCTTTGATTTGTAGCATTTTCTGCAATGGCTTAATTCAACCAATGACATGTAATGGTTCGTTTCTTCCTTTGTAGAAACAATCTTATCTTTTCTGTTTGACGAATAACGTATCATCATGAAGCCACACGGCCCCAGATCGTTCCTATGGAAACTGTATGTTCTGTGTTTGAAGAGACCAAAGCATATCTTTGTAGATCATGCATGGTGCACATCATCTACTGCACCATGCTCAGCAGTGTTTGTTCTCTTATATTGTAATTGTAAGAGCTAATAATACCCAGTCTTTTACTCTGCAATCCATATCCAAAAAGCTGTGTTGATGTGCATTGGTTAGGGGTTTCATGCAGTCTTGCTGGCCTTATTATGAAACTGTGGAGAAGATTACCTCCAATTATTGCACAAATCAAGATTTAATCCCAGACATTTTGGAGTCACAATGTCAGTTGTCAATAATAACAATGATGCTGTGGTAGTTCTTGTACTCTCAGCACCATAAACAGCAGATTATACACTATCATTCACCAATGAATTAAAAAGACATATTATGCAGAACATACTCTGTACAGTGCATGAAAAGTACCTCCTCAAATTATGAAAAAACAGATTTCAAATCACTGTTTTATATTGCTATATTACATTGTAGCCTAAATACCAATTACAACAAGTTGTGTGTGTAGTCACTGATCTTCAGTCAGTAATCGTCGATGCACAGGGTGAGATGTTTTTTTTTTTTTTTTTCCTGAGATCTACAATATCCTCCGCCAACACTGGCAGACTTTGCTGCTTGCTGTCTAATATTTGGAATCAGGATGGAAAGAAATGAAATCGCAGTTTTAGTTTCCCAATGCTATATTACGGTTTTCTGCTTGAATTTCCTGGTTTATTTTCAGTGAAATCAGATTTTATGCAAAATAAAACCTTTTGACATTTCAAGAAATATCATGCAGCTGCACAGCGGCACACAGTTGGTGGTGTATCAATTCTTTTTTTTCTTCTTTTTTTTTTTACCCCACTAGTAGACTTGCAACCCACAGAGCCTCCTGATGTTCATCTTTCTAGGCCACCGTGTGAATGTAGAATAAATAGGTTGCGGTTTATTGTTTTGACCATATTGACTAAAGTGTATTTTCATTTCCATTTCAGGTGGAGAAGGAGCGAAGAAAAGATGTTCTTCCACTAGAAGAAGGGTGAGCGTTTTTTCTAGTTTCTAAATCTTCTGTGGTGAAAGCACGAAACCTATTCTCTTCGGTGGAGTTCTTCACACATTTGTAAAGTATTACACATTCATGACAGTGACCCAAGATGAAAAGATGTTATAGGAAAGTAAACTTCACTTTGCTGGTTCAAATATTGGTCAGAGAAAGTCACACATGCATCATGCAGAATATTTAGAGTCATATGAAGTTAATTAAAGGTTTCCACCTGTTCAGGAGTGGCACATGGGATCGGAATATGTAGAGACTTTTCCACCAAGCCACATAATTACCAACAAACCCCAAACCAGCATGCATATTGCATCATACTGAAGTGTTTTCTCGTGTTTAGTGAAGACTAGAAAATATACTGTAAGACACAGAATGAAAGCAGGGCTGTGCCTAGTGCAGACAAGAGGTTTTAATTTAACGTGAACATATTCAACAAACTGCAACTTATAGTAGAGCTCCGTTAAGTGGTTTATTTGATATGCACAGTTAAACTGTAGCTGTGGGGTGGCGTGTTTTTGTATTCACACAGACAAATGGCGAGCTGCGGTTTCAGTTTAATGGGACTACAGGTTTCTAAAAGGGCTTTTTAAAGTCCTCCCCTGTGTGCGGGCGATGTTGTGTTGGTGAGTGAGGGGGTGTGTGACGAAGAGAGTTTTGGGGGCGTGTGTTACAAGAGGCACAGAACCAAATTCCTGACTAATTTTAGAACTCCTTGAAAGAAAAAGCAGGGTAGGCCTGTCTCTCCCAGCTGTTTTTGTTCCAGCAGGAAAAAATTGTTCGGAAAATAGACGTTTGCAGCAAAAGAACCTAAAGTCCCGGTGTTATTTAGTAACAGCTTGCTCAAAAACAGAGCGACCTTTAGCCTTGTTTATCCATTGTTAAATGTTATTTTTGTAAGTCACACAATATTCTAGCATTTGTGCTTGCTTCTCCTCGTTTAAAAACCTTTTTTAAAGGAGCAATATATGACACTCGGAGCATTAAAACAGAACAACTATTTGCTTTGTGGAGATATAGTGGAGTAATGTCTCGCTGAGCAGAGAACGGACTCTTCCTCTGTGCGTGTTGTAATCTGAGCGTCTGCGTTCTTTGCTAACATATCCGCTCTGCAGGGCTCACACACTGCGGTTACAGGTGATCACGTCGTCCCGACCGGCTGCCGTTGTCGCAAAAAAGCGTTGCTCCCACCTTCCAGTTCCCTGTCAGATAAACCCTGTTATAGCTGCCTGCATTTTTGTCGTTGTTTGCAGTGAGCTGCAAGCTGCGTCTCTTGTGAAGAGGCAGTAGAAATGCTCCCAATCTCGTGCACCTTTTTCAGAAATACCAGTTTGGATGACCCAGTTATTATCGCTGTGCTTTATTTTAATGGTATCTTACGACTGTGTTATATTGCAATACACATTGTGAAAACCAGGATGTTAAATAACCATGCATGGTAGTAGAACACAGTTGCAATAGTAGGAAATTACTTCGATGCCCAAGACTGTGCTAGTGCAGCCTAGCAAATAATGTCATCTCCTGCAGCCGTACGTAAAATCTACAAGAGTGAATGAGTCTGAACAAGTCTGAATAAAATAATGGATCATCTCAATTTTGGCTCGGAGACAGAACGTCGGCATTTCATTCTCAGGTGCAGCGTTTAATAATGTGGTTGTTTACTAGCCAGGTAGGATAAAACTTTAGGAACTTGTGTTATTAAGGGAAATGTAGGATTCAGTGTTTCTAGAGCTTGACCCATATTAAAGAATACAAGTTCATGAAAGGGCAATACTAATTGCTGGAGTTCTCATCTGAAGTGGCAAAGCTTTCAGTCTTGGATATGAAGTTCATCTGGGTCACATGCAGCCAACTGTTGCCGAACAGTGTGGGAATACGGCTATTTTTAAGTCCCGGGAGGTGAGGAGGCTTCGTAGTGCTGGTTGACCTCAAGACCTCCAGAGCTGTGGGCTGTGAGGCGCCTCCTGCCAGGGTTATCAGGCACTTGGCAGGCCTGCCTTCACTCTCGCCTAGCCTAAAAAGCAAAGCAGATACAGAGGTTAATGATACCCCTGTCTGAGTCCAGTCTTCTGTCACAATGGCTTAGCTTTCACATTTCTTTTTGTATATATATATATTTTTTACTTTAATCTCAGCCACACTGTATTCCCCGTTCCATCATTCTGTGGATTTAAAGAATATCTTCCTGACACACACCTCTTTACTGCAGTTGTGGCCCACGTGGTGTTACTTTCACAGTTCCTCTTATTGTTTCCTTGTCTTCTTTGGTGGAACCAGTTGACCTTAACTCTCCACCGGCCCTAACCTCTCCCCCGGAGCACGGCTGAGGTCACTGCTAACATTGACTTTATTTGAGTTAGATCCAGGGGATCAAATAGCGCCAAACATAACTTGTTATTTTTGTGCCGTGGCTGTGGACAGAACCCCTTTGGACCACAGCTCAGTGGCATACTTGTTTCCGAGGCAAACATTTTCAGAAAGCCCAGCTGCTGTTGAATTCAGAGAAAACAGAGTTAGAAATACATACCCCGAGGTAAAAGCCCTCTTCTGCCTTTTTAAAGAAGCACATCAGAACCTGACAATGAATATTAAAAGATAGTTGTACACCTGCATTGATCAGTGTATGTACATTGGAGGCTGTCTTTTACTGAGACACGTGGCCATGTGATGTGATGTTGACCTTATATTTCAAACAACTTTGCCAGATCTGCAGATATCAACTGTCTGCCGAGGCGGACGACCTCATTTCCCCTCTACACAAAACGTTGTACTGTTTGACAAGTTATGAATTAACAGAAAATTAGAACGGCAGAGACCTTGAGAGACATCGAATAACTTGTTATGTAATAGAGGAGACGGTGTCCCTCTTATCGAGTCAAACACCACTGCCGGCTTGTTTGTTCTTTGTGTTGTTGATTTGCATCTCTTATTATTAACTTTGCTTGTACGCCACATACAAATAATTTTGTTCAGGCTTCAAGTAAAGGCTTTGTGATCAGTAAGCGGACTAGATTGTTAATTTCACAGGTGGTTATCCACGAGGCAGTAAGCGAGCAAAAATCACTGAATGCTCTCCTTCTTCTGTCCCTAGCCTCGCTGGTTGGGTAGACCATCGTGAAACATCGTATTAGCATCAGAGAATTAAATGGACAATGAAAGGATTTTTTTAAACCTTTATTTCATTCAGTTTTAATGGAAATAAGAGCAATATGGCATCAAATATTGTAAGTGCATCCCTCTCAAACAAGGGTGATAAAAGGTTTATGGCCACAGTTTAGGGGCTTGTGTGATCTAGTTGTCTCAGTCTTCATCATCCTCACTCTGGATTTAACCTCAATTAACTGAGATTCCCTGGAGACACTGTTCCTTGTAAATTCTGCAATAATCTAAATGATATTCATCTGATAGTAATCAAATTATTATTATTGTTACACAGTGAGGAACCAATGGCAACGTGGAAAATGAAAGATGTTTTTTTGGATGTTGAGATGCATCTTCTTACACTTCTGCCATTTCTGTGGCTACAGAGTTAAACCCTAGTTTTGTATTCCTAGTTCACTGCCGATGGACATCTACCATCACAACATTAAATATCTTGACGCTTGTTGGGACACTGAAGCAGTGATCGGCCAGAGGAGAAAGAAGAAAAAAGGTTGTTTGGGGTTTTTTAAGTCTTTTGTCACTGCTTTTTTTCAAAATGCTGATTCAGCATTGACCATTTTTAATTTCTTTTGTTCTTCCCGTTTCAAATTACCAACTGCCCAGAAAGTGATTTCGTTCAGTAGAGCTTTGGCACAGGTGGCGAGTTAACTATGCATGTATAGTTAGATGTAAATACGACCAGCCATTTTTAGCTTTCCTCTGCAGAAATAACTCTTCTCTGAAATCTACACCCTCGCTAATTCAAGTCTTAACTAGCGGTAGTTTACAGAACCTCACATCATTTATTGTGCTTAATCCGTCCTATTTCTTTCAACAGTTGAGTGTGTCAAATTTGTAATTTTGTCTCCCAGCTGTAGAGTAGAAGTACTGTCCTGTTAGGCACTACCCACATTAACCAAAACACAAGATACACGTCTGTGCAACACCAACAGGCCTTCCTGTAAACTGTGGCTGTCCTGACTGTTAACAGATGAACTGAGATCAGTCTGAAATCCTGCACATTGACTTCACACTGTTGGAACGTTTGCACTGGGCTAGCTGCAGCATTTCCATCAACTATTATCAAGCTGTTGTCTATTATGTAATGTATGCAAACATGTAAGAATGTTTAGTTATTTTAGGGCACAAGATGGATAAACCACATCAAATATAATCTGAGCTCAGTCGTGTCTCGTTTAGGTTGCCGGGTCGGCCGCACCGACCTCTTCAGTGCACGTGAGCGTGCCCGACTGGTTAGCTCACGGCCGTCGCTCTGCACTGCTGTCATCCGGCAGTTGCAGCTGATAACGTCGTCCCTGTCTGCACTGTACTTGGTCCAATATCAGATTAAATGTTTCACATTCAGAGTCTCGCAAATCCCCACAGCTGCTTCCTTGCAGTTTCTATGAATTGCTCTTTGAGACGTGTCTCGGCAGGGGGGAGAGTGTGTGAGAAATTGTTGATATGCATGGTTGAAACTGCAAAATGCTCCATAAGAATAATCACGTTTTAGTTTTAAGAGATAACGGTACAGCTGATTTTCAATTACAATAAATAGACAAAACGAAAAATGTCAGTTGGATATGTCAAAGCAGGCAGAACACTTATTTCATCAAAGTGTTAGTTGTGTGGTGTAAAGTGAGTTGCCTTGGGTCTTGACGAAATTCTTTATTGCTGATGTTCACGTGTGTTTTGAAATCTTGCAAGCTTGCAAGACTCAGCCTGCACAGCTTGCGTTTCATGTTACCACATGCACGACAGGCATTTTGTGTTAAAATATAGTCTAATGAGAGAAACATTTTGCACGTTAAGTGTAATGTTTCATCTCGTCTGTATGCTGTGTAAATACTATTTAAAAGCAATGATACTTTGATCCAGACCTAGAAGTTGATGTTTCAGAAGTCCTGATAACTTAACAGTCAGTATGTGGTGTTACATCCTAACAGTCTTTGAGCATCGTTCTTGGTGTTTTCTCAGATTCCCACCTGATATATTTATTTTTAGCAGCAGGGTCTCTTTGGGAATGTTACATCAGTCGGTCTGTCTTAATTTAAAACAATTTCCCCTTGAATCACGTTTAAATGTTTTTTTTATCAAAGCGAACACAAAAAGAGACAAACCAGCCTTTTGATGAATGCCAAAGCGTCATTAAAATAGCGACGACGATGCTGGAAAACACGCCGATGGACCAGCCGGTCGGTGCGCTTGCCAAATATTTGTACCATTCTTTTTCATTGCCAAACCGTTCTCATTCAATTTTCTTTCCGATGTGTGATAGTTCAGTGTCTTTTTTTGAGGGTGGTTTTGATTTGATGGTTCATTGATAATTATTTTAAATTGTACGATATGTTCTCTTTTTCTGGACTGTAGTTGTCAAAGTAGTTTAAAGATATAAGCTCCAAAGGAATGTAATTGAATAAAACTCTCCTGAAAGATGGCGACATGAACTCTTGAGCTGTGCTCCTTTAAACTTGCTTTTGTCTGTTGGTCAACAGCTGTGCGAGTCTTCTGTCAACTGCGTCCAGTCTTGCTTCCAATCTCTCTCACACACACACACACATGCACACACACGTGCACACGCACAACCTCGAATCAGCTGCTGCTTTTCTGCTTCAAGGCACTCGTTCCCAGAGCTCATTAGCACAGGATGTCACACACAAAGTCACCAATAAAACACAGTGGAGCTCCAAAAGTAGCTGCTGGAGAAACATGGGAGAGGAGAGTTTTCCGTTTTACCCCGACATGTGGTTCTTTTGCTTGTATTTAGCGTTTCCTATATCTTGTACACATCAAGGTAGATTGTATATGCACCTGCGGTATTGTTCTCCAGGGCAAGTCCTTTATCTGACATTGATAGTCCAGTACATTCAACTCATAACTCATTAAAAAACCGGCGTGGTTTTCCGCAGACTTCCCTGGGCTGTTTATAGCGCACTGTGCCTGTGTTGTGGAATCTCCATGTAAAGATATTGTATTGCTCCGGTTGATTTTGAAGAAGTCCAGCGATGTCATGTCTTTGGCTGCAGCTCCGAAAAAAAAAAATCTTCCCGAAAGCTATTCCAACCTTTTTTTTTTTTTTTTTTTTTTTTTTCAAGTTGGAATAGATGCCGCTGACAATACAGGGTGAGTGAGTATTGGAGGTCCCACGGGGTCCGTGCAGCACGAACTGAGACACCAGCTTGTGCAGCTCTGGTTGCCTCCGCGGGTCAGATATGTCTGCGCTAATGATCTGATCAACGCTGTCAACAGTCTGTCTCATGCAGGTGCAGCAGGGTGTGGGCATCATCCCGCCCTCAATACTCACCTGTACGGTAGAACATCTGGAATGGTGACAGCATTTTGCTGTGGGGGATTATGTAACAATAAAAAATCTTGGACGACGAACTATGTGAAGGCCCCGCCCCTTGAACCCTTGTTCAGGCAAGTTTGGAGGGGATTGAAGGAATAGGATGTGTGGGACACGCAAAGCCCCAAACAAAAAAGAGTGGTTAATGATTGCTCAGAGAGTATGCCACTCTTTGTGCTGTATAACATTGTTGGCTTGTATGTATGTGATGATTTGTTTAAGTCATTGTGTCAAATAAAGTGTTGTATAACAGAAGTAAGCCATTTGTTTCTAGTCTTTAGGCTTCGTTTAAATTCTGCTCTACGATCTCCAGTACTTTCCTCCCCTTTTTTATATGATGCTTATCTAATTCTGTGCTGGCATGATCATAGTCCCTTTGTTTCGGCGGCGAAGTTGGCGCTTTGAGAACCATCCTGAGGCAGTTTTTAGTCTTGACTGAACTGTCACATGCTGTGGTGGGAAGGGGACATAGTGTTCTTGTCTTAAAGTGTTCCTGAAACATTGAATACATAGATGTTTTTATTCTTGTATAATGAAACCGATAACATTCAAATACTGTCCTTTGGACTCATGTTTATATTTTTCTCTCATGTGCTTTCTTCCCTCCACCAGCTCTCTTCTATATACACGGGAGAACGGGAGGCCGTTGCATTTTCAGCCCCCAGCCTTGGAGTTCGGGACGCAGTAAGTGCTGCTCTCACTTCCTAGTTTAATATGACCTGCCTCAACAAGCCTAGATGTTGTTCATTTCACCATCTCTTGTCTTGAGTGATGTGGAAAACGCCACTGAGTTAAAATAAGCCGGGCGTCATAGCAGGGGACCTGTCGCTGTGATGAATGCCACAGAAAGGGAAGATTTCATAAAGCCAAGGGGCCCTTCAACCTCAAAGAACAGACAGGATATCCAAGTATGGCAGTAAGCTGCCTTTCCCAGCATCCAGACACATACTGGAGGGGGTTGACCCCAGTCAGAAGGGTTAACAACTTCACTGTTTGCCACCGTACTGCCAAAACAGAGAGAATATCAGACCTAATGCTGTGGTTGGCCTGCAGTTCCCATTGCTCCAAACATACACAAGGAGCTCCTATTTTGTTGTACTTTGTGTCATACATTTGGAATGTAGAAAGCAGGCAATTTACCCCAAAATCTAAAATAAGTGGATAAATGTTTTGAGACTGTAATACAGCTTCAGGGAATTTGCAGTTGAGCTCAAAACAGGAATATGAATACAAACATCCTCCACATCAGTCTGTGGTTTCCTTGTTGCTGTGCCTACGCAAACAGTCACCATTACACTATTCAATTACACCAGTAGCAAGTATATAATACATGTAATCCTGAACATCTGACTAAAGATCATGTGTTGGATTTTTTTTTTTTGTTGGAACGCACAGATATAGAGAATGGAAATAGAATAACTAGACAAAATAAACCTGTATGAAAGGCAAAGTTAACAACTCTGTCTGTCAGGCTTGCTGGTGGGTTTTTTTAACGTCTTTTTTTGCAGATAATATCTGCAGCAGAATGCGTTATGATGTGGTTTGCCCAAGTCCAAAAGTGTGTTTGTGCTTATTAGGCAGTGTGACATTAATTATACAACTCTGCACACTTGACCACATTCATAGCCGGAACTAAAAAGTAGAAGATATTGGTTAAACCACTCCGATCTAAGGTCAACGAACATCTCGCTCTATTCTGGTGAGCCTGTATTTCCGTGGCTTAAAGTGAAAGTAAGGCCAGACTCTCATAAACAAACAGGAAGTGAAAGATTCATCAGTTGAGGTACCTTAAAAGGAAATGTCAAGAACATGTATTAGGTTTTTCGACCAGAAATTGTCCACTTATATCTCAACAAATTACTTATATTTTGCGTTCAAAAGTTCTCAAAGCTGAAATTCGCACTTCTATTTTTTAAAATACTTTTTTTTTAAATATTTGATCATGCACAACTCTTAACAGATCTCCAAATGGAAACCGACTGTACTTCTTAAAGATCTATATAATCTTTGAGATTATAACTTTTCATGAATATGGGCAGTCATCTATATGATTATCTTCCCCTATGTGCAACGACAAAAAGCCTCTTTGCCGTTTATCGCTTTGAAAATGCTCGGCCCAGACAGAACAGGTATTGGCGGTGGCTTCAGTGCTACACGAACACTGTCGATACTCAAAAGCGCCGCTGACTTGACATTTGCAGTTTAGTTTCGAGGTTAGTTTGGGTGTCACCAGCCAAAATATGTAGAGTGGTGACACACAGTCACTGTAAAAGATGATAGCAGCAGCAATGACCAAACCCAGAGAGATAATCTGTGAAGCCTTTTCATTGCCTCCCTCACGTTCTTCTTTGTATATGTGGATTTACTTCCTTACACTGGGGCCTTTCTCAGACACACTATATTTTTGTTAGAGGGTAGTTCATCTATTGACCAAGAGGCAAATTTCCTTTTTCGGCATTTGAATTTTGACAGAATGCAAAACTCTAGTTATTGAGTGACTCACATGAATCTATCGCTGTGACCGAATTGCTTGGGTAATCTCCAACTTTCAAACAATGACCCAAAATGGATTTAAGTTTCATTTAATGTTTATTTAAATGCAAATAGGCAAAAACATGGGGGACGTTTTTTAAAATTTCTTTTTACATGTGACTTAAAGAATAAGTCATATTTATTTTTATTTTTTTACATTAAATGCTGTGTTACACTGGTAATAAGATCACAAATTCAAAACTCTTGATTGGTGTTTTAAATATATATATATATATATATATATATATATATATATATATATATATATATTGTCTTGTGGAGTAATGCAACATGTTGTCAAATGGCACAGTTTGTTATGAAATGGTGCATTTAAAAAATGAACAATAACCACCACACCTGCAGTCTTGATGCGCGGCCGAAGTATCGCATTAATGTGATGTATACTCCCCATGAATAAGCTAACCTATAGATAATTGTGTATTCGCCATATGGTGCCCTTCAAAGCTTGCCATGGTGCTCCCTGGGTAAAGGTTGCATTGAGAGCCTGTTATTGATGACGCTGTACTGTCTCTCTTCACAGGCCGCTGGGGCTGCCGAGAGCTGAAACCATATATATACACAACCCCAGCCAGGAAGTTCCTGTGACACTGCTGTCAATGTTTACATCTAGCAGGCAGCTTCACATACCTTTCTATCACAGAAGAGTAAGTGTACATGCATTTGTGCATTAAGCTGCACTATATGGTATATTCACAAGTACTGATGTCAAGTAATCCTAAGTGTGGCCTTTGTAGAAGTGTCTGGTATAACTGCGTGTTTCCTCTCTGCTCTAGGTGATCCCACCCAGAGGGAAGGCATCTTTTAAACTAATTTTCCTCCCGTCTGAGGAGGGCAATGTAGAAAACACATTATTTATAAACACATCGGCCCACGGGCTACTGTCATACCAGGTCAGTTCCATTAATACATCTCCTGCAGTTTAGTCTCAGGTCACGTTCTGTGGGGATAATGAGGTGAAATCCCACATCGTGACCCTTCTTTTGCTCGACTTTCGTCTCCATACGGTTGGGGGGAAAGATGCTCACATGTTGGATGTGTTACCTCAATTTGACAGAGTTTACTCAGAAAAAAACAATCTTGAATCCCATCAAACTTTGTCTGTCTTGTTTGTTTTCCCTTTACGTCCCGCACGCACATACTCATAAACAAAGGAAGTCGAAACTGCTTTGTTTATGGTAATTGTAAATTATGTAAGTTAACTTTTTTTTAAACAGCCCTTGCTCTCACATTGCATGATCAGGACCTGAAGAGCAAATACATGTTGTCACAGTAAGATAAAGTAATAGACATTATGCGGAGAGCTTTTCCTCTATAACTTCTTTTATGACATTGTAAACGTTTTTGCTTTTACTTCACCTTTGCAGTCTCATGTAGAGTAATATGAATACAGCCTGGAAATCTGCATTCACGTGCTTCAAGCTGCTGTATCCTCTTACTTGCACTTTAGTCCCAGAGTCTGCCTCGTTGTTCCACCATAGCTGCTTGTGCTACCACTTAGTTGATCAGCACAGGAACCAAAGTAAACACGAATGAGATATAGATCATTACTCAAAATGCATTTGGAACGTGTATTTTGCCGTAGTTGCGAGGTTTGCCCATCTCGCATTCAACCTGCACGACAGTGTTTCTCACATACAGCTTATAAATGGCGAGCAAACGCGCCCAGACATGCAGACACTTGGACTCCATGCTCGGCCTCCAACAGTGCCACTCCCTTCACGTGCCTCAAAGACATGGAAATGTTTTAGTCATTTGCCTGTTTTATTTATGTTGCCAATGAGACCAACGACACAAAATAACCTGTGTGCATTTTTCTCAACACGCAT
Source organism: Clinocottus analis (assembly GCF_023055335.1). Classification (NCBI taxonomy): domain Eukaryota; kingdom Metazoa; phylum Chordata; class Actinopteri; order Perciformes; family Cottidae; genus Clinocottus; species Clinocottus analis. The sequence goes on along the minus strand of NW_027175954.1, from coordinate 2,421,164 downwards.
ATTATCTGTTGAGTAATTGTAGAGTCATTATCTTTGCTTTCTTTCCCTTTTCTGTACAATTTTAAATAAAAGCGCTGTAAACTATACTGAGACTCGTGCTAATGTTGAGAGAAAGATCAGCTAAATGAATAAGCAAGAGTTTTAGGGCATAATGTCTGTCATGTATGCGTGTTTCAGCTTAAATGCAAGCCACTTTCTATCTGGAATACAGTTAATCTGGTTCTTCATCTCTACACTGTGACATGCTAGTGTTACAGTGTGAAAACTCTATTCCTCCCACTCATGTAGCATGTGTTAGTCCTTTTGTATTGTGCTAACTTCACCCTCTTATTTGTGTTTTCCTTAATTAAGAAGCAATTTAACAACTAGTCAAATGTATTTGTTTGGAAAAATAATATCTGGTGCTACATTATTAACGATTTACCTTCTTTTCTTTATTCATAATCACAAAATATATGCTACAATGTTAGTAAAGAATCACTAAACCACACTACAACTTTGTTACGATGGTGTTTCCTTTGCTAAACATGAACTGTTCCTTTTTTTTCAGGTATTTGGTGTGGGAGTTCACCGGGGTTCATTAAAGTCTGTCCAAAGAAAGGACAGTCTGCTAGTATTCCCTCACATCCAGAGCATTAAGCTGACCCAAACTCAGGTATTTATTTAAAAGGTCCTTGTTTGTGCACTCCATGCATAGTAGCGACTAACAGCTCATCATTGGAAACAGCTGATTTCCCTTTTCCTGCCGCCCTGATAAACAGACGCCTGCATACTAACACACAGGGGCTTTGTGATACGCACTAACAAGCTCTTGCTGTCGTCAATGTACTGAATGTGTGTGCACTCGGCACCGAGGAAGTCATGCAAACAATCACTTTTTTTTGTCCCCCCCCCCCTCCCCCGTGCTTAAAAATGTTAATGTTTGTTTGTTCGCATATACCCACGAACTATTCATTGAAAGTGACTCGTGCTTTGTACAATCATTAATTTGCACACGTGTTTTACAGCCATGAAAAACACACAGAGCACCAATGACAAATTAGTGCACGGTTTTAGAAGCACTGAAAGTGTGAGAGAAGCCATCTGAAAGGAGTCCTCGCCTCCACAACAGGAAGTAGGGTTGGCAGTTGCAAAATGTCAGCTTGCAGGGAGACTTTAGCTGTCATAATCACTCCGACTGCTGCTTACGCTGAGTGCAGTCTATTTTCATCTCATCAAGCTCCCCGTGTTTCAACATACACTGAACAAAACGTCCTCCACCTCTACAGCGTGGCCACAAGGCTTCGTCTGTTAGGAGCATTTTTTATTTTATAGTTATTAGTTATATAGTTATCATAGTTGCGATGTGTGATAAAACTATATCCCTATTAGAAGCTGTAAAAAGAGGAAGTCCCTTCATGGCTACTCAATTCAAAACAACAAAGGGGAACTGAAAAGCTCGACTTAGTTTTCAAATAATTAGCATGCCAGTTTTCTTAGAAAATAACCATAGGCCATATCGAGAATGAATTGGCTGTACGGTGTTTGAGTTATTGGCTAAAAACATGCCGTCTGAACCCCAATGCACATAGATTTTCGAAGTCAAGCCAACAGAATGACTGTACTTTCTCCGAAAAGAAGAAATAATCTGTAAAATGGGACCAGGATTAATAGATGGTGTATAAAAGTAACTCTACATGTCATTTACTGTTAAGTTGCTTTGGGTTGTTAAAAATTGTAATGACCTTACTGTAACTCGTGTCCTATTTTAGGTGCAGTCGTGTACATTTGTGGGGAGTTTTAGACAACTTAAAATTCAGCACTTTATTTAATTTTGATATAAATAGATGTCACTGAAATTTGAATTTTTTTGTCAATGTGGTAGAGACTTTGATGTTATACCCGACAGCCTGCCAGTTTATATGCAGATGTGCTTCATGTGGATCCAATGTAACCCAAAATGTTTAACCCCGTGAGGTCCAGCAGGATGAGAATTGGAGTTTCCCTGGACAATATTTAAACCATGTTTAAATATTGCAGGAGTTGACATCCCTGAGAGTGTTCAGTGGTCTGTGTTTGCAGACCTGTGAGTCAGGATAGACGTTACTGTTTCTTTTAATTAGTTCATTAAGTGTTAATGCTTACATCGATCGTATAAACCCCCTGATGGTCCGTCGTGCTGTTTCTCCTGCAGGAAGATGCTTCCAACATCACTATACTGGGTCTGCTCCTGGAGTGCACCTTACCCAAGAGGTTGTTCAACAATCCTCAGGTACTCATTCAAAGTTGCTTTAAAATGTATTCAACTACTCTGCTTAGACTTATTACTTATGTCTTATATAATTCTTAAACTTAAACTATTCTAATCCTGTGGAAAAGCCCATATTACTCTTTTAAAAAAACATTAGCTGCTTGACACGATATGTCTCCTGCTTTACTGGAAAGTCAAATCTCAAGGTTTCAAGTTTCCACGCCACACTTGGTTAAGTTACACCCTGGACCACAATTGGCTAACAAACTAGTTGTGATTTCGCGGAGGCAAAGGGGAACCATTTCATCTTGATACTTCACAGTCTTATAACAACAAGAAATGCATTAATTTCTCTGAATTACACTTGTTAATGGAAACATTCTTCATTCTGCAAGTCGGGCATTGGGTCGACTTTCTTGAAAAACACAGAAGCGCATAAGAGAGCATTTAATCAAATAATTTTCCGGACACTGTTTTTTTTTTTTTTTAGCTTGTTCCTACTTTGCGGTGAATCTCTCTCGCTGCTCTCGTAAACGCCCTCTCCTCCGAGCAGAAGGCCAGCTCGTCTGAAACTTAAACAGACAGCCGGGCTTGTCATCGGAGCGCCTTCTGTTTCCTCCAGGACCCATGAGGAGTGTGGCATCCCTTTGCCAGACTTTTAATTGCTCTCTCTGGAGACGCTATAATTAACGCAGAGCTCCCAGTGTTCATGTGGCGCAATCGTATGATGCAAAGAAAAGGTGGCTGCAGACAACCAAACGACATTGTCATTATTATGCAAACTGAAATCATCCTGCCGTCGTGTTGCACGAGTGTCTCCGCTGTGACCTTTTGGCTCGTATTTCAAGATCAACACATGCTCCTCCGTTATTTTTTTAAAGACATCGCTGGCATAATTGAGAACTGGCCTTTGGTCAGTGTCGATACTGCTCACAGATTAAAGAAGCCTTACAGGAAGTTAGCAGTAGGCTTGGTTTCAAGTGTATTAGCGTCCTTGAGCCCCGGTGGCACTTAACAGGTCGTCATGAGCTGATTCCTCCACTGAGATGAGCCCTAGTTTTCAGGGAGATCTTCACTCTCCCAGTACTGTCCTGTGAGCTTAAAGAGGGGGTTAGTGTCGCAGGGTAGATGGGGTAAGTTACTGCCAGCTTGTTTCCGTCTGTCAATGCACAGCAAGTATCTGGTTTCTCACATGTCTGCCACGGCAAAACTAATTGTGTTTTTCCATCAGTAATTGTTTTCTTTCCACTGTATTCTAAACCACTCGTTTTTGTTTTTTTAATGTATTTTTTTTAAACAAAATGTCTTCTTTGCATCTTAAACATCCAATTTTGTCTTGTTTATTTCTCTTCTTTATCTTTGTTGGGTTCTGTTTCCATCCGCTGAATATCGTAATTCTCAAATTACCCCTCTTTGTTGTCACGCTGGTCCTTCTGTTCGGTGCATGACTGGTATGTCTTTCCTGTCCCGTCCCAGGGGTCCTGCCTCCAGAGCGAAGAGCGCCTCAGTCTGCAGATTAATCTGTCTGCGCACGGTGACCGGCCCACTGACCTGGACAAGCTCAAGCCGTACATCATTGAGCACATTTTGGTGCTGCTGATGGCCCCCGCTGCTGGACCGGCGGCAGTAGGTGGGTTTGCCTGACCGGTGTGACCCAAAGCCCGGATGCAAATTAGCTGTGGGAATGTGCCAGTGTTTCACAGCGTCACTTAAACAGACCACACAGCTGAATACTGACTGACACTAGTTTTAGTTATTGTCTCTTGATATCTTTTGAGCTTCGCAGGCACATCTTCTCACTAATCCCCAGTAGATGGGTGCCAACCTCCACTCACATGACCTCAGTCAAGTGTCTTATCTTTTCCACCCGCTTCTGTGTTGGACCGCGATTCAAGCTAAAGTTCAAGAGGTTGAAACGGTGTAGACTTTCACTTTCTCCCGAATCTTGTTTACTTTTGAGAAGAGATAATGTTGATGATTCTGCTGCTGTTAGATGAAAGAAATAAGAGGAGACATCAGTTCGGCCTTCCTGAACTCAGTGTCCAGATAAACACAGAGACTAGAGATCAAGTGAAAGCAGCTGCATTGGTGGTCAAGTACTGTAAACATTTTAGTCTTGATGTTCAAGTCACACAGGCTTTGTCTTTGTTATTGAACCACATCAGCAAACCAAATTAGTGTTTCTCAGAACTTGTCATGGTGTCACAGTTTTTACATGCGGTATGAGACTTCTTCTGACAGCAGCAGATGGTGACTCGTTGTCTCGGCTCGTTATATCTTTTCTTTTTTTGGCTATGTGACTATGGAGGTCATTTTTTATTTTCACTTTTTAGTCATGGCTTTGCTCAAGAAAAAAGGGAAGACCTTTCCACAGTAGAAAATGTACATTTGTGCATACATCACGATTATATCTGTGTAAACCTAGCCTTACATTTAGTATTTTATACTGTATACTTTATATATGTATGACCTTTTCTTTTTTTTTCTTTTTTTACAGGGGAACCAAAAATAGGAGTTTATATGTTAAATTCTGGAGGCAAGAAGCTCTGTGTAAAGGTGAGGTGTTTTAAATAGTTTTTGCTATATTATGGGCTTCATAGGTAGCAATTTTGATAGATTATTTTTTTCTCCCCAGGATATGCAGGTGCTATCAAAAGTGGAGGCCAGCCTGGAGTTTAATCAGGTTCTTCTGAGACCGGAGGCGAAAAACTTCACTGAAGTGGCTACACTTGCCTGCAGAGGTGAGCTCAAATCATTTCTTCTCATTTCACATCATGTCTCATGAGGGTAGCTGCATTTAACCCAAATATCCTGGAATGTTTTGTCAACAACAGTTCTGTTTCGTATATCAGGTTCATCGGCGGGCCACGACGGGAAATGCATTAATCATATCAGTTTAAAAATTCTGGGAAACCGGACAACCTACAGCTTCCCTGGACTACATATCGCACACAGGTAATGTCATTTCACACGCAGGTTTTTGCCAAGAAACCTTGAGACTTATAGCCGAGCTTTATTGCCAAAACCCGCTTGTTTGAAAACACTGTGGCTGTAGCTGGTGACGGCTGTTGGCTGGATAGCCAAGCCCCCTTACCTTTGCCGGACGTGTGACAGGTGTCCGCATAGTAATGAAGATAAAACTGTTGCGGGAGTAGTTAAAACGTGTAAATGATCAGGAGGAGTTAATAACACGTGGTACTGATTAACTGGGTTTTACGGTGTTGTTTGGTTCTGCAGAAAGACCATGGGGGATTTGTTCAGCCTGTTCCAGGTGAAACAAAGAGGTACGGACCGGGTGGATCTGTGGCTGACGAACTCTCTCTTCTTCCCCGTCACTGTGACGAATGTCAGCCTCTCGCAGAACCTGCAGGGAGTAATGAAGGTGTGCATCTTTGCCTCGAATAATGGCGATTAAAAAAAAATGATGATCATTTAAGGCTCTCTCTCTTTCTGCCTTATTCTGGTGTCACACCTTTTGTCATATGGATCCCAAGTTAAGAACAGGACTTGACGCGAATGTCTCTGCTGCCCCCTGTCTGTCAGGTGACGAACTTCAACGCTCCACTGGCCGTTCCCCAGGGCTGCTGGCGTGTCCTGTCCCTCCAGCTGCTGCGCAGGGCCCTGCCGGTCAACCAGGTGTTCACGCTGAGTCTGGACACCAGCCTGGGCACGGCCCTGCACGTTCCCCTTTACTTCCACTCATCTCCTCCCAAGGTAAAATACAAGCTACAGTAGAAACGCATTATAAAATCTGATTATCTCATTTATAAAACAGTGCGTAGGATCCACACAAAGATAGTTACTACTTGTTAGTTAAGTATGTTAAGTGTAAAAAACCTTTACGGGTTTCCCCCTGCAGTGTGTTGAGTTGTGACCGCTGTGCAGGATCACATGTGGTAAGAGTTGTTTTGTTTCTGTCAGCAGGGGGAAGTGGGGTTCGAGGGCAAGCCCGACTGTGGACGACCTTGTCCTCTCAGATTGTCTGAAACAGGTGAGATGCCACTTGACCTCCTGTGTGAAAAGCTCATATCTTTTTTTTTTTTACTTTTTAGTGTTAATATATTAAGCATTTATTTCCTCTGACATCCCATCAGGGCGCTCAGATTGGCAGCGTACCCTCCTCCCCGACTTTTCCGCCTCGTCTTGGTCTGTTGACAACAAACTGGCTGCTGAGCTCTGCTCTCGATGGCAGAGCCGCAAAGACAAACTGTCGTGCAGGTCGGTCCTAAATGCAACACGCAGCTTCCTTTTTTCATCCCATAATGTATATTATAATCCACCATTACACACACACTAATCTTGTTAATCTTTGTGACTCCTCAGATGGCCCAGACTCCCCGTAGAGACGTCCTTTCCTCTGGACTTTGGTGCTACACCCGTCAACGAGAGCAAGGTGGGCAACATTTTATGACTCCTCACTGAAGTGTGTGCGTCTGCGTGAGAGTGTGTGTTATTTTTTTTTATATCTCCCAAAAATCATCAGCAAAAGTAAAACATTTCATTGTTCCAGGTGAAGACGTTTATGCTGAAGAATCCTTCGTCTTCAGTGGTTTCTGTAGAGATTCGGATCCTCTCCTTGTACCCGGCCCCCCTAGAGGCTCTGGACCTCATAACCAAATGGTACGCTGTTCAAAGTATATGCTTTGATATTGCATAGGATTAATCAACTGCAGTTGTTTTGTGCCTCGGTTGTTTGGAGTCTTGTTCCGTTGTTCCTCCAGCACATCCCTTCATATGAGCTGTGTTCTCTGTTTTGATTGACAGGTTTAATATCAGCCCCCTTTCTGTCAACATCAGCACCACTGAGTTTTCGCTCTTGGCTTCTCCCCCCAAAGTAAGTCTTCATTTACTTGAAAAGGTTAGAGGCAATTTTTGTGTTTTTGGGGATAAATCGTATTTTACCTGTTGTTGCTTCACTTGTGCCTGTTGTGCGTTCCCTCCAAACCTTCTTTCCCCTCTCTTTGTGTGCAGGCGGGGGAAAACGTGAAGGCCATAACAGGAGAGGGCGTCCTGCGTCTGCTGCTGCAGCCCTGGGAGGCCAGAGAAGTCGCTGTCGTCTTTACGCCCTCTGAACACAAACCCACCACCACCGTCCTCATCATCAGGTACTGATTCATCCCAGTAGTATGAATTTGTTCACGTTCATATGTGTATTTCGGTTACGTACTGGCCGAGGATAAATATTATATAATATTCATTCAAAATTCTTTGGAAGAGATGTTCTCTTAGACCTTTTCGTTACTAATAACATGAAAGCTTGGTTAGGTAACATGAAAGAAACCCACATAAGCCGCCTAGATTTTAAACATTTTCCAGCCAAAAAAAAGAGCCCATGGTTTGCCAAGTCTGTTCCAATTAAAGTAGCGAGCAGGACTCGCTCCAAAAGTCCTTAAATCTTGCCAAGTGGTCAACACCGACAGACGTTCTCTTCAGGCGTCTTTCTGAATGAACCTTTCATTACCCACCGAGCTGTGACGATGGCCCAGTAAGCCATGATAATGAGCCAGCGCGCACAGAACCAGGACACTGAAACCAAAAGCAGCTAATTGGGATTTATTAAAGAATCATTAATTTTCATTATTTACACATGCGCTTCTCTCACATCGTCCGTCGCCCACCAACGTCCGCATCTGCTTTCCTGCCTAAGAACATTGCAGAGTGTATAACATTAAGTAATTAAGCTTAATATTGGAGGAGAAAAGACTAAAACAAATCAAAACATTATTGAATATACAATCTTTTTTGGTTGCAACACTGTTCATTTTGTTACTGACATATGTTTTTAACAAGCATGTTGAGCGCAATGTGACTCTGTGTTTTGTCCTTCCAACCCGTCTCCAGGAACAACCTCACGGTGTTTGACATGGTGGCGGTGCAGGGCCACGGGGCCAAAGAGCTGCTGAGAATTGGCGGCAAGCTTCCCGGCCCAGGATCTTCTCTGCGCTTCAACGTTCCCCAATCGACTCTCATGGAATGTCGCGACGGTGAGATTAATGTTTAAGCTTAATGCGTTGTTAATCAGTAACACACTTTATTGGTGCGTGTTCACTTTTAACCGAAAGATAAGAGCAGTCAAACCAACACAAGTAAAAACGTTCCTCTCTTGTCCCGCCCAGGCCTGCGCACCAACAAGCCGCTTTTCGCCATCAGAAAGAGTTTCAGGGTGGAGAACGCTGGAGAGCTTCCTCTGACAGTCATGTCGATGAACATTAATGGGTACAAGTGTCAGGGATTTGGCTTTGAGGTCCTGCAGTGTCGCCCCTTCAGCCTGGACCACAACACCTCCTCAGAGGTCACCATCGCGTAAGTGGAACTTCAGCCTGCTTCATGGTTTACTTTTGACTTTAAGAGTTACTGTTGTTGCTTAATGTTTGAATAATGTTAGTTTACTTCTTCATTGCTATATTTAAAATGGATTTTTATTTGTAGTTCTGTGGTATTATTATATATACTGTAGTTCAACCACAGGCGTCCACGCTTCTTTCTCTTCCTCTTTTGATTTGTTTGCGCAAACTGTCCTAATTAAACCTTCCTTTTCCTTTTTATATTGCCGTTGTGCCTCCTTTTTTACTGTCTATTTCTTCGTCCCTCATGCTCTCTACCTGTCTGCGTCCTCAGATTCACCCCAGACTTCACCTCATCCTGGGTGATCCGGGACCTCACCCTGGTGACATCACGCGGCACCTCCTTCCCGTTCACCCTCAACGTGACGCTTCCCCACCACATGTTGCCTCTCTGCGCTCAGGTGGTGCCCGGCCCCAGCTGGGAGGAAACCTTCTGGATGGTCACCCTCATCTTCACATGGTTAGTACCGGTCGAGGCCGGATGTAGGATGTCTTCAGGTTGTCCGTCAGGAATGCACAAACGTCCACTTGGACTCGAGGATGACCTGATTTAGGATTTGATGGTCAAAAGTCAAAATCCTTCTATCCTCACAAAACTCTTTTTTTAAAAGGAAGTTTCTGGTACATGTCTATTAGAATAAAATTATTGATTTGATTGAGTAATGACATGTTAAACACACATTGTAAAAGTACAATTTGACTGAGAGTGTCATGCAACCGCAAGGTGGTGGTGCTAGTTTCCACAAACGTTGAGATTATTTTAATATTATTAATATTATAGAACAATTATGCAATAATGAGATACCACAGGGGTAAATTAAGTTAAACATGTAAATATTTGTCCCGTTACAGATTTTAGGAATATAACAAGCTAACATGATGCAAAATAAATATATCAATCAAATGTATTGTTTTAAGGAGGTTTAAAGTCAGATTAAGGTCCCAGTTATGTTGGACATGCTAGATTATTACACTATTAGTTCAACTACTCACAGTAATAAATCATAATCCTTTTCTAGGGTTGGGGTATGTATCAGAGGTGTTACTTATAGTCTGTTGTGTCTGTTTGTGTTTCAGCTTCTCCCTGTTTGGTGTGTGTCTGATGGCTTTCCATCAGGCTCAGTTCATCCTGAGTGAGTTTTCCACTCCCACCATCAGGAGCAACCACAACTCTGTCCTGACGCGGGATAACGGTCCAGTCAATAACATGGCACCCAATGGAGTGAAGTAAGTCCGACGTTTTTCCGTCGTAGGAGACACAATGTGAGGCTTTTACACTTTGACTAATTGCATGAAAACAACTAGTGCTAGTGGATTAAGTTACTTCAATTTGTAATTGTTGTGTTTTTGTTTGTGCAGTAAAGCGAAGGGCAGTTGTAAGAGCTATGTGGACATCTGTCACAACTCAGACAAAGGAAAAGGGCGTGGCTCTCCGGCTTTGGCCACCATCGCCACCCCGCGTCCTCAATCGTCCGCAAAGAGAAGCCCCTTAACCACCCCGTCCCAACCACAGAAGAAACACAAGGTTTCCCTCTATTACACCAAATACAAGGCAAGCCTGTCCACAGCGTTGCCTGGTGCTTTGACGATGGATGAAGACCACGAAGACCTCACACCGGATGCCCCTCTGACTCCAGACCCTGACGTCTGCAACAACAACGAACCGGCTTTCATCAGTGTGCTGGATAAAAAGACACCCGCAGACTTTAAGGAAGACCCTATAAGCACTATAGAAGATAGAGTGCCGGCAGCGGTTATGTTTCCCATGGAAATGCCTGCTGGTTTCCCAGATAACGTCACAGTGGGTCCAGGACCCAGACCCGGCCTGTTGGTGTGCAGACCCATAGAGAAGAGCTGCGCTGAGCGCTCTGCGGAGAAGATCATCTCCGAGAAAAGGGACAGATCTGAAATGGAGGTAAGGAATGGTGCTGAAATGTACTAAGCCTGTGTTCATTTCGATTGGATGTCTTTTGCTAAGCTTACGATCCTGATGACTTCTCATTTACATAACTTCTTCTGTCTCCAGCTGAGAGAAGATAACAAAGGCCAGAAAAAGAAAGCACAGAGCGCAGAGACTGGCACTGCATCAGGAAATAATAAGGGAAAGAGGAGTCGCCGGAAGACAGAAAATGTCCCCAGGTAAATTTTACTTCACCTATATTTTCATTCACGAATCAATTTATTCATCTATTTATTCTGATACTTCAGAGTAAAAAACCTTTTAAAATTCTGGTCTTTGTTCTGTATCGTTTAAAAATAACGACGACCAAAACTGTTATAAAGCACCAAACAGTAAGATACGATGCGTTATAATGGTTTCTGTCTGATTACTGCCCTAGTGCTCCTGAGCACAACGTGGTAGTGATACCTGAAAGGGAGAAAGAACCTGATTGGAAAGCAGGGGACCGTAACCTCAATGGACCTCGCAACAGGACCCGCTGCTGCAACGGCTCCAAGTTAGAAGCACCAAAGCCTGGACTGAGTGTTGAGAGCCCCCACAAACAGAACGGTGGGCGCACACTCCTGACCCGTCACACACTCCTGACCCGTCACACACTCCTGACCCGTCACACACTCCTGACCCGTCACACACTCCTGACCCATCACACACTCCTGACCCGTCACACACTCCTGACCCGTCACACACTCCTGACCCGTCACACACGTCTCTGCAGCTTCACTGACATCCGAGCACTTGATTGTAATTCGACCGGCCGTGTTGATGTCCTGCAGGTGTGTGTCCTGTTCGCACTCGACGGAAGTGTCCTACGGAGCGGCGTGGCGGCGGCGTGTGTGAGTCGGGCTCTGATTCCGGCAGCTCGTCGGGGAGCGTGCGGGCCAGCAGAGGAAGCTGGGGCAGCTGGAGCAGCGCCAGCAGCGTGGAGGGAGACAAGGACCCCAACGCCCGAACACACGCCTGCACTACCTCATCCAGAAAAAGTAAGGGACCCGTGTGCACTGGCTTATCTCGAGGAAACAGAACTATTTATATCCTATTAGGTTGAATGAAGCTCCCATAGCAAAGTGCATAATCATTATGGTTAACAGACGGGAGCTGTATATTTTTGTTATCACAGATTGAAAGTGTCAATTATATTGTTTTAACAGATTTTTGTCTTATTGTTTTTTACAGGGGACTGCATGCAGTACGGCGTCTACCCAGCAGAGAGAGACTGCTACCAGACCGTGAATACAAACTACAAGGCTCTCAGGTACCTCAGGAAACACACACACATACACACACACACACCCATACACACATATTCCACTGGACACAAGAACTGGCTTGAATTTAATATGCTTGTACCATTTGTCAGCAAATGATTGATATTAGCTTATCTGAGTGTGAATGTGGACAAAATGTCTGAATTGTGCCCAGCACATTTATTAGATAAAAAATTGGGTAAATATAAACATATCCACTAAAAACTATACAAACGCCTATTTATTCATTCTATTTAGTCTATTGTTCAAATGTTGAATAAATGAGTAAAATCTGATATTTCTATTTATTTACTTTGCTCCATATTCAAGCTACTGACACAACATATCAGATTATGATGAGTATTGTTTAAAGAGAGTTAGTGGAAAACATACACTACAATGTTCATCTGTTTCCTGTTTAACGTTTGTCTTTTCCCTGTTTAGCATGAACAGCTTGTACCGTAAAGACATGAGCCAAAGCCCTGATCCCACAGCGTCCAGCTTTGCCCCAAGTTTTGCTGCTGTTGCTGCAGGAGTAGAGAGGAACATGGGTAAAGACTTCCATAGTGAATGCATACTTTATGCTAACATAAACACACGCCCATGTCTTCATCAAGGATGATTTGCGCGTTTACGTCTGTCTGATTTCTAACGAGAAGTCGTCGTTTGCGTCCTCAGACCTGACGGGTCAGTATTTGCCTGAAGAGACGTGGTCCGCTCCCTCCATCCCCCTCACCAACGAGTTCAGATACAACACCACCGAGGCGCTGCCCTACATACCTCAGCCAGCAACCACCGCGTCATACAATGGGTCAGTGTTTGAATGCAGATTTTTTTTTGTATATATTGGCGATAAATCAAATAACTATCTGTCCAGTGAAAAGGGGCATTTTTAATAAGACGTTCATCTCCAAACTGCAGACGTTCATGTTCAGAACAGTTGCACATTAAATAATCTGAAAGGTCAGACATTTTGTTTGAAGTGTGAGACAGAAACAAAGCTAAGAAGAGAGAGATCACTGGACAGAAACATGACTCTTGCCTGCATTTATGAATACCAATGATTTTTGTGTCTGCGAAAATGAACCAAAAATAATTTCTCATGTAAATTTCCTCAATACAAATGGCGGCTTGCATGTACATTTATCTGAAAACTCTTTCATGCCACTTCACCCTTTTTGTCTAAACAACTTTCATAACTGCTTAAAATATGTTTTATGAGTGAGATACTGTGTATCTAGTGCTGCAGTAATGTATATTTGTGTTTCAGTTCTTCAGTTTGATCTGTCGCTATTAAAACGCATAAATAGTTTCCTTGTCCCTCCCCCCCCCCCCGCAGGTTTACTTGGACTAGTGCCAACAACCACTGCAACAGTCCCTACGCCTACCGCGAGGAAAGCAACTATATAGGTACGAACTCATGCCATGGAGTTTTCTCATACTTTATCCCAGTTATGCACTCCTACCTCACTCTGTGCTGTATTTAAATGTGATGACATAGAATTAAAACGTATTTACTTCCTGACTGGGACAAGCGTTGACATGCATGTGTTTTTTTTTTTAAATCGTCTCGCAGGAAATGGAACGTTTCCAGGCGGTTTTCCCGTTCAGGAGCCCCAGAATGCACACAGCCATCAGACCGGCTGGACTGAGGAGCAGCCGCAGGAATCGACCTCAACCTGGGACACGGCCGCCTGTGTGGGCAGCAAGGTGAGGCGGCCAGATACTAAACGCCTAGTCGTTCATCAGGATCAAGTGATCAGGCTGCTCTCCTGCTGCAGCTGATTATCAATTATCATAGTCAGCATTGAATCATCTTCAGATTATATTCAAAACGATCTGTTTTGCTTATAAAATGTTGGGAAATGGTGAAAAATTCCTAGAACCTTAGTGATATCTTCAACTTATGTTCGATGACCAGTTCAAAATCTAAAGATATTCAGTTTAAAATAACGTGTTTGGAGCATAGAGACTGAGTACTAAACATAATAAGACAAATACAAGCGTTTCTCTTGTTCACATGTTCAGTTTACGATCATTAATGACTCATAAAACCTTCATATCCACGTTTGAGGAAATTGAAACCAGCAAATATTTGTCATTTTTGTTTAAATTTGGCAAAGATTATTACAGATTTTTCAATTGATTTCACCTCTATTTTCTGTCAAATCAATTAGTTGCACATTTGTTTTTACATTAGTGGAAATTCTCATGAAATCCTGACGGCAAGCAATAAATCAAATTCTTCTCTGCAGCTGGAGTATTTTAGGTAAACATACTTTTGCCGCTCTCACGTTGTGAACAACAGTGGCTCCGCCAGCGAGGCCATCAATATCCATATTAGTCGTGATAAATAAACCATGAAACGAGAAGTTAATTTCACGCTGCGATGCACAATGGCTCTTCAGTAAAGACGAACAGGATGCCATTAAAGTTGTGTAATGGAAATAAAATCATGATGAAGCACCAAAACTAAATCTGTAGTTTCACTGTTGTTGCTTTACAGTGTTACTCTAACCATTAAACAGCGAGTCGGGGGAAACTGCGAGGAGTAACAGTTGCTCTCGCACCCGACTGCTCTCTTCATGCAGCCGCTTTGGCTCAGCAGCGCTTCTGTTGTTCCAATACAAGAGTTTCAGATACAATAAGTTTGTGAAACCGCACACCCGACCGGCACGCGAGCGTGCAACGTCGTCTGTTGTTGTTTCATTTCCAACAGCAGCGCACAAAAGACAAACGTGCCCTCTGTTGTGACTCAGAAGGAAGTTGTCGCCTCTTGTACGTTCATCGTTCTGGAGCAGAAAGGAGGAACAGAATCGTTCGGGTTTAATAGACTCGGTCTGACTGAAAGTGGGTTTCCATAAACTTCTCTCTCATTTGCTGCTTCTCCTTTTTGTACAACTGTAGATCAAAGATGCACGATCAGTATCGGTGTGAATTTCAGCACGTGTGCAAAAAGAAAATGCAGCACATGAATGTCCTATAAGCAGAAAATGTACTTTTTAAAAAAATAAAAAAAAATCTTATTTTATTTGTTTTTTCTTCTTCTTGTTTTTTAGTAGAATTTAACAATTTATGTTAAAGTAAAATAAAATCCGTCTGTCTGAATGCCATGAGGTAATCATCGTGGTTTATCTGTGTGATTATAAAAACATATCTCAAACTAAACTATAATTATTATGATGGAGTACCTCTATCCAAAGCTTCATCCGATAACTACACAACCGGGTACATTGTTAAATTACAAGTGTTACAAGCAGCAACTTGCAGTGTCTTTAAAACCAATAAATATCTCTGTGCAGAAAGTGTAGAAAAACACCAGAAAGGCAAAGCTCTCCAGCCAGAAATCAAGTCACGACGACACCTGAAGAGATTATTTTTTATAAGGAAAAATTGCTGAGGGTTTGAGAGAAACCAGCGGGGAAGGTCGTTTTATT
Organism: Clinocottus analis; assembly: GCF_023055335.1. Lineage (NCBI taxonomy): Eukaryota > Metazoa > Chordata > Actinopteri > Perciformes > Cottidae > Clinocottus > Clinocottus analis. The sequence goes on along the minus strand of NW_027175954.1, from coordinate 2,405,949 downwards.
TTAGCTGAAAAGGAGAGATGCGAATGAAGAGCAGGGAAGCGACAGCCAGGTCGTCACCGCGGGGAACAGACGGCCAAGAGGCCGCCGGTAGCGGAGCCCCGCGTGTGAGGGAAGGTCAGAGAAGGTCACGGGTGTCCGATACCGATGACAACATCATCGGGAGTTGACGTTAACCTCTCTCTTCCTCCGCCCTCCGCAGCCATACTTCTCCGGTACCCGCAGCCTCTCCCCCATGTCCGGCCTGTTCGGGTCCATCTGGACGCCTCAGAGCGAGCCCTACCAGAGCCACTTCCAGCCCGAGCGCTCGGCCCCGATGTCCCCCGTGTCCCCCGTCACCCCGCCTCACTCCCCCTTCACCCGGGAGCCGGAGGGACACTGCGCGCCCATCCAGTACTCGAGCTTCAACCCCTTCGGCCCCCACATGAACCTGGACATATGGAACTCTTCCTCCAACCGCAGCTCCAACTCGCAGCTCTCCAACGACTCTGGCTACTGTGGAGATGTTTAAAAAAAAAAGAAAAGAAAACTTGCAAAAATAACTAAAAGCGGCAGACCATAACGATAATTGCAAAACATATTACAAAAAAAAAAAAACGTTGATATGTAAAAGAAAGGAAATAAAAATGAATGTTCTTTTATCATTAATGGGGAAAATGTGAATATTCCTTCTCTTTTATGTTCCCATTTTCAAATGTTAAATGTTGTGAAAGGTTAAGCATTCGTTGTATATTTTTCTAGATGTTTTGCAGTTTTGATCATAGAAAATAAAAAAAAAAGGTTTTGTACTTCAACAGGTTTTCTTTAATTACGTTAATTTAGTATTTAACTTTGTCTTCCAGAGTTTCTCTTTTTCTTTCTTAGCGGCCCCTTTTAGACTATTTTCAATCACTTGTCGGGGCCCACAAGTCCATTCATGCGTCATCATTTTAGTTTCATCCTCTACTTTTATTTTAAAAAACTAAATTTTCCACATAAAACAGCTTGTGCTCTTGTCCTTCCAGTGGAGGAAACGTGACGTAGGCTGCCCTAAATGCTAGAAACAGCTCTACTCGATGGAGCCGTTACTCAATAATTCATGCTCAGAACCAACTCTCTCTCTCTTTCTCTCTCTGTCTCTGTCTCTCTCTCTCTGTCTCTGTCTCTCTCTCTCTCTCTCTCTCTCTCTCTCTCTCTCTCTCTCTCTCTCTCTCTCTCCCTCTCTCTCACACATCCGGATATTAACAGCGCTTCACTTTTTCCACATTTTCTTACGTTGCAGCCTTATTCCAAAATGAATTAAATTCATTTTTTTCCTCATCATAATGACAAAGCGATAAAGTTTTTGGGGGTCATTTTTTGCAAATCTATTAATAACGGAAGTATTCACAGCCTTTGCCGTGACACTCAAAACTGAGCTCAGGTGCATCATGTTTCTGTTCATCCTTGAGAATGTTGAGGAAAAAAAATATTTTAATTCCATTTTGCAAAAAGGCTGTAACATCACAAAATGTGGAACAAGTGAAGCGCTGTGAAAACTTTCTGGATGCACTGTACATTCAGTACATGTTAAATGATCTTGATTACATCATCAAAATGTTCCCCTTCAGTGGGGAACATTTTGATGATGTATCCTCTGGGAGGAGGACAACAGCAAATGTCATTTCAGACTGACTGTTGGTTCTCCTGATCCATTTTTGCAACAAGTGTTGGTCAATGAAAGAGGTGGAGATACTTTCTCTTGCTCTGGACCGACGGGCATCACCAGTCTGAGGCCCCGTTGTTGGCAAAGGGGAAAAAAAGATTGAAGAAAAACATGTTTGTTTGTAAAACTGCTCACACCAATCATCTGACAGCGAGTTTCCTCTATAGCATCTTAATATTTTGTCTATGGATCAATTGATGCTTTATAAATATTGAGTCAAAAGGTGCTGCAGCTTTTCTTCAGACACGGACAGATGGACACGTTCACAGTCCAACGCGGTGCATCTGGAGAGGTTCTGTTTCTCGGCTTCAGAAGCGTTCACATTGTTTTCGTCATTTTCGACAAGCCTTTTGACAAATAATTAGTTCCTGTGAAAGATCCGAGTGACCATCGTGACCGCAGCTGTGTTTCCCGAAGTGGCAGAATGTATTTGGGGACGTGGGGGAAGTGTTTCGCAAACTAGAGAAGTGATACAGGAAACGTTTAAATCAGTGAATGCATCTTTCTGTCACGCCGTGACGAAGAGGGAGAAGTCATTTCAGCTGCGAGACGCCGAGGCTGCGCCAGGTATTTTCACTTTATTCTCATTCCTATATCATGTTTTATGATGCGTGCTGCTCCAGTAACTACTTCTTGAGTGTTACAGATAATAAACTTACATTTATAAAAGATATTACAAACTGATTTATTCTGCTAAAATCATGGATTCAAAAACGACTATAAAACCTGAGCAAAGGTAAAAATGTATTTCCACGTATTAATGTATCACAATTAAATACAGTGGAAAGAATGATCATTATGTATTATCCATTTATTTTAACCACGGCCTCAGAAAATGACTAATTCTGATTGTCTTGCAGTCGTGGTTTATTTTCCAGTAACTGCACCTGTGCTGCAGGTGTTTTAGATGAACGTCACTGAGGAGCTTTTAGCTTTTGTTATTTGAGCAACAAGTAGAATAAAATAGATGAATACCTTTTTCAATGGAAAACATAATATATGAAACCACACAATATGAAAACTTCACTCGATCCAAATCGGAGTTGTTTATTGCCCCGAACGTTAAACCAACAGCACAGGTGTAAACAACAAAATGCATGATTGCTGAGTTATGTTTAGGGCTCTGGTTTTGTGCATGTCGAGGTCAACGCCTTGTGCAGCTTAAAAATAAACACACAATAAAACCAGAGGTCAGAATCTGTTTGGTTCAGGGCTCCATTCCTCGGATGTGGTTCAACAAAGTCCATTAAGTGTTCTATTATCGAGCTTACGTTACCGCCACGATGGACGTCAGGCTGACTCGGTTTCTCAAAGAGGGATCCGCCCTCAAACCGTCTCGTTAATTCAAACCAAACGACAGTTATTTTGGACACAAAACAGTCATTAATTGTATTAGTACTACTTGTGTTGTTCCTACTGTGACCGGTCAAAATGTCTGCTGTAAACACAAAAGGCCTTTTGGAAGGAAGTCATTCACTACATGTGTTTTACTTTATATTTATATTGGATAATGGAGGGGCAGTTGGATAAAAATGACCACGTGTAACATGTGTAGCCCCAGCCAGCGGTTGTGGTCTGTATTCTAGGATTTGGTCTGCAAGAAAAGTCCCGATGGTGGTTTTTCTTCTATGTTTTACAGGGGCTCAACATGCGAATCCTGACCTTCCTCCTGTGTGTCCTGCTGCTCGTGCATCAAAGCTCCTCACTGTCCAGAGCGCGGTGTCACAGCTGTGAGCAAACGTCCTGTAACTGCTCCAGACAAAGCCTCAGGACGGTCCCCGAGGCCCCTTCGAAGCTCATCGCCCATCTCGATCTCTCGTTCAACAGACTGCGCTCGATAATGAAGGATGACTTTGTCGCGTTTGCCCGTTTGCGGTCCTTGATCGTGAGTAACAACAGAATCCAAAAGATCCACGACGAAGCATTTTTCCCGCTGACCGATTTGGAGGAGTTGGACTTGTCCTTCAACAGACTGGAAATGTTGTCAGCTGGATGGTTTGAAACCCTTTTCTCTCTTCAGCACTTGAATCTTTTGGAGAACAAATACAAAACGTTGGGTCGAGGCAACCTTTTCCAGCCGCTGAAGAGATTGAAAACCCTACGTTTCGGAGGACCTGACCTTCAATCTGTCCGAGAAAGTGACTTCTCAGGCCTCCGTGCTCTTGAAGAAGTTGTTTTTGATGGAAAGAATCTGCAGGGCTACGCAGAGGGAAGTCTGAGACAAATCGGGCCACTTAAATATGTCACGCTGGGTCTGAACGGTCCGTTTTGGGGAAATCAATCGCTCGTAGAAGCCATCCTGTCTGATGTCGCGCACCCGGACACAACCTTGACCTTCACTGACTCGCGGTTCTCAACGGAGGATCAACTCCTCCCATTCAAAGTGGCCGATGTCGGCGGGACAAGAAGTGTTATTTTCAAGAATGTTTCCATGACCATTCTGGCTTCCATGGCATTCCTGAATACTATGTTGGACTCTAATTTGACGACGTTGGCGCTTGTAGATACTGAAATCCTCATAAGTTCCTTCGGTAGCATTACATATCCCCAACGCATGAAGCATTTGGAGGCTCTCGTCTTCCAAAACCTTGCCGTTCCTTTGTTTTACAACTTCCCAGCCCTCCTTTTCCTGCAACCTCTGGTGGGCATGGTGCGAAAATTGTCTCTGCTGAACAGCAAGTTTTTCCTGTGGCCTTGTGTGTACTCCGCTGCTTTCTCAGAACTGGACTATATTGACGTCAGCGACAACTTGCTCAGCGACGCGCTCTTCAGCGAGATGATGTGCGATGGCGATGGCGGTCTTTGGAGTCTGCGAACCATCAACGTCAGCAGGAATCACCTGCGGTCCATCAACAGCCGGCTCTTCAGCAAACTAACCAAGCTTCAGAACATCGACGTGAGTGGGAATTCGTTCCGTAGGATGCCTGAGACCTGTTTCTGGCCGCCAAGTCTCCGGTCATTGAACCTTTCATCGACACATTTAACAAAAGTAACCACCTGTTTGCCGACGAGTTTAAGAACCCTCGATCTATCAGACAACGACTTGACCGTGTTCAACATCCGACTACCTTTCCTCACACACTTGCACCTCTCCGGCAACAAGATCGACCGTCTCCCAGACGGGCTCTTGTACCCTCGTCTCGCGTTCCTCTCCATCCAAAACAACAACTTGCAGACGATCAGTCGCGACAATCTGAACAACTATGAGTCCCTGAAGAGCCTGGAGGCCGGTGCTGACAAGTACATCTGCTCATGTGACTTCGTAGCGTTCATGACGAGTCACCTGACGAATCATCGAGTCACGCTCGGAGACGATTCGAGGTCGTACGTCTGCGACTCCCCTGACGCCGCGAGAGGAAAGAGCGCGGCGGACGCCAGGTTGTCGGTGTTTGAATGCCACACAGCTTTGGCGTTTTCTTTACTCTGCTCCGGCATGCTGGTGGTGTTCCTGCTCGTCGCCGGTTTGTGTCACAAGTTTAGCGTGGTGTGGTATCTGAAGATGACCTGGTTCTGGCTGAGGGCCAAGAGGAAGCCAAAGCTGAAAAAGGGCGAGCTCGAGTACGACGCCTTCGTGTCCTACAGTGAAATGGACTCCGCTTGGGTGGAGGCACACCTGGTCCCCGAGCTGGAGGAGTCCGAGCCTTATCTCCGGCTCTGCCTCCACAAGAGAGACTTTGTTCCCGGAGGCTGGATCCTGGACAACATCATGGACGCCATAGAGAAGAGTCACCGAACTCTGTTTGTCCTTTCTCGGCATTTCGTCAGCAGCGAATGGTGCAAGTACGAGCTGGATTACACACATTTCAGAGTGTTCGACCAGAACGACGACACGGTCGTGCTGATTCTGTTGGAGCCCATCGACAAAGAGACCATCCCCAAAAAGTTCTGCAGGCTGAGGAGAGTCATGAACTCCAGGACGTACCTGGAGTGGCCCGGTGACGACGACCACATCCCCAGGTTCTGGACCAGCCTGAGAACGGCGATCCAGAGACCCGATAATGAGGATTGAAATCTGCAACTTTTAAGTTCCCATGTCCCTTTCAGTTGAAAGAATGTGTTTCAAGAAAATGTCTTTGGTCATAAATCGGGCCTGCTCATTATCTGATGAATTTTATATATAAAAATGTTATTTTATGTTATTTTTTTTAATATATATTATATATACTATGTTATATATATTTTTATATATATCGATATATATATATAGTATATATAGAGTCCCTCTGACATGATGAGTAATATATAAATATAGAACATATTTATATACATATTCACACACATAATTATAGTATTTTTTTATAATATTTAAAAATGTTTCTTAACAATTGTAGCTGAAATGATTTTTCCATTCACTCCTATTTCTGTGTGTGTGTGTGTCCATGTGCTTGTGTGGCTAAAAGTGTGTGTAATTCATTGTCAGGCTCTTGAGAGCTGACATATTGCCGCTATTGATCTTTAGTCCTAAAATCAACACAGAAGCCTGGATACTGATGACAGGCAGGCCAAGGGAGTCAGGGTGTCCTGATAACACACACACACACACACACACACGCAGGCACACAAACACAAACACACGTTAACGCTCAACGTGCACATATAAACAGAAGCACATGCACATATGTACAGAGGTACAGATGTCTGGTCGGTAAAATTAGAAGTGCAGGACTTAATCGGCGAGACGTAAAATGACCAAATCATTGCAAATCATGATTTTTATGTTGTATAAAAGTACATGTATACACTCACATGTTGCACATACAGTAACACACCAAGTCTCATTTATTATCTGTTATCTACAGAAAAGTAAACCTTCATGACTTTATCTCCCACAAGCCACAAGTTTGAATCTGAATCCACTGTAGTTCATTTTACTTCTCAAAATAAAAGCTAGTATTTAAGAATTCTTGCAAAGTGTACTATGTATATCATATGTATTTTGTATATTGTATGTATTTTACTTTTGCTTGTAATATACACCCAAAACATAAATAAAAAATGTAAATACATTTTAAAAAGTTGTTGTCCTCATTCGTGACAGAAAAGTTCCCAAAGAATTTGCATTTTTAATATTTTTGTTCAGAAATACAGATCTGAATTGTAAAAGATTCACTTTTGCCTCTTTTTTTTTTTTAACTTAGATGCAAAACTAAGTCATGTTTTTGTAAAATCATGTTAATGGGGATATTTTATATTTTTCTTATTCTCAGCACAAAAACAAACCTCAATGATTTGATCATTTATATTTATTATTGTTTGTGTGATCCCAGTAGAACGTCTTCCTCTCTGCTATAAATCTCTATTGTTGCCCAAAAAGTCAAACTTAAAACACAGCAATGAGCCACACCGATTAGTGACAGGATCCTTCATGATGCAACTCACACACGCACACACACACACACACACACACACACACACACACACACACACACACACCTGTTTTAGAAAATGGTTAGGCCTTTTTTTAAGATAAAATGTCATGTGTGTCACCAATTTTTGAAGATGTTTTAGTCAAAACTAACTGGAATTTATCCCCAGGGGCGCAAACACATCCACGGTTTTGGTATCAATAAAGAAAAGTGTTAACATTAACAAAAACAACTATAAAAAAATATGTCAACCCCTCTAAGTTTTATTCTAACCTCCATTATTGCTCAAGTCAAATGAAGCAACCGGCTCATCTTGTAGCAGTTTGTTGCCCAAGGGAACTTGGCTCATCTCGTACAACAAATGTCTTCAAGTCAGTCAATAGCCACTTGTGTGTGTGTGTGTGTGCGCTCTTTCTGAAGACGAGGATTGGTTGACGTGGTTGTCTCTCGTTGGATGTTGTGTCTTTACTCGTGGCGCTGCGTCGTGTCTCGAGCGGAGCCGCCAGATCTGAGCTGCAGCTCGGTCCAGCAGAGTGTTCCCCTTTAGAAGTCAAAACAGCATGTGATTTGATTTCACGCTCTTTTATCCTTTAACTAGCCTGATAACAGGGACGGAGGGGAGAGGGGGTAAAACAAAAAAAAAGCAATGATGTTTGTGTGTGTGTGTGTCTGTATAACGACTCTCCATCATCTCCTAGCAGAGGATCCATTAGCCCTGGACCCCCTCCCCGGTTGCCCAGTGATAAAGTAAACAAAGTGTGTTTGGCCAATCCGGCATGCAAATATTTGTTCTGGAAGCTGCCCCGGCACACGTCCGCAGGCGTGCGCCGAGGTATATATACAGCGGTGAACCCGGCGGGTCCAGTATCACATATGCAAACACGCATACAGAAAGTAGATCCATCAATGAAGCAGGGCAGACCTCTCCTCAGACCTCGACACAGATTCACCTGAACCTGGCAGCTACGGTAACAAAGCCTTAACTTTTTCAACCATTTCTCATTCTTAACTCTATCAACAAACTGCTCTCAGCATTAAATCATACTTTTTCTCTTCTATAACTGACCCTCCAGTGGTGAGAATGGCGGCAGGCGTCATTAGAAACTTCCTCATTCAGGCCCCGGCTCCAGCCTACTTCCCCCTGATTTACCAGCACTCCCCGTGCGAGGAAGACGAAGATGTGGAGATGCTGGTGGAGAAAACGGAGGCGAGGGAAGATGAGGATGAAAGAGAGGTTGACGACGACGAGGAGGAGGAGGAGGAGGAGGATGAGGAGGAGGATGAGGAATCCGAAGCTCAGGAGGAAGAGGAGGGATGCTTGGAGGTTTTCCTGAATCCTGCCCACGCCGCGCTGGATGCGACCAAGCAGCTGCTGAGGTTCGCCGACCTCATCAGCCGGGACGTCCAGCGGTATTTCGGCCGCTGCTCCGGGGACCAAGACGCTCGCGACATCTACGGCGACTCGGTCTCCGTTGCGACCAGCGGGCGCCTGCGATACTACGACGACCTGCTGAAAATTGCCAGGGCGGGAAGCCCGGAGGAGCAAGACAACCGCTCGGTGACCGGTGACCAAGGAGTCGGGGTGGCTAAGGGCAAGAGCAGTTTGGGGCCCTTGGCCGAGCTGTTCAACCAAAGGGGTCAAGGTCAGGGCCGCGGCCGGCCGATGATCAAGCGGCTCCTCCCGCTCAGTTTCTGGACCGAGCCGACCCCCTGCTGCTCCCTGGTCAGTTTCAGCAGCTCACCCGACGTCACGCACAGCACGCAGACGCACAACACGCACAGTGACACGCCTTCACAGGACAGCACACGCTCCGACACACACGCGCATCATCCAAGCACACACGCAGACTCTGACACACACGCGCACTGCAACCCGCTCCCCCATCACGGCACACACGCCCTCGACAACGCTCAGCTGGACTTCAGCGACCTGCTGGCCTACTGGGATCCGAACCCGGAGCTCACACACACACTGACGGAGAACACACACATGCAGCATTAACATGCAGCTGGGGACTCACAGATTTACTCGTGTACTTTTCAACCTTAATACTTGTAAAAAGTTTAATAAAAAAAAGAACAAAAAATGAAATCTAAATGTGTTGTGCTCAGTTTTCTTCTGTCAGCCTATTGATGCAGTTTATCATATATGTGATGTTTATTCTAAAAAAATACATATAGATATCTATGTATAGATATCTATATATGTACATATATATCTATATATACACACATATATATAGATATATCTATATATATGGATATATCTATATATATGTATATATATATATATATATATATATATATATATCTGTATATATATATATAAATCTAGATCTACATATATCGATCTATATCGATATATCTATATTTACACATTTCTATATATATATAGAACATGAAGCTAATTGGGAGACAAATTACATGGACAAAAGCAATCTCTTTACATTGTAAACACATTGATCACTCACTTTGACTTCCCCTGCAGATGTACATTTAAAATATATTTGACATTGTGTGTGTGTGTGTAGATATATATTAGTGCTGTCAAGCGATTAAAATATTTAATCGCGATTAATTGCATTTATGTCATAGTTAACTCGTGATTAATCGCAATTAATCACTTTTTTTCTTTCATTTTAATGCTTTTATCAACATGAAAAAGTGGATTGGCTTGCTTTATGCAAATGTTTTGTTTTATTGAAAAACAATTGCCAGAGAGAGAGAGAGAGAGAGAGAGAGAGAGAGAGAGAGAGAGAGAGAGAGAGAGAGAGAGACTTTCAATCTGTTTTATTATTTTTGTTATCTGTATGAGTTGTATGTTTCTATGTGGTGAACATAGCAGTCAGGCTTCGCAGGTCCTGTCGTTGGATGTGATGTGTATTAAATCAGCTAGATCCTCGTCCTCCATAACGCTAACAGGCTACACGCAGTAGCATCCATTCAGCTTTGGCTGCAGTAACTTTGTTCTTCGTTGTGGTGTCCATGTGTTTCTGTCTCAAGTCAGAAGCGACGGTGACGACGACAAATACGCGCCGCCGGACGACTCCAGTCCAGCCTGTCATTACATCTTACCCGGATACAACACATGCAAAAGATATGTTTTTCTGATTGGCTGTAGCCCATTTCTTTTTTTTTTTGATTGGCTGATGAGTGGCTCCTCACGGGGGGAGGAGCTTGATTCCTCCGTGGTGAGGGCAGCGCGCGACCACTTCATGTCTGCGCGCTGCGGCACATTAAATAACCTGGAGTTTTTTTTCCAGCGTGAGAAATACGATGTGTGGCGGGAGAGCGTGATTTAAGACCGAAATGCGTGAAAGTCACGCTCAATGCGTGACACTAGAGAGCCATGTGAATAGCTACGATGATAGCTCAGTTCACAATGACAAACGGCTCATACCACTTCCGTCTTGTCCAGGGAACCACGTCTTATTCATTTTGCCGTATCGCGCTGACCATTCATTCATTTCAACCCGTAACGTTAGTCTAGCTTCCAAGCACAAACGCCGTGCCTATTGTTTTGCTTCCGGGTGAGTGACATCCGGGTGAGTGACTTCCGGGTGGGCGACATCCGGGTGAGTGACATCCGGGTGAGCGATATCCGGGTGAGCTGCGTCCGTTGCAATAGAATTGTGTGATGTCACAGTTGTACCTTTGAAGATGTGCCTTTGGATATGAGTGAGATCATGAACCAAACTTTAAATAGGACGGACCAGACAGTGGTTAGCCTCTTTTGGACGAAGAACAAGCCACGTGGGACTTCCCTTCATTTTCTTCACCTTCTGGTCTTTTTTTGGATAGTTTTACAGCAATGCTCAGACAAAGTGCTCGCCTCCGCGAATGCGGCTACTACTCGGAAGATGGAATGCCAACAGTTTCCTACCGAGACACTCTGAGGAGAA